>NC_086254.1:31623086-32987943 GCF_021018805.1 Prinia subflava | reverse complement strand
CACACAATTCCAGCAGATTAAATAGGAATCCATCTAAATAGTCTGCAAATGCTCTTCATTCTAATAAGGAAAAGAAAATGTTTCAAAATTTTGAAAGAATTTAAAGAGAAATTGGAAAAGTCCCATCTTAGAAATACTGAAGTATGATAATTTTTGAAACTCCTGTTATGTTTTAAGCTTTAGTTCTGATAAATACTGGAAGTTTAACAAAAAAAAAAAAAAAAAAAAAAAAAAAAAGAAAAAAAAACCTAAACAAACCCAAATGCCAGCTTTTTGGTCATATATTTTTTAACAAAAAGATGTAATCAATATCCATATCAGATGTTTGAAGCGGTATTTGTTTCATTTGGATTTATTTTTTTTGTTGGGGTGGGGGTTTGCCATCTTGAGAGAGATGCTGAGAAACAAATATGGGTGGATTTTGTTAAAAATCATCCAGAAAGAGCCCTCAGACTTGGCAAGGTCCTGCCAATCACAGGCAAATCTTCTCACATTAAGAGCAGCTTTTTAGGCCAGGTACATTTCTGCATGTGTGATTTAATGTTTCTCACAAGCAAATTCAAAGCCATTTCAAAAGGAATTTTAGGGATAAATGGAGAAATAAGAGGAGCATATTCCTGGATGTTTTTGCATTCCCTGAAATCCCTGGCGTTTGGGAGTTCAGCTGGATTCATACAGAGAATAAGGAGGGGAAGTCAAAGGCCAGGCACAAAACTCTTTTACAACTCCAGCAATCACAGGAGCCTCACCATCATCATCATCAGAGCTGAGATTTCACAGGACTTACACAATTTTTGTGGGATTAAAAGACCTCAAAGAAGTCCCCAGGGCTCACAGCTCCTCTGGTACCCACTGCACCACACAGATGTGAGAGACACATGGAAAAGAGGCAATTTTTCAGCTGGGTTTAGTGGGGGTTTTGCATTTAGAGTCCTGTGAAATGACGTTTATCCCCCTGTCCCCTTCTGCCTCTTACTTTTGGTTTAGAGGCAAGAGCCCGAGAACCAGACTTTGTAATCTGATTCTTCTGCAAATACTTCACATTTAATTTGCCTTGAGTATTTTAGAGATGCTTAAAATGGGTGGGTTTTGGCATTGTTATTTCACAAAAGGTAAAAACCATTGTATCAGGCTTGGGTACAGGGAAAATGTTGACATTTGTGCCATCTCCCAGCCCTAATTGCTTTGCTGACATCATTATCCTGTCATTAAATCTGTGATTTGAAGGTTTGAGACCTTCCCTTGTGTTTGAAGCCACTTTTTTAAAGGGCAGTCTGCAAGGGAGAGGTGTGCTTTACACTTCCACCATCTGCTTCAGCAGCTCGAGAGGTTTTTCTTCCCTGGAAGCTCCTGCAGAAACCACCGAGGGCCAGCACTGCAGGGGTGACAAGGGCTCCCATGGAGAGAAATGTCACCTCACCCTCATCCCCACCCTGCTGCAGGATCCCAGAGCTCCTCCAGGCCAGTGACAGCAGCTCTGCAGAGCTTCTGGGAGAGCCTCCTCCCCACAGAACTGGTCTGGGACCATGAGAAATAAAGCTCATAGAATCCCAAAATCATAAAATCTCCCGAGCTGGAAGGGACCCACAGGGATCACCAAGTCCAGCTCCTGGCCCTACACCCGAGCACGGTGTTGCAAGGCTTTGGTCATTCCCAGCAAAGGGTCCTGGCTGGCAGTAAGGAGGTGCTAATTTAGCTTCATTCATCCACACAAACCCTTAGGAATCAGCATTTTCCCAAAACTACTGATTTCCCCCCACCTTCTCTGTTTACAGCAGTGTTTGTTTGCTTTATGTGCCGTCGGGTGGTGTCCTCTAGTGGTTCCTTCCCGCACAAGAAACACCACCTTCCCTGGCTAAAATTATGTCAGCTGCACTGTAAAAGCACATGGGCAGAGGAAAAGCACAAATTTTGACAGGACTCAAAGGAACAGCAGAATAGATGGCATTCTTCTCCTTTATTTATGTGTTTAAAAGTTACAGCAAAGTTCACTCTGTCCTAATATTAAGGAAAAGTTTTGAAAGGTAACAAACAGCAGCATGACTCAATATTATTGAAGTGATGGCTTTCTATAAATAAGGGGGGAAAAATCAGAAATGGCCAGTAGAACTATTAATTAAAATACGAAAGCAGATAAATTATGAATAGTGGTGTCATGTATTCATTAGGATTCTACAAATGAAAAATATCTCTCCCGGTTATTCCTTTGATGAATCTAGCCCAAATATACTTGAACTGCAACATGAAAAATTCAGGATGCTCGTATTTCATTCTGTATCAGCCAGCCTCAGATCCCCAAATCTCAAAGCCAAGAACTGCAAGTGTCTAATCCCAGCTCTGATACTGAGCTTTTCCTCTGGCCTTGGACTGAAATTTAACCTGGTCTTAAGAATCTCTCTAATAGGATTATGGAATCACAGAACAGTCTGGGTTAGAAGGGACCTTAAAGCCCATCCAGTGCCACCCCTGCCATGGCAGGGACACCTCCCACTGTCGCAGGCTGCTTCAAGCCTCATCCACCCTGACCTTGGGCACTGCCAGGGATCCAGGGGCAGCCACAGCTGCTCTGGGCACCCTGTGCCAGGGCCTGCCCACCCTCCCAGGGAAGGATTTTTTTCCTAATTCCACCAATCTGTGCTCAGCACAGACCCATCAGTGGGTGGGGTGTATTCTGGGGCTCTGTGAAGCAAAGGAAGGGTGTAGAAGCAAGGATGGAAATCACTGTGGGAAGGAGAGTGAGAAGAGAGCTGCAGGCTCGTGTCTCCCAGGTAAATCTCCATTTCTAGAAGGGAGATTAAAAGGAAGGAATGGCTCCACATGCTGTATCATATAAGTGTATTTAGAATACACCTGAAGAGGTATGGATGTATAACACACTACTGTGGATTTTTTTGTTAAAATGTTCTCTAAAAGCACCTAAGCCCATCCTGAGGAACCAGAACCCCCCATGCCCCTGAACACATGAAATGCCACCGGGGGCCCTAAGACGCCTCCACACCAAAGAGAAAATCAAACCCCAAAACGACATTAACAAAAACGCAAAAAAAAAAAAAAACCAAAAAAGACAAAAATACCCCAACCTCAAACCAACTACCATGTCTCTAATCTAAAATCCACAGGTCTCCAATGCACAGTGCCTTGTTCACCCCAGTGCTGATTATTGCCACATGCTGGTCCTCCCACCCCAGCTCTGGGTTCCAGGCACTCCCAGGGGTGGAGGAGGAGGACAAAGGGTCACCAAAGCCTCCTGCCACAGCCAGGGCCTGGCTGAGCACAGAAAAACCCTCCTTGCTCACTCAGGAAAGGTTTCCTCTAAACATTCCAGTGGGGTTGCTGCAGTGTACCAGCAGTTGTTAATAAAAGACACGCTTTCCCCTGGGCTTTGTCAGCTCTGCACTTCAAAGCTCATTTTACACACAGGCCAACGCTGTGTTTTAAGAAGTGAATGTTAACATGAGCTCCTTAGTCAGTTGAATAAAAGCATCAGGAACCCTCCTCTCCTTCCCTCTCCTATCAAATTAAAAAAGAAAAATCCCTGACAATCTCTTGGCAGCCTCTGATGGGTTTGACAGGAGCACACCCTTTGTAGGGTGCATATAAATCCCAAGCTCTGTGCATGTGATTTTTTTTTCCTACTGGAAAAATAAAAATGAGATCAACTGTCACAGACCAAGGAACCAGGATTAATAGCCAACATTCCCAAGGGATATTTGATGGCCTCAACTTTTTCTATTAAACACGGGTTGGTCCTGATGCAGGCTGAGAATTGCCTGGGACAGGTGAGAATGCAGCCCAGACAGGGGATGCCCATTTCCTGGCGGGTTTTTATCTCACACCTCTCGTTCAGATCGCTCTGCAGAGGCCAATGTTTCACTCTCCTCTCCCCCACCAAGCAAACAATTACTCTTGAAGCCATGAAATCAAAAGAGAATTAAAATAAAATATATATTACTCCTAGTGATTTGGACAGTTAATTACAGTTAATTAAGCTTATATTTACTGTAATTACTGAATAATTTATACCACCATGGAGGTGACAGAAACTGTATAAAGAAATAGAATGACTTAAAATTATTTTAAGTGCTTGGAATGTCTGAGAAGAATTTTTTAAGATACATTGTAAGATTCTAAATTTAATTATAACACTAAGTTACTTTAAGCTCTGTTTGGGCTAATATTTTTCCTAGCAATTAGACAGCAGTTGATGATGCAATTACATTTTCATGTATAACTTTTGTGCAAGCAATATAATTTTTTATTAAAAAATAATCAGAAGACATAATATATGTGAAGTAGTTATATTATTTTTTTCTCTCGTTTTCCCCAGACACATTTTGTAGCTCCAGTGCAGGTCTCTGCATAACAAAAAGGTAGGGTGAAGTAGGCAAAAAGGGAAGGAAAAGAGTCAAGACAAGCAATTAATGCATGGTAACTCTCCTCAGAAAGGATTATCCCAGCCTCCATCAGAGGAGTCTGTGGTTACGAGGAATTTGAAATGAAGAACAATATCACCCATGAGAGTAAGAAGATTAAAAGTCAAAGAAACCACAATAAAAAACTTTAATGACATTTTGTTTGTTTTCCAAATCTCATGATTTAAAGATGATGATTCAGTGGGTTGTGGGGAGGTTGCTTTTTTTTTTTTTTTTTTTCTTTTGTTCTATACTTTGGAAATGATCGTCTTTGGACTTGGCCAGAGCCAGGATTTCTCCCTCAAACATCCAGGAATCTGCCCTGGCTCCACTGTGCATCCTGTGGGAATCAAACTGATGCAGCCAAGCCTGGGACAAGAAAGGCAGAGGTGGCACTTGAGGCAAGATCCAAAGGAAGCAGCTCTCCAATCCTCCTGAAGCTGGGATATTCTTTCCAAGAGCTGGCAGGCTGTGCCAGCTCTGCCTCCCACACTCTTTGCTTTTGCTTTTCCACTTGGACCAGACTTCCAGCTGACCTGGTGGGCCAGACTGCCCAGCCTGTCCAAATGCCAGTCAGCTCTGAAAAGGGTCATTCAGATAATTAACAACAGCTAGAATGTGAAGGGTTAAGATTTATCAGTGGATCAGGAAATAGCAGATGAAAAAAACCCCAAAGACTACACCATCACTCTCCACTAATAAATGTTTCTCTCTAGAAAATGTAAATCTAGTGCAAAGCAGCATTCATTATCATCCATCACGGTACTCCTGCAGCATCTCTCCCTGTGCTACCCTGGGATTGCAGGGTCCTGGAGATGCAGCAGTCTATCACTTCTTTTGAAATGAGAAAATTCTCCTTAAATCTTTATCCCACACTGGCTTCCCCTGCTCTTCTACAGCAACTGCACCTCCACTGAATTCCCCAACATTACTGCTGCTGACTTCCCTGACTAGGAGAGAGCTTCAGGACCACATAGCCAAAGGCTGGGATCTTCTGGAGACTGTGACATTCTCAGGTCTATTTTACTGAAAGATGCAAGGTATTATAAAATATTAAAGCAGCCATTTAACCACTGAAGATCAGGGGATGCCATCAGCTTCAGTGGTGGAGCCTGGAACCAACCCCAGGCTCCTCTCCAGAACTGCCTTCAGGCTTGCAGCCCCCTGGATCATTCCAGCATCCACACACTGCAGGTGCAGGCAGCCCCTCCTTCAGGAACCATCAGCTGAGGGCTGCAGACCCTCCCCAGCTGCTCTGGGGATGCAAACCCCACACAATGTCTGCACACACCATCAGAACATCCCATGGCAGCTCCAGTTTGCTAATTAAACATTGCTCGGGCAGTGATTTGGCAGATGGGGTGCTGGGCAGGTTCTCCATCTGCTGACAGGAGTATCCCTGCTCTGAAATTCATGTGGGACAGGCAGCAGTGAGTACCAATTCTGGTCACTTCTGTTCACTGCAATTTACAGGTTTATTTATTAGGATCCTAGTTGAGGGGTTATTGTGGTTCTAGAATGGCAGTGCTCAAGGAAAAAAAAATATGTTGATTGATCAAAATAAAAAGAACCCTATCATTTTAAATTCTAGCTATTAAACCGAATACCCAGGTTTCCATATCTTCTCACAATATACTCATAAATATACTCCAATATACTTGGAAATAGGCAGCTGTTTTTACAATGGTTAATGGCCAACACTCAGGTTGTTAAAGAGTAGAAGAGGAGCAGCCAAACACCCTGACCCCTGTGCCCTGAAGCAATTATTTCTTTCCCCTTCCTGCCCAGAGATGTGACCAGCTAAAAAGCCAGGGAATTCACGTGGTGAGCAGATCCGATGGGTAACTAGGATGGAAACATCGACAAAATGTTCAGAAATTGTGCTGGCAGAAGTGCCTGGAGGCACAGGGCAGGTATGGAGCAGCTGAGGTGGATTTACAAGGAAACACTGAACTGTGAGGGGAATAAGGCAGAGGACAGTGAACATGAACACGAGGCCAAGTGGAAGGGCAATGCAGGGCTTTGGGGGAATGGCCTGGGAGCAAAGAGAGGCAGAAAAGTGGAGACAATCAGAAGGAAAGGAAACAAAGCAGAATGTCCAGAGCAAGGAGATGAAATGAGCCAGCTGTGCTCTCCACAGGCACCGGGTGAGCTGCAGCAGCCAGGGTGAGACCAGACTGAAAACATGGACCTGATGGTGGGGGGCAAACCCAGGATTTAACAGGGCACCAGCCCCCCTGGATACACATTCCTCACTGCAAGGGTGGTCAGGAACTGGAACAGGCTGCCAGGGAGGAGGGGAGTCACCATCCTGGAGGTGTCCAAGGAAAAGCTGGACGTGGCACTCAGTTCTCTGGTTTAGCTGTCAGGGTGGAGATCAGTCACAGTTGGACTTGGTGATCCTGGAGGTCTTTCCCAACCCAAATAACTCCATGATTCTGTGACAGCAGTGCAATGCACCTCAGGTAATACCCCCAGCTAAACCCCAGCAGCTTCCCTTGCTGCCTGCAGGGAAAACCTCAGTGCAAAGAGCAGTCAGAGCACACTCAGAACCCAGGCTGCACTGTGTGCTCCAAGGCAGCGTCCCTGATGGAGAAAGGGACTCAAGAGTCTGCTTGAGATGTGTCTGGGTTTGAAAAGACAGGTGTCTGCTAAGGAAGGCAGGAGCCTCCCTTGGAATGGAGAATGTAAACTACCTCCCTCCAAATTACTATAATTTTGAAACCAAGAGGCTCTCAGGCAAAGATATGGGAATAGGAACAACAGTTCTTTACTAGGAATATTAAAAATAAAAATGTGGTGGTACAAAAAAAATAAACAACAAACAAACAAAAAACCAACCCACCACTGAATCAGAGCACAGCCTGACACCCTGTGGGTCAGGGGGTTGGCAGCAGTCCAGTCAAGCCCTCCTGCAGTGACAGATGTGGCTCTGTGGGAGCAGAGATGATCCTGTAGCAGGGTGCAGTTTTCCTCTGAAGGTCCAGTGGGGTGAGCTGGGTCTGCTCTTCCTCTGGGAATGCAGTGCACACAGGCTGTTCTGGGCTCTGAATCCCAGGGTTTATCCAGGTGGGAATGCAGTGCACACAGGCTGTGCTGGGCTCTGAATGCCAGGGTTTATCCAGGTGGGAATGCAGTGCACACAGGCTGTGCTGGGCTCTGAATCCCAGGGTTTATCCAGGTGGGAATGCAGTGCACACAGGCTGTGCTGGGCTCTGAATCCCAGGGTTTATCCAGGTGGGAATGCAGAGCACACAGGCTGTGCTGGGCTCTGAATCCCAGGGTTTATCCAGGTGGGAATGCAGAGCACACAGGCCGTGCTGGGCTCTGAATGCCAGGGTTTATCCAGGTGGGAATGCAGTGCACACAGGCTGTGCTGGGCTCTGAATCCCAGGGTTTATCCAGGTGGGAATGCAGTGCACACAGGCTGTGCTGGGCTCTGAATCCCAGGGTTTATCCAGGTGGGAATGCTGGGCTCCTCCACTGGATGCAGCATCTCCCATGGATGATGGAATTGTGTCAGCCCTGCAGTGAGCCTGGATGGCCCATGGACAGCAGAGATCCCCTGGAGGGAGGATGGGTCCTGGAAGGGATAAAGAAAGCATTTCCCCAGCTGGTTTTAACAGCTGGCAATAGAATGCACACTTTTGGTTACAATCTTGCATTGCAACCTAAGACAAGATGGGAGTTTGAGATTCTGGGATTAAACCAGGACTGGCCTCCAAAAGTGATTGTGTTATTTACAGATGGAAAAATCAATACCACAAGCACCATTTCCTTTTTTTACCCACCCAGCAGCATTTAGGGTGAGCTGACACTTTCCTACAATCAGGCAGTTGCTGACTTGTCCTGTGTTTCCTCATGTGAGGTTTTCCTGTACCATTTTGTTATGGAAGCCAATCAAATACTTTTGATTTTTCAGATATGACAAAACCCCAGGGGCTGTAGAGAGAATGAGATGTTCCAGTGAACTCTTGAAATTAAGTGTGGGAATGACCTGAACAGCAGCTGGAAGCACTGGCAACAGAAAATATTTACAGGCAAAGGAGAGATGAGACAGTTGGTTTAAATGATTCCAACCTTATCTGAATGAAGGTCTGAGGAAGAGTTAGGAGAACTCATTCTAACAAATTGGAACAGATTGCCAAGGGATGCAGTAGCTTTTCCATCATTTCCTATCTTTCAAAGAAGATTGAATTTTATACACACATACACACATTTTCATTCCAGGTCAACCAGAAGTTTTTGGGGTGGATATGTCAGTGACTGAAATCCTATGACTTGTGTTAGTTAAGAAGTTAGCCTGGGTTATTACATTACTCTCCCTGCTTCTCTTAAAAACCTATGGCTGAACTGAGAACTTCATTTGGAATAGGAAAAAACCCTCCATTTAAATTATAACAGCAATTCAGCCTATGAATGCACTGAAATCCATGACAAAACTATTATAAATCAAATAAGAATATACAACCACTGAAGTTTAAATAGTATTTGATTGCAACTATAAATAAACTGTGGCATGCTATATCATCATTTTAAAAAATCCACTATTTTTAGCTGATAGAGAACCCAAACCAAACAAGAATCTGAAATCCCCCACATCCCAGAGACAACACATAGATTTTTATATAGAATTCCTGTGAAAAAATAGTGCCTATTTTAATTAGAGAAAAAAGTTTCCTGACACAAAACCAGTTCTAGAGGCTGAAGAATTCCAAGAGCACTTTTGATATTTGCCCACTTTGAGCTTGTTACATCAGAATTTTCAAGTTTCCTGTAAGCTTTTGGGAACTTGGGCTGGCTCTGGTGCACATCAGCTGGGTAGCACAAGGGTCACCTTGAATCCTGAACAGTTTCACAGAGCATAAAATTTAACAGACCCAAAGAACATGCGGGCAGGGGCCATAAATATAAAAATTAACAAGGGGAGCACTCTGTCATTAAACAGGGATCAAGGAACAAGCTCGAAAGCTGGCGGGGGATCAGGGAGCTGTCACAGTAATTGAGGTAATTAGTGAACTGTGGTGACGAGTGTGCTGGCTCTCGTGGACACCCTCTGCCTGAGCTCATGGGCCACGTTGCCTTTGGGCTGCACAGCCCTTCTCTGCCTCGTGTCAACACTTGTGTTTCTGCAAGTGCACAGCACCCAGGAGCTGCAGCTTCTGTCTGCAGAAAAGCTCAGATCCAGGAGCAAAGCCCATTTTATTAGCAAACATCTACACACCTAAGCTTGCCCCATGCTCCCCAGGTTTGGCTGGGAAGTCTGTCAGTGGAGAGTTAAAAGGTGAGGCATGTTAAAAATCTGGAGTCCTTTTGCTGCCTGGCCAGTTCAAAACCTGGGTGGTTTGGAAAATGCAGCCCCGTGTTTAGTCAGGTAAAGTCTCAGCTCTGCAGAAGGGGCCCCCACCCCAGAGCACTGAGGAGCTGCAAAAGAAAAGCTCCATCCCCTGGTGCTGGAAATGGCACAGCCTGGCCAGCAAGGAGCTGCACAAGGTGAAAGGGCTGAGAGCAAGGGCATCAGACTGGGAGACAAAGCCCCAAAGTGGCTGACAGGATAAAAAAACATGACCTGCTTGAAAACAGAGGCATGCCCAGGCTGGGAACCACGGGGCAGCAAACAGTGGGAAAACATGAGGCAACAATAGGCAAAGAGTGTGGGGTGGTGGTCAGGAGGTGGATTTTAGCCTCTGTTTGGACAGACAAAAGATCTTCAGACAGATCCCAGCAGTCAGATCACACAAGAAAATGAAAAGTGAAGAATATTACCCAGGAGAGCATAGTGGTTGTTTCACAGGTCTCCTGTACCCTACTGAATTTCTCTTCTACTGCCAGCCTAACTAAACAACTCTCTTCCAGAGTGAGGAGAAATATTCTATTTTTTTTCCTTTTTCCAAATGGCAAATCAGGATGTTTAATCAAAATATTCATTTGGCAGTCCAAATAAAGCTCTGAGCATCTTTTCACAGGGAAAGAGGAGATCTCAGAAAGCTGCAGCTGGCCCAAGAGACTCCTCTATCAAGAGCCAGTTCCCCAGGCTCCTGTCAAGGACATACCACTAAGACTTCTTAACTCTCAGACCATCTAAGAGCTGACAACATCCTTTCCTCATTTACTGTGCTAAAAAGCAGCCTCTGAATAAGACACTGTGCTCTCTTGATGCTTCAGCTTTAATTTCTGGTATAACAGTTTCCTGTGCCCTGTTTAACACATGGCTTTGTTCTGCAGGACACATCTTTAAGATATGTTAGTGGAATTTGGGACTCGCCCCATGAAAAGCAGAACCCTGTCAGTGGAAGGCAGAGGCAAATGAAAGCAGAGGAGAAATACTCAAACTGCAGTGAGTTTTATCAGCATGAGGAGCAGCAATGGGCATCCCTCACAGTCTAAGGCACCTGGCAGCAGTACCTGCCCACTTCTCAGCACCAAGGTGAGCAGTGCTGTTGATGTACTCAGGAGCTGGAAGGACTTTTCTAAGCTCACCCAAAAATCCAAGAGAGGAACAGGAAAATCAACTTTGCCTCTTCCTTTAGGGAAAGGCCCTCCCTTCCTCCTGGCACTGCACGCTGCTCTCCCACACTCTGAAATCATCCTCTGTGCCTCACAGTTCTCTATTCTCTGAAATTATTCTCTCTGCCTTCCCAATTTTATAAGCATAAACCATCGTACACTCAATTCATCTTTGAACTGAATGTATTTATCTTTCATCCACAATAAGTGTGTATGCATTAGAACCACATTGCCCTGAAACTGTGGAAACTCCTGCCGTGGCCCCCCAGTATCCCAGATGTTTTCCCCTCTTTTCCAGATGTTTTCTCCACCTTTCCCTCAACACAGAGCCAAGGCTGGGCTCCACCTCAGGATGAGACACCGAGGGCACTTCAGGGAAAGGTGGTTTGTGTTTCAGTGGCAGCCTCTGAACAAAAGGCAGCACTGAGCAGTTACAGAGCCAGTCCACAGTGCTGCTGCACCTGCCAGTGCTATAAACCTGCAGACAGGGTTTACTCTGAAATAAATAAAAAACCAAAACAACCACAAAACAAAAACAACAGCAGAACAAGAAAGCAAGCTGAATGTGTGGTGTATTTTACAACACTCAGGGAGAATGAGGAGAGATAATAAATCTGGGAGCTAGTAGCCACAGCAACAAATTGCATTTCTCCTCTGGATGGCTTTTCCCTTCCAATCAACAGCAATTACTGGGCACCTTAGGGTAATACAACAAAGTTTATGTTGCTTCTACGGTAAAGTTCTTCTCCCAAGACTAATTTATTCCGTGTCTGCAAGGTGCTGATTCATTGCAGCACGTTACTGGGGGTCTGACCATGACAGCCATTGGGAACAGAGAAAAGCCTGGACACAGCTCGTCCTGCTCTGTTGGCTGGGGATTTTTCTGGTACCAATTAAATCCCAGCACACTGAGCTTGGGAGAGTGATGTCATCCCTGACTCCTAGAAACAAGGGAAAGGAAACAAAGATAGAAGTGTCTGGGGGATGCACTTGGGGGTGAAAGGAAATGGAGGTTCCTACCTGACAACATCAGTCTAACAAAGGTTGAGAAACCAGGCATGTGCTGCTTGAAAAAAATAATAACGAAGGAATAGCTGTGCTTCTTTCTGCTCTTCAGAGGCTGCCTCCAAACCACTCCAAATTCTCTCTGCACCACTGCAGTGCCATCAGGCTTAAAGAGGGGCTGGGATCTGTTTTCCACAGCTTTTATCCAGGGGAGCTTTGTGAAGAGCTGATGCTGATGTGCTTTCAAAACATCCAGGTGGGTACATCACAGTCACACATCTCCACAGGCTGGAAGAGCAGCTCAGCCCTGGACAAGGTGCAGCACACATTGCTCTGTCCCAGGGCATGGCACAGCCCCTGGAGCATCTTCCTTGCCCTCTGAAAGGGCTGTAAAGCAGAAGCTGAAGCAGGACAGAGTGAGGACTAAATCACACACGGCAGGGCAGACCCTCCCCACTCCCATGGGACCCAGCAGATGGATTTTTTTGCTATCTTTTAGGCCTTCAAGACTTTCTGTTTTCCTGCAGGTGCCAAGCTCCCAGCCAGACCCAACAGCATGCCAGCACTCTGCATGCAGGTGCACTCGTCTGGCTGGGAGGAAAAGCAGTGGGAAACCCTGCTGCCCAAAAAGGAGATTTATTGCCCCAAAACAAAGTCCCTCCAAGCCAGCACAGCTCCCAGCAGGCAGGGGCAGCCCTGCAGGCTGCCAGGAAGGCACTGCCTGTCCTAACAAGAAGGCAGCAGTGGTGGAAAGAGCCATCTCCTCACCACGGTTCGTGATGAAAGTTGACAGAAGGGATTTGTCTGGTTTTCCAAATATTTTGCAGGGAAGCTGAGAGTTCATGTCTGTGTGAACCAGGATATGAATTCCAAGCAGGATGAAGAGCTTTGTGCTCACATTCAATCATGTGCTGTCAGTAACTACAGGGAGCAGAAGACAAGCAGTGGCTGGGTGAGACACAGCCACACCAATGTCGCCTGTGACAGCTTGGCATGGGACTTGATTTTCCATAAACACATTCTCATCACTGCATATGAATCCTGGACAGCACCTCTCTCGTCCTCTCTCATCCTCTAAACGTGTGTGGAGCTGACAGTGTCTATTCACCCCTGTCCAGGCTCCTCTACCCATGTACTACAACAGACCACCTGCAGATACCCTGTCTCCTTACTGGTGACATTGGGTCCTCCAAACACAAACCTGCCTTTCAAAAATCCCTGTCTTTGGCCAGGACTGCCAGAATGGATCTCTCCTTTCTGCTGCCTTTTATTACAATGGTTTACTTTCATACTATATTTGCCAAACATTGTGGTTCCTCCAGGGAAAAATGTGACACCACCCTTGATCAGGGTCCTGGAAATACTCCCAGCACACCAATACAAACCATAAAGGTAAACACAGAAGCCTCTTCCCCATCTGAACAGGTTCTTCAAGCTACCTGCACGCAGGTAATATTTTTCTGCCAAAGTTTGCTACCTCTCTCTCTCTCCAAAATTTTTTATCCTGTTTTAATCTACTCCCAAAGCACCCCACCCTGCTGCTGCTGAAATTAATAGATGTTTTTACCTTCCCATTCAGTGGGATGAAAATTAAGCCCTGAAAAAGCCAGACAATCACACTGCAGTCCATGTTCATGTAGGGAATGCTGCAAGCTGGATTTAAAAGTACTTTCCATTTATCTTTGTGCTGCCTGGGCTCCATCTGCATATAATTGCTTATGTCTACAGACATTGCAATGCTCATCAAAGGCTGAGTTCTTACCCACAGTAGCTCTCCCTTTCAACTAGCAGGAAATTCTCATTGCTTTACAATCCATACACAGCAATTTAGCATTTAATAATTCAAATTGTAACACGATATTTGATGGAAAATAGTCATTATGGATTTATAACACAATGCAGGTAGCTGAAGTACACAGATTTCAGTGTATCAGGAAATGGGTGCTATTTTCAAACAGAGCTAATCCTATAACAAAAAAAATGTCCGTAGTATCATCCATAATCTCTTATTGTTGCCTGAGTCTATGGGGTTTGGTTGATTCCCTCCCCTTCTTTTTAATGCTCAAACAACTGAGTTATAGCAGAACATTTTTCTACACTATGAAGCTTATTTACATACTGTAAATAACTGTGAATGCAATAAAATTGTGGTACAAATAACATGAAATAATGCCTCAATTTGCAGTTGTTTTACATCAGCATAGTTTATGGCAGTGTTTACTGTAGACTTTAGAACAAACAAATAAATAAATGAAAAAGACAAAGAAAAAGAATAAAACTTCTCTATCCCCCACACCCCAGCATGGCCACTCACCAGCACTGGAGTCACTCATGGCTTAAATAATATTAAAAATCAGAGACCTCATATGATCCCTTCCAGCACCTGTTGGGAGCCTACAAGAAAGATGGAGAAAGACAATTTACAAGGGCCTGGAGTGGCAGAATAAGGGGGAATGGATCCAAACTGACAGGGTGCAGGTTTAGATTGGATATTAAAAATAAATTCTTCCCAGTGAGGGTGGGCAGGCCCTGGCACAGGGTGCCCAGAGAGGATGTGGCTGCCCCTGGATCCCTGGCAGTGCCCAAGGCCAGGCTGGACAGGGCTTGGAGCAGCCTGGGACAGTGGAAGGTGTCCCTGCTGATGGGATGATGATGTCTGTAAGGTCCCTCCTGACACAGGAACTTCCTGGAGAAAGTTTTTTCTAAACTCTCTTTTCCTCATGGCACTTCAGAGAGCCAGAACAGAGCCTTGAAATGATGGAGTGCAATTTTCTGCTGCCTTTAAGCACACACAGAGCTGTAAATAGTCGTTTCCAAGAGCTTAAAACCCTAGGGAAGCAGATAATAAGCAATTACTCTAACCAGATAGCACTGCTGTCTAAAAATTAATTTCTGTGCTAATATCCCACCCCTAAAGTTTTAAACTTCAAAGCAGAGCGTCTTCTGAGAGAAGATACACAGGTGTACAATTATGTTTCCTAGACTTCTGTCTCTGTCTGCTCTGCTGGGACACTTAATCTGCCCACTGGGAGCAGAGGCAGCCCACGAGGGCCCATCCTACACATTCCCTGGGCTCCTGTACCTCCAGACACGAGCTGCTGCTGCAGTCTGAGCACTGCACTGATCGAAGCAAATTGATCTTGTCACTGCAGCATTCCTGACGTGCTTATTCCCACTACACCTTCCCTTCCTTATCTCTGCCAGTGTTTACAAATCAATTTCTTTTCGTTCAGAGGGCTGTTCTCAAGATCTGCTCAGGCACTGAGCTGTGTGGGATCCTCAGGAGCCACTGGAATGGAGCTGTGAAAGGTGGAAGGGTCAGGAACACACCCACAGGAGCCTGGGTGCTCCGAGCAGCTCCTCTGTTGCCAAGGCTGAGGGCACAGGCAGTACTGCCAGAGCTGGCCCTGGCACTGCAGGGCTGCACCAGGGGAGCAGCAGCAGCCTGGTGGAATCCAGGCTTTTCCTCCCTTTCCCTGAATTCAGAGGTGGCTTCCATTAGAGTGCCATCAAGTCTTACTGGTAAATGTTACAGAACCACAGAAGGGTTTGGGTTGGAAGGGACCTTAAAGCCCATCCCATTCCACCCCTGCCATGGCAGGGACACCTTCCACTGTCCCAGGCTGCTCCAAGCCCTGTCCAGCCTGGCCTTGGGCACTGCCAGGGATCCAGGAGCATCCACATCCTCTCTGGGCAACCTCCCTCCACTAACATTCCTCAAGAAAAGAAGAGCAGTTCTAGGGTTTCATATACTCTTTTTATTTCATGCTGTTTAACCATGCAGGATAATCAAAAGAATTGAGGACAAGGAAACAATTTTTAACAGCAGCACGTTGGGTTTACAGGACTATTAGTTGGGTGTTATTTATAATAAATGATCCTGTCTTGGCCTTTCTTACTTCTAGGGTACTCTGAGGCATCTACAAATGTACCTAAATAATCATCCCAGGCACCCAGAGACGCCTTTTATCATTTATTTGCTGACATTTTCTGACAGCAAAATGCTCAAAACAAATATTGAGTATCTACATATGGATTTAGTGTCTACCTTAATAAATCCCTGCATTTAGAAACTTTTTCCACAATTACTGTGTACTCTTTAAAACAGAGAGATTGAAAGGGATTTGTGGGGATTCAGTGAATATACTTTGAAAATATCTATTAATTTGCAAGACACTGGGAAAAGCCTCCACACCAGACCCTCTCCCAAAGCCCATCCTGTTGCTCTATTCCCTGCTCCTTAAAATTCACCACTGAGTGCTAACTGCAAACTGCATCAGCAGTAAATTTGGACCCCCAGATCTCATATTTTATGTCATTTGCCAAACATTCCCTTATATATTTTTCCTGTGGCTCAGGATGTTTCCTGCTCTTTATTTCAATTAATGGTGTCATGGTCAGTATATTCTCCCAACAAACTCCTAAATTAATGACCACACTCTTCCTTCAATTTTTCACTCACAGAAGGGAAGAAAAAATAGACCCAGCAATCTGATGCACTTAACTCTTTATGATTTCAAATAAAAGCCAGAAAAATGATTGTAATGTTTCACCAGTCCCACCATTTAGCCAAAAAGCACACTGTACATCTTAGTTATGTCATGTTTTATTCCTCAGCCCATGAAGATGCTGCAGAGTGATGCATGCAGGATAAAAGAAAAAATATAACAAATGAGAAACCAGCAGCAACTTGAAGCCAGGGATTTTTCTGTAGCTTAACACCTCCACAAATAACCTTGCTCTCTTCCCTCCTTTTAAAAACAAAGGTGCAACACAAGGAAATAAAAAATGCCATCTGAAGCTTTTATTTCCAAGTCTGTGGGAGCAGTAGTTTTTCATCCCTGGCTCTCTCTGTTCTAAGCCTGTCACGTCCTGTCCCTGCTGGCCCGGGGCTGACTGGCAGGGCTCTGTCTGCATTCCCCCCACGTTGGAGAGCAGGTGAAACCTTGTCCCAGACAAACAGGCTGCAGGCAATTTCCCCTCAACACCCTCCCTGTTAAATATTTACAGGTATCTCCCTTTGTGATTGGACCACCAAAGGTGGAAAACTCTCCATCAGCCGACTCCAGCTTCCCACCACCTCTTTTCCAGCTGCTTTTTCTCTCTCTTCTGAGCAGCAGGCACTACTTCTCCCTTTCTACCCCTTTTCTTTGTCCTCTGTTTCCCTGGGCTTCCTCAAGTTTTGTCCCCAGAATCTCCTTCATCAGTTCTGCCATTCAGCACCAGCCTTTCCACCTCCCACTCTACCACCTTTTGTTCATTTATTTTAAGGGAAACTTTGTGTTTAAATTAAAAAAACAAGAACAGAATAAATGCCAACAGTTAAACACACTCCTTGGAAGAAACAGAGGTAGGGGGGTTGCTGCCACTACCAAATCTGCAAATCTGCACCAGCACTCTCCAGGGCATCCCTTGTTGATGGGAAACTGAATTTATTCACCTCATAGCTGAAACCATCCTAAGGGAGGTCTCTTATTGCTTCTTTTCAGGATCCCCATGTCCAGCAAAGCCCCGAAGTTCCATGGAAGCCAATCTGATGAGCTGGATCCAGCAGTTTAAGGAATTTCAGTTTCCAGCACCAGAGTTTGCTGAGGGCAGTTTTAAATATAAGCCCTAAGGACTCCAAACAGAGATGAAAAAAGAGAAATACAGATGTTTAGAAGAGCCTGGCTTGGCTTCCACAGTGTTGTGGGCAGGCAGCACTGAGGGTGTGGGCACAACCACACTGCAGACTCCTGCTCTGACCTCTGCTCCACCTTGTCCAGGGAAATTCCCCACCCTCACCAGGCTCATCTCAATTACAATTCCTTCTCAGCTTTTTGGTTTTTTTTTTAATTTATTTATTTATTAAGTGAAAACATGGCTGAAATTTATCCCAGAGGCTTCACAGCCACACCCCCATTACTGTCCTGCTTTTATGGCCATGACTCGGGAGCTGGGGTGTGCTGAGCTCAATGGGGAATGGCAGGAGGGCCCAGGAGTCTCAGCAGGCACCTTCACCTCTCCCAGCACAGCCAGCCCTTCCCACAGAGCACACCCAGGAATTTGCTGCTGCTTTGGAGCTGCCACCCCTTGGGTCACCCACAAAGGAGCAGACAGGGCAGTGGGAGCACATCCCTGCAAAGATCCCTTTGGAATTCCTGCTGTCCCATGGCATCCAGCCACCTTCTCCACAAGCACCAGCTCCAGGAGGTGGCACTGCCAAAGCAGGCTGTCACAACAGCTTCCAGGGAACAGGAGCAAATATTTTTCCCAGACAGATTCATTATGCACTAAAATATTTTTTAATTACACCCCTTTCACAGCCCCACCAGTGGCACAGAAGCCTCTGTTGTGCTCTCATTGATGGTTTGCCTGTAACAGGAGCAATTGGAATCAGAAAGACCTCTCAGGTCAATCTTTTATTGCAGACAAACACATTATATACACCCCTTAATAAATGTTATCAATTCTGTCTGTAGAAGCTCGTTAGGTTAATGTGGTGCTATTTTTAATAAAGCTCAGAGAGCTTGCATTTAACGGCAATTACACTGTATAAACATTAAACAACTCCAAAATTATAGAAGGCAGAGCTTGGTGTCAAACTGAAATTCACAGCCCCAGATCTCATCCACGGGACTCAGGCTGATTTTTGGTTCTGCAGTTCTGAGGATGATGGGTTCCCTCACCTTTCTCAGAAGAATTCCACACTCTCAGAGGGCTCAGATGTGCTCCTGAGGGAAGGGCTGGGCTTCTACATCCCAGCTGGTTCTGCACAGGCTCCCCTGGAGCTGCAAAACTCAGAGGGAGGCATTCCCACCACATCCCCACTGCAGAACTCAAACAGGAACAACACTGTGACCATCAGGGTCAACTACTGAGGCACTTGACTCAAAAATAGTTAAAAATAGGTAAAGCTTCCCCTTCAGTAAGATTTATGGATAAGCTGCAAGTAAGTTTATTTGAGATGAAAAGCACCCTTTGTGACAAGGTGTCTTGAGGGGCTGGTTAACTTCTTGCACACATTCTGGGAATTTCACCTCTATCTAAGCCCCATAAAAGGAGTCACCCAGATGGAGCAGAGTTCACAGCCTCAACAAAGAGCTCTGGATGAAGAAAATGGAGATTTTTATTGTCCTTTCTGTGAGCACTGCTGTTCATAAACCGGTGTATATACATCAAACTGAAACTCCAGATTTCAGACTCTGTCCTGGCTTCCAGCAGCAGAAAACAAAACCTAGAATAGTTGGAGGGTTAAGTGATCTTTAAAGCCCTTCTACTCCAGTGCTCCTAATTGTAATGACTGCAACATCTTCAAACAGATTTGGTTTTTCAGTGGCCCAGCCTAGAAAGCAGAAGACACCACCACCCACCTCTCTGAACCCCTGATAGGAAACAAGTAGAACTAGCATTTATCTGAACTTTTTCAGCTTATTTTCAATAAATAATTTCTATTTTCATCCACGTGGGCTTCCTCTAAGGCTGTTTCCATATTCTATTAACCTCTCTAAAACCTCCGTGCTCAGCAACCTGGCAACTGTCACACACATTGCACAACCAAGAAAACAAAGGGCCACAGTTTAAGTAAAGCTGGTGCTGAGGCCTCATTAGCCAGGTGTTGGCAGGACTTTATTAATGGCAGTAATTAGTAGGGAAAAAAAAATAAAAAAAAACCCAAAAAAACTTCTGTGGTGGCAGTGGAAAATTTTACCATTTAAATATTCATTGTTATTGACTCCTCCAGCTTCCCAGTGCAAGGTATCTTATCAGCTCCCTTTGGGGCAGCCCCTCGGGTCAGCTCTGCCAGCACTGGGGAAGGTGAAAGGCTGGAAATGTTAAATTTCCTTCAGAAGTCAGCAGAATTACGTGCAAAGACAAATGACCACCCCTCAGAGCCCTGAGCAAGGCCTCCAGTCCCACCAGGGCAATCTGAGCATGGCTCTTTTCTCTGGCCTTTCAATTCACAAACAATAAAGCAACAAGGAAGATTTGGAGAGAAAAGCACTGATTGTAGCAACAACGCCCAAACAGAGGAAGAGGACAGGCCCATAAAGTGCTCTGCCTCATTAATTAAGGTCATCAAAGAAATCTGGAGAGTTTTGTAGCAAAGGCCCTTTAGGGAGAAAGTGGGAAAATGAAAACATTCCAGGCAAAGTTCTCAGTAAGCTCTGTCTCCATTTGTGGGTGTTCAGCTCCGAGAGAGTTAGGTCTGGATTATCAGAGCAACCTGAATTTCAAACTTGCTGAAGTTCAGGGGAAGTCGAGGCACAAGCCCAGAATCAAGAACTCTTGAGCTGTTCTCCTGTGGAATTCACTTTTACTTCTCAGCTGTAGGGGCCAGAGGCAGCTCAGAGGCTGTGGTTTGCTGAAATCGTTCAGGTTTAGTTAGACTGGGGTGCAACAGAAGAAATTCTACCTGAAATCCTTTGCAGTCACCATCTGAGTTGGCCTGATAGATGTCACACACAATAAATCCACAACCTCCAGCATATTCAATGTACAGGCACTCCAGAGGTGTACTGAAAGTGAAATATCTGCTCTTATTCCACAGACCTTTGGCCTTCTGACCATGTGCAGCTGCTCCTTTGAAGCTCACTTCCATCCAACAGCGCACAACAAGCAGAAATAAAGACAAAATCCAGCAACCACCACAAAATGATGATATTTATCTCATCTGGATTGCTTGTTTGGGGTTATTGTAGCCCCCAAATGTCTCAGCTGACACTAATTCTTTTATCAGCATGAAATCAGATGGATCTATGCCAAATCCCATCACCTCTTAGGACCTTGGAATTAAACTCTACTGGCCCAAAGCATTTTTGAGATAAGATCTGTGATTTTCTAATGTCAGCCAAGTCTTGTGTGTTGTTTTTCCCCTCCTGCCTCTGGAGGTGGGATGGTGCTCTGCTGTGTCCTAGTGGTGCTGTACATCATACACAATAGCTGCTAAGTGCTGCAAGGCCTTTAGGCTGGAGAGGGAAACATAAACCCACAGTGTTTTATTGCTAAAAGTAAATGGTAGTCTTAGAGCAGCACTTGTAAAGAGAGGCTGAGCACATCTGACCTTTCCACAGCCCTGTAACTTTTACTAAGAGCATTCTCCCAAAGCCAGGCAACAGGGAAGAGGAGTGAGGTGATTGATACACTGCTGCAGCAAAGAAAAAGTGGGCATCAAGAAAGATGGCACTGCTCTGGAAAGGCCAGTCAGGGCTGGGTGTAAATAGCTGCAGAAATGCAGCTCTTACAGGAGGTGTTGCTGCTTTAAAAAAACCTTCATAAAAAACCAAGAAGCACTGGGTGAGGTCATTCCATTCCCAGTGTTGACATATTTCCACAGATTTAGCTGATTTCACAGTTTACCCTTTAAAAGTCTCCATTATGTGAAAGGATTTAAGACAAAGCAACTCCATTTCCTGTCCAATGGAATGTCCCACAACACCTCTATATTTGTTGTTCTGTTTGCAGTAGATTTTCACTTCCATGGTGCATCCTCTGCTCTCTTTGGTGCATCTGTTCTCTCTGCCCTTGCCTCTGCAATAATGCTTCGACCTTTTGCTGGAAGGTTGCTGTAAATGAAATGTAAAAACAGGAGAGGCTGGAAACCCACATGGTTCTATCAAATGGAAAGAAAAGAGTTTTCCCACTGTCACCTGGGCTGGAAGAGCAGTGCTCCCTGCCTGGCATTAGGCATGCAGAGCACTGCCAGCCAGCAGAGCCCCCGAGACACCATCTGTGCACATAATAAAGAGCAGTGGGACTTTTGTAACATAAATGATTGAATTTGCTTTCTCCTTCCCTTGCAGTGGGAGTATGCCAGCTATTAAGTGCCATAAGAACTTGCCAGATTACCTGTGAATGTAAAATTTATCTTCTCTGATTCATGCCCTCTCCCACCTCTGCAAGGAAAGCTGGTGCTGCTGTAGGAAATGTTATTATTTTGCCTTGGTGAAAGTGAGTTTACCTGCCTGTCACATCCACCTAAACCAGGAGTGTAGTTATGAACTACAGAAAGCCTGAACTGCTTTTGGGACTTGCCTTATTCTTGCTTGACAGTGGCACAAACATAAAGTGACCATTGGCTTTGAACAACTCTCACAAAGCTTTCAAATTTCAGTAGCCAATGCAAGGCCAGTGAGAAGGCTGATAGGCAGCACCATTCATCTCTGTCATGTTATGAGCTTCTGAGCCTTGGTTCACTCCAGCACTTCTCTGTCACCTCTCAAATAAGAAGGGAACTTTGGGTTTCTTCAGATTGCCTGTATTTTTCTTCCCTAAATAAATAAATTGTATTTGTCAGCTACATGCATCACCATCAGGACCAGAAGAGTTGCCCAGCAAGTGACCCTTATCAGACCTGGTTAGGATTATAATGACAAATCTTCCACAAGGTTAGAATTTTATATCTGGAGTGCCTACTTCAGGCTAAAGAGATTCCAAACAGCTCAGCCCAAATGAGTTTCAGAAATGCTTCGGAAAATAGGACAAAACGAACAAAATTATTCCTATGTTGAAAGGAAAAGTAAACCAGTGAGTGATGTTTTTTCTGGGAGTGTTAGAGCACCTCATCTTCCTGGCAAGCACATGAAGTGCTGACAGGGAGCTCTTCAATCTGGCCCTGCAAATAAAGATGGGCAGCACTGGTGTGTGCACAATGAAAAGCACAAACCAGTTTCATTCTGGCCTCCTCCTAACTCTGTTGTGCTCGACTTCTTGCTCTCCTGCTCTCTCAAATGTGTTGTTCCTGTGGTTACACAAACAAAACACAACCCAATTAAGCCCAGGCAAGCTTTTTAAATTTTATAGGGCTGTGGGATGTATGGAGTGGGAAAACTCAGCCTGTACAAATTGAACAACAAATAGAGGCAGCAGAAGGAGCAGCAGCAAGTGCTGGGTAGAGGCAGGTCTTGGCAGGGCTGCACTGGGAGCACTGAGGCTCCACTGAGCCCCGGGCTGCAGCCTCAGCAAAGAGAGGAGGAAACAATGTGCTGAGTACACAGGATCTTGTGGTGAATGTAGAACTGCAGAATCATAGAATTATTTAGGTTGGAAAAGGCCTTTAAAATCAGTGAGTCTCAATATTTAAAACATTAACATTTTAAAATATGAAGGTATAAAAAGTATAAAAATACAAAAATGCAAAGCTACAAAAATATAAGAAAACCATAAAGGACGGGAATATGTCCCAGATCCTCTGAGGGGACAAGCCATTTGAATTGTGCTTAAGCAGGTCCATGGGAAGGGGAATGGAGATTTTTCAAATGCTGCAGCATTTCCAGCAGCATTGACCTTTCCAGCAGCAAAGCAAAGGCATCCATGCTCCTCTACCTCTAGGCCAGCATTAGCCCTCCAGGTAAAGATGATGTGCCAGACTCTTCACTAGTTTGCTCTAAGGACACCTTGAGACACTCCAGGGTGACACTGTAGCCAAGGAAAGGACAACTGGCCTGTCCCAAGATTTGATGGTTTTATTCACTGTGGGTCTGCACAGCTGGAATTTTCCAGGCTGATCATGAAGAGAGCACAGCCAAGGCACCCGTGAAAAATTAGGGTTAGAGAAACATCAGTGTCTTCCTGAAATGAGATCTCCAGCACACAGGAGGAGCAACACCTTGGGGAGGGAAGAGAGGACAAGGTGTGCCTGAAACCTGCCCAGTTCTGTGTGACCTGAGTAGTGACAGGTGAGAAAACATTCACTCAGAGAACCTAAAGAGGGACACAGGAGACCAAAGCTTCATCTGGGACTCGAGGCAGTGGGACTCACCAAGCCCTGCCCCACTAAATGCTGGTCTTATTTCAAACATTGAGTCTCCAGCCAAAAGCCAAGAAATGTCATTTTTCTGTGCTTGTCCCAAAACATGTTGGATTATGGTCATAACTGATACACACACTTCAACCTGTCTACTTGCAGGACTTCTGTTCATCAGTCCCCAGCTCTCCCCTTCCCTTTCCCACAGCAATCCCAGGGCTTGGTAAATCCAGCTCTGCACAGCAGCCTGTAGGCAGGCCTGATAAATAAACACACATAAACAAATAAAGATTTAAACCCATGGTTAAAGATTTCTGAAGTGCAAACAAAAAGGCTACTTTAGCTCCTGCTAAGTTTCTGACCCTGTTAAGCCTTGATGAACAGAATTAGCACAAGCGGGCAAATGCACTTTCCTTGCTGTCCCTCTGCTTGTGTCCCTTCTACCCTTCTCCTGCCCACTGCCAGCCCTGACTGACACTTTCTGTGCTTGCTTCATTACTGAGTCCCCAGAGAAATAGGGAGAGGTGAGAGGAAGGGAAGAGTGAGAAAAAGGAAAAAATAATTACAATGGGATTTCATCAACAAGCAGAAAAAAAGGAAGTGTCCCTTTGGGTTAGATCAATAATGCAGCACTTGTTATCTTGATCCTCTTAATAAACCACAAGCAACCCAGATATATTTCTATCTGTGGATCAATGCTTCACAATGTTTCCATCACAATACAGCCAGTACATGGAACCACACAAAAATAAAATGAAATGGGCTGGTTTATTGATTGTCCAAACAAGAAACCGTGTCGTTTGCATGGATTATCAGCAGAGAAGTGCTGCCTGCTTTACCTCTGTTTAATTACTTTTGCTTTGTTTCAGCTTTTCTCTGTCCCACTGGGGCCTTCTGCATTACCAGGCAATAGCAATGGCTAAATCCTTCCATTTTGACCCCAAAGACATTTGCTAAACTTGGATTCAGAACTGCTTTTGGATCTGTGCTCTCCATCAGTGCAGCACTCCCCAGCCCTGCTTTTATTCCTCTGCAGTCAGAGGGGTTGGAGGTGTTGCTGCACTTCCCAGGAGGCAGAACTGGCCTGGAGCTCCTTGCCCTGAAGAAAGTTTAATTACACAGCTAATTATACGGCTGATTTCACCTCTTTTCACCTCTTTTTTTGCTCCTGCCTGCAAAGGTCACCCTCCCTGACCCGCTGCTGTGCAGGCTGTGACCACCCACCCCAAGCCCTGCCCTGCAGCGGTGATTGCAGGGCTGGGGTCAGGCTGCAGAGCTGTGAAGCTGTGCTGACCCTCGTGGCAGCTGACCCGTGAATAAAATGCCCAAAGGCATTTTGTGTTCGGGTATTTTTGGTTCCCTGATGGACCCTGTGGATTGTAGGAGGGCAGGGATGCAGGGCAGCCTCTGGAGGAGCTGGGCTCAGAGAAGGGCTCCCCACACCCAGAGCTGCACCCCTTGGTTAACCACAACACAGGGAGGGACCCCCAGCCCTCCCAAACAGAGCCAGACTGCCCACAGACATCATCTCTGGCAAGACAAGGAATGCTTTGATCCTCCCAGACTGAATTCCAGCCTCTTTTATTCTGCTTTTTCAATTTTCAGTAATGCCTTGAGGATTCTATGGAAGAAAATTTCTTCCTGGAAGAGAAATATAAGAATAAAGCCAGAAAAGCCTTCAAGATTTGTCCAATGAAGAAATTACTTATTTTCAGACCATGTGATGAAAGCAACACACACAGAAGGAGCAAGGTAACATCTCATTGTCTAACAGCTCAGTTTTTGGGCATGACAATACTTCCTGTGGGTCTGGTGAATCCATGCTGCAGCTTGCATTGATCAAATGAAGGTCCTAAAGTAATTCCCCAACTTTCCTAGGCATTTACCATAGATATTACTAAGGTTTGAAAAGACAGCCCTTGAATGTATGCAGATGAGCCCCCCTTCCCACTGAGACAGCATAAAATCCTTCAAGAAAAAATGTAATTAAGTTAGACTTGTGAATGATAATGAGTTTCTATTACACCCCGCTGTGAGTAGCGGCAACATCTGAAAATTATTTTTCACTGTCTACAACCGAGCAATAGCTCTTTTATTAGAAACAGGGGTGGAGCTGAGAGCCTGGACTGTTGCAGCTCCAGACTGCCTTTAAGGCCAAACCCTTGTGGAAGAGATTGCTGTGGATTAAAGCTCTGGATCTGCACACGCTTAGAAGATGCAGTGACCCTCCCTTCCCAGTCCAAGCCTTTCCTGGTTTTGTCAAGCCATGTCACACCCTTGGTGCCTTGGGAAGGCTGACCCGGAACAGAGACTGGAGAGAGCTAGAGAATAAAGTAGGGATTTATTGAAAGGACTTTAGGGTACACCTGAGGCAGCACAAGAGCCTGACCAGGGCTACACTCAAGGTAGACTAAAAATGGTCACAAAAATGGACAAATGGTCACGAGGTCTCACACCTTTGTAAGTTTTGGTCCATTTACATATTGGGGTTTAATTGTCCAATTACAGCTTCAGATTATGCAGTCCCATCCTTTTTGTTCCTCCCTTCAGCCACCCTTGTTTGTGCTGTTGGGCTGAAAGTTGTCCTTGATGTGCAGCAGGAAAAGGATTTGTTCTTTGTCCCTGCTCTGTGCAGAGAGCTCAGTGGCACAAAATGTGAGGCTCAGAATTACCTGAGCAGCACAGAGTCTGAAATCATGAAAGCTCAGACTTAATGCATCACCCTCCCCTCCAGTTTTTCTTTTCCAGGCTGGACTGCTTGGCCCCTGTGCTGTGGGTGCTGAGGGAAGAGCTGCCCTGTGCCCCCTGTGCAGCCCTGCAGGTCCTCCTGCAGCAGGGAGCCAGGGCTGGCACTGGCCTCAGAGACCAGCAGTGCTTGCCCAGGGCTGCAACAAGATCTGGTTTGTTCTCTGTTGATCTCTTGCTAAACCCTCACACTTGAATGACCTGTTTGATTCAGCAAGCTCCCACCTTGACAAGGACTCTCTGTTTTACATCCAGCATCTCACTCCTCAGGCCTCTGCTGAGGTCAAGGACCATCAGAGTATTAGTACATACAGAGATATGTAAGGACATTTATATGTGTGTGTAACTCTGTGTTTTCTTCCCCCATGTGCATAGTTTATATTCAGCTCACATTTATATCCCACCTCATCAGGAGCTGTGTTACCACTCACCATAACGAGCTCTTTACACTCAGCCCTGGTTCACTTTGGGAGCTGGGAGGGTTTTTTAAGAATGAAATTAAGCAAACACAAACAACTGCTGGTCCTTGCAATGCAGGAGAGGGCAGTTTTTATCTACCTAGAAATAACAGTTTTATCTAGGACCCCAAACACACCAGGATAAAAACCACTTGTGAATTTTATCCAAGAGAGTTCATTGCCTTAATCCTGGATAATCCATATCTAATCCTTTTTATAATCTTACTCATCTACTTGCCTCAATAGTTTTCCACAGCAGGGAGTTTACATTTCATAAAAGGAATATTTTCCTCTTCCTTTTTTGCAATTACTTTTACTATCACAGAGGTTCCCTTTTGCAAGTGTTCTTCACCCAAACCAAAAATACATTTTATCTTTTTGATGCCATGCCTTGTAAATGACCAGAGAGTTGTTTTGTTTCCCAACAGGACTTATAATCCTTGTGGCTGGAAATCCAGCCTCAGTATTTTGGACTCAGGAGCAGTCACAGACCCCTGGAACTCATGAGTGTCCAACACATACTGAATGGAGTTGACAGACGTTCATTAGTGAACAGAATATATTTTATCAGAAGAAATGCAGTCTTCAGTATCTTATAGTGGTATCCAGCATATTTTAATGCTGGCCATGAAAGAGACATGAAGAGAGAGATTGGATCTTGCTCTCTAGATGGGCTCACATGGGACAACGAGCTCTTCCAGCTGCCTTTTCCAAGCTCTGGTACACAGCGAACATCCTGAAGTTTCCCAAGACTTGGAGACTCACACTCTCCCTGCCAGGCAGTCTGGCCTGCCGGGCCAATGTGTCAGGGAGCTCCTCTGCCAGCCAGGAGCCTCCTCAGCAGGGGTGAGAGACAGCAGGAGGCAGGAAGGGCAGAGCACTGCCCTCTGTTCATTCCCTGAGTGGGCCAGGGGCAGGAACCAGGAGAAATCACATCCAGGGAACAGGAGAGATTCAGTTTTCCTGTGGTTTTCTGGTCACAGCACTCACTGGTGTAACAGATGTGTTGATTTCTGGTTTGGAATCTGCTTGAATTCTCTCTACTGTGCTTAAGGAAACTAAAACAGATGTGCATTTTCTTTTTTGTGTGTTTGTGTGAATGATTAAAAAAGGGCTACACAGAAAAGAAAACATAGCTGCCACATGTCACTGCTTTCTCATCCTGACAGAAACAAATCAGCCAGCCTTCAAACTTTTGTTAACAACTCAGGATGAAGGGGATGTAGCATCTCCTCTGCACTTAATAACACAACTCTGGGAACAGGCAAGTGTAACAACCACGGTGTTAAACTGGATCATCTATTAGCAGTCCAAGAGCTGGTACCAAACCCACACCCTACAAATAACATGCCAAAAATGAACTGCAAACCCTGCACCAGGACAGATAATAACTAAGAGAAATAGGCAAATTTGTCCCCAGGAGGCAGGTGGTGCAGCTGTATGTTTTGCTCAGGGAACCTACAAACTGTAGCCCTTAGTAATGACCAAAGAAATCCTGCCTTCCATTAAGGAGAGCATCCTCACTTGAAATTCAAACCTCTGTGCTCATCTACCCAGCTCCTCATTTTATAAAGAATTTCAGAAAGAACTGCTTTGACCCTTAACCCTCCATGCAATTTCCAAACCCCTGGCTAATTACACGCAGCTAATGAACATGGCTGGCACTACACTGTACAGGGATGCTGGCTGGTGCTAATGAAGAATCTGCTCCTCACCGTGGGTCCTGGGGAGGCTGAAGATGAGCTCCCCCTCCTCACCCACCATCAACAGCGTCTCTCTCAAAATCCCTGAAGTTTCTTCGAGCTGCTGCTGATAAAAACAGTTTTATAGTGCTAGATCTTGAACACAAGCAGATCACTTCCAGCTGCTCCTTATCTAATTTCTGTTGTCATCTGACACTGTTCATTTACAGTATATCAATCTAGCCTGGGAATATTTGAAATATTAATTAGGCAACGTCCTCAGCTCGTTACCAGGAATGCACTTAGCAGGATGCACTCCTGCTTACAGGTATCTAAACTGCTGTGCAGCACAAATAATCACTGCTTCCCTCCTTAGGGAATGAGCAGAACTATTCCAACTGGCTGTAACTGAGCCAGCTCGGGTGCTGCACTGGTTCTGTATTTCAGCCACGATAATGAGCTTTGGGGAGACATAAAATACCTTGGGGTCTTGTACAGCCCCACTCTGAGCTGTGCTGGCACAGCCAGGCTGAACCACAGTGCAGTTTCCCTTGGTTTTATTCACAGAATCATGGAATTATTTTGGCCGGAAAAGCCCTGTGAGGTCATTGAATCCAACCAGTAACCCAGCAATGCTGTGTTTACCACCAAACCATGTCCCCAAGATTTCTGAACACTTCCAGGGGTGGTGAATCCATCACCTCTCTGGGCAGCTGTCCTAGCATCACACCACCCCTCCAGTGAAGAATTTTTCCCTAGTATCTAAACCAGTTTGAGTCCATCTGAACCCCTTGTGCTCAGCCCCCATGTGGGTAAACTCAGAGATTATTTTAATAGCCCTAGAACCTGTCATGGGGCAGAGAAGCATCTCCTGCCTGCCCACCCCACTGGTGGGTGCAGGAAGGTGCCAGGTCAGGCTGGGATGCCTGGTGGGTTGTTCCCAGATTTCCAGCAGGTTTTGCAGCCAGTGCTGAGCTGCTCTGTGCTTAGCAGCCCATTAAATCCTGCTCACCCACCCAGCCCACAGTCCCTGATGCTGGCCTTAGCTTCTCTTTTGTCTCACTCCTTTTTGGCAAGGCTGGGCCACATAAAACGGAGGAGGAGAAGAACACAAAGGGCCATTCTGCACCTAAAGAAGAGGCACAGCAAGAACTGGGCCTTTCTGGGAGCCCTCAAACACTTTACCCCATTTCTTGCTGGAGCAGAGGGAATTACCAACAGCCACAGGTTGTTATAGATGATAATTGATAATTATCAATATTACACACAAATGGGAAAACAGGGGCTTGCCTTCTGCAAGTACAGCTCATGTGGCAGTGCACAGAGCTCCTTCTCTCTCTCACACCCTCCTGGCTGGGCTGCAGGGCTCTCCTTGGCCTGCATTTTTGGGAGGGCTGTCATTCTGGGGGGAGAAGAGGAGCCAGAGACACCAGTCCCACTCTGCTGCATCCCAGCTCTGCCCAAAAGCACCACAAAACACCAGCATGGGGACACACAGGATCCAGCCCCTCCTGCACCCTCCCTGGTGAGGCAGAACCGAGGAGCCAGTCAATGAACACACACAAAGACCAACACAAGCACTGAAACTGTCATTTCAACGCCTGCAAAACAGCCTAATTCTGTGTACTCTGGCTGTCTGTTGCTGAGACATGGAAGGAAGATGGGCCAGTGATTGACAAAGTGAGACATTAACTCCATCAAGCAGATGGAGAATGGCATAATTATGAAAATAATAACAGTGATTGCCTGAGTTACAACAAAAAAAATACATGTTGTAGGAATTATTTATGTTTAGAGTTGTTGAAGCCTAATTTATTCTAGGATAGCAAGAGGAAATGCAGAAATCATGACCCCTGAAATGCTCATAACAGGTGGTATAGCCCAGAAAACGGCTCCCAGCTAAAGGGGTTTAATTGCATCTCCTGATGAATGAAATTAACCTTTATTTGGGGCTGATGTTGGGCATATATCACCCAATAGCATTTCTCAAAAGGCTCATGTTGCTGCTATCACAGTTAATGGTTTAAATGAGTTCACTGTGGTCTGGAGCAGCAGAGCTTGGAGCCACCAGGGTGTCAGAAAAGAGGAATTAAGCTGTACCCACAGGATCAGCTCTGGAGCAATTAAAGTCCCTCAGCAACAAATGATTTGAAGGCAGATGGGGAAAAACTGATAAAGGAGATGGTTTTGAATAAAAAGAAAACACACGCTGCAATTCTGTTTATGCTTCTGTGTTTCAAGAAGGGCAAACCTGGCCACGTATCCATGGTGGCCAGCCAGGAAACCTCTGACCTTCCTAAATAAAACATTCTCGTCTAGGAAATTGAAATATGACTCTGAAGATCGTCATGCTGCCAGGAACACTTACATTTTTCATGCTTAACCCTAACTCTTTTCACCTGTCTGAAGTTTTTCATCAATTTCCCTGCCATATTTGCTATTTGTCAAAGCCAGTGTGCCCCGGCTCACCCATCCCACTCCTGGGGGCAGTGGCATTTCCTGGGCTGGTGGGATCAGCCCGGCGTGTGCAGACCTGCCCTCTCCACCCTTCCTGCCAGGGAGGAGGTGCTGCCTCCTGCCCCCCTGGATGAGGGGTATTTGGGGGTTTAGCCACACTTTTTCATCCACAGGCCCCTGCCTCTTTGGCAGCTCAGACACTGCTTGGGGAACAGGAGAGTTATTGAGTGCTTAAATTCATTCTCATTCTATGGGGAACCTCTGCCTTATTTACTGCACCCCTCCAGCCCTGGTGCTGGGTTATTCCTCACCTTTCCAGGGGTGTTCATCATTCTGCCTCAAGCATTAACCCCTTGCTCTCTGCAGAAATCTGTTCCTGCCCTTGTGGCCCGTGGGGAAGTCAGGGCAGAGGGACACCCACCACGCCAGGAGGAGACCAGGTGGAGACCAAACCCACGAGGACACTGCCCACCTGCCTGGCTGTGCCCCATGGGCCACAGCAGCCTCATTCCCCAGAGGGGACATCACCACTTTAGGTACCAGAGAGGGGCACACAGCTTCCCCAGCAATGGACCAGCAGCATTTTATCTATTTTTCTGTGCTTTGATATAACCTGCTTTTGCTATAAACTGCTCATAAAGCAGATCCTTTGCTGTTCAGTCTTTATTCCCTTCCTTAGCGTCACCCTGCTCTTACTGTGGGTGGTGGCATGGGGAGGAGCACTGCAGAGTCAGGGACTACAGGACGACATGGACAAGCTAAAATGGAGCATTTCTGAGTTTGCTGTGCTTGCCCCCTCCCGGCCTCAGCTGTGCCCACTCCTCAGACAGGCTTCATTTCCCCCTGGAAACCAAAGTCCTATACCCAAAGGGAATGTGACATGTGAGAGAATGAGTCACCCACAAGCTCCCTGCAGCCCCAAATCTTTCTACTCTCAGCATCTCTCAAATTATTGCCCCAGCCCCATCCTGCACCCCAGACACGGAGCCCTGCCCTCTCCCCCTGCCTCCAGCCCTGATCCCTCCCAGCCACGGGAGAGAGGGGCTGTTCTCCTCCAAGCTGAATGCAGACACCAGAAGACGTCTGGAATTCAGTATTTTGGGTCTTTGTGATGATTGAGGTTCAGCCATGGTTGCAAAACTTTCTGAAGCTGAGCAGGTCCTGCCGTGAGCTGCCAGGGCAAGGGAAGCAGAGCCCTGCTCAGCAGAGTGCAGCTCCCACAGCCCCAGGGTGGGGAAAGGGGACCAGGGCAGGAAAAGTTAATGGAAACGTGGAAAACGCTGCTATGAAATGTGCTTTGATAAGAACATTGATAAACCACCTTGATAAAGACTACCTGGAGCCTTGCTGCAGAAAAAGCCTGCAGCACCTGACACGAAGCCCTGGCCCAGGCTGCTGCACCTGGACAGGGCTGAGCATGACCACAGGATCCAGGCTCTAGTTTGAGTCACACACAGTCACTTTATGTAGCAGCACTGGGGTTTTTTTAAAATGTCAGATTCTGCCACCCAAAGGCTTTTGAGTCTGTTCCAAGAGGTGAAAAACTCCAGCAAAGTTCCTCTTTAGGGACACCTCACAGTGCCTGAAAAAACCACAGAGCCTCTGTTAGTCCTGTACCTGTTCCTGAAGGAAGAGAGAGCTGTAGCTCTCCCTGGCTGTCCATCTGTGCCTTCCAGAAACATGGAATTCACTCAATACACAATCAAAATCTGCTTTTTACTGAATTTTTCCTCCGTTAGGTTGTTGTGTTTTGTTCCGTTTTATTTAAGGCAGAAAAAAAAATATTAATTACATGCTGCCAGGATCTTTGGAGAAAAATTCAATATTATCTTTTACTGCAAAGAAGAAATTAATCAAGGCTCCATTCCAAATCTAGCAGCAGTCCTGACTTTGACGTGCCGGGGAAAATAATAACTTTCAGCACATACTAATTGTCTTGTTAACATGGATTATGCAGCCAGCCAAATAAATGTCATTCACACTTTCATGTGGAAGAACATAAATCTAAAAATCAGAAATGCATAATATTTTTTAATCTTTTCCTTTCTTCCCATTCTGTGTTCGTAGCCTAAATATATTTACAGTTTTAATCCGTGCAAATAAAGCAAGGCTCTGCTGGAGATTTTTGAAACCTCCCAGGGGGTCCCAAGCTCAAGGTGATAAGATTTGTAAAACAACAAGTTGGTTCCCATGTAGCCTTTAAACCAGTTTATACTTTCTTGGCACTGCAAAGCCGTTTTGCAATGAGGGTAATTTACACTCAATTTAATTTATACTAAGCCCCCTTCTCGTGCCAGCACAGCCCAAACACGGCTGGGGCTGGCCTTTGTTAGAGTGAGTGTGCTGAATGCTCATTTTGTCCCCTTGAGGAGATGGATGACCCCAGAACCAGCGAGCAAACCAACCCCCAGCCCCGGGGTGCTTTCCCCAGGGGAGAAAATCCCTCACCCCACCGGGCTGGTTCCTCCCTTGGCTTCACCATCTCCCTCCCAGCAGAGCAGTACCCACTCTCAGCCTCAACGGTGGGTCTCTCTCAAAGCCCTCCTCATCCATCCCCTGGTGCCAGGAGCAGGGCAGAGGTGATGTCCAGCCCTGCCAGCAGCCAGGCCCTCCCCAAAGGCAAAACTGCTGTTTGGCTGAACAGGCCAAACAAGGAGATTTAGGCTGGCACAGAGCACAGATAAACTCCACTGGTTGACTTTGCCTCTGCAGTTATTAAATTTCAGCATTCATCCCAGCCCTGGGAAAGCAGCACCCATCTAGGGAGCCCAGCACTGCTGGGTTCTGACCTGCCCAGCACAAATGCACAGCAGAAACTGCTCTTAGGCTCACTCTGACTTACAGCAGCCTGGCAAAGAGCACAGCTCTGGCACAAGGCTGGGTTAAGCCTGTGGTGCTGAGCCCTGGCTCCCTCGCAGCACCCTGGGAGGGGGGATTATCCCTTCCCACAGCCAGCACTGCCACAGCTGCCCCTGGGCTCACCCACACTGCTGCTGGCTCTGGTGCCTCTTCTGGCACTGCTCCTCATCACCCTGCTCTGCTGGGGCCACTGTCCTCAGGAATATCCCACCTTTCCTGGTCTGCCCTGCTTGGCTGGCAGGTGTCAGCAGTGACAGCACTCCCAGCAGTTACTGGGAGCACTGGAGCTGTCACCACTCCCCACCCCTGCTCCATGGTGCCAGTTCTCCTACTCCATGCACACAGCACTGCCCTGAGCCCACTCCAAACCTGCCAACAGACCCTGTGCCTGCCCCCCAGACTGAGCTGGTGCTGCAGTGATGATGTTTCTGTTCCCCTGATTTTCCATTGCATGTCTGCATTTGTGATTGTCACCATCCTTTCATGGTGAAATGCACCCCTGAACTCAAGGAGGAAGGCCTGCCCAGGCCCCAGCAATGTTTCAAGTCTGGATCAGTGACACCAAAACCAACGCAGCTCCTTCCCTCCCCACCCCTGCCGTGGGTAGGAACACCTTCCACTAGCCAAGCTGCTCAGAGCCCATCCAGCCTGGCCTTGGACACTTCCAGGGATGGATCCCTGCCTCTGCAGGAGAGAGGCTGAGGGGCTGTGCAGCTCCAGAGTCCTGCTGCACCTCCCAGCAGTAAATCCAAGCCTGCTGAGAAAGGCACCGGTGCTGCAGCATCGCCCATCTGAGGAGCAGGGCTGGCAGAGGGGAAGCAGCCTTGACAGAGCAATTCCAGCAAAGGCTTACAGACAGACACAATTAAAACAAGCACTATGGTTTCAATTAACTCTTCTCCCCAGCAGCACAGGCTTGGAAGGGACTTTAAATAGATCTCTTCCACTGCAGTGCACAAACTCTATTGCCATTGCTTCAGCGATTATTGAAAGTTAGCAGAGTGCAGCAGCTCCCTCACACCAGCTTCAATGGCCATTTGAGGATCTGTCTGTTATTAGCCAGCCCTGCTGGGATGGGAGGCTGAGCAGGGAATGGAGTGTGACCATTGTTCAGGTAGTTTATCCACCCAGGCCCCGCTTTGCTGCCTTCAGGGGATGTGCCAGCCCTGTTCCTGCTGCCATACCTGCACTGGGGCAGCATCCCATCCCCATCTCAGCCCCATCTCAGCCCCATCCCAGCCCCATCCCAGCCCCATCCCAGTCCCATCCCAGTCCCATCCCAGTCCCATCCCACCCTCCATCCCAGCCCCATCCCATCCCCATCCCAGCCCCATCCCAGCCCCATCCCAGCCCCATCCCAGCCCCATCCCATCCCTATCCCATCCCCATCCCAGCCCCATCCCAGCCCCATCCCAGTCCCATCCCAGCCCCATCCCAGCCCCATCCCAGCCCCATCCCAGTCCCATCCCAGCCCCATCCCAGCCCCATCCCAGCCCCATCCCAGTCCCATCCCAGTCCCATCCCAGCCTCATCCCAGCCTCTATCCCACCCTCCATCCCAGCCCCATCCCAGCCCCATCCCAGCCCCATCCCAGCCTCATCCCAGCCCCATCCCAGCCTCATCCCAGCCTCTATCCCACCCTCCATCCCAGCCCCATCCCAGCCCCAGCCCCATCCCATCCTCATCCCAGCCCCATCCCAGCCCCATCCCAGCCCCATCCCAGCCTCTATCCCAGCCCCATCCCAGCACCATGCCAGTCTCATCCTAGTTTCATCCCAGCCTCATCCCAGCCTCCAAGGAAAGTCTGGACCACGCTGTGTCTGTCTTGATTAAATCACAGGAGCACACAATTCTCCCTCCAGCTCGGGCTGATTGGAAGTGAGGCTCAGCATAATCTCTGATAGGTTTTCTTCCCCACTCAGACAGATATCCTGATGGGTTTAAACTTTCTTTTTTAGCTTGCAAAACACTCCCCCCAGGAGGGCAGGCTCCTGCCAGCCCCACCATGTGGCTTCTGCACGTGGCCTCGTGGCAGTGCAGGGAGTGCAGAGCAGATTTATTTAGCCAGGTGTGAAGGTCAGCCACCTGCCTTCCTGGACATTTGGGAACATTAAATATAGCAGCCACACTTCAACATGCACAGGTCCCAGAAGAAATTCTGGCTGTAGCAGCCAGCAAAGCAAGGAGCACCAAGGAAAGCAGAGCTGTGCCTTCATTCCTCACCTTGAAACTCTCTGTAAGAAGCAAAATTGTTTTAAATAGAAATTATTAACCTTTAGAACAACTGACTTGTAGATGTCAGAGATTCTCTAATTCTACAGTTTTAAATCAATCCTGGAGACTTTCTAAAAGTCCTATTATAAAAATAGACAATACCACTTGAGTTTTCCACTACAAATGGCAGCAACAAACAGCTTTTTCATTTCCTTCCCCCCTGGCTACTCCTTGTCTACAAGAAAATAAAATGTCCCATGATGAAGGCTGAGATGTGAACCAGGAGGCTCAGAGACCACAGACTTCCCCTGCCCTTGTGTCTCTACTTCTGCACTTGTACAAAAAGTGATGGAGATACCCACCAGCTTTCTACAAAGGTACCACAGTGCCCTTGAATTACAGAACTGTGAGTAGTTAATTTTCTCCTAGAACTGGTTGCTCCCTTTATTTCCTTCAACATGATCTTGTTCCTTCTTCTTCCTGATTCTTCTTCTTACAATTGTCCACTTTATGTTGCTTCCAATGGTCTCCAAGGCCTCAGTCAAACCCTGCAGCTCCCCTCCTTTCTCTTACCTGGGAAACAGAGGCTCACACACATAAGTTCTGTGTAGCCAGGAGAATTACCAGGTTCTACTTTCCAATGGAAAACACGTGAGCAGATATTTTTCATCCCCAAGATGCAAGTTCATGCTGTAGTTTTCCCTCGACTAAACCCATGGAAGAATCCCTCTTTTACCTGCTATTTTTACAGAGCTTTTCAGAAACCTACTACCTTTTAAAGTTCTTGTCTGTTAAATTGCATTGAAATTGGCCAATTCTTCAAACTTTAACGAGAGCAGTCTGACAGGTGGGCTCCAGGCATTTGATATTCCCACAGCCCTTGTTCTCTCCAGAAAAGAGGCTCACAAAACCCGACAAACAACAAAACCCTCCTGCCAGCCAGCCTATTGGTTACCCTGGACTATGGAGAAAAGTCCAGGGTTAGGGTTAGAAAAGTTTTTTGTTTGGATAAAGGAAGGTGACATTAAGGGTAACCAAATGTAGTTAAATGACACCTCCCCTCTCTTAAAGCATCCCCAGTGTGGATTCACATACTCACTGGGATGTTTCTGATGAATTTTGTTTCTTTCCCTCCAAAATCTCCATCTGTGGTCAGGGGAAATTCCTACACAAATCCCACTTTGCACTGCATAACTCAAGGTTCCTTTTCTGAACAGACTCAGCATCCTCCCAGGCTGTGTGCACCCCTCGGTTCCCCACCAACACCCTGCTCTTCTTGCTTCTCTCCTATCTTAAAAATGACGAGTTTTCTCCCCATCTTGGTCTGGATTGGTCTCTCTCATTTTCCTCCAAGGGTTTTCAAATACTGGACAACACAAGACAAAAGTTCTGTCTTCCTTTTTTTTTTTTTTCTCTTTTTAGCTTGAAAGAAAACATTTCACCTAGATGGCTGCAGTGAGCACGCTGCAATAGCAAGAAACTTTTCTAGAAGGGCAAATTAGTGGTGGTACCAACTGGGAGCGATGCTGGTTTATAACATCAGATGTAATCTCTCAGCAACGGGGGAAAAATGCTTGCAGAAAAATGCTCTTTGTCATTGGCCACTGTGGTGGTGCATCCAATTACTCTGCTTTCATTTCAGATCCAGGGGACACAGCTCAGAGGAGTCCCACAGCTGCAATAAACACGTGTGAGGCAGGGACCCAGCCAGCAGGAATTAGAGTTTGTCTGTGCCCTGCTCCATAGGACAGGGCACAAAGTCTGGCCTGTCTGCCTCAGATCCTGTTGGGCCCCTTGCAGAAATCTCCAGGCTTTAGATAGTCCGGGGAGATGCACACGGAGCAGGCAGGTCAAAGGCAGGGAGAGCCATCATCTGTTCAGAAAACTGAGTCAGCACATCAAATCCAGTCTGGAGCCAAAGGAAATCTGACCTAAAGGCTCTGAGTCTGTTCTGAATCCTACTGGGCCACTGGTCTATGGAATATTTTTTTTCTTTTTTTTGCCTATGTTACACTCAGTCAGGGCCTGTCTGGCAAGGAGCTGGTGCAGCACAGAGGCTGGCCATGCACTGGGCACCCTCAGGAGACCCAATGCCTCCATTCTGAACTCCCCCAGTGATTATTCCTCCTCCTCCTTCATTGCTCTCCCCCCTGCCGATATTATCAATTACCTTTTCGAGCTGTCACTCCCATTGATTCTGCCAGGCTTCTCCCCCTGCTCCAGCCTTGCTGGCAGCCTGTAAGGGTTGGGTTTGCCAGGGCAGGTTTCCCTTGCATGCCCAGAGTCAGGGCTGTTGGTCACAGCCAGTGCTTGTGTGGGGCACAGGATGCTCTGCACACAGCTGACACCACCCTGGTTCTCTCATCAGCACGCTTCCCTTCCTCAGAGCTCCTGGGAAGCCCAAGGTGGGGATTTAATGTTGAATCCAATCCTGTTTTAGGAAGGCCTTGCTGCTGTAGGCACATAATGGAGCGATCTGTGGGTTGCATAATATTAATTTCTTTCTTTTCTGCCAATTATTGCCATACATTTGCAAAAACGTTTTTCCAATATTTAGCCAGATGTACAGGTGAATGAAAATGTACACCAGCTACATCACTTGCAATATTTTCCTGTCAGTCATCAACTAATGTATTCAGAGATGAATTCTCTTTTTCCTAGGCCAGGTTTAAGTCAGATTTGGTGACTGAAAACAACATTAGCCTTGTTGACTTCTTTTATCAGAATCCCTGTTGTTGGTGGGGAGACACATGCCAGACTTCCCTGAGTAGTGAGACTGATTACACTTTAAAATCACAAGAATGGAGGGGAGGGCAAGCAGGGGCAGTGGCAGCAATTTCTATTGCTAGATTGGGCAGCATTAAGGTCCAAGCCCTTTCCCCTGCTCCTGAGTTTGAGTCTGAATTTCAAATTCACCACTAATAGAGAGAAGTCAGGTTCTGATAACAACTCTCCTCTCCCACCACGGCCTCCAACTACCCCGTTGTGCCCTCAGACCATGAAAGAAATCCCAGTAAAAATCCTTTTCTTGGCTACTGCACACTGTTTTCCTGATTCTTGATTTTGCAGGGCTTTCCCTACATTTAAATTCATAAAAGTCCTTCTAAAAGCCCACAAACCCCAGGAATTTGCACTCCCAGGCTGTCTCCAGTGCCCGTGACTGACTGACCCCATCCCAGGGGGTGCAGCCACTCTGTAAACACATTCAGGGGCAAGATGAGAATTCAGGTGTCCCCATTCATGACCACCAGCCCCAGCACCATCCTGTTTTTCTCCTTGATGAGCAAGACCACCTGGCTGTGCTCCCTGAAGGCAATACTTGCCTGCCCAGCAGGGAAAGCTGAGGTTCTGCTCAGTAAGTCACAGCCACATCACATTTTTGTGTCTCCAGCACGTGCCAGCTTCTGTTTCCTGTGCCCTGTGCCCTTCCTGGGCAGTGCGGATGCAAATCAACACACGTCCAGCTCTGAAGAGGAGAAACAGATTTACATTTGGCTCCTAACCAGTAGCTTTTCCATTTAATTTCCCAGCTCCTTGTAATCACCCTCTACACCGTTTCAATCCCATCACATCCATCAATCTGCCCAGCCCAAAGCACGACAGTAACACTCTCCTGTGTGCTCCCAAACGTGCTCTGTAATTGCAAATTGCAGCAGGCATCACTCACCTGACCCATGCTGCCTCTTCCTCGATAACCTCCTCATGCACACGTGGCTGGCTGTGTGAATTCATCTCTGGGAGAAGCTCTCCTCTGGCAGGTAAAGCTGTCACACGAATCCTCATGTGAAGGTAAACTGTGAAAGGAGAGAATTCTCCACTTTGAACACAGGGAGCTGCCAGGGGGAGAGCCCTGATCTCCAGCTGCACCCTGACTCCCCAGTGCATGCCTGGCCTGACCCTTCCCTCCTGAACCACAAACATTTTGACAGAAACATGTTTTAACAGGCAAGGCAGCAGATCCACATCCCTGTGAAGACCAAGGCAGGTCACTTTTACCCCAGCCTGTTCCAGGTAGTTCCAGAGGCCACCTAGGGGTTAAGAAAGCCTCTGCTTTGTCTTCTCCAAGATCTCAGGTCCTCTGTTTTGACCCAAATACAAGCTCTCTGCAGCAGATGCACAGCCTGTGATCTCTCCAAGGAGGTACTTGGTGCTCTCAATCCTTGTTCAGTGTTAAAGACAGTAAAGAAGATTTATCAGTGCTGTTGGCTCAGACCAGAAGTATCAGCTTGGACAGGAGAAACAGGGGATCCAGAGGGTCTGATTCATGTCTGAGTCTCAACTTCATGGAGACCACCTTCACCCAGAAAATACCTGGGGATACATGTGCCCACCACACTGGGCTCCTGAGGGTAGATTTAGTTGGATATTAAGAACAAATTTATCCCTGTGAGGGTGGGCAGGCCCTGGCACAGGGTGCCCAGAGCAGCTGTGGCTGCCCCTGGATCCCTGGCAGTGTCCAAGGCCACTCTGGATAGGCTTGGAGCAGCCTGGGACAGTGGGAGGTGTCCCTGCCATGGCAGGGGGTGGAGTGAGATGAGCTTTGAGGTCCCCTCCAGCCCAAAGTGCTCTGGGATTCTGTGATTCCTGAGGGATGCCTTCCTTTGGTGCTGTGCTGAACCTCCTGCCACGGTTTTGCCCCTCTGAGGAACCCCTGCCACAGCCTGTTGGGGCAGCAGGGCTGTCTCTCACTGCACTTGCAGAGCATTAGGAGAGAAATCACCTCACCCAACACCTTCAATACCCTCAGGCCTTGCCTGTGCTGGGCAGTCCCTGCTGCCACCAGAGTGTTCAGCACTGGCACAGAGCAGCCCTGGCTCTGCAGAGCACAGCAGCCTGCTGCCAGCAACAGGGTGTGGTGCTGCACACAAGTAATGAGCAAACTGGGAATAGTGTGGAAGAGAAGAGATTATTAGATAATAAATTATCAATGCACCAAAAACTGCTCTGTACATATTTTTCCCCCCTTACAGCTTCCCTAATATCCTAGGAAAGTGACAATTACACAATTTAAGGGGGTTAACTTTATTAAATCCCATTTTTTATTGCTTTGCTTTTAATAGATGGTTGAGATAAAGCATCTGATTAGAGGAAGGTCACAAAATAAAATATTTAATACTTGTGGAAAGAACAATTCATCCTCCCCTCTGCAAGCAGCAGCAGCACAGAGGCAGAGGGTCCTGGTGGCAGCTCTCTGCAGAGGCTGCTCTGCACAGACCATGAGTGAGAGACTAGAAAAGGCCAAAGATTTTCAAAACCAAGGTGGGAATGAGGGGGTAAGGCTCACTTTTGCCAATATCAAATAATGGATACCAAGAGATGCATTTCCCACAGGCTGCACTCACTCCTGGGCTCTGACTTAAATATTACAGGCTGGGAAACGTCCTCCTGTTGATCAGGAAAATGCCATCCCCTCTGCTGGGTGGGTGCTCCAGCCTGTGCCTCTGCAGCCACCAGCACCACTCCAGTTCTGCAGGGAGCACCACGACAGCAGCACTGGAGCAGCCCCTCAGCCTGTGCAGCCCCAGCAACCTCTGCACAGGTAAAGCCCTGTCTAAAGCTTGGTTTTCCATGAAGAAATAGTTCCAAACTTGGCTCATTGCTCACCTCTTTTAAGCACTGAGGCACTGAGGAGCTGGGCTGAGCTGCCAGGGGCTCAGGGCAGGACCCTGGATGTCACTTGCAGTGACACATCCCTGCTCCACACACAGATGGAGCTCTGCTGAAACCCCTCTGTGGAACTGATCCTCCACGCACCCCGGCACTCCCTGACTGCCTCGGCTCTTCCAAGGCAGGATTTCCTTGGACAGAGCAAACCCAGCAGCTCCAGAGTGAAGATGGATGGTGGGCAGGGTGTGCCTTTTTGAGACAGAGTGTTCTTGCATGTCCAGAGGCAAGAGGCCACTGCCCTGCACAGTGCCACTGTCGAGCCACAAGGATTAATAACAATGGTTTCCAAATGCTCCTGTGTGGCAGAGAGAAACTCTTTTCCATTTACAACTTGCAGTGTGCTGTGAAGCAAGGAAAACAAAGTATATGGGCTGCTAACTACACTGCAGGTGAGAAACAATAGCTGCCAGCTCTCAAAGCCACTGTCTAATTACTCCTTATTAACAGTCCTACGAGCCCAGCATGTACTTTTACTGCCCAAAGACAAAAAAAGGGAAAATAAATTTAAAAACTGCATGCCAGGGTTCATTAGGAGTTAGGCCTAAAATCCTGGTAGGCTCTTACCTTTCTCATGTTTGCTGTTCCTGGGGAAAGGGCTGTGGCTGTCCCTGTGTGTGGTACTGGGAGCACTGGGTGATCAACCAGTTTGAGACAAAAGCATTGCTGATTCACACAGCAAATGGCTGGGAGGAAATAAAGGTCCTTTTTTAGCAATGGACCCTGCATGGCTCAGCTTGATAAAATCAGCAGGCTGGAGATGGATGATGCTGGGAATCACTTCTGAGCTACAAATGTACCACAATGACAGAAATTAATAGAGTCCTCAGACTCGAAACACCAGGGCATGTGTTTTAATTTAGAAGGACTGAAAGTAAAAAATCATCTCACTGTCACATCTCCAGGTCAGCATTTCACTTATTAACTCCAGCTCTGGGCACAGGTAAAGGAACTAAGCCCTGCTCCTTGCAGCTGCCAGAGCTGCACAGGGGCTCTCTGGCTTTTAACATGTTCATTACAACACCATTGCTCATGTGTCTGGAAGGGACATCACAAAAACTAACTTCGCTTAATAATCAGGTTTAATCTCTTTAAGTTTTGTTGAAGTCACTTTCCCAGCGCCTTAGGCAGAAATCAGTCTTAAAAGCACTGAGAAGCTGTACCATGGTAGTTAGATAATTTATTATTCCATAACTCTGGGTCCTAATCTAATTAGAGATTGTATCTAGGATTCTCTTCAACATCTATTTATTTTTCTATTTTTACTTGAAAACATTCACAAAGAAATGAGGTTGTAAGTGGGGAAATGGGGCGTATCCTGTGCCATCCTTGCTGGGCTCCCAGATTCAAGCTGAACTCCACATTTCATGACCATGAAACAACAAAAACAAGACCCAGATTAACAAATCACTTGGAGAACTTCGGAAATTTTAGCAAAAAACTTCCCACCTAGAGGGAAAACCCAGAGCAAATGTATCCAACCCCAATTTTTTCCTTCCCAGCCAACTCCAGCATCCCAGTCTCCTCCTCTCCTACCCAGCAGGTGAGTGCACCAGGTCTGACAGGTCATTTGCCCTGGCTGGTGGCATGGGGACCGTGCTGTCCCCCAGGGCTGCAGGAATCCATCACTCCAGCATTGGGAAATGGTGCCTTGCTTGCTCCTCACCCTGGGGTGATCCTGCAGACAAGACATGATTTATTTGTTTAAAATAACTAGAGGTGCCTCTCAGAGCCTGTCAGGCACCTGAAATAAATACCTGAGGTGCAATAAAGAGCAAATAGAAAGGGAAAAGAAAAAAAAAAAAAAAAAAGAAGGAATGTCATGGCATATATTAACATAGAATTGTTAGGACATCATGGGTATAAACCAAGCTCCTTCATTTGCTCCATAGAGAGCCCATAAACATTTATATTATTTGTCTGCAAGCAGAAATAATGGCTTGTTTTGGAAAGATTTTGCACAAATTTTTCGGAGCATCAGCCTTTTCTATGAGAATGTCTCAGAGATTGAGCTGGCAGTTCTGAAAAATAGTAATTCCAGCTTCTTTGCCCTGTATTTTCCAAAAGAGAAGGTCCAATGTAATGCAAAAATACTCAATGACTTCAGCATCAGCACATGGGAAGGAAAGCTGGACTCCTTTTGTGGCCATGCAGTCCTGAAAGCCTTTCCACTCAAAGCATTGCCAATTTTTTAAGAAAAATAAGTTTTTAAAAAGTCAGTTAAAGGAGGACAGTTGCTTCACTGACCTCCACATCTCTCAGTGCATTCATTCATTGCTTCCACCCTTGAAAAGGAATTGCATGTTTAGCAAGCCTCCAGTGCATTGCTCCTGCAGGGCTTGGGAGGAGTTTTTGGATTCTTGGAAGACAATAAACCTTTTCCTTCACCCACTTTCCTCTTCTCTCTCCACTCTGTCAGGGTGGTCATTGAGGGTGCCAAAAAACTTCTGATATTTACAGCAAATCCAGAGGAGGCTCCAGGGGGATCAGAGGGATGGAGCAGCTCTGCTGGGAGGAAAGGATGGCAGAGCTGGGATGGTTCTCAGATTGGAGAAAAAAAGGCTTTGGGTCACCTAAATGTGGCCTTCCAGCACCTGAAGGAGCTACAAGAAAGATGGAGAGAAATTACTTACAAGGGCCTGGAGTGACAGAACGAGGGGGAATGGCTTCAGATTGACAGAGGGGAGGGTTAGATTGGATATTGGGAAGGAATTGTTCCCTGTGAGGGTGGGCAGGCCCTGGCACAGGGTGCCCAGAGAAGCTGTGGCTGCCCCTGGATCCCTGGAAGTGTCCAAGGCCAGGTTGGACAGGGCTTGGAGCAGCCTGGGACAGTGGGAGGTGTCCCTGCTCATGGAATGAGATGAGCCTCAAGGTCCCTTCCAACCCAAACTGTTTGTAATATTATCTTTTTAATTCCACAGCATGCTCCTCATGGGAGCACGATGGTCATCCCTGAACCCCTGAGCCTTGGGTTTCCTCCCACACAGCATCCTGAGCAAGGAAGAATCAGCTCTGCAAGGAGGTGGTGGCAGCACCTTCCAGAAAGGAGCAGGAAACTCACACCTCCTTGGATAGCCAGTGCAAATTCTGCCCTGTGCCTTTGTTCCTCCTGCAGAGCACGGCCACAGGAAGATCTTCTGCCTCCCAGAGTTTGCCTCTCCCTCCATGGACTCCCCTTTCCCCAACCCCCATGGAGGAGGAGATGTCCCACTTTCTGTGTCAGCTGTCAGCACAGTGCTGTCTTCTGAGCAACCCTGAAAAATGAAGCAGAAACTCCTCTGCTGTGTGCAGGGGCCCGTGGCCTCCCTCGCTCTCACCACTGAATTTCAACCTGCTGGAACACCTCTGGTCCTCCAGAGCCCAGCAGCTCTGGGTTATGGCAGCTGTGATCCCCCTGGACTGCAAGAGGTCACCAAAACCAGACCCACAGTATTTACAGGCTGGCATAAATTAGAAACTGAGCAGAAATCTGTAGGGAAAGCCCCTGGCTCTGTTTCTCTGACCACATGCCTCTTGCTGGGCACTGCTATAAATGCACTCCTAGCATCTTACATGTTTCTTTTAAAAGGAATAGCTAATTCTGCACTTTCACAGGTCAGAAGTGTTGTTTCATGACCACATTCAGGTCTATTCATAACTATTTGTACACAACTGTGCACTTTAAATTAACTACAGGTTTAACTGGGACTTTGCAACCAGATCTCTTCAGCAAAGCTTCACCCTGTAGATAGGACAGGCCCAGGCAAGAGCAGCAGCTTGGGCTGTTAACAGCACTGAAACAATGAGAAATTCTCTGAAAACCTGCTATGAGAGTTCAGCTGACTTATAACTAATCACTGCATTTCACTTTGCCATGGGAGTCACATTAATTATCACAAAATCAGAAAGGGCTTCATCCACCTCTCCTCTGAGTCACCAGGAAAAGAAATTAAGACTTATTATCTTCTATATTCTTCACTGGCTCTCTTGAAAATCTCATAACAGCCAGAAATCCAGATCAAAAAGTATGACACTTTCCAATTTCCCTTGATTTAATTTCCTCAAGCTGACTAATTTAATTGCAATATTTGCCTGGTACCTTGAGTTCTGCTTTCTCACTCTCTTCCCATTGCTGAAACCTGTTCCCTGGTCCTGCTCCTTTAGCTTAAATCTACACAGATGTTTCCAAATTTGTATTTGTTAGAGATTAATTACCACCATTCCCCAGTGCATCATTCCATAGGGAGCAGATATGCTGTTTGCCATCAGAGATGGAACACACACACACACATCATGTGGTTATCTAAGAGAGCCTGTGCAATCAGGTATCTCAAAAAAGATAAATTGTTTAAAGTGAGACAGATTAAGAGTGAAGTCTGGATTACATTTTTTTTAAGCTTCCATGTAATATGAGCCTGGAAGACTGAGTTGGCAAGCAAAGCTACTGGAGCATAATTAGAATTCAGCTTCAACACCAAGAACCCAAATAACGTCAAGGTGAGGCAGTATTTTAAATGTCCACAGATTAAAAAGCTTTGAATGGATTTCAGACTTTAACTTTTCCCTTTTATCTACTTTTGAGTTTAGAAATAATTTTTAAAACTAGTTGCAACAGTGAAACTATAACTCAAAATTAAGTCCAAATAGGCAAGGGAGATGTGTTTTATTTTTTGGTGGGTATCCATTCCTCTCTCTGTGCTGTGGGCTGAGCTCCATTCACCAAGCCAAGGGGCTCAGGATGGGAGCTGCCCTGGGAATCTCACAGGACATCACCCCGTGCCCTGCTGCAGCCCCAGCACCCCTCCACATCCCAGCAGAGGCAACCCCAGCAAAGCCTCTTCCTTCCCTGAGCTTTATTTATAGCAAGGTTTTGGGGATGAATGTTGCAGATCTCAATAATTTTCAAGCTGGAGGTGAGTCCTCCTGTGTGCCAAGCCCTCTATACATGCATATATTTCATATTCCAGGACTTTACAGAAGACTTTCAAAGGTAAGAGTCACAGATCTTAAATATCTTTGGAGATTTATAGCAAAAAACCATCTTTTAAGTACATGATGCTCTCCTGACAAGTAGCAGTCACCAAAGATCCTGAAGTAATTTTCTCAAGGCCAAAAGGATTTAATGTCTTTATGTGCAGGAATGGCAATGGAGAAAGAAAGATATAAAGTGCAAAATCTGCCTCCCAGCATTTCAGTATCCCCCAGCCACACCTCAGACGTGCCCAAGCATGGTTTGTTCAGCAAATTGCAGCCCTGCCCTCACTTCAGGTGCTGAGCCCTGACCTCTGGCCACAGAGTCTTGACCTTTTCTTTGCCCTGAATAGAAATGTAAAATTTTTCATTTGTATTTTTTCCTTTGTTAAATTATTAGATATCTTTCCAAAGAGAAGAAAAATAATCTCATCAACTGCTGTTTATCTCCAGTTTTGGCTTCTGATTTTTCCTCCCTCTGCCTTTTCTGTATTTTGAATTAAAATGTTATTTCAAACTAAAAATATCAAAACCTGTCATTTGAATCCCATCAATTTCCAAAATGCTGCCTTTTTTTCCCCTGAAAACTTAAACTGTCAAATCAATACCAGCTCTGTACGCTGCACCTGCAAAAACACAATGTCTTCAAATAACCATTTTCCAAGGTTAATCTTTTGGAAAGAAATACTCAGATGAGATCCAGATACAGGGGCCAGGCTGGGGCAGGGACAGGATGGGATCCAGTGGGCTTCTACAAAATACCAGAGCTGCAAATGATCTAAAGAACAGGTTTGGGTCCTTCTCTGTTTAGCCAGCCTTGCAGGAATACACTGATACGATACTAATTGGTTAATTGATTATTATCCTTGGTCTTGGAATCGTCTGGGCAGGAAGAAACCCTAAAACTCATCCAGTTCCAACTCCCTGCCATTGGCAGGGACACCTCTCACTAGATGAGATTGCTCATTGTACCAGAAAAGCTCCTACATAAGGAAAAGGCCCTTCCTGCAAGAGGAAAGAATGATTAATGGGAAGAGATATTTTCCAACATGATCCAATGTTTCCCACCCATATAGGGGTCACTTATGCATGTCAGAGTGGGGACAAGATCATTCTGTTTGGTTAGGTTTTGTTTCCAAGTGTTCTTCAGTTCAAACAATTTCATTTCTTTGAAACTGAAGTTATTTGAAAACTGCTCCTTTCTATCAATCACCAGTAAGAAATTATGAAATGACATGCTCTTCTCTCAAACTTTCCATTAAGGAATTATTATCAGAATTGAGAAGTTTTAGTTTCAGTTCTGTTGTTCATCTTTGGTACCTTTTTTTTTTTTTTCCAGTTTATGACAATTCTATTGTAATTTGTAACACATTACTGTGGCTGACAACTTCTACCATGATGGAATGCAAGAATCAAAACACTTCTGGCTTTTTATTTAAAAAATATCAGGGACAACAGACACCAAATACTTGTTCTGTAGAACAAAACATCTCCTGTTTGTTCCAATGAAGTGAGTTAAAGCAAGTTGACACACAGATCAAAGTGTTGCCTACTTGAAAACTGTCAAACCATTTCATTGTAAACTAGATTGGAAGTACTTTGAAACACAGGAAAAAACCCTGATGTTTCATTCAGCAAGCCAAATCCCAGCCATCCATAATGCAGGGAACAAAAACATCAGTGTGATTTTCTTAGCAGGTTGTCTTAGTACACCATTATCAGTTAAATCTGTTCATTCCTATTAACACGGTGCCACAAAAAGATGGTAAAACAAGACAAAGATAAAGTAAATTTCAAGTGTCATAATTTCAAAGTGAAAATTCTCCTGGTCTATTTTAAAGGCAAGGAAAGTTAAGATAATTGAGAACAACAACATTTGCATTGTGGATGGTGGGATAACCCAGGATACCCATCCCAGGTGCTGGAGCCTGTCAGGACACAGCAGAGGTGTTGAGGCACATCAGGGAATTTCTACCCACTCCAGCATAAAATCTTCTCACCTTCAGACCTACCTGACTTTGAATATTCAAAAAAATTCCATATATATTTCCATATGCTAAATAAAAATATGTTTCTATATACTAAATGAACTATGGAAAATCATCTAGCGATGCTGGACCACAGACAGGTCAGTTGTAGAAACTGATTCAAAAGGCTTAGGACTGTGCAAAGGAGTAGGAAATACACCTGAGAAATAAAATTAAAAATTGATTAAGCTGTGTATTGCTGTAGAACTTGTAAGGAACCTAAATTATAACACCAAAACCCCCCAAATTAAGTCAAATTAATAATAATTTTATGACCAGGAGAAGAGCTCCTCCATCATTCAGCAGAGCTGTTCCCAGCTGTCACTGCAGAGGGTAATGCTTCCCAATAAAAATGATGGATTCATTTGCAGAGATGTTTCAATGGTTACTTGTAAAGGTAAGAATTCAGTCTACAAGGGGAAAGAAATAGTCCAGAAGATATTTATATAAATTACATGTTTTCAAATCAGCTGGGGCTGTGGAGATTCACTGCCAGGTACTTGGAAGTGGTGGAGACAATCTGAGGGCTGTTAGCACTTATTTCTGAAAACTCGGGGACTGTGACGAGTCCCAGAAGAGCAGAGAACAGCAAACATAGCAGGGAATTACAGGCCAGGCAGCTTAACTTCAATTCCCAGCACAAAATACTGCAACAAATCATCAAACAAACACTTTCTAAGCACCAAAAAGATAACAAGGCAGTGAGGGACAGCCAACACGGATTTGTCAAGAACAAATATCAAGCCAATCTCATATTTTTCCATGGCAGGCAGCAGGGCTCAGGGAGAGGCAGTCACTGTTGTATACAAGGGCCACAGCAAGGCCTCTGGAATCATTTTACAAGACACTGCTCTAAGCAAGGCACAGAATTGTGATTAGGTGACCTTGTCGAGGTGCACGAGGTGGAAAACGCGCTCAGAGAGCAGCTCTCACTGGTGCATGGGCAGACTGCAGGAACACATCTGTGTGCTCTGCCTGAGGATCCCTCCTGGGCCACTGTGAGCAGCACCTGAGCTGGGAAAAGTGCTGGGAAAAATAAGGATGGACTGGGAAATGGTGAGGAAGGACAAAGGAGCTGGGATTCAGTTTAAAGAAGAGAAGTTGTAGAGGTAAATTAGGGTAAATCGTCGTGTTGGGAGCACTGCAGCCCCAGACAGGGAGATGGACAGATCCTCCTCCACTTCTGCTAAGAGTAAAGGGAGGATGAAGATGTTTGAATTGCAGCAGTGCTCACTGAGGGTCAGATCCAAAACAAACTGGTGAATTTGAGGGGTAGCAAAACTCCATAAGTGGCTGTGCCAAAAGCAGAACAAACATCACTGAGGTTCTGGGAAAGGTCAGGCAAACAGACAAGGGGGTGACACCAGGTAAAACACTTCCTCACCAGGGCAAGCAGAGGGGCAGGCACTGTTCTCTGCACTTTGGTTACCAGGGATAGGAGCCCAGGAAGGGCTGGAGCTGTACCAGGGAGGGTCAGGCTGGAGATCAGGGCAAGGTTCTTCCCCAGAGGGTGCTGGCACTGCCCAGGCTCCCCAGGGAATGGGCACGGCCCCGAGGCTGCCAGAGCTCCAGGAGCCTTTGGACAGCGCTGCCAGGGATGGACAGGGTGGGATTTTGGGGTGTCTGTGCAGGGCCAGGGGCTGGGCTGGGTGATCCTGTGGGTCCATTCCAACTCAGGATGCTACATGATGTGGATGCTGACAGCCTGGTCAAAGAGAAATTTTTAGGTATCAGGCAGCACTGAGCCTGTGGGAAAGCAAGTCAGACAGACTTTGCCAAGCATTGCTCTGGAGGAGCTGGGAGAAGACATTCCAAACAATTTCTAATCTCTGCACCTGCTGTTTTTCCATCTTGTTTATTTGCAAAGATGTTTATGAAGAGGTTTTGGTCTGAATCACCAATCATGTCCAATTGTATCAGAACAGTGTACAAAAAGGATGTGCCTTTTAATAAACGTTGCTATATGCTCTCCAAGAAGATTGGAGTATATCGTTATTTCAGCCATCCCAAATATAATAAAGATACTATGACCCTAGGAAAATGCCTTCCCTCCTGAATTTGTCTCCCCTGCACCCAGCACTGCCTGCTCAGAAAGGTGTTCCCCATACACTGCACATCAGGAGGATGCTATTTGTCCTATTTTTCTGTTGTTCTTTATCAGTTTCTATTATTCTTCAAGGAGAAAGAACCATCTTGTAGAGAAGCCCCACACTCATCACTGTTAGTGACCCTGTGAACAGGATGATCAATTCTTTGCTTTGTGCTCTGCTGTGTAGAGGGATCCATCCTGGTGTATAATGAAGATGGTGCTAAACAGAAAGCAAAATAAATCCCATAACAGCCACAATGAGTCAATTTACCAAAAAAACCAGCACACTGGTGTTTTCCAACAACAACAACCTCCCCCACAAAAAATCTTTGGGCCAATAAGGAGGCATTTGTCATTTCATGCAGTCAAAGCTGCCCGTTTTTCTTCACATTGATTTCTCTAAAATATCACCTGCAGCTCTTGCCCTCAGAGGAGCAGAAGGGGATTGACAGAGCAGAGGAGCCAGGAGCTCTCACACAGCTGGGCTAGACAGGGGTCAGGGCAGGAGCCACCCCTCGGCAGAAAATTAAAGGAGCAGAGGAAGGGAAGGGAATTGGGATCCCCCTGCTCCTCTGGACAGCAGCACCACCAATCCAGACCCAAACACACAGAAATCTGCAGTTTCCATAATGGAACAGCGTTGTAAATCTCAGGATCAAAGACATGAACCCATTACCCACTTGTGCCAGGCCAGGAATAAATTCACCCTCAGAGAAAATATTAATCAGCTGGCCAGGTACACTGAGTGCTGTGCTGAAACACAGCCTCCAAAAATGACATGTCCAGGAGCAGCACACCGAGCTAAAGTGAATTTATGCTCTATCTTTTTTCTTTTCCATTGCTCAATCTATTCGCTTTTACAAACAAAGTGCAATTCCCAGCACGGAACATTTTCCTGCATTCTGGGACTTCATGATGCATCTCTTCCTCACCCCACATCAACTCCATTTCCTTAAATTAAGCTTTTCTTTCAGCCAGGACCCCTAGAGAGATGCTGGTAAGGAAGAGACTATGCTACCTATTCATTTCACTCCTTTTGTCCCAAAACAAAGACACAACCACAGCAGTAGGGCAGGGTCTGGAGCAAACACACACACACAAAAAAACTTGATATATTTATTTCAGCCCTGTGTATGGGTGTGAAAAGTGTTTGGGCTTTGTCAAGCCTTTACCTTCTGCTGCTGTCCCCCAGGGAGCTGCATTCCCTGAGAAACGTGGGAATGCCTTTATATTACACTGCCCAAGGACCCCAAATTTCTGATTTGCATCAGCAGAACTCCCTTCGTTCGTGACCTTGGGACAGGTATTGCCCTGAAAACAACATTTCAGCTGAGCAACTGCTGATACGGAGCAAGAACTTTGGGTGGCTGCAGATGTCCACCAGCAGAGTGCTCTACAAGGTCTGGTAGCAGGTCCATGGTTTTGGCCCCTATCTCTACTTTCTCTTATTTATTTTATGCTTCTTTTCCCAACCTGTCCATCCATCAGAGCTCCCCCCAGCCTTGCACAAGGTGAATCACTAATTCCAGGCACCTGCAGGTTGATTTTCTCCTCCCATGTTAAACCTCTCTGGTTTTTGCTCTCAGCCACCCTGCCAGGAACCCCAAACCCCTGCTGGGGTGCCCAGGATCCCACTGCAGAGGTGAGGCTGCAGTCTGGCTCTGGGAATGCAAACCTGCTGAAAATGCAGCCTGGAGAGCAAGGCAGGGAGGAATTGAGGTTGGCACAGGTGTGAGGGTGTGAACGGCCTCGTACTGAGCCAGGCAGAGGAGAAGGAGCCCAGAGGAAGGGATTATCTGCTGGGGTTTATCTCCAGCTTTCACAGCCCACCGAGCTCCTTACAGAGTGATTGCCTACAGCTAATGCTGGGAAGAATTTAGACTCCTGTTGGCTGCATTGCATATCAATAATTTAAACAGATAGGACAGTATATCAGATATATTTAAAAATCTTGCCATGCTTTTTACGGTACTTTAAAATTGATGACCTCTGGTTTACATGCAAGGACTCTGAAATAGAGTTAATACCTACAATGTTTTGCCATTACATCCATTTTTAATTATCAAGAACACCAGGCAAAATTTACAATATATTTAACAGAATTTTATGTTTTGTCACAAGTACCTAAATTATTGATGTGCCACACATTTTATTAAGCATAGCATTTCATGAGAACAATAGTTTAGGGATATAATTCTGCTAGAGTTAAATTGTTAAGGCAGAGGGAGGAGCCTCCAGAAGCAATTCCTGAAGAGGGAGGGAGAGAGGAGGGTGAGATCAAGATCAGCTCTGCACTTCTCTTGGTGTTTTGGGGAATGAAGACCAAAATATCCCAGCTGCATTTCTGTGGGGAGGAAGGGAGATGGGAAGGCAGATATCATCCTGGTTATTACCTTGGTACTGAAGAGATGCCTCCAAAAGGGCTGTCAGTGCTTCCTCTAATTGAGAAGGGGATGGAGGGAGGGATTTCCCAGCTTTGGGAGCTCTGTGACTCCACCTGGAGCAGGTAGAGGGGACACCTTGGGGAGCCGTGCCAAGACTGACACATCCCCCCAGCCCTCCAGCAGGACTGATCACTGCTACACCACATTTAACAGAGGAAGCCTCAGATGATGCAAAGAGCCAGAAACAGCAGAAGAATCAGAGAGAGCACCCTCAAAGGAACCACACAAAGAGTGCTAGACCAGCTCTCAGCTCCTTTCTCCTCCAGTTCTGTACCCACACAGGATCTTCTGGCCAAACATCACCTGAAGGACACAAGGAAGGAGAAAAACCAAAGCCAGGCAGAGTCAATGAGGCTCAAACCCAGCTGGACAGTCCTGTCTCAGTGGCTGGGGGTCACTTTGGCACAGTACCCTTGACAAAAGCCAAGGCTACTCTTCCACACTGGCTTTTCCCTGTTGTGTTTTATTACTGAATAGACTGGCTCTGCTGGCCACAGTTATTTTTCCTCCACAACCAAAGTCTGACAAAGCTGCCCTGGGGAGTGATTTTGGAAGCAGCTGCAATGTTTATTATCAGTGTGGGCAGGTTTTATTCCTTTAACAGCCATCTATCACGCCCCATTTGATTAGTTGCTATTTCTCACTGTTTGTCCTCAGAAAGGCTGGAAGCTTTTCTGTCCTGGAATGGGAGAAAAGATGGGAATTCCAGCTCTGGGTGCCAGGGACCACAGCAGCTCCATCCTGCACCAGGACTGCTGCAGTCAGTGGTTGATACCAACACTGGGGAAGTCTTTTCATTCCCTCCCTATCAGGGTTGGGTTGATTTACATAGAAGTGTTTCAAATCAGCAGAAATCACTGCTCTCAATCTCATTTCTGTTGTACTTTCCAGTGGCTGCTGAGCAGAAAGTTTTATTCTTATCAGTGGGAAACCATTAAAACATGAACTGCAATTAAATTTAGCCTTTACTTTCAATTCACTACCTCATCTGTATGCATTTAGGCAAACACAGATACCTGCATTCATTCACAGTCTGGTTTTTCCAATTTTTTGCCATGTTAAACAATGTTAAGTGATCCCTTTACTATTTACTAAATGATAGTTTATTTTCCACTAGTGTCAAACTCTACTTGGACAACTGGAACTAAATAAGAATGCACAAATCAGCATTTCAAACAGCTTTCTATCAATTACAAGTTCTTCATGTGTGCTAGGCAACAAAAAAACTTTTATTAAAACATGCTTTGCATTTTAATCTGATTTACAACACAAAAGAAGAACTACATGTGATCAATAAAATTGAATTGTTTGTTTCCAATAACTGGGGCCAAAACCTTGGAGATGTTAGAGATAATTGAATGAAAATCAGCTGCAAGAAGATTATATCTGGGGCAGCAGAAAGAAAACCACTTTCCTGAACTGTTTTTGGGTTTTGTTCTCACCAAATTTGAATTAATGAATTTTTGAGCTTTATTACTGGATGGAACTGCTTTAAACAGTTTTCTTTCTGCAGTTCCTGAAAACACCAGCTTTTAAAGTGGAGGCAGCCCTTCAGCAAGGTCAATGCAAGTGTTTAGGCAGGTTTCATCCATCCTTTCAGTGGGTTGAAGAGTCAGAAAACTTCAGCAGAAAATGTCTTGCTTTAGCATTTTTATTTATTGTAAGTCCTTTAAATACATGAAATTAAGATCTTAATATAGATGGTGAGAATTTCACACTTAATTTTCTAGTCTAAAATATCTGATTACTTTCAAGTCATCCATTTTTATTGACCACACCTCCAATAAAGAATTCTTTGCAGGCAGAACATAAATCAGCTCCCAGGACAAGAAAATTATTGCCACAGATGGGCACAGGGAGTGTTCATCCACAGCATCAGCCAGGGCAGCCACACCTGGGCCAAAAGAGGGCACACAGGTACAAACGCTCCTGCAAATTCAGTGTGTGAGAACTAAAGATTCAACACTGCCCTGATCTCTGCACACCTTGGTTCTTCTGCACCCCACAGGAAGAGAGGATTGTGAATGCCCCTGGATTCCTGGAAGAGTCCCCGAGGCCAGGTTGGATGGGACTTGGAGCACCCTGGGATAGTGGAAGGTGTCCCTGCCCATGGCAGGGAGTGGAACCAGATGAGCTTTAAGTTTCTTTCCACCCAAACCATTCTTATTCCATGGAGCTGGATGGATACTGAGGACCAGGCAGCCCCTTACCTCTCATCCAGCAGCCAGTTTGGATGGTGATCCAGCTTTTTGCACTTTGAAGGTGACAAAAACTCTCATCTCTTTCCAAACTGTGGGTGGAGGTCGGAGAAACTTCAGTGTGTTGTTACTTTAAGCAAAAGTGTTGAATTCAGATTCACAGGGATCTACCAGAAAAATAATTTTCACCCACATAAAGGTATTTGAACTGCTACAAAAATTAGGAAACAAGTTCCATCGGAGGCAGAGCCTTCCTTCAGACTGTGTTCCAGGAGTCACTGGAAGTCTGTACACAGCACTGGAGATGTGCAGGGTGACTTCAGGAATCAATGCTGATATTGGCTCCAAAGAGGAAATGGAGCCGACAGGGCAGCAAATTGATTTGGACATGAGTAATTACTTAAGTTATTAGTGTCCTTGTCTGTACCACCACCTAAAGCAGAGATGACAGGAGCTCAGGAGGAGCCTGCGAGCAGGACAGCCAGAGCTTGCACATCCTGGCACCACTTGGCTGCCAAAGCACCCTTCCAACTTAAATTCTGTGATGATCCCGTTTGTGCACATCCCTCCTTGCAAGTGAGCCCAGTACCTGAGCTGTGTGGAGCAGCAATTCCTTGCAAGGGGAAAATTTGATGTGTTGGGAAAAGCATGAAGGATGTGAGATGCAGAATGGAGGGGATGGACTTTGAGAGCCACAGTATGAGTGGGGAGATGAAGGCAATAGGTTCAAAATGCACAGGTGCAGGGGAGCAGCCTCCCAGCCAGGGCTTGTTCTTTTTGTATGATTATATTTACAGAAAACACACACACACCAAAATGCCCCTCTTCTGCAGTTTGGGCAGCCCCCTGAGGGGCTGCACCACTCTAATGCCACCTGGCTTGGGAACCAGTGTCACCCAGACACAGGAATGAATTGGTGATGAGTTTAGTGTCCCCTCCCCACGTTTATCCAGCCCCTGTGGCAGCAATAGGACCCTTTGGGCTTTGTGCCCAAAGCTCCACCAGCACAGCCTGCACGTTGTGCTCTCACCAGAGCTCAGGAGTGCTGAACTCCCTCCTGCAGAGCTGGTTCCACTGAATTTGGGGACACTGAGGTGCTGCTGAGGTGGCCACACTCCAAACACATCCCTGACAGCACAGAGCAGCCATCCCCAGCTCCACCTGAAAGGAATATTACATGGTGCATGGAGAATGAGATCACCCAAATGCATCCATGCAGACGGAAGAGAAACAACAGAAAAACAACTCAAAACACAGGGTATATCTTCAAAACACTGGCCAGGAGGCATTTGGTGGGAAATGTAGGCCAGCTCCCACATGAGGGGCATGCATTTTTCATGACCATCCCCATCCTTGATATTTCTCACTTTCAAACATAAGTAAAGAGGGGTTTCCCCTCCTCTCCTCCCACCAGCTGCAGCTGGGCCCTGCTGTAGACAGGAGCAGCTCACGGTGGGTGGAGAAGGAAAGGAGTCACTAAGGCGTCCCCTACTCTCTTAAAAGCCCAGCTTGATCCTAGAAAAAAAAGCAGGAAGAATCTGAGTCCTCCTTGAAGTGGAAAAATAAAAGTAATACACAGCATGAAGTAATAAAACACTGTTTACAAATGAAGGAGTGAGCAACAAGAGGTGGAATTTATCTTAAAAGATGCTTTCTCGTTTGAATCCATCAAAAAGGAAACTCACCTCCTGCCCCAGCCTCAGAGCCCAGCTGTCTTGGGCGGACAATGCCGGAAACATCAATGAGTGGGTGTTCCTGGCTGCTTGTGTTTCATCTCTGTATTCACCACCCCATTCTGAGCAGATGAGAAGGGAGGTGCAGGAAGCCTCAGGATCCAGAGGGGCAAAAAAGGAACCCCCCAGTCCTGGTGGAAAACAGCCAAGTTTATTTTGTAGTGAGGATTACACCAGAGGAGGAAGCCGACCAACAACAGCCTGCGAGTTAATCAGGGGAAGAGTCACATCAGGCACACTCCTGTCTGTGCTGGCTGTGTTTCTCAGCTGCTGCCCCAGGCTACAGTGTAAAGTCTGTGTTCTATCCCCACCTCCAGGAGCTGTTGGCACCAGCTGGGGCAGTGTTTCCCTTGCCCCTCCCTCTGGATATCTCCTGTTCATGGGCCACCAAGGCCCTGCCCTGGCTCACAGGTAACTCCTCTGGAGCTCTCTCTGTTCAATGGGCAATCAAGGACCCCTGCAGGACTCAGGGAATGAGATCAGCCCATTGTGGGATGCTCTGCCCAGGGGAGGAGCCAGGCATTCCCACCTGGATATAATCTGGGATTTGGGACAGCACAGGGCCCTCACCCACTGGATTCCCAGAGGACAAGAGCTACCAGAGCTTTCTACAGGATCACTGCTTCAACAAGAGCGCTTCATCTGCACTGCCACCACCACCCTCACTAACAGGATGTCAGGTTGTGTTCTGTCCCTGTCAGTGGCCTTTTGTACTATTGTTTTTATTTTATTTTATTTTACTTTTTTTCTCTCTCTCCTGTTAAATTGTATTTCTGACTTGGAGTCTCTCACTGGTTTTGCTTTCAAACCAGCACAGCTGCTGGCACCTCACAGGGGCTGTTTCACACTCCCTCACTTGCTCAGCCCCAGAGGATGTGGCTGGAGCTGCTGCAGTCCCCTCCTGACTGGAGTCACCACCGGCTGCTGCTGCTGCCCAGCCCAGGGCACAGCTCCAGGTCTCCTCCTCCTCCCCAAAGAGAGGTGAGTGGTTGGGGAAAGAGTAAGGAAAGAGTAAGGAAAGAGCAAGGAAAGAGTAAGGAAAGTACTCCCTGAGGGGCCTTCACAAGGGAGTTCACTCAGGTTCCCACCTTCAAAGCAAAAGAGCAGCTCATAAAAAGCACATCAGCACACGGGGTCTCTTCTCCCCTCCAAAGAGTGAATAATGGATGGTGAAGCACTTTCTGTCTGCTGAACCTGCCCACATCCACTGCCTTCAGAACAAGGGCAGCATCCCCAGCACAAGCTGTGACCCCTCAACAGAGGATGGGCTGCACATGAGCTCCCATCACAGAGACACCCAGACCTGCTCTGTACCACAGCAGCACCCACAAGCCCCAGCACAAGCCCCATCGTGGAACATCTCTCACTGATATTGAGTCTGGCTCACACAAGTTCTACCAAACCATGATTTATGGGCTCTTCTGGACCAAAGGATTCATCCTGGGTTTGTGCAGTTAAGAGTCCTCCTGCAGCTGAGGGCAATTTGAGTGCAAAATAAAACATTTCTTTAAGGAAGCACTGATCTTTCTAAAGTTTGTAGGATAACTTATCCCCATTTCTTGGCAGGACAGGGAGATCTCCTCTGAGTGCCAAATAAAGGCTGTGATCACTGCCCTCTAAAGAGACACCTCCCATTTACAAACCTGATTTTAACTGCATTTGAATCCCAGTACAGCAGCCCCCAGGCACCTGAACACAAGGTTCTCTGTGCAGAATCATTTCAGCATTCCTTCCCAGAGCTCTAACTCACAGATCTATTTCCCCACTCCCACACACACCTCTGATGATGTGCATGAGCAGCACGTAACTCCTTTGGCACAAACAGGTATTTATGTTTGCCTCCTCCATCTGGGCCCCATGCAAATACCCTGCACATGCCCAGGAGAGCTGCAGGAGTGTTTTGTTCTCTGCTCCTGGCCCTCTTTGTGCAGCAATGAGACTCACAGTGTAGGCAGCTCTCCTGGGGCCTCTTAAGCACATAGAGGAACAAATCTCCCTCACATCAGCTTGATATCAAAGGCCAAAGGAGAGTGCTGCCATGCCTGGCTGCCAGCTGGGGGTTAAAGCCTCAAATTTGATACTGCAGTTCCTTTTGTGTGAAGATCTGGGCTAACACTAAGTTCTGGCTTCATCACAGAGCATGGTTGAGGACAGCCCAGGCACAATTTATCCCAATCTTCTCCTACTTCCCAAGGAAGGCACAGCTCCCCCCTCCTCAGGGCTGGACAGCAGCAAAAGCTGGCAGGCAGGTGGGATTCCTGCTCCTTTGCAGGTGTTTTCCTTTTGTAAACCACAGAAACCAAGTGAGTGACAAGGAGTAGGTGATACAGAAAGCTTAAATCAGTAATGCCAACAAATGCTTCATATCAGCCAATATGCTGAGTGACAGCAGCCCTTTCACAGATCCTGATGTCTTAATTGCAGCTGCTCTGTGCCAGCAGCATTCAAACTTCCTCTCAGCCATGCCCACGAGCCAGCACTGAAGCACCAAAGGAAATTTGCTGTGAAAAATCTACGAGAAACCACACCAGGGTCATGACAGGCACAGGAATTGCAGCCGTGGAAGACAGAGCCAAAATTCCAAGTCCCTGAGCACCCTGCTCAGTGAAGCCTTCACCAGGCTACAGGGCATTATACAGGAGAAATACAACTCTTATTTGCTGTATAAACAGACTGCAGTGGTGTTCATTACCCGGGCTTGCATCTCTGTTCAGCCGTGGCACATTAAATGCAAATAAAAGAGAAGGAGTTAAGTAGCATTTAGCCACACATGGTGGGAAGCTTGTGCTGCTGAGGGGCTCACTGGGGCATTTCCCAGGAAGGGAGCCAGAGCTCCCTGACAGCCCTCCGTGCAAATTGCTCACTGCTTCTGCAAGGCTCGCAGGGCTTCTCCTCCTTCCCCTTTGTTTTCGGAGCTGTGAACAAAAGGCATGTGAATAACCACTTCCCACATTAGCAAACACGCCACAGAGCCAGCGCTGTCCACTATTGTTTATGTTTTCTTATTTACAGCTGAAAAATTAAACAAGACTATTAGCTGTTAGCAGTAGCCCTTTACAACATGCTGAACAAAGCTATTTTACAACATTTCCAGCAGCAGAGGAACATGAGATTTTTAAGAACCAGCCACCTGAAAGGCAGCAAAGTAAAGTCCAGAGGTGGGAGCTGTGGTGCAGTAGACCTGGAGGAAGAGGGTTTGAGATATGGATGAATCTCTGGCACAACAGCAAAAAAAATTATATAATAGTGTTGGGGCATCCATAGCGAGTGACTGTGAGCCCAGTGGTCCCCAGCACCTCTAACAGCAAGGCAAAACATCTGGGCAGTCTGAGGCTCTTGTAGCCTTTGCTGCTTTCCATCCCAGCTCTTATTAAGGCTGGGGAGTATTTGGGGCTGATAATGATGGAGGTAGAAGCTGGATAATAAAGGTGTTCCGATTGTGACAGCTACGGGGTGTTGCTGTTTGTTCAGGAGGACATCCTGCATTGATGGCTCCAAACTGGCAGAGAGGGGGTTAGACTGGATATTGGGCAGGAATTGTTCCCTGTGAGGGTGGGCAGGCCCTGGCACAGGGTGCCCAGAGCAGCTGTGGCTGCCCCTGGATCCCTGGCAGTGCCCAAGGCCAGGGTGTCCAGCAGGACTTGAAAACAGAACGACTTTCAAGTGCTTCTGCATCTTTCCTCTGCAACCTGTGCTCATTCTATCCTGCAGTTAATTTTAATTATAATTTGGTCCAATAATAATTTCCAAGACACTTTCTGCTGCCTGCCTTTCCCCAGGCTGTGCCTTGCTGGGGAGCAGCAGCAGCTGGCCCTGGAGCAGACCTGCCTGGCTCTCTGCAGGCCACACTCCCACCACCCCCACGCTGGCCAGGCTTCTTTCAAACACAATTATTCAAAGGAAGCTTTGGCTTTGCAGCAAACCTCACTGAGGCACAGAGGCAGAGAGAGGATCAGCAGCAGAGGCAAAGTGTGCACATTATTCCTCCTTATTTCATTTGTGGTTCAAGGATCTGCGTATTTGTCAGAAGCCTTTTCCCCTGCCCTCCTCTCCTGCCAGCTCTTAGATCAGCAGCCCAGAGCCCCTGGTGCTGACGCAGAGCTGCTCCGAGCTGGGATCCCCAGGCCAGCAGGGCTGGAGCAGCGTGGTGGCTCAGAGCCACCCTGGCAGATGGCACCTCCCACACTCCAGAGGAGAGCCCACCACACCCCAGGCAGCAGGAAAGGTTTTTTAGCAGGGCACCCAGCCCAGGAACAAACCTGCCCTGCCACAGGGACAGCACAGGGACAGTGTGGCCAAGGCTCCCGCTTGCCTCTCAAGGGCTCTGCCTGAGACCAAAGAGAGAATTCAGATTAAAATTTTAAATATCCCAATTTTTAGATTCAGGAGCACCCTCCACTATTAGATTTAGCCTTCACAGCTCTGAGGAAATAAGAATACTTATTGGTGGTGCTCCATACTTTTTTCTTTTTTTTAATATTAATTTCCCAGATTGTTGTGGAAGCAGGAAGATTTGCTTTCAAATGGTAATTTTTTTCCCCTTTATTTTTCTGAAAGAACAATCCTCTGAGCTGGCTAGCTCTGACTGTCTGAAGGCTTTGTTTTAAAATTAAACTTCCCTTCATAGAAATTTCAATAGCTACAACATTTCCATGGCTTAGGTGAGCCAAGAGCAAAGACAACCTCAAAGACCTGTAGCAACCCGGCTAAGCTGGGCTTTGCTTTAGTCACCCAAGGAGGTAAGAAATAGCCTGGAACTAAACTCAGGGAATGGAAAGCAGGATGGTTGTGTCTGGCAGTGCTAAAAAATGCAAAGGCACCAGGAGGGCACCTCCTGCATAACTCATCTGCCTTTGAGCAGCAGCTCAGTAAGAGCTGGGGCCAGAAGTGATGCCAGCTCACTGAAGCAGCCAAAAAAAAGCAGATTGAGCAAAAAAAGAGAAAGTATTTGAGTAGACTCAAGTATCCTAACATATTTTCCTATCTCACCCAGTAACAAAGGGATAATTTGGAAGGGTGACCAAGGTCCTTTCTACATGGCAGCTCTCCCAGCAGTCAATTCACACCTCCAGCAATATTCTCAGATTTATTTTTTCCCCTCAGGCTGTTTAACCCCTTGCAGAGGCACCTGTAGGTTCTGGGATAACATCTGCTCTGCCCAAAGGAAGGTGGTGGAAAACTAAAATTGCCCCAACTTCTCTAGAGCTAGGGTGGTCCACGGGTGGGAGCTGAGACCCAGCTGTGGTAACTGGGCTCAGCCTTGCTGCAGGCTGTGTGTGTGTGCAACCTTCACCAAATAATTCCATTTTTCTTACCCACTGACTGTGAAGAGTAAGGTCTTGGGTTGCAATGCAAGATGTAACCAGCAGTCTGTATTCTATTGCCAGCTGTTGAAATCAGTTGGGGAGGGGTTTTCTTTATCCCTTCCAGGACCCATCCTCCCTCCAGGGGATCTCTGCTGTTCATGGGCCATCCAGGCTCCCTGCAGGGCTGATCCAATTCCATCATCCATGGGAGATGCTCCACCCAGGGGAGGAGCCCAGCATTCCCAACTGGATAAAACCTGGGATTCAGAGCCCAGCACAGCCTGTGTGCACTGCATTCCCACCTGGATAAACCCTGGCATTCAGAGCCCAGCACAGCCTGTGTGCTCTGCATTCCCACCTGGATAAACCCTGGGATTCAGAGCCCAGCACAGCCTGTGTGCACTGCATTCCCACCTGGATAAACCCTGGGATTCAGAACCCAGTACAGCCTGTGTGCACTGCATTCCCACCTGGATAAACCCTGGGATTCAGAACCCAGCACAGCCTGTGTGCACTGCATTCCCAGAGGAAGAGCAGACCCAGCTCACCCCACTGGACCTTCAGAGGAAAACAGCACCCTGCTACAGGATCATCTCTGCTCCCACAGAACCACATCTGTCACTGCAGGAGGGCTGGACTGGGCTGCTGCCAACCCCCTGACCAACAGGGTGTCAGGTTGTGCTCTGACCCTGTTAGTGGTTTTTTTTTTGTTTCCTTTTTTTGTACTATTACATTTTCATTTTTAATATTCCTAGTAAAGAATTGTTATTCCTATTCCCATATCTTTGCCTGAGAGCCCCTTAATTTTAAAATTATAATAATTCTGAGGGAGGGCATTTACATTCTCCATTCCAAGGGAGGCTCCTGCCTTCCTTAGCAGACACCTGTCTTTCCAAACCAAGACAGGTAGATAATCATATTTACCTACCACAGTTTTTGTGAGCTTGAAGACACAAAAGCAGTGAGAAAATCATATTCAGGCATTCAGAGACACCTCAGAGCCACAGATCCCACTGAACAGTTTTTAATAAGCTGAGCTGTGCTGTGACCTCTCATCAGCAAAAGGCTGGGCTCAGCAATGACCAGCCCCAGCTCCCAGACAAACACACAGGGACACTGTGCTGTGTTTCAGAAATGCTGAGAGCATCTGTCAGTGGGCTTCCGAAAAAGCCCAGAGTGTCTGGAGTCATTTTAGTGTTGCTTACTCAAAGACACACAAACAACTTAAAAAACAAGCTATACAAGGCTCATACACACTTCTGCCCTTTTCTTGCTACTCTTCACAAAATTAAACTCAAAAAGCCTCAACTCTGCTTGCCCTTGGCACAGTCCCTCCAGATATATTTTACTGCCCAGTAAAGTGCAGTTAATCCTTTTTTTACTGGGTTTGCAGTCAGTGGACGCCCAGAATAAACAAGCACAATTTTATTTGTTTTTAATACTGGCCAGTAACTCCAAGGAGCTGGGTGCTGCTGCAGGGAAATCCCACAGAACATTTGTTTTTACTCCAGGGATTGATGGAGTCTTTTCCTCTCAAGCCCCCCTGCAAGCCTGACACAGAGCAGCATGAACCTGGCCAGCAGCAGTGTCACCACATTGCTGATTTCTGGCCCCATTTCCAGTAGGATGAGCACCAAGGGGGATTTGGGGGTTCCTACACCTTGTGCACTCCCTCCTGCTGCCAGGCAGAGGAAAGAGAAGGCATTTATTTGCTGTGCACGTCCCAGAGATAAAGAATAAGCAAACAATAAATAAGCAAATGTGGATCCTAGGACTGACAACTTGGCAGCTTACACCAGCACACAGTGCCTGGCATGGGAAAGAAATAATTTATATTTAAAAGAAATAAGTTCTCTGCTCCTGTCGGTTCAATAGAAATCCATTGTACAGAACCCATAATTACAAGTATGGGGTCATCATAAGTCAATTTATTTCCTTTTTTCTCCCTCCCAGTGGAGCTTTAAGGGAGGGCATATTTCTCCAAAGAACCCAGTGCATTTCAGTGACACTTGCCCCATTACATGAAATACAGCACACCCCCTCACTTTCTCCAGCCCTGCATGGAGCCCAAACCTGCACTACAGTCAATTCACAGATCAGGAATAACTCCTAATGGAGACAGCATGACAAAATTCACTTAATATTCTCCTTGGATTCTAAATAATAATATTGTCAACTAAATGAAAAGCAAGCATTCATTTGTATGTAAAAACAGTTGGTTATATCAGGCCTATTTATGTCTGCTCTGCCTTCCAGCTACAAAGATTTATGACTGAACACCCAAGGGACCTTTATATATCTATTCAAATTCATGCATTTTTTTCATTAACCTGTGTACTGGCATCTTGTACAACTTGGCATGAAACAATAATATAGATTTTTTTCCTTTATGTTTAGGCACAGGAAGAAAAAGTTCCTGCCAATAACAGCAATAATGAATAAACTCTCTCTGGGCTGGTTTTTCACATGTAAATGTATTTAAATGTACACAGATATGGAGAGTAAATGTACACAGACATTATGGACACAGGTGTCTGTACACACACACAGGGGGGTTCTGCTCCTCCCTCTGCCTGTTCTTTTCCATCTCCCATTTCAATTCTACCCCAGCCTTCCCACCTCCTTGCAATGCCAGCCTTGTTCTTTCAGTATCTCCCTGGTGACAGGACAGAAACAGCTGCAATAAATTACTCAGTGTGCTTTTTTTTTCCATTAAATACATTTTTAAAAGTGAAAGTTTGAAAGACAGGAGTGTGTTTGTATAGAGGCAGAACAACCACCTTTATAACCCCTGGAAAATTACTGCTGAGTGAAGGAGGTGAAAATCAGGAGGATATGGAACAAAACCCAGCTGCTGTTCAGACTAAAGATACCAAAGTTTCTTAGCTTGACCATTTGGAGTTTTTTCCTAATTTTCTTGGTCAGGCTGACTATTACATTTCCTTTGTTTAAGTTTTCAGCCCACCAAAAAGAGACTTGACCTCTCACATCCCAGGCAGCTGCCTGAACCCTAAGGAAGAAAATGGCCCCAATCTCATTTTGTATTTTGGTGATGGAGAGGGCAAGACTCAGGGGCAGGTGGGGCTGAGCTGCTGCTGCAGGGATGCTGGAGCCATCAGGGATCTCTGCAAGGGAGTAGGACAGGGACAGAATTAATCCTCTGCTCCCAACACCATCAAGTCACTGCAATTCCACCTCTGGAAAATGCCACTCTTCTGGCAAAGCTGCTTTTTGAGGTGCCAGCAGAGCAGCCAGGATCCCACAGCAGCAAATGCCTCCTGCAGCCCCAGGCTTCCCTGCTTCATCCTAAATCTGCCCATCACAACCAGCCACGGCCACTTGCCCCATCCCTGCTCCTTGCTGGCACCTCTCAGACACAGCTTGGGTGCTGCAGGGAAATTTCTACTCCATGTGGGATTTTTTGTGATGGAAACTGAGCATTCTGCCTTCCCTTGCAGGAGCTTGGGAGAACAATCAGCATTTTGAAGGCATTGAGGAACAGGAGTCCAGGAGACATCTGTAATTCAGATCCTCGTGTGTATCGAATTCTGGTAAAGTTCAACTTTTCTATTTCAAAGAAAAGCAAACAAAAACTAAACAGCAAAAAAACCCAAACAACAAAAAGCCCAAATCCTTTCCAGGAGAGTATTATTCTTATTTTCTTTCCACTAAGAAGTGCTAATGCTTGTTCTCTGAGGCTTGGCAGGGAGTCAGGCAGGAGAGGCTGAGGTTTTCTGGAACAGCAGAGGAGCATTTGTATCCCAGCCATCCTCAGAGCTGGACTTCTTCCACCCACCACAAATGCACTGAGAGTGCTGCTGCTGAGGTAGCATTTCCCAGTTACTGCCACCCAAACCAGGAGGCATCACACCTCCCTGAGCCCTTGGCACAGACCTGACAGGCTTCTCCCCACCCTCTGCCTCCTCCAAGGCAAAACTGAGCCCCTTCAGTAAGAGTAAAACAAATACAGGGGCCGGGTGGAAAAGCCCAAGTGTAAATCTTTGGGGTTTCATACTCGAGGACTGTGGTTTTTATGTTTAATAACACAGGCTGAGCAATCCATCTCAAGACCAGCCTTCCCAGGTACATCTGTGGGCAAGCTGTAGTACTTGCTCTCAGGCTTGAAAATTTCAGAGTATCTGCATTTTTTTTTTTCTAAAAGTGGCTCTTCAGGTACAATTTTCATCCCATGCTCCTGCTCCATGGGTGCAGCCTATCTCCAACCTGCCAGCTGCAGGGGAACAAAGATGGGAACCAGCATCTGGGTTTGAGGGTCACACAATGAGGATGGACCCTCAGTTGTCCAGGAAAAGTCTTCCCACCCCCCCAGAGTTTCCTGGGACTCTTGCTACAGGAGTCAGGCCCTGACCTGCCATCTGTGCCTTTGGGAAGTGTTCCCAGGACACACATCAGGGGCTCAGAGTGTTGATATTTGAATGGATCCAAGCAGCTCCCACAGAGGCTGCCCCAGGTTAAAGAGCAGCATGAAGGAACCTCACTCTCATTCTGCCATCAGCCCAACCCTCCTCTTCCTGTGGGGAAGCTTTTGGTCCAGGCCTCATCCAATAACCCCCTCAGCAATCAGCAGGATGTGGCACTGCTTTTTGAGAGGTATCCTGTGTATCCTCTGATAATGAGGCTATTGTCCAGAAGGTCTGGGAGCCAATTTCAGTCTTGAAATTTATATATTACTTCTTCCCTTGATAGGATTCCCTGCTCTGCAGGCTGTCATGGCTCTATACCCCATCCATCATGGAATATGGTATTTTGTACTCAGACTCTCAGACACAAAATCTGGACCTCCAGGGGAAACTTCATCTTCAAATTTAAATATTCATTACACAGCAAACCTGCACCTAAGCTGCCCGGGCCAGGCTGACTCACAGATTTCCTGCTCTGAGAGGAGAACTTGGTCCCAAGGACAGCTGTGAAAAAGTCAACATTGGAGAGCCTCCAGCAGCCAGCACAGGGTGTCAGTGTGTGCAGCAGCAGAGGATGACAACAGCCCTGGAGGGAGCTTGGCTGTCCATCCCAGGATGGCTCCTGAGCTGATGGATCCCTCTCTCTCCCCAGGGAGAAGACAGGGCTGCAGCTGGGGAGCCTCTGCTTGTGTCCCTGGCTCTGCTCCAGAGACCACAGGCAAAAAACCACCCCACAACCTCCCTGTTTGCTGCACTTTGTCCAGTCCTCACTGGGATTCCGAGTCATCAGGGCGAGAGGTGTCCCTTTCCTTGCAGGCAGCCTGGCACAAGGGACCCATCTGGTTCTCAGCTCAGGGCAGGCTTTGCTGAGCTGAGGACACAGCAGGTACTGAGCACAGGGAGTGCTCATTCCCAGGAGACCCCATGGATCAGCAGCCAGTGAGGCATTGCTCAGCAGCTTTCTTCTCACAAACAGAGCCAAGGGCATTTCCTGCTGCTTAGGAGAAGCAAGTCCTGTGCCTCAGAGGCTCTCACCAGTGGTGAGGAGGGCCCTGTTGCAATTGGACACAAAATAAAGATGCTTGACTCCAGCAGGCAGAAGAACATCAGAAGGCTAAAGCTGTATTACAATTTTTTCAGCCTTTTTATAACACCCTGTGCTAAAAAGGCACATTATTGGTCCATAGGATGGACACCTCTCTCCATTGGTTAAGTAAAACAAACAACACCTTGGGAGAGAGGTTGTTATGGGAAAGGAATATTGAATACCCAGAAAGGTTATGGGAAGAACAGTTATTTACACAGAACTGCTTGGGAAAGGAGAAACTGCTGAAAACCTTCTCTTGGAAAATCCAGCAAACTCTCAGGCTTCAGAAAATCGTGCCCACAGGGCCCAGCACAGGAGGCACACAGAGAAGTGTCCTCTTCCAACAAAGCTCAGGGTTAACATTCCACAAGTCACCTCTGCAGCCTTCCTGGTTGCTCCTCCTGCACAAAACACCTCCGAGGCTGGATAACAAATGTGCCACTCTCTTCTGTGGTGCAGCTTCCCAGGTACACTCAAAGCAGTGGTTTTCATGACTAAATGGGTGGAAGAGTTGCAGAACGTGATGTCAGCTTGCTGAGAACCTCCTCCCAGAGTTACACACACAATTATTTTCTCTACAAAAAATCAAAGGTGATCCATCAATTACTGTCTTTTTACCCTACCTACTTTTCTATTATTTTGTAATTTTAAAGTGTTATATGTATTAACTAAACAGATTTTACAGCACACACATTGATTTTCCATTAATCTTGCTTTAGCTGCGTCTGAAAAAAGTCAAACTATTTTTTTTCTGCCACAAGTCAAGCATATGCAATCATCTGCAGCACAGCTGAGCTCTTGGTAGCATATTTGCTGGCCACCAGTGGCTCCCAAACCTATAGCAAAAGAGGTTTTTAATATTTGGTATTCAGCAAGGCCAGGCTGGACAGGGTGAATGGATCCCTGCTCGTGGCAAAGGGGTTGGCACAAGATGATATTTAAGGTCCTTTCAAATCCAAACCATTCTGTGATACGTGGCTGTATCCATAGAAAACGCTGGAAATGCAGATTACAAATACAGACACATAAGCACTATGCATCCTTTCAAGAGAGAGTAACATTTTGGGTGGGGTGTTAAGGGAAGTATTCAAGGGCAGGGATTACAGGGAGGGACCTGGCTTTCTCTTGGCAGTCCTTGCAATGCAGAGCTGGGCTGTCACACACACACAGGGGAAAATGGGTTCATCCAACCCCTTGGGAAGGGGCTGTGGCCACCCCTGGGCTGTGGGACAGGCACCCACAGCCCCACAGAGATGCCCTGCACCTCCCATACCATCACAACAAACTGTGCCCTCACCAACTACTTGGGGTTTCCCGATAAAATGCCATTAATGTAGGTTAATGCATAATTAAACTCATGATTTGCACACACAAGAAACTCGGCATATCTGACACCAACACCTGCATATTTTTAAACGGCCAGAGACAAAAGTGACAGAGACAACACAGAAACCTGCTGCTCTTGAAGCTTCCTGCTTCATCCCCAGTGCCACCAGCCAGCCTGGGACACAGCTGTGCCACTGCAGAGAGGAGATGCCATGGCCTGGGGACAGCCAGGGGTCAGCCTGAACACGCTCCCAGTGACCTCCCAAGCTCTGCATGTGCCAGGCACGGTGCTGGGCTTGTCTGGGACAGGGTTATTCCCTTCACAGCAGCTGCTGTGGGCCTGCTCTGGGTACTCCAGGGATGTTTCAGTCCCTGCTGAGCAGGGCTGGCAGGACAAGGCCTTTGTGCCCCTCATCCCACCCCACCAGGGAGGAGGATCAGGGTGCACAAGAAGTTGGGAGGTGACCAAAGGGACATCCCATATCAGATGGCATCATGCTCAGCATGTAAAGCTGGGGAGAGGAAGGAAAGGGGAACTCTTGGAATGATGGTATTTGTCCTGCCAAGCCAACATCCCATGGCAGAGCCATGCTGCCCTGGCTGAACACCTGCCTGTTCAAGGAAAGTGGGGTGGGGAGTTCATTCCTTGTTGGTTTTGTTTGTGTGCACAGCTCTTGACTTCCCTGTTATGCTGTCTTAAACTCAGCCCACGGGTTTGTTTTCACTTTTGCCCTTCAATTCTTCTCTCCCCCATCCCATCAGGCAAAAGTGGGAAAAGAGCTGAAGGGGAGCTGAGCTTCTGAATGGGGTTTGACCACAGCACTGATTTAATAGTGAGTGAGGCTGGAAAAGAATTGCATCAGCCACAAAACACTTTCCCTTTTTTTTTTGTTAATGACAAGTACTCTGCCCATTGGTTTCCTGGTGTTCAAAGTGCTGCCCCAGGTGAGGCTTGCATTCAGCCACACCAAGTCCCACCTGAGCAGGCCCAGCAGGGAGGGCACTGAGGGGACACCTGAGCTCCACCCCTGCCCACACTGACAAGCCCACAGCAGTGGTCCAGTGATTATCCTGCCCTGCAGAGAGCTGCAGGCACACCTTCAGAATGGCACAGGCCGATGTTAAATGCTCTGTCTTGCACTCCTACTGTTCCACACCATCATTAGGACGAACGAGGGACTGGGAGAAAGTCAGGGAAGGTTGTGTCTTTTCGCTCCCCTGTGTGCTGAAGATTAATTTAGAACACATTAATTACATTTGGATGTGCCTGAAAGCCAGCAGAGCAGTGAGCAAGAGTCCTGGAGGTAATTACTGCAACAAGAAAGTTATTTTGGCTGGATTTTCTTTGCAGAGGGGAGCAAAGCAGGAGATGGGGAAAGGAGCAGAGCACAGAGCATCCCTCGTGGGCAGAGCAGCACAGCAGCTCGTCCCCGTGGGGCTCAGCTGCTGCAGCACAGGCCCATCCAGCCAGGGCAGTGACCTGTCTCCTGAAGGGCTGCCAGCAGGGAACTGAGGACATCCAAGGCTCTCAGGTGAGTGAATGTCCTTCCTGCTGCTCAGAGCTCTGCCCAAACACACATCCCTCACACAGCTGCTCTCCTTATCCCCTTATCCCTGCCTCCTCTTCTCCTTCAAAGGATTCTGACATCAAGAAATCCTGGTGAAAGACAGTCTCAAAGCCAGAAGAGGCTAAAACTGGGACTAGGTCAAGTCTGTGTCCCATTTCAAAGCACTTCACTGTCCCACTCACCTTTTTCCATCTCCCCATCCCCTCCCACACACACCCAGCCCTCAAACACTTGTCTTGGAGCAGAGACATTTGACAGGAGAATGAACTAGGATTTTTATCTGTATCACCCAGGTGTTTTTCCCCCCACACACCTCCAGCCATCATCTCACAGGCCTGGTGCAGAAAAAAAGAAAAAAAAAAGAAAAAAAAAGAAAAAAAATAAAAAAGAAAAAAATTTTTTAAAAAAGAGAGTGTCTGCTTTCACCACATCCAGAGAATCGACAAAACTGGAGTTTTAGACCTGAGAAAATGTCCTTTGCACCACTGCAGCAGCTCCAGGAGTGAGGTGGAAATTTGGAATTGAGGTATTTTATGTAAATGTTCCAAAGCAGGGAATATTTTGGAGGAAATAAAAATTTCCTTCGCCCCATCCACCATGTGAGGAATCTGCTCTTCAGGCAGAAATACTTTGTGCTCAGCACCTGCTTAGTCCCTTCCTGAGCTGCTCCAGTTTTCCCAAAATTCTCTTAAATTAATTTTGAAGAAGAAGTGCGAACTCTCTCCCCCATTTTTTGACCTACATTCATTTATCAAATTGCGGCTAAAAATAGCACAAACTGTGCAGAGCATTTAAAACTCTTTGGGTTTTTTTTTGCACTTTCTCTCTTCTACCATCTATTTTAAGGCTGCTCTAGCACTTTTCAAAACACAACAAATGAGGGGGATGTGGTGGGTGGAAGGGAATGTTGCCATCCCATCAGAGGGGCCACAGATGCTGCTCCAGCTCCCAGACAGAACCCCAGGAGGAACAGGACCAGCAGAACTTCTGCTCATACCCTGAGCCTGCTCTGTGGTGAACGCCTGCACTCTGGGAGGGCTCAGGTCTGGTTAAGAGGTCATTCCTCACCCAGGGCACCATTAAATGTTGTTTTTTGTCCTTTTTTTCTGTCAGAGTTGGGATTAAATGAACGAGAGGTGGTGTTTCTTGTTGGGACTCCAATGTTTATTAATTCTCATCTCTGTTACGGTCTCCTAGCTAACAAAATAAAAAATGGCTCCTATCTCTTTCTCTACGAGGCCTTTTAAGAGTAAACTGTCCAATTATGAAATGGCACCTAAATTATTTTTATTTTTAACCCAGTAACCAACCACCCGTGGTCCGCAATGCGGATTTTTCTACCCAGTTAAAAAATACCACCCAGACCTATGGAGAAGAATGTGAAAAAGAAGAACTAGAACAAAAAACCTAAATCCTCCGTCTTGCTTTATATTTATTCCTATATTCTAAAACCCTAAACTCTAAGTTTTCCACCCTGTGATATCACACACTTCTATTCAAACTCCACACCCACAATCCCAGTGCTGTCACTCAATTTTGGGAGCCTTTTCCACAGCCTCAGGTTAATGCAGTGTTCGGTTGGGGGTCAGTGCCTGTCAGCACAGAGAGTCTGAAATTCCCAGTGCCCGGGGTTCCAACAGCCCTGCTTCACTCCAGGTTCAGCTTGGGCACATCCAACCCTCCAGCCCTACCCCAGGGGCAGAACCAGCCCGTGGCCCCTCGGAGCTCACCCTGGGCAAGCAGCACTTCTCCCTCGAGCACAGAGATCCTGTGGCCAGTGATGGGAGGCAGGAATGCCTCAGGTCACAGTGCAAAGCTGCCCTCAGCCCCAAAAACTTTCTAACACCTCCACAACCTGCCCGCCTCCACGGTGAAGCACCTTTCCCAGCATGGAAAGGAAGGTAAACAGCTTTTACCCCACGCTTAGTGAACTTGGAGATGAAGCCTTTGTGAGCATTTGTCTGGAAAAAATCCATTTGTCTGGATTTTAGATGAAGGAGGAACCTTTCCTGGTGGCTGCCCAGCTGCTGGAGGCCAACCCACAGCACGTTTGCAACCTGGGAATGACACAGCCTGCCAATCATTTTCTGACCGCAGGAGCCTCTGTTATTTCCACGTAGGAAATTAGACTTCCAGAAAAAGCAGGAGCAGGAAGATTACCACCTGCCCTTGCCCAAGGAAGCAAAACCAGTGAGTATTTGGCCCAAGGCTGGAGAGAAACTATTGAAAAAGTGGGTTAAAAACAAGTACTTTGCATGAAAATAATTACAGACAGTTGCAGCTTCTGAGTGGAGCAGCTGCCAAGCTGAGGCAGAGGAGCTCTGGCTAGTCCATTACTGGTCTCCCAGCTCCTCTCACTCCTTTGTGCAGTTGATTTTGCAGGTGGTGGCAGGGCACAGGAGGAGGATGTCACCTGCAGCAGGGACTGGAGGAGCAGTGAAGGCTGCAGTGATCTCACCCTTGTGGTGCAGCAAAGTGCTGAGTGTTCCTGTTATCACAGCTGGGCAGAGGGGACTCAACCTTTCCCTCCTGTTTCACTCTCCTGGCCACTGCTCCAGCTCTCCATCTTCCTCAAGAGCTGTGGGCTGCTCCAGAGGGAACCTTCCAGCCTGAGGGAAGGAAGGATCTTGCCCTGGGTTAAGCACAGCCCTCCAGGCAGGTTAAGCACTGGGCTGCACCTGATGCAGCCATAAAAACCCGCAGCAGCTTCACCACAGAGCAGCTCAATCCCAGTGAGGAGCACCAGCATCTCCCCTGAAGCCCCAAACCCACACTACAGAGTGGCTTTTGTCTTGCTGCACACTGGGCTTGATCACAAACACCACAGCTCAGTCCTGCCTGTCAAATCTTCATTTCCCTCCTCTCCTAACCCAGACCTTCTCCAGGCTGGCCAGAGCAGCCTCCCAGGGCAGTCAGGGCAGCAGGAAGCCACAGTGGCCACAGATGTGGGAACTGATCCTCAGGTCAGCACAGGAGAGGGGAAATTAAAGTGCATTTCAGTGTCAGCTTTAGACTGATAGCAGCAGCTGTGGGTATCCTTCAGCACAACTGGGGCTGAGACTGGGGGAGAACCAGGGAGCAGAAGAGGGGGCTGAGCAGCTGCAGCCCAAACGCCTGCCCAGGGACCAGGCCCAGCCCTTCCTTCCCACTCAACCTGACCAAGACCTGTCCAAGCAGCCTACTTGAACCTACCTTCAGGTCTGGCTTGGGTGGCAATGCAAGATGTATTCTATTCCCAGTCTGCTGAAAGCAGTTGAAGAGGTGTTTTTCTTTATCTCAGAACTCTGGGCTGGAGGGGGTGGGTATGTTCTGTTAATGGCCCAGCTGTTAAACCAGGTGGGGCAGAGTTCTTTATCCCTTCCAGGACCCATCCTCCCTCCAGGGGATCTCTGCTGTCCATGGGCCATCCAGGCTCCCTGCAGGGCTGATCCAATTCCATCATCCATGGGAAATGCTCCACCCAGGGGAGGAGCCCAGCATTCCCACCTGGATAAACCCTGGGATTCAGAGCCCAGCACAGCCTGTGTGCACTGCATTCCCACCTGGATAAACCCTGGGATTCAGAGCCCAGCACAGCCTGTGTGCACTGCATTCCCACCTGGATAAACCCTGGGATTCAGAGCCCAGCACAGCCTGTGTGCACTGCATTCCCACCTGGATAAACCCTGGCATTCAGAGCCCAGCACAGCCTGTGTGCTCTGCATTCCCAGAGGAAGAGCAGACCCAGCTCACCCCCACTGTACCTTCAGAGGAAACTGCACCCTGCTACAGGATCATCTCTGCTCCCACAGAACCACATCTGTCACTGCAGGAGGGCTTGACTGGACTGCTCCCAACCCCCTGAGCAACAGGGTGTCAGGCTGTGCTCTGACTCTGTCAGGGTTTTTCTTTATGTCTGTTTGGTTCTTTTGTACCACCACATTTTTATTTTAATATTCCTATTAAAGAGCTGTTATTCTTATTCCTATATCTTTACCTGAGAGCCTCTTAATTTCAAAATCATAATAATTCAGAGGGAAGGGGTTTACATTCTCCATTCCAAAGGAACTCTGGCTTTCCCTGGCAGGCACCTGTCTTTCCAAACTAAGACAAGGTCCCAGCCCACCTCCACAGGAGCAGGCAGGCCCAGTGCTCCCAGTGCCCACAGCCTGAGCCTCTTGCACTCACCCTGCAGGTCAAATAAAGTGCTGTCAGGTGCCTGGGGAGAACTGGAGGGGACTGGAGCACCCTGCCAGAGCAGTCTCCTGCATTTTATTATAATATTTATTTAAGGAAACCAACCCTTTCACTTCTCAGCAGGCAGCATCTCATTAAATGTGTTGGGTTACTGGCTGCACCAAGCAGCTGCTGAAGTGTTAGAGCTTCTTGTCACCTTATTACAATCCACTGCCAGCTGCTTCCAGCACTCCAGCCCTCCCCTCCATTCAGCCTCCCTTCTGCACTCCGTGCTTCCTCAGTCCTTGCACCCCTCCCTCCCTGCCCCATCAGTAGCTGTGCTGCAGAACACACCTCAGGCAGCCTCTCCTGCCTTAAAACCCTGCCAGCAGCTGGGAGCAGAGCAGGATCTTGCTCTGAGACCTGAAAATCAGCTCTTAAATCTTGGAGTAGCCTGGCACAACCAACCCCTCAGCCTTCAGGGGCTGGGAGCAGCAGAAAGAAGATATGGTGGAGAGGGGGGGGAAATGAATTAAAGCATTTCCTTGCTCTGGACAACTTCCAGCTCCCACAGAGCGTGGTCTGCACAGCAACAGCAAGTTTTGCTCACCTGGAAATGGTCCTGAGGGCATTGGCAATTTCCAGAGTTGTGGCATTGACACACAGACCTTGCAACCACCCCTTCCCCCTGCATAAACCCCCAACACCTTCTCCCTGCATTGCTCTGCACTGACATTTCACTGCTCATCTGTCCATGCTGCAAATAAGACAATTTCAGGGAGAAATGAGATCAGCCCTTCCATTAATGAAAAGCATTAAGCACAAATAAAATTATACAAAAGCTGACCTACCTGCAGAGAAAGCATCAAGAATCAGCAAGAAGAGGCTGCTCTGCCAAGGAAGATGAGCCAGGAGCTCAGTCCCAGGGCAGGGAGAGCTGATTTTGAGGGCAGCCCTGGAGTCAGAGCCAAGGAGCTGGGCCAGGTAAGGCACCCACACAGCCCAACCAAGAGAAAGGAGAAAACTGAGCTGAAGTACACTCCCTGAAGAGGGGCTGAAGGTGGGTGGCTCACCTGTTGTTTTTAGGTAGAAGGTTGGCGATTCGGTATTAAAGGGTAGTACGGTGGTTGAGCTTTGTTTTAGCTCTTCGGGCTATAGACAAACACTGATACTAGTATGGTGGATGGTTAAAATGGCGATTTATTAGCTTGTACTTTTGGGTTAAATACTTGAAGGGGTTTTGCTACGTTACAAAGGGATGGTGGGTTTTAGCAGTTAGTAAAGGGGAATGGAAATTTACTGAAGTTAGAGGGGAGTTGCATATTATAGAGGGACTTTTTTCGCTTATCTCTATGGACAAGGCTGTGGATGAGGGGGAGGAAGAGCCCTAGCTGCCTTCCTGTTATATTCCGAAATCTTCTGCAGCGCCTGTGTCCTTGCCTGCCACACTCACCTGGTCCCAGGTGAGGCTGGTCAGGCTGTTAGAGCTTGGAAAGGTGAACAAACCTTTAGGAAAGTTCTCCTTCACAGTCCTGGGGCTTGGCCAGGGTGCCAGAGCCACCACCACGGGAGGCTCCAGGACAACTTTAAGCTCCTCTTACACTTTGAGACTTCCTGTGCTTGATCCCTGTGGTTTATTTCACCCTACTCTCACTTATTATGCCACAAAACCTCAGACTGAGTAATTATCAGTGCATTCCCTGAATGAGCTGCCCCCAGAGTCCTGCCTGGACAGGAGCACATCACTCTGCTGCTCCTCAGCCACTGCTGCCAACCCAGAGCCACCAGTGTGTCCCAGTGTGAGCAGTGCTGCTGGTCCAGCATGGGGGGAGCAGAGGGAAGACCCAATCCACACTTCACCATGGCCATAAATCCTGATTGAAACCTCTCCTTCAACTGAAACCACACACTGCTGAAGCCTCTCCCCTCTGGACCCATCTCCTCCAGCAGGTTTGTCCTCATGCTGATCACTTCTACTTGTGCCAAATTCCATTCCTTTGTATTTCTCCTCTCCTTCACTTTCCGGGTACCATGAAACTAATCCATAATAAGCAGCTGCTGTTTTTCAGGATGTGCATTTGCAGCAGAAACAATTTGAACTCCTCCTCCTTCTCTAACAGAAAATGAATAAATAAAAGTAAAAAAATAAAATCCTGCCAGAGTAAAACAGGAATGGGAATGGCAGGTTTCAGGCAGAGCCAGATAACACACCCAAATTTCTCTGGCCTGGGAAATGGGTCAGAAGGGGGATCAGGCTGGGGTTCCCACACTTACACCAATCACCCTCACAATGATTCTGCAGCTCTTAACGACAGTATGAGAACGTGAGGATTTGTGCTTGGAGAATTGTTTCCATTAAAACCCTTTGGGTGTTTTTAAGGGCTCTAATTCATTAACCTTTCTTTGGCTGAGACCAGCTAATGGATATCCAGAAATGCAAAAAGCAATTAAGCAAATTCATAGGGAAAAATGTCTATCAACATTATTAACCACAGCCCCTCAAGGAAGTGCCTGAGCTGCAGGCAGGGAAAGCTGCTGTGGGCTGGGGAGGTGCAGGTGCTGTTTTCCCTGAATTTTACCCATTCCCTTGGCTGCTTTTGGAGATGAGGACGCTGGAGCAGGCAGGCCTTTGCTCTGGCAGGTAATCATGTCCCCAAAATTAAGCTTTATTTATGGTAAAGCCCAAGGATGCCCGACCTTTTAGAGCCCTCACTCTATACAGAAAATATTCAAGTTTTCATTTGGCCACAAGGCAGCTCCAGTGGGGAGTGAGACTTGTCAGAGGAGGTCACTTTTGGGGTGGCTGGTGCAGCTCCTGCAGCAGCTCAGCAAAGCACAGCCTCACATGGGCACTACGTGTGCTCAGCCAGACACAGCTGGGACAGACACCTTTCCTTGATCCCAAAGAAATTCCCACCCACAAGGACACAGCAGCCTGGGAGCGGGGAGAGCTGGAAGCTCTGGGATGATGCAGGTAATGGTGACAGCACTAACCCTGCCTGAGAGAGCCCTCTCCAAAAAGCAGTTCATGCATGGAAATGGGAACAAATGAGAGATGATGAATGTGATCGTGACCCCTCAGCCCTGACCCAGGGAACAGGACAGGATGAGGTCTGGATGAATCCTCTGTTTTTCTAGGAAGGAAGGAACCACCTGCAAATGCACAGCCTGCTCTGCCTGGGAGCTGGGGTATGCCAAGATGGAAAATTAGGAGGATTTACAGGGTCCTTTATGAGCCTTTCTGAAGCTTGCCTGCATGTGATGATCTCCAGGGAGACCAAGTTATTCTTAAACCAGTGTGGCCCCTTTCTTTCAGGATGCCCACACTGGTTCCAGCTGGTTTTGTAGAGCTGCAGGGATGTGGGCACCACCACACACCCAGCAGGGAGCCAGAAATCTGCATCCCCAGTCCCCCCAGCTCCCAGACAGGACAAACAGGGAAAACCTGGAAGGAGACACAGCCTAGAAGTAACAGCTCTCAGCAGCCCTTAACAAATAACTTTGGGCTGCCTAGGATGGTGTTTCCCAGATTTAATGTGCTGTGTACACAATGTGCTGTGAGCCTCCTCCTGTGGCAGTCAGGGCAGTGTTGAGGGCATGGCAAGCTCAGAATTGGGAGCCATGGAAGCTCCACCTCTATCCACTGAGAGATGGAGAGCCCAGATAAAGCTTCTGGCTGGCTCCTACCCAATTTTCAACTCCCTTACACAGTGGGGACAGATTCCTGCCATCCAGGGCTGCCTGATCCAGCTTCCCTGAGGAGGAGCTGGCTGGATCCTTCCTGAAACCTCCTTCACTCTATGTTTCTATACATTTCCCAGCAGTTTCCAGGTGGCAATAGCAGATATTCAGCTGTTTGCACCCAGAGGGTGAACAGAATGGCAGACACTTGTGGGTGTGGGTGACAAACCACAGCACTGGCTACCCCAGAGCCCAATCTGCAGCTTGCTGAGAGCTTCTCAAGAGACATGGACCTCTGCCAAAGAGCTTCTGGGGCAACCACAATGATTTCCAGCTGGGACAGAATTGGCCAAGTCCTTCAGAGAGTTACACCCCTGCAATGCCTGAGGAAGACCTGTGTAATCCTCCACAGGAGGGAGGCTGAAGGCCACCAAGGCTGGGGCTGCAGGAGGTGAATTCTGGTTGTGTGTGACAGGGACAAGAACTGCAGAAGTACAGGAGCTCTGTGGGATCATGTGAGGCAGGAGCTGCCCCTGAGGGATGCTCTGGTGGAGCAGTGGGGCTGGGGGAGATGCTGAGCTGCAGCAGGTCTGTGGAATCCGTGGCAGATGTGCCTCAGGAGCCACAGCTGGATGGAGGCTTTCCCTCAGCAGCTCTGCCCCAGCTGCCTGGATCTGCTGGAGCACAAGGGGAAAATGTTCACTTTCTCCTCCTGGCTGCTGCCTGGGCAGGTTTGCAGGGACCAAAAGTCTTGAAGAGGAAGAGGAGGAGGGCTGGTTACAGTCCAAAAACAAATTAAAGTGCACTGAAGGGCATTTTCTGAAAGTGCTCTTGTCATTATTTAGCAGATTTATCAGAAGAAATAATATCAAAGAAACTGAAAGCTCAAATTAAAACAGACTTTGATGTTGAAATGGATTTTTTACAGTTGTAAAAACAAGGCTCTTGGGAGAGGGCTACATGGCAGTGTCAGGCTCTGCTGGCCCTTCCCTGGCCAGGACCAGTGCCCCCAGCAGAGTCCTGCTCTCCTCCCTGCCCAGCTCAGGAGGGCAGGGGCAGGGTCACAGCTGCTGCAAAGGGTCCAGCTTTGCTCAGAGCTCACTGTCAGAGCTCTTTACAGGGAGCCTCAGCTCTGCTCATCTTCATTTGTATTTTGCCATCTTCCTTCCCCCTTCCCCACCTTACATCTCCTCATACCATATCAATCAAATGAAATCATTCATATCATTCTTTTCCCTGTTTCTTACAAAAATGCAAGAGTCTGATTTCTCTCAGGTGCCCTCTTTGTATCACTTTAACATTTCTCACCAGGCATTCAGCACCAAGGGTGCCTCAGCTCTGCTCTGGGGCTGACCTCCCTTGCCATTCCCAGCAGCTGCCCTGTCCAGACCCCTCTTTCCAAGCCAAGGCACTCACAGGGCAGGCTGGTCCTGGCTGTTGTGTTGTTGGGTTTTTTTAATCACAGTTTATGAAACATCTGCGGTTTATCAATTATTTCTTTTGAATGTCATAATCTTTTCAGTTGTGTGAGCCAGCAGAACAGTGCTGCCAGCTCTTGGAATTGGCACCAGTTCCAAAGCTGTGCTGGGATGAGGTGTGCAGACCCTGTCCCCGAGCTCACACGTGTGTGCACATGTGGAGGGCTGTGAGACCCTGGCACAGGGTGCCCACAGAAGCTGTGGATCCATCCCTGGAAATGTTCAAGGCCAGGGCTTGGAGCACCCTGGGATGGTGGTGACATCCCTGCTGATGGCAGGGGGTAGAACGAGCTGAATTTTGAAGTCCCTTCCAACCCAAACCGTTGTCTGATCCTATGCACACAAACAGCCCTTCTCTGTGCCACAGGGAACTCTTCAGAGTCACCTCCAGGCCACAAAAATCCTCAGAGACAGCCACAACGTGGGCACAAACAGCCTCCACCAACCCTGACACCCAAGCCAGGCCAGGACACACAGGGTGAGCCAGCACACAAACACACTCCTGCACTTTGGGGATTCCTCAGAACACAGATACGACCTTATCAGACAGTCTTTTCCCAGAGCAATGAACCCCAAAAATCTCTGATACAACACCCAGCCAGGCAATGAACCCACCTGTGCCCAGCCCAGCTCATGCTCCTCCTTGCAGAGCTGGAAATGCTGATGGACTGTGGAGGAGCAATGCCTGGTGCTGAAAATCTGCTTGTGAAAAGTTAGGAAAGTACAGGAAATTTCTGAGGAAAAGAACCAAACCATGTAACTGATGCATTTGAACATCAAAGTGCTCTCAGTCAGCTCTACACCATTATTTATGGTTTACTCATGGGTTTAATTTTTCTGCTTTGTTTTTTTGTTCATTTGTTGTTATTTCCTCTAGAGAACATGAGAACCCTCTGGGGGATCAGAAGATTTTCTCATTCTGCTTAGTGAAAATTCTCTGATGGTTGTAAAAACAAGGCAAAAATCAGTAGAGGATTATTATCTGCAGGGATTCAGCTGCTTTCTGCCTGAGTGACAGCAGAGCTCTGCCAGGCTGTCCCCCTGACACTGGCTCCTGTTCTAGTAGCAAAGTGGAAAGGAAAGAGCAAACACTCCTTTTTCACTGAGGATGGCATATTTTCACTTATTTTTGCTTTGGGCACATCCAAGGGTGCTTCAGCCCCAATGCAAGCTCTAGACTGGCTCCCTGCACGTCTCTGCAGGATGGAAAAGCCAAGTGGAGCTTGCACCAGGTGGAAAGATCTGACTGGAGCTGACTGGTTGAAGATTACACCAGCTGGGAAAGCCTCAGCAGAAAACTCAGCAATTTGTCCCCTTCTTTAAAAAATCATCCAAGTCCTTCTGCAATGGCAGATGGAAAAGGGGAAGGAGAATCCATTTCTGCATTTGCAAACTTCACAAAAAGCCACAGAAGACTGCTCTAGGGGTGATTTCTTTTTGGTTTAGGGCTTATTTGGGGGTGTCGAGTGTGTGTCCTGTGAACAAAGACCACGGTGTTTACACAACCAATTCCTAGAGTCAGAGCAGGTGATATTTTAGAGGCAAGGACAAACTCAAACAGCTAAATACCCACTGATGGAGAAAGTCACACTTCTGCCTTAACCCTAGAACTCCTCTCAAGAAGTTCTCTCCTAGAGCAGCTTCTCTGGAGTCACATCCTTTCCGTGGTGTGACGTTGTCTCAGGAGTCAGGCAAGTGAACACAGGGACAGAATTGGAGGAGAGCTCTTTCATGGGGGCACAGGGGAGATGACCCACCAAACCTCCCAGCCCCTTCTGTCAGGAAAGGTTTGGGTCAGGAAGGACTTTTAAGAAAAGAAACACAATTTAAAAATAAAACCACAAAGTAAACCTCTTGAATGCCTTCAAGTAAGAGGCTAATGATATTTTACAAATAAAACAACCAAACAATGAATGAGGAACGGGAGGGGAGACAATATAATGAATAATTAGACAATTAGGTTAATCCTCAGGAAATGAGCTAATTCCCAGGTAGATAACAGCCAAGGACTAATTAATTGTTATGCCCCAGGAGGGACCAGGCAGTGGCTGTGTCCTGGTTGGATCTTCAGCAGGCAAATTTCATCCTGAGGGCTTCTCCTCTCCCTTCTGGGACTGGGTGGGCCCTGGGATCCTGCTCAGTCCTCCCACCACAGGGGTGAAGGAGGGGACAGTGCTGCAGGAGGTCACCACACACCCCCAGAGCCAGCAGGAACAGGGACACAGAGCAGGGCAGGAGCAGGAACTTGGATTAAATGAATGTTCCATGCAGCTGGGCTGAAGTGAGCTTTGCCTGAGTGCAGGGGGAGTTCATCCAGCAGGGATGAGGCAATGCTTCCCATGGACTGAGAGCCAGGAGAAACAGCAAGGGCACCGTTGTGCCTACAGGCATTCTTTTTATCCCCTCAAGATTAGGATGAAATTTTATAATCATATTTATCTTGCTTCAGTGGAGATATATTAGGGATATAATAAAAGGGGAGTCTGACATTCAGATATGAATTCACCATGTCAGATCTGTGTTATGTTATCCTTTATTAGCTTCTTGTATGACATGATTAAATAACATTATTTTAGTCTTTTACCCTTATTTTAGTCTCTTACCCTGAGCATCCTAGCTGGCATGGATTCTCTGAGCTCTGGTGATTTTTTTCAGCCAGTTTCTGATGCTGAACACAGGCACACAAAGAATAGGCTGCCCATGTCACTGGGAAGCTTTTTCTCCATTAGTGTAATTATGAACTCACTGATTAAGGCCCCAGCCCACCCAGTAACTCCTTTGGCCAAGCAAAGGGCTGGGCAAGCACCTAAAACAATTCCTGCTGGCCTGGCAGGCATCTCTCCACTCCTAAATGGAAGTACCAAAGCACATGAAGAAGCAGCAAAATGCATGATGCAAGCACCAGGGTGAGGTTTTCTGTCCCTTCAGCCAACCAGCAGCTGCCAGCTGATAGGATTCCTCATTAAATCACTCATTAACACTCCAGATCTGGGACTGCTCACACTGGGGCTGTGGCAGCCCCTGGTCCTGCTCCAGTGAGATCCCCCCACCTCTGCACACCTGGACAGCAATTTTGAACCTCTTTTGACTTGCCCATCATCACTTGCCCCAGCAGATGGAGATGCAAATTGAAGCTCCCACCAGGTCAGAGAAGGAGCTCTGAAGCAGAGCCCCAGGGCCGTGGTGTGCTGTGGCAGTGATGCTGGATGTCACCACGACACCACGTCAGCACACACAGCCAAAAGTTTGGCCCAGGCTGGACAGGAGCTGCAGCAAACAAACCCCAGAGTGCTGAGACATCCTCATTGCAAACCCATCCTCTGCAGCAGCTGCCAGCAGCTCAGCCCCTTGTGGATGCACGGGAGAAAGGGATTGTATTTCTTTGCCCCACTACAAGGCTGAGGATTAATCCTAACACTGATATTAAAAAACCCTGAAAATTGGCATTTGGAGGAGGGGAAGGGGTAAAGCCAAGGATAGATTTTCTCTCTGCACCTGCTTTGGGTGTCTGGCCATGGGCACAAGCACCCCAGAGCGAGCTCTTGTGTTTGATCCACTGGTAATGGTTTGTGAGGTAATGAACACTTCTCTGCCAGGACATGGGCTCCTACATATTTGATAGTGATGCTGTAACATTGCTTATTCTCCATTTTTCCCTCTCTCCCATCTCAATATCTTTCCCCTGCACACCTGCAGAAACCCTGGAAGTCTTTTGTGCCTTGGAAATCTCCATACATTGTGTGTCAAGAGGCAGGACAGAAATGTGTCTGAGCTCACACCCAGCAAAGCCACCAACACCAGCATCATGTCAGTGGGGTGGCTCCTGTATTTACATGCACAATGCTGAGCATGGGGCAGTGTTGTGGTTACCCCACAAACACAGCAGCAGCCAGCTGGAAGCCCCAAAACCCAGGTATTGCACTGGGGATGGGCTGGAGGGGCATCAGCAAGGCCAAAACACCTCCCTGTGCCTCCACTGCAGGGTCACACACCGTGACACCCTCTCTGGGGGCTGCTGAGGGTGCAGGGCTCAGGCAGGGAGGGCTTTCACAGACTCAGGCAGCTTTGTGAAGGAGGCAGGAGGGAGGGATTTGGGACAAGGGTCTGGAATTCTGACATGGGTGCTGGTGGCACTTTCACTGCAGGCAGGTCTTCCACTTTGCATTCAAGTGCAGAAATAGTCTTTGCTGAGTCGTTTCTGCCTCAAATCAAACTACATTCAGGCTCACAACACAAACAAGGCCTTTCCCAGCCCTCCAACTGGATCCAGGGACCCCCCAAAGTCACCTGTGTATGGTCTCAGCTTGACAAGAGCCAGCCCAGCTCCAGGAGGGGAGCTCCAGCTCGTTCTTCAGATGTGCAAAGACAGCGGCACGTGCTTCCAGCAGCACCAGCTGGGCTACTCGGGGCTGCTACAGATAATGGTTTGATTAACAATTTATACATGTGTTCTGCCTTGTCTCTATTGCTGCTGGCACCAGCAGTGTTCAGCTGAGAGCGGAAACCTCACGGCAGAGAGAGTGCAGGGTTTAGCTAAAGGTAAACTCACTTTTCTTGGAAATGCCTCTGGGACAAAGGTTCTGGGTTTCCAAAGAGAAGTGAGGCCTTTGGTGTAGGCTATGGGAGCACCTTTGTCTCCTACATTCCTGTGGGGACAGCAAAGCCACCATGTGGGCAGCAGAGATGGAACAGATCTCCAAAGGTTATTGGGGATCCCAGAGGCCAAAGCCTCCCCACCTCATTCCTCAGACAGGGGAAAACCCAGCCTTAACCTCTGCCTGGATGCAACAAGGATGCAACTGGAGAGTCAAGAAGGTTTGACAGTGTACTCTGTCTCACCAAAATGAAAAAACAAAAAAATCCCAACAAACCCAGACACATACAAAAGAAAATTATATATATATATATATATATATATATATATATATTTTAATGAATGCCAGTGGGGTTGCTCTTTTTTGGTACTTTGGGCATTTACATATAAATTGCTCTGTAATGGCTCTGCCCTCGTTCTCTTCAGTGTGTTGTTAATGAGCTGTACAAAAGGTCAGGGGCTGAGCGAATGCTGCTGCGGGCAGTGGTGTGATCCTGTCCTCCTTTGCCTGCCACACTCCCCGCTGGCCACGCAGGGTACCAGGCACCCAAAAAAGCAATTGGGCACCTCAACGATGCCAGAGGAATCCTGTGCCAGTAGCAATGAATTCTGCATCCCATTCCCAGTGAGGTTTTGTACACCATGTGGATGTGTTGTAATGGCACAGCTGGCAAAGGTGCCTGGGCTCTGCTGGATTAATTGACAGGAGGATTAATTGAATTTCTCCTCCAGCCCAGAGTGTTCATGGCTGCTGGCCTGATGAACCCAGGCTGGCAGCGCTGCAGAGCCTGGCATCCCCCTGAACGAGGACATTTGTCCTGAGGCAAAAGGGACAGAGCCTCCAGGCAGGCTCACGCAGGGTGCAGGGACAGCAAGGACAGGCTGGCGGGCTGGGGACAGGCTGCTCACCTGGCAGGAGACTTGGGGAACTCCAGGTGCCTCCAAGCACAGCTCTAAAGTCAGGAGGGCAGCTGGAGCCCCCCAGGGCAGGGCAGACATGGTGCTCTCATTCCTGCATCTCCCCGGGAGAGGAGATGCAGGAGGACTTGACTGCACTGCTGCCAACACTCTGACCAACGGGGTGTCTGTCTCTATTCTGACTCTGCCAGTGTTTTCTTTTTCTTTGTTTGCTTTTTTTGTACTACTACATTTTTATTTTTAATTTTCCAAGTAAAGAACTGTTATTCCTATTCCCATATCTTTGCCTGAGAGCCCCTTGATTTCAAAATTATAATAATTCAGAGGAGTGGGTTTACATTCTCCATTCCAAGGGATGCTCCTGCCTTCCTTAGCAGACACCTGCCTTTCCAAACCAAGACAGCAACTTATGAGCTTAGAAAAACAGAACAAGCAGGTAGCAGAAAGACAACGTGGGAGAGATACCTGTTCCTTCTTCCTTGCAAATAAACTGGAGATGCCAGAAGCAGAAGTTTCCCCAGGGATCAAAAGGCCCTAGGGAACAACAAAGGAACAGGGAGATCAGGTCCCAGTAGCCACCTCTGGGTACAGAGTTGTGGCTCTGGGGTTATCCTGGTCCCTCCAGGACTGTGCAGGCTCAGAACACCCCCAAAAGCAATGTCTGTTAAGAGCAAATTGCTATTGTGTGAAGAAAAAAAAGCTACCTAAATTACCACCAATTTAGTATAATTTAAAGGACAGCCTTGTCCAAGGAGACAATTAAGCATTTCTCAGAACAAAAAGGGAGGTAAACAGGCTGAACAATAGATTTTTAAAGCCAGAGAGAGTGTGAAATCCCTCTTTTTATTAGTATTATCATAGTACTGCAATTAAAATTGTTGCCTGGAGGAAGAAAAGGGAAGGTTTGACCCAGCCTGTTGGATGATCACACCTCAGCACTGGCAGGACATGGTTCCACTGCTAATAAAGACCCTCAGAAAGCCATTGAGGGACACACGTGGTGGTGATTCCCACAGTGATCACAGGCAACCGGGCCAGGGTGGGCACAGCAAACCCCAGGAAAGGCAGCCTGTGATGGCCATGGATACCCTGAGCCTTCAGGGCCAGCTGGGGACCATGAATATGAAACAGCAAGAGCAAAGGGGTGCTCTGCATTCCTGAGGACCTGCTAGCTCCAGCCTGGTGAGGGGAGCTCATGTCCCACTCGTAAGCATTCCTTGGAGCCCTCCCATCTGAGATGATTTGCAAAAAAAGATGGTTTAGATGATCAGGGCTTCTCCCTCCCTCTCCTGTCACCCTCCCAGGAAGCAAACCCTGTTTGCCATAATTGATGGACACAATTCCCTGCAATTAGTATTTCAGCAGCAGGTAGTTAACCCTCGGGGCAGAGCTGGATGTCTCTATCTGGCTTGCTCTGCCTGGCCCTGAATTCAGAGCAAGCTCTTCAGATTCCTGTTTGTTTGCTGACCCATCAGAGCAGGCAGCCCTCTGCTCCTCCATCCAAAAAAAAAAAAAAAGCTCACTGCTCAGGGCAGCAACATGGTCCCTCAATCCCCCTTGGATGCAGATCCCATCCCAAAAAAAACCCTGGGCCATGACATCTTCCTGCTCCAGTAACAAGGCTGAGGTCCTTTCCCTGCCAGAGTGAATGCAGGCACTAATGCAAAACACCCTAACAACCCCAGAACCCAGGCTGATATTTAGACAAAAAGAGATTTGTTTATCCTCTAAGTTCCCAATAATCTGCATTTATTTTAATTGGTACTCATGGCAAGAGCATTTACAGGCAGCAGCTGGGAAGGTGTAATTATGTTACTGTCTGAGGCACATGGTTCTGTTCACAGAATAAAAAGAAAAAAAAAAAAAAAACCCACCCAAAACCAAAGAGAAGGGACAGCTATGAAGCCACAGAGCAGGTTGTGCAGAGAGGTTGTGGACTCCTCATCTTGGAAGTGTTCAAGGCCAGGCCCTCAGCAACTTGGTCTGGTGGAAGGTGTCCCTGCCCACAGCAAGCGGCTGGGATGAGATTGTTTTTCAGAATTTAAACCCCTTGAACCTAAACCATCCTGTAACTCTGTGACTTCTCGCAATCTGCACCAGACCCAGGCCAGCATGGAAGGCTTTGGACAGCACACAGAGAACACAGCCTGTGCTGGACAGGGGCTGGTGTCTGCTGGGATTTCGAGGGCAGTGAGGAGCAGTGACATCCTCAATGCTCTGCAAGGGAGGTGAGAACCTTGCAGGGGCTATGAAATGCAAGAGTTTCCCTGGAGATATAAAATAACATATAATCATAAAATAACATGGGTTGGAAGGGACCTTAAAGATCCCTTTGTTTCAACCCCCTGCCATGGGCAGGGACACCTACTGCTGTCCCAGGTTGCTCCAAGCCTTGTCCAGCCTGGTCTCAGACACTTCCAGGGGCTGCCACAGCTCCTCTGGGCACCTGTGCCAGGGCCTCCCCACCCTCACAGGGAACAATTTCTACCTAACATTTCATTTAAGCCTGTTCTCTGTCAAACCTTCAATCTAACCAACTCCTATTTTCTAGACCTCTTGCACTGCGTGATGCCTGGAGGCATGGAAACACATTATGGCATTTCAGAGAGCCACTCTCCATCAGCTGGGTTCTCTGGCTCCAAATAAAAGGTGAAATGTGTCGACTGTACACTTAAAGGCAATTTAAGCCAAGCCCTTGGGTTTGCAGTTGGGTTGATCCTGGAGCATGCACAAAGGACATGGCAGCTCAACACCACCACTGGCACCTCATGGGATGTTGTTCCCCAAACTACAGCTAATTGTGTTCATACCTCCCATATTCTAATCAAAGCTTGGTTTTCTATTTCTTCCTCACAAAATAAATGGCCAGTCTTTACCAGCTGAACTCTGTCCCAGAAAACTTTTTGCTTGTGGATAGCAATTTCTTTTCAGATCATTTTTAATAATATCACAACATGCTTCCACCTCTGTCTTAAACCCTCCCTGACCTGGATATATTAACAAAACAGGGGAGAGCTAGCCTGGTCAGAATATTTAAAACTCAAATGGAAAAAAATCACCCAGGTTAACTGCTAGTAAAATAACAAACAATATACCACCACTTGCCCAAATAAACAAGAAGAAAATGCCAGAACATAGATGGGGAACTTTACCTGTACAAATTTCCTCAGCCCCAGCAGGACAGGGCAGAGGCATCCCTGAGGCTTGGGGCTGTCACAGGGCTGCACCAAATACTGGAGGGTGAGACAGTGACCCCACTCCCAGCCTTTCCCCCTCCCCAGCACCTCTGTGTCCCCATCACGCTGTCAGCCAGACTCAGAGGAGCCAACTCCTTAGAGTGTAATTTGTAATTCTGTTACAGTCATTTTCCATATTAATTTTATGCGGCGTCAGAAGCCCTTTCATATGTTAAACTCTAATTCAAATGCTAATACCCAATTTATGGCAAGTTAATTATTTTTTGTCCAATTTACTACTCGGTGCTCATTGAGGAAGGGAGAGGTGGCAGCGGGTGGGATTTGGAGCCGGGTCTGTCCAGCTGTGATCCACAGGGCACATCCCTGAAACCCGCTGGGGCTGACCCAGCCGTGCCAGGGCCCCCGGTTATTGCCTTGCTGGTGGCAGCTCTGGCAGAGAGGCTGGAAGATCTGCTCCAAAGCTGTGAACAGCACCTCTTACACCGCCAGAGCCGCCCCACCCAGGTGTTGGGTTTGTCCAAGTGTTGCAGAGCATGTGCCAGGAAAGCAGGGATACCGGATTGCTGAAAATAAATGGGATTTTCAAATGGGTAATGGAATGATCCAGGCAGAAATCAGAAAAAAATGGAGCAGGCACCCACCTCTGCTCACAGCAGCTGCATTCTGTCGTCCTGTTCCGTGGGTTTTGCCCCATCCTGCTCCATGTAATGAACGTGGAGCAGTGGCTGCAGTTACCCACAGACAAGTTCTGGGCTGCTCAGGACAGGCAGGAGGGGATGGGGACAGTCAGGGGTGCCCCAGTCCCCAGCCTGAGTGCACAGCCCACATGCTGCACATTAATTCCACCCTCCCTCCATCCCAGGAAGAGTTTTGTCCATTAGGAAGAGCACCCACAGCTCTGCCACGGGTGTGTGATCAGAGCTGTGACCACTGGGACACAGGACCCCAGAGCTGTGACCTGTGGGACACACAGGAGCTCAGAGCTGTGACCCCTGGGACACACAGGAGCTGAGAGCTGTGACCCCTGGGACACACAGGAGCTCAGAGCTGGGACCAGGGGGACACACAGGAGCTCAGAGCTGTGACCAGGGGGACACACAGGAGCCCAGAGCTGTGACCTGTAGGACACACAGGAGATCAGAGCTGTGACCCCTGGGACACACAGGAGCTCAGAGCTGTGACCCCTGGGACACACAGGAGCTCAGAGCTGTGACCCATGGGACACACAGGAGCTCAGAGCTGTGACCCCTGGGACACACAGGAGCCCAGAGCTGTGACCTGTAGGACACACAGGAGCTCAGAGCTGTGACCTGTGGGACACACAGGAGCTGAGAGCTGTGACCCCTGGGACACACAGGAGCTCAGAGCTGGGACCAGGGGGACACACAGGAGCTCAGAGCTGTGACCTTTGGGACACACAGGAGCTCAGAGCTGTGACCCCTGGGACACACAGGAGCTCAGAGCTGTGACCAGGGGGACACACAGGAGCTCAGAGCTGTGACCCCTGGGACACACAGGAGCTCAGAGCTGTGACCATTGGGACACACAGGAGCTCAGAGCTGTGACCCCTGGGACACACAGGAGCTCAGAGCTGGGACCAGGGGGACACACAGGAGCTCAGAGCTGTGACCTGTGGGACACACAGGAGCTCAGAGCTGTGACCTGTGGGACACACAGGAGCTCAGAGCTGTGACCAGGGGGACACACAGGAGCTCAGAGCTGTGACCCCTGGGACACACAGGAGCTCGGAGCTGTGACCATTGGGACACACAGGAGATCAGAGCTGTGACCCATGGGACACACAGGAGCTCAGAGCTGTGACCAGGGGGACACACAGGAGCTCAGAGCTGTGACCCCTGGGACACACAGGAGCTCAGAGCTGTGACCCCTGGGACACACAGGAGCTCAGAGCTGTGACCTGTAGGACACACAGAAGCTCAGAGCTGTGACCCCTGGGACACACAGGAGCTGAGAGCTGTGACCTGTAGGACACACAGAAGCTCAGAGCTGTGACCAGGGGGACACACAGGAGCTCAGAGCTGTGACCCCTGGGACACACAGGAGCTCAGAGCTGTGACCAGCAGGACACACAGGAGCTGAGAGCTGTGACCAGCAGGACACACAGGAGCTGAGAGCTGTGACCAGGGGGACACACAGGAGCTCAGAGCTGTGACCAGCAGGACACACAGGAGCTCAGAGCTGTGACCCCTGGGACACACAGGAGCCCAGAGCTGTGACCAGCAGGACACACAGGAGCTCAGAGCTGTGACCAGGGGGACACACAGGAGCCCAGAGCTGTGACCAGGGGGACACACAGGAGCTCAGAGCTGTGACCTGTGAGACACACAGGAGCTCAGAGCTGTGACCCCTGGGACACACAGGAGCTCAGAGCTGTGACCAGGGGGACACACAGGAGCCCAGAGCTGTGACCAGGGGGACACACAGGAGCTCACAGCTGTGACCTGTGGGACACACAGGAGCTCAGAGCTGTGACCAGGGGGACACACAGGAGCCCAGAACTGTGACCCCTGGGACACACAGGAGCTCAGAGCTGTGACCTGTGAGACATACAGGAGCTCAGAGCTGTGACCAGGGGGACACACAGGAGCTCAGAGCTGTCCCTTGGCCCCAAGTCCCCATTCCCCAGCCTGCCACCACCACGGCCTGCACGGGTGGCATTGATCATCCAGCACCACACCAGATCCAAGCAGAAAAACACATGAAGGGGGCACAGAGCAGGCATGGAGAGCATATGCTAAACATAAAAACCCCACCATAGCAGTTTAGCCTTCAGCAGGGTTTTTTTAAACAGTCTATTTTCTGCTTGAGGAAGCAGGTGCATTTCCCATCCTCACAGCGTCAGCAGCAGACAGGCTGTCAGAGGTGTGATGGCTCCAGGACAGTTGCACTGCCTGGGATTTCACATTCCTGACACATCCGATAATTATGCCAAATGAGCTCACCTCATCTTCAGCCTCGTGAGCTGCACAGATTAAATTAAGTGAAAGCTGTTAGTGTCACAGAGGAGGAAGGCAGGAGGGGAGAGGCACCAACACCCTGCTGTGCTCATGGGTGAGCAGAGGATCCACCTGGGACAGCGAGGGTCATTCCTCTGCCTCTCCCAGCCCCCAGCCCTGCCCTAGGACAGACAGACAGACAGACAGCACCACTCTCCCCTTCCCCAGAGTCAGGCATCGCTTCTCCCATCTCCCCAGCTCTCTTTTCAATTAACCCTTTTTCTCAAATCCCACACGTAACACCCCAGCCCATCCAGGGGATTTTGAGCATATATATTTTTTGATTCTCCGTCTTACATTTTTAGCATGGAAACCTCTATGATTTATTCCAATGATATGAAGGAGCTTCCACCAGGCAAAATGAAGCTGTAACTCCCTCAAGCTAAACTCCAAATTCATTTCATAATCCTTAGATAAAAGCTTAGAAGCCAGAATATTCATTACCAACCAGGGCTCCACGAGCAGCTGGGGTAGTAATGGAACGGAGCAGATTTGACACAGGGGATGTTGCTACAGAAATTAGCCTGTCATAAGATTACAGGGACTAAGTGTTATTGGGTGATAAGGTGTGATGTGTTAATATTAAATTATCTCACCAGTTTAAAAAAAATTTAAAAAAAAAAAAGGCACTGATGAAACTCACATTTATTAAAAGCCCTGAGTATGATATTAAAAGATCTAAGACAAACCAGTTTATTTCTGTGCTGGAGAACAAATTGAAAGAATTCTCCGGGAGAGATTCCTTTGAATGGAGCATTACAACAATGAAACAACAACAAAAAGAGTCTTTAATAAATGTTGGGACTAAAGCCTTCAATATTCCAGACTAATCTCTCTTGGGAGAGTTCATTAACCCTTCATTCCCTTCCTTGTTGCATCAAAACAGGGATTAACTAGGGAGTATTTCCATAAAGCTCTGTACATCCCAAATTCTGTCTAGAGCAACAATCACACTGTGCTTCATGTGACACAAGGCTGGGACAGGATGCTAACAAAGGTTTCTGGAAAATAGTAATAATAATAAACAAAGCACAAAGCTTTTGTCCAAGTCACCAGGACCAGCAAGATAACAACAGGGCTATTGAGGATCTGGAGTTTGCTTAAATATTTGATTTAACAACAACAAATAACAGTGGGAACTGATGTACATTTGTTCTGAGCCGCATGGTCACACCCATCACACCCACTCTGTGCTCATCTACTCACCAGTTTAAGTCACCACGGAGAAACCCAGGGTGAATTCATGGCTAAATTTGTGGGACATTGGGACAGGGAAGGATTTTTGAGGCAGGCAGGGAGCAGCAGGACGGAGGCTCCAGGGAGCGCAGCCCTGACCCACATAACCCCTCTGGACCCTGGCAGTGAGAGCTGGGTCTCTGTGGGGTGACCCTGCCCTGCAGATCATGCACAGAGCTCCCGTGGGGCTCCTTGGAATCTTGCATTGCCTGGGGCATTCACCTGCAGTTACACCTAGGTCAGAAATTAGAAGAGGTTCTCTAATCTCTTGGAGCACTAGAGCAAGAAATAGAATTAGCTTTAAGAGGCTGGGAAGTTCATTCAGATAAAACACGAGCCACTACCTTCAAGTAGGGCAGATGGATCCACCAGCCCACACTCCCTACAGGCATTTCCCTGTCTCCCACCCACAACAAATTGTCACCCCCAGGGCACTGAAGGATCTGTGGGAGGGGTCTATAAATGTGATCTACAGTCCTAAGCCCCCTAGATCCCTACAGGAAGCTCTAGGAAGTGGTCTACAAACTCCTAAAACCCACTTGTGCTGTTTTCTCAAATCCCAGCAATTTTTCCTTCTCCCTTGCAAAAAGCCAGTGCTGTTTGCCCCGATGGCTGAGGAGGAAGATGATGGTGCCCAGCACACCCTGTGAGGGGTGCAGGGAGCAGCACCCCCCTGGGGAGGGCAGAGTGCAGCCCCTCCCTGCCCACCCACAGCTGCTTTTCAGAGGTTCCAGATTATTGCATACCCTGCAACTCCTGACCCTGCGCTTCGTCCTGCTGCCCCAACACCTCTCTCTCCATCCCATCATGTTCCCCTCTCCTTGTTTAATTCCTTGCTGCTGTACAAAGTCAAGGCACAGTCTCCTCTCTCCCCCTGCCCACACACCCTGCAAGCCGCCAGTGAGGACAGCACAGCTCCAGGAAAGGACCCTCCCCACCCCTGCCCTGGCATGAATGGCAGCTCTCAGGTTCCAGAGATGCCACAAGTGGCTTGTTCTGCCCGTGACCCAGCCGAATGAATAATTCAAATCTTTTCCAATCCGGCTGCGTTGCCTCTCACTTCTCTTTGCTCTGGTGCACTTGGCACAGCTCTGGCTTCACGTGAAGCAGGGGAGCTGCAGTGATGAACCTGCACTACCCCCACACCAACTTCTGACCTGCAGATTATTCCATCCCGAGCTGCCTGAGAGCTGCCCTGAAATCAAACCGTGAGGAAAAAAAAAGATAAACTTTTCCTCCCCAGTTACAGCAAATTCTACAGTGGCTGGATGCTTCTGTTCTCTCTGCACAAAGGATTACATTTTTAAAAATATTCTTTCTTTGAAATCTTTTGTGACCCTTGAGCTGCATAAAAATGCAACCCAGGGATGCCGAGCAAGGCTGGAGATCCACTGGGGGGACTCGGAAGCGAGCACAGTGTCGGCACTTAACAAATAATAAATAACCAGCATTAATTATTGATCACAACCCCAGCTAATCCAGTTTCATCCCTGTGGTTACCACGCTCTCAAAGCCCCTTTGATAGAGCCCACGAAGGGCCTTGCTGCGTGCGCCTGCCCGGCGCTCTGGGAGCCCGGCGGTGCCGAGCAGGGCTGGGGGAGATGGGACCCCCACACAGGCAGCCTGCCCGCCCCCAGGCTCCCCGAGGGTGTCTGCACATCCAGAGCAGGCAGGGTTTCCAGGGAAGCAGGGCTGTGGCAGGTCCCGGGGCGCGGGAGGGCTGGGCTGGGGTGGCACAGCCTGGAATTGAGGCGGAGCAGAGCCCTGGCTGTGGCTGCAGGGGGTTACAGCTGGACAGCCTGGGAAGGGCTCCAGGAGAATCCCCAGCAGAGCATTCCCATGCAGGGATGCACATCCCAGGCCCAGCGAGGTTCTGCCTCTTGGCCAGAGCCTTCCAGGGAGCCCCAGCCCCAGTCACACTGGCAAATGTCTGTTTGTGGGTCGGGGCAATCCCCCACAGGAGATTTGGGCTCCCCAAAGCCCGCCACACTCACCTCTCACCCTCCACCCACCCATGGCAGTGGTTCCTGCTCTGCCCAGAGGAGGGAAGGGATAACACCTGCCCCAATTTCACAAGAGATTTGTGGAGGTGTAATACAAGGGAACTCTGTCCTGACAGGAGCTGCCTGCCTGCTCCCTTTACAGGGATGTTAAATCCTGTTATTAAATGCAAGCCATTATCAGGATGTCACTGTTGCCTCCAGATGAAGCTCTACACCTGTACAGACAGCCAGCCACTAGTAGCTTATTTACTATTCATTATGAATGCTCCACATTGATTTGCCTCATCCTAATCTTCTGTGGCTCGAGGATTTGCTTTTCCTGAGTTCAGGGCTCTGGACCTCACTCCCTACTTCCCAGAGGTGTGTAGGAATCCCCATTGCCATCCTGCCCAAAAGCCTGCACAATCTGAGGGGAAGAAAGAAAGAAAATATGAGGGTTTTGCTCATCATGTCCATGAGTTTTTCTTCAGGGAGAAGAAAAATCAGAGCTGGAAGTCAGGAGAGCCAACAGGATCTCCCCAGGACCAGAGGAGGGACTTGAGTTCCATATTCCTTGCAACAGGAGATGCATCAAGCCCACCCCTTCCCTCTGAGCTTCCCAAACAAGCCAACTACTTAGCAATTAAGAATAAAAGCCTAAAAGATTTGCTGAAGGAAGAGTTAAATACATACTGCAAGTCCTAAAAGGAACATTTCTGGAAGCTTTGATAACTCTGCAAACAGGAGATTGTGCTAATGTTTTACCCACATTCGTATTTCCCAGTAGATGCACCCTTTCCCCAGACAATTTATGAGCCTTCACCCAAACCAAACATCCATCTTTCTTTCAAAGACATTATGATCCTTTCCAAAATCTCCTTGAAAATGTCAATTGTGGTGGTTCTTTCTTGCTGGAAGCAATAATACCGGTTCCAAGAGCTTAAAAAATAAAAATCAGACCTTCTCAAGGTGCATGAGATGAGGTCAAAAATCAGGAGGAGTTCGTGTAACTTGCACAGGTCCTTCACTTCAGGACACCATGGAATTGGCAGCAACCCATTCCCGAGGAGGGATTTCCTTTCCAGGGCAATTCTGGCTGCAGATACCCACAAGAGAGATAGGAATTTGCTGGCCCCCATCCTTTCCTCCTACAGGAAAGGGCAAAGACATCTCACAAGCCATGTGGAGTTTTTAACCCTTCTCTGTTGATATTTAAGCAGCCACCACTGCTTCTCACTCTGGGGAGTCCTCCCCACACAACACCAACCACAATCATGGCCAAAAGTTTGGATTTGCTTTTTGCCAGGTGTGTTGGGAAAGCTGCTGCGGGGACACATCCCAGCCAGGGAGCCAGGCACAGTGACACAGACATCTCCAAGAAACCAGGGCAGACAGTGTGGCAGTCCCTGCAGAGGAGCTGCCTCCTGCCTTGGACAAGGTTCCTGATCACATTGTATTCCCTGCTCCTCCTCAGGCAATATGCATTTGTTAATTTGTGCTGGAAAGGAGGGAATTCAATATTCCCCTCCCTCACTGCTTGGGGAATAGCCCAAATTTTCCAGAAATCTCCCCTGACTTGTCCTTTAAATAAAGCTTAAATAACACCATACTGTCCTTTAGGCAGCTTATGTCAGATATATTAAGAAATACAAATATATATGAATATACTACACAATGCCCTCTTTCAAGCTGTCCAGCGAGTACAGCAGGAAAACTCACCAATTATCAAATATCTACAGATGAATACTGTGGGTCAGGCCCTTCCTTATCCCCACGGGATCCCTGAGAGACACTTTGGAGAGCTGCTCCATTGCACGGCTCTGGTCCTGAGCAGCCCCCTCCCTGCTCTCCCTCTCTCATTGTTACCCAGGGGGTCGGGAAAAGCACAATGGAAAATGTTGGGATTATTTCCTGGGAGGGAGCAAGAGGAGCCTTTCAGCCTGGGTGATGCTGGGAGCTTTATCTTCCCTCAGATAAGGAATCAGTGCTGCTGGAGCCGTGGTCAGCCCCACAGGGAAGGGAGGCAGGGAGGGGCTGAGACCCTCCTGCTCCATGGACAGACCCGGCCAATGCCACCAGGCTCTGGCCATTGCAGCCACGACCCTCCTTTGTGGCAGCCACCAGCTGCTAAAGGTCCCCGATGCTAAAACATCTGGGTGTCTCTTTAAAACCATCCCCAGTGTTTAACCCCGCGGGGGTGATGCACATTCCCACCCCTGCAGGGGAGGAGGAGGGTGCTGGGGACATAAATGTCCCTGGAGGAGACAGGATGGGGCTGCTCAGGGACCGAACGCTGTTTGCACTCCATTCCCACCCAAGCTGGAGCTTTTTATCCTCCACACCAAGCCGAACAGGGCTGGGAATTTTCCCCCTCCTCTTGTCATGCCTTTGGTCCACGGAGCATCCTAGAGCTCCACAGATCTCATGTTGCTCCAGGGTTTAAGGCAGATTCTCGCTGCCTGACTCAAGGGATGTGGAAATCAGCATAAAATGGGATTTAGAGAGCAAAGCTGTTACTAGGGATGGCTGCGAGCAGAACAGGGGATGTCTGTGGGAGCGGGACCCGCCCGGCTGCGCTGCTGCCTTCCCCCACCGTGTGACGAGCACCCAGCGAAGGAAGAGGCGTCCAGGACAGAAATCCTCCCTCCCCATGGGCTGAGCATCCCTCCTGCCCCGGTGTCCCTGCTCAGCCCCTGCTCCTGCCGAGGAGAGCAGGGAGGGACCTGGCACGGACAGGCTCTTTTCTCTCAATGGCATCGATTATTTCTGCAATCAGCACCTCGTTGCCGAAACTGAACATCCATTATTACAGGATTCTAAAGCAAAAATAACCCAAGGGAGGGAAAAAGCTGTCATTCAGACGCGGCTCCTGAACCGTGCGCGTTGGGTCAGTGCCATCTAGAGGCAGCAAACCATTACAAAAGGCCCCAAAACAACCACATGCGAGGTTCTCCCGGTGTTTGGAGACCTTGGGGCCCCGGAAAATTGGGAAGGGAGCTCGGAGGGGATGCTCTGTCCACAGAGCCACAGGTCCTGGCTGCCATCCCGTGGGTGCCGAGGTCCCACGGAGCCAGGCCAGCGAGCAGAACACATCCCACAGACCACAACTCACATCCCATATCCCATATCCCACATCCCACAGCCCATATCCCATAACCCACAGCCCACAGCCCGCAGCCGATATCCCATATCCCACAGACCACAGCCGAGATCCCATATCCCATATCCCACACCCCACATCCGATACCCCAGCACTGCATCCCACATCCCATAGCCCACATCCCACATCCCAGCACCACATCCCACATACCAACATTGCATCCCACTGCCCAACATTGCATCCCACATCCCAGCACTGCATCCTGCATCCCACATCCCACATCTGCACCCCAGCAGTGCATCCACATCCCATATCCCAGTACTGCATCCCACATCCCACATCCCACATCCCAGCACTGCATCCCACATCCCACATCCTACATCCCACATCCCACATCCACATCCCACATCCCACATCCCACATCCCACATCCACATCCCACATCCCACATCCCACATCCCACATCCCACATCCCACATCCTAGCACTGCATCCCACATCCCGAGCGGCACCGGGGGCGGCCACACCCCCGGGGTGGGGGCACAGCCCAGCGTGCTCACAGCGCTGTTAATGTGCGTGGAGCTGCGTTAATGGAGCTGCTAAACACCGCCGCGGGCCACAGGAACGGTTCAGCGCTTCGTGTTCATCCCAAATTAGACTGGAACAGCCGAACGAGAACTTTTTTTTTTTTCCCCTCTCATGATGGAAAGTTCAGGAAAAAAAAAACAAAAAAAAAAACCCAAAAAACCCACAAAACAACCACAACAACAACAAAAACCAAAAAAAACCCCAAAAAAACCCCACAAAACAAAACAAACAAAAAAAACAAACAAACAAAAAACACCCAAATGAGAAAATGAGGGATGAGCCAGTGCCACATCATTGCCGTCGGTGGGCTCCAGGCTGGGGTTGTACCTGCCTGTGCTGCCCTGCCTCGGGCTCACACACCTCATCTCAGTGTAACAAAACTGCCCACAGGGCTTGGCTCGCCCCCCAGCCTGGCATCCCCAAAAATGGATGGGGACACCCCCGGGGTTTATAGCTGGCCTGCAGATCCTTATCTTGGCCAGGATCAAGTTTGTACCAGGTTCCTAACTAAATCCTTACCATCATCCAGCCCAGAGAGGCCTTTGGCACATCCCGGGTGGAGCCTGCTCCCATCCCCCCAGGAGCAGAGAAGGTCTCCAAAAGCATCTCCCCTGCACAAACATTTCCATTCACTTCTGTTCACTTCTTGTTTTCCCCCAAAAAATAAAAATTTCTCCTCAACATATTTAAGAGCAAGGAGCCTGCATAATGAAGGTGTAAAATTGCCTCCTGTCCCTGGAAACGCTGTCCTATTTTGCAATGATTAACTCTCTGTATTTGCATACTGCCCATTCCTGGCTAAAGACTCAGGGGGACAGTTTCCAAACACTTTCTAATCTTGCACGGAGCCTGCACGCAGTGTTGTCATTTCCTGACAACCCCCAGCGTGGCTGCATCTGGCAGGCTCCACTTTTGTTCCCTTTTATTGATATTATTTCATATTTCTGCTGCTGGCTTGCCCACAGCCAGGGCCCTGCCATGCTGGGTGCTGCACTAATGAGAAGGATGATGCTTTCCTCACCATGGAACATTGCTGCATAAATCAAGTGGTGCACACATGAGAAATGGGCTGTTAACACCCATCACAAGGGCATCATGGGTTTTGCTGAGTTTTCATTCCCATGCTCCCTGTTGGGGTAGCAGGAATTGCTGTTCCTTTTCTCCCCTGAGCTTTGCAGTGAAGGTTTCCTGGGACAGAATCTCCCCAAATCACCTAAACACCCCAAGATGGTACCTATCTCCTGGTACCTATTGAAGAAAAACAATGGCTCAGCTCCTGCAACCCCAAATCATGCATTATAACCCCCCGGGCTCTTAGGGGAAGTGTAGGAACACCAGCGTCTTTGGGGCTGGAAAGCAATTGGAAATCAAAAGGGTTGGGCACTCTCTAATTGCTGTAGCAGGGTTTTATTAAGCAAATTATTTCTGAGTAAGTAAATAAAGCAGCAGGAATCAAAGTGGTGATCAATAGAGTGGTTTGATCCAGGGCAGCCTGGGCATGACCTCGTGCAGACCCCATAGAGCTGCCAAAGCCAGTGCCAAAGCCAGCACTGAGGGGAGACACCCCAGTGCACAGAGCTTGAGGTGGAGCCAAATGGGAATTAATGAAATAACCCTCCCAAAAAAGAGCTAGCACAGGCTGGGACAGGGATGTCTCAGGGGTCTCCACATTCTTTCACATCCCACTGGCACGCTGGCCCCACTGCAGCCTTTCCCAGGAGATAGCCCCCAAGGGGAGGCAGCAGGGCAGCACATGCCCCCTTTATCACCCTTTTTCTGCTCCCAAAAGCACCAGCAGCCCCCGTTAGCTGTGATCTGCTGCAGCCCCTTCAGCACAGGGCTGTGCCCTCCAGCAGAGAGGGAAAGAGCCTCGCTGGGAGCCTCTAAGCTCCCGTGAAAGCTCCCACGGGGCACTTTCCCCTCTGTGCAGGTGCAGGAGGCAGCACTGAGCCTCCCGAGCACCCAAGGCAAAGTTCTCCCTCTCCACACTGAGCCTGCCCTGTTTGCCATGCCAGGCTGGGCTGCAGCATCCTTTGTGGCCAGGCTGGGGGCTGGGGTCGGGCACAGGGCTTTGCTCCCCTCCCTGAGCAGCTGCCCCACCAGCACAGAGCATCCCACAGCCCCAGCCCCTCCCCAGTGCCCTTGGAGCTCACCCTGATGCCTTAAGTTTGAGCTTTCATATATTTCAGACTCTGTGCTGCCCAGGGTGCAGCTCTGAGCTCACACTCAGGGTCACTCAGCTCTGCACAGAGCAGGGACACAAAACAAATCCTTCTCCTGCTGCACACCAAGGACAACTTTCAGCCCAACAGCACAAACAAGGGTGGCTGAAGGGAGGAACAAGCAGGATGAGACCTCACAATCTGGAGCTGTAATTGACAATTAAACCCCAATACGCAAATGGACCAAAACCTTCAAAAGTGTGAGACCCCATGACCGTTTGTCCATTTTATGACCATTCTTAGTCCACCTTGGGTGCAGCCCTGGTCTGTCCTGCCCAAGGTATATCCTAAAAGCCTTTCAATAAATCTCTACTTTACTCTCTACCTCTGTCCAGTCTCTGCTTCAGGTCAGCCTTCCCAAGGCATCAACCCAAACCCCTCTGCCGTGCACAGCACCAGTGGCACTCCCCAGCGTGTATTTGTGGGGCTGGAGGTGATCAAACCCTGGATATTTGTTAACAGAGCACAACAGGAGTGAGAGACGCCCTGGTGCCCTGGCAGGGATAAATCCCAGGCCCAGAGGGAGCAGTGATGGATGAGCTGGGTGTGCTCAGGCTGCATCACTCACCAGGGCCAGCACAGCAGCACGGCCAAGCCTGAGGACATCGACTGACCCCTGCCCACGGGGAGCAGCCCTGGATGGGGATTTGGTCACAGCAGGGGAATGTGAGCTGGCTGTGCACGTGTTCACCCTCACAGCCATGTGCCCAGAGAGAGCAGTGCTCTCCTGCTTTCCACCTCCCTTTGTTCATTCTTATCCCCTTTCTCCCCAGCCACCATCTCAAAGGGAAAGGGTCACTCTTTATCCCCCTGTGGGGAGATAGTGCTGAAGGCAATCCTGTCTCTGATATATTGCAGTTGTGTTAATTACTCAAGAGTGCAACAGCTCTGCTCTCACAGTCATGGGTGTGATGAAGAGTGAGTTGGGTGGCTGGGGTCAGTTGGAGTCTGCTGGGCATGGTGTGAGGAGGAGGGGACAGGAGGGTGTGTGAGGGACAGAGAAGGTCAGACATTGTACAAGGGACAGACAAGGTTATGTGGCTGTGCTGGGGACAGGAAGGGTCAGAGCTTGTCCAAGGGACAGACAGGGTTACGTGGCCATGCTGGGGGCAGGAAGGGTCAGACATTGTCCAAGGGACAGACAGGGTTAGGTGACCATGCTGGGGACAGGAAGGAGCGAGTTGGAACTGCTGAAGGAAGAGAGGAGAGAAAGAGCCAGAGCTGTATGGAGCTGCCCATGGGAGGCTGCACAGAAAAGGTATGACAGACTTTTAGATAACAAGGAGTTGATGTTTGAAGCCTTTTGAAGTTTTACCGAAGCACTCTGAGTGTTGTGGCCATTTCTACAGCCACATCCCCCTCCATGCAAACGGGGAGCAGAGCCCTCCCTCCCCAACACACACAGACAGCTTGGTGCTCCTGGGAAGTGTCAGTGTCCAATATGTCCCGAATTTCCTGCTGCACCAGCCCAGCTGTAATCAGCTTTGGATTACCATAGTCTGCTAAAGTACCAGACCCTGATAACATCCCTTCTGTTACTGACTCTCTAAATCTCCCCAGTCACGCAGATGGCTTCCCCCCAGCAACCCAGCACCAATTACTAGGAAGGGAAAAGGACCCTGAAATAGAAAAAAAGAGGAGTTAATAATGAGGGGAAAGCCAGACACTGTTGCAGTGAGCAACTGGGGGCTGGTTTTTCGGAGCAGTACAAAGCCAAGAGGATATGAAGTGAAATCACACAGCAGTGAATTTAAAGCTGACCACTTCCCACAATGTGTCATTAACCTTCAGAAGATGCTGCTGCAAATTGTCTCCAAGGTCTCAGTGGTGCAGGGCTCAGGCTGACCAGAGGTTCAGATTGATGGTGAGGGAGCCACAGCCACCTGAAGAACAGGGGAAAAAATGCCATGTGGGTTACAGGGGTTTGTCTTTCAGGACACAGTCCGAGGGTTGTCAGAGCACATAAAGAATTTCCCTTTTCTCAACCATCATTATTTTCTCCCATCCTTTTCTTGAAGCAGCAGGAGCATCCTCTCCAGCAGGTGGTCCTGTCCCAGTGCTTTGAGCAGCTTGGCATGTTCTCCTCTCTTTGTCCCTTTGATTTTCCAGCAAGTCCCCAGAGGCTCCTTACCTGAGCTCCTCGTACATCAGGACGCCCTTTGGTCTCCAGCTTCCCAGAAGGTGCTGTTTTCCAAGCAGGAACGTGCATGGTGAGGAGCTGCACCCACACCAGCACAGCCCATGCACTGCAGTGTCACAGCACACCATGGCTGGCTCCTCTCCCCGTCATGGGTTTGAAAGTGGAGACCCTGAAAATCAATGCCTGCTGCTTCCCAACACTTCTCATTCCAATTAATTCTGAGTTTAAACAATCTTACAGAGGGGGTTTTATCAATCCAGTTGCCTCACTGGTAAAACTCAGCCATGTGGAGCCCAAAAATAACTGCAGCAGCCAGAAAACAGATAGAGGTTATTAATCATTTTTTTAAATTTCTGTCTTTTGTGGTGCCTGGAGTACCTCCCACACCACAGCTGTGGGCATGAGGCTGCCCTGTAAGGGACAAACAGCCCCAGCATGGAGCAGCACAAAGAAAACTGTCTCCCACTGGCCTAGGACACAGAGAGTGACACAGAGTGTTGTCACTAGGAACAGCATTTTGCAGCATTAATGTATTTAAAATGCCTGTGCAAAGAGCTGAGAGAGCAAGTGCTCAGGGTGCAGGTACAACACAGACCCAGGGGGACACTTTAGCCCCCAGAGCTGTCCAAAAAGCTTCACCTCTGCCCTAGGTTCCAGTGTAAGATGTGCCCACAGTCTGTGTTCTGTCCCCACCTCCAGGAGCTGTTGGAACCAGCTGGGGCAGGGTTTCCCTTGCCCTCCCTCTGGATATCTCCTGTTCATGGGCCACCAAAGCCTTGCCCTGGCTCACAGGTAACTCCCTCTGGAGCTCTCTCTGTTCAATGGGCAATCAAGGACCCCCTGCAGGACTCAGGGAATGAGATCAGCCCATTGTGGGATGCTCTGCCCAGGGGAGGAGCCAGGCATTCCCACCTGGATATAATCTGGGGTTTGGGACAGCACAGGGCCCTCACCCACTGGATTCCCAGAGGACAAGAGCTACCAGAGCTTTCTACAGGATCACTGCTTCAACAAGAGCGCTTCATCTGGACTGCCACCACCACCCTCACTAACAGGGTGTCTGGTTGTGTTCTGTCCCTGTCAGTGGCCTTTTGTACTATTGCTTTTATTTTATATTTTTGATTTTATTTTACTTTTTTATTATTATTAATTTTATATTTTATTTTATTTTACTTTTTCTCTCCTATCAAATTGTATTTCTGACTTGGAGTCTCTCACTGGTTTTGATTTCAAACCAGCACAATCCTCCCCACACCACACAGGGCCTGTGCAGCTCACGGTGAGCACCAGAGCCCCTGGGGAGAGGCTGGTGGCAGGGCCACTGCTCACAGAGCACAGCACATCCCAGGAACGCCCTCCCAGTGACCCTGCTCTGGCCTCTGGTCACCCTGGCCCAGCAGCCAGGGCAGGGCCAGCCAGGAACAGAGGACATAAAGGAGGAAAAAAGAGCTGACAGGCAGCAGTGTGAGAAACTCCACAGGCTCTGGCTTTTATCCTCTGCACAGTGAGGGGGAAGGACAAAGGGAAAAGCCCAACCCCTCAGAGGGGACTGCCAAGCACAGGATTTTCCTCTGGCTAGGGCAGACAGGGGGTTTAAATTCTTTAACATTTTCAAAAGACTGACAAGGTAAATCCCCCAGGCCCCAAACAAGGCTCCCTCTGGACCCCACAGCAGTTTTGCCTGAATAACCCAGGGTTATTATAGCCAGAATATTTCTGTGGGTTCAGATCTGAGGCTTTTCATACACAGCCTGTAGCTGCAAGTTTTGTCAAGGAATAGTCCCGATAAAGCCTTCCTGATTTCCCCCCATTTTAATATATTTTGTATTTCTGTCCCTGTAATCCAGTCAGCTCCTTTTCTGTGCCATTTCACACCAGCACCAAGGATTTGCTATTTTTCCTCACAAAAGTCAAAAACCACTTTCTCCTCCCTGGGCTCCAAATGTTCCTTTTGCACCTGAACAAGCCCCAGATGGGCCCTCTGAGAGTGCCACAGGAACCCCAAAGCTGAGTGGGAAGAGAACAGCAATCTGAGTCCTGTGGCATCACACCCAGCCCAGCGGGATGGGAAACACAGTCAGAAAAACAGGAGGGGATTTTATAGGCATCACCCACGTGTTAAACTGCTGCCCAGCAGAGTCTGGCCTTGTTGCTGGAGGCACAGGGCACTCCTGGCTGGCTCTGTGAGGCTGGGTCACCCCAGGAGCTGAGGCTTGGGGACAGGCAGTGCCAGCACTGGGGAATTGCTGCAGGCAGGGATCCCACTGCCCCAGCTGCTGTGAGGTTTCCAGACAGCAGAATTAAGTCTCTCCATTCGGCTTAGTGCCCTGAGCTGCTCAGCAGCTTTGCCAGCTCCTCCTGCAGGGCAAGGGGTGAGCACTGGAGGGAATGCTGCCTGGAAAGAGATGCTGAAACAGCATCTGGAGGGAGGAATTTCTTCTTGGTGGTCTCTTTTGGGTGATCAGCATTCATGACACCTCCTGTTAGTGATGTCCTGGGACATGTCACCATGCAGCAAAAAGATGAAGCTTGGAAGTTGCTTTCAAAACTGCTGTGCTGTGGGACGTGCTGTGTGTGTACAGCTCCAAGGTGATTCTTCTGAGGGGTTTCAGAGGCTCTGTTCTCTCTGCTATGGCCCAGCACAGAGGATAATTGAGCCTGAAAGGAGAAAAATAAATTTCCTTGCTGGGACAGTGCTGTGCTGCCCAGAGGTCCATAAAGGAGCTTTGTCTGAGCCTCACCTGGGGGATCATCTGCAGCCACAGCCCAGCTCACCAGTCCAGGCAAGGAGGGATCAGCACTGCCAACAGAGCCAGCAGGGCCCTGAAGCAAATGGGAAGGAAGAGGAGCGAGCCTGCAAAGCCCAGGTAATGTGTAAATCAATAGCACAGCAGCTCAGCAGCGTTTCCCTACAAATCCAGGCAGCCACGCTGACAAACACCTCCAGTTTAACAGCAGATTTCTCATCAGCTCAGCAAAGCACCACTCCTCAGGCACAGGCCTGCTCTGAATGGCCTCTGCCTGCCTGGGCTGGGGAGAAACAGCAGCTGCAGCCACAGAGGTGGAGTGTCAGGGGTCCCTGAAAATACCCAATACAGACTGGACACAACCCTGATGTTCCTGCCCATCTGTGTTTCAGTGCTTGGCCCTCCCCTCTCCCACATCACACAGGGGCATCTAGAGACCACCTGCATCAGCTCTGGGGAAGAAAAAATGGAGTATCCATAGAGGAATAAGCAGTTTTGCTAGCTGGGTGTGTCAGCCAGGCTGTGGCTCACTGGGCTGGGTTATCCCAGAGCAGGAGGCTGCCCAGCCCCCAGCCCAGTTTGGAGCTGGATGAAAGGCCACGGAGTGGCACAGCACCCCAGGAAGGTGGATTGGCTCTGGGGCTGGCACACAAACCCCCTGTGTGTGTGGCAAGGAGAGCTGGGGTCAGTCCCTGCTCCCAGAGACTGCCCTTCAACTCCTGGGGAAACTCCCATCCCCATCCCCATCCCCATCCCCATCCCCATCCCCATCCCCATCCCCATCCCCATCCCCATCCCCATCCCCATCCCCATCCCCCTCCCCCTCCCCATCCCCCTCCCCCTCCCCATCCCCATCCCCATCCCCATCCCCATCCCCATCCCCATCCCCATCCCCATCCCCATCCCCATCCCCATCCCCATCCCCATCCCCATCCCATCCCCATCCCCATCCCCATCCCCATCCCCATCCCCATCCCCATCCCCATCCCCATCCCCATCCCCATCCCCATCCCCATCCCCATCCCATTCCTCTCCTTAACAGCTCTTCCCATCCTGTTAAAACTTAATCAAGCTTCTAGGTTCAATTTACTTTCAACCCCTCTGTGGCTAGTGATAAAAAGTACAATGCTCCCCTTCCACCTGTAAAAACCAGGCTCCAGCTATCCCCTGGATTTTTATATTCCTGTGTATTTGAGAAGGGGTGAAATGAAAGGGGCTCACTGTGAGCCAATGCTGTGGGTGCCACACCAGCATTCCTCTGCCCACCAGGAGTTTTCTCTTCCACCCTACAGGGAGCCACAGCAATAAACAAGATCTCCTCAGACACAGCAACGCGTTTCAGCCTTACAATTGCTACTCTCTGTTTTTACAGCAAACAGGGGCTGTAGAAACAAAGTGCTGAGTGCTTCTGTCCTGCTCCCATCCCCAGGTCCCTGATCCCTGGTCTTCCATGTCCCACAGGACATCCCTACAGTGTCCATCCACTGCCCATCCCTGCATCTGTCAGGAGCTTCCAAAGAGACATGCAGGGTTTGAGACTGATTAGTAGGGAAAAACAATTAGGAACATGGGAAATCAGCAGCAATAGGTGCTTCAAAGCACTCTGGAGGCTGTGCCTGACCACAGAGCCCCTCTTCCACTGACGAGTTTTCAACTCAGAGAGCTGAGCATGTAACATCTGGAGAAGTTGTTCATTGGATGTAAAATTACTCCACAGCTTAAAGAATGTACACATGCCTCTAATTTCCCTCAGCAACATGGGAAAGCTGGCACAGCAACCCCCTGCAGCAAAAGGCCCTTCCACTGCTTCATCCTAAACTGCCAATTTATTCTCTCTGCTGAGGGATGGCACATGAGGGACCAACAGGAACAGCTCTGGAGCTCCAAAAAGCACTGGTTCCCTCCTGGCAGGCGGGCAGATGCTGGGATTTGCTACACCTGCAAATGCACCTCATGGCCACGAGATCAGGGACTCCACAGAGCCTGAGCAGCACAGCTCTGCTCTGAGAGCATCACTGGCACATCATCAGCTGCCATCTCTGCAGAAGGGAATTCATTTTTTTTTGGCTTTATTAACCTAGACCCGAGGCCTGTGCTTTGCACAGGAAAATATGAAATGGCCACATCTCCCTGTTTAAGATACTGGCAATCACAGTGTGCCATCTGCCCCGTTATTAAACAATAATGGTCCCAAATCCACTGATACAGGGGAAGCAATTTCCTAGAAGATGGGAAAGCCCAGCTAATCCTCCACTCCTGCCTCCACCACCTCACCCTAGGCCTGCTCCCACCCCTCCAGGGCTCACCCTGCTTCTCTCTCACCTGTCTGGGACAGGGTCTCATTCCTGATACAGGGAACCATCACATCTGATTTATTGCATTCAATAAAGAGAAGGAACTTAAAACAGAAGGTTTATCCAGAGGCAAGTTTTGGAATGTTTCTGCATCTCTACCTTTGCTCCCAAAAGCCTGGAACTTGGTTTGAGTGGAAGAGGCAATTTGGGACAGTTTGCAGCTATCCCTGGGGCACAGCAGAAGCTGAGAAGCTGAGCTGAAGTGCACCTTAATGATGTGCCCTTGTGCATCAGATACCTGCATCTTAATTACTTCAGAGGACAAATTTCTGATGCTGGAAATGCAGCTAACCCAGCTGGGGTGCCTTTCATGCCTTCCCATCTCATTTTGCCACTGGTTCCTTTAAAGCAGACCATAAAGCCAAAACCATTTCCTTTAATGCACTTGATGGGGGTTTGATGTGAGTGGTGGGCTCTTTCATCTGCTGCTTCTTCAAAAAGGCTGTAGATAAAAGGATGAGAGGAGAAGGGATCCTCGTGCCCGTTGGTACTGCTCTGGAGATTCTCCTCCTCCACCAGCATCCGTGTGCTCCACGTCACAGCTCCAGCTCCAGGCCTGTCCTGCTGGCCCTCGCTGTGGGACTGGGATGCTCTGTCACAGCCACCTGCAGCAGCAAGAGCCCAGGAGGGTGGGGACAGGGCCAGCCAGCTTGTCTTGGGACCAGCTCCCGAGCATCTTTTGTTATTGTGGCAGAGGAGCCAGGGGCTTTGGGCACCACGGTCCCACTCTGAGCCACCTTTCCACAGCCCCTCAGCAGCCCAGCTCGCCCAGACAGTGCCAGCACAGCTGGCAGGGCACACAGGGACCTGCATCCCCTCAGCCTCCCCCCACAGCCTCTCAGGATTCCCTGACAGTTTTCCCCACTGCTGTCCTGGGGGACTGGAGGTTCACCCTCCCAGCGGGAGCAGAGCTGGGAGGGGAAAGGAGGCTCTGCCCCTCCTCTGCTGCTGAGGGGCTGAGTGACCAGGGAAAAACAGCATCAGGAGATGGCCAGGCTGGGGCAGGGCAGCTTCTCTACCCCAGTTTTGTCTCAGGCTGTTTGTGAAGGACTCTGAACCTGCCCTTGTCTCTCTCCACGTGCCTGGGGACAGCTCCCTCCCTTTGCCACAGTGCACACCACGGGAAATGCTAGAATATTCTCTACAAATCCATTTCCCACATACATCACAGGCACCAGGCAGGATTTACAGAATCACAGAATGCCTGAGTTGGAAGAGACCTTCAAGATCGAGTCCAACCCATCCCTAACACCTCAACTAAACCATGGCACTCAGTGCCACATCCAGCCTTTCTTTAAACACACTCAGGGATGGTGACTCCACCATCTCCCTGGGCAGACCATTCCAGTACTTTATCACTCTCTCTGTGAAATACTTCTTCCTAATATTCCAAGCATCCCTCTTTGCCACAGCTTTTGAGCAACTCCCTGGAACGTGCACATCCCTGAGCCCAGCACAGGTCACAGGGGCAGCAGCTGCTTGGTGGCTCTGGCCTGTCCGAGCAGCAGAGAGTGGCCACTCCTCCCACTGACCCCTGTGGGTCCCCACCTGTGCCCAAGAGCAGCAGGGGACAAGAGCAGGGACACAGAGCCCCTTCCTAGGAACCACAGGAACAAACAGGAGAGGAGAGAGAAGGGCGAGACGAGGACAGGAGTTGACAGCACTCCCATCTATCTCCTCAGGCCTGAGCCTCAGCACTCATTCAAGCCCCGAGTCTTCAAGCCATGAGATTAGAAGTGATTAAAAAAATCAAAATGGAATGGTTTCTTGTAGAACAAAAACCCAGCACTTCTGTTGAAAAGTGAAAAAAATCCGTTTTGACTTAAAAATCTTCTGCTATTGCAAGTGAAACAGAGATAAATATATTATAAATATATTTCATTTAAGTTTTATCACTACAACCCTAACATTTACATTGTATTAAAGTTTTAATATTAATACTGTGCTGCTACCTAATATTTAATACAAAAATTAAATATATATATTTAAGTTAATACTTCATATGCCGAAGTCCAAATGGCAAAATCCTTTTCCTCCATCGAAGATAAAAGCACACAGCACTAATTAAAAGTGATGTGATGCTACTGAGGCTCAGGACAAAGAGCAGCACCAAATAAATCCCCTGGAAATAAATGGCAGTGATGCCAGTAATGTTTGTAAGAGCATCTCAGGGGCTCCTCACTGCCCTGCACTGATGTGGGGACCAGGAAGAAAATGACCCCTGTTGCTCTCACACCTCTGCTCATCACACATTGTGAGCAGAGCAGGAGCAGAGAGAAGAACACGTGGGGAAGTGGGATCAAGAGGGATGGTCCGTGGCATTTTGTAGGAAAAACATCGGCTGTGAGCATGAGTCAGTGCAGGCAGGGCTCAGCAGGACAGGGCTGGCACTGATGGGGTGGGAGCCCGGGGAAGGGAGCCCTGCCTCGGGGCAGTGGGTTGGGCTGGATGCCATCCCTGTCCCCATCCTCTCCCAGCTGAGATGTGTTTCTGAGCCATTCCCATTAGTGAGGCAAGCATCCACACAGGGAATCCAGAGGAACTGTGCAATCCTACTGGAAAACCTCCACTGAGTCCCCAGGCTGCCACCACAGCCAGCAGAAAAGGGAGGCTCGTGCTGAGGTAGAGTCCAAACCACAGACCCAGCCAAGCTGTGCACAGCCCTGTTGGTGCCAGCAGGCAGGGAGTGCCCATGCATCCCTGAATCCACAGCCTGCTGAACACCCCAGCCCTTTGGGGCTCCCCAGGGCCTGCCCCCGTGCCCATAGCACACCACCACAGCCCTCAGTCCCCTCCAGGCACAGAGAGTTCAGGATTTGCAGGCTGACACATCTCAAAATCACGGAAAACTGAGGGCAGCACTGGGCACCCTTTTATTCCCCTGATGTCTCAAGCTCCCAATCCAGCCAGCACTGTTCCCTCAGCCCCCTGTTCACCTCCAAAGCCCCAAACCTCCACCTCCACCAGCCTGGAGACCTCCCTCACTCCCTTCCTGCTGGAAAATGCATTTGGGGTCATTCTGCGTGGGCAGGCAGGACCAAGAGCACCCTGCCCACAGCTGGCCAGAGGCTCCTTCCCTCCAGGGAGGGACTGCAGCACAGGGAGCTGCTCCACGAGTCCCCCTCTCCGCTTTCCCAACCTCCTCTGCTTAATTAGAGGCCAGCTTTGAACTGCCTGTGTAAAACCAGACCTGATCTTCAAACTGAATATATTTAATGGGCCTGATCTCCATAATGGCTGTGTCTGAGGCCCTGGATTTCAAAGCAGCTCCACTTAACAGGACTTTGTCTGGAAGATGCAACCATATAATAAGGCCTGGGTTTAAATCAGGGGTGTTTAATGGGATCTGATGTTTAAAGTGCACGTAACTAATTGGACCTAATCTTCACAATCCTCCTTTCCTCCCCCTCTCCTGGTGTTTTTCCTCCTCCTTTGCTGCTCTCCCTGCCTCCAGCACAGAGATCCTCCATCCTTGCCACAACAGATCCCCACCAGGATCATGAGCTGATCTCACAAGGATCATACCAAAGTCTTTCAGAGCTCTCCAGGGTCACCCAGACAAGCTCTTAATTCCTGCTGCAGTTCCTCTGCTCTCACCATCTCCTCCTTAGGAGTTCCCCTAGGCCTGGCTTGTCCCAGGGACACAGGCACAAGCCTGACATTAAAGGCTTGTTTTAACAGGAAGGTGAACAGTGGCCAAAAAACCCCCAAATACCTGATTTGGGAATGGAAAACACATGGGGGATTTCTGTCCTTCTCTGCAACAATCACCAGCCTCAGACTGTTTCATTTCATTATTGCTCTCTCTGGTGCTGTGGTAAAAGTTGCACTCTTCGGAAGAAGAGTCCTCTCCAGGAGTGGCCAAAACGTTCTGCTTTTGGGAATTGTAATTGCCTGAATCAACAAATTATTTTGCTTCATCATTTAGGAAATTGAAAAAAAAATATAAGGTTTTCCTATTGTCCCTTCTTCACAAATTTCAGGCATGAGGAGTCAGCATCTCTTCCAAGCAAAGCCACAAAATACACACAGAGTGTTTCTAGAGCAGCTCTGATCAGTCCCCTGCCCATCTACATCCGAGTCTCAGATGTGCCCACCTTGAAGGACAGCAAACCCATGCCTCAGTTTCCCCTGCCCTCACTCCCTGCAGTGCTGTGAGAGAACAGGAGCAGGAGGAATTTGCACTTCATGGCCCATTACTATAGAACCTGTCAGCAATGCTCCTCAGACCCAAGAGAAAAACAGTGTTGACCCCAACTGGCCAAGAGAAACCAAAGCAGAGAGAAACCAGGGGTTGTTCTCAACAGAGAACCTGGGGCTGTCCCATCCCTGCAAAGGTTCAAGGTTAGGCTGGATGGGGCCCTGACCAGCCTGGGCTAAGAGAAGGGTCCCTGCCCACGGCAGTGGGGCTGGAACAAGAGGATCTTTAAGGCCCCTTCCTATCAGATTATCCCTTTTTCTGACCCAGAGATGAGGCAACAGAGAGGCATTTTAAAAACTTTTATTCCATTTTCAGTCTCATGTGAAGGGTGAGAGAGTACAGATGTTACAATTCACGCCATCACAATCAGAAGCCAAACTATTTCCTAATTACAATCCATTATAAGCATTTCTTGGCCTCTCAGCTTTTGCCACACAATGCTGTGAACGCCTTAAAGCCAATCACCTAAAATTACCCGTCGTGGGCCCTATTGCAATGCACCTTTCATAGTTCAAATCCATTTCCCACACCTTCCAACCCAAACCATTCTACAGTTCAAGGGGAGGATGGAGTGTGCAGATCCTGAGAGCAAGGACATCTCCCATCTCCAGGCCACCAGGTGATTGATGATCCCTTCCCCAGGAATGCTCTCCTCCCTCCCTGTGCCAGCTCCAGCAGCTTCCCAGGCAGGGCAGCCCAGCTGGGGCCATGCCATGGGGTCACACACCCACCCCTGCCCCGTGCTGCACCTCCAGCACCGCTCACCACTGCTGTGTATGCCCGTGGAATCAACCCAGCCTCTTTTATTTGCCATTGAATCCAGCTCTACCACTGCCCTGAGATTTATGCTCCACACAGGCAGTGACAGACAGACAGGGTTGGGAGGTTAAGGCAGCAATATTTCCAGAATTTGCATAAAACAAGGGCATTTCATAATTTAGCTGATGCAGATTTGGATAAGATGGAATTGTTGGCCATTTTATAATTAGATGGCTAATCATAAAATAACCTTTGCAAGTCATCAAAAACCATTATTATACTAATGAATTCCTGCTTGGTACTAAACTTACCTTACCCTCGTCCTTGAGGACCAGAGACAGTAAAAGACAACCTTTTTTTTGGTAGAATTCTTTCTGCAGCCAGCCCTACAGTTTTACTATGTTTTATGGATCACAAATGCTTAATCAATAATGCAGTGCTTTCAGGAATGATGTTCTTTCTCATGTCTCTCTGTCTGGAATTGTTTGGCTGGCTGCTCACAAATCTTCTGGCTGGATTCATTGTTCTGGAGGTACCCTTCCCTGCACCTCAGGGCAGATTCATCAGCTGAGATGGAAGGAGTGGGAAGGTTTATTGGGGTAAAAAGAGACGTCATGGCAAGCAGGTAGAATGATTGCTCTGGGTTTGCTGGTCTGCTTGTCAGCTTAATGAATGGCCCTAGAAAGCCATTAAGTATGCAGCTGCTGCAAGATCCATTCTTCAGCAAATAAAAACAAAGCTGGAGCACCTCTTCCCACATGCCAGCGCTGCTTGTCTCAGAAAAGAAGGATAAGGAAGGGAATTGCTGCCCCCTTCATGCCCAGGAACCTTGTGCATCTCAGTGCCTGAGTGTGGAGATGATGTATCCCAGAAAAGCAAGTTTGCCTCCCCAGGGGTTTCCCGACCTTAATTTCTGTCCAGTTAGGGAGGGATGGATGTGTTGCTCCATTAGAGGTCAAGAGGGGGGTCCAGCATCCCCAGCACAGACCCCCACACTCATCTCCCCCTGTGTCACCTTGTTTCTCTGCTCTGCAGGGCTGATGTGAGAGCTGCACTAAGCATCACATAAAACAACCCTGCACCAGGGACCAGCCCTGACACACAACTCACACCGAGCTCCAACAGCACCCTGGGCTCCTGTCACCACCTCCATCCCAGCACCAACAGCTTCTACAATTCAGACTTTGCTTCAGGATCAAAGCCTGAGAGAAAGAGGCACTCAGAACAGGTGCGACTGTCTGGAGATGGGAAAAATTAGGATAAAATGGTTGGATGTTTTTAAACCTGGAGTTCCAAGCAGCAGCCTTGGTCAGCAGGGCAGCCCCTGCCCAGAAAAGGTGGTGAGAAGCTTCCCTAGGAACAGTCACTGTAAAATAAAGCCACCTCATTCCTGTCCTCTCTGTTTAACTTTCCATGCCCATTTTAAGAGGAGTTAACTGTTGTAGCTCAGCCCTAATTTGTGTGCAGTGTGTAACAGGTACTGACCATGTTTGACTTGGCCACCTGAGTAAATGCTGGACCTGCTCAGGCCCCACGGACAGGCAGGAGGGAGAGCAGGGTCTGTCAGGGTCTGACCCTTTACACAAATCAGACTGCATTTCTCCTGGTGGTCTCAAAGCCCTTTGGCCAACAGCGATTGACCCAAAGCCCCCCACCCCTCCACAGGCAGGTGGGGCTGAGCAAATCCTCAGCTCAGGGCAGGTGGGGCTGAGCAAATCCTCAGCTCAGGGCAGGTGCAGCAGGGAGGAGGCACTGAGGGGCACCAGAGGCTGCAGCTCCCTGGCCACTCCCTTGTCCCCTGTAGGTCACAGCTCACCACTGCTCCCCAGAGCAGATGGATCATCCCAAACGTGCCAATAAACACCTTTACACACAGTTTCAGTATAAACTGAACCAAGACCTTATCCCAGCTCTGCTGCAGCCACTGGGGTGAATCCAGGGAGAAGCAGGACACAGGGACTACCAGGTCAGGGAGCCTGCAGGAGTGCGGAGCCCTCAGGCTCCCATCCGTGCAGCACGGAGTAGCTGCAGGGCGTTGGGTGCCTCATCAGCTGTGCAAACAGAGCATTTCAAGCTCCATCACACAAGCCCCTTCTCACTGCAGGACACTTGTAATTTAATTAGCAGCTCAGGGCTGATTCCCCTGTTGTTACCCTGCCCTGTGTGCAGGGCTGGCAGGCTCCCAGCCCAGGTGGGCTCCAGGAGGGCAGGCAGGGAGCCCACACTCACTGCCTGGCACTCCTCACAGGCTGCTAAGTGCACTCCTCATTGCCCTGGGGCTGCTTCCTTGGGGCTGGAGGAAAACTGAGGTGGGAGAAGCAGGAAAGAGCCTCTGTCAGGCTGTTGAGACCTGAGATGTCCCCACTCCTCAGCTGCAATTCCCCCTGCAGCCCATAAGGCAGGCAATTCATAAAATACCATGGGGCTTTGGGGGCTGGGCCATCTCACCCCAAAGCCATCAGTTACCTGATAACACTAAAGTCTTATTTTTATCCTAAATAAGAGGGATTGAATAAACTAGGGCAGGTGGTGGAGGAAGAGGATTAAGTCCATAAACTTTTTTTTTTTTAAAGACAAAAAAGCTACTCTAATATGTGGGTCATACATCATTTACTGCCACACACCTGCCTACATCTGCACGCTGCAGCTCAGACATGCACATGATCCTCCTCTAAATCTGGTGCTAATCCTAAATTCCTAAAAACTGTTGACCCATCATTATTAGCTTGCTTACCAAAGCACACAAGAAAGATGATCATGTTATTAATTTCTGTGCTACCTGCTGTGATGCCATCTTGGGCAGGGGCAGCCTGACAGGAAGGATTTCCCTCCCACAGCCCCCACCAGCACCCCCAGAGCAGAATTCCAGCTTGGAACTCCACAGTGCAGGGTAGTGTGTCACCACAGCAAGCGTGTAATAAACATAATTATAGAAGAAACTTATGATTATTCAGAAGAGTGTGTGGGCAGCAGCAAGCAATACACGATGTAAAAGCGTTTCAGTAACTGCAGCAGAGCTTTCCAGATCTCCCAGATCCATATTTTATGAGAAGAGCAGACGGAGGCATCAGCAGAGGGTCTAACAGAGCTCCCGTTTAACCTCAGTACTGCCACCAAAAGCCCAGCATGATCAGGGTTTGCTGACACCTCCTGCCACGAGCGTGTCTGGGTGTCACAGAGCTGATGGCACCCAGCTGTTTGCTCCCAGGTTTGTTCCAGAAATTTTCTTTCTCCTGAGGAAAGGACGCCCTGGTGCCTTCCCCCTTCGCTTTGCCTCTCCCACCACCCAGCAGAGACCCCGGTGGGTGTCAGGATGCCTGCTGGCAGCAGCAGATGGGAAGGACACTCAGCTCATCTGGGAGGACACCAGGCTCTGTCTCAGCCCCAGGCTTGGCTGGGAGCCCTCCTGGACCCCTCTTTGGCCCGTGGCCTGAGCTGCTTGCGAGCCCAGGCAGGCTGGTGCTGTGTGGGATTCACATTATTTATGGCTTGGGCCACGGGAAGCGTACCAGACACACACACTGCACCACCACGAGCTGATGTGAATGCCTGGGGCATGTTTCCTAACAGAGCTATTATGGATTTAAATGATAGCATTTTCCGAGCACTTGCAGCAAGATATTTTCAAAAGCCCCATGTGCTAAGCCTCAGCTGAATAGCTGAGTGATCTCTTGCAGAGATGGGGACCCAGAAAGGAGGAATTTAGTTGATTCCTTATCAGCAATACCTAAAATGGCTTTTTTTTTTTTTTTTTTCTTTTTCCTCCCTAGGAGAATGATTTATCCTTAAAAACAGCAGCTTTGCCTTCCTGTCCGATGGAAAGCTGAAACTCTTTGTCCTCACTGCATCATCCCACTGTGCTCTGGCCAGCTTCCCACCCTGACCTGGCTCCTTCTCCATCCACCAAAGTCCATCTGATGTCCTGGATTCATCCCTGGTCCAGTGCTGTGGCCACAGGGGCAGGAGAGAACAGCCAGGCCACAGTCAGCTGGGCACCAGTAAAACCCCAAACTGGAACCTTAAAGAAAAATATGAGGGAGATGGGGAAGGTTTTGCATTTCAATGTGGCTTGTCCTGATAACAGAGGAAACTCAGCAGGTCTCCAGCCAGCCAGAGAATGCTCAAAACACCCACGACAGACACAGCATGGCCTTTATCACACTGAAGAAATGCTCACCTCCCCTCACTTTATCTTGAAAGACACCTCCCGAGGTCACCTACCCAGAGAAGGCAACAGGAGGAGCTACACAAACATGTTGTGCTCCAGAGTGGCTTTTCTAACACAAACACCACGCTTGAATCCCCTGCCTGACCCAAAACCAGGGCAAGCTGTGTGGGGACAGCTGCCAGAGTGTCCCCCAGGCATTTACAGCCCAACAAGCCAGCCTGCCTCGGGTCAGCCTGTGCCTGGGCACACAGAGCCAGCACAGCACCAGGTCAGGTCTTTCACAGCTTTGGATGCTCACGTGTGGGCTCTGCCTGGGTTTGACCTGGAAATATCCATAACCCCAGCCTGGAGGAAAGGGCTTTGTAAAAATATTGTTGATGTGATGGGAGGGTACAAGAGCCATGAACACCCCCTGGGCAGAGGCTGAGGGCTGGGAGTGATCAGCCCCAGGTTTTTGGCCAGAAGGTTCCCAGGCACCGGGGAGGTTTTCCTCTTACACCAGCGTCAAAAGCATCACAAGCTGTGCCTGAAGGCAGCAAGGGACTGAGTACAGCTTCTCCTCCTCCTCCTCGCTCTCCCCTTTCCTTCCCAGGACCTGGAGTTTGCTGCCAGTGCCCCAGCTCTGAGCCACGCCCAGCACAGCTCACCTGTCCTGTCCCTTTCCCGGGGAGGAAGCAGCACAGACGTTTTTCACCGAGAGCTGGCAGGGTTCCCCCCTTCCTTTGGGCTGTGCTCCTATTTACCCACTCCTGAGGTGGGTACAGCAGCTCCTCCCTGTGCAGTTCATCCAGCACGATGGGAAGAGCTCCTGATTTCATGGACAAGTATTTATAAGAAACTCGTGCTGGAGCCTGTGCTTCACCTCCCTGTTTTATTTTTAATCTTCGTTTCATAGAGCTCAGACAATTCTTTCAAGGTTCCCATGAATGATCTTTATCCCTTCTGCAGCTCATTCCAATTCTGTGAATAAAATCCCTGGGTGGCCCTGAAAGAAGAGGAGAAAAAGGATGACATTTGAAGTGAAGTAAGAAACTGAAAAGAGTGGATATTTTTGAAGAAAACTCACAATTCTAACACCAGCAAGCCATAAACAACAGTGTTTGGCATCTGCAGATCCCAAAACCCTGTGCAGGGAGAGGTAAAAAAGAGATGAAGGGGGGCTTATCTGCCGTTCATAGGCAGAGGAGTGGGGTGCTAAGGAGGGAAAGTCTGAGCTGCACATACATTTCATGTCTCTCACAGGGCAGGGGAATGACCCTGAGGCCAGCTTGAGCACATCAGTGATGACACAAAAGTATCAGGGCACACGAAAGCTGCCAGAAGCAGAGACCCTGAACTGCCCTACCCCAGTGAGCCTCAGAGCCCCCTCTTTAACTCCATTCTCCAGGCAGGGAGGGACCCTTGCCACAGGCACTTTTGGGGTATTTCTCCTCTTCTTGATCCTTCCTGCAGCAGGAAAGCTCATTTCACTGCTGCCGAGGCTCCTTCCACCCCTCCCCATCATGCCCTTCCCTCTCTTCCCCAGTTTCCATCCTCCATCCCTCATGGATTAACCAGTGCCTCAGCCCACACCAAAGCCACGCGGCTGCAGAGGATGAGTTTGCACCCCTTGTCGGAGATGGGTGTGAAATGGGTGTCACTGCCCTGTGCCACCCAACAGGAGGGTGTTTGCCCTGCCCTGGCCATCCCTGCCTGCCTCTCCCAGCGCTCCGGGAGGGAAAAGCAGCTGCGAGGAGGGAGGGATGCTCTGCTTCAGGCTCACGCAGCCGCTCCACGGCGGGGCAACACTCCCCCTTAGCGGCAGGAGCGGAGAATAATCCTTCAAACCAGAAATAAACTGAATAAAGGACAAAACCATCTCCTGGCTCAGCACGGGGCTGCCGGGCACAGCTGGGTGTTAATCCAGCTGCATTTCCACGGCGCGGCACTTTGAAAAAAAAGATGCCTGACATCTGGAGAGAGGGAAAAAGGTTTTATTCCTTGCAATGGAAGGATGCTGGGTGCTCCCCCGAAGGCAGAGCAGGGTGGGATTTGCAGGAGGGGGCAGGCAGTGTCCTCACACATCCCCTCGGATCACGGGCAGGACAGGAGTCGTGGCAGGAGGGGCTCCAGAGAGCTGCAACAGCAAGGATTATTAGGCAGAAATTAATCTGTAAAGAAAACTTAGCAACAGTTCGAGCAAATATTGATTTTATGTTTGTCTGCTTCTGCAGGGCCTGAGAAATGGCAGATTTAGACATTAACTGGGCTGTTTTGGCTTAATTCAAACCTCGATTTACACTGACCCTGGGAATAGAGCAGTACATCAGCAAAATTGAATCTAAAGTTATTATTTTTTTTTCCTCTTATCTGGTCCTTTTCTGCAGATCTGACAGCAATTTTGGCACCTGTTACCTCCTGTACAATTACAGATAACTCACTTTATTTTCACAGCCAGGCACCGGGCTCTCCCTTCCCCAATGGACTGAATTAAGCACTTTCAGCAGCCCAGTGCCCCTGGATGAATTCAGAATTGGGCACAGCACATTGGCACCAAAACCCCACAAAAAACCCCAGATCCCATCTTTAAAGACATCACTGTTGTACAAGGCGTCCCATTCCCTGGCCTGGCTGCCTTGCTCCAATTGAGTGAGCTTCCCAAAACTGAACAAAATTTGAAAAATTCTAAGGGGGATTAGGAACACATCTATTTATTTTCCTACAGCATCTAGTTAGTATCTTGGGAGAACAAAACCAAACATAATGCATTTACAAACACAAACCTGCTATAAAGTATTAGATTTGCCTTTTGCACACACAGCCCAGGTGATGATTTTGGCCACTGCCAGCCACACTTGTACAGGCCAGAGGCTGCCCATGGCCAGGGGAGGTGAGGCTGTGCTTGTCCCCTGGGTAGTTCTGCTGAGTCTTTTCACAGCAGGGGTTTTAACTACCTGAAATTTCTGATTCCTAACATCTTCCCAGTGGAAACATGCATTTCCTCACCCTGAACCCTTTGGTTTCCACAGCAAAATGTTTGCCTCTGACCTAGTACCATATTTTAATATTTGATTATTCTGTTTAGGCAGAGATGAAGAACTGCAGTTTTCTCACTCCAGAAACAGGAATAGGCAGGATTTTAAATTTCCAAAGCACAGTTATTTTCCTGTCCAACTGCAGCCAGCTCTTAGCACAAGTGGTCTCCACCTCTTGCAAAGCCCAGGAGTTGCTCAGCTAATCCTCAGCATGTGCCTGCCCAGATAAAATCATCCTTTTAATTTCCCAGACCTCTAAACCCACAGGTTAGAGCGTCAAAAAACCCACATGGGAGACTTTACAAGGTTATTGTTGAGCAACTACTCAACAAAAGCCATAAGCAGAGGCAGGAGAAGAAGCACTTTGCTGCTGTCAGTAATCCCCAGGATCAAAGCATTTTTTTTTTGGCAAAGCAGAAACCCTGGACTCCCCACCCCAACCTCAGCATCCCCTGGCACTCATCACAGGGTCCTTCCCTGCACTGAGCAGTGATAAAGCCCGTGGAACATCACTGAGGTGTGACCAGCTAGTGTTGAGCCACTAATGATCCTGTAATGAGAATTTCCTCTACTCTGGGCCATCATATCTGCTGCTGAGGAACTCTCAAAGCTCAGCAGGGCAAGGCTGGGTTGCAGCAGGAATTGCAGCCAGGCCAGCAGCATCTCCTGCCACAGCTGCCACCACTGGGGGAACTCCAAGGTTCTGGAACACAACCATGAATCCTGTGCCCACAAAGCCCTTATACCTCATTCCCTAGCTGAGCCCCAGCATTTGTCTTTTTTTTTGTATTTCCTTCAGATGCAAGAAATGTCCAAAATATGAGGAATTTCTCTGTTCACCACTTGTATTCCTCCACAGTCAGATGTCTCTCCCCCTGGGTGTTAAACCAAAGAGTCCCCTGTGAGCAACCTGCTGTTTGCACAGGCTTCAGCAGAATTAGCTGTGAAAATGAGATAAAAAGGCTGTGAAATCCCTCCAAGCAGCAGGAAGGAGCCCAGCAGCTGAGAGCCCTTGCAGAGACACACAGCAGCTCCCCCACTGCTGACCTTGGAGCTGTGCGAGTTCAGTGCTCCTCAGCCCCATCAGGCTCCATCCAAAGTAAGATAGCCAATAAAAAACATGGATGTCCTTTTTAAATCTCTTTACTCCATTGTTTTTATTCTTCCCAGCTTCTTTAAGGCTTGTCCCAGCTGGAAACCACCTCCTGTTAGCAGTCAGGGTACTGCCACAACCCAGGAGCTCCAGCTATGACATTCCCTTCCCACTCCTGGTAAAAATCAGTCTTTTTTCCATGTCTGGACTCCAGCAGGGAGTCACCTGACCTGTTGTGGAATGCAAACTACCAAAAAACAAACTTTAAAATCAAGCAGCAACATGGAGTTTGTGCAACAAGCTGGGCCATGGGAGGGGATTACTCCCACACAAGGCCGATGCTCCTGGAACACTTTCATCCTGGTCTTTCATTTAAAGCTAAATTAAACATCCAGATTTCCCTTTGTAAATGAAGCTTGTGCTGCCCTGTGTTACTGCAGAAGCCTCCAAGGGAGGGACAGCAGCCAGGGACATAGAGCCTCAGGCTGGGAGGGGTCTCCAGCTCCAGTCCAGTAACTCCACAGCCAGCATGAAGTTCAGCCTCTGAGATTGTTACTGGAAAGAAAGCAGAGCATCCAAACTCACCAGAAAAACAAAGCAAGGGCAACCTTTACCCCACCTGCAGAGCAATGTCTGTTCCTGGGCCCCAGCACAATCCAGCCAGGCTGGCAACCTCCACACTAGAAGCAGCTCCCTTTTCCAATTAAAAGCTAATTCTCTTTTATACTCATCAACTATGCTAGACCTTGGTATTTTTCTGTCCCTTTCCAAAAATGTTCTGCAGTGCAGGACAGCCTGCAGTGTGTGGATTTACAGCCTCAGAGAAGCAGTTAATAGTCTGTCTCATCCTCCTCTAATTTGGGGGCAGCTCTCAAACAGAGGTGCCAGGCTCACACCCTGATTTATCCCTCCAGCTCCCAGCTCATGTCAGCTCCAGGAAGGAATTGCAATTCCAGGCTTGGGTTTGTACAGTCACCCACAGCAGGAACAGCAGAGCCCACCAAAGCCCAAGCAGAGAGGGATGGGTTTTTGACAATTTCTCTTAAAATAACACCAGAATGGGAACAGCTAAAGCCAGGCTTTCAGACAAGTGGTCCCAGCTGTCTTTCCAAAGCAAACACTGCAACACTGAGAAACAGAAATAAAAATTACTTCATGGATTTGCTCTGGCCCTGAGCTTGTAAAAATGAAAAATGAACTGGGTTTCTAAACCTCCCTCATTTCCCAGGATCCAAAGTTTTATTAACAAGTTTGTCAGTAAGGATTTTTTGACTATTTCCAGCGTAAGCCACAACCTGAAATGAGATTTGTACAGCCCAGCTCTGATTTTCCACCGTGGGGTGAATAGATCCTTGCTGTGTGCACACCCCCAGCCAGAGGCAGATGTGCCAGGATGGCTTTGGCCGAGGAAAGCACATCACAGCTCACCCAAAAAGCTCTTCCTGTTCTGCTGAGTCGCTCTTCAGTTTTTCCAACACCTTTCCAATTGCAAAGTTAATATGTTGCTAAGATTACATTCCATCCTTGGCTACCTCAAACCAGGGCAGTGCTACTGTTCCCATACTGCAATAGCTACATGGGTGCAACTTTAGCCTCCGAATGAAGAGCAACAAAAAAGGCTCTGCTACATCCTGCTGCTCTTCCTCCAGCCTCCATCCACCGCTGCAGGGATCCCAACCACCCCGACTCAAACACACTGTGGCCAAACCTTCTGAACAGCTGATGAAAACACTAAGAGTGCGTGGGGGGAACATCCCTTCTCCACCATGCTGAGAAGCCAACAGGAATTCTACAACTTGCCAGGAGAGCAAAGAGCCCACACAAACCCAGCACTTTGCTGCCTTCCCCGAGTGCTGAGAGGCAGAGTCAGAGCCCAAGGGATGTGAGCACCATTATTTATTGGAAGAGGGAGCACAGTCGTGGGGAGAGGCCCCTGCTGGAGCCATGGCAGGACAAGGCAGCCCCACGGGAGCAAGGGGCTGCAGGCACAGGCCACCCCACAGCACCACGACCTTCCTCCTCCTCCAGCCCAGGGAGACGCTCCATCCCCTGGGGAAAGCCTGGAGGGAGACTCAAGGCATGCAGGAAAGTTCACAAAGCCATTCCTGAGGTACCAGAGCAGCAGCAGGAATCCAGGGATGCTGTGAGGACAGTCTCCAGCGCCTGCTGCATGTGCTGCTCCAAGGTGGAACACTGCTGCTGCTTCCACTTTTCCAGAACTCAGTCCTTGCAGAGAGAGGTCTTGCTGTCAGCTCTCCAAGCCTCCCTCGTCTGCCTTTCCATAATGATCCCAAAGCTTGCATTCCACACACTAGCCAGCAGTTAGCCCAATTAATTACATTGTACATCTACCTGGGAACTGAAGGGAAAAGAAAATCCACTCCCACATACTAAGGCATGGCAGAAGATATTTTTTCCTGTGGTTCCCCTTCCACTCATTAAAAAAAGTTTAAAAAATAAAATTAGAAAGCAGAACAATCCTTCATGATAAGATTAAGGTCCTTGATGTGTGACTCTGTTTCAACGTGCCCAAAAACTGTCGAGCTTTCTCCTGCATGAAGAGTTGATCTCGAGTTCCACCACAGGCCACTGCTTTCCAAGCCCTGGTCATCTGCAGAAGGAAAAGAAAGGATTTGTACAACACAGTCAAGGGAGAGGACAAGCATCTCATCGACATCCTGTTCTAAAAGACTGCAAAAATAAACAAAACTAACACAGGAAATAAAACTTCAAAACCCATCTTGCAACCAGGAGGAACCTGGCCCGCCACCAGTTACTCCTCACAGCTGAGGTGGTAATTTCTGGAGTTTAGGTTCAGCAGTTTCCCAGGTGAGTGCTTCATTTCAAGACAATCCACGTGCACTTTCAGGGCTTTTCCTCACTCGCCTCAAGAGAAAAACCCCAAAGCACAAACCTATTAAAACTCACTGCCCTGAAGAATCCTAGAACAATAGAAAGAATTCAAGTACAGCTTTGGAGTTTATTGCCAACCAGTTCAATTCCTACAGGAGCTGCTGGGCCCCAGGTCTGTTTTAATCAAATGCCATCCTTAACAGCAATCTGGTGCTTTCAGTTTCAACAGGGTCCCACAGCACAAAGGAGGAGCCAGAACCCAGGATTTCTTCAGTCTCTGTATGCAAAAAGGGCACCCACGAGGTGTTTCTGCACTCCAGAAAAGCCCCTGAGAACCCTTTGGTAAATGCAGCCAGGAGACAGGCAGTGCCCTGAACTGCAAACCCTGTTCACATGCACTGCAGGGAGCCAGGGCTCCAGAGCTGGCTGCAGCAGGAACGTGCCATGCAGCACCAGAGTGGCTTTGGGCCCACTGAGGCTCAACCCAGAGCTGGATGAGCTTCCTCAAGAAAGAGCTGCCTCTTGAGCTACCAGCAGCACCAGAGCAGCACAATAAATCCCCAGAGCCCAGCAATAGCACAGACAGCCCTGCTGGCTGTGGGCAATGGGATCTCACTGCACACCTGTACTCTGTCACCACAGCAGCTGCCTCCCTGTCACCCCCGGGTCACTCTCCAAGTTTATTTATTCAGAGCTATTAGCTCTCAGAGCAATGTGGCCCTGGCGAGGACAGGAGGAGAAATGGAAGTGTTTAAGAAGGGTTTATTTTGGGAAGGGGAAGGAATTACTCTGGCTGAGGGGTGTCTATTTGTCAGAAGAAAGAGGTTTCACAAGACAGCTCTAATGCAGTGACAAATCCCCCCTCACTGCAGTTTTCTGAGGACAGCACTGCACCATTCTGGGATGGGAAAACTCCATCACAGGAGCCCCCAGCTGCAGTTTAACCCCCCAACAAGGACAGCACATGTTTCCATCCCCACTGACACTACCAGAGACCTCAAGTGACTCTACCCAAGCAAACACCTACAAAATTATGGTGCAAATCCTCCTGTCTAAGCTACCCTGCCCAGCAAATAAGGGATACCCTCCATGAATGCATCCTGCCTGCAACTGAAGATTGTAGAGAGATCTGTTTATGCCCCAGAGGGCATCTGTAGGCTGCTGTGACTCCAGCACAACCCAGTTCCAACTGTGCAGAGCTGAGGAGCAGAGCTGCTCTAACAGCACCAACCTCAGCACCAGGTACAAGGTGCCACCCTGCCAGCTGGAGCTCTGTGCTGCCAAGGGGCAGGACAAAGCCAGCCTGTGCTGCCTAAGGCACACAGCCTTCCCCACAACCCAGAAACATCCTAAAAAACACAGGGGTGGGAAATACCTTCTTGTTTAACCTTTAAGCACAGAGTTGCTCTGCCCTGAAAAGCAAAAAAGATGAGCTTGCTGCTGTCCACTCAAGGAGTGCCCACTGGAAAAAGGAAAGTTTGCTTTACAGCCAGAGCAGTCATCCAAATTCCTTGAGGTAAGAATTCCCATGAGGAAATCCAGGGCCAAACACACCAAGCAGGCCACAGCTGTGGCTTTGAGGAACATAAAATGGCACCCCTGGCTCAGCATCTGCCAGCCTTGGTGTAAAGATAACCCTGACAGTGCAAGGATGCCTGTGCAGCAGCTCAGAGCTCCGTCCCTCACTCCTCAAGGGCCAAGGGCTGCACTGCCAGAGGAACTCCTGCCTGGGAGAGCAGTGTGTGCTGCAGGGCTTACCGGTGCTGGTGGCCTGAAATGGCTTGGCATTTTCCTGTAGGACATTTTCTCTGGCTGCACTTGCACAAAGGCTCTGTTTAGCAAACCGCTGTCATTCTTCCTGCTTGAGGAGGAGAGGTTCAGAGACCTTGACAGGAAATTCACAGGCTGCACCTGGAGAAAAAGTGTAAGGAAAGAAGAAATCCAGCCCTTCATCCACATTCACAAGGACTGTTCAAAGGCAGCTCCAGGCTGCTACTGCTGCTTTGCAGTTTTTTCAGAGCAGAGGCAGCTCTGCCCCTCTCTGAGCACACAACCCCTCACCTGGGCTCTTTTGAAACACACAGTCTTGGGGAGGGCAGGCAGGTTTTGTGTCATGTCTTCATCCACGATATCCAGGGCCAGAGACTTCCGCACCTTCTTGATGGGACTCCTGCGCAACTGGGGGACGCAGGAACAGCAGTGTCAGCATGACCCACCCAGCACAGTGCCATCCTGAGGGTGCACACCAAGGCCCTGTCACCCTAGCTGTGCATGGCATCAGCACCTCAGGAAGAAGATGTGTGCAGCCTTCCCCCACCACAGGGCACAGCAGCTTCCAGTGCCCCCTCCTCACACCTCGAGCCACCAGTTTAGAGGAAGAGCTTTCAGTAGGAAGGGAAGGCCACCAGAAAATTGAGACTTTTCATGCAAGCCCACAGTTTTCTGGGAGCCCAGCTTGCCCCAGGTGCTCCAAGTGTGCCAACAAGCCCTGAGCTCAGCATAAACCAGGACACTCCTGGCAGTATTTTAAGCAGGCCTTAACCTCAGGCACCTCTTGCTGATTAAAAGAGAGCAGCCACAGGGCTAAAAACATTTTGGCATTAATAGGAGGATGAATAAAATCAGCCAAAACACTCCTTAAGAGCACAGGGCAGCTTAGCAGCTGGTCCTGGATGCACAGCCAGCTCACCCCTTGTTTCCTTTTCTGTTTCTCAGGCTTCACATCATCCTCTATGATGAGCTCGATGCCAGCTTCACTTCGGAGCACCTCCTTCAAGTCTTCTTCCAGGTGAGGAGTCTGGGGCTGGGTGAAAAGAAAGAGAGCACAAGGCAGTCAAAATCTGTATGCTGGGCAGGCTCACAAGTGTTTCCCTCAAGGGACAACGGGGTCAGGAGAGCCCACAGTGGGAGGACAAACACAAAAACCTGTTTGCTTCCCAGCTGGAAAAGATATGACAAGTTTTCTGCTGGGCTGATGGATTTACAGGATCTCCAGGCATGAGGGACTTATCAGCTGAACCCCAGTGTGCCATCAAGAGACCAGTGTGCACACACAGGCTGGGAGATCCAGTTCCTCAGGGAGGCCTAGGCCTATAAAGATCATTTCCCTGCTCCTCAAGGTCATCAGCAGCCAAGCACTGCAGCCTGATTCAAGGGCAGCTTTTGGCATTTTTAGCTGGTTTACAGAGGAGCTAAGATTTCCACAATTCCTTACAATAGAATTAGCACTATGACAATGTTCCCTTCACCCCTCCCCTCTCAGCCTGGCACTACCAAACTGCCCTTTGTTCTGGCAGAGATAAGAGCTCCTCTCAGCCCTGCCCCAGCTCCCTCCACCCCGTGTCTCATTTGCATCCATCAGTACCACAAGCCACTGCCCAATAATTACCAGAGGTCTAATTGGTCCGTATTTCTCCAGGGCATTTTTGAAAGGCGTGGGAGTGTGAGGTGTGTTGTCCACCACATATGTCTGGTCTGGTGTGACAAACCTGGAAGGAAAGTGAGAAAGACAAGGGATCAGGCAGGCTGTAATCCACAAAAGGCCACAACACACCCAGCAGCTGAGCACAACAGAGGTCACTTAGCTGTGCTCCCAGTCAGCCTGGACACTGGCTCCCTGCAGCTCAAAGAGCTGTTTTGGGGGGCAAAACACTGATTTAAGGAAATCCCCAGCCTGCCTTGCCTCTCTCTCAGTAATACCATGACAAGTACTGAGAGCTATGTCTGAATTTGACCTGTGTGGAGAAGGGAGGAGGCAGGACTTACGCTAAGTTCTTCTGGAGCAGAGGGGTCTTGTCCCTGTGCAGTGGGGTGGTGACAATCACCTTCTGGCTGCACACAGGCGTGGAGGTCAGCGAGGGGTTCTCCAGTTCTAGTGTATCCTGTTTGGTCCAAAAGTTCAAGAACTGCACAGCACAGGAAAGAAAAATTGAAGACACTCAGGCTCAAGCAGCCCAACATTGCATCACAAGCCATTAGTTTTTCCTAAATATGAGGGAAACCCTGAAGTAGAAACAACCCTCCCAAACCAGGGTGGGTTACAGACTCACAGTTCTGTACACAGACACACACATCAAAGTTGCCAGCAGGTGCCTCACACCTATAAAGATTATTCATTTCCCATAAGGGATGAGTTGATACAACTATCACAGCTACCAACTACAGAGTGGAAGAGAAACCTCTCCTTGCACTGGTAATCCCAGCTCCCCCAGTCTGTTCCAGCCTCAGGCTGGCAAACGTGAGGGAAGCCCATGTAACACAAAGTGTACAAGTCAACAGGTCTTGCAGTGAGCAGTCTTCAGCTTAAATTATGAGAAAACAACAAGCTGTGTTAGCTCTTCTAGGGTTTCACTTCCCAATGGCCAGTAAGTGACAGCTCTGCTCCCATACACTGTTTGCACCCAAGAGCCTTTTGGAAGAGAAAAACTGTGTTTGTGACATTCACTGATGGCTGAAGCTCAGCTTGAGGCAGGGCCTCAAGGCACTTTGCCGTCTCAGACTCACTGCAGACATTCCTGCCTTTTGCACTCTGCAGAGCTGTACATTATGGGTCTTGCTCTGACTTCTTCATGCTGGCCTTTCATTCAAGGTCCACCTGGATCTATGTTTTGGACTCTCTTGTGGTGCCTCTCTCCTATGTTTTCTGCTGCAGAAGTAAAGGCCTGGCAGGCACAGCTGGGGAGGGTCTGGACAAGAGAGCTGCAGTGGGAACTGTGCTGGAGAATGCAGCAGCATTTTTCTGGTTTATAGACACAATTCCACCACTTCCACATGAGACGCTCGTGGGTCTGACCACCACAGCGCTCTAAGGTGACACGTGTTGGAGACCACTTGTGTGGACACTGTGGGAGTCACAGCAAAGGCTGAAAGATCCTGAGTCCCCTTTGCAACACAGATAAGGCCAGGAGCATTTTCATAGGCACAGCAAGATAGATCTGCACAAGATGTTTGCTGCCCAGCCTATCTTTGTGACTGAACTGCAAACAGGGAAAGCAAGTTTTCACTGGTGCCACTCTGCTGCCCACAGCTGGGGCAGCAATGCCCTGGGGACAGCAGCAGTGTGCTCTCCATCACACCCTGCTGTGCAGATGGGGCTCCTTCCTCATGCTGGCCCCTCACACAGGGTAGCTGGGCTTTCTTAAAACTGTGACACTCCCAGATGGAGACACAGGCTGCTGTTCCCACAGGAAGGGCAGTGCTGAAGAGCAGCAGTTCAAAAAACCAGCTCTGAGCCTTCTTTTAGGGCAGCTACACGCTCTGCACACTGGCACAGCCTCATGCAAGGCAGGAGGAGCACAAAACTGGCAGAGCTGATGGGAACACGTGACATTAGGGAGAGAAGATACCTGAGATGGAGAGAAGGGCAGTGTCTTTACAGGGGTGCCCTTGGGTGTCATGCTGTTGCAGGAGTCCAGGAAGGACATGCTGGTGCTGGTGACGTTCTCCGTGACGGGCGAGAGAGAGATCTTCCTCTTCTTCTGCCTCTTGAGCACCGAGGGCGGGGTGCCAAACCTGCCCTCAGCGTGCGGGGAGATGGGGATGAGCTCCCCCTTGCTGCTCCTGCTCAGGTCAGAGATGGTGTGGCCGTCCAGGCGGTACTCGGTGACGCTGGGCAGGGCCGGTGCCGCCTCGCCGGGCGCTGGCCTGGCCGGGCTGGAGCTGCCGCTGCTGCTGCCGGCCGAGGGCTCCTCGGGCAGGTCAAACTGGCTCAGGTCACACCACCCATCCGGGTCCTGCACACAAGGGAAGGCGTCAGCAGCAGCCCAGGGTGGCAGCTGAGCACACAGACTGCTGAACTGAGAGGGGAAATAAGTGGGGGTGTGAGACAACACCGAGCTTTGGAAGGAGCCTGGCCAGGGGCAGCTCAAGCTCTGCTCTCCTCTGCCATAGGCACAGCTGGAGCCAGAGCAGGGATCTGACCCAGCTGAAAGCTGCTGCTTGTGCATGGGGAAGGTTTTTCTATTTATGCAAGGCTGGTTTCCCGATTTGGTTCACAGCACAGCTGCACAAACAGCTGCATCCCCTCAGGGAGGGGACAAGAAAACCAGCTGGGCAGAGGGCTTGGGACAGGGACTGAAGGAAGCAACTTCACCCAAGAGCAACCCACAGTGTTGGGCACACCTGTAAAGTTTGGCATGGGGCTCTGGTGTAACCTGCACAGCTGAAGGCAGATTAAAAGTAACCAGAGCCATTCAGAAATGAGCTGCTTCACAGCTCCACCCCACAGGCAGGCCCCGAGGGCCCACAGGCTGCTGCTCAGCCTCAGGCACGCTGTCTTCCTGTACAGAGGCAAAGTGCCTCAGGCAGGCTGGGGGCTGCAGAGGCAACTTTCCTCTGATGGCAGCAAAGTGCCCTGTCGATTTTAGCCAGCCTCCCACCCTGCTGTGCCTCTGTCACCCAGAGAACCCTCAGCACTGCTTGACTGGCTGAAAATAACTAATTTCAGCGAAGCTACCTCCACTGAAAGCAAATGGTGACAATTATGCCAGTGTGAAGGGCTCTGTCCTGCACAGCACAATGGGCTTGGTTTATTCCCAGTCTGTCCTGCTCTATCCCACCCCATGACAGGGCAGCCTATGGGCCTGAACCATTACAAAAAGGAGAGCCAGGGACACTCTGGCTGCCAAAGAAGGGCTTGAAATCAAGTTTGCCAGCACTTACAGCCTCCCACACAGGCAGAGCCCATGCACAAGGACAACCAGCTAGGATAACCTAAGAGCCCACAGCAACACTGGCACAGCTGGAAAGGTCTAATCCAGCCCTGGAAGAGACAGGGGGAAGCTGCAAGGCAATGACAGACCCAGTCCTCCTCAGGATGATGATCAAGGGGATCCAATAAGTTCACTCAAACAAAAAGGGTGAGGATCAGTTTCCTGACAGTAACTGGAAGAACAAGAGTCTGTTACTTACAGATTCAATCATGTCCAGAGCTTCACTGAAGGCTGGGGCACAACCTGGGTACAAATAATTGGCAGCTTCAACAACCCATTTGTACGGTGACTCGACGAATGAAGTGCCATCCTCGGGCACTGCATCATCTGGGGTCCCCTCCACGTTCTGCTCTGCCACTCCTGCAGCTGGCAGCTCCAGGGGCAACTCCTGCACACCCGTCACTTCCTCATCACTGACATCTTCTTCCTTTATTTCAGAGATATCCACTGGCCAGTTTGGCGGCACGTTCTTGGCACATAAAACAAAGGAAGTCCAGATATCAGCAGAAAGCAAGGGAACAGCGTCAGGTGCTGGGGACAGAGAGCACCTGGACACATTCAGCTTTGCCCACTCTCCTGCCACTGGGTTTTTTTTCACATCCCCATTCTCCCTCACTGCTCTGTCCCATACATTACCTAAGAAGGAGCCCATGCAACATAAAGAGCACACAACTGTTTAATTCAAGGTTTCACTTAAGTGTCCCAAGAGAAAGTTGTATATGCTGAGCATGTAGCACTAGTTCTGTTTCCAATTTACCAGGAGCCTGCCTTCAAAAACTACATGCTTTCTTCATGAAAACAATCACTGTGTGTACTTCCTTTTCTAGAAAAAAGGAACACAGTATCTCTTCACCCTGCTCCCACACACACACTGGCTGGAGCAGCCTCCTTCTTCCACCAGCAACAGCGCAATGAAGCCAAAAGAATATTCAGTGTCCAAGACAGACTTGATACTAGGATTGGCAAAGTAACAGCACTAGCAGACTGCTGTCCTCTGCCTGGATAACACACTCAGGCTCCCATAACACCTCTAGCTCCTGGAAGGAGAGATCTGGGAGGCTGGGGAAGGCACAGGCTCTCTATGCAGACACCAGGCTGTGGAAAAGGCAATGAGAGGCAGGAGAAGGACGGATGAAGAGCTCCAGAATGCATTAGCAGGGCAGGGGACTGACACAGCTGCCTGCTGCAAGGGCAGTACCTGGCTCTCAGCTGTCATCTGACTTGGCCTCTCCTTGTTATCCACCTCCACGAGGAGGTACAGGGACTTGGACTCCTTGGTTTCATTGAGGAAACCTCCCGTGTCCACTTTCCGCTTGATGGTGGAGTTCCAGTGATTCTTCACAGCATTGTCAGTCCTGCAGAGAAAGCAGAAGGGAACAAACCACCACTTACAGCAGCTTTAAAGCACAGCTAGCAGCTCCAACACACTCCCAGCCCCATCCTGAGAGCCTTTTTTCTAGAAAAGGAAGTACACACAGATCTCCACAGGCCACCCAGCAGGGAAGGCAGCAGCGAGCATAGGGGTCCTACCTCCCAGGCAGCAGCTTGGCAATCTCTGCCCATCGATTCCCCAGGACCTTGTGGGCCTCAAATATGATGCGATCCTCCTCCTCTGTCCACGAGGACTTCTTCACCTCAGGGTTCAGGTGGTTATGCCAGCGCTCCCGGCACTGCTTCCCTAACCGCCCCTTCAGGTGCTTGGCTATCAGGGTCCACTGCTTGGTGCCATATTTTTTAACCAGTTCAATTACCTTTGGAGAGAGTGGGAGGGAAACAAGGAAATGGAATAAAGGAGGGGAAGGTCAGTAGTCTTCTTCAGGCTTTGCTCTTCGCCTCTGCTGGGACCTGGTAAAGGCAGACAAAGGAGGGCCCCTTTGGAGGAAAAGCTGAAGGTACCCAGCAGGGCTATCAGGTGTTCCAACCCTCATGAGAGCAATGATTCAGCCAAATTTCGGTAAGAGGCTGTTTCCATGCAGACATTTTGCCACAGGGCACCTGTGAATGCAGATGACCCTCACAGAACACGGGGTGGAGACTGACAGGTGCCCAGATGTAGAAACACATTCCTATTTCTGAGCAAGGACCAAGTCCCACCTGCTACAAGGCTCTTCTGCCCTCCCTGCTTCCAAGGACCTGGCTGTGTGACAGCTGTCTCCATCAGCTCTGCACTGGCCTGCTGCTCCCTTTAACAGTGATACACCCAGACAGGGCTGCAGCTCCATGCCCTGACAGCACCACGACACACAGGGAGAGATCCAAATTCACTTCAGAAGCATCCACTTTGCCTCTTAGTCTCCACCCAGGGCTTTGTCACTTCTTCCAGAGCCCAAATACAAATGCTTCTGGGCACTGAACCCATTCTAGGCTCCTACAATGTCCAGAGCACAGTCAGGATGAAACAATCCTGCAATGTCCAGTCCACCAAAATCGTGGCTGAAGAGTTCTCAAAGAACATTTCTACCCTGGCGAGCTGTGCTGAGCTGAAAGGTGAAGGTAGAAGTGATGCTCACATAACAATTGTCCCTGCTGCAGACTCTTGGCTTTCCAGCACAGTAAAATGGACCAAAGATGCCAGACTGAGGCCAAGGAGCTGGGCCAAAGCAATGAGAAGAGAGCTGCAGCCTAGCCTGGCCAGCATAGCTAGGCTGGCAGAGTCAGAACAACGCAAAGGGAAGAGGAAAGCAGGCAACAACTGTCCTGCTGTAAGAATGGGGAACAACATCAGAAGCTTCCTTAGGGCTATGACAAAACATAATGGGATCAAAAAGGAAAGAAGTTGGGGAGCAGGAGTGTTACAGAGAATCTGCCAAACTAGGATGCCAGAAAACCTTGGTGAAATTTGGATTTCACTCCAACTTTTTTTAAGTACATCAAGATGATGAGTCTGTGTGAGCCAACCCCTCTCAGCTGACTCGGAAACCAGCAGAGAAACAGGCTCACAGAAGTCATGATTCACCCAGCCAGCCTCAGACATCCACTCCAGCCTGCCTACTGTGGCACAGGAAATGTCAGTTTTATTTTCTCTCAGATACAACCTGGCCAGGCCAGGTGGAGACCTGCCAGCAGGCAGATGAATTAATTCCCTTTTCAGCTCTCTCCCTTGGCAGCCTGCTGTGGCAGCACTGTATGAAAGGGAGAAGGTGTTTACCTGGAGAGGCCTAGATCACATCACATCCCGACCGTGGCTGCCTGGGCTGCTCAGAGCAGGGCAGACAGAGCTGCTCTCACAGGGCAACAATTACACACAGTTTACAACACCAGAGGATAGGTCTGACATCTCCATCCTCTCTGCAGACAGAAACAGTCCAACACTCTGATCCTCTCAGCCCTGACTCACCTTTTGATCCTCCTCTTTGGTCCACGGACCCTTCACCAGGTCTGGATTCAGCACTCTCAGCCAGCGGTACTGACACTGCTGGTCACTGCGGTTCTGGAACAGGAATGGGAACAGCCTTGAGTTACACCAGAGGCTCCAGAGGCCCAGAAAGCTCCAAAAGTGATAGCAGTCCCCATATACACAGCCTGTCCCACAGAAAACCTGCAGAAGCACATAGGGAATACAAATGGAGGTTCTGGGCCCAGGGCACTGGACACAGGGACAGGAACTGCAATTTCTCACCCCAGTTCCAAAAGACTCAGCCTGGAAAGTCCTTTGTGCAAGAAGGTCTTCCTGCCCTGAAGCAGCCCCATTTCACAGCTTGGAGCTCTGTCAGAACAGAGTCCCACTGCACAGGGAACCAACCCAAGGAGAAGCAGCACCATGCAAACACTGGGACACCCAGCTGGGCATGGGCTCACTTACAGGAAAGTGGCTGGCCAGGAACTTCCAGTCATTCTGCCCATAATGGCTCACTAACATCTTCAGCTGCTCATCCTGCAAAGGACAAAAACATCCACTTCCAGATACACTGAGGCAACACACACCACAAGGTTGATGACACTAAAAGAACAAGTTAGATATTTTGAACTGTCAAGGTTTTGTTGACACTGTATGTTCAGGGGAGGAGGGCAGCTCACAACAGTGTTTAGCAGCCCTCCAGTACGTGGAGCCCAACTGGAACGGACTGGGTCTGAGCTCTGTGCTAGGACAAGCTCATATATTATAAAACAAGAGCTCAGCTCTGTAACTCTACAGTCTGATTCAAACACTGTGGCCAAGGGCCTGCTTATCCAGCCCCAGAACACTCCTGATTTCCAGACAGTCCATCTCCCAGCTCAGCCACTGTTTTGTGTGGCCAGGAAAGCTGACTGATGTGTATCTGCCTGGTGCTCTTCTGTCCTTCAGTGCTACAGGGCTCTACAGCATCTCTTCTGTGATCCCTGCTATAGCCTGGGCCTGGAAACTCCTATACTTCACAGAAAGCCTGTAAGAGACATCCTTGTCTGTGAGCTCTGGGTAGCTGAAAAATGAAACTATTTCCTGCCCAACATGAGCCCTAGGCTTTGATCCCTTCACAAAGACCACTTAACTTTGTATTCTGACTCCACCTGTAGTTTTTACAACACACAAAACTGATAGTGAAACTGGGAAGAAGGAAGAGAATATCCCAGTTAATTTTAGGCTCCTGGCCACGATGACTAAGCCATGATCCCAAGAGTCAATACTCCCTGCTTTTGCTCCAGAAAAAGCAGTACATTTCCAGTGCACATTTCAGTGCATTGGGGCCTCAGCCATCATCTGGACCCCTCTGTGCTCACCAGAGTGCTGCAGGCAGTGGTGTTTGCTCAGTACTCACAGGTTTAAGCTAAAAATGTTGGAGCTCTTGATCTTCAGGCTATGCTTCAAACTCCCCTGAACCTCTGAGCCTCTTTCAGGCCTGAGCCCAGTACAAAAGACACATAGTAGCGAGACAGGAGGAGATCGTGGGTGGCAGGTGAAGGCTGGAGTGGAGTCACCCCAGCCTGGGTTGCCACGTCAGACACCCCCCCAAGGCACATCTCAGCAAATTCTAGGCTCCCACTCACCTCTTCTGGTGTCCACTTGACTTTGCACCTGCCATCCCGCTGCTCCGGCACATCCAAATCAGTATCCTGGTAATGCTGCTCATCCTGGTCCTCGCTAGAAGTGAATAAAGAAAGATTATAATTTCTACCTCATAAAAATGCAGGAGACAGAGCAACCTCCACCCTACAGAGCAGAGCTCCAGATCTCTCCCTTCCAGCACCGAGCCCCAACCTCACCAACATCCACCCACACACCCAGCCTGAAAGGAGATCCTCAGCTTTAGGCTCCAGCGCCTGCCCGCAAGTTTTATTCCGCCCAGAGCAGGAGAAAGAGCGTTTCTTTCCACTTCTAGCCCTTCTCTCCTTCGGGCTGGACTTTGCATCTGGGCACCGGCACCATTTCCCCGGTACAGCTCAGCAGCTCCCGGATCGCCGGCGCAGAGGGGCGCGGGGAGCGGCCCCCGCTCCGACCCCGCTCCCGAGCGGGCAGAGCCGGGGGATGCCGGAGCGCGGGCACCGCGGGGCCGCCGCCCTGCGTCCCGCACCGCGCTGTCCGGCCGGCGAGCGGGAACGGGGCAGCCGGGAGGAGCCTCCCGCGGCTGGGAGCGGGCACGGGGAGCCCCGGCACGGCGGGGCCGGCACTCACCCGCGGGCGCGGCGAGCCATGGCGGGCCGGGCGGGCTGCGGGCCGGGCGGGCTGAGGGCCGGGCGCGGGTCCGGAGCGGCGGCGCTGGCGGCGCTTTCCTATCTCGCGCCAACGGCGCCCCCCCGCGCGGGGCCGGGCCGCGCATGCGCGCAGCGCCTCCCGCCCGCACAAAGGCGCGCGCGGGAGGGCGCCCGCCCGCCCCGCCCCCGGCACCCTCAGGGAGCCCGGCACCCACTCGGGACACGCACCCGGGACATCCACCCGGGACACCCGCATCCACCCGGGACACCCGCCCGGGACACCCGCATCCACCCGGGACACCCACCCGGGACACCCACCCGGGACACCCACCCGGGACACCCACCCGGGACACCTGCATCCAGCCCTGCACCCACCCGGGACACCCACCTGGGACACCCACCCGGGACACCTGCATCCAGCCCTGCACCCACCCGGGACACCCATCTGGGACACCCATCCTGGACACCCACCCGGGACACCTACATCCACCCGGGACACCCGCATTCAGCTGGGATCACTCACCCTGGGACACCCGCATCCAGCCCTGCACCCACCCTAGGACACCCGTGACACCCACATCCAGACAGGACAACTGTATCCACCCCTGCATCCACCCGGGACACCTGCATCCATCCCTACACCCACCCCAGACTCCTGCATCCATCCCTGCACACCCACATTCAGCCTTACATCCACCTTAGGACACCCACACCCATCGCTACACCCCCCCAGGACACCCGTATCCACCCTGGGACACTGCATCCAGCCCTGCATCAACCCAGGACTGCCGAGACTCCCCACATCCAACACAGCACCTTATTCGAGACCCCCCCACATCCATCCCCACAGTGATCCAAGACCCACCGCCTCCAGCCCTGCATTGATCCGAGTCCCTGCCTTGAACCTCCTCATCCACCCCTACACCGACCTGGGGCCCCTGGTACCCTCCTCATCCAGCCCTGCACTGACCCCGGGATCTCCCAGACCACTGGGATCCACCCCACTGACCCAGAACACTGCTTCACCCACCTGCACTGACCCATAGCTACTCATTCCCATCCTCAGCACCTCTGCATCCACCTCCACATGGACCTGGGACTCTCAGGACCCTCACACCCACCTGAAACTATTCATCCCCTTGACCCAGGACCCCCCATTTCCACCCTCAGGGCTCCCTACATTCACCCCTACACTGGCCTGGGACCCCCCCTAGCTGCAGCAGCCCCTACACAGGGTAGTAACATCACACATGTTACACAATCACAGAATATTCCAGGCTGGAAGGGACCCCCAAAGATCATCAAAGCCCAACTCCTGGCCTTGCCCAGGACAGCCACAACAATGCAGCCCTGTGCCTGAGAGCGCTGCCTAAATATTCCAACATACATCTCTTTATCATCAATGGATGATCTGTACATGTGAATATTCCTAACCAACAGCTCACAAAAAACAAGGCAAGATTTAAAATAAAGTGTCACCTTACTAAGGACTGACACTTCTACACTGACAGGAGAAACAACCCAGACCTTACAGACCAGAGAGTACATCTATCAGTCAACCATGGCCTACTTACTGTGCCCCTGTGCTTAAAAAGAGGCAAGCAGAAGCCCCTCCCTCTCCCAAACTACCTTAATTAGGAAATCAGCCTGTTAATTGATTACCAGAACTATAAAACTGCTGTAAGTAACACTAACAGTAAAGAGTCAAGAATATCAAGGGGTCTTTACAGGAAGGAGCTGAAGGTGAGTAGAAGTATTTATTTTCTTATTCCTTTATTTTTTAATATGCTAAGAGAAGAGGGCTGTAGTCTTTTTAAGGAACACTTCCTTTTTACAGTAATTGTAAATCCAGGAGATATTTATTATTGTTTAACATGCATTTAGAGCAAAGATGGGTTTGGCCCTTCCCTAGCCTACCCTAGTCCCTCAGGAAGGAGTTAATAGTGAGGGTTATCCAATATATGAGGCTAAAAGTAAGGAGAGGTGCCCTTCAACCTCTCCCATCTTAGCTAGAGCCTGGTTTTTGTGCCTCCTTTGCAAAGGAACTCAATTCTAGCTGAGGTTAGAGGCCCTCTGACTTTAGGAGTGAGGATAAAATGCCCTTATCCCCTGTACAAAGCTAAGAGTAGTGATATACAGGCTGAGGTAAAATAAATACAACTTCAGGGAGACTCCATGATGGCCTCTGAGCAACTAACAGGTTGTGGTGGAACTGTTCTACTGTAAAAGACAGGCTGGGTTCCCTCCTATGTGTCCTGGATCCTGCTCAGCCCCTTGCAAGGCTGAGACAGGATTTTCCCAAGAGTGGTCACACTACTGTAAGTCTGTAATCCATTGGTGAACAGGTTTATCCTGACAGGGTTATCCTGGTCTCTCTTTATAAGCCAGGGAGCTGTTGGATTCTGCACCATGATGTCCACCCAGAGGCACAGCACCAGCATTCTGACCAGAAAGGAAATCCTAGAAAAGGGGTTCTTGGCCAGCTCCTCCAGCCATAGCCATTCTTCTCCTGTTGTGAGTTATTACATGGATGCTAGCAGTGCTTCCAGACCTGACACTTGGGAGCTTCCCGTGGACTTGGACAGCACAGCAAGCGGCAGCTCTCTGTGTGTTGTCAAGCAGGCAGAGTCTCTGAGCAGCTGTGTGAAGACTGAGCTGCACAGCCTGACCCAGGGCGTCTCTGACCTCAGTCTTGTCTGCTTCTGCAAGGCCCACCGTGGCCAGGCCACCCTTGAGCTCTCTGGTTTGCCCTGTGAGCACCCTAGCAGAGATGGCTGCCTGGGGAATGTGGCATCACAGAACACCTCGACACCTTGCAAGAAAGACAAGCACTTCAAACTGCTGGAGACCCTGCCCTTCAAGAGCTCTGAGCTCCTAGGAGACAGCTCCGTGTCAGCACCCAGGTGGGACATCTCAGCAATAAAATCCTTTATGGATACCAGCATGTCCCTTGATGTGAGCACTGAGGAGTTCTGCTTACTGGGATGCTCCAAACCAGACACATCATCCCTGGAGACCCCTGTGGTGGTTCCTCTGGCTTGGCCTGGTGCCTTCAAGAAGCACCCCATGCTGATCCACAGGTCTGCCACCCAGGAGGCCCAGCCGAGTGACCCTGATGCTGTCCCTGTGTTTCTGCACCAGGCTCTGTGATGCTGTCCCTGTGTTTCTGCACCAGGCTCTGTGATGCTGTCCCTGTGTTTCTGCACCAGGCTCTGTGATGCTGCTGCCCCAGCTCAGGCTGGAGCTGCTGCGTTCCTGCCCCTCCTGCGAGGAGCAGGGATCCACACTGCAGCACAGAAGATGGAGCCAGTGGCTTGAGTGGTGACGGCAGCAGCTGGTGACAAGTTAATCTGCCCACCTGGGGTGACCCAGGCACTGGTGGGGGGGCTGATGATGGTACCCCCGAGAGCCGCATCTTTGCTGCCTCCTCTCCTATCCTTCTCTTTTGTATTAGCACAATAAAGATATGTCTCTCTGGTGGTGGTCTCTGACTCTCGCTGCCCTCCCGGCCTGATGCTGAGCCCCCTGAACACCCAGGGCCGGCCTCCGGTACCACCTCACAGGGCGCAGCCGCCTCCGGCACGGCCCGCGGCAGGGTCCTCCGAGGTGGCGGTGCCCCGGCGCCCCCCGCCCGCCCCCGTTACCTGGCAGCGGGGCCGGGGCGGGTCCCGGCGTGGAAGGGGTACCGGGACGCGGCTGCAGCCGCGGGGCCATGGCTGCGGGGCCGGCGCTGCCCGCCGGGAGCGCGGGTGGAGGCGCGCCCGGGGCCGCGGATCCCTCTCCTGGCGCAGCGGGAAAGCACAGCCTGGCAGCGGGGAGCGGCACCCGGGCTGGCCCCGTGCGGGGTGTCCCAGCACAGCCTGGCCCCGTGCGGGGTGTCCCGGCACAGCCTGGCCCCGTGCGGGGTGTCCCGGCACAGCCTGGCCCCGTGCGGGGTGTCCCGGCACAGCCTGGCCCCGTGCGGGGTGTCCCGGCACAGCCTGGCAGCAGGGAGCAGCACCCCGGCCTGGCACCGTGCGGGTGTCACTGCTCGGCCCCGCCGCGGGAATCCAGCGCCTGCCACTGCGCAGGGAAGATCTCCTCTGTCACGGCCAGCCCCTGCTCCGAGGGAAGGAAAAGAGCCCAGACCATCGCACCCACCCATTTGATTTTCATGCTCTTCTCTAAGATCTCACCCCACTCACACAATCCTGATTTTCCTCTCCTGTCTGTCTTTACAGCAAAGAAAGGGAGGAGGACATGTTAAAAACACTTTTCAGGACTTTTATGGTTTGCTGAATGACCAATGTACTGTCCCCTTCTTCTTTTAGGGGCAGATTAATGGCTCAGGTTGTGTGAGAGGACACAGACAAAAAGGGAAAGCAGCAAGAGCTGCTTGTAACCAAGTTTTGTGAACCACAGCAGTAATTCATTAATGTATAAACTCCCTCGCTAGCTGTGTGCCTAACCTGGCCCTGGCCTCGACTCCTGAAAGCACTCACCTACTTGTACTCCTTGGAAATTCTGCCAGTCAGCCATACATTTCACATGTATCACACTCCCATGACTAAAGCGTTCCTGGTTACAAAGTAAGTTTAATACTTCCAGAGGGCAAAGGGACAGCTTTGAGAGAGAGATGAGAGCTACATGTATTCTACACTAGTTAAAAAAAAAAAAAAAAAAAAATCCAGTGAAAAAATCTGTTCTTCAGCTGTCAGAGAGGCCTCAGAGACACCCAGAAAACCAGGGAGCTGCTTCTCTCCCCTGGCTTTTTTCTAAACCGTGTTACAACATCAGAACAGGTGACAAAACAACTCCAAAACAGGGCTGGGAAACAGAAAGTTATTTACAGTTTGAAGTATAAACACCCCAGAAGAGTACGAACCACAGCTATAATTAGCAAGAGGATCACTCAGGGGGTTGGTTCAGCTGCAGCCTGTGCTGGCTGACTGATCAGTATTGATACTGCACAGGAGAAGAGATTAAGCTTGTTGTGTAAATCTGTACTGGAATGTACAAAGTGCTCTGGGTGACAAACACAACCATGGCCTTAAAAGAAAAACAGAGGAAGAAATGAAAAATTTCCAACATGCTGCTGTGAAAATGGAAAGGCTGCAGTGGAGGAAGAGATACAACCACTTCTGCTAATGTTATATTGGCACATCTCAACTTGGCAGGATCTTTGCAGGGGCTCTGGGGCATCTCCTTTAGAAAAACTTGTGCCAAGGTGTTATGTTATGCATGAAGAAATGTAAAATAAAAAGATATTGGGGGGGGATAAAAAGATGAACAGATTTTTTACAAAAAGCAGCTTCTGATTTTAAAAACTCCAGCAGAACAAAGTAAAGCACAGAAGTCATGGAAGGCTAGAGTGGAGGAAGAATTTAACAATTTGAGGGTCAGACTGACAGCTGAAAAAGGCTTCATAATGCAATCTCAGCATGTTAATATAAAAACTCAGTCCTTGCAATAGGGGTGTGGTGTTGCTGATGTTGACAGATCTTTTCTTCTCATCACTGATCTCCTTGGCTCTATTTTTGCTGTGCATTGAGCTTCAACATTTCAGAGTCAATGAATTTAACCTGAATTTCCACTTCTGTGCATTACTGAAGTCACTACCTCAGGGAGTGGGCTAGATATCAAATAACTGGAAGTAAAAATATTCCTGAATTTCTGTGTGGTATCACAGTTTCTTATTAATGAACCATTAAATCTTAAGGTTTCATCCATGTGCTGTCCTCTCTTTTTAAAATTTGGTAGTTCCAGCCTGATATGAGGCAGCAATCTGCAACAATGTCTTTACTGCTTAATTTCAAATCCTCCCATCCCTTGGAAGAAATATTTTCTTTCTACAGTAGCAAACTCACCTCTCCTTAGTTCTCTTTGGCAGAGAGACAAAAGGAGGCAGCCTCAGGGTGATAAATTTATTTTCAGCAGCTCCCGTTAAAATTATGGCTCTATTTTTTTGTCCTTAGTTCACAAACCAAAATAACAACGCTTCTCACAGTGCAATTAAGGATTTCATGTACACCAGGAGAACCAACACTAAGACTCAGCTACAAGGAAATAAATGGTGGAGCCAGAAAGAAAGACCCAAAACACATTTTCTTGGTATATTATTTTTTTAATATATTAAAAAAATTACAGTTTCAATAAAGAAGTAGAAAAATAAGAAATTCTTTGGAAAGTGCTTGTGAAATACAAGCAGTTCCCCAGAAGGCATTAATTATCAGATCTACCATACATAAATGAGCCAAGCATCCAGTGAACTACTGAGACAGTCCCAACCAATACACTGAAAAGAGAGGCTTTAAAAATGGAAAAATGTATTTTCCCTACAAGGTCTATCTCAAACCAGGAAAAGCCAGGTCTCAGGTACCATTCTGGAATCCAGCTTCGCTTGGGTCAGTATCGTGTTCCTTAAGTGAGGGAAGAGGAAGAAAAGAAAAGAAAAATGAAGTTTTAACTGTAGTATTTTTGGCTTAACTAGTTCACATGTGAAACAGGCAATTCTTGTTAGCACAAACTGCTGCTCTGCCAACAGGCTCCAAACACACTTTGAAGCATGAAATCTGCTATGAAGAACTCTTTCAGCACAGCTGTACTTCAGTGCAGCTCCTGAGGAACAATGCTGGTGCCACCTCTGCGCTGCAGCACTGGCCAGAGCCATGAACACTCCTGAGGACTCCCTGCTCTCACTCTGCCATCAGTAATGAACTGGATTTAGCTGCAATTACAAACTTGTATGTACTAATCCCCCAATTAAAATAAATGAGAGACTTCATAAATTGAGCACTACATGTTTTATGGAGATTAACAGTCATAAATACTCTTCACTGGTCTCACTTATTGCACAGCTAATGTCTTACCTCACCTCTTGCCTGTGATAAATCCAGCAGCTACAATGACACACCACCCTCACTGCTGCTACTACCAACTACTCACTTGTAATTGTTATTAAAAATACCTGATTCAGTTTCTTAAACTCAACCACTTGGAAGAAGATGTGCTCCAGGATATATTTGGCATCTTGCTTGTCCTTTGGGAGCCCGCTGGTCACCCCCAGGATATCGCCGCATTTCCGCACGTAGAACTCCAGGTCATCGTCAGTGCCTGCAGCAGCAGCCAGGGGAGAAGGCAGGTGAGTCCCACACACACCTGGAGCAGCTGCCCAAAAACCTGCCCTGAATCTCCACTGCCATCCTGGGGGGTTCAGCCCCATAACCAAGCTCAGTGGACTGGCCATGATGTATCCCTGCAGCCAGCACCTGCTCATCTTTAGGTGTTTGGAATAATCTTAACATTCTAACTTCAAAGCATAAAAAAGGTGGGAAATTCACCAGCAAGGCTGCACAAAGATATTTATGCACAATATAGGAAACAGCAGGAAGCATGATAAAATGTCATGTAACAGACAAAATATAATGTCTTGGTACATAAACTCATGCTATCAATTGTCAAAGTTTCTTAGATCAGGGTAAGAGCAGTAGATTTTCCAAATAAGATCCATAATTTAAAATGAAATATAACTATTTTCCTCTAAAAAATTGGACTTTTTATATAAATGTGTAAGCAGTCTGCTCTACTTACATTTGTTTGTGATCTCTGCGAGACGTGCTTTCTCAGAGGAAAAGATTTCATCCAAGTCAAACAGTTCCAGAGCAGGAGGAGGCAATTCTCTGAAAGCAGGTGGAAAAACCTTGAAGAGAAAAAGCAGCATGGTTGATTGCCAAATATTTTTGTCACACTTTACAGATCACTAAGACAACAGTTTTGAACTTATACTGGACTTAAGACAACCTTTAAAAAGTCAAAAGCAATTCCAAAGCCACCAAACAAAGGGGTACCATTTGAAAATTCCATTTTTATGTTGTAAAAATAACTGAATATTCAAAAAGAGTTTAGACACATGTATGCCAGAATTATCACCCACCATCACAACTAGACATTTGTATTTGCAGTTTCAGCTTTGCTCCATGAGACCCAGGTGATGGCTGAGAGCTGAGGAACTAAATTTGCCCTAACAGCTCACCCTGAAAATATACTGAAATCAGTTCTGGTCACAGTAATTTCTGTCTCATGCAGGCATCGTTTATGTCACAAGTTGGCTTGGGTTTGTAAAAGGCAGTGAATGAGACACCACTTTCAGTTGCACTCCTGCAGCTCTAAAGGATCCCAGTAATGCTTTCTCAGGGGCCAGGGTAAAGAAGGATGGAACAATGATGATGAAATTCAGATACTCAGAGATTCCTGCCCTCTGAAATGAGTTTGACACCCCACAGCTTGTGTTGCTGCTGTCAGCCCAAACACAGCTGGTAGAAGTTTGATCAGCTCCTGCTGTAAAAGACCAATGCTCCACTTTCTGCTTCCCCTGAGGATGTGGGAGGTGGAGGCAGAGCAGGACAGACTGGCCCCTCCCTGGCAGCAGCACTTACACCACCACTGCTTTCTGGAACACCACATCCTGCCTCCACAGGGAAAGTGGATCCAGCACCTCGCAGGACTGGGAGCAGCTACTCAATCAAGGCTTATATTTCAAGGATTCTGTTCTGGTACCACAGACTACATTTTGAAGCTCTTTTAATAAATTAGAAGTGTAATCAAGTGCTCTTTCCTAAAAGATGGCCCCCACAGTGTAGTCAACTCCCAAGTGATTAATTATTACTACAGCATTTTTCACTACTTCTTTTACAGAACTATGGAAATGACACACAGAGGTTTGAATTAAATAAGAGACTCATTAAGGTTGGAACAGACATCCAAGATTATCAAGCCCAGCCTTCATGGAGAAGGGTTCTCCCTGTACTGAACAAGCAAGAAAATTACTCACAGCTGGCTGGAGGACAGGTAGTGGAGTCTCAAATTCAGGCTGAATGAGTTGGAGGGGTTCATGTTGCACATTCAGTTCTTCATAAGCTCTGCAGCACAGGAAAATGCAAAGTATGAGGGAAAAAATTATATCACATCTATTTCTACTGGCAGGCTATAGAGACGGATTTTTTGTGAACACACCAGCATCAAAATTTTGCACTGTAATAGAACAAACAAAAAGGGATGTCCATTTTATAAGGACCTCATTGAACTACAGATCAGTAATAAATAACTTCTACAGTGAGAAAATTAAAGTTGTGACAGAGGAAGATAATGATAGGTGGACATACAAGATGATAAAAAAACCCACAGCTTAATTCTACTATCTACTTTTAGCAGGATGAATGTGGATGGAGAAAAAGTGATCCAGCACATCACTAGCAGAACTGGGATTTCAGAGAAGTTTGTAAGGAAGTCAATAACCAAAAGTTATTTTTTAAAAAAACATTTGTTATGGGGTCAGAAGGAAGATCCTCCTGTGAATTCACAACTAGTGAAAATATAAGAAATACAGAGTGAGAAGAAAGAGTGTCCCCAGCAGAGTGGAGTTTCACGGAATCTCCGTAAAGCTGCCACTGTGCAATGTGTTCAGACATGCTCTGGGTAACAGGGGAGGTAGGATGGACAAAGCTGAGAGTGACACAAACTGGTAAAAGTGAGCAGCTGATAAACCTCAAAACACAATCACTGGGAGATGCCAAGGTGACTGAAATGCAGCTTTCAGTAAATGCTAGGTAATTAAAAAATGAGCAGCCCTTAGTTATGACTCCAGAAAGTGCCCAACTTCACTGCAGACAGTTCTCAAAATATCAGATCAATGAATTTCATGTAGTCAGAAAAAAAAAAGAGAAAAGGTAGCCAGAAACTACATCTAAGACAAGCAAGAGAAAACATAATAGCCACACTGTACAAATCTATCTTCTGGTACATCCACTTTCAAAATGCTGCCTACAGTTCAGTCCTTCCTGCTCATAAGGAGACACAGTTAAGAACAAACAGAAAATGCAGAACACCGAATGGAATAAATAAATAATAAGAAAATTACAGCTGCTGACTTGATAACTGAAGGGAGGCCAGATGTGTCCAGCTGATAAAGGGATGTATCAAACAGCTTTGTGAAGTCTCTTGGGTTCTCATCTCCTTCCTGCAGGCAGACTCGCAGCTGCTCGGAGAGCGCGGCCGTGTCTGGGAGCACGGTGTAGTCTGAAATCTGGACACACAGATACACACCCCTGTCACTTGAAATAGCCAACCCATTCCCACAGCCTCTTTCTATTTTATATCTCACCTAAAATCTCACTTAGAAGTAATTATTTCACTCTTTACCAGGTATGGCCCTTTGCAGTGCCTCTCACTAGTCCAGTAACTGTGTCAACTCAGCTGTAAAGCTCCCCAACACACAGATGTTTTGTTTTGATTTCTGTTAATTCTTTAAAATGAAAACAGCCAGCTTACTAATCAACTGTGCAAACTGTTGTTCTTTTATGCACACAGAGTATACAACTTAATCACATAAAGATATTTGCAAATAAAAACAGCATTTATATACAACTAAAACTGACATACAGGTTGATCCCCGCTCACATACAGAAAATCTGCCTTTCCCTCCTGCACATTCCCCTTGTCTGAGGGCTCAGAGTGAAGTGCAAACTCATTACACTGGAGCAGTCCATCTCAGAAACACAGGCAAACTGGAAAGAGACTTTCACCAATTTTATCTGATAATGAATAGCAACCTGAGGCAGAGTGGTACCATTAATTTTTACACCTGAGCCATCTGTCTGCTCAATCCTAGGCCATGAATAAAGGTTCTGCAACAACAGCAGCACACATCTTGCTGTTAAACCCTCTGTGCCAAACACAAGGTGTGCCAAGACCAGTGCTGCCACACCCCACTGCTCTGTACCTCCTTGTGATGGAGCTCTCTTACCTCGGGGTCCTCCATATGCTTCAGGTTTAAGTGGATGTCTGATGTTGTGAGCCACTGGAAAAGCACATCCTGGGGAAGGACAAAGCTCAATTATTTTCAGAAGGATCCAAGTAATCTCATACTATGCTGAAATATTCGTATTAAATAACATAACATGGAAAAGATTAAAAATAAGTTAATAAATCAAAGAATATCTCTTAGTATTGGCTTAGAAGCCTCATACTGAATCAATTTCATAGTTGTCTTGCTCTAAAATGAAGCTGAGCCTGGAGTGCTTTGCAAATGTTGTGAAGATCTAACAGGATGTTTTTAAAGAAAAACAAGGACAACTCACAAAATACTCCAACTTACCATGATCTTACCATTTTCTTCTTTATCTAAATATTGGTCATTGAACATGTGGGAAGATCCCAGTGCTGCCATCTTTCCACCTTTACTCTACCAACAAAGAATACAATATAGCAAAAAATCCTTCCAAATCACAGTTTTAGAGGAAATTGTTATTGCATTGCATTACTTGTCTACATAGTAAAAAACTGTGTTAACTTGTTCACATTCATTTAGAATATCAATCCTGTGCTTGTAACTCTTTACTACTACATTTCTGAATTTATTTTTATAAATTAACAAGGCTGGGTGAGTAAGACAACATATGAACAATCTACTGGTTCCAAGGTGAGAGGTTCATTTTAATTCAATATGCTGTACTTGCAGAGCTAAGGATAATCTTATTTAATAAATTATTACTAAAACAGTGGAAAAACCCCCAAAACTTTAAAGAACTGAAGACATCCACAAGTCAACCAAAAAATATGTAATCTTTGCTGACCATATCATTAATTCTCCTCTGAACTCCATGGAATGAAGTTGACCACAAAGTCAGGAGTCACTGGGCTCATCTGGAGTTTGCAGATGCATCAAAAACTGAGGTGGGTTTGTAAGTATCCCTAAAAGATGCACTCCCAATTCCTGTGTGGGGCAGGGGGAATGCAGGGAGGGCCCAGGCAGCTCATACCTCATGCTGATAGAAAGCCAGGACAGGCCTGTTGAGCGGGAAGCAGACAGAGCCCGTGGACAGAATTGCCACTGCTGGCCTCATCACGTTCAGCGTGGCTCCAAAAGGATAAACAAAGGTGAGAGCTCTGCAGGAAATACAGAAATTCCATAAGCAACTGCGTGCACCAGGCAGGCTGCACAGATTCACAGAACTCAAACTGAAACCCACAGACTAGAGGCAAAAAAGATCTGGTCATGAAAACTCCCTTCCAAACCTATCCCTCCTGCTCCTTCAGCAGTTATCAAGCTTTACTAAACAGATTCTCCTTTGCACATATAACCTAAGAAGCATAAGAACATAAGAAATGCATTAGAAAAGCTCACCATAAGCACAGTGTACTGCTGCTAATCAAAAACCTGCCAATTCTGAGGTGTTCTGCATATTTTCACACCAGCTTCCTCAGAGAAAACACTTACTGAGAGTCATTGCCCCTTCCATCTTCATCTGTTGTCTCAAGCACTGTTTTCTTTGCAGCTTCACTGAATACCCTAGGAGATATTGAAAAACAAACCTTACTGAAAACAATCCAGATTGTGAGAGTTTACTGTGAAGATTCCCATACTCCAAATATTTACCTGTTCAAAACTCCATCAGAGATTAGTGCTTCCTTTGGGTGGTGGTACTTGTAATACACATTTCGTACCACAGCATCTTGAAAAAAGAAAAAAAGCAAAGAAATTTACATCTTAGCTGATCAGTGTGTTAGCTTTAGCAAAGAAAAATTACTTTAGCTCTTGGATTCCCTGGGTGTTTGCTTCTATCACCACAAAGCTGGCATTTGGCTACCACAAGAATTGGAATCAGCCTTCATTATTGTTTCCTTTTGGACAGAATAGATTTAGGATAGGAATATGTTTGCAAATTCAAATAAAAATACAAAAATTTAAGCACATCACCATCTTCTGCAAAGCAAAAGAGACAAAAAGGTGATCCTGTTAAAACAGCCTGTATCAACTTTTACAACTCTATTTTTTAATACATCTTCCAAACATTTGATGAATTGAATCCTATTGATGTAAAAAAAAAGGCATAGGCTAGGAAAGCCACCAAAGACCCCAAATATTTTATATACAATGAGACACACTTGCCTTGGGTTGCAGGGTTTTTTTCCCACATTGGCAGCACAAAACTAATGAAGGATATTTTATTGATCTTCTAAAGAAAAGTGCCACTTCTTATTCAGGGTGTGCATTAAGTGAGTCAATCCTTTAAAATGTGTGGAAAATGTTTTAAATTAAGGGCTTTTTAATCAAGAAATTTCCCTAGAATTTTTTAAGTAAATTCAAACTAACAGCTACAGCAAAGGAATGGAAATGGCTAAGTTGTAGCCGTGAGTCCCATTACCATTATTGAAAATGATCCCATATTCTTCTAACAAAAAGTTAATATTTGTGCCATTCCGGGACTCTCCACCTTCTCTCAGCATCACCAGGATGGCCCCACCATCCTCCAGGAATTTCTTCAGAGCAGAAAACTAGAAATCAACAAAGATCCAGGAAAAAAACAAAACAAAACATACATGAGAAGCTAAACACAAAACTGCATGAAGTTATATTGACATGAGGGGAGAGAAATTATTTTGACTGCTTGCATTTAACTTGATCCTATAAGAAAAAAGTTCAAATTCCAATTTATATGAATTCATTTAAAGCAGCATTACAGCAAAGTCTTCTGTCTTATTCTTTTCTACTTAAGCAAATTTTAAAACATAATTAACTTGAAAACAATTATTGACTTCTTACCTCATCAGCACTGAACTTCTCTCTTGGTCCTGCTGTAATCCACAATTTCACCCCGAAAAGTCTCTCAGATGTGATCTCATCTTTTAAGCTATGAATAGATTAATAAAGACATGCATAATTCTTGGATATAATCCTGAACCACAACTTTTTCCTTTTATTTTTTTTATAAAGGACTGCCAAATGAACACAAAGCAAATCACTTCAGTCACTTCGCATCCTTTTATCTGGGTTTAAAGTTGACAACTTGAGCAAAAATAATCCTTACAAATGTCAACCAGCTAAATAGCAGCACTCCTCTGACAAGGCGCTGTGGCAGACCCAGAACTGCTGCAAGCTGTCACAGCTGCTATTAAACTTTGCACCTGAGGAGCTTCTTATAATTTGTCTTTTCCTTCTTTTTGGTCTGGCCACATTTCATAGAACAAGATGAGTTGGAAGGCACTCACTGGGATCACGGAGCCCAGCACAGACACCCCAAAATCCCACCCTGTTCATCCCTGGCAGCGCTGTCCAAAGGCTCCTGGAGCTCTGGCAGCCTCGGGGCCGTGCCCATTCCCTGGGGAGCCTGGGCAGTGCCAGCACCCTCTGGGGAAGAACCTTGCCCTGATATTCTCTCCCAAACAGCTCCATGCTGTGCCATTTTGCAGCAGTCAGATAAACAGCACCACCTACGAAATCCTTGTTCTTTTTCTGTCCCAAACTCCAAATCGAGACAGACACAAATCTGCACGAGGAGTTTCGTCCTTACACCTCGCACTCCATCCCCTCCACAGGTGAGCTGCAGCTCCGAAGAACCACGCACAGCATCCCACAGCGGCAGCAGATGCAACAGGGCGCAACCAAGGCGAGAGAGCGCCCTCAGCTCATCAGACACATCCCCGAAGGCCTCTCGGGTACCAACGCGGACCACGCAGCCCCGCCGGGGCCTCCCCGCGCCCCGAGAGCCGCCCCTCACCTCTGCACCTTCCAGCTGCCGCGCAGCCTCCTCCGCAGGGCCTTGTAGCCGCCGGCCGGCGTGAAGCTCTCGCCCTTGGAGGCGTTGAACACTATGGCATTGCGCGGGCCGCTCTCCATAGGCTCCCCCGGGGCAGCCGGAGGGCTCTGGGGAGCAGCGGGCAGGGGCCAGCGCCCCGGCCGCCCGCGGGTCCCCGCCGTGTCCCCGCCGTGCCGCCGTCACCACGCGCGCCCTAGCAACGCTCCCACGGACGCATGCGCGGGTGGTGTTCCCCCCCCCCCCCGAGGGCAGAGGTCGCCGCAGTGGTTCGCTCCACGCCCCGCCAAGGAAAGGGGCGGGGCGGTACCACTGCGGAGGGCGGGGGGGGGCGGGGCGAGGCTGCGCGCTGGCGCCCTCACTGAGCCCGGGATCTCGGCCTCCGCCCAGTCCCGCTGTCCTGGAGCCGCTCTTGAGCTTCTGGGCCTTTGAGTTAGTTCGTGTCTAAATTCTCAATCCTGACAGCTGCAGCTTCTTCCCTCTGAGGGTGGGCAGGCCCTGGCACAGGGTGCCCAGAGAAGCTGTGGCTGCCCCTGGATCCCTGGAAGTGTCCAAGGCCAGGTTGGGCAGGGGTTGGAGCAGCCTGGGACAGTGGAAGGTGTCCCTGCCTTTACGATCCTCAACCCTTCCTTGATTCTGTGATCAGCTTATATTGAGGAATTCCTCTTTAAACGCAGCAGTGTTAGTGACTTTCTGTGTTCAGCTCCGTAGTCTCAGGCCCAACACAAAGCAAACACCCTCCTTCCCCTCTTATCCAGGACAACAAGAGAAACACATCAGTGTTTGCAACTTTAATATAAACCACGTCATATTTCCAATAGCTTCAGCATATACAAGATAGAACCTGATTAAAAAAAAAAAAAAAAACCACAAAAATAAAACCAAACAAAAAACCACCAAAACACCCAGTTGTACCAGCACAAGGTTCCCCACAGCATGAGCATCACACAACTTTTAGAAAGCCCCTTCCACATCCCCATGTTGCTCTGAGCCCCCTCTCCTCCCCCCAGCAACAGCACAGAATAGCTTAAAAAAAATGTGGGAAGTGACATTCAATGAATACACCAGCATTTAAATTAAGGCAGAATAAATAACTGTTCCACATCAGGATGGGCATTTTCAGGTGAGTGCTGGAGCCTGGCCCCCACTCACTTTTCACTGCCCTATGCTCATCACAGTAGTGTTGGTGTACCTTGGGTAAGTCAAGCAAATGCTGTGAAAGCACCCCCCAACCCCAACCAGACTTCAGCTATAAAGTTATTTTTATTTTTCCAAGCAAGTCAGCTTCTTTCCCCACTCCCTCTTTGATCTGGGATTTTCCTCCTACACATTTGCTCCTCCATCACAGCCTTGGTGTTGCTTCAGCAGCATCCCAATCCTGGACCAGAAAGGTGATCCACTCACTTTAAGGGGGATCAGACTGCCGTGAAAATCCACAGTGCAGTTCAGCATTTACAGATCTGCAGCTGCCTTTGGAGCAATAACTGATGAAAGTTTTTCACTTGGCCCAGGAGGAGCAGCTTGAGTGACAGAGTTCACTTAAAGGAAGAAAGTCACTGTTCATGGTGATGTGAAGAGTTTCCTTTTCTGTTGAGGGCTTGGGAAAAGACATTAGACATAACTGATCATATCGCCACAGAAGAAAAAAAGAAAAGTGTCCAGTTACTGGGACATGGCTGTTGATGTGAATGATGGCACATACCTCAACCATAAATACAACCACAGAGTGAATACAATTCTGCCAAGTAGCACAAGACACTCAGGGAATATCATAGTCAGCATCCCACTTTCCCTGGCAAGGAAACATTTGTTTAGGGAGAAAATCCACCAAACAGCAAAAATTAAGAGCTCTGTTCCATCCCAGCCAGTTAGTGTGTTAGTGCCAATTTCCTTAAACCATGAGCAAAGGACAGTCCCAATCCTCTCAAAAGGAAAAAAAAAAAAGGAAAATAAACATAAAACCCATTCATTTAAAATATGGCTTCACAAAGCCTTTATAAAACTTAAATGTTCTCTTCAGTTGGTGCATATGAAAATCCTAAAAATGCATCTGAGGCACTGGAGCTGCTGGCTGCTAGGTCAGGCGTGCGGGTGATGGAGGCAGAGATGGCTTCTTGGGTGAACTCAGGGTCAAAGTGCCGCAGATCAGCTGGGCCAGCCTAAGCCAAGGAGCAGAGACACAATCACTGAGTGAGCAGACCCCAACCACACCCTTGTGTTCAGACAGTCCAGTGCAGCTGCTCTTCCAAAAGAAGAATCACCACTGCATCTGCAGGTCCCAACCCACACCTCAGAACCCTCAGTGTCAGCATGAGACACCTGGAGAGGATCCCTGCTGTAAAATAGCCAGAATTACCCACTTACCACATTGGGGTTGAATGGAGGAGTAATCCTCTTGTGATATAAATCATCCCAGTTTATTGGGCTGAAGAATACGTGGTTCTTTATCTCGAGCTGTACAGAAAGCAACAAGGAAAAGTCAGTTTTCTGCCAACCTTCCTTTTCCAGCACCTGGTCTCACAGCTTTAAGTGGTTCAAGGAAACCTTGAAGTTACCACATACTCATATGCATAAATCCTTAATACATAAGGGTCCTGGTCCAGGAATCCCCTGAAGGGAAATGACCTGGCACACACTGATGTCCTTACTTGGTTTGCCACCACCCCTCTCCCTTTGGAAATCCAAGTCACCCCCATGTGTCCCTTGTAGGAGGCTGAAGGGACAGACTGTGTGGGAAGGTTTTTCCAAGGCAGTGCTCTTATGAAAGAAATGCTCAGAATAGAAATCCCATCCATCCTCCCACTCATAGTGAAGGCCACCTACAAAGTCTGTTTTGGCACCCAGCCTCCTCTTCTGGTCCTTGTGGAGAAGTCCCTGAATGATGTCACAAGCTGCCACAGTCTTGGTTCCTTGGATCTGTAGTGGCTTGTGCAGAATGTTGTCATACATCTGAGACACATCCCGGCTGTAAAAAGGAGGCTAATTTGAAAGAGAGGAGAAGCAGCCAGGTAAAACATGAGCTACCAGGAGGAGCCACACATTGCAGGTCAAAATGAGTCCTGCAGTGAGTAGGTGAGGGAGATGTGCCACATCTCTGCTCACAAGGACAGCGGTAGGATTGAACCAGATCATTAATTCAGGATCTAGTTGTCTATCAAGTAAACACCTTGTAAACACCAGACCAACCTCACACCACAGCTTCTGCAAATAAAATTTCCACTGTGTAAAATACACCAGCCCATTTCCAAACTTACCAGTCCAAAGAGCATTTCATAGAGGACAGCTCCTAGGCACCACCAGTCTACTGTCCTGTCGTAGGGCTGCTTCTTTAGCACCTCGGGAGCCAGGTACTGGGAAGGCAGAAGGAAATATTGGAGTCAAATTACAAAGGAAGGGCTTTGCCCTTCTTAGTCCCAAACCTGGCTGCAGCTCAAATTGAGCAAATGCATTTGGAATAGCACAGATACATCCCCTAATATTATCTAATAAACTCTCTACTTGCTTTGGAGCAATGGGATTGAGAGACACCTACCAAAGCCCCCGGTGTGTCCTTGTAGGCTACACAGGTTCTCTTCCTTGAGGGGACTTCTACAAGCCTTTGCCACCTGCCACAATTCAGCCAGCAATCCCGTCCCACTATGACACATCACACCTCTAAAAAGCAACTGCATTTTTGAAAAAGCTGCAATTTTCCACCCCAGTAAGTCTGTCCAAAGCAGCAAAACTACCAACAGCCACCAGTGAGGAGCAACAGGCAAGAATTTGAGCAGTCTGCAGGACAGTTTCCCACAGAATTACCTCTGTGTACTATCAGGCTCTGTCTAGAATAGGAAAACACCAACACACACCAAAACTAGAAAAAGCTCAGACATTCCTGCTTGGTTCGTGCTGTGCTATTGCATAAGTGACACCTCACTGAAAAACGAGGGAAAGCCCTGCTCACTTTTGCTAAGCTTGAACATTGGAAGGTGTTGTGTTTACAGACCCTTTGTCAAGCTGCCTGGGGAAAGCAGCAGGACAGGTATATTACCCAGGCCGAAGCATTACCAGAGTCCCCAGGCTCAGCAAGAAGCAGGCAAAGAAGTCTCCAAGAAGCCAGATTGGAAATAGGTTTTTGCAAAACCCAGTTGCAGTGTATTGGAGGAAAGGCATTTCCTCCCCTTGGAGCAGTGTTCACATTCCAGGGAGGAGCCTGGTCCTCTCCTCTGCTCGGGCATTCTGCAGCTCCTGCGTGCACCAAGGACACACAGGGGAGAGCAGCCAGGTCCTGTGCATGCCAGTACCAGCAGGCTCCTTGTTCTGCCCCTCTGGGGTCTCCAGGCAGGTAAACATCCTGCTCTCCCAGGGACAAGGTTGTCTCCACCTCCACAGCTATTTCCACAAGCCTGGCCATTTCCGAGTGCAGGAACTCCTGCCCCAACAGCTCATTAACACTCCAAAATTGCTGAGTTGTTATGGATAGAGCTGTCTCTGCTGGATAGGGAAGGCCTTATCTGAAGCCCAGCTTCAGGCTGACAACCTCAGAGAACCTATATTTTTTTGAGATGTCACATAAGCCCAAGACCTAAAGCACCAAGTGTCTGAGGGCTTCCAGCACCCAGGTCACAGCAAAACCCCAGCACATGCAGTACCTCGGGAGTGCCACAAAAGGTAGAAGTTGTCTCCTCTTGCTCCATTCCTTCTTTGCAGAGTCCGAAGTCTGTCAATACTATATGTCCCTAAAAAAATGAGAAATTTTAGCCTTTTTTTCCCCTCTCCTCTGGAGAGAAGACAGGATCTCCAAAGATTTGCCTAAGCATTAATTCTCATGTGGGTTTTAGTTCTCCACTGCTCATCTGCCTCCCCTCCCTCCCCTTATGTTCATCCTATAGTACAGGTACTGGAGCCTGTAGAAAAAATAAACTCTAGATTTCTTCTTGTTTTTTATTTGTCTACAGTTAGATAGCCATGAAGAGATCCAACACTGCTGTGATTTTCTGCTGCTTTATCCCAGAGCCAATTTATGTAACAGTCACCACCAGAGTTACAGCAGTGAGGTCACTGCTCTTCACCCCCCTGATCCCTGCCTACAGGTCAGGTCCCAGCTTCTGAGAATGAGCCAAGAGCCCCAAAACCACACAGTTCTTCAAAGACAAGCCCCCTCATCCCTCTAGGATCTGCACAGAAGCACAGAGGGGCAGACAGACAAAATCCATGCCATCATGTCAGCTATAGTCCATCTTGCAGCCCTCTGCTCATGGTCCCAATGTTTTTAAAGCCAGCAGGAAGACAGCCCAGGCTGTGAATGTACCTGGCAATCCAGGAGGATGTTCTCAGGCTTTAAGTCCCTGCAAGACAAAGCGCTGCTTGAGCAGATTTGGCCAGATATTCAGAAAACACGGATCTGAAACTGCATCAGCTAAGAACAGGAGCTAACAAAGCCTAATCCAGATCACCAAGACCTTCCCAAATTGCAGCCTCCCACCAGTATACACACATGCAAATATAAGTAGGCTGCTTTCATACAGGATCAAGTATTAGCTTGCGTTTCCATACATAAATTGTTACTGAGAGATTATTTCTTACTTATTGAGCCAAGTTTATTTAATGTCTTTAAACTTAACACCCTCAGACTGGTACTGGAAGGGGAAAGAATGGTTTATTGCCAGTCAGGTCCTGTGCAGACCCTCTTGCAGGATAAATGCCAGCAGCACAGACTTGTCTGGGGTAGGGCATTCTTCAGCTACTCCAGTGCTGCATTTCACTTCCCCAGTGAATCCCTTTCCCTCCCAACACTGCAGCCCTGCCTGGGCAGGCTCAGTGCCCCTGCCTTACCTGTAGATGATGTTTAGGGAGTGCAGGTACCCAATGGCACTGGCGACTTCTGCAGCGTAGAACCGGGCCCGGGGCTCGCGGAAACAGCGCTCCCTTTGCAAGTGGAAGAAGAGCTATGGGAAGGTGAGAGGGTTGAGCATGTTTCTAAATAAATGAGGGCTAATCTGAAGCAGGGCTGAAAGCCACCTGCATAAGTGAAAAGTGATTTGCAGCAGGTAGCACATGAACAGCATGAAATAAGCCCAAGCCAAGAAAATTTAAGCAATCCAAACACCTTTTTAGAAATTGTTTTATTTCTTCTCATCATCATTCACAAAAATTAATAATTAATTCTTAAACCCTCTATCATCTGCTGACCTGGTTGAGCTCCTGGCTTACTACAACCCTGGCTGATTACAGTGGTAGTATGGCCATGAGAAGTGGTACATGCAGAGAGCTGAACATACAAGTGTCCCCAACATGAACATGATTTGGGCAAGATATCCACCTTAACAATATCTCCCAGCCAGTTTCAGACAGCATAGAAAAACAGCTGAGAAAGGTAAACTTCTACAGGACAGAAGAAGTCTAGAAAACTGCAATGGCATCACTCCTAAGTGCTAGACATGGATCCAGAGCTGGCTCACAGGGCGGTTTCCCTAAAGCTCACCAACACATATATTTACCATATTCTCTATAGGATATTAAAATGCCCCAATACTGCTTCTTTTTTTGTCAATCATCTGACTCAGGTCACAGCCAGCAAGATTTTCACTCAATTTACATGTGAGGATATCTGGTATCCTGCCAGATATTCCTGGCTGCTCGTTGCCAGCAGTCAAAACAACATTATCATCTCAATATCATTATCTTCTGACAAGAAATAGTTTAAAAATAAAGCAGCATGTTTGTGAAGGACCAAAAAGGATTAAAACAAAGCCTGTAAGTGCACTCACCTCTCCTCCATTTACATAGTCAAGCACAAAGTAAAGCTTCTCTGAGGTCTGGAAGGAGTAGTGGAGTCCCACAAGGAAGGGGTGCTTGACATTTTTCAGGAGCACGTTGCGTTCTGCCATGATGTGGTTTTGCTATCAAAAAGCAGATAAGGCATTCAGGTTCCAGGCAAGGATCCAGCCCAGCCTGCCCTAAGGGCTCACTGCTGCTTTCAAAACATGGGGAAGCTGGGAGCCCACAAGGGTAACTTCCAGCGCCCAAAAGAGAAACTCTCCCTCCTATCTGACTTAATCAATCTCTGTTCTTTTGGTCTCATGACACAGGCAAATCCATATTTCACATGTGAACTGCCTACCTGACTGCCAGGTGCCCCAATTGCATTACCCACAGAGCCCATACACCAACCACAATTTCCAGAATAGCCCAGGAGAGCAGACACACCTCCTTTTTCTTGAGGATGGTTTTCTTGTGCAAGACTTTCACTGCATAAAAAGTCCCGTCACACTTGCGTTTGGCCAGGAGAACCTGCAACAGAGAACCTGGTCACAGGTGTCTGTCTCACCTTGGTCAGTGTTTCCCCATGAGCTCAGCATTCTTGTGAGTGATTATACACAGAAAACTACTTCAGAGGGTCAGTACGGAGTTTTAAGGACCAAGCTTCAGCCCTCTCAATTCCCAGCACTTTTTCATTGCCAGAAGAAAAGCACTCAATATCTTCACATATATCAGCTAAACACCCAACAGAAAATAGTTTTTCAGCACTTGGGGTCAGTCCCATTTAATGTGAATCCTGGCTGTCTCTGAGGTTTCTCTGGAGATCTTTTACTGAACAGTTTGAAACTTAAGTTTAAATAAGTTTGAAACTTATTTAAAATCAAGCACTGCTCTTTACCATCACCACCCTGTGCATAAAACCGCCCCCCTCTTCAGTCCTTAGAGAGCTTGAAGGACCTTGAAGTTAGAATGGACTCTGAACAGTATCTTGGGTCTTGTTTAATCTCAGTCCCACTCAGGCCAAACACCTCAGGAGAGGTGCAATCAAAGGACACAGCCAGAAAGTCCTTCAGCAATATGTTTTCCTTCCAAGCTGCCTCCACACAGCTGCAGCCCACCTGCACAAGCCCACTTACTTTTCCAAAGCTTCCTTTGCCAATAACCTTCAGGAAGTCAAAGTCTGTTGGCTTGGCACTGTTGGGCAAGAATGAAACAAGTTAATGTTTCTGGGAGAGAAACACGCAACAGTAACACCACCATCAAAGCAGAGTTCCTGCTTGGAAAAAACGAGTGTTTGTGAAAGGGATTAAAGGGCACTGGCGGTGACCCTGGCTCCAGGCAGCTCAGGATTCACACCGAGTGTGTCAGTGCACCCTGCAGAGCGTGAGCAACCCCTCAGCAACCCACAGGCTGGAGACAGCAGCAGGGACAGCACCTGTAAGGACAAAGTGGTGCCTTTACAGGGGACACAGCTTATCCCTGTTTCTAAGGAAAGGTAGCCAAGAAGCCAGCAGTGATGAGGAAGACCTTCCCTTACTACCTCTCAAAAGAAAAGGGACAAAGAGTGACAGACATGGCCAGGAGAGGATGGTTATAACAAGTACCAGCTACAGCTTAGTTTTGGAAGCTGATGCATTGGTGGTGTTAAAGGCCAAGAAATGTAATTGTCCAGACTCCTGCAGACAGCACCCTGTGACACACAGGGACCATCTGCATCCCCCTGCCAGACCTGTTTGTGCTCCTCATCCTACCTGGCTTTGCAGGGAGCTTACTTGGGGTTAGCAGAAGGTCCGAGGTTGATGTTGTCAGTTGCTGTTGCAGGCTAGAGAAGATAATAAGAGTTTTAGTCACAAGGACTATGCTGTGGATTGGATTTTCCCTTCCTCAATACAGCATCCATCACACAGAGCCATTGATAAATACCCATCAGCAAGAGACACAGTGGATACTTCAACAAACATTTAAGGTCTCTTTAGATGGCCTTATGCACACCCAGCACCACAGAGCTGCAGCCTCCCTCTTCCCAAAGACAGAGGATACATACACACACACACAAGCTCTTCCTCCTCTTCCAGTTCCCTAGGAATCTTACCCTCCCCAGACCCTGGGCACATCATGCCTTGTCCAAAAGGGCCTCTCTGCTGTTTTTCTCCACCCAACATCACTCGCAAGGCAGCAATAAGACTCCCACCAGGCTAACACAGGCTCTCTCCTTGTCTTTCATCTAAAGGCATCAGCTCCTGTTTGTCCCAAAGATGAGGATTTGCTTGTTCAGAGCCACAATCTCACCTGGGCACTTTTGTCTGGGCTCCGAGAACGATCCATTAAAAAAACAACTCGCTCAGCACTTGGGAAAAGAAGAGAAGTCAGTGTTGAATACAAAATCTGAGAAAGAAACAGCTTCACACCATTAACCTGCCAGGGAGTAGTGCAAACCCCAGTGTGTGCACCCCTTCCAGCATAGGAGGGCTCAGTCAAGCTCCCCAGCACTGCAATCCCCAAAGGATGGGGTGTCTGCACTCTGGGGGAGGCAGGGAACAGCATGTGCTGACAGGAATTGAGGAAACAGGAGTCCTGGGTGAACAAGCTTGTCTAATATTAGCCCCCGACTGACAATAGCAGAAACTGCATGAGCATGTGAGGATCAGCACAGCCCCAGCAGCAACACAGCTCTCCAGGCCAGGTGAAGTCACAGCTCTCCGGGCCATGGCCAGACCCCTCTCGAGGCAGATGCAGCCCCCTCCCCACTGCACAGGGACGCTGCAGCCCAGTGAGCATCCCCCCAGGGCAGCCAGGAGAGTCCAGCTGGGTCCAGCCACCACGGTCCATGGGGCTGGCAGCAGCCAGAGGCCACTCCCCAGGCCAGGCCAGCTCAGAGATGCTGACATTGCAGGGAAGAGGAGCTGCCATGGCAGGCTCGGTGAGCAGAGGTGTTAAAGACCTCTTGTCTGCCTGGTACAGCTTTTGCTGGGGCTGAAGAAGCCAGACTTGAACACTTATTGGTTCAGATCCACCCTGCCCGAGCATCACTGGAGATGGGTGAGCCTTACCTCAGGGATTTCTCCCTGTGGTTTTAAGGGTTCCCCTATGCTCTTTGCAAAAGCCAGAATTAAGAAAATACCATTAACAAAACAGCTCTGCTCCTTCTCCCCTGCCCCAGAGAGCTCAGACTCCCCCTCAGCCCCACCGCACTGTCATGCACTGCATCAAGGCTCTGAATCCCCACAGCCACCCTCTGCCCCACCCCTCCCAAAAAGGGGACCCAAAGCCCCCACCAGCCTCCCCACATCTCACCTGTGGGTGCTCCCACCCTCTGCCCCCACACACCACCGGGCACAGACCCCCACCCATCCCTTAGATGGACAGATCCCCTCTGGTGCAGGCTGAGCACGGCTGGAGCCACGGGGCAGCAGCGGATGCTGGCAGCTGTACCAGGGACTGCCCACATGTGCCCGGTGCCAGCCAGCTCCATCCACAGCCCAGCCAGCACAGGGCTGAGCTGTTAAAGGGCTCTCGTCCTGCTGGGAGGGTTGGTACTCACTACGAGCAGAGCCTGGAGCCGGAGGCCTTGATGGTTTGTTCTATCCTCTCCCGCCCGTGCCTGATGAGTTCTGTGAGGAAAGTTGGAGCACCAACGCCGATTAGCTGGCAGCGTGATCACAAGCGCACAGAGGCACATTTGTTCTTCACTGACCTTGCTCTTCTCTCCACAGCCGCCCTCCTCCCCCTTCCACTCATACCAAAATAACCAGGAAATTATAGGAACCAGGACATCTTCCCTCCCAGCCTCACCAGGAGCCCTCAATAGCTCACAGGACAGGGATGAGTGCCACAAAACAGACACCCTCTCTGGTGGCCGAGGGGACTCAGGCTAAAGCACCCCTGTCAATCCTTCCCAGGCCACCCCTGTATCCCCAGGGGGGACAAGGAGAGTGCTTACAAGGACGAGGTTGTACTGGGATACGTCACACTCTTGGCACATCCACTGTCCCTTTCATTCAGGACTCTGTGAGTAATTAGGGACGTGAATGAAACCTTTCAGGCCCTGCAGGAGGTAAGCCAGCACAAACACATCACAGGAGTAACTTGCCCAAGGACACATAGCCAGTGCCAGAAGCTGGGATTCCCACTGTGGAGCATCCCTGCTGCTCAGCTGTGCAGGCAGTTGCCACCACTCACCATCTATCACCTCTCCCTCCACAGAGAGGAAGCCCTGAGCCTGCTCCTGCTGCACAGGCTGAGCCACAGGGAAGCCCAAGCAGTGCAGCCTGTACAGAGGAGCTCCTTCTTCTGCTTAGGTGCAGATAGCAAAATTATTTCAAGACTCAGTTTTACTCCTCGGTTCTGCCTCTGAAGGGAAAGCAAGAATCAAAACATTCAACATGTGTTTCCCTCTCCAGCTAAAAAGAAGGGGCTTTAGAGACTCAAGCAAGCTGTCATCCTGGAATAGCTCTTCTACAGACCAAGGAATGGGCAGCACCAGCTGCCAGAGCCCATCTCCCTGGGCAAGGATTTTGAAGAACAATGAGATTTGAGGCAAACAAGCCTGTAACAGAGCCTTTCCTGCGTGGATCTTTGGATCTGCCAGGCAGAGGGTCCTGTGAGCTCCTGAGAGCCCCTAAATTTCCCCTACCAGCAGATTTGGGGCCAGCTCTGATGAGCAGCCAAAAAGTTAAGCTGGGGGTTTAGAGTTTCTGAATGAATAAGAAAGGCCAAGCAGGAATTTAAAGCAAAGCCCACAAACCATGCAGAGGCAGAACTTCCAACATCAGGCTGGTCTGAGCCCTTGACCTTGTCCATACTTTGCCCTGCAGCAAGTCCAAGATCCTGTCCCAGCTGGCACCCACCAGCAGGGACAGCACACAGGCAGCACCCAGACAGACCAAGCCCCATCTCCTCCCACTGGGCAGAGTCCTTTCCCTGACAGCCTGGCTCTCCCAGGGCTGCTGAAGGTCGTCCAACACCTGCCTCAGGGCTGCATTTGTCTCACAGGCTGCAGGACAGGCATGGCCACGGCAGAAAACATCACTGCTGCTGTCTCTGAGCAGAGAACACTCACTGAAGGACCCAGGCCTGGGAGGAGATGGGCACAGAGGTGTGTGTGGATGAGCCCCAAGCTGCACAAGACAACAGTAGGTAGAGGAGTGAGAGTTCCCACCCCTGCTCAGGAGCCTCTTGCCAGAGCAGCCCAGCCCAACCCCTCACCCCTGCTCACTGCCTGCAGCTCCATCAGGTGATACAGGCCATTTCCTGCAAATCTGAAGCCCCACAAGCTTGGGTCTGACCTCAGGGCCAGCTTGCTGCCACTGTCCTAATCCCAGACCTGGGGGAAATAATTACTCAGGCACAGATGGAGATATCACAGCTTGGGCATCTCAGAGAACACAGGGGCAAGCCCTGGAAACATATCCACGTGCCTTAGAGGTATTAACTAGCAGCAAAGAATGCAGAACAAGTTCCTGACTCACTCCAAGGGGCTTGGACAAGCCTGTTTTAGCAACCTGCAGCTAGGCAGGAGCCCCTTCCAGCCTGGCAGCCCATTTGTGCCTCCCTCCACCAGCCCTGTTCTGCTCCACTGCCTCTTTGCTGGAAGTGAAGCCACTCAACAAGTCCCTGCTGACCAAGGGCAGCCTTTTCATTAAAGGGACTTGCTCTGAGGTTAAAGTCTCCAGCACTGAATACCATACCCATTTTTAGGATGTGTATATCCCCATCCCACATTACTTTCTCTATTCAGGTTCAGAGCCACCTTCCCCAGCCCAAGTCCACCTTCAGAACCAGGTTAGTTTGCGCTTTAAATCTCACAAGCAGTCAAGCAGGCTTTTCCTTATCACTAACAAACCCTACTCCCCCTAAAGCACAAAGATTTCCTGAGCACACACACTGAACAACAGAACCAGAAATAGGTCATGAAGATACGCTGGAATCCTTGGTTATCCATGCCCGGCTGCATCCCTCCTCGTGCTGCTGGTGCAGCACGGATGCTCCAGGCACAGCCAGGGCCACAGAAAGCATTGGCAAGCCAGTCTAGGAGTTCCCCAGCACAACGTGACTATCATGCATCAGGAACACAAACCCCTGCACCCCACTCCCCCCTCCTCAAAGACCATTTCACCCCAACTCCCAGCCACAGGCACTCCCCAGGCGGGAAGTACTCGCTCACAGAACAGAAAGCTGCTCCTTACTAGTTGGAGCAGTCACCACAGCTCAGTCTCCCCCCAGCACACATCCCTCAGTAACATACGTTTGCTTCCCAGCACGGCACGAGCAGCTCCGTGTTCCTCGCACAGTTCTGGCAGTGGTGACCCACATTCCCATGCCAGCCCAGCGTTATTTGCTACAAACACATTACTAATGCAAGGCGTACCTTGCACGGAGACACAACCTCACAGACTCGTCATCTGCGGGCTGCTCCCACCTCCTCCCTGATGTCACCGCTCTCGGCAGCCTCCCCTGCCTAACCTACATCGGAAACCCCCCGGAGCGAGTCCCTCGTCCCCTCCTGCTCTGGGAGGGGCTGGCTGCCAGCAGGGAGAGGCCTGGCAGGGCTCTCACTGGGACACTGGTGATGCTTTGGAGGAAGAACAGAGTTTGGAGGGGCAGGGATGGGAGAGGGGCACCAAGGCAGCCCACGGCTTTCACCCAGCTCAGGGGCTGCTGGCAGATTGAGGGGGGATGCCCCAGTTTCAGCTCAGAGAAGGGGAGGGAGGTGGGAAGGAGGATTCCTGCAAACACGTGCTTTTACTGGGGAGAGGAAAAAAGGCTCAAGTTTTCCCCTGCTACAGATCTAAGAGATAGCTGCAAGCTAGTACTGAACTCCACTTTCATTCCCGTTGAGACACTACAGCAAGTCCAGGAAGAGGTTAGGAAAGACTTTAAAGCACTTCTGTATTTCAGGAAGCTTTCTTAATCACCCTCTGGACAGCTCCTGGCTTGTCCAATTTTCTCCTGCAGATCCTGTTCCCTCCACCCCAGGGATACTGCAAAACAGAGCAGGAACCCAGCCAAGCAGCCCTGGCTCAGGGCAAGGTGGAAACAACTAATCCTCAAAATTTTAGAGAAAAGCTACATGCAGAACTTAAAGAAAACAGCAGGTGGCTAAAGCTTGAAGCACTTGGCAAAAAAATAATTCCATGAAAACAAGTCATCAAACATACCTGGGAGCACATCTCCCAGAGGCTGAACCCTGAAGCACGGGAAGCAGTCCACAACCCCCGAGCACAGAGACCTCTCATTCCTCATGCTTCCCCTCCTTGCACAAGCCCAAAAGGCTTTCCTAAACCCCAGAGGGGAAGAGCTTTGTCTCCTGCAGCAGTTCATTTAGCCCCTAAACACAACCACCCTCAACTCCTCAGAGTGCTCAGGCCACTGCTGGTGCCTCACTGCAGCACTTTAAAGTGAGCAGGAAAAGCTGACCAGCTGCAGAAGATGAAGAAACACCTGCAAGCTGTACCCAAGGGGTGAGAATTTAGGTGGGAGGGCCAGCTTTGGGTGGGGAGGAAGAGGTGCAGGTGGTGGGTCGGAGCAAATTACAGCCTGGCAGGCAGCTCAGATGTTCGGAATAATTTTTTACAAGTCAGCTGGAAATTTGTCCGCTGTGCAGAGGTTTGGAGGAAGGTCAAAACTGGCATTTGGTTCAGGTCAGACCCTGAAGAAGCTGCTTTTTACAGTGTCCATGGGGACCCTGGAGGGTTGCAGGCAGGGCAGCCAGGCTGGTGCTTTGCAGCACTATCAACTGCAAACATAAACTTATGGAGAGCCTGGTGATTTGAGAGACCAGAGACTGAGCTCTGAAGGAGACCTGGGAGAAGGGCTGTCTTCTCTCTCTTTATTTAAAAATAAAGCAGTCAATTTTTGCTTTCACCGTAGTTTCCCATAAAATCTCCCTGGGTGCAGCTGCAGCAGCAGGAAAGCAGCTTCTAGGACAATTTCAGTGGTGGGTGCAAGGGGGTAAAAGCCAGGCTGTGGGCAGCATTCCCTGGGGGCAGCATTCCCTGGGGGCAGCAGAAGGGCTGGCCACTGTGGAATGGGTCCCTCACCCCAGACCACAGCTTCCAGGAGGAGATAATTGGGAACTTTTAATCACCCTCTGATGTGCTTGGTGCCATGTGTAATGAGGGAGGGGGAGCAGCATTTTGCTTGGAATATTACCTTCCCTCAGGTCCAAACCTGATGTTTTTCTCAGCCAATATTCTCAAGCTTTCAGCATTGACATCTTTTAAGAACATCACTTGTTTTTTCTTTTCTCCAGCTTTGCCTCTGCTTGCATTGCAATGGTCAAATTTCAGAATAATTTCATCAGTTAACTTACATTTTCTAGTCAGTGCCTTCTGCTTTTGTTTCTTTAATGAAAATCTCAGTGTTATCAACAAAATCTGCTTGATTTTAATTTCCATGGAAAAATGCATCTTTAATTAAAAACCCACTTTCTGTCTAAAAAAGAGAAAGCAGGAGGATCCTATAAGGAAACTTCTAACAGCTAAAATGCATACAACACCTAATTTGATGACAGATAATGATGAGCAAAGTGATGCTGGGCCAGTTTTGTCCATCCTACCCCCTCTCTGATCACTGGCCCTGCAGGGCTGGGTGTCACTCAGGGCCAGGTAAGGAGGCAAAGCTGTCACCTCCCCTCACACACATGCCCTGTGTGTGTCCCATGGGAACCAGGCTCCCTGCAGCCCTCGCTGGGCAGGCTGAGCCCAGCTGGAGCCCACCAGAAATGCTCAGAAGCTCAGCACTAAAGGGAGGCCTCCACAGGGTCCTTCTCCGTGGCCTCACACCCCCAGGGCTCGGTGACACCGTGCCATCCAGCAGCATTACCCTTTGTCTTGCCCAGGGCAGTGGAGGAGGGCTCCATCCAGGCCACGAACATAAGCCAGCCAAAATAATCTCCTCTGCTTGCAGCTGGGGCAGGAATTCAGCTGCTGGCTGCGGGTGTCCTCGGGAAGCAGAGCACGCAGATGTTCCTCCGTCTGCAAAGGTGAAGGGCACAGGAGTGAGCAGAAGCCATTCCTTGGGGGCAGCACGGGCTGCCTGCCAGCCAGGCACAGCTCTGGGACACAGGGACAGCTCCTGAGCCTTGTTTGGGCAGCACCCACCCAGCATTCAGTCTGGTGGGGATTACTGGGGGGCTCTGCCATCACCCCAGGGACAAAGCACTTTGGGACTGGCAGGCAGAGGGAATGGAAGAGACTTGAGAGGTTTGGCTCCTGTAATACAGAAGAAATTTACCCCAAACCTGTTAAATTCATGTATTTCTGCTGTCAGGAAAGGGTTTGGGATTTGGATGCTTTTGAGGAGCTGAAATCCAGTTCACCCTACCTGTACCCAGGGTGGCTGCCCTGACACCGGTGGCTCCCTGGCACAGGAGAAAACATTCCCTGGAAGCACAGGGACACATGGCCCACCAGTAAACCCCCAGTGTAGGGCAGGTCCTCACTGGAAATTCAACATCAGACACCAGCAGACGTGGGTCAGCTGCCTGTGGAGCCCTGTGACTGTCACTGAGAGGTGACCAAGGGGAGCAGCTGTCACCCTGCTGACATGAGGGGGACAGGCTGGTGTGAGCAGGGTTAGCCCCTGCCCTCCCCATGTGTGAGGTGAGGCTTTGCCCTTGCTCTGCTGTGTGCCACAGGCAGCCACCCCCTGCAGCAGCTCTTGCCCCTCAGCCATTGTGCCCCGTGCCCACGGCAGGACACGTTAGTGCCACGCTGAAGGGACCTCTGAGTGTGGCAGCACACACATCCCACAGGCACGTGTCCCTGCTGGTGCCACCAGGGTGACCATGCCCCCTTGCACCGGCACTGACCTTGGCCCATTCCCCTGCCCAGAACTCACACACTCCTAAGCAAAATTAAACAATTCTGGTGAAGCTGGAGAGCTGCTGATGTCAGGGCTGGGTTTTGCCAGCATTGCTGCTCTTCTGTGCCTGGCTGCTGTTTCCCTGCTCTCCAGAGAACACATCTGTGCCAGAAAAACCTCTGGCTGGACCTGAGCTCAAAGGTGAGGAGCAGCTCTTGGGCAATTTAACCCCTTCTGTGCACGTGTCCTGCCTGGACCCAGCCAGGCCATGGGAGGAACAAGCTCTGGCCACAGAGAGAAATTTTTTTTCAGCTGGACTGGCACAACTCAGAGCCTCCAGACGTTGCCTATACTTGGAAACATCTTCTTTTCCCCAAGGGTGGAGCTGCCTTTCTCTTCCCCAAGCCCTAAAAGGGGTCAAGGGCTGTGTGGCCCCTCTGTGGCTGACTGGGATCCCTCCAGGAGGGACCATCCCAGCAAAGCCACGTTCACAGCTTCACCAGGACAGGACACATCCAGTGGGGACAACAGGTCCAGCCCATTGTCTCTACACACAGAGAAGTACCCTCTCTCTCTCTCTTACAATGTTTTATATGCTATTTTACAGGGAAAGATAATCCTAATCTCCCTGTCTAGCAATATCCATAACCATAATCGTAAAAGTATCACTGAAGTGAAACCACACAGTCCTGAGCAATTGGAATTGCAGGGAAGGTCCAGATAAGGCTAAAACAAATAACTTCTCTAGAGAGCACAAAGGAAGAGGATTTGCAGTGAAAGTTGACCTAAAATATTTGGCTATTCTGTTATCTCTGCTGGGTAAGAGCTAAGATTAGGATAGGATAGGATAGGATAGGATAGGATAGGATAGGATAGGATAGGATAGGATAGGATAGGATAGGATAGGATAGGATAGGATAGGATAGGATAGGATAGGATAGGATAGGATAGGATAGGATAGGATAGGATAGGATAGGATAGGATAGGATAGGATAGGATAGGATAGGATAGGATAGGATAGGATAGGATGTTCTTTAAAAGTTCAGAGGCTATTTTAGGGTTCCTTTTAGGAGGATTCATGAAAGACTAAATAGTTTATTTGTGACCATTGCAGCTCTTTAAAATATTACCTTTTTTTTTTTTTTCCCCTCCTACATTTTTCTTTCAGCTTCCAAAAACCAGGGCTCTGCCTGAGGCTTTGCCTTTGATTTTGCCAAGGAAACCCACATAAATGCTGGGATATTCCCCCGTGTTTTTGAAAAAGGAGACAAGAGGAGACCACTGGGGATCAGGTTTTTATTCCAAAGGACAGCTAAGATGGGTTTGAGCAACTCTTGCAGCTCAACTTTTTGTGCCTCTGTTTCTGTAAATATGAATGTGGCAGAATATTACTGGTCTCTTGTAAAGCCTTTACATTTCTGTGGAATAAATTCCTGAGGTTATTACTGCCATTAAATTAAGTGACTGGGATATTTTTTGCTCCCAAGTGCTTTTGAAATGTAGGCACAGTCTCAGTGAATAAATAACACTCTGTTGGAAGCAGCCTGACTGTACGTGGCCCCTCTTGGCCAGCCTTGTCCTTGTGGAAGGCTCAGCTGTCCTGCTTGCTGTCCCCTCTTCTCCTTGCCAGCAGCACTTCAGGACACATTACAGCCTGTGCTTGAGGGCCTTAAAAAAACAAACAAAACAAAAAACAACCACAAACCCCAAAACCATAAACTTCAAAACCTGTTTTTTGGGGCGAGTACCTCTTTTCCCCTGCAGCACAGGTCAGTGTGACAGGGCCACCACCAGCCCCAGATGTGCCCAGCCCAGGACAAGGGCAGAGAAGCACTTTCCTGGCTGGACTGAGCAGGGCTTAGCAGCTCAGAAGTGGCTCTGAGAGCTGCACTGCCCAGCCCCAGGCCCTTTGCTGCTGGCACAGCACTGACTCAGCAGGAGAAGCTGTGGGTGCAGTATCCCTGGGAATGCCTCCCCTCTGCCTGCTCCATCCCTGAGAGCTGCCAGCTCCAGATCCTCTGCATGGGATTCATGTTTTCCACCCTTTTTATCCATGTGCAAATCCTGGGAAGCAGCTGGCACAGCCAGAGATTGTCTCCAGCACAGTTACTCATACTGGGACCAGTGAGCAGCCCAGTCCGAGCTGGGCTCAAGGCAGTGCCAGGACCTGTGAGCCCCTGTGCAAGAGCAGCAGAGCCATCCTGAAATCCAGAGCCAGTCCAGCTCTGTTCCCCTGCTCTGGAACTGAGCAGGAGCAGCCCTCCCTGTCCTGCCAGAGACAGGTTTGGGAATGCTCTGTTAGGCTGCTGGACACCCCTGAGCTTCACCAGGCCTGGCCTCAGAGACTCTCACTGCCCAAGACACCACAGCCAACACAACCTGAAATTTCTGGTGTAAACTTCACCCTTCTGGGGCTGGCTGCAAATCCCAGTGGAGCCCAAGACTCCTTTCCTTGTGCAGGTGGCCCAGGAACATGGGGACACACAGCTGGTCTCTGCTGACCTGCCAGCTCCTGGAATTATCCAGACCAGGGACACCTATGGGTGCTCCCCACAGAGCTCACCCAGGTGAGCTGATGGGGGCTGCAGGGACAAGCAGGGAAATGGAAGTTCCTTTGATGGAAGTTCCTTTGATGGAAGTTTCTGGGAGAAGCAGAGCAAACACCAGAAATTTTCCCAACTAGTTTGCAGGGACAGCAAGGAGGCTGCTCCTCTCCTCTCTGGACTTCCCCACAGCTGGGAAACAACCCCACTGCAGGAACTCAACCCCCTCCACTTCCAGCTGCTGGCCCTGGGGAGCAGCTCTTCCACAGGCCAGCCAGCTTCCTGACAGCAAGGGACAAGTCCTTCACAAAACCCTCTGCTGCTCCCAAAGGGCTTCAGGAACTCATTCAAAGAAGGGAAAGTCTCAGTCATCCCAGGGAAAGCAAAATGCCATTACCTGCAGACAGGGCTCCTGGGATCCAGCAGTGGGGCTGGAGGGCACTGCCACACTCTCGCTGTGGGAAGCAGCTTGTACTGCTCTCCCTCCCGTTGTTTTTATTTTGGCAATGCAGTCTGAAGGTCGAAGAAAAAGTCCGAAGGAGTGGCTTGTGGCAGGCAGTAAATTATTACCCTGGCCCGAGCTCTGAGGGGACCAAGGCACAGGGAGCTGGGGTGGGAGAGGAAAATCCCTCCTTGGGGGGATTAGAGGGCAGCTCGCTGGCAGGGAAGTGCAAAGGGTCAGAACAAAGTGCTCTGTTTGCCGGAGGCTGCACTGGGTCACATGCTAGGTCCCAGCAGAGGTAATGAGGCATGGGTCACCTCCCAAACTCCAGCCAGACCTCCTGGCTGTGGACATGACCTGTTGCCAATCCCACAGCAACCCACAGACCTTGCCAGACAGGAAGGAGCTGGGTGAGAGAGAGCCTTGCCCTCTGGCAGCATTGAGGGGAAAGAAATCCAGGGACTTTTACATGCTAGATCTGTGCAGGTGTGACAGTCCTACAGTCTCCCTTCTGCCTCCTGTGTGCCCCCCACTCTGTGGATCCTGGGCCACTCATACAGAGAAAGAACCACCTGGGAATCCCAGGAGGACCCAGGCCCATGAGCACGTCAGAACTGAGCTCAGAGGAGCACTCTTAGAGCCAAAATCTACTGCCCCCCATGCCCTCCCCAATTTGCTCTGCTCCTCTCCCTTCCTCTCTGCGGGAGCCCAGGACCAGGGGTCACACATCCCTGTGTGGGGGCCCAAACAAGAGGCTGACAGGTGAGTGTGTTGGTGGAGTCACTGGTGGAGCCTCCAGCTCCTCACCTGAAGCACGAACTCTAAAGATGTACAAAATCAGTTGATGGAGAACATTGGTGCCACCATCAAAATGAGCATTTTCTGAAATAGCCTGGAATGTGTGATATGGAGTATCCAAACTTTGTGAGACTGAGATATCCAGCTGGCAGCACGGGCAAGGTCTGGCTCCATGTGTGAGGAGGAGGCAGAGCCATACCTGCCCTCTGCACAGCGGGCTCAGCCCCGAGCTCACTGCAGCTGCCACCGATGGTCGTGATGGGTGGCACAACTGTGTGCGTGCATGAGGGCAACAGAGATTTGGTATTACCCTCATGTCTCAGGAAACGAGCCCAAATAGAAGTCCCTATTGTGTTTGAGGAACTGTAAAGACACAGAGGGAAATAAATCCGTTCCCTGGTAGTGCAGAGAGGGCCTTTGTTTGTCTGGTTTTCAGAGTGAGAAGGTTTAGAGGATTGTTGCAGCACATGACCAGAAGCTACGAAGCACAGACAAAAGCCATTTGGAACACAGATCAGACTTTGCCATCGAGCTGGCTTTTCAGAAGATTTCTGAGTTCGAGTTAAACCTGCTGCTATTTTGGGGGTTATTTTCCTCACTCAGCTGCATCCCTTGCCGTCAGGGCTGCACATGTCCCACAGCACAGGGCACGCCGAGGCTTCACTGGCACCAGCACAGCACCAAAATATCTGCTGCGACAGGGGCGACAGGGCCGACAGGGCTGCAGGTGCAAGCCCAAGGCACAAGTGTTGCACCAGCAGCCTCGTCCGCTCCGGCCACGGCCAAGTTTAGAGGACAAAGCCTGTGCTTATCGCTCGGCGTGCAGAGCCGGCTGCTTTCGCAAGCTGGTCGCACGTCAGCCGCCAGCGAGCGCCGGCTCCCGGCAGGAGCACGGAGGGGAGCGCCTGAGCAGAGCTGACAGCGACACAAAGCCCGGTGGGCTCGCTGGGAACTCGCTGGAACAGCGGAGAGCCGCGGAGGAGCCCTGCCCGCCATCCCCGGGAGCTGCCGGCTGCTGCCCCACGGGGCACCGGGGCCTGGCACAGCTCCTGCAGTAGGGGCTGCCTCCCTGCAAGCCGGGGGAGATCCGGGAGTGCCCCTGCAGGGGCTCGGGACACTCTCTGGTCAAGCTTCCCTGTTCTTCGCCCTAAGGGAGAGGAGTGAGGATCCCTGACCTTCCCCTCACTGTCACAAAAAGGGCACAGATCTTCTGACAGCCCCAAGTACAGCAGGGGCCACTTCTGTTTACAAGGGGAAGGGGGAAAAATGCTGAATTAGATTTAAAACCTCTGCAAAATTAAAGCTGCATAAAACGGTTTCCATCATCATGTACCCTGAAACAGAGCTTTTGGCCCCTGTAAAGCACAAAGACCAGGACACGTTAGTCTGTGAGCATCCTGTGTCCAGACTCAAGCAGCTGCCCGCAGGAGAGGAGAGCCTGGTGCCATGCTGCTGTGACATGGCATGGCATGGCATGGCATGGCATGGCATGGCATGGCATGGCATGGCATGGCATGGCATGGCATGGCATGGCATGGCATGGCATGGCATGGCATGGCATGGCATGGCATGGCATGGCATGGCATGGGTCCCTCTGCTTCCCTGGTGGGGAGCACAGAGGCAGAAACACCCTGACAGCCCCGTGTGCAGAGCAGTGTATTATTAACCTGCCAGGCCCTCCACTTGTTCCCAGGATCCGAGGGGATATCTCAGCCCTGCTCAGGGCAGGGACATGGGCTGGATCTCCTCCCACGCTGGCCCCTTATCATTGCCCTGGGGAGAAAGCAGAGCTGGAACAGAGAGTTCAGGGCAGAAGCGAGAGCAGCGAGCACCCCTGAAGAGAAGCCCCTCCTCCGGGCTGGCTCCCCTCATCGCGGGCGGGTCCATCCCTTCTCCGGGCTGTGGATGGATGCCGTGGCCCCGGGCCAGGCTCATCCCTTCTCCGGGCTGTGGGTGGATGCCGTGGCCCCGGGTCCATCCCTTCTCCGGGCTGTGGGTGGATGCCGTGGCCCCGGGTCCATCCCTTCTCCGGGCTGTGGGTGGATGCCGTGGCCCCGGGTCCATCCCTTCTCCGGGCTGTGGGTGGATGCCGTGGCCCGGGCCGGGCTCGGGTCGGGCGGGGAGCGCACGGGGCTGGGGCGGGTCGGGCTGTGGTGCCTGCGGCAATCACGGGTCACCCGCACCGGGGCGGGAGCGGGGGTGGTGAGGATGAAAGTGGTGAGCATGGAGGTGGGGGTGAGCATGAAGATGATGGGGATGAGCTTGAGAATGGGGTAGGACGCTGCTGGATATCCCCAGGCAAAGACGCCAGCATGGAGGGAAATGTGGCTAATCCGGGGGCAGGCGCCCCACCGGGATGCCCCCCACACTCACCCACCCCTGTCCCCACACGGCACAGACCGCACAGCTCCTCTGTTCTTTTCTTTCGCAGGCTGCCCAGAAAATCGCCCGAAGTGCGTTTTTCGGCGGGCACGGGCATCCCCCGCTCCCGCCCGCAGCCCCGTTCGCAGCTTGTGCCAACACCCCCGTCCCGCCCCCGGTACCGCATTGCGGAGCTGCCCGCCGGCACCGCACCGGACCGGACCGCACCGGGGAGATGGGGAGACATCCCAGCCCCACCGGAGCTCGACGTGTTTTGGGGGCAACAACAAGAGCCCCACGGGGACCTCAGCCGTGCCTGTGCCTCGGGAGCGCTGCCGGTGGGTTCCCTCATCCTCATCCTCGCTGTATAGCTGCAGCGGATGGACAATTAGTTGTCGTGGCTTTAAAGTGGAGTAGATCGAGGTGTTTTCGGTCACAGGATTGGAGTGTGGGGCTGAGCTCCCCCGCGGTGGCGGCTTTGCTCGCAGCGGGGATCAGCCCGACGCTCCACACCCGTGGGCAGTGTTTGGTGAGTTTGGATCAAGCCAGAGGTACACCCAGCCCTTTATTTCGTTTATCTCTCTCTCTTTGTTTGCGAGGAGATTTTTCCCCCCTCTTTCACAAGAACAAAAACCTCGGGGTGCATCAGCAGACTCCCGTCCCTGGAGTCTGAGCACTACGGGGGAAAGCAAAACTGTGAGGAGGGGGTGAAAGCAGCCCCGTCACCCCCAGCTGTAAGACGACTTTTTCCCAAAAAACGTGTCCTACCCTTTGCAAACAGCTGAATGCCGCCTTCTTTGGAAACCCCGCGCTGCCTCCCCTTAGCCCGAGGATGTGTCGTAGCCCCGACACGGGGAGGATGAACACCCCTCTGCCCCTGCCCTGCTTCTCCGAGCCCCCCACGAACGAGGCCAGCCTCATCATCTATGTTTTCTCTTTATTGTTCGATATATTTATGTACCACATTATATGTTAAAGATAGATTTTTTTTCTGATATACATTTTTCATCTTATTTACCACAATGACACCACACGTACATTGGAAACAGCTCCACGGATCTGGTAGATTGCACAGAATGAATTGTGTCGTAGTTTTGTTCCTGTAATCCTGAACGACATCAAATCCAACCATATATTATTATTTTTTTAAGCTTTTCATAATTTAGAAATAACAATTGTTAAAACGAAACGAAACATAAGTCACCGAGAAGTGGACTCCAGGGCTGCGATTTCAACCAGAGAACCCGAGGAAACACATTTGCATTTGATGGGAAGAGCCATTCCTCGGTGCGGATTCGGATGGAAGAATCGAGCAGTCCTGACATCTACGTGACCACGGTGTAAACATTGCAGCTAAGCGGCATCGCCGGTCGTCAGACGCTGCTGGGGCTCGCTGGGCTGGCCGTACAATCTGGGTCTCATCTACATCCATCTCTCAAAGTGTTAAAACAAAGGTCCCTGCTCCCGGTGCTCAAGGCGGGTTTGCTTCCGTCTGTGAGCGCAGCCACCCAATCCCATGGGCTCCTGTGTTTCAGCTCCTGAAACACCGAATTGCATATCTGTGAGGGGTGCTGGAAACTGCGGCTGTTTCCCAACAGGCCGTTTGTGGGGGGCCAAGCTTCAGGCAACGAGTGAGGAGATAGGGGTGGGGAACCAGATAATTTCCTTCAAAAAAATCTAAATAACAAAAAAAAAAAATAGATTTAAATTTGAGCTTATTTAAAAAGACATCAGGGTGAGCACTTTCATCTCTTCTTATTTTCCTTAGTTTGCAGATTCTATGACATAGAATTTGTTGGATGCACGTAACGAAAATAACAATTCTTTCCATTGAAGGGATGCAGAATTATTTGTCTATGCGGATGTTCGATGCGATTCTCTTCCTGCACCTGACTCTGGCCCCTCCTTAATCTTCAGCATTGGTTCTGAAAGCCTCTATGAGGCCTTCTAAAGAGTGGATGAACCCAGAGATGCTGCAGATACCACCTATAACGAAAATGGCAACATCAAAGAAGACATGATGCCACAAAAGCTTCCTCCACAAGAGTTTGAGGTGGAAGAGACTGGGGAGCAGGAAGCAGAGCCCTGCGCCTGTGAGGCTCCCAGTAAGACCCATCAAGAGGGCAAAATGGGGGACATAAATAGCCATGAGCAGGGTGAAAACTACCAGGGCACATCTGAGGGTGAGTCCCCAGGATTTGAGCCGCCCGTCACCCCCATAGCAGTTGGGGAAGAAAGCCCTGTTTCCATCTTGGAAAAGGGACCGCTCCAGGACCTCTACAGCTGCAAAGAACGGCAAGGGGTACGAGAGCAAGGCTTTGGCCACCAAGAAAATGTTGACTACTGCCCTAATGGTGGATGGCAAGTTGTCTGTAATGACCTCCTTGGTCTCATCAGCCCAGGTCAGGTAGGCGACCAAGGCAAAGAGTCCCTTAAGGATGCAAGCTGCAATGTGAGTCCAGTTCATCATGCAATGAAACTCCTTGGGGTTCTGCATGTTCCCCTCCAAGGAAGGCAGAAAGATCTGGGAGGTGTAGCTGAACACAATGATGCCAATGGAGATGGGAAACTTCTTGACATCAATGTAAAACTTGACTTTGTCCCAGGCCCAGTCGCGCGCCCTGGAGAGGCAGTAGGCGATCACCAGGATGTTGATGACAAAGTGGGCTAATGTGCAGAGCAAGCTGAACTTGGAGACTGCCTTGAGGTTCTTCAGGAACGCACAAGGCAGGAGCACTGCCGTGGCAATGATGGACCACGACTTCTGGGAGACGGGCAGGTTGGGGAAGCTGTTGTACATCAGGTTCCCACTGACCACCACGTAGAGGATGCAGGTCATGACCAGTTCAATGATCTGGGCCACGTTCACGATTCTGCCCCCCAGCGTGGGGAAGCGGGGAGCACAGCACGCGTTCGCGATGTCCACGTAGGAGTCCCTCACCCTGACTATCTCCCCGTCCTCATTCTCTTCGTAAAGACAGGCAATAAGGATTTTCCCAGTGTAGCAACAAACCACTGCAGCGAAAATTATTAAAAAGAGTCCTAGGTATCCACCGTGAAGGATGGCATAGGGCAGGCCCAGAACAAACATCCCCTAGAAAGAGACAAAATGGAAACCGTGTGGTTGGATCTCTGGAGGGGCCCGGGCCCACGCCTGAGCAGACACAGCCGCACCACGCAGGAGACCACGTGTGTGCTCCCTGTCTGCTCACGCCATCACACCCACAACATCATGTCCATGCCATCATGCCCACGCCATCACACCCACGCTGTCACACCCACGCTGTCACACCCACGCTGTCACACCCACGCTGTCACACCCATGCCATCACGCCCATGCCATCACACCCACGCCATCACGCCCACGCCATCACGCCCGCGCGGGCGGTCCCGCAGTCACGCCACGCCGTCGCGTGGTGACGCAGCCCAGGCCCGTGTGACGTGCCACCCCCACAGCCACAGCGCACTGTCACACCTGCACCCCGAGCACCCACAACAGCCCAGCAAGGTGCTGGGGCCCGGGCTTTGCCCCAGTCCCTACCCTCTGTGTCCCCAGCCTGGCTCAGTGCAGCCAGACCTGCACAGCCGGGACATCCAGAGGGGCTGGGCTGGGCCCACTCCAGTGCAGCCCCAGCACCAGCCCAGTCACCCCCAGGGCCCCTGTCCCTCCTTGCAGGCTGTGACCCCTGCTGGGGCAGCCTGATGGGGTCACAAGCTGCACGGTGACAGGGCTGGGGCCTGGGTCCCTCCCTGGCACTGTGCCCTGTTCAGAGGTGGGGGGTGGGGGCAAAGCAGAAAGCAGGTTGGAGGGATTTTAGTTTCCATTTTTTTAAATCGTTTTTTCCTTTTCTTTCCTTTCTCCCTTCCTATTATTCTCCTCTCTCTTTCACCTATTTTTATCTCTTTTCTTCCCCCCTTTTATTCCCTTTCCCCCCTTTTCCCCGAAGCCGGTTTGCAACCAGCCCACGGCTGCTGGCCGAGATGCAGAGCACGTAGCAGGACCGGGATCAGGGAGCGCTGCCCGGTGCCCGCGGCGGCGGCGGCCGTACCTGGATGGCGTTGGTGACGTTCCATCCCGCCTCCCATGCCGTGATCTTGGGCTTGCCCTGCCCGGAGAGCTCGGAGCAGGCCTCCTTGGAGGCGGAGGGCGGCAGGGGCCCTGTGCCGTCCCGCTGGTAGTGGATGTCCCCCTCCAGGGGCGGCTCCCCGCCCTCCTCGCTGCCCTCGGACTTGAGGATGTCCATCTGCAGCCCTTGCCGATGCTCCATGTCCAGGTCGTCGCAGTGGGCGAAGCCCACCGCCTCCTCGTCGGTGGCCGCCTGGAAGCCCATCCTGGCGAACATGCCGCTCATCTTCGCCTGCGATTTGTGCGACACCGAGGTGGCCACGTTGGAGAGCTTGCTGCGGAGCAGGGTGGCCATGGCGGCGGCTCTGGTGGCTCCGCGGCTCGCGGACCCTCAGGGATGCGGAGACCCGACGGGGCGGGCTGGCGGCGCGGCGGCGAACGGGGCTCGGTCGCCCGGCGAGGGGCGGCTGCGGGGAGCTGCTCCGAGCCGCTACCTCCGCGTCCCGGCGCAGTGCGGGCGGCTCCCGGCCGGGATGCCCAGGGGCATGACACCGCTGCGGGGGGAGCGGGCCCGCACGCCCCCCGCCCGCTCCGCGCTGCTCCGCGCCGCTCCGCCGAGCCCCGCGGCGCGATCGGGGGCGAGTCGGGCGGGATGGGGGCTGTCAGCAGCCGGCGGATGTCACCAGACGGGCAGCGCAAGCCCCTGGCAGAGCTCTCCGCGTCTCCATCGCAGTGCGCCCACCTCGCGGAGAGAAGAGGAGAGGGGAGAGAATTGCTGCATTTCTGGGGGAGGTACCAGCCTCCCCGGCCAAGCCCAGCCCCCCGCACTCCCCCCCCCGCCCCCCCCCACGCCCGCCGGGCCCCGCCAGCAGCGCCGCAGCCCGGGACCACCCCCCCGCCCGGCTGCGCATCCCTTGCGCTGCCCGCCCTGCCCCTCACCTGCCCCTCACCTGCCCGCAGGCCCCCGGCCGCCAGCCCCTTCCCCACGGAGAAACAAAGGGCCTCGCTGAAGAGGCGGACAGGCGGCTTTCGACAGGTTCTTAACGGGATTTTCCTCCTCGCACCCCTTTTCTTTTCTTTTCTCTGTCCCCCAAAACGCGCGGCCCTTTCGGAGGCGGGGGCGGCCCCTGCCCGGGGGACACAGCGCTGCGCGGGCACCCGCGCACGGGCAGCGAGGGCTCCGCTCTCTGTAACGAGTCCTGGGCTCTGTGAGCTCCAAACAGGGCGGGACGAGGGGCGCGGGTCTCGTTTGGGGCCCGCAGCCGGCTGGCACCGCACGGGCACCGCGGCGGTACCGCCCGGCCGCGGGGGGCACCGGCACCCGGGGGATGCTCCGTGCGGAGCGCTCGGCCCCGCCGGCTAAAACTGAGGTTCTCCTATCTTTAAACAAAATACCGATGTTTTCGATTTGCTTCCAAGCGCGTATGTTCGTTTGTAAGTTAAAAGCCTTGGGATTTTTAATTTATTTTAATTTTTTCCGAGGTGAGCGGCCAACATCGCCGTCAACGGGAAATCCCGGTCCTGTGCTGTGGCACAGACAAGTGCAGAGTGGCAGGGGGAGCGATGGCATTCGGGGGCGGTGTGTGGGAAAGCACGTCCCCTCTGCGGCGGGAGAGCCTTTGAATCGTTGTTAAAAAAATGTATATATATGTATATGTTCTTTGAAAGGTGGGGGGAGGGAGGAATTTCTGTTTCGTCTGCTGCTTTGGAAGGCAAAAAAGGAACATTATTTTACTGCAATTGGGGGGAAAGCCACCGCTAAATTATTTCCTCGTATCGTTGTTGAGGGAGCAGGGAGGGAGCACCCAGGCTGCGGTTGCAGGTGGGATGCGGTACCAAGCAGCGATGGGGGGTAAAAAACCCTGTTCCTTAGAAAAAAAAATAAATGACCTCTAACCTCCTTAAATAGCATTTTTTTTTCCTTTTTTCCCAGCCACAATCCAGAAGCGTATTTGGCGCAAAGAGGCTGAAGGGCGCAAAAAACCAGAAAAAACCCCTAAAATATGGGCGGTGAGGGCTGGACCCCTAAGGGGTCTCTCGGCCGCTGCTCCCGGTGCGGGGATGGGCGCGCTGCTGCTCCAGCCGGCACCCCAAAAATGGGGATTTTTTGATGGCAGCGGAGGAGGAGGGCGGCTGAGCGCGGCGCATCCTTGGCTTTGCGTGGGAATTATTACATGTCAGTGCACAGCTAGGTCGAGGAAGCCGAGCGGGGCACGGCTGCGCCCCGGGTTTAGCAGCGTCGGGCCGGGCTGGGATTTAACGGGAGAAATTGCGAAGCTCGAGCCGTCCCCGCTGCCCTCGGCTGCCGCAGCCGCCCTTTCGCCTCTTCACTGCCCGGGAAAACCTGTGCTGCGACCGACACCGTGAGCGATTCATTTTCTTTTTATTAAAATTATATATTTTTTTATTCATCCTAAGACGAATTCGTTATGAAAGAACACGTGAAGCAGCTCTGCTTCTGGAGGCTGCAGGGGGCATCAGGGAAGAAGGAACGAAAATGAATCCAAACCTCTGTCTGGTGCGTGATTATTTCCTCAAATAGCCCCGATGCATCCCTGTCCCGGCACCCCCGAACGGCGGGAGACCCGCGATGGTCCCACCGGGCATCAGCCGCGCCCCCGGCCAGCAGCCCTCGGGCCAGGGAGTGGAGGGAGCTCCACCGGGGCCACCCCGCTGACCTTTAAGGTCCCTTCCAACCCGAGCCCTTCTGTGATCACGACAAGTGTGGAGGAAATGGGCTTTTGGCTCTTCGTTGAGCATCCAGATTGTCATGGATGTATCGGGTTCGAGAGACTTCTCTTAGAGAGGGAAAAAAATCCCTAATCACAATAAATGATAATATTTTTAAAAAATCCCCAAAAACCAACAAACAAAAACTGAACAAAAAAAATCTAAACCGACAGAAAACCAACCAAACAAGAAAAAAAAAAAAAAACAAACAAAAAACCCCCACAAACAAACCAACACAAAACAAAACAAACAAAACCAAGAAAAATCCTCCCCAAAACAACCAATCAGACAAAAACAAGGAAAGAAAGAAAGAAAGAAAGAAAGAAAGAAAGAAAGAAAGAAAGAAAGAAAGAAAGAAAGAAAGAAAGAAAGAAAGAAAGAAAGAAAGAAAGAAAGAAAGAAAGAAAGAAAGAAAGAAAGAAAGAAAGAAAGAAAGAAAGAAAGAAAGAAAGAAAGAAAGAAAGAAAGAAAGAAAGAAAGAAAGAAAGAAAGAAAGAAAGAAAGAAAGAAAGAAAGAAAGAAAGAAAGAAAGAAAGAAAGAAAGAAAAAGAGAAAAAAGAAAGAAAGAAAGAAGCCACAGGGAGCTTGAAAAGAAGTCCGGGATCTCGGGGGCGGTGCGGGAGGATGCCCCGGGGCCCGTGGGACTCTCCGCTCTCGGGGGCTCGGGCCGTCCCTCCGGCCGGGTGCCCTGGGCTCGGGGCTCTCCTGTCCCCTGCTGCACGGGGCTGTGCCCCCTCCTCGCCCGCAGAGCACCGGGGGCTGCTGAGCCTCGTCGACCCCCGAGGTCAGACAGAAACTGCGGGGGATGCTGAGGGTGCTGAGGATGCTGGGGATGCTGGCGAGGTCGGGGCTGGGCGCTCCGAGGGCTGCAGGAGGGGGGAGCCCCTGTGCCCCCCGCTTTTAACGCCGGGAGCTGAGCCCGCACCCCCCTCCCCTCTCCCCCTCTCGGCTCGGAGCCGCCCCCGCCACCCCCTGCCCGGCTGGGAACACCCACCGGGGTCCCGCTGCCTCCGGGACGCCCGCTCGCTCCAGCCCCGCTTCCAGGAGAGGGAGAAAAAGATTTTCTGCAGCAGAGGCTGGAAAATTCAAAGACTTTCTCCCCTCTCCCCCCGAACTACTGCCGGCTGCTGAAATGGGGCAGAAAGCACAAAAATAGGAGCGGGGAGGGGGAGGGAAGGACTACGGGACACAGAAAGAGGGAGGCGAAGAGAGGAGAACCCGGAGAGATGGAGAGGAAGGTCGGGGTATTTACCTCTGCTCCTCTCCCCATCGCTGCCCGCAGCGCGCCGGGGAAGGCTGGAGGGGGGGACGGAGGGACGGACGGAGGGACGGATGGACGGATGGAGGCAGCCGCGTCACTCCTGGGCTCTCCCTAACTCCCAATTAACCCAGGCAGGATAATGGTGCCAAACCTTATCCAAAGGTTAGCGGCTCTCGGGGGGGCGTTTGAGCCGCAAATCGTCTCAGCCGAAGCTAAAGGCGAGAGCCAGCCCGCGATCCAGCCGCAGCCTCCCCTCCGGCGGAGCTGAACCAGGGGGCTCCGGCACTCTCTGCTGTCTCTGCAGCCGCTCCCCGGGCGGGCTGAGGGGCTCCTGCAGCCCCCCGAGCAGCCCTAGGGGGAGCAGCTCCTCCAGACCCCACCACCCTCCCCAGACACATCCGAGCCGGGAGAGCAACTCTGCCTTATCTCTGCAGACCAGGCTTGCGAGGGTTGTGGCTGGGTCTTCTGATTATTAAACGGAGGGCAAAGAGCTATTTGTGCTCAAAAATCATTTAAAGCAAGCCAAGAAGGCCAATCCTGGGTGTGTTGTCTTTCTGAATCCCTCACCACCAGCCCAGTCCGGGCTGCTGGGCAGCACAGAGCGGTGCCAGTTGCAGGAAGGTGCAGATATTTGGGCATCACTCCTAGTTCACTGCTCAGTCAGGCTCCCACCCTGCAAAGGATTTGATTCTCGTGGGCTTTGGGGGGCTGTGAGCTGCTGTGAACACACTAGACTGCAAATGGTGACCATATGAAAAAGGGGGTGTGCAAATCCTGAATGTTCACCTTCATCCTGCCCTGTGACACTCAGGAAAAGAAGGGGTGTCCAAATGCAGGTGTGCAACCCCCTGATGCCTCAGACTCCTGGCCTGTGCCACGAAATTTCCCCACACCCCTCTAACCTGCTGCAGGGCACCTCCAGCACAGCTGCCAGCTGCAGAGACAGGAAGGCTGAGGGGCACCTTCTGCCCAAACAGCCTGGAAAATTCCACAGTCACCCCTGCCCGGAGAGCAGAACTCATACAGGCCAGCCCAGGCGCTCCTGCAGCAGCAGCCAGCCCTCTGGACAGGTACCTGTGCACCTGGGGAGGGCATCCCAGGCCATGGGAGCTGTTCCTTCAGCCTTTCTGCCACTCCAAAACACTGAGAGAGGTCCTCTGGAAGGAAGATACACAAACCTGTGCCTGCTGCCTTGCCTTGCTGGCCTTGGCTGAGCTGTCAGGAATATCTCAAAGCAGGATTTGGGGTTTCCCAAATGGCTGCTTTTTTTCCTTCAGCCCTGCCAAAAGCAGCTCCTGGGTTTATGATCAGGGTGATGCCACCCCTGCAGCACCAGCACTGCACGAGCACGAGGGGCTGCACAGCAGTGCCCTTCATCCCAGCCCTGCCTCCTCATCCTCATCGCCCTCGGCCACGGGCAGCTCTGACAGGATAATGAAGAGTTGCAGGATACACTATAAAAAGGCAATTAGATAAACTGCTGGAGTGGGAGCAGCTCCCGTGACCTAGTTAATAGCTCTGGGAATTTCGGGACGGTGGGGAAGGAAAAGGCATCGGTGACAGGACGTGGTGCACGGTGAGTGGGCTTGGGAGGGAGGGGGCTGTGGGCTCTGGAATGTCCCAGGCCTTGGGTTCTCCCTCTTGAGTGTGTTCAGAGCTCACCAGCAGCAAAAAGCACAAAGTGAAAACTCTGGGTGTGGAATCACACCCGCTGCTGCTGGGCTTGTGCTCTGGCTGTTGTGGCTGAATTCACAGCCCAGTGCTCAAGACAAAGACAGCAGCAGCCACACTGACAGATACTCTGCAGTGAAATAACCATAACAGAGTGAAATCCAAAAGCGGAGTCCCCAGGAGAAAGCCTGCAGTGGATGTCCCCTCTTTATTTCATTTTTTTTTTTTATTGAACACAAAATGGCTGCCTAAATGACAGACTCACAAAAAAAAAAGACCACACATATTACGGATTGGGAATATCATAATTTTAGATTAATGTGTATTATGATAATTTTACCATATGTAAAAAAAAAAAAAAAGAAAAAAAAAGAAAAAAAAAGAGATTTCTCAATTTAACCTCATTATTTGAAAAATAAATAACTTCGGATCAGTAATTTGGGTTAAAGTTTGTACATGAATTACTGTGATTTCCATTTCCCAAAGGGAAGAGCCTTGATAAACCATTATCACCTATAAACTAAAAATTAATTTGCAATTTGAGCACAACACATTCCCAAAACCACTTTCAATAGGTCAGAATTAAATTTAACTCATTGTTTGTCTTTATGCTTTACATCAAAATTAAGCAGTAGCCACTGGGTACCAAATTCCCAACTCACTACTCTGTAGTAGTGTTCCCACGAGCCTAGCAGCATTTTCATTGACTTAATACATACAGCTTCATCACTGTCAAATGAAATATTCACATATGTATGTTGTATTTCACAGGAAATGACAAAGGACTAGGAAAGGAGGATGCACACTTCATAGATGCCAAGCTTTTTAATATCAACTTCCAAATAAAAAGCTCTTCTGCTCAAAATGTAGAGGCTGTAACAAACAGTCTGTAAAGGGAATTTCTCCCGTGGTCAGATGATGCCCTAGTCCTGGAGAGTTTTTATGTAATCTGTATTTTTTCTTATTTTTTAATGCTGTTTTTTCTTAATTGTGTTTAATCTGTGCCTGCTGTGGGAGGGGCCTCTCAGGGCAGAGGGCCAGCAGCCAGCTTGCCTTGGGGTGTTTCTTGTCAGGAAGGCTCCATCTCAGCCAGCTCCATCCCCCATCTGTCCATTTGCCTTCTCTTTTTGTGTCCATTTCTGATAAAAGCAGGTCAGCAACACACAGTCACTCACATCTCCTGCAGACATCTCCCAGCTCTGCCCAAAAGCCAAGAGGAGCCATTTGGGAAACCCCAAATCCTTCTTTGAGATATTCCTGACAGCTCAGCCAAGGCCAGCAAGGCAAGGCAGGCACAGGTTTGTGTATCTTCCTTTCACAGGACCTCTCTCAGTGTTTGGAGTGGCAGAAACCAGATTCACCTAAACCAGGGACTGGAGCTACTGGCAAAATTGCAGTTGGGTCTGAACCCCCGCACCAGTTTGTGGATCCTCAGAGGTGGAAGGTGCTGTTTCTAGCAGCAGGATTTGGATGTGCAGCCTCTGTGTGCAGATATCATCAATTAGTCTGGGTTTTTTTTTTTTTCTAGAGACCAAAAATAAACTCCGTGCAAAGGATACAGTCAAAACCTGAGGCCAGAAAAGCACCAGGTGAAGCTGCTGCTGCGTCCTAAGGAAAGCCAAAGGGCAAAGTGAGATCCATCACAGCTTGATCCAAGGGGAAGGAGAGATCAGCTACAGCAACACTTCCCGTGCTGCTGGAGAGGAGGAGACACAAAACCTCCCCTGGTGCTGCTGAGTCCCCTCCATACCCCCTGCCAGTGAGGGGATGCTGGTGCTTGTGGGCCAGGACTGGCTGCTGCACTCACCTTGGCTCCCTCTGCTCTGCAGTGCAGGCAGAGCCCTGCTTTGAGCAAAGAAAGCCCAAAAAAGAAAAAGAAAAAGAATAAATAAATAAAAATAATTTTATATAAATCCCTCTTTTTGCAGGAAGGCTCCACACACCCCATTCCCTTTCATCCCACAGTGCCAGTGTGAGCAGTGCAATGCACAGTGCTGGGAAAAGTCTCTGTAGCCTGAAATATCCACCCTGCAGTCCCCCAAAGTTTCTATGCTAGCTCAGATTCTAGAGGGCTTTGGAGGAATATTTCAGGGACAAGGCAAAAGATTCCAAAGGAGGCTCTAAGCCCCAGATGTTGTCCAAGACCTTTATTCTCACTGGTTTCCAGGGGGCAAAGAGAATGAAGGAGGAAGAACAGGGCCTTATCTAGACTCCTGCTAAGGAGAGATAGCTGGACTCAGGCAATAGGGTCAGAAAGGGGAGGAAGGGTTAAACTACATGGTTACAGACTCCAGGGGTCTCTGGGGAGGGACAAACCATTCCCCAGAGAAATACAGCAGTAGCCCAGGGAGGGTGAGTGCCCAGCCCTCTGCAGCCAGAGGGGGACTTGGCACAGGGCAGAGCCCTCCTGGTCCTGCACTCACAGGGTGCAAGGAAAAGGAACTACCTGTGCCCAACACAAGCAAGAGAGAACCTGCCTGTTTCCTACAGGGCTCAGGGACATCAGCTCATCCCAGTGTCTTTGTCTGCTAATAAAGTGCCCATAATAACCCTGGATACCTCACAGTGCTGACCCCAGAGCCAGTCAGGGGACAGCACCCAGGAACTGCAGCCTAAATAAAGCGTTTCTATAGAGTTTCCCAAATACTCAGACCTGAAAAGCTTTCCTGTCAGCACTTCAGGTTAGCAGAGCTGGGACAGGGTAATGTTTATTGTCCTCATGAGCAAGCAAGCAGCAAGTGTCTTGTCCAGGAGCACCAGGGGTGTCCAGCCAGCCCTGAGGGTCTCAGCATCAACCCTACAGGCAGAAAACCAGACAGGTCTTTCCTCCTTCATCTAGGATGATGTACAGAAAGAGAACAGCTACTAGGGCAGGACTGAAATTATCCCTGGCCAGGAGACAATAAGGAGGGAACAGACCATGAGCTGGAAATCACAGCTGCAGCAGAGGATGCATTTTTGGTGATGCAGCAGCACAGTGCACAGCTGTCACACTGACACACAGCAAAGATTTCAGCAAAATAGGAATTTCACCTGTTACCACTGCAGCAAACCTCCCGTGGGGGTTTTGGTCACTTCCTGGTGGGATGCTCTGCTCCAAAAGAGGCAGGAATGGGCCCAGGACTAGGCAAGGTGCAGGCAGGGTGGTTCTTACCCAGGGTCTGCTCTGCAGCTGCCAGGACCCCGAGGGTCTCTGCTTCAGGGGTATTACAGGGACAGCTTCTCTGCCTTCCCATGAATTCAGCTTAAGCCTCTGAATTAAAAGAGGAAGGAAAAACAAGATTAAGAAATATTTGCAAATAAATATTCTGGGTACTAAAGCAGCATTCCTGCCCACTGCCTCCATCCCTGCAGTGAGCTGAGGGCAGCAGCACAGAGTGGCTGCAGCAGCAGCACCCCTGCCCTGAGCACTGCAGGGGCCCAGCCCCGTGTGGAGCATCCCTCTGGGACACTGCAGGTGGTGGAGCAGCTTCACCCTCCCCTCTGCTGCTGCTTTTCCAGCAGGAAGGAAACTCAAACCCTGGGGAGCCCTGCAGTGCTGGTTGGCTGTTCCCCCACACCACTCTCCTACTGGGACAGATCCTAACAAAAGGGACAAGCTGTTGATGAAGTGCAGCACTGCATGCCATGAAAGGGTCCATGAATGCACCAGCTGGGCTCACTCCTTGTGCCTCAGGAGCTTCCCAAAGCCACCAGGACCACCAAGACTTCAGGCACCTCTACAGCTTTGTGTGGGGATCCAAGGATCTTCAGCAAATAAAATAACCAACATTTTAACCACATTTATGCCTTTTCATCCATTTGTACCACGTTGTAGGCCCCTGTAAATGAATACCACAATGTTTATTTCACAGAGGAGTGTTAAGCAGTCTTTAAACTTTGAAACTCTGAACTTACCAGCCTGCAATCCCAAAGCATTACTATTAAGAACACGGTTCTCATAATAAACTTTTGGCATTACAACACTATTTGCTTTTAATAGAACAGTACTTCTTAAGCAATTTAGTTAATTTGATTTATGACAAAAAGAAATTTGAAGAGTATAAAACCTCAGGAAGAGAACAGCAGGGAAGGCAGCTCTGTGATTACCTCCCCCTGCACACATGTAAACTGCAGATGAGGTAAATCAAGAATGAGACTCAAAGTTACTGCTTCTCCACTTTGGAAAGCTGAGTGAGAGGAGACTGCAAGGCTGGGAAAGGAGAGGGCTGTGCTGTCCCACAGCAGGGCTGTGACTCAGGGACTGAAACACCTCACCTTAGGACTAGCCATTAAATAAACATTTGGTGGTTGCATCAGGTAGAAGATCCTCCAGATTTGTTTCCTAAGTCTTGCAAATGTTATTGAACTCACCAAACTGGGCACAGCAGCCCCTCAGTGTTCCCAGGAGGAGCTGACATCCTTCCTGCCACATCAAAGGCCTTTGGCTGTTGAAGCTGGACACTTGGTTTTGCCAAAACCTTCTTTACTCAGTACAAACCCCTGATGGGGAAAGGGCAGCCTGGGATTCCAAATGTCCAACTTGTGCAGCAAAGCAGAGTTTAAACTTCCTTGTTCCATTTCAGTCACTGTAGCTCTGTCACTGTAGATAAATCACTGGAGCCTGGTTCAGCTCACATCCCAGCTGATAACAGGACAGAAGTGCCCAGAGGGAAAGTTAACTGGAGGGTCTCACATTCCTTGGTCTCTCAAGGTTTGATCTGTTCTACAAACCAGGATTCCTTTCTGGCACCTGATGCCAAATTTCTCCCTGACATTCCCTCTATCACCTCGCTGGCTGTCACTGCAGCAGAGCCCTGCACAGGGACCCCTCCTCACCCCATGGCTCAACCACGAGCCATGCTGGAGGCTCCTGCACAACCCAATTCGTGCTCCTCCCTCCCACTGCCCCCTCTTCCCTGCCCCAGGAAGTGTCAGTCCTGCTGTCCCCTCTCCCACCCCTGCCAGGTGACCTGGGTGACACAGCTCAACTGGAGGGGCCAGAGGTAACATTGATTTACTCTCATTAACAGACAATTACCGAGGGCTCTGAAGCTGTCAGATCTGATAAAAGGACATTAAAATAGTCCTTATCTTCCTTCACTTTTGCAGTTTCCCTCAGAACAGAGCACTGGGCACTGAGTCCTGTCTGGGAGGACTGAGGGTGACCTTACAAGGCCCTGTCTCCAGAGAAGCTGCTAAAAGCAGCACATCCTCCTGCTGAGTCAAACCCTCTATCTGTTCACATCACCACCCATGGCTTCTCAGTTTGTTTGTACCCATCAGTCAAATCTTTCCAAGGAATTTCAACCTTTAGAATGATTTTCCCATTAACCTTCACCACAGAAAGCCACCAGAAAGAGAAAGTCACTCTCAAAACCAGCTCACAGCAACCAAACAGCTGCTGGCTGGAAACTCTCTGGGGCAATCTGACATGCTACACCAGCCCAAACAGGACCATTAACCAAAGAAACAGCAGCCAAAAAGGCACTATTACCCAAATAAACTTCTTGAAAGCTCAGTTCTGAAGTAGAAGGGGGTCAGAGCAGATAATCCCATGTCTCCAGGGGCTCAGGTGGTGCCCAGGGTGTCTGCAGAACCATCCTCGGAGCTGAAAGCAGGGAAATAAGTCAATAATTGTGTAATCAGTAGCATCTTACTTTTTTTAATGAACCTGTGGGATGAGGGTTTTTCCCCAGCACCTTCCCTCTCCTCTTTTTCCCAGAGCTCATCTTTCACTTTGTCATGCAATTCCCAGCTGGCCAGCTGCAGCCTGCCTCCATCCCTTTTCCATTACACACTCGGCTGAGCCGAGGATGAAAGGGCCCCCGGATTCCAGCGAGAAGGTAATTAATTGACTTTCTGCTCTCGTTGCTATGCGGCAAAGGTGGAAGGCGCAGCAGCCACAGTTCATTTTTAATCCTGGAAGATTCCTCACAAACGGCATCATTACCGAGGTGATCACCGGCTCAGGGAAGGGGTGTTCCCGGGAAGAGGAGGGCTGTGAGGAGGAGACCTGAGACACCCACCCCACTCCCTGTTAACCCATCAGCCAGGGGTTAATTTTGGAGTTTATTTCCTGAGTAGTCTTTTCCTTTCTCTCTGGAACCTGCCCTAACTCCAGGCTGGGCAGAGAGCAGAGCCACCACTGCTGTGCTGGCTGGTGTCAGCCCCCCAGGCACAGGCTCCAGGTAGGAGCAAAAAAATCACAGTTTGAAGCTGAAAATAAGTGCCTGGTTGGATATGCTGTCCTTGGCAGTGTCCAAGGCTGGGTTTGATGGGGCTTGGAGCAGCTTGGGATAGTGGAAGGTCCAGTGGAATGAGATGGACCCCAAGGTCCTTCCCAACCTAAACCACTCTGTGATTCTGTGACTGAGCCTTGTGCCCAGCTCAGGTGAGCACCTTTCCCTGGTGTGACAGCAGTGCTGTGCCCTTGAAGGCACAGGCATCACCAAAATTATCTTCTTAGTATGATGGAATGGAAAATTCTACCAAAATTTTTTAGAAGATCATTTTTCAGTTCAAAATATTAAAAACTGTTCTCTAGCTGAGGTGACAGAACCAATTACATGCAGAAAATTGTAGATAAGCTGAAAATATATTTGAATTTCAACTTCAGACAAACACTGGAAATTAATTCTTCTTTCCTCAGCAGCAAAAAGTAATGACAAAAATATATCTCTTATTTGGGCACATTCATCAATATATCTGTTATTTGGGCACATTCATCCAGGTAAGGGCTTCTCACTCCTCTGGAATTTGACTCCCCTGAGTAATCAGCTGGTTCTCCACTGCCCACTCTGGCTTTTGGTGATTTCTCACTTCCCAGCAGCACGATGCCTCCAGCCCCACAGGGCCTCGTGTGCTATTTGCCTGAGAAGGTCAGCAGCAGAACAAATATTTGCCCTGCCTGTGTCTCATTTAGGGCTTTATAAGAATTAAAGTTTTATTTTATGATCAGACTCTGTATCTCTCTCTGGTTTTTTTCCAGGTTTCTTGTCACTCTGGGATTGTTTCCTTTGATTTTCAGCTAGCACCAATGCCGTTTTGCCAGGACACACAGAGAACCTTGCCAGGATCTGAGTCTTGGTGATAGCACAGAAAATATGGTTTTCATAAAATCACAGAATGGTTTGAGTGTGAAGGAACCTGAAAATATCTCATTCTAAACCCTGACATGGGACACCTTTCACTATCCCAGGGTGCTCCAAGCCCCATCCAGCCTGGCCTTGGCCACTTCTGGGAGTGGAAGTTCTGCAGGAATGCCCTGAAGTGGGGCCAGACTAAACACACCTATAACCACAGAAGGGATTTTTCTGCTTGTGTGCCTTGTCCTCCACTCAGCAGTGGAAGTTCAGCCTTTTCCACCCCCTTGTGGCCCAGGACAGGCTCACCCGGGGCCTGGGGCTTGGTTTTGGTGGAGGCACTGCATGAGGAGCACACAGGGACGAGCTGAGGATGGGAGGAGGTTACTGCCCACCAAGGGAAACCTGGCACTGGTAACAAGGCAGGGATCCTCTCCCCGCTTCTGGCCAGGGCCATCATCAAATTTATAACACCTGTAAAAGCACAAGGCTCCCTCCCCTGCCTGCAATCCCAGCAGAGCTGTCTCACTTTGCTGTTCTCCCTCATGGACCTGAGTGCAGACATCACCCACAGGGAGGGGTGCAGGGCCTCAGCTGCAGCAGCACCAGGAGCAAAAGCACATTGTTAAAGGTGTCACTTTATAGCACAGGGCTGGGGCGAGGCAGAGATTCATTTTCACCTATCTGAAACTGTTGCAAAGCCTGAAAGTGGTTTTCTTTCACGATTCTCTGAGTTGTGAACTGCCCCCTTCACCCGTGCGAGGTGTGTGCTCTGAAACGCGATGGAGGTGCCCCGTGTTCCTGTGTTGCCTGCAAACAGTGTCCTCCTGTGATCCTCACAGCCCCTGTGGCTGGGCGAGCCGTGCACAGCAGCAGCAGCATCCCAAGGAGCTGATTCCAGAGGTTCCCATCCCTCCTTCCCATCGCTGCATCCCGGGGATTTCTGCTGCCGTCACCGGTGGCATTCCAGCCCTCACCTGCACGGGAGCCGCGCTTCCCCCTCCTGCCCAGCCTCTGCTCTCAGGAGCTGGGACACACCTCTGAGCTGCTTTTCCGAAGAAAACAAAGAGCTAAAATGTGTTTTACTGTTTGAACACTTAACACGTCACGCAGATTCCGTCAGCTCGGCGTTTACAGCCCGCTGTGCTTCCCCCGTGCCTCTGAGCTGTGCTTTGAGCAGAGAGCATTTCCCTGTGCCCACGGTGGGGCTGCAGAGCTGCTGCACGACGCCTCTGACGTGGGATTTGCATCAGCAAAAAAACAACGCCTGGGCTTGTAAAGAGGAATTTCTGAATGGGCACACCGCCTCAGCAGAGTGCTGCCTTTGAAAGAAGCAAGGTTATTTCCTGAGACGTAATGAAATTGATTGTTTTCAAACGTGGAGGTGGAGAAATGTACGCATATGCCCTGTATGTAAAATCAAGAATCTCCTGAGCTAAAAGGGGCCCACGAGGATGGAATCCAAGTCCTGACCCTGCACAGGGCACTCCCAATGTCCCACTCTGTGCCTGAGAGCAGTGTCCAAGCACTGCCTGAACCCTGGCAGCCTTGGCCCTGACACAGATTCATTATATATAGAATACTGTGGCTACAGGAGATAATTTTTTCCCCCATGGAGTTACAGCAAAGTGTGATTTGGGTCAGGATTTATGTGCTCAGATTCTCTCTAGGGCAGTCTCTGTAGGTTTCTGGGCAGATACTGGAGGTACAGCTGCTCACCAACACCCATCCATCCATTCATCCCTCCCTCCCCCCCTCCATCCATCCATCCATCCATCCATCCATCCATCCATCCATCCATCCATCCATCCATCCATCCATCCATCCATCCATCCTTCCTGATTCCAGCTGCCCCCTTGCTCAGGGAATCCCTTTGCTCTTTGGGGCCCCTCACAGAGGAGCAGGCAGCACTGCCTCCCACCTCTCAGCAGGGTGGAGCCAGGTGTGAAGGCAGCACACAAAACCATAACACGAGGCAGGAGGGCTGCAGTGCAGAGCTGCTCCCCCAAAAGAGGACGAGCCTGTTTATTTCTTTCATTTTTACACATTTGTGGGTCTGGTTGTGGATTGGCTCCTGGGGTTACTACCCCTTCACCCCACTGGCCAGAGCAGCTGTCAACCAAAATTATTTTCAGGCTAGAAATATGTAAACAAAGACAGTGAACAAAAACAAGAAAGTTTGTTTTTGTTCCAAAGCGTCAGAACCTAAAAAAAATGCTCCTAATATTGTGCAGAATCTAAAGACTGAATCCATCTTATGAACAAGTAGAAGGCTTTAGAAAAACTCAGAAAAGCCAGGGTGACAGCCAGGCAGATGCAGAGCTCAGAATGCTGGACATTTTGCTGTGCTGCTGATATGCTGGGTGGGCGTTGTTGGACCGAGCTCCAAATGCTCACTACACAGAGCGAGGGGCTGTGATTGTGTAGATAGGAGGCCTGAAACTGTCTGAGGCAACAGGGATTTATTCCTTGCCTTATCTCCCCTGCTCAGTGCACGTCATCACCCCTGATCTCACGGGTCCCAGAGGACGTGGCTGCCAGTGCTGCTCACTTGATAAGGGAAGCTCCATCACGTGTGTTTGTACAGTTCCTTTCCTTATATATTTTGCATAGCCACAACTCTTGTTCTGCATTTCTTATACAAGAAGATATGTGGAAGACAGCACATGCAATGAACTCTGATTAAAATGCATGTACAGGCTGCTGCTGTCACAGTATTCATAGAGGGGACCAGGCCTGGAGGCCTGATATAACAGCAGAAGATGCAAATTGGTATTTGATGGGAAGCAGTATGATAATTGCTCCAGCAAAAAATTGTCTGCACAAGAAGATGTGGTCAACACTCACCTCTGGGTCTCTCCCTTCCCCACATTTAGCAGCAGAGGTGAGCCTCAGTGGGTGTTTGAAATACTGCACAGAGAGCAGCCCATCCTCAAGGGCACCATTTCCCTTCACATCCTGTGTGAGCTGGAGCCTCTGCTTTCCTCCTCTGGCTGCATTACACTGCAAATAAACAGCAGAGCATTTTAAGGTACTGTAACCTCTTCTTCTGCACATTCCCATGCCAAGGTGATCTCCACTGCCACTGACTCAGACAATGAAACCAAGAAAAGCAAGTTAAGAAAAGGGAGGAAATTTCCATGAGGAAAGTTATCCTCTACACATCCTGCATGGGAATATCTGTATTGTTACCCAGGGATATTTCCTACCTACAGCCACCCAAACAGGGACCTGCTGTGCCCCACGCAGGGACACACTCAGCCACTGCAAACTGTGCCTGTGGCCAGCAGAGGCTCAGCTGGGTTCTGCAATTCCCTGCTGCACAGCCCCTGTCCAGCATTCAGCTCTAGACTGTCCAGGGGAGGAAGGGTCAGCCTGTGAGGGCTCCTCAGCTGCAAAAGAGGGAGGCTGGCTGAGAAGTGTCCATCACTCATTCAGTGGCCAGGGTCTGATTCTCAAGTGTGGCTCTTTTGAGGCTGAAGCCCCAGCCAGCAAACACTGTGTGTATCATGTCTGCAGCACCAGGTGACATCCCTCAGCTTTTGTGCTCTTAGCCAAGGTGAAAACACCACGATGTTCAGGGAAGCTGGAGGTCCAGGTCTCATTTAAACAAGAGCTGATGTCTGGGAAAATGCACACCATGGAAGAAAGGGATATTTTCTGCCTTTCAGAACTTCTCTCTTTGTTGGAAAGAGGCTAAAGGCAACTTGTAGACAAGAAATTAGGGAAGGAGATGCTCTGGGCAAGTGCTTATTTATTCATAGATAGAACAGGTTTTATTTATCCACTTTTAAAAACATGGCAAAATACCCCATATCTTTTTCTATGTCTCAGCATGCCTGTTCAAAAACTGGCAATCCTAAACCTACTTTTGTTCACAGCTTTTGGGGAAGTTAAATATTTTGATCTCCACCTTTAGATCCCTGGGCCCTTGCTATTTCTTTCCAGGCACCCTACTCTGATCCCACTGCCAGAGGTGGAGGAAATCCTATTGCTTTCATGGGCAGATGGATCAGGCTGATTGGGAATTTCAGGCCTTGTCTTTTTGTTGTGTTTTATGCTCATGTGTTTAAGAATTGGCTCATTGTCCAGCCTGCTAATGTTTTCAATTATGTGGAGCCCAATTCAATATCCCTACCTGACGGGGAGGCAGCAGGAGTTGGCTTTTTGTGTTCTCTGACCTAGAGCTGACTCCATTTGCTGCCTATCTGACTAACTAGTGAAGCAGAAAATGCTCACAATACAGCACAATTAATGACAGACTGAAAAACACACCAGATCCCAGCGGAGAGGAAGAAATTAGGCTCTTGCACAGTGAAGGAGTTTGTTGATGATGTTTTTCTATTTATAACATTTTAAAGGGCAGGCATGAGTTAGGCTTACTGGAAAATCCTGACTGCTTATTTTTTTCCTATAATTGGCTTAAATTCTTTTTTTAAATTGGAGACAATAATATTAAAATTCACTCCAGTTGTGTGACCATGTGCAGTGACAAGGGAGGGAGAGGGTTTTTCTGGCCTTTGACAATCTATCTCCCTTGGCAAATATGGGAATGTGTTTAAAGCTATATAAACTGAGAAATACCCTTTAAAAATAATTGTCAGTGCTGATATACTACCATCAAACAGAATTTTACAGCAAATAGACATATGAAAAGAGACATCTGGAGTGCTGAGTCCAGTTCTGGGCTCCTCAGAACAAGGAATAGCTACTGGAGGGGTCCAGTGGAGGTCACAAAGTTCATTTGGGGTCTGGAGCATCTCCCTTGTGAGGGGAGACTGCAGGAGCTGGGGCTGTTCAGCCTGGAGAAGACTGAGAGGAGATCCCATCAATCCACATAAACATCTCCAAGGGATGTCAGAGGGTGGTGCCAGACTTTTTAATGGTGCCCAGTGAGGATGAGGAGCAATGGCCAAAATACAAGAAATTTCCCCTCAACGTGAGGAAGAACTTTACACTGAGAGGGGAGAGCACTGGAACAGATTCTGCCTCAGGCTGTGAACCCCTCAGTTTGTAGGGAAACACCAATCACTAATTTCATGAACTTCACCAAGGGGATGGGTTGTAGGCTCCTGGTGTTTAGCTCTGGTGTGTGAGGTGCCTTTGGACACTGTAAAAAAACCTGCAGGAGCAGCATAAGCTCATTAGTGTGGTGATAACAGAGGAAACAGGACCCAAGGCATCCCAGTGAGGTGTAACAAGGGGAAAATACAGACACATGGAGCTATCTGAAGGCATGACTCTGTAAATCAGGAATATATTGACTTATTTATGGAGCCCTCCTATTAGGAGGAGCAAACGCTGCTTGGGCAGATGGTCTTGACTAATATTTTTGAAACACTTCCTGCCACATTCAAATAGCCAATCTAAATTTTTACTTCATTTCATGTCTCTGCCCTGGAAAGCTTCCCCATGCCCTGTACTCCCCCATGGCAAGGTTTGCAGCCAGCACAGGTCCTGCTCCACATCCCTCATGGGAAGGACTCTGCTCCAGCAGGGAGTGAGGAGCAGCAGCACCACCCATTCCTGCTGCTCACTCTGAGGCCACGAGCTCCATTCATTGCACAGAGGCAGGCAGTGCTCTCTGTGGTGAGTTCGTGTTTCCCCACAGGCCATTTTTCACGGCCAATAGAGCAGCCAGGTTTTTCAAGCACTCATAAATACAACTGCCCAAGGATTCAGGAGGACACGGCAGCACCAGACCCAGCTCACCTTTGCAGCACAGTGCTTGGCTCTGTAGTCAGCTTGAAACACACAGGATGTCCTGGTTTTCCAAAGGTCTTTAATATTCTCCCACCTCTGGTATCTTCAAAATCCAAACCACTTGGCTTTAATTGCAGACTGGAGGAGCTGGACTGCTTAAAAATCAGGTGTCAGAGTATCAGGTTGCAAAATGCTAATGTAGATCTACCTTCACTCTTTAGTGAACAGTGTTTGAAAAGCAAATATTCTTTAGCTTGAGAACATTAATTTTAATGCCAGTATCTTTCATTAACCCTCTCTGCAGGCACTGAGCACTGTGCCAGGCCAAGGCTATGATAAGCAGGAGTATGGCATTTGGCATATTTGAACTTTGCATCATTTGCACATTTTGACAATGAGTTTTTAATTCTCCCCTGTTTACAAGAGTTTGTGCTGGTGGTTTGTTTGGTTTGGGGATTTTTTTTTTGTTTTGGTTATTGGTTTTTGGGTTTTATGTGGGGTTTTTTGGGGGGTTGGTTTTTTGTTGTTGTTTTGTGCTTTTTTGGTTTTTTTTTAATAGTAATTTAGCATCTGAACATATATTTTCATTTCTTTAAAAGGGAAATGTTTCAGAAATTCCAGTTCCCCAACTACCTTTCCACATTTTCCTGTATTTTATTAGGGAGACACAACCCTGCATCCAAGTGGTAACACAGGACCTTGAGAAAGCCTTTAAATGGATTCTAAATTGATGTTTAAAAGCCTTTTATTTTTTCCTAGATGGGAGAGACTAATGAGTTTTAATTTGTTGAAAAGCCACCTACTGCCAAAAAAAAAAAAAAAAAAAAAAAAAAAAAAAAAAAAAAAAAAAAAAAGATATTTTTCTATTACCAGCAAATCATCTGCTTTGGAGACTGGTTTACTTATTTATGTAAGACCTGACCAAAAAAGCATTTGATTAAGGCTGTGTTCGGTCTTCCAATAAATTCTAAAGGGTGCTGCTGAAACAGGTTGTGCTTTGTAAGCATTCACAAGGAAGCAGAGGTGGAATGGAATGGACATATTAGCCAAAGGGGAAAATCTGAGCATTGCTGCCAGCACCCTGGTCTGTACATGATTTCCATGTGCTGAGAGCACTGAAACAGAGAGCTTTAGACCCTGCAAGAACAGCAGCAGCTGGATCACACTCGGTACTAGAATAACATTTCAGATCTTAATTCACAATTTGGGCTCTTCGCCTGAGGATTGTCTGCCCACAGCAGGAGAAATCCTTCCAGTTTTAAGAACAGAAAAGACAACACCTCTACCCTTGCCATCCTCATTGGGAGAGAACCTGGAGTTCCAGATAAATGGGGAGGAGGTGAAAAAGCTGCTGTCTCTTGAAAAGCAAGGTGTTGAGGAGCACTGGGGTACAGTTTGGAGGCCTGGACAGCTTCCAGCTGCTGGTGGGGCAGAGGAGAGCCATGAAAAGCACTGTGAGAGGGGGACTGAAGCCCTTGGTGACACAGCAGCAGGAAAAGGGATGGAGTTGAGGGAAGGACAACAGCCTGTGCTGGAGCCCATGGACCCCTGAGCGCCCCCAGCAGGATTCCAGGATTCCCTGTGCACAGACAGGGCAGGAGCTCCCGGTGCCATCCCCTTCCCTGCAGCACCCAGGAGAAAACCAAACCTGGCAGCCGCAGGAGGGAGATTTATTGCTGGGTTAATGACATCCTTCCCTTCCCAATGATCCCAGCCAAGGAGAAAAGGCTGAGTGGCTTTATCTTTATTCAGTGCCGCGGTCCTTGTGGGACACTTGAAGGTGATTGCATCACTTTCGGTGTCAGCCCTGATAAGATGCTGATTGTGTTTCCCGGTTTTCCCGTGGCAGAGAACCCCCCAGCAGCCTGGATGGTTAATGGGAGCTGACTGGCTCTCCAGTTTGCCAGAGCCCATCCCTTTGGCTTCCTGCTGCAGCACATTAGCACAACAAATTAACATCGTAATTGCATTTTCACTATTTATCACCGTGGAAAAGGGAAAAAAATCTAGAAAAGGGAAGATCACAGGCAAGGGCCCAAGAGACAGGTTAGGAAGGCAAGTCTCTGTCTGCACCTCCCTTCATTTCTATTTATAGCCAGCCATTAAATTATGCTAATAAACAGCCAGCCACGGGCTATGGCAAATCCCCTGCTCAGACACAGGAAAAGCTGAGTTAAATTTATTCAGCTTACTCAACTCACAGCACCCGTGTGACTGCTACCAAACCTAAAACCACAGGGATGCAAGGGCAGCTCCAGCATCTCTCACTGACACCCATCCCTGCAGCACAGCCATGGCAAGGCACACACATTTGGCATTTATATACATACATTTGGCATTTATACTCATACATATGTAAATCAAGCACAGGATAAAGACAACATGGAAATTCCAACAAAATGCCCCCTATCAATGGCTCTGACTTAATCAATTATTCTGGCAAAGGCCAATTCACTGCAGTTCATAAACTGATTCATCTGGGAGAAAACAGCCCTTTTAAGCAAATAGCAGTGTGATGCAGCTGCCACCAATTTCTCCAGAGCAATTGCATCAAAAATAGCATTTATTGTAGCTCTCCTTCACATGCAATTGGTTGTTATTTTATTTCTGTCTATATGCAGCACTTCCTAAAGGGGATAGCATCAGGTCCTCACATAACCTATATATTTAATCAGATTATCCAATTAAATAATACAGCCTTAAATGAAAAGTCTGCTATTCCCTCAAGCAGTTCTGGGAATGCTTTCATTGCTCGTTCTTGTGCTTAAAATGTACTAACAGCACTGCCTTCTGCAGCTATTTTTGGGTATCCAGACATTTGTAGAGCACCCATCACTAATTTTTAGATGCCAATACCTTGCTTTCCTCCTCAAATTACAGCAGTCAGAAATGTCACATTCATCTATAAAGTCACAGAGCACATAAAAATAACAAGTGCCTTCATCTTTTCTGAATGAGCAAACACAGGATGAAGAAGTGATTGTGGTGATGGGGTTTTTGTCGAGGAAAGAGGGGAATCCCAGCAGGGTGATGTGATTGCTGCCTGTGCTGAGCTGCACCCCTGGGATGTTGCCAGTGTGTACCAGGCAGAGGAGCAGCCAGGGGGGCTGGATAACCCCTGGGATTCCCTCTGACTGTCCCAGCAGGCAGCACAGGCAGGTGCTGTGTGACTGATCCGGCTCCTGGGGTGCCTCAGTGCTGCTGTATTCCCATACTGCCCCATCCTGGCTGCCCCATCCTGGCTGCAGCAGCTCTGGTGCTCTGAGGCTCTCTCTGCCCTTCCAAGCAAGGCTGTACAGGCAGGGAAAGGTTCCTACCGACTCTGAGCAGAAAGGGTTGGGGTTTGCAATGCCCAGAGGAGGATTTCACAGGAGGAAAGTCCTCATAACACTTTGCTGCAGGGAATGCCTCTTCCTGCAGGAAACCCTGTGAGGATCACAGCGCCCGTGGTTGTTTTCCCCCCAGCCCCAGCCTGGTAAGACACATTGCTTTACTACTGATTTACAGGTTAATCCAGTGTCTCCACATTATTTCTTCACTGGGTCACAAAGTGCTGCCAGCAGAGGCAGGGAGGTGTTGGTCACAGTGGTCCCAGGGGGTGGAGGAAGCCCTGCAGGGGCTCAGCAGTGAGGAGAAGTGAACACAAACACCAAGTGTTGTAACACTGTCTGTTCCCACGGGAAAATCTGGGGGAAAGGGACAGATTCAGCCTAGGATGAGCAGACTCTGCTGGCCACTGCAGCACTGGGCTCTCTGAAACCAGCCAGAAGGTCCAGGGGTGCCAGTGGGACTCCACCAGGAGGGGCTGACTGGGTGCTCAGGAGTTTCTGCCAGTCTGGCTCTCCCAGAGTGCCCAGGCTTGGGCAGATTTGGAGATCTGGTCAGAGCCCAAAACACGTTCTGTGTTCAGGTCTCAGTTACACTGCAGCTGTATGTGCAGAACCATGAGCCTGTGCATGCCACCTCCAACTCAAACAAATGATTCCCAGCACATTTTCTTCACCCACAACACCACAAGGCAATAAAATAATTAAAAAATAGTTAATTAAAGAATCTGTTCTATTTCTTTACTCCTCCCTACCACCTGAGCAAAGCAGGTAAGAGGCATCAACTCTTGGACATTCCCTGACTTCCCAGCCCTCCCTTTTCCTCCAGAGAGCAATTGGGTGGAAAGGGGGATCTTTTGCAGTCATTAAAATTTCATTTTGTTTTTAGGCAGACACGCTGCCATTTAAAAAGCTCCCTGGTGAGCAGGGGATGGGCAGTCTGGGGAAGGGAGAGCAGAGGCAGCAGGGACTGGGGAGGAGGCAGGAGGTGCCAATGCAGCAGTTGCAGGAGCAGCAGAGATGCTGCCAGCTCAGGGAAGGTTTGGCTTCTTGCCAGCCTGCTCTGTGCTCTGAAAAATAGCAAAGCTAATAACCTCAATTACCGCCCAGCCTCTCTGGGGGCTGCTGAGGATGCCTTTGTTTATCTGAGTCCCAACGTGAAAGCAGAGATTGTTTTTTGTCTGCAGGGGCATGTGTCATAGAGAGACTGGAGAAATAAACAGCCCATGTCAGGGAAAGAAAGGTCAGGGAATCACAGGCTGGTTGGGGTTGGAAAGGATCTTTAAAAACCATCTTGATCCAACCCCTCAGACATGGGCAGGGACAACTTCCACCAGAGCAGTTTGCTCAAAGTGCCATGCAGCCTTTCATTGACACCAGTATAGATCAGCTACACTTTCTTTCAAAACCCACTTCAGACACTGACAGCTTTAATGCCTTGAATTCTGACTCTTTTGGGCTTGTAGAGATTTTAATTTGGCACCCAGGATGCAGCAAATCACCCAGAAGGTCCCTGCCAATGTCTCAGTCTCAGCTGAAATGGGGATGGGCTTTCCCCCTGACCTGTTGTGGCTGTACCACATTTCCACTGCAACACTCATAACACATTTCCACTGATAAAAATGGGTCTGATGACTTTTTAAAGAGGCTTGGAGCTTCTGTAAAAGCAGTTGGGAGCTGATTACCAAAACACTGATTTTATATCAATTAGAGAGGAATGCCTAGAAGAGCTAGGCAGAATGAAAATCACCCAGTGTCTGTTGAATACTCGAGACTGATGGAACAATGCTGGACTTCTTGCAATCTTTCCTGCTTGGCTCTACATTCAGGAAATCTGGAGGGATGGGCTAAAGAAACCACTACCTTCACCATGAGATGAGGGACCTGAAAATGGAGCATGGCAACGTCTGTGTTGGGTCAAGAGAAATCCAGCCTTTGGTAGAGGAGAGCTCTGCCTTCCTCACCGGGAAGAATTAACTACATCAGATTTCACAGAAATGACTGTCACTGTAAAACCCTCCTTGTGTTGAAGGGCTGCTCCTGCTGATGAAATGAGCAGTGCTTTTGTTCATGCATGGCTTCCCCCTGTGTGTCACAGGACCCCGAGCCTGCAGGCTCAGCCATTCTGGTGTCTCTGCCAGATGGACGGGCCCCCACTGCAGCTGCAGTGCAGTTTGCTGTGCTGCAGCTTCATTTTCTGTGTAAGAAAAGCCACACAAAGCCTTGTCAGGACCAGCAAAATCCGATATTGTCAGGTTGCAGGTTCCCCCTCAGCAGCCCCAAGAACCTCAGGTGCTGGCAGTAACACACCTCCAGACTGTGTTTGTATAAATTCCAGTGAGGGTGGGCTTAGGTAATGGGAGTTAAATTTTCTCAATTCCCTGACAAAGCAGAGGCAATCAGCCAGCACTACAGCCATGCCATGAGTCAACTGTATGCCCTGTGTACAAACACAAGAAACACAAGCCTTGTTCATCTGCTGCAGCATAAAGCTGAAAATACATCCAATAATCCTCAGTCTCACTCCCCAGGTACTGGATGCAGAGAAACAAAACCTTTCTCCCTGGCACGAGGCAATAAAAGGGCAATGCCTGGCAGTTCAGCAGCCTGCAGCTGGGTGAGCTCTGGGTAACAGGTTAGCAGGGGTGTTAGACCAGGTTTACACAGACTGACTAAAACCCAGCACCCCTCACAGCCAGCAGGGATGGTGGGGCTGTGCTGTGGAGATGTTTTGGCTATGAAAAAGCAGAATCTAACAAGCAATGTAACAGCTCAGGTTAGATTGCACTGCCTCAGGCTAGGAGTCAAACCTCTCCTTGGCTAAGAGAGTCTGACAATTTAACCTTTGCCTGATCTCACACATGGCTGGCTCTTAAAAATTACTGTAGAAGGATTGTGAAAGGGGGAGGGGGAGTTATTTTATCTCTGACCTTGTTTGCTCACATTAAATAACCAGACAAGGCAGGGTCTGACACAGCCAGGCTGAACCTCTCTGTGGACACACACTGGCTTTTCCATTAGCCACAGGGAGCTGTTGGGAAATGCACATGAACCTGTCACACAAGACCCACAGAGCAAGGCAGGAGTCCCTGCCTTGTCCTCACCACACAGCTGAACATCTCCCAAGCCACACTGGACCAGTGGTGGGAGCCTTTCCACCCTGGAACCACCAGATGCAGCTTCCTCTTCACACCCCATTTCCTCCTTTAAAGACAGCAAAGATTGCACAGAACTTAGAGCTGGAGATTCACCTTGCACACACTGTGTGATTTTTCAGTAAAATCACAGGAACATCAAACACATGTTTAAGTTTGTCAGCCAAACCCTCTCTAGGTGCCTCCAGTCCTCAGGGCCTCGAGTCCTCTCCTGCCTCCACACTCCTGCAGAAATATTTGCTATTAACTTGTTATTCCTGCCATGTTTGGGCACACTGGTGACAACTGGGATATTAATGTCCCAGGCAAAGGCAGCCAGAGCAGCAGGAGAAATAGGAGTGGTGACAGGAATACTGAAAGAAAAAGTTTTGTTTGTGTGAGATTTTTTTACAAAATAATCCAAGAAACACCAAGGTCAGAGAACTGGTCAACTCCAGTTCAGGGTACCTGTGTGGGAGATGGACCAAATCCCAGTCTGGCCTGTGCTCCTGCAGAGGATGTAAATCTCACTGGAGCATTTTTCCCCTTGTCCTCTGCTGAGGAGCTGCATTTTGTCACATGAGCCCCTTGGCACTGCAGTGGTGCTGACTGGGTTCTGTGGGTCACCCAAAAAACCCCTTGGCATTTACAGAGAGAGTGACCCAGAGGTGACACCAACCACTGGAGTTCCAAGAAAACAAGATTTGCAGCAGGTCCCCAAAACCAGGGCTACACCACCCAGCACCACAGTGCAAACACTGGTGCTGCTGGTGCCACAGGGAGACCTGACCTTAGTGTCAAAAACGGGGTGGGCAACATAAAATTCCAAATTCAAATTGCTCTGTTCTTCAAATTAGGGTTCAGCTAAATGTAGATGCAGCAACTCAATAAGCGTAATTAATTGTGATCAAATTTTTAAGCTTAGGAGATTGCAGACAGCCAAGGATGCTCCCCCCTCCAATAAGAAGGGAATAAGGGAGAGGGAGCAGTGCAGATGCTGTTGATGTTTTAGGGAGATCTGTGTGCTCGAGGTTGATTAGCAGTTGTCAGGGTCCTTTCTGTGCCAGGAGCAGATAAGCCAGGAGCAGAACACTGCAGGCAGCTGATAGCAGCAATTCCCAGATCAAGGCTTGTGGGGGCTGAGGATGTGGAGCAGGAAAGATTTCCTGGAGAAAACAACTTGTGATGCTGAATGGTTCTGAAGTTTGTGAAAAGTGCCTTGAGCTTACTAAATACAAACACGTCACTGAAATCTTCCTCCCATCCTAGAGGACAGTTTTGTTTTAAACAGAAAACAGTATCTCTCAAGTTCAAGCCCAAATTCATTTCAAATATAATTGGGTTTGCCAAATACAAATCTTCAACCGTTGCTTAGAACATCAGCCACTTAAAAACATGCAAGTTTATTCTGGAAAACGTCACAAATCTTGTGCTGTCACTCCATATATCACCCTCATCAATAAAGGACATCAACTTCATTAAAACAAACAAGAAAAATCCTCAGTTTTAAAACAAAGCAGTCCCTCTGGAGGTTTTATGGGAATGTAGGTGACTGGAAGGACCTATCCATCTTTAATTTCTTAAGCCTCTTAAAAAGCTTCAAAACTGTTATGCAAAGAACTACAAACCCTTAGTTGCCAAGGGAAAAAGAAATGCAGAATTTCCAAGCCTCAAGCAGAACGAGTGCCCCCAGCCACCTGGGCTGTGGAGGGGCTCTGCCTTTCAGACAGAGCATCAAACTCATTTCTGGGTAATAGCCCTATAATTTAGATATCAAACCCAGGCCAATGAGGGCCCAGCAGCCACAATCACCACGTTTTTACCCATCCAACCTAGCACAGAAACCCTCCCGTAGTCCCCTTTCCCAGCACATTATCTTTAATCACAGGCATAATAGAGACTCAATTTAAGCCTTCAGCTGCATTTTCTTCCTTGTAATTCACAGTGCTGTATTTTCCTCAGCAATAAGCAATTTTCCCCCATTTCATTTTGCATTGATCTGCCTCAAAGGGTTTTTTTTAAAGGTTTTTAACGGGTCTATATAGAAGCCTCTGGTCAGTAATGAAGACAGAAACTCAGGGTTTTACCCAGAAAGGCAAATTGCACAAAGGAACTGCCAAGAGAGCACCCACTTCTGTTGTTCCCCTGCAGAAAACATCCCTGAAGGTTTGACAGTTATTTGCCAACATTCAAGAGCCCAAATCCCACCACCAAGAGCTGCCCCAGCCCAGGCAGGGGCTGTTCAATCTGATGCTGTCTCAGGGTGCAGTGACCACCCAAATGCTTTGTTACCAGAGGTCTGGGCTTCACCTCCTTGCTCTGGAACCTCCTCCAGCCCTTGCTCAACAAGGAGCCTCTTTGAACAGCATCAGGAGCCTCGACTGTTTAAAAAGAAAGTTGCCAAAACACGAAATGAATCCAGGCTGTGTAAATACACAGCTTCCCCTAATTGACTCTTTAGATGCACCTATGTCAATGCAGGCACCCAGAGATGGATCAGCATGCAGGGCTGAAAGGTCTGCTCCTCCCCAGAGGCAGCTGGGCTAACATTGCAGAAATTACAATCATGTTTTCCTTTTCTGTTAATATTTTCATTCCAAAGGTCATTCACCACACACACACACACTCTCTCACCAAGCAGGGGAAGGTGGAGGCAGCTGCTGGAATCCCAGGCACAGGAGTCAGTCACTCCTTCAATGAAGCAAATCTACAATCTTACTACAAAGATATTTCTATCCATGCTTGACTGGAAAAAGCTTCCTGGAGTGGCTCAGCCTGTGTCTAACACCCAGGCTCAGGGAGCAAGTGCAGGACACCTCTCTGCACTTCCCTTGGGCTGCTGAAGGTGCCAGGTCTTCATCAGGGCTTGGAGCAACCTGCCCCAGGGGAAGGTGTCCCTGGCCAGGGCAGGAGTTGGACAGAGCTGAGCTTTTGGGGTCCCTTCCCACCCAAACCATCCTGGGATCTCCTCTGAAGCTCAGTGCTTCAGAGGGCACCCTCATCCACACCAGGGCAGCCAGGCTTCAGCCACCAGGAGCTGCTGCAGCCAGCCTTGCTCAGCAAGGTCTCACAGGGGATGAGAGACATCCTCCTTCTCTTTCCTCCTGGAAGGCAAAAAGGGTCAGGACCCACAGCAGCCACGGATCAACAGCAAAAGAGGGACCCCAAAAGTGATGGCAGTGCTGAGCCTGAACTGGGGTCTCTCACAAGGGGTGCCTGATCCCAGGAGCCCTGGGCAGTGTGTGGGTGCAGAGAATGTGGTTTATGCACACAGATCTGAGAGCCTCCCATGGTTAATAACCTTCCTGAAATTTCTAAGGAACACAATATTTTCTCTGACTATTATCATATTAGCCTGAGAAGGCTTGTGTGCCCCATCCTAGAGGGTGTCAGGAGCTTAATATTAATTAAATAGCAGATTTAAGGTTATTTCTCATAATCACAGCTGAGATTTGAATTATTGCTTGATGATATTCTACTTTGGCCCGCTCGCTGCTTTTGATTAATTATTTGCATTTGCTGGTTTATAACATCCATGCATTGCTTCAGACAGAGGCATCTTTTTTGATTTTAACTGCATTATATTCTCTGGTCAGATGATGGATTGGAGTTCCCAGCACACCATAAACAGCAGCCCATCCTGGCCAGCATGATATGTATCTATGTCCCATATTCACTCCTCAGAATATCCTGTATTCAATCATCCTCATATTCATTTCTCCTGATATTGTTATTATTATTGGCCTTAGGGAACTTGTTTTATAGGCTATTTAGTTTGAATTAAGCATGTATGCCAGTCACTTCTTGTTTCCAGAAGAACACAGATGATAAATGGGAGGATTTACGCCTGGGCTTTGCTTAGGACTAGTTCCCATCTTTATTTATATTTAAGTGTTATTACTATTAGGGAAACAACATTGTCAGGAGCTTCCATGCACGCTTTTCACAAGCTTGTTAGTGGGTTCATGAGGCACTACAATGTAAATTACATTTTCTTTCTACCAACTTTCTGACTTAATCAAATATGCTCTCAAAACACCGAGGACTTTTGCCATCTTCCCCTCATACAGCTCACTGCTACTTCCCAAAACTAAATTCTTTGATTGATCAAGAGATTGATTATATTTCAACCAAATTTCATCTTCATATTAAACTGTCTACACCTTGAGACTTATTGAGATTTTCATTATTTTTTAATTGACCACTCTTGGTTATTTAGGAACAATTGAATGCCTAGACTCTTAGTCGGGACAAAGGTTTGACCATCCTTTCTCTCAGCTCTGACAAGACCAAATCAGATAAGCACACACAGTCAAATGGCCACGTGTGCAAGTGATGATGGAATATTCAGCCATATAATCCAAATTCCCCCACACTCAATGCAGCCACGTCAGATTTTAGTGCTTTATGCCCTTCCCACAAGCAGAGCACACTTCAGATGACACAATGCTCAAACTGCTCCCTGTTATCCCTCCACTTTCTCATCCCACAAGTGACTCACAGGAATTTCCCTGGGGATTTGGGGCGTTGCCAGTATCCCTCGTGACAGGGGGAGCTCTGCTGCCTGCTCTGCACCCCTCTGGGGCAGGAGTGAGTCACCATTCCCTGCGTTTGGCCTGGAGCCCACCTTTCCCTTTCCACTGCTGCAATGGGCCAGGCTGCAGCTGGGAAACACCAGGGATGTCCTGGGCAGCACCAGGGATGTCCTGGGCAGCACCAGGGATGTCAGGGACTGTAAGAGATGTCCCAGTGAGAGCAGTCAGAGAGAGATGCAGGACTCCAGGCAGCTCTGTTCCAAAATGCTGTTTATTGCAGAGGGGGTGTCACAGCAGTCCTGGATCATGGGTGGTACAGAGCCCAGCCTAAAAGCTGCCAGCTACAGCTTATAGGCGTTCCTGGGAGACCCTTAAGTTCTGGTTACAATACATTCTATCTTTTTCTGTGTTGAATATGCTAATTTACAACATCCAACCAGTAAAAGACACAAATCCTATAGAACCTACATACAGCCTATTAGAAGTCCTACATTACCATACTGTGTTGCATTTTTAACCCTAAAAGCTCCTTTCTAGACCCCTTCTCTCTTCCCTGCATGTCAGCAGAGACTCCCCAACCTTTGGACCCTTGGCATCCCTTAATTTGCCATTTGTATTGTTCAATCAACAGGGATTCCCCTTCAGCTGGCTGAACCATTGTTTTCTGGTTGTTCAGTAGCAGCTTGGCATCCTACATCTCAAAGCTCGCCTTCATTTCTGTTGTGCTTATAGGTTTCATATGCTCAAAATCTTTTGCCAAGCAATCATATTTATAAGGTTTTCTTGTTTCATCTTTCCCAACAATGAGCAGCACCAAGGATGTCCTGGGCAGCACCAGGGATGTCACTGCCCTGCCCTGCCCCTGGTGACTGCACACACACAGTGACTTCTCCTCCTGAGAGTCACAATTCAGGGTTCTCTCCACACATTTGTGTGATGCTTTTGCTTCGAGTTTCCAACTGATACTAAAAAATCCCTGCATTTCCCCCCTTTGTGGAGGCATTTGCTGCACTGTGACAGCCTTTGGCACAGCAGTGTCACACACCATCAGCCAGAGCTATGCATTAGTCAGCCCTGCTCTCCCAAAATAGAAGTGAGCAGCCTGATGCACGCAAGCGGATTATGAAACTATTTTGTCACATCTGCACTGGGAGATTAAAAGCTGACAAATTATTATCATCATGGAAATGGGTTCTCCAGCAAGGTGAAGATTGGAAACAGCTGGGATGCCACCACCAGAGCTGAAGATTGTCAAGACTGGCAGATTATCTCCTGTCTCCATAATTTTTATATACAATTCCGGCTACCTGACCAGAGATTAGCGCAGGGAAGCCTAAAATAAGGCATGACTCTATTTTTCAGACAGAATTTTTCCTTCAGTGTGCAGCTGACAGGATATTTGGGGAGGAAAATCAAACAAAGAAATCATATCCCTCCAAACCCAGGGAGACAGCAAATCCTCTGTGAGTCAAAACACAAAAAGACAAGAAAAAAAAGCGCACCCATGATCAAAGGCTTTGCCTGGAAATATTACTAGGAATTAAGATGATAATTCTTGCTCTATACAAATCTTACAAATGTAAGTAGCACATCTCAGCAAAATGAATGCCCAGATGCTGCAGAATGACTTTAAATCAAGGGAATGCAGAAGCAGCCATGCAGCAGGGAGCAATGCAGGCTCTGGTCACCCGATGCAGCAGCAGACATCCCTCCTCCTCACACTGAGACTCACCCTGGCAGCCCCTGGTCACTGCCCTGCAGCCAGAGCAGCAGGGGATGACTCAGGAATGGCTCTGAGAGCAGAGACACCCTTGAGGACAGGACTGCAGGAGGATGAGGCATAACACATTCTTCCCACTTAATCCTTGCCAGTGTAAGCACATTTCCTATGAAAGCTTTAAAAATAAAGTCCTTGAAGCAGCAGAGAAGGGAAGTGTGTGCCTGTGTACCACTCTGCATCCTGCTGCAGGTGCTGCCACGTGCTCAGGCCCGAGGCAGGGTGAGGGCAGGAGCAGAGGAGGGAAGGAGAGCTCAGGATCCATCACATTTCTGTCTCATCACCCTGCCAGCTGCAGCAGGGAAGAGATCCTTGCCCAGAGTCCTGATTCATGGGGCAGAGGGATCATGGCCTTCAGGACAGGAGGGAGGGTGGAGATGTTTTCATTCCTGACCTTCCTTAGATGGTCAGGAGCTGGGGTTTATTTTTGAAGATGCATCTTGGGCTCAGACACAGCCTCACTGAAGTGCTGCAGTGCTGAGAGAGAGTTCCATGCTGAGCAGGCTCCTGGCAGGACCTGTGGCCCCTGGAGAGAGGAGCCCATGCTGGGGGTGATGCTGGGGGGTCCAGGCTGGAGCAGCCTGTTCTGAAGGGCTGCACCCCTGGGAGACCCACCCTGGAGCAGTTCGTGGAGAGCTGCAGCCTGTGGGAAAGCCCAGAGCTGGACAAGCTCAGGGAGAGCTGTGTGCCATGGGAGGGACCTGTGATGGAGCAGGGGAGGATTGTGAGGAGTGTCCCCTGAGAAGGGAGGAGCAGCAGAGTCAGGCTGTGATGAACTGACCACAGCCCCACTCCCTGTCCCACCGTGGGGAGGAGGGAAAGAATTCAGGAGTGAAGTTGAGCTCAGGAAAAAGAGCAGGTGTAGGGAAGGGATTTTTAGGATTTGTTTGTGTTTTCCATTACTCCACTCTGATTTTGTTGGTAATAAATTAAACCAATTTCCCCAAGTCAAGCCTGTTTTGCCTGCAGTGGTAAAGGTGAGAGATCTCTCCCTGGCCTGATCTCAACCCACGAGCCTTTTGCTAGATCTTCTCTCTGCTGTCCAGGAGGCGAAGAGTGATGGAGCAGCTTGAGGGAACACCTGGCACCAGCCAGGCTCAACCCACCCCAGCTCCCACATTACTGACACAGCCCCTGGGGACAGCATCACCTGCAGCTCCAGTGTCAGCCTGACCACCACTGAAGCCCATTTCAAATACGAAATTCCACATGTAAGTCCATCACAGGCAAAAGACCCAAGATTTTGGTGCAGCTCTTCCTGCCAAGCTGGAGAAGGGGAAGGTTCATGTGGGAAGCCTGTTCAGAAGCAGTTCATCTACCCAGGCCCTGCAGCCTGCACTTGTGAGAGTTATTTAAAGTACCCAGATACAGAAAATATCTCATGAATTCCTAGGGGCTCACAGTGTGAGCTTCTAATAAGTGAGCACTCAGGAACATTAAGGGAAAAGTTACGACTTTTAAATAAGCACTCAGGCTGAGCACCTGATTTATAAATATTCTGTTTAACCAAAACAAAAGCAGAAGTAGCTCAGCTCCCTGGCCAGCCACAGCCCAAGTTCCAGCTGGGTTGGAATGGTAGGGATAATCTCCCTGCTCAATTACTCACAGAATTTATCCAACAGAGATGTCTGTTGAATTAGTAACACTTTAATCAAACTCAATATTTTGATAACCCAGGAAAAATCCACAGCACTTCATGCCTCACATAGAGAAGGGAGTATCTTTCTGCCAGGAGCAATCTGAAAGGGAATGTGACCACCAGAAATCAATTTTCCAATCCCTGTATACTAACAACAATCAGAGTATTCCAGCTTTTTGAGGCTTATTTACATCTTGAACCTGCTGCCCTGAACATGGGATATGCAGAAGAAAACCCTTCCTGAGCTGGAGAGCCCAAAGTTCATGTGAGCAGGGCAGGACACAACACAGAGCAACTCAGCTCAGTTCTTCTGCATGTTCTGTGCTTCAAAGGGAGATAATAAAACCTAGACCCACCAAAATCTCTGCCTGAATACCCCCAGAGGGGAGCAGGAGAGAGGTGAATGTTGCTACACATTGTGCTTGACCTGCTCAGGGTCCCACGTGGTTTGTGAAAGGTGTTCCCAGCAAATACTATTAACTCACTTTGTTTCCTACAAGGTACTGATTTCCAATATTTTAACAAGTCATTTGAAACACTCTGTGATGTTTGTATTTATTGCTTGAGTAGATTGGAGGTCTCAGGTGCAAAAGCCTGCCTGGGGCTATGTGTCTCCTTCCACCAGGGACTTGATTAAAGGGAAAATCCAGACCAATACGTAGAAGAATGATTTTACTGTTACAAGGAAACTGTTTGGATGAGAGAGGATCAGAATTTTCTCCCTTTTGCCATATATAGCTTGAAAATTTCACTTGCTCTCAAGAGTTCGGTGAGGAAATATTGATTATAAGAATTACTTGCTCTTCAAATGAGCCTTTAATTTGTCAGACTCAAGAGCCGTGCTGTTCTCTGCTCCTGCCTGAATGTGCCCTTTTCCTTTTAGCTCCCTTCCACATAAAATCTGCCACCCTGCCTTATTTATTATTGACCCGTCACAGTTTGGAAACACAGTTTAAAATAAATGAGAGCCTGAATGCCATGGCCGTGGAGTTATTAAACTGCCTGGCATTGAGGAAATTGCTTTTCATAAACATCCTGAGCTCCTATGGCTTTTTTTTTTTTTTCCTAAAGTGTTTAATACAATGAGAGCCCAAGTTAATCTGAATCAGTCTTCAAACTGAATTGTTAATATGAAGGGAAGATATATTATTGTTCAATATTGGAAGGCTGAAGTCAGAGGACAGAGCAGAGAGTTTCCCATGGACAAATAATATTCTTCATACTTGCTGTCACTTGGTGCACAAGCTGATCAGTGGCAGAAAATTCCTCCACATTCTCAGCAGTGAGGCCACACAAAGAATGTTCCTTTCACTTCTCCTCCCTCACACATCCCAATGCCAGCACTCTCCTGCTGCTACCTGCTCACCCTGGCAAAATACAGACAGTAACAGGTGAACAAACAACAAAACTGTGATTTCCACTGTGTGCTGTATGTGTACAGAGGCACAATAAATATCCTGGAGTTGTTAATTCCCTAATTATCTTACAGTTGGGAGCACCCAGGCATGTCCTGTCTGTTCCAGGCACCAGAGAGGGCAAATCCACAGAGGTTTTTGGAAAGCCAGACACATCATCCAGAGGGATGGCACATGGAGCATGTGAATGAATCTCTCTACCAAAATCTAAACAAACTCATAAGGGACACTCTCATGATGTCTGGGCACCCCAGTTTCTCTTTCAGGGCAGACTGACTCAGCCCCACTGCTCTTACTGCCCAACACACACCAAAGCTGAAGTTTAAAAAAGCTCTTTGAGCTCTTCTGTGTGAAACAGCCAGAGCTGCAGCAGGACAGGGACACCACAGGATGCCCTGCCCTACCTGCACACTTGGCAGTCCCACTCAGAGCTGGTATTTCTTTCTCACTTGCACCATATAATCATGGTGCCCTTCAAAACAGGCCTGGGCAGTCTCTGTTTGCCTCAGCCTCAACATCTCAGGGTGCAGAGAAAAGCAGATTGATGGATCTCTTCCCTATCCTTACATCCAGTGCTCCTTACGGCCTCACAGGGATTGCAGGTTTGTAGTTCCTCTGAGGTCTGACCCGTTCTCAGCCTGGCAAGGAGGTGCAGAGCAGAGCCCTGCCCTTTCTGCACTTTGCTCTCTGAACAGGGCTCAGAGGGAAGGGGACCATCATCACCCTGTCACCTGTAGTGACCAAAGTGGTTCCAGGAAGGGCTCCCTGGAGATGCCTTTACATCAGGACTGAAAGCAGCAATGAAATTTCCAGCCCTCATCCCACTTCAAGCCCTAGCAGGACACAGGGATGGAAACCAGCCCATGAAAACCCAACCAAACCCTGGATTGTCCGGGGTTCATTTACCCCGTGAGTGTGCACCCACACCGTGCTAAAACACGGCCAACGCTAGCTGCCATCCCTTCAAGAGATGTTAAACCTAAGCAATGACTCCCTGTTCGAAATGCCTCTAAATTGAGGAAGATGAGTGTTTGTTTCTCGTTGGGAGCAGCAGCGGAGCCGCTCGGGGTTGCCACGCAACCGCTGCTGCCGGGCCGATAACACCGCCGGCATCATCCCCGCGCCTGGCAGTGCCTCCGAACAAAGCCCCTAATGGAGCTTGCAGAGGCTCCTGGCCCGGCCTGTGATGGCTCAACACAGCTTTTCCCTGCTCTGTGTGACCGTCACAGCAGCGACACGCTGTCCCTTCCTGCCAGGGGTGCTCCGGAGCGGGATGGGGATGGAGAGCCATGGGCAGCACTGGGGAGAGCTGAGCAGCCCCAAAATGAGAGCAGCCCCTAAATGAGAGCAGCCCCTAAATGAGAGCAGCCCCTAAATGAGAGCAGCCCCTAAATGAGAGCAGCCCTGCCTGCCACAGAGCCAGGCAGTGACGAGCAGCCCTCTGAAATGCTGAGCCATCAGTGCCACAGCTCAAGGCAGACACTCTCTGCTTCCCATTTCTCATCTCCCCTGACACCCTCACCACACCTCAGTGCTGCCTGCAGGTGCAGGGACAGTGAGGGTGAACTTCCTCTGGCCTGTGCAAAAAGGAAGGCAGCTCTCCGGGTTAAGCAGTTCAGTCCCTTGAAGCACTTACAGATTACTATTTTTAACAATCTGTTGACATGAATGTGACTGTGCTGGTGTCACACAGCACGTGTTGGCAAGCCCAGGTGAGGTGGTGCAGCAAGGACAACCACAGCTGGCAGGAGCCCCAGCTCCATGATCCTGAAACACCCGAGGCTGGCACAAAATGGGTCCATTCTGTAGTGCTGCCTCCACACAGCTCATGAGCACTGCCAGGGATGGTGATTCCATCAGCCAGGCAGCCTGTTCCATTCTTTCTGTGAATAAATTTTTCCTATTTTCTAATTTAAGCTTCCTCTGGCACAACTCGAGGCCATTTCCTCTCATTTTGTCACTTGTTACCTGGGAGAACAGACCAACCCCCTCCTGCCTGTATCCTACCCAGTAGCTGAAAAGAGGAATAAGGTCCCCCCTGAACCTCCTTTCCTCCAGGCTGAGCACCCCCAGCTCCCTCAGCTGCTCCCCGTATTGTGCTGCAGACCTTTCCCCAGATGTAGCAGATCTATCCTTTACCAGCTCCTCCCCCAGGAGGGCAGAACACAGTGAAACAGCATTTCCTTGGCCTCCAGCATCTCATCTCCTGATGGGATCACCCTCAGGACATGTGTGGGTGTGACACAGTCCTGGCAGGCAGGATGGTGACAGCACATGCAGTGTCAGCTTTCCAAAGCGCACAGACACACCACAACAGCTTCAGGAGGAACAAATTCCTGTTGCCAAGTGCTTCTTGGACAGCACACGGCTCTGGAAGAAGAGCTGGGGACAAGTTTCCCACACCAGAGAGCTGGGAGGGCTCCTGGAGCTAAAAGCACAGAGACCCTCAGACACCAACGTGAAGAGCAGCAAGCAGAGAGCTGGAGCAGGAGACATCAGCTAAAGACAACCTAAGGAAACAAGCTTACTCTCTAAGGCATAAATTCTGCAAACAACCTGGTAAGAGCACAGCTCCCAGGGAATCCAGCCCAGCCCTGCTCCAGGGGGAGGTTTGAACCAAGCCACCCACCTGGCTGCTCACCCGCTGACTCTGCCTCGCTGAGAAAGTGCAGCGTGGGTGCTTTTTTTTGAGACAAGATTGCCTAACAAGAGACAATTATGTGACATTACCATTAAAAGCAGTGTGTGACAAAAAAGCTCCGAGGCTGTGTATCCTGAGGTCTGCAAACCCCTTTCTCTGCTTTTGTGCTAAATAGGTCTCATTTAGCCCATTTGTTCTGTCCCAGCCAGGCAAAGCGAGAGTAGGGTTGATCGATTTGTTAATTACAGTAATTTTATCTTAAATAGAGACAGCTGAGTGTTCATCAAGTCACAACTCCGCCTGTTACCGTGAGCCCTACCCCCTGCTCAATAATTAGGAATAATGAGTGGCTCATAATAAATGCAACCCACAACAGCATGCTCTGAGAGGGTGATGCAGAATCAGGAGGACTGTTAGGGAACCCCCAGGTCTACTTCTCATTTTGAAGAAAACAGTGTAAGATCTTTAATCATTTCTCTTGAAACCCTGAGACAGTTTTGCTAGTTTGTTATAAGTAAAAGGCAATTATTGCACTTTGTGGCTGTGCTTGTGTCCAGAGAAGGCTTAACCAGAGCCATCAGGGCGGGTAAGGATGGGTCTTCCCTCCTGCACTGACTGGGCACATTCAGAAAGATGAGATGGGAGGGAAGTTCTGGATAATCACAGTCCTTGGGAGTTTTAAAACTCTGGGTAAGGCTTAAAAGATCAAGTTTCAGTACCAGGCACAAGCAGTCTGTGCTCAGCTTGGAGCTTCCATCCACACACATGGACAAACAAGAGGTATTTTCACTACTGAGGGCTCACCTCACCCTCCCAGCACAGAAAGAATGTGCTGGCAAAAGCTGAAAGCAAGGGAAAGCCAACCTTCCATCCCCATCCTGCACAGGATAGGGAATTCCTGAAGCAGGTTTCTACTACAGCCTGCCAAGAGCAAGGTTTGGGATGAGTGAGGGGAGGGCAGCAGAACTCGTGTGCCTCTGTGTCTCTTCCAAACCCTGAAAACCAAAATGACACACAGCCCACAGAGATTCACCCACTGCCTCCATTGCCATTTGGTTTCCTCTTTTTTTCCTGCTTTATACCCTGGGTGATTACCCCTGCAGCTTCACCTGCTGGAAAAGTGCAGATGGCCCAGATGGTCATGGATACGAAAATATCACCACCTCCAAGGACTAAGGAGAAAAGGAACACCTTCCTCCACTCCCATTCTTTGGGTCAGCCCCTGGCCAGAGCAGGAGACAAAGCTCAGTGTGGAGGGAAAGGCTTCAGCCCCTTGGGCTCAGAGGATGCTGCCAGGTCCATGTCTGGGGAAGGGCTTTGGCAGGGCAGGTCACCATTCCTCACTGTCCTGGGAAGGGACAACCAACCCAGAGCTGCTGTGGCAAAGGGTGTCTGCCACCACAAACAGCACACAGACCCAGACAAACCCCAGTCTGGAGGGACTAGAGGCTGCCCAGGCCTTTACCCAGCTGGTAAGTCAGTGCAGCTGCACATTTTCTTTTCCAGTGACTTAAAATGTTGAACTTCAGCCTCTATTTCCCCCCACAAGGTGAAGACGCAGCCCTCATGTGCAAACAGGATTTGGAGAGAGCTTGGAGGTTCCATCCTCTCAGCATGCAAAGCCACAGATGTCATGTCTTGTTTTCAGCACTGGGGAGTGCATGGGGGTAAAGAACCAGATTTAATCAAACACAGTTGTATTTTCTTTACAACAATAGTTGCTGTCACTTGCTCTGCTCCAGGAAATGCATTTACTTGTGGCATTTCCCTCCAAGAGCTGAAGCTTCACTTTGTTCCTCTGAAGACTCAATATTTTTGCAAATACTTTTTCCTAAGGCAAGCTACTTTTTAAAAATTATTATTATTTTGATATTTCAACTTCATCCACAACTACATTTAACCAGAATTTGCAAGATTCTTTTATGCTCTGTCCCTTATCTCAGCACAACATACAGTTGCATTCAGAATAAATCCTGGGCTCCTGTTCTGAGCCAGGGAGAGCTGTGTAATGATCAATCACAAAAGCCCTTGGGGATGGGAGAGATTAGCACTTTGATACTACTGAAGATGAATGGGTGGAATGAGTTTGATAAACTGGTGTTTTCCTCAGATAATTGCTCTGGAAGCTTTTTGAAGCTGCTTGGATCCTTCTCCCCCTTTCTTTTTGTGTCTGGGTAGGGGAGCAAGCCCTGCTTTTCCACCAGCACTGCTGGACAGGCTGCTGCACTGTTTTTAAACAGCTCACAGTGGATTTATGCCACATTTCATCACTATTGAACACTATTAGTTGTGATTTAATCAAAGACCCAGGCTGGATTCCTGTTATTCTTGGTCCAGCACCCAAGTCCTGAGCCCAGCTCAGGTGAGCAGGACTGGGAAGGGGATTCCTCATGGGATATGGACACATTTCCTCAAGCTGAAATCTTGAGCAACTGCTCCTCTTCCTTCACTAATCATTGGTGCTCACCTTCAGCTCCCATCCACCTTTCTCTGAGCTTTTTACACACAACACCAACCTCCTCTTCCTCCTCCTGGCCCATCCTTCCCAGCAATTCCCCAGGATCAGCTAGAGAGGAGCTCCTGAAGCTGTAACACCAAACTCAGCCCAGGTCCATCCTCCTTCAGGCACGGGGCAAACCCTGCTGCAGTCACAGGTCTGCTGCCATTTAACTCCTTCTCCAGCACTAATGAAAAGAGAGCCAAGAGATTTCACTGTATTTTTATTGTTTCGCCAAATAAATGAAATTTAAATACAGAATTAAAAATCCGTAAAAAATAAAACGTATTAAAAGCCGTCCATCAGGAGTGGGCTGCACATCACTGACTGAAAAATTTACACTTAATTTTTGATACAAAGATAGGAAAAAATTTAAAAAGCATTCCCATCATCGGGAAAGAGCTGTTTCATTTTGTTCTGGTTTTTTTTCTGTTTTGTTTTGTTTTGGTTTTTTTACATTTTCTTTCATATTTAAACCTGATATTTGTCTCATGAGACTCTCCCATTAACCTTTTCACAGCCCTGGTTCACATTGTCTGGTGCTCAAAAAACCCCACTCATTTGTAGCTCACAGCAGCAGTGATGCAGTCTTGACCCCTCCATACATATGGACAGAATATTTAATAAACCAGCATGTGAGGGGTGGAAAAATGCAGCACTGTGTGATTTGCAGAGTGCAGTGCAGCTTGCAAAGGATCTTTGAGCTCACACTGATACCTTTATGAGTTGAGGATTTCTCAGGGTATCCTATCTCTGGTATTTACTCTTTGCAATCTTTACTCCATCACTGCCACAAAGAATTCCAGAAGGGATTCTGAATAGGTACCTTTGGTTTTTAAAGTCCCAGTTTAAAGCAGCTTGATCTTTCCAGAGACATGAATCACCCATCCTCAAGGAAAAGAATCAGGCTCTTTCAGGCACAATTTAAGCCCTATAAAAGAGGCACCTCAAGAATTGTTGACACCTAGGTCAGGGTTGGGAGGTTCTATTTCAGGTTCTTAAGATGACATCTGTGAAGGTGACCCAACCACTCAATGCATCTGCATCATCTCAACAACAAAAACAATAGACAGACTCTCTAATATATGAATAATTTTAAGATATCTGCACCACTCACACAGAATACACAAAAAGCTGGAAAGAATATGGCCTGTGTCTCACCTGCTCCTCAAGGACCTTAACCACCGAGAGGATTTAACCACACAGACAGAATAATCAGTGAAGATCTTTATAACAAAATCTAGGAGTTTGAGATAATGAATAAGGAAAGCTACACTTCATACTGGGAAAAATAATAAAGAAGAGGAGGGAAAATTTAGATTGCAATGGAAACAAACTTCTCTAACAAAAGAAATAATACTAGAGATTGTCACTAGTGCAGCTGGGATTTGGCAAATGAAATACTTTGAGTATACACTTGCAGGGCAGCCCTGCTTCTGCCACATGAATAAATATCCAACCGTGTTTAAAAACAGTATTTAGTGAAAGACACTCAGATTTCCAGACAAGGTGAGTGTGTCACCCCTCACACTGCACAGTGGGGCCCCTCACATGAGGTATTTCAGCATCAGCACAAAGGAAAGCAACACTTGAGCACTTTCTTCACAGGCAGGGCCTCTCGGAGCCGAGGTTGGGTGATGATGATGATGGAGATGAAGATGCAGCAGCAAGGTGTGAGTGCTCTACCCTCCCCTGCCCAGCCCAAGTGAGCACGCTGTGCTGAGGGTGATGGGAATGTGCAGCCAGAGCAGGGAGGGCTCAGCTCAGTTCAGCCCCTCTCATCTCAGGGGAGGTTTGCTGACATCTCAACAAACACATCCACACAGAATCTTCCACAGAGCAGTCCAGTTCACGTGGCCAGGTCAGATTACCAAGCTCACATAAACTTCAGGACATTTCCTGCCTTGTCTGTTGATATATAGGTTGTCCATCAAAATAAATGCATGCTTTACCCTCATCAGTGGCAATCTGGGTTTGCGTTACCAGCAGAGCTGTGTGGGACAGGAATCTCTCCTGCCACACTGCACATCTGAAAGGCTGCTGTATTTCCCATGCCTTTCTTCAAGGAAAGTTATTTTCTTGTGTTGCACATATGTTTTTAACTGCAGTCATGAAGCACATGATGTGCTGGTGTCACATCCCACCTGGCCTTTTTGGAAACATCCTTTTTCATTCTTCAAAGGACACAAGAGGAGTGTGTTAATAGTGGATCATAAACTCTCCTGGTGAATGCCACAGGATGGGCCTTGCCAAAGGGATGTCCTTAGTACCACAGCAGCATTTGACTGCCTCTCCTCCAAGAGAAAGAGCAAATCCAGAATACACAAATGCCTCCCACCATGTACAAGACAATCTTTTTCTTCTTCTGTTCCATCTTTGCTGTACAACCACTGCAGCTTTGCCTTCAGGGTTTGTTTGGGGGATGTTTTGTTTAGGAGCAGTCATTCCCCCGCAAGCTCTGCTACACAATGAGAATTGCTGCTTGTTTCCAACACCCCTGTTGGCACAGAGGCTGCTGTGCTCTCACTGCCAAGGAAGGAGTTAATAAAGGTGCTTTTCCTTCCAAAAAATAAGCAGTGTCTGCTCTGACACTACGACAGGAAAGGTCTCTGTTTCCACACCTTCCAAAAACTACAACCAAGTGCTTTGTGTGCTCCTGTTCTCCTTAGAACATCCGAGGATAAGATGGGTTTTGCTTAATTATCCACTCAGCATGGGGGTTGATGTGGTACAAGTCCAAGAGGTAAGTGTCAGGGTCCAGGCAATGTTCACCTGTTAAAACAAGACATTCAGAAAAAAACCCATATTTTTAAATATCCTTAGTCCTTTAGCTGTTAGATCTGGTTTTGTTTGCTTTTGCCCCCACCTAAAACTAGGGTTTGTTCACATTAATTGTAATTGTAATTAAGTGTAGTTGTAATTTTAGTATTACAACCTTTCAGAAGCATTTCCACAAATCTGAGGTAATGGCTTTGAGAGGAAAGAGGATAGATGTACATTAGATATTAGGAAAAGTTCTTCATTCTTGGGGTGGTGAGGCAATGGCACAGTTGCCCAGAGAAGTTTTTAAACTACCTCCTAAAACAAGCTGAGCATAAAAACTGGATATGAGAGTCCTTCTTTTCAGCTGCCATTTGTACTTACCAATATTGCCTCCCACTTCATACAGGAGCAAGTTTGTGCACTCCGTGGAGTTGTTACTGCAGAAAGAAAAACACACTGAAAGTTAAATCTCTGCAAAGACAATTTAGGTAGTTTAGTAATAAGAATTGTTTGTGGTTCAGAGGCCAGCAATGATCAAAGAGGTCATTTTACAGAGACCTCCTGCATGGTGCAGGACACACAAAACTGGAAAAAAGCAAACAAGGCAAGCTGTGGGTGAGAGAGCAGCTGACCCATACCCAGAACTTCCCCTGCAGCCTCCTTGTCTGGACAGCTCCTGGGACACAGGAGGGGCACTGCCACCTCCCCCACTAAATACAGTCTGCAGGGGCTGTGACAGAGGGGGCAGGGACTCTTCTGCTCCTTTTTTGGGTTAGTTCAGCAATTCACCACAGCAGCACAGGAGGGAATTGTAGAGTTTATTTTAGGAAATCCCCACATTAACATAAGCACGCTGGAATTACCACTCCAGGCTAATGACTCAGGTGATGCTTTCTGCAGGAGAGCTGGAAGGGGTTTGATTGTCAGGTCACTGTTAGTGCCTTTTCCCTTCCCTTCAGCAAGGATTCTGGAGTTCACTGGGTGTCCAGCAGCCCAGAGGGGACCACTGACCTCCTGACAGCCTGAGCACTGGGTGGAAGCACTCAGTGAGCTGAGCTTTGCCTTCCCCCTCCAGCACCATTTCCCAGGCTTAGAACAGAGGAGCAATCTCTCACTGTGCCTCCACCTCGCCTCTACCTCAAGACAGAAAACAGCAGCTGGACCACTTAGTGCGTTTTCTTTTCCTTTCTTTATTTTTTAAGCAGAGAAAAAACCATTTACCACTTGAGGAGGTTGACTGTGTTAACAATATTCCAGCCGTTCTGGCACAGGTTCTTCTGAAACTGCCTCAAGACATCAGCAACCCTGGTTGCATTGTTCAAGTGCACCTCCAGAGAGTCCTTCAGGAGGAGGGATGCGTGCACCTTCACAATCTTGGAAGGCTGAACAAGGCAGGCAAAAGGAAAAAAAGTGCTCAGAGAACAACTCTTATCAGTCAAAACATTAATTTTCTAAACAGATTGGAGAGTGTGAGGAATTAAACCTGTCCAGACAGTTGTTCAGAGAATTTAGGCTTGTTTCTTACACACACAGTACAGGTTGAAAGCTTATGGAAGCAGCAGGGTGAGCATTATGAATAAATCCTGAGTGTTCCAGTGCTGAGGCCACGAGAGGAGCTCAGTGCTCTCCATCAGCGTGTGCTGGTGCTCTCTGCTGTTCAAACACAGCACTGACACAAATAGGTGAAAATAGGGTTTGTCAAAGAAATTCTGACAAACTGCTCTGCACAAGTGACTAAATGACTCCTCTGAAATTCATGGAAATTACTCAGAAAGGAATTTTGAGATCTGGGTTACAGGCTACTGAATTCCAGAGAGGTTCTTCCACAGAAAGGAAGCACCAAGTGATGTGCCCTCTTAACAGATGCCTGTTATGGAGCAAAAAGAAAATAAGGCAACAGCCTGAATTTATACTTTAAAAAATGAAAATAAATCTGCCTTTATCACAGCAGACGTGTCTGCACCAACACATGGGACACTCAGAGCCATAAGAATTCTCTCTTCACACAGGGAAAAACAAAATTTCTGCTCCTGATTTCTTCCCTGCTTTTAACCAAGTGTTTTGTAGCCTGAAATGTTTTTGGTGCTCTTGCTGTTGAGATCAGTTTTTGCCACAACCTGACCAAAGGCGTCTGGGAAACTGTTCCTCATTATTTTGCCTTTTTTTTTTTTTTTGTCCCTCTTACTCTTTCCAAGGGAATCACCCCTTTCATCTTTCTGAATCCTCAGGAAAACATTTGACACTGCCACAAAGGGGTTTGTTGTTTTTTTTCCCAAGCCCTAACTCACCTCTCCCTGGTTCTTTTCCACCTTGTCTTTATCAGCGTGAATCTTCCGCAGCAAATTTTTAATTCTCTTGTCACAGAACTGGTACCTTTTGTTGTTGCTCTCATTCATCTTTCTCACTTGAGCTACCAGAAAAGAGGAGACCTGGGCAGGGGAGAAGGGTGAAAACAAGAATTAAATCAAGACGAGATAAGGATGTAATTTAGGAATCTGATCATCACTTTAGCTCCTTAAATAGACAAAAATATCTGTCTACCTTGAGGACAGGTAGCCTTGGGATTCAGCCAGAGCTGAATTCAGCTCTTTAATTCCTCTGAAATTTCCAAGGCTCTCCCTTCCCCATCCCAATTCCAACAAGACCAGGGACACTGGCACAGCCCACCACACAATTCCTGTGGGACTCACTGTCCAGAGCAGGTCCTGGTAGTGGATCATCATCCGCACCACGTCAGCCGCCCCCTCCGCCAGCTGCTTCTCCTTCCCCTCGGGGATCTTGTTGGGCAGCCCCTTGTGCATGAAGAGGTTTGGGGCCATGACTGTGGAAACGTTCCACAGGTTCATTTTGTTGTTGTTCTCCCTGGCAACCACCTTGCTGAGAAACTCAAGAAGGGCCTGAGAAGAGGGAAAGAGACATAAGCCATCCCTTACCAGTAATGCTCAAAAAACCACCATGGCAATTGCTGGAGAGGTCATTAATTAGCACTTTTTCTTGATATAGACCAACAAATCCCATTTCTCCAGTCAGGAAGTAGAGTGACCAATTTCTAGTACTAGGATAGCAACAAATAACCACACCAAGAGAGGTTTATCCAGTAGTTATGAAGCAGGAAAAACAGTCTGTGTGTGAACAACTGAGTTTTACTTTTTGGCAGGAGTCTAGCTGTAAAAAGTTTATGAACCTAAAGATGAATCCCCTCTTTCCTTCAGTGTTCCCTCAAAGCCATTCCCAGATGTTGAACAATAAACCCTTTTGGATTATCCCTTTCACCTCACACCTCCAGCAGAGCTATGACAGATCATCTTTGACTAAATTATATATTTCAGTGATCTAAATTAGGTGTTCAGGGTGCTAAGTCAGCCTTACCTTTAATACCTAAGAGCTGAACTACTCAGGAGGAATAAAAAAAAAGGCAGCAACCACCACAGCTCTTATAAAGCACAAAAAGGCAGAGGTGGTGTTTATTTAAAAGCCATGTAGCTGTGGCACTTGGGGATATGGCTTAGTGGTGGCCTTGGAAGTGCTGCAGGAATGGTTGGACTCAATGATTTTAAGGTTTTTTTCTTCAATTTAAACAATTCTGTGGTTCTGTGTTTTACCAGCTAAATCCAAAGCAAGCAGTTACCTTCAGAGTGTTCCTGTTGGACTCTGGCAGAATCAGGATCAGGAGGTTTAGAGCTTGCAATCTTTGCTTCAGGTCTGGAATATCTAGAAGGAGGACAGAGGATTCAGGTTTCTGACCCTTCTTTTTGGGCACAGGAATCCTCCAAGGAATGAGATAATTACTTATTGAATGGCTGGTCATCTAGAATTTGAGACCTTGTTTCACAGAAGTAAATCAAACTCATACTGTCCTTAAGAAAGGAGCTACTAAAGTTTTAGGAGACTGACCCATTTCCTTTGAGTACACAATCAACCAGCAGCCCTGATGCCCTTGGGGGGCAGCAAAAGAACCCACAATTCCCCTTTTTTTAAACAAAGAACCTGTGCAGTCAAACACTTAGCTGAACACATCCAAACTACCTGCTGAGGCACCAACCTCAAAGAAATGTGTTTGCAGATCAGCACATTACCTGCAGGCTGTGTGCCCTGTTTCCACAGCTCAGTCTGTGTGTCATTATTGACCAATCTGTCCTAGCTGATGGCAGCCTTGTGACACAGAACCCACCTTGCAGGCTCCAGTGACACAGAACAGGAGTCCCAGGACAGTGCTGCTGCAGAAGGGCGAGTTCAGCCATGCTCCAGTGACTCCAACCCTCGGCTGTGCTGTGCTCCCACCCCATGCACAGACCCCCAACACAGCTGACAGGAGAGCCCAGAGGAGCTTTGACAGAGCAAACGGGTGCTAGGCAGAGCAGGCACTCACTCTGAACAGCAGCAAAGGCAGGCAGGTACTCTGCTGTCAGCAGCGGGGCCGGCAGCTCTCGGATGAATCTCTTCAGCAGCCCCGACACGTCGTTCTGGTGAACCTCATCCCAGCAGAACAGGCCACTGTAGAAGTCCCTTTCCAGCTTCTGTTCCAGGCTCTGTGAAAAAAATGGAATTTAGCACATGCTTCAACAAGCAAATGTAGGAGAAGGTTTATAGCTGAGCACTGGGAGGGCAAGACATCACACTCCAGTATTTCCCAGCAATGGATGTTTCTGGCTGTACTGGGAAGGGCATGAGACAATTCAGGTCATTCAAACACTGCTCCAGCAAATGCTTCCTGATCCCCCCTGACACTTCCAAACAATGCCAAAGGGCTCATACCTTTATTCTGGTCTGGGATCCAGAAACCCTCAGGATGCCCTCTGTTTCAAGTCCTCTCTTCTCCAGGCAGGACAGCAGCTGATAAAGGGGGAAACAAAAGCTCTTAGGCACAGAGGATGAGGAGTCAGCCTGTCCTTATCACAGACTCTCAGGACCAGAGGTGTGAATAAAACCAGCAGAGAACTTACTGCCTGGAGTAGCAGGGGGACCTTGGTGTTGGGCAGCAGCTTTTGGTCATTTTCCAACAGGGTGTTGAGTGGAACTCCAAAGAGTCTTTTCTCTGCAACAGAAACAACATTTCCAACACTGATAGAGGTGTAAGGGATACATCCCCCACTAAGGTGGTACTTTTGTAAACACAGATACTGGAGAAAGAGAGGAACAGCACAATTGCAGCCAGACATAAATGTGGTAGTAGGTCTTCATGATCCACTAACTTCCAGGAGAAATCCAAGGAAAACACACCTGTCACAAGGTTTCTTGTCAAAGACCCTCTGTTCTAATACTTGAAACACAACTGATGAGTGTATGATGAGAAGATGAGTGCAAAAAAAAAATCCCACAAAAAGGAGTACAACTAACCTGTTGTTTTCAGTTTTGCTGCTTTGTTTCTCTTCAGCTCAAAGCCCAGGATATCACAGAGAGCTGTAAGTTCGATGAGGGCCAGTGTGGGGATCTTCTTCATGTCTTGAGCTGACAGATCTCCAATCCTGGTCACTCCTAGTCTGCCCTTCGGGATTTTAAATCTCTAAGGGAAACACACACAAAAGATTCAGCTCAAGTTATCACTATTATTCTCACTAGTGAACAACTTTTGCTGTAGTTTTATTATTTTTTATCAAAACCAGGCATCTGTTCTCCCTGCTGTGTTCAAGACCAGACATATGCCCAAACTACTCCTACTCAACCACCAGCTGAATAAATATTTTCCCTTTTCAATATTGCTCTTTAATCACACTGGAGATGCCAGTTTTTCTAAGTTAAAGGCAGCCTGATTCCCACCCTGATCTATTTGAACTTTGGAAGCAGCCCAGTTCATTTGCAGAGAGGAGAAAACTTTGGAATTATGACTAAGAAAGTGCAGTTAGTTACTCTCCTCTTTTCAGAGGAAACATTAGGGATGTGGATGTGTGTCAAAATAAGGAGTTTCAGATAAAAGTCTTATTTCTTTTGATCCTCCACTACACAATATCTATCCTTGGCCAACACTGCAAAGGTAACAGCACAACACCCCCAAAAATACCACCAAGCACAGACCCATTGCAACACTACCCACAGGTAAGAACTGATTTTGGTGTCTTGTGCCACCTTGACAAGCCAAGACTGAAAAATTCCTCCAGTACTTACAGTTAGGGCATTTCCATCCTTTGACTTCCTGGATTCAGACAGGAACGAGCCCTTGAGCAGGACAGCTGCTTGCTCTGAGTAGGCAATGTCCATGTTGAACACCTCCTCCTTGCCAGGGTTTCGAACTGTGCAGGAATAATCCTGAGTTTCTGCTGCAGAGGAGAAATCATCTTGAATTTCTGCAAGCCAGGAGGGGGAAGCTTAGAGAGCAAATGTGCTAAAAATGCACTTTGTGAGAAAGGTTTGGTGTCATTGCTTTTAAAAATCCTGCAGTAACACATGAAAAGAGTGTCCCCACAGCAGAGTGATTGGTAGGGTAAGAGTTTTCACTGCAAGGGTGGCCAAGCATTGGGACACTGGAACAGGCTGCAAGGGCAGTGGTGGAGCCAGCACCCCTGGAAGTGCTCAAAAATCGTGCAGATGCAGCACAGGGAACACAGGTTAGTGGTGAACACACTGGTGCTGAGATAGTGGTTGGACTTGTGATTTTAGAGAGCTTTTCCAAGCTTTATGATTCCATGGTCAGTGTGAAGTCACACCATTGTGGCTAAAATTATCAGGTCACTGGTAAGACAAGACACAGCCTTAAAGGACACACCTATGGCTAAACATCTCCTTACACAACTGCTCATGACACTTACAAGGTTTCACTGTGTGATCTTTACTAGACTGATTTTATTTTCATCTTCCAGTTGCTTTACAAGAACTCACAATGATCAGCTTGAGTGACAATTCTGACAACACTGGAGCCTGGAAAAGTTTATTAACCCACAGGTGTGAATAATAATGTAAAGAAACCCACACCCCAACACAAACAAGGTCAGTGTTTCTGAACCTGTATATGCTTAAATATGTGTGTGGCTTTCCTTCCAGCCCCAGCCCTACTTCAGACCCTACTCTGCATTTAAAAATGTTCCTCTTACTTCTCTGGGTGTTTGAAGTCCGTAGATTGTGCCACAGTGGATCTGGGCTGGACTCCTCTTTCTCTGCTGCTGTGTCCTGAAAAATAAGAAAGAAGTTGTTTTAGCCACAACCAAAGGAGCAGAACCGCAGGAAAACAGCTGAGAAGAAGATGGTTATGAATTCTATATCAAGAAAAAAGATAAATCTATATAAACCAACAAACCCTCCCCCTCCCAAAAAGGGCAGTGTTAGTCGTTCTCCAGGATTTCCACTTCTACAAGGTCAGCTTATCAGAACTGAATTTGGGAAGTCCTCTTGCTTTGTTTAATGGTGACTGAACATGAACAAAGGAAACACAAGAGGGCTCCAAACGATGCCAGTGCCCCACGAGGCTGCCATGCTGTCTGCACTACACACATTCCAGCAGGAACCCCATCCCAGTCTGGGAAGGCCACAGACCTGCAGGTTTTCTGTCAACTCCTCAACACCACAGCCAGGATTCCTCCAGCCTGACCCTCCTTTCAGTTCGAGAGCTGCAGATACAACAGGAGCCCCAGAAAGCCCCGTCAGCTCCCACGGAGCTCTCTCAAGAGCTCCCCACAAACCTGCGTGCCGGCCACCCCGAAGATGTCGCGGACGTGGCGCACGGGCTGCTTGTTCCTCCTGCGGCGGGAGCGAGTGTAGGTGTCCAGCCGGCGCTGCACGGCCGCCGCCTGCGTCCGCGTCAGCGTGGACAGCAGCACCAGGTTGTCCTTGTCAGAGGCAGGGTCCCCCAGGAGCTCGGACAGCCCCGCGTCCTGCAGCCACTCGGCTTCGGCGTCCCCCTCTGCCGAGAGGAGAGCAGGGTGTGAGCAGGGGGGGAGCAGAGGGGGAGCAGGGTGAGTGAGCAGGGTGTGAGCAGGGCGAGCAGAGAGGGCGAGCAGAGAGGGCGAGCAGAGAGGGCGAGCAGAGAGGGCGAGCAGAGAGGGCGAGCAGAGAGGGCGAGCAGAGAGGGGGCAGAGAGAGTGGGCAGAGAGAGTGGGCAGAGAGAGTGAGCAGAGAGTGGGCAGAGAGTGGGCAGGGTGCGAGCAAAGAGTGAACAGAGGGAGAGCAGAGATCAGGGTGCTTGCAACAATCCAGAGGCACCAAGCAGGAGCCCGGGCTGTTCCCTGTCTGGGCTGGCAGTGGGACATCCCTGGGAGGAGGCCACAGCTTTGTTCTGAAGCCATTCCCAGGATGTCAGCCCTAATCCTAAGTGCCCAGCTGGTATGGGGGGACACCAGAGAACACACAGCTCTTTGGGCAGGTGTAGTTGCTCACACAGCTCTTATTGCTCATTCCAGGGGAGGAAAAGGGAGAAGAAAGGATTGTGGAGGTAGAGATGCTCCCAGGAGCACAGGCTCCCAGAGAGCCTGGGCAGGAGAGGGCACAAGTGTGACTCTGAGTGGTATTTAGGCAAGGACTGTGGCAGGATATGGAGTGAAGTCAGGGGGACTTGATAAATCTGCCTTTCCACGGGCTGCCTGTGCAAAGGGCAGCAGCACACAGCCATGCCAGAAGGAATGGCAGGGCTCCCCTGGATCCCACCTGATCTTTCAACAGCTTTGAGAATGGACAAAAGGTCTGTGAGAAGCCACAGCACACAACACTGCATATTTGGCTTTTGCACTTTTCCAGATGACTTGGTTGCTTCTTTTACTTTTTATTTTTTAATCTATATGCATGCCTAGGTATCAACTTTTTTTTTTTTTTTTTTTTTTTTTTTTTTTTTTAATATCTAGATCCTGATCTGGTAGGTTCAAACATATTTTACTTAATATACTTGCTGACCAATTTGTGTGCATCATCCCTACTCTTTAATTTTTTAAGTGGATTGGTATCCATACACTCAACTCAAGCAAAAATGTTATTTTTACTCTGTGCATTCGGTTTATGCCCAGGCCTATTCAAAATATCACTAAAATTAAAGACCATTCCAGTTCCAGAAGGAAGTGTGAGAAGCCTGGAGACAGTACAGCAGCATTACTCAAACAAGCTCAATTCCACTTCATTTTTCAATACATATAAAGTTGCACTTCAAACACAGAAGACTTTTTTTTTTCTTATGGGATACACTCATGAGGAAGTGCAAGTGAGAAAGTGCCCTGAGCAAGGCAACTACTTGAAATTCAAAGGTGAAAGAAACAATTTAGCAGGTGACTTCAACTTTTACACAGCAAACACCACAAAGCCTTTATCTTCCCAATTCCATCTACCACATTCATTCACTGCAGGCAGTTCCAGCACAGCAATACCAAAGGTTAACTGGGAAAAAGAAAATTCCCAACTGAACTGATTGGCACATTCAGTGCACCTCATTCCCACTCTTCCTGTCCTATGCAAAATTCCACCTCCTCGGTTGTCACAGCTGCTCAGGACAAGTTTTATTATTGCTGCACCAATAAAAGCAGCCATGCAGCTCTCCTTGAGAGATTAAATAATTTAATTTTTCTGGAGAGACCTCATGTTCACACAGCTTGAAGACACAATTAAAATGTTGTGACACAATTAAACCTCAGTCTTCAGAGCATGGTCCAAGTATCATAATGAAACGGAACTTTTTTCATCATCACACCACAATAAATAGAGCTGAACTTGAAGTCAAGTATTTCCCTAAGTGGATCTTCTAGCAAATTGTCTGGTTTCCCTGCACATCCCTAGGCTTTGGTCTTTCCCCATGTCTGGTTCACAGAAGTTTGCAGGTAACAGCATCCTCTGAGCACACCAGTCATGGTCCCACTCCTCACCAAACACCCTCTTGTCCCACATCCATGGTTTCACAGCAGAACAACACACAAAAAGCCTCTGGTTTATTTTGCCTTTGGGAGCTAGAGGAAGTGAAGTGTATTGCTTGCAAATTTTGAAAATAGCCAATTGCAGTCATAACAGGAAAGTGATCTCGTACACAATAGCACACAGCAGCCCCCCATCGGACATCCGTGTGAGCCTGCTGCCCCAGCTGATGCCAAAGCACCACACTGGAATTCCTCTTTTACTATTTTGGCCCAGTTATGTTTGCCAGTAACACAAAAGGAAACCGGCAAAATGGGTTATTTCTGGGGAAAAGGGAAATATTGGAGGGAAAAAGGTCAGAACAGAGAGATCCACAGAAGATGAGCTGCAGGTTTAAGCCTGGAGAGCTGCTGAGGTTTGCCTTGTGGGTTCCAGGCAAGCAGCACTTCAGGAGGGCACAATTAGGAATGATTTTGCAAAACTAAAGAACACCAGTTCCACAAATTTACTTGAAACACAACCTAGGCAAAAATAGCATTCATAATAAAATATTCACTTTCCAAATATTTAAAGGACAGCTACAGCATCCTACATTTTCAGACTAAACATTGAGCACAACTTCCTATCTTGTTTTTGAGGGTGAAGAGTCACCCTTTGCAGACAGTTCTCAGCCAGGGTTATGTTCTGCAAGGTCACAAACAGGGGTTTTGGTGGCAGTGCCTGTGTCCCCAGCTGGCTGTGCTGCCAGGCCCTGGACAGAGCTGGGCCAACAGTGACAGCAGGGACAGCACACCACTGCAAATCAGGAAAAAGCTCCTTCCTGCTCCCACCAGCTGTTAGCAAGGCCACAGGTGCCCTCAGCGCCTTCCAGCTGTCCCAGATGTGCAGTTTTGTCAGAGTCCAGGACATCCCTGTGGCCACCCTGGAGGGTTTGGAGACCGGACAGGGGGTCTGGGATCTGTCCAAGGGGCTCAGCCAGCCTCACACAGAGCCCAGGAGGACACTGCCTCTGATCCCTGGCCATGGGAGTGAATGCCCACATTGTATGAAGAATCACAAGCCAAAAGAATTCAAAATAATTAGTAGTTAGTTAATCACAGAGTTTAAATGTAGAATTTAGGATTTTTAGTATATGGGCTTGAAGAGGCGAGATGGAGGAATTGAGGAGTGGTCCTGTCCTCCTTGTTCTTGTTCTTTTCTCCCATTTTCTGCTCATTTGGATCTCAAGGATTGGTTTAGAGTAGAAATGACATGTTAGCATAGGTAGGAAGTATTGGGAAAATTTTGTAAATAAAAAGTTCATTGTGGACAGTGGTTGGGTCAGGGAAATGATACAAAGGGTCTGGGACCCTCTGATCCAGCCAGTCCTGCCGCGTGTCCTGCTCTGCTGGGGATGCCTGGCAGAGCTGAGAAAGAACTGAGAGATAATGAAAGAATAAACAACCTTGGAAACACAGACTGGCAGACTCAGCTTGCCTTCTCTGACTCTGGCATGGAACCTTTCAGGCAAGAGAAGCTTGAAACCTTATTACCTCAGGGAACAGCAACCCTGAGACAGGCACACCTCCCACTGCACCAGGCCACCAGCAGCTTTCCAGATCACCAGCCCTCACCCAGGGCTTGCCCAGGAGCGCAGCGTTCCCAGCTGGGAGCAGTTCTGCAGTGCCTTATCTCCTCACAGCCTCCCCTGTGCCCTGGTTATCACCAGCCATCTGGCTGTCTCCAGACAGAACTGCCCAATTCTCAGTTTCCCAGATTTATGCAAAAAGTGAGATGCCTCCAGCTCTGAGGAGCCCCACGGCCTCCATGCTCCAAGCAGGAGCTGCAGAGTTGTGAAATGCAAACCCTGCAGACCATCCCAGGCTCCCCCACTCCCTGCACAAGGTTCATTTGCCTAAGCTCCTTCAGAGAAGGCACCAGGAGCCCCAGCCTGCCCCACCTCCTTCCCCAGGCTGCTGGGAAGGCTTCACTACCTGGAGCATCATTTCAAGCCTGTCTGGTTTCAATGGCCAATTAAGCACTCAGCTCCTGCCTGCTAGATTAAGCTACAGCATTAAAAGATACTTTTCCTCCTATCCCTGCTTATACACAGTAATCAAATTGCCTCCAGCATATCAGTCTTTAGGATATCCCAGACAGTCTTTCATCTCATGGGATGGTCTCTTTTCCAGTCTCCTTCCTGGTGCACTCATTTTCTGAATCACTTTGCATCTCTTCCAGTTCTAAAAATCAAACCTGTGTCCTTTATAAAGGGGCATTAGCAGCAGACCTTCATGTTTCCCTTGTGCTGCCCACGATGGCAGACAGGGACAATGACATTCCCACCCTGCCCTCCAGAGCCTCTCTATGCCCCCACGAGAGCTGCTGGCCCTCCCAAGCTCAGCAGCACACTGGGACTGCCACACAGACATTTTCTCAGGACACAGATCATTCTCAATAGCAGCTGTGCAGGCTGCAAACCTGTGCAAGGGGCTGTACAGCCAACCACCTCCATTTCTTCAAAAGGGACCCAGGAAAGGTGTGATTGCTCCATCTGTGGGATCACCAGGGGTTTATCAGCACTTCTCACCCCTCCAGCACCCCGGGGTGTTTTACTGCCCATGTCTAAAGGGACTGCTCCTCAGGAATTGCAGGGACAGGACAAGGAGCAGTGGGTTCACACTGAAAGAGGGGAAACTGTGTTAGATATCAGGAAGGAATCCTTTCCTGTGAGGGTGGGCAGGCCCTGGCACAGGGTGCACAGAGCAGCTGTGGCTGCCCCTGGATCCCTGGCAGTGCCCAAGGCCAGGCTGGACAGGGCTTGGAGCCACCTGGGCTAGTGGAAGGTGTCCCTGCCATGGCAGGGGGATGAGCTTTAAAGTCCCTTCCAACCCAAACCATTGTGTGATTCTATGATTCTACAACGGGAAAATATATTCCAAAAGTTTTGGAATAACTGGCCCAGGTTCCAATTATTCCAAAACACTGGATAACATCAGTGCTGCAGAAAGTGCATCAGAAACACCCCATACACGTTTCTTCCAAAGAAAGAAAAAAAGGACATGGAGGAAAAACCTTGAGTAGAACTCCTGGGTTTATGAAAGTTCATTGTGGTTTCTTGAATGGGGAATTAGAGAGGGAACTTCTGCTTTCCAGAGAAGCAGCTCCCATAAAAGCCACAATGATGAATCTCAGAACCATGCATACAAACAAGGCTTCCCAAACAGCCCCAGCTCTCACAGGGTGTTTGCCACACACCCCTGAACTGGCACTGAGAGCCCCCACCCTTGGTGGGGCTGCTTGAAAAACCTGGAGCCTTCAACACTCCTGGGACTGACCTTTGGAGTCAGCTTTGCTTCAGAAGCCGAAACCAGGCCAGGCCAACCCTCCCCTTCTGCAGGGCATTATCCACCACCCAATTAAAACCTTATCTCCATCCCTGATTGACTGATAATATTCTAACCATACTCCAACATACTTCTGAGTCGTTCAGGTGCATAAGCAAATCTTCTGTTTCAGATGTTCACATTCCTCTCCTCACTCCCAACATTTTTGGCAACCTACCCTCCTGTGTTTTGACATCTGCAAGGCTGCATTCCTCCTGCTCGGCCTCAGCGCTCTGTTTAATGTTCTCCACCTCCAGCCAAAAACTGTCCATTGACAAGCTGTCCAAAGCCTCTCCCCTGGAATTCGTGCTCTCTGACACCGGGGATGCCACAGGGCTCTTTGGAGGAAGCTGGTTCATTTTCCAAGGGCAATGTCTGGTGCTGAGAGAGGAAGAGATAAGGAAAGAGAGATTAAGCTCCACGCATTGCATACGGCATCGTGTCCAGCCTCCTCTGATTAATGACTGCAGCAAAGCCAAACAGAGGTAAGTGCTGGACTTCCTTTGCTCAGTGTTTAGCAATACAAGGCTGGGACTAAATCCTCTGGAGAATGGGGAAAACTGCTGTCCAAACATGTGAGAGGACACAGGATCAACAGAGTCTTTTCAGTGCTGTCCCTCCAGTGACCTCCAGCACAACACCTACCGCCCCACGCTCATTCCCTGCAAGTCTGCACAGGCACCCTCTGCATTCCCAGCACTCAGGATGTTCCAAGCTCAGTGCTCCAGGACCTGGCACAGAGAGGAGCCTGGCAGCTCCCACCACAGCAGCACAAACCCAGCAGGTTTGTGCTCCCTGTGCAAAAACCAGCACAGCTCCATCCCCTGCACTTCAGCTCATGCAACAAATAACTCACAGGGCTGAGGCCCTCTTTTCCTGCCCAGACCAGATTTTTCAGCTGTGAAACAACACGAGGTGTCCTGGGAAACCCAAGCATATGGAATTTTCTTGCCACCCTGCTGATTCATTCATGCACAGCTGAAGTCCCAGACTGGCCTCATTCAGTTTTCAGCCCCTGTGCTGTGAGCTTCTCATCACTTCATAAAACAGTGCCTCTCCTAAAATGAGCTATAATTGTCTTCAAAGAGTGCCAAGCCATTTAAGCCCTGCTATACATATTTTTCAAAGACTTACAAAGAAACAGGGTAAGTGGAACATACTTATGAGAACACCTCAATGGTTCCACTGATGAATACAAAAATTAAAGAGATGGAGCACCACTCCAACTGTGGGTGGTTTGAGAAACACCCATGAACAGCCATGACCACCAAACACAGGCCAAAATTCCTTTCTAGTTTCATCAAATAAAAAAAAAAAAAAAAAAAAAAAAAAAGAGATCAAGTCTAAGTCTTACACCTTGAAAACCATGACAACAAAACACCCATTAAATGCTATTTAACCTCTTAGCTCTAGGAGCCAAAAGTCATAGATGGCAAAACATCTGGAAAGTTTTAGCCCCTTTCATTCCAGAAAGTCATTATTAGCAGTTCTGGCACTAACTTGCTTCAATTGAGGAGCACTTCAAATTTTAAAAAGCTAATTTGAAGATCTAATGAATAAGATATGAATGTCATAGGCCATCCTGCACTTGTATTTACACACGTGCATGCACATCATGCTCACGCCTTGCTCTAACACACACACAGCCCCTCTCTCCTGGAGGTCAGACCCACAGCAATAACCATCACTGCAGGAACATCTGCACACAGCCACAGTGTTTAGAATTAAAGGGGTTTGTTTGTTTTCCAGGAAGACAAAAGTGAAAGACTGACTTGAGCTGTTCTGCCACCCGGTAGGCAGGAACAGAGGTGATCTGCTGTCCTCTTTCTGGATCTCCAAATAACACTCAAGATACTCATTTATAGCCTGGTGGAGCACTTAAGTAGTCAACCTAAGATTTTTTTTTTTACTTGCACAGTTCATGTCCAACCATCTCAGTTCCACTGCAGCTACTAACTCAATTTATTTTTTCTCTTTTTAACTTTCTACTTCCACCTTTACCCATTAAGAGTTAAAAAGTTAGATTTCATTCCTCACCTTATCTCCTCATCTTCAGTACTCCTCTCCATTTTCTCACATTTGCTGACAATCATCTTGTAAGACTAGATTTAAACAAAGATACCTCACTAGCATCAAAAACACTGCTCAACACCTTGCTAGGATTCTATTATGAACCAGTCAACAGAACTCATCACTTGCAACATGAAATGAAGTGGAAGGAGGAATTCAGATTATTTTGAGGGAGTTGGTTTTGTTGTTTGCAGAACACTGGAAGACAAAGGTGCACTGAAGAAGTCTCCCGTGCACAACACTCAGAGACCATTTAGAATCTCTCCTAATTGCTCCACTGCAGGCTTTCAGCAGGCACAAAACAGCTCTTCTTGCCTTAAATTACTGCCCTGTATTCCTGTGGGATCTAGGTTATACAGATTAAAGCAGCTCTGAAATACACCTTTCCTTTGTGCTCAGCTGGGTTTGGAGCTGGCTCATAACCCCAGAAATCTCCAGGGATCAACACCAGAATTTAGGCTTGCAGCTCCAGCAGCACCTGGCGCAGACCTGAGCAGCAGCCTGCATCGAGCAGTGCTCTCTGTGTCACACACACACCAAAAGCACACAGTCACACTGTGAACCTCCTCCAGCAAAGCCACAGCTGAGCTACCCCTGTGTCAACAAAGGCATCCTAAATTTTCCCCTCAGCTGGCCCAATTCCTGATGCACTAAACTCAGTCTCAGAGTTCCGGATGCCGATATCACCCAGCAGCTCTCCAGAGGGGCAGCAGGATCCAAAGCCCAGCTCTGCCAGTGTTAAACTAGAGCTGTTGTTCTGTCTCACAGCACAGCATAAAAATCAGACCTCCACATTTAGAAAAGGTTTTATTTTCTGCTCTAAGTTGTTGTTTTTTTTTTTTTCTGGAACTCAGTGCACGGCTCTTTGCAGACCCAGCTGCCCAGGTGGAAGGCTAATTTTAGATTCAGTGCACCTCAAAGATTGTTCTTCCTCATTGCATACCCGAGTCAAGTGGAGGGCAGCCTGTGACGTGAAGCACAGCAACAGCTGAGATTGAGAGCAGAGATTGTTGGCTTAAAACGTTAATGGCTCAGTGCAACTGGGCAAAGAGTAGGTGGAATAATCGAGTTCACTCCACTGCACTGTCAACGTAACAAAAAGCAGCAGATTATGAAGCTTTAAAAATTAACCCAACAAAAAGGAGACTGGCAAGACTGAAAGATCTTGTTAAGGACAGCCATATAATATAGGAAGGGCTCTGTGGAAGGACTGAGCATCTTAATCCAGCCTTCTCCTCTTGTTTAAGAGCACAGCCAGTTTTAACAAGGCTCGAGATTCACCCGGCACCTTCAGTCTAAGCCTGGCTTCACAGCATTCATAACACAGCGATGAGGAATTGGGCTGGCACAGACCTTACAGAGCTCATTTTCCTCTTGCTCCTTCCCTGTGTCCCCTGCAGGACCCCTGGAAGCCCTGCAGGCCTGGCTCTGCTGGGGGCTCACTGATCCGGGGCTGCAAAACGCAGCCTCAGAGCAGTTTTTGATCTGTTCCTAGATACTGTCAACACATTGCAAATATGTTGCAAACACTCATGTAATTCTTCACCCTCCTGAATACCAAAATACAATAAACACTGTTGCTATGTTCATTCCAGGCTTGAATCACTCCCATGAGAGAGCTTCTCAAAGGACCTGGAGCTGCTTGGGCTTCTTTTCTGCTTGCTCAACATCCCTCCCTCATTGAAATACCTCTCTAGCAGATGAATAAATAAAAAGGTTCCTTCTCAGGCATTTCAAGCAGACCAGGAGGCAACAAGTGCAAGCCAAGCAAATGGAATTCCTTTAAGACTGCTTCCAGAAAACTAAGATGAGAAAAAGGCACCAGGAACAGAAGAATTCAGGCAGACAAGGCAGTCCTGCCACACAAGGAGCACCCAGCCTTAAAAGATATTTCCAAAGATCTGGAGCAAGCACAAAGACACACAGGGAACACAGAAACAGACAGAAAGTCTGAATGAGCCTCAAGAGCAGGTTTGGAGTAGCACAGCAAGTCCCAGCATCATTCATAACAACCCAGACCTTGAGCATGGAACACAAGCATCTTACAAGAAAAAAATATAGATTAGTCTACCAACTGGTTGCAGTGTTTTGACAGATAAAGACCCTTAGTCAGAGAACAAAACTACATTAAAGGCACACCACGCACATCTTACCTGCTTACAATTTACTTCAAGGTCAAAACCAACTCATAAGTGTAAAAGCAAAAAATTGCAAGAAACAACCAAAAAGTCCATGCAGGCTTTCCTCACATTGCTTCCAGGATCTCACCCTAAGGAAGCAGTTTAAAACTAAATGATGAAATGTGTAGTTCATTCTGAAGAGAAAAAAAGTCACCTAAAGATCAACACATCACACGAGCACATCGTAACATACTCGGTTTTCTTGTTTATCATGTAGTGGCATAAAGGCATCCAGGAAAAACAGACAGGAGTATTTGAAAAACTGAGAAAATCCTGAGGTGGTAACTCACTTATACACTTCTTTTTTAAACATAGATATAGCTGTAGCTATTTTGTTTACTGGAGGTTAAACCTCAGTCTATCAAAATTATCAATGCAAATATAAAAACAGGTTCCTGCATGGAAGAAGTCAATCTGCTCATTATCAAAACCTGACATGAAACACACATGATCACTATTTCATCCAGACACACAGAACTACACAAAACCCTGTTCCTACCACAGAGGGCAAAGTTATACAGGAGATGCCTCATGAACAAAAATTCCATAACTTTTCTACCAAAGGTCTAAACCCTACTGGAAATCTTTAATTCCTGGCTTACCCCAAATTACCCCAAATTTTGTACATGAGCACCACTACCAATTCCTCCCTTCTCCCCACACCAATATATTCAGAAAAGAACTGTAAGTTCTATATAGTTTAATAAGGCTTACTCTTAGGAGGAAATGGAAAGCACATGGCTGGTTCAAATTCCTCAGACCAGGCCATAAAAACAGAGAGAGGCTAATTATCAAATTACTGCGGTGGCAATGAACAGTAACTTACCCAACAGACTCTTACCATGCTTTCCTTTCCCTGGCTTAACTCAACCAGAGCAGCTAAAAAGCCAGAATTAAAGCAATTTTAGCAGTAGTCTGCCACTGCTGATGTGCATCTGCATATCTCTGACCAGAGACTTGCTCACATATTTAGTAGTTTCACCAAAAGTATCCCCTGTGAGAAGTCACAGTGCCTTTAGCCCAGGCTGTTTTACCCAGCACTGATGCCAACTCCCACTCATGCCCCTTTTAAGGCATTTTATCAAGGACTTTGCACATGTGGGATGGCACAGTTGAAGGTCTCTCTCTACAGCACCAGTGAGAATAGCTAAGATGTCCCTGCCACAATTTGCTAATAAGATTACAGCTTGTTTTCAGTAACACAGCAATCAGCTCATCAAGATCTTCCATTATGCAAGCAGCTCAGGGAGCAGCGTCATTTCAGGTTGTTTTGAAGAAGCCTGTTCTGCAAGTGATAACAAGGACATGCCACATCGTGCCGTGTGTGTGCAGCAATTCCCATCAGCTGCAGCTTTCTCCCAGTGAAACAGTGAGAAAACTCAACCTCCCCTCCTGTCCTGGCACTCCCAGAGACACCAGAAAAGGCAAACAGCAATCCTTTGCCCAGGGCTGTGTGGAGTGGAAGATGTCAGTCCTGAGGTTTGTGTGTATCCCACTGCTTCAGCCTAGCATCTCCAGGATTTTCTGTGCTGGACAAACTCCAGAGGGTGATGGAGCACTGGCACTGGGTGCCCAGAGAAGCTGTGGCTGTCCCATCCCTGGAAAGTGTTTAAGGCCAAGTTAGATGGGGCTTGGATCAATCTGACCTGATCATGGGCATCCCTTCCCATGGATCAGTTGGGAGCTTTATGATCTTTAAGGTCCCTTCCAACCCAAACCATTCTATGATTCTGCTACCTCCACCACAGCTTTGGATCTCAACTAAAGTATAGGTTGTAACTTTCCTGACAATTAGTGTCTCTATCAAAGTATTTAACAGCAAAGAAACTCCATCTCTATTTCCTTGTCTCAGGCCTTCATCTGGAATAGATTTGCCTCTACTCCATCTAGTAAGGGGCTAAATAAACAAGCTAAGGAATAGGGAAAGTTGCCTTTAATTAGAGATCTGCCTAGAGGCATCTCTGACCGAAACTCGGAGCAGAGCAAAACCAGGATTGATAACCCCATGCAGATATAGCCAAATTAAAAATATTCAAAGCCGTGTTTAGGTTATTCTATTAGCTGGGTGTCTGTCCCATCACACCAGGGTTTGTTTTGGCCTCAGAAGGCACAAGCCATCCTCTCTGAGCATGGGTTTGTGTTTGACTGTAAGGTCACTGTGGACGAGCCTGTTGTTCACTTTCCCCGCTTTAGCAGGGCAAGCCAAACAGGAAAGAGCTTTCATCCAAAAGGAAATCCTGCTGGGAGAAAGGGGTACCTGGCCAAAACAAACCTTTAGTACTACTGGGATCTTTAACGTGATTGTGAATTGATAAAGCTGAGCTACGGGATAAGATGGCAATCATTAATTAAAAGGTGGCATTCCTAACCCCATTTCCATCTCCATTGAATCCATTTAAACACATCAGCAGCTCTATCCACCTAATTCTCACAAGGATCTGGTCTGCCATTCCAATTCCACCTATCAGTATGGCACCAGGATCCCAAACCCCTCAGCCCAGCTGCCGTAGGGCTGCAAACCCCACACCTTGTAGCCCCCACACCTTGTCCTCACGCACTCCCCTCTCCTCCACACAGCACTGCCCCAGGCTGAGCCTGAGCACAGGAGGAGAGCAGAGGCAGGGAATCCCTGCCCTGTGGTGACTCTGCTGTCACAGCCCCGAGCACACACTGGCAGGGATTTTGCTGAGCAAATGAGTCAATACCTCGCAGTCACTGAGCACATCCTCAAAACACGGCACCGTTAGAGCAGCTGAGGCACCTCTGCTTTGCTGCCATCACTGCTGGGACCTCAGGCCAGATGCTCAGCCCGTGCACACCTCAGACACTCAGCTGAGGGACCCAGGGCTGAGGGACCACCTGGCTTCCAGAGGAAAGGCTGCCAGTGTGTTTGAATCCACCATAAAAAGGTTGTGAACTTATTTCTTGTGTGATCATTCATTAACGCAAAGGCATTTTACTGAAGCAGGTTCACACATACTAAACATTTGTCCTACAGCTTCTTAAATGTTGAACTTGGAGTAAATTGGGATGATGGAACTCATCCTTATTTCTTCTTGTAGCCCATTCTACCAGCTGTACCTGCATTAGAGCACAGAATGAGTAACTGCAGGTTGTTGCTCAGCTGCATGAGAGCAGCACAGAGATGTTGGAGAGGTCACAAGAGTGACGTGCTGGCCAGCACAAGGGAAGGAGGGGTGGAGAGGTGTGCTGGAATCCAGCTATGCTTCACTCATGAGAACTTCAGGGATGCAGGAAGACAGGGAGGAGTCGTAAACTCCTGGCATGGATTTCTCAGGGCAGAGTTATTACACACAGCACAGGGTGCTTGGCTGTTACCCTGCCATGAAAAGCCCTTGGCTGGGATTCATAACCAATTCTGTAACTGGAGTGTCACCAGCCAGCCCAGGGCCACCAGCCCTGTCCGTGAGCCTCACAACACCGAGAGGAGGAGGAGGAGGGGGCAGGTCTGGCTCAGCAGTGGCTTTTGCTCAGTGTTGTTTTGAAGCCCTGACAGCACCACCAGCCCCATGCCAGCCAGAAGGAATCTCACTGGGAGCTCAACAAGCATGTCAGAGCTGCTGGTCAAAAATAAACACTGATTACGGTTAACTAATTAGAAAAGCAGGCTGGCACATCCCTGCCCTGTTGAACAGGTAGGTTTTAGGTCAATCCTAGGAAAGAGGCTTAGTTACACAGACACCTCACACCTGTGGTGAGCCCTGGCTGAGCTTGTGGGAAATGTCACTTGGCTGCAGTTCAGTGTTTTGGGTGAAGCTGGTGAGCAAGTTCGAGGTTCCTGCTGTAGCAGCTCTTCAGAGCTGACCACAGAGATATTCTGGCAGTAGCACAGACATCAGAACTCAACGAACTCGTTTGGCAAAAGCCTTAAGTTGTTAGCAAATATTTTGATTTTTATCAAAGAAAGGCTGCAATACTGAAGGTTTTAATCTCATTCTCTTACATGTGGCTAATTTTAAAGTAATTTACCATATCATGCCTATGTCAGTCCCCCTACGATTTTTTTTTTTTTTTTTTTCACAGCTCAGATTTTGCCTGAGGTCTTCTAAAGATTTCCTGTTTCACTCTGAATGCACAGTCTCATCAAACTGGACCACATGAGAAGTCAAACAGACACATGAAAATGTGAGCTGTGATTGGATGTTAAATTCCTGTCAGCACATTCACCCAAAATCAACAGATTCTGACCAGTGCAGCAAGGAAACATTCTAAAACTCAATGCAAACTTCTCAACTGATGCAAATACACCTTAGATTAATTCTTAACTCATATAATATCCAGTAAGAACACAAGCAGAATGATGTTTGTCAAGCAAAGCTGTTCAAGCTTCAGTTCTATCCTCACTACTTGCATGCCAAATGAGCAGTTCCTACATTCACATAGATCCCCAAAGCCCTGAAGGGCGCTGGGACCCCAGGGCAGGGTACCACTGCATCACAAGGAAGCATCCCAGCCCCCCAGGCCCCACTTCCCCGGCTTGCTGCACTCAGCCCAGAGTGAGCACAGAGAAAAGAACGGGGATTTTCATAGGCTTAGGATGAGGAAAAAGAAAGGGAATTTCCACAGGTTTCATTTCAGGATCAAGGCACTCGAAGCACTATTTTAAGAGCGTCCAACAGCCTGCTCACCTCTGGAAATTCACCTTGCTTCCCCCTGCCCTGCTTTAGGGAGCAGAGCAGCGGGGACCCCCCGTGCCCCCGTACCTGCTGAGCAGCTGGGCACAGCTGGCTGCCCGGGCAGGAGCCAGCAGCCCCCGGGGCCTGCCCACGCCTCCTCTGCCCATCCTGGAGCCGCGCTTGTCCATGTCCAGCCGGGAGGAGGGCGACACTCTGTCCATCCGTGCCGTGCTCACGCTGCTGCCAGCGGGGAGCTGCTCCTTGTCACTCACAGGGTGCCCGCAGCAGGAGCATCCTCGGGTCCCGCTGTGTCCCCCGGCCCGGCAGCAGCGACAAATCCAGAGCCCAGGGACAGCGGGCACGGGACACGGGGCACGGGCAGCACCCAGAGCAGAAATCAGCACTCAGCTCTTCCAAAGGCTGGGCACGGGCAGCACCCAGAGCAGAAATCAGCACTCAGCTCCTGCCGAGGCTGGGCACGGGCAGCACCCAGAGCAGAAATCAACACCCAGATCTTCCAAAGGCTGGGCTGCACGGGGCACGGGCAGTACCGAGAGCAGAAAACAGCACTCAGCTCCTCCCGAGGCTGGGCACGGGCAGCACCGAGAGCTCCGAGAGCAGAAATCAGCACCCAGCTCTTGCAAAGGCTGGGCTGCACGGGGCACGGGCAGCACCCAGAGCAGAAACCAGCACACAGCTCCTCCTGAGGCTGGGCACGGGGCACAGGCAGCACACAGCTCCTGCCGAGGCTGGGCTGCCGCTCGGGCTTGCTAAACATTAACGCGATCCGCAGCCCACGTGAAAAAGCAGCTCCCAAAGCGGCCGTGGGAGGAGGAGTCAAGCAGCCCATTCGCTCCTTGACGTCGTGCTCCGAGAGAACATCAAGAAAAGAACAAAGTATCTGCCCGGGGACGTGGGGAGGGCAGGACAAAAACCTCGTGTGCCTATTAAAATAGCAATTCAGCGTTTCTTGCCATAGCTGAGCAGTGAGTAAACCCCAGCTGGCTGTAAAGACATTGGTGTCGAAAGAGCAGTGTAAACTTGTAACACCCAGAGAGAATATTTTGCAAGATCCAGATTATTCTTTAAAAATCTCATCAACAAGCAATGCACAAGTGAGCAAAGGGTTAAAGCAATCGGGTTCCCTGCAGCCGTTCCTGACAGGTTTTGTTCTTACCTTGTTATTCTCTCTACGGCGTTTCAGCAACTCTGCTTTCTTCTGACATTTTTTATTCATAATCCCGAAGTTAAAGGGATGAGTAATTAATTAAGGTTTTTAGAGAAGACATACAAAGTTCATCCAGCACAAGTAATAATCCCACTCTGTTTCCCATATTCCCATTAAGGCTGGGTCTACAGCTCAGCCTGCTTTGCCTCCAACACCTTAAAGGGCAGCAGCAGCAATTTTAGAGACAATCCCTTGTCATAAAAGAGCCCATCTTGGTTTTGCTCCTATTAACACAGCTATTTTCCCAACCACTGCTGGAGCCCACCCTGCTGCTGAAGAACGCTGCCCCACTCCCCAGCTTCAGCCAGGCTGGCACTGGAAGCTGCTTGGTGTGGGACATTTACAACTCCCCACACTGATTATGTAAAATATTCATGGGGATTTCCTCTCTTTTCCTCCTTACCCACAGTTCCTGTAAAACTGATTCCTCCACCCATAATTCAAAACTCAGGTTTATCCACGTAGCTCCTCCTCCATCAGCCCCAAACAAAGGTCAGCTAAAGAAAGTGCCAGCTTGTGGAGCTCAGTGATAACCAAACCCCACAGAGCATAGGTTTCACAGCAGCACAGAATTACACACAGGCAGTGTATCACAGAATGGATTGGGAAGGACCTTAAGGACCACCCAGTGCCACCCCTGCCATGGACAGGGACACCTTCCAGTGTCCCAGGCTGCTCCAAGCCCTGTCCAACCTGGCCTTGGGCACTGCCAGGGATCCAGGGGCAGCCACAGCTGCTCTGGGCACCCTGTGCCAGGGCCTCCCCACCCTCACCCTTCCACCAGGGAAAGATTTCTTCCTACCATTCATCATAAAAAATCACCCACTAATGAAGAGAGTAGGAACACACAGAAAGCAAATTAAAGATTTTTCATCCTTTTGTGCAGCTACACAGACTGCAGCTGGTGCAGAAGTGTCACCATCATGTGTGACCACACATGCTGCCCAGGATGTGACACACGGGAGGGGAGAGCAAGGAGGGACAACAATAAAAACATCTGTGAGAGAAGATGTGGCTGCTCTTTGCTTTCTGTTTTTACAAACTTTGAAAAGCATTTTTTTCTCCTCAGTGAGCACTCAGCCTTTCCAAACCACTCCCCACCGAGCACACCTTGTCCTGAAACAAGGGGTTTGGTTTCAGGTCATTCCTTCTCCTGGACATAAAATCACCTCTAACCCGCCAGCACTGCAAGCAAATGGGCACCACAGCCCATAAATATATTTCTTTTGTCCCTCAGTGGTGTTCCTTGTCATTAAATTTCTTTTAATAACTTCAGCAGCCAGCTGATCCTCCTTTTTAATGGTTCCATTTACAGACAGAGGCTGCCAGACACTCATACCAGGCAGTTTCATCCTCAGGTTTCTCATGCAGCAGTAATAACTCAGCCAGGCTTGTTGCACAACTGAGGCAAATTTAAAGCATCCAGATGAAGACAGAATTCTCTAAGAGTACATTCAGCTTTGATTACTCACACAAAGAGTACACAAGCACTGCTGAAAGTTTCTGATCTCTGTGGATAATAACAGCTGCACTACAGCCTTCCACGTCTTCACTCCTGTCTGGCCTTCAGCTATTCATGGTATGTGAGAGGAGTAATCAGTAAGTTTATCTCCTATATTGTGCTTGTGAGGAAAAAGGTGGAGGAATAGAGGCCAACTGAGTCTGCTTTTTCAGAGCGAATCAGGATAAATATTCCAGCTCTGGTTTCGAGCTCTCCAGCATGCTTCATGCTCCAGGACAGTCTCCCTGGCATCATTAGGGATGAGACAAGCTCACTAGGATGAGATAGCTGGATCACAGGAGCTGAATCTTACTCAAATATGGAGACAAAGAGACACATGATGCTCTCAGCAGCCAATTAGTTCAAATGAATCACAGGAACAGACCCAGCGCTGTTACCGTCACCACTTTAGTGCACAAGTTATTTCTGAAGGTATCCACACATCCTGCCAAACTGACAGGACTTGGCCCAACTTCTTCAGGATCAAAAGGAGCTGGAAAAACATCCGACACGCTTTTGGACAGTCAGGAATTTCAGCAGACCTAAAGACTGCAGGAACTCTCTGCAGTTTGGGAGAGCTGCCTGTGCATGGTGCCCGGCAGAGCTGGGCATCAGAGCCCCCAGGTCAGCTGGAGTAAAACATCCATGGGCAAGACCTTATGGCAGCATTATGTTTTTCAGGCATCCCAAAATTAATTTGTTACCCTGAAAAATGAATGTGATACACTGCAATGTGGAGTGGGAAAACCTGGATGTAATCCAAACCCATAAAATGCAATTCTTTTTTCTCAGGTTTGTTTTGAGGGTACATAGCATAAGGAAAACCTGAAAATCATTTATCTCCCCTCAGTCCCACCACATAAGAAAATCCTCAAGTGGTGCTGCCTATCCATCACACAGATTCACTGAGATTAGGAGATTATTGCAGTTTCTGGAGTCACTAAATCAGTGAGATTATCCAAGGCCCAGCTGCTCTCAGCCTGGCAGGGAGCAGCAGAGTGAGCTGCAGTCAGCTCTGGGTAAGGCAGCAGCTGGGGCAGCCACACTTCTGCTTTTGCCCTGAGCAGGGAGAGAAAAACCAGCACCTCACAGGAAAAGAGCTGCCAGAAACAGCCCCAGCAACCCTCAGGCCCTGCTGTGGGTTTCCTCTCGTGACTTTACTGCATTAGACAGGAACTGATCTCTCATCCTGCTGGGAGGATGCCCAGGGAGCTGCAGTATCAATAAATATCAGTATCTTCAGCTGCCCACCTCGTCTGAAAATGCCCTGCCTTGGGAGAAAGAAGGAGATGGGGTAGGGGGAAAATTGTACTCTCATTAGACACAGATGTATATTCAGATAACTCGACTGCAAAGTTGCTTAAACCTGATTACTACTGTAAATGTAATTTAAATCACCCGAAACATTTCCACTGCTCAAGGAAGAGCTGTAACAATAGGAGGAAGCACTAGGATAGTAGCTATTCTTAACACTCCAAAACACTTATTCTGATGAATAACCAAGATTTCTTATTAATGTAAATTGAATATGCCTCTGCCTCCTGGGCACTGAAGGCTGTGTAAAATTAGAAGCCTTAGCGGGTTTCAGAGGATGACCTCATTTACCTCCCTGCTCAAACATGTGCCTGGGATCTACAGAGGGCTGTGCGTCACAAAAAATCTCTCTCTTGCTGGACACTGAAAGCAGAAAGGAGTCACAGGCACAGAGCAGTGCCCAGCAGGCTGCTTGTTCACTTCCTCCAAGCACAGGGACCTGTGACCCCTGCAGCCAGGGGACAGAGTGCCACACACAGCTCTGGAGGAGGGGCAGGTGGCACCAGTGACCAGCACCTGGTGCCAGCCCAGCTGCTCCAGCTGTGAGCACACACAGGATTTCTCCAGACTCCACTCTGCACAGCCCATCCCCAGCACCACCATCATGGAGCACTTTGAACATCCTTGATTTTCACAGAAGGAAAATATGCAAAAGCTGCAGTTCCCAAGCTCACGCCCCAGCTGATTTCACAAACCTCATTTTGGCTTTTGCACCTTGGGTTTTCTGTTCCCTCCTGGGAAAGGGATGGGGCAATGGAGCAACAAATAGACAGAGTGCCAGAAATGGACTTTCCTACTGGAGTGCCCCAGTTCTCAGCCCAAAGATGTGATAGATTAAGTTGTCATCTTGTTTATTTCCTGCAGCATAACCCAGCAGCGGGATGGGCTGAACTGGCCATGAGTCAGTCTGTTTGTGGGCATCCCACAGGAGCTGCTGCCCAAAGAATGCCAAACATCCACTCCTGGGAGGTGTCATGCCCATGGCACGGCCCCACAACCAGTGCAGCTACCAAGGTGATGACACAGCTCAACAATAGCTACTGATAAGATGGAGTTCTGGCAAGGAGGGTAAGACAAGGGGAGGAGGAAAGTAGGAGTGACCTGATCATAGCTACACGACTGAGTTATTTGTTAAGATTAAAAGTGAAACACCTGAACATGCACTAAGTACAAATAGAGTTTTCAAAGCAATGTTTCATTTAAGAAAGGAAACATTTCATTTAGGTTTTCTTGTTTGTTTGTTTTAATAGATTTTAGTATATTATGGGATTTAACATCTCCTCTTAAGTTTTTATATTGGGTCAGACTAGCTTCTGAAAATATTTCAGAAATTAGGATAGACATTCCTCCTCTCTCTTCCCCTTATTGAAGCTTGTCTTGTTGAATGATTACATTAAAACCTAAATACTCCAAGATTCAGAGGAAAACAATTACCAAATAGGTCCCCACACACATTGTTATGGGAGTTCACCTGGGAATGAAATGTCACTGTCCCTATTTGTGGGTAGACCCACCAGACTCTGAGCAGGGGAACAGAAGGACACCCCCCTCTCTAGGAGAGCTGCATTTTCACAGATCCCAATTGCTCAATCAGTTATTTCCAAAATAAAAAGAAGATTTAATACAGTCAAGTAGCAGAAGCTCTTATTTAGCAGCCAGGCAATTGTAAGTGCCAATTATTCCACTCACAAGCAACAGTTTTGTTGTACTCCAAAGTGCCATCACTTATCCTAACAGGCTTCTGTTCCACTTTGTCATCTCTTCAGCTGTAACAGGTCTGTCAGGAAGAATCCAAACTTCTCTGAGTGGAGAGCGATTACAAGTGGCCTGTAATTTATATTTATGGGCATTCTCCTCATTTGTCCTCGAGAGGAGAGCTGGACTGCTGTTTAAAGGCTCAGAATGAAAAAAAATATCATCATCCCCTATTTTTGCTCTGCTGGCGCCGGGCTCTGAAGTCACCACACAGAGCTTGTCTGTACTGGTTTCGTCTATAAACGATGCAACAGCTGGAACAAGACTGGCTGAGATGCTGGCCCTGATTGCACAACACAGCTCACAGCTCTTACAGAGCTATTTGCAGTCAAGAGCCTGTTAACTCATTAGAACAGGGCTTGTTTTTCCCAAATTTTAATGGGGAGGTTTAATTACACGAGTCTTCGTGAAAAGCAGGACTGGAAGATGTCAGACATGAGCTAGCTGGGGGGCCAGTGAGGGGATGGAGGAGCTTGCTACAGACATTCCCAGACAGCTTTGGAGTGCAGGATTTACTGGAGGAACTCAGGGCAGGTGAGGCTGGTGGTGTAAGATCATCTCAAAGGTCAGTCAGGGATTAGAGCAGTGTCTATAAATCCCCACGTGCTATTTGCTGGATAAAACCCTCTGCCCTGAGTGCAGGGCCAGAGAGGAGACGGGACACAAAGTCTCAGGCACCAGTGTCAAGTGATGCAAGGCAGATTTTTATCATTCAGTTTACACCTGGTGCACAGGGTCAGACTGATGCAGTGCTGGTGGCAAGGCCAAAAGAAGATATTACACAGATCAGCCACTGAAAATACAAGTGAAAGAAGCAGAAATTCAACCTGGACCCACAGGTGAATTAAAAACTATGAAGGTTTCATATAAATAAACCTAAAAAAACACACAAAAGAGGAACTAAAGTGATTGTCTTTTACCTTGCAGCTCTAGTAATTTTGATGAATAAACACTTTAATCCAACTAATGTTCAGAAACACTCATTTTAACCCTGCTGTGAGCAACCAAATGTTGTACAATGGCCATTTTCTGACACAAGCATCACCTGGCTGTGGTTGCTGACCTGACTCCTACTCATGTTTTAGCCCCAAAAATGCTGATACAGCTCAACCTGATCTATGCTGGGAGCAGCCACTGGGCTAAAACAAGAGCTACACATATGGCAGACAAAGGAGAGGAGGTGAGGAGAACTGCTGTGCTTGCACCTCTGCAAAGGCAGCCCCTAGGCAGTTCCTGATATGACAAACTCCTCAGAAGAGCCCGCAGGAATGGTAGAGACCAAGCTCCCATGGTGGAAGATGTAAATATAATATATCACCTTACCCAAAATGCTTCCAAGCTGACCCCACAGCAGCTGCACTACTGAGGCTCCCAGGCTGCCCACTGTGATACTAGCACCATGCTGGAGGAGGAGGGAGGAGCACTCTCACCATCAGATGGGAAACAGGCTTCCTCATAAGCATGGGAGTTAGGGAATTTGTCAATTAACCAATTAATTAGAGAATTAACAAGCTACCATCCCACTGAGAGGGGACTGAGCCCTTGTTTGATTTTTTTACCTGATGAGCTCACAGAATAAAGCTGGCTTCACAGTGCACATCCTCCAGGAACTGTGAGAGATCCAAATGAACTGTGATTCCTGACTCAGTGTCAGAAAAAGAACTTTTATGGGGTGAAATGATACTCACAGACCTCCAGCTCGCAGCTTCTTGACCCTTACAAAGACTGTTTTTCCTTTGCCATCTGCTTTGTTAACAATGAGGTGACGCTAATCCTTTACAAAACTGCACAGACCACACTAGCAGAATTCACAGGGGCTCCTAAAGCAGCAATTCCTTGATCTCTTTTATCAGTTGTGTTCCCCAGTCAGGTTTCCTTCCATCTAACACACTACTACAGCTAGAACGAGCCTTGTGAGAAGCCTTTCCCTGGAAGAGCTTTTTACAGGGTGAGTGCTGATATTCCATCAAGGTTCTCCCAAGGGTGCTGGCAGCTCTGTGCTTGCTCCAAACCCTTCCTGGCCTGCAAACATCGGCAGCCCCAAGGCAGGCAAACCCCTGGAGGGGGCTGTGGCTCCAAGGGCTGCCCCAGGAGGGATCCTTCCCCTCCCGTCAGCCTGAGGAAACACTGCAGCTAAATGCAGCTGTCACCTTTATCTAGTTTTACCCTGCTTGTGCACGGGCTGGAGGGAGGCCAGCGCTGAGGAATGTTTGCCCCAAACACGGGGCTGGGATGTATCCATGGCCCTGCACGCCTTCCCTTCCGCTGGGAGACTCACAGGGATTTCCTTCCACTGTGTCAGCCCCGCTGCCTTCAAACAGGAACATTGTCCCAGCTTTACCTTGACCGAGAAAAACAACTTTCATCAGCAAAGCTGCATTTGTTTGCTGCCTAAAGAGGATATCCTTCCAGTTCCATTATACATTGGCCACCTGCTATGGGCTTTGCAAGAGGTCCAGGCTCCTGTTTGCTCAAGGGCTTACACACAAGAAATTCCACCTTCATTTCCAGTGATCATTGCTTGAAATCTAACTCAGGAATGAGAACCTTCAGAGAGAAAAGTGCAGAGGCAAGGGAGTGAAGAGTACTCCAGATTTGTGCCTTTCCAATGTTTCTTCAGTTACAATGATGCATCTTCCACGCTTCCCTAGGTGACCCAAGCAGAAATAATTGAGGAATACAGAATAATTCTTGGCCAGCAGCCTCCTGTCAGTGTTTCTTCCATGCCCAGGCTGCCCAGTTTGCTACTGTTGAACCACCAGTGTGTAATGGCCAAGCAGGCTCCTGTCACTTCCTGAGCTCAGGCTCCACCACATGATGGGATGTGTATGTTCATGAGGACATCTCAGAGCAGAAGCCACCACTTTCCATTCCAGTTACCACAAATGGCCAAAATTCCATATTACATAAGAACTAAACACCTTTCAGAGAACTAGTGAATTCATAAGGGGCTTGCCAGATGTAATCCAGGAAGATTCAAGGGCCCTGAAACTTTTCCCTCTAAAAATTGAAAAGTATGGGAAAGAAATACCAGAATGCTGCTTGTTCTCAAAGGTCCCCAGCAAGGGTTGCCCTGTTATTTTTCTGTACGACCAGAGCAAAGTTCTCTTTGCACACAGCTGGCACAGAATATATTTAGTGAGAAAGATCCTCGTTCTTACAAGAGACACAGATTTTAATAGCTCAGCACTCCAGGCACTGGCAGCCCTGGGGGCTGATGGAATAAGCCATGCAGATGGAAACAATTATTTAGAAAGGGAAGGACTCCTGCATGCACAGAGCAACATCTCACTAAAACTGAAGCCTCCCACCAACACATTCCAGTCTCTTGGAGTAATCTGCTTTGGGGAGTACGCTTTAAGCTACATCAGCTTTTGTATTTCTGTCTCCAATCTTAATTGCAATCACAAAACATACTCCCCTGCAAACTGACCCAACGGTCTGACCAAACAGCAACAAATACCAGGAAATATTACAAACATCTGAATCTCAAACTGATTTAGAGACACAACTCTTCAAGCAACAAGTTCTGATTTCAGACAAGCTTTTCACTACACAACACACCTGGAAGGACTTACTCAACAACTCTGTAATGGATGACCTACACCTAAAGTCTGTGGAATAAATAATGAATAAATCACACAGGCTGTACTTCTTTATATGTAGTTTATCAAACTGAAGTGCTTTACATAAATCCTAATCATGAGTCTTGGAAAGGAACAGAATTTCCAAAAGCATTAATTGATTAGAAATATCAAATTAAGGGTAGCCCTTTCAAGCCAGCTGCATAAAGAATATTTCATATAACATGTTGCAGGAGAAAAGTAACTCCAGCAGGTTTCAATTAAGCCTCGTTGCCATATGGATTTTGCATCCGCAGCAGGAAGGCTCAAACATCATGTCACAACTAAGATATTTTTATGTCTCCAACTGAAAGCCATTTAAACTGCTTGGAATAGGAGCATATGGGCCATAACATTCCCAATTAAGAAAATATTTTGCTGAACTGGGAGCCAAAGAGGCATATGAAACTAAAATACACGATACTGTCGGTCAGGTATGGTAGTTTCTAACTTTTAAAGGATATAAAAAGCTAAGAGTATGTATGTCCTAGTGACCTCCTTACCCAAAAGAGAAGATCCCAGTGCAGGTCACACAGTGATTTTTGGGAGGCCCTGAAGGGGTGGAGGCCCCTTGGCTCTGCAGACAGGGCAGGGCACTGCTCCTGGAGCAGTTTCCACCATCACAAGCTCATGTGAGGGGCTCCTCAGGTCACCACCTCAGCCAACCCCCTGCTTCAGGCAGGGTCAAACACAAGCCAGAGCAGGGTTCTGAAAGCTTTGGCCAGTTGGGTCTTGTAAAGAACAGGGGTGCCAGCACCTCTTTGGGCTCCCATTTCAGCCTCCAGTGAGTGATATTTTCCTTAAGGCAGGCTGGACACTGGCCCATTTCAGTCTATAAAGCTTTGACAAGTCACACAACTCTATCCAACTAACCAAAGGTGCTGTGAAGTGGGGAACAACGGTTATGATTTTTCCTTTCCATATTAAAAAATGACTTCAAAAATGTGTCTTGATTAACCCAAGAGCTTGGCTGCTGCTGCTGCTGGGCCCTCTTGGGATCTTGAGCCAAAACTTCAGTGTTTTCTTCCTACAGCTTGGACCCAAGAACCCCAATTCCTCCTTACTGGAAACAGATGTCCACCAAGTTAAATCATCCCATGACTCCTGCAGGAGGATGTAAACAGCCACAGCTCACCCAGCTGTTACTCAGAGAGGTCCTGCTGACAAGCCAGGGATCCCCACATGCTGCAAGACCTTCAGCATGCTTTGACACAGTGATCTGAGACATGTTTATCACTTAAATCCACCAAAACACGTCAGGTCACTTCAGTTTACACAAGATTAGAGTTTGGGTATTTTTAACAAATAGAGTTTTGAGCTCAGAGGAGAAAGAAATTGTTATCTATGTTTTTATACATACAATGCTGCCCAACAGAGTCTTAATGTTTAACAGACCCCACCCCTGCAAAGTAAAGGCTTTACAAACAAGAAGAGGGGGAAAAAAGAGAGATTAAGTGATGTACAAAAGGTCATAAAAGGTGTGCAGCACAGTTTGGCACACAGAAATGCATCCTCCACCTCCCAGGAGGCTTAACTTCAGCCAAAAGGAACTACCAAATTACAGCTCTCACTAATGCTATGCTCAAAAGTGTTCAATCCAGGTTTTGCTATCTTTTCAGCTGAGAAAAAGACCTGCTTGCTGCAGCATGGAAGAGCTCTGGGACAGAGGCTGCTGGATGCACATGAGAAATGATGCCCCAGGTGAATTAAATCCAAAAGTATTCATGGTCAGTGTAAATAACTACACTGGCAGAAGCTCCACTACAGCATCCAAGGCTGCAAACTCTCTTCCTGATGCCCAGGAAGCAGCTTCTGCACACAACAGCAAAAGGAAATTAAAACACAAAGTCATGGATGCTATTGAAGCACTTGCAGACTACAAGGTAGCTGCAAGGTCATGCTGCATTCCTGCTGGGAGCTCCAAATGCCCAGGAAAGACAGACACAAGGGCAGGCAGATTCAGGGAAAGGAAATATTTTAACAATTGTGGATCACAATACAAAGTCTACGGGGTTCCAACTGAGACCCCTCATCTGTAGGTCTGTGTGCATTCTCCAGGCCAGGTTCACACACCACCAACCTCTTATAAGAGGCACTGACCCACAGCAGAACCAAAATGCCCTTTCTATACTACTTTTAGCCAAATTCACACACAAAAGTCCTATTCTTAGCAGCCAAATATTTATTTGTGCATTATTACTCATAGCTCAAAGACAGGAAAACCAAGTTTAAACCACTAGTGCCATCAGCATAGCTGTGGTACTGGGGAATCCTGCAGGAGTCCTCAAAGTAACTTTCTCGAGCAGGTTTTTGCAAGCTGGCACCAACCTCCCCTCTGTTACAGTGACACTGCCAGGGACAGCCAGCCCAGCCAAGCTTAAGCTATTCTGAGTGTATTTACACAGGCTAAAAACTACACAAGGCATACACTTTGGTAACATCAGGCTTTAGAACATCACCATGCAGTACAAGAAGCAATATTCTCCCAGACCTTTAGATTGTTTATTTACCCACCTCAGTTCATCTACTTCTTCGCAGCGATGGTCCCAGTATAACATTTTTAATTTAAATTGTGGCATTCTGGCAACTACCTCAAGATAGCAGGGTTTCCTTCTGAACTGAGATTAACAGAGTCTAAAAGACACAAGTAGTCTAAACAAATGAAATCCCATAGGACAGGAGGTATCATCCTCAGGGCTTCAGCTGCAGTATTAGAGGCATTAGAGGCATCCCCAACAATGCAGCTGCATTGTAAAAGATGAAGCCTTTCTTGTCAACACGTTTTAAGTGCACGTAGTGGAAAAGGTGAAGAGAAAAACCTTGACACTACCAGCAAACGTCCTTCTCGCTGGCTCAGGGCAGACAGCTTTGAGATGTCAGTACAGCCAAGACAATACCCCCAATCCCCAACGGGGCAGAAGCCAAATCCAGCGGGAAAAGAGACAATTCAGCACTGCACGACTGCGGCATCAGAGCCCTGGAGCTGCGGGGCACGGCCGGAGCCTCCCAGCAGCGCCGAGCATCGGCTGCCCTGGAGGGGCCAGAGAGCACCTGGAGCGGCCAGAGAGCACCTGGAGAGATCAGTGCCCACCTGGAGAGATCAGTGCCCACCTGGAGCGGCCAGAGCCCACCTGGAGTGCTCAGTGCCCTCCTGGAGGGGTCAGTACCCACCTAGAGCGGTCAGTGCCCTCCTGGAGGGATCAGTGCCCTCCTGGAGGGATCAGTGGCTCCCTGGAGGGGTCAGTGCCCACCTGGAGGGGTCAGTGCCCACCTGGAGGGGTCAGTACCCACCTGGAGGGGTCAGTGCCCACCTGGAGGGGTCAGTGCCCTCCTGGAGGGGTCAGTACCCACCTAGAGGGGTCAGTGCCCACCTGGAGGGGTCAGTACCCACCTGGAGGGGTCAGTGCCCACCTGGAGGGGTCAGTGCCCTCCTGGAGGGGTCAGTACCCACCTAGAGGGGTCAGTGCCCACCTGGAGGGGTCAGTACCCACCTGCAGCGGTCAGTGCCCACCTGGAGCGGTCAGTGCCCACCTGGAGCGGCCAGCGCTGCACACCACGGCCGGAGAGCAGGAGGAGGAGCAGGGAGCGGGGTTCTCCCGAGCCCGGAGCTCAGCACCCGCTGGCCGGAGCCGCCCAGGGCCGGGCGCGGAGCTCGGCGGAGGCGAGAGCAGCAGCGGAGCCCCTTCTTCCCCCCGCCCCCGTCCCGCCCTCCGGGGCTCGCCCCGCTCCCCGCCCGCTCCCTCCGCATCTGCCCGGAGCATCCAGCCCTTGCCGTCCGCCGCTGAAACGGGGGAAGGAACGGGGGATCCCCGCCGGAGAGGACTCCCGGAGCTCCCTCCCGGGAGAAGGGGCTGTCCTCGGCAAACAGCGCTCCTTTTTCTTTTGTGTTTCCTTTCTAAAGAAAGGAGCCGCGAAAGTAAAGGTGCGGGCAAACAAGTTTTATTTAAGAGCACGCACACATATTTGGCCACGGGGGGCTCAGGGGGTGGGGAGGGAAAGGCAAACACAACAAGCAGGGCGGGTTTCGTGGTTATCGCGGGCTGGGCTGCACTGGGTGCCCGTGTGAGCTCCGGAGAGACACGCACGGCACACGGGCAGCACAGACAGTGATTTCCCCAAGCGGCAGCGTGCTCACTGAATCACTTCGCAATTCAGCTCCTCTTGAAAACAAAGGAGTGTGTTGAACGTGTGCATCAACACCAGAGCACACAGCTGCTCTGTTCAAAACCCAGCACCTCGATAAGCCCTTAGGCTACAGAACCATGGCTCATCCCCGCTCCTCACCCTCCTCGTGGTTCCAATAACTGGTTAAACTGGTCTGCTGGAGTGCCTCTCCAGGCTGTGATCTCCAGCAGCTGCCAGCTGTGCTGGAAGGCAAAGCCTGAGCGGAAATCAGGGACATGCGTGCTCAGCATCTGCTGAGGGCTTAATTATTTCTTGTTAATTGGAGGTAGGCCTGCTTCATTTCTTAGACCTGAGTGTTGAAAAGTCATTTCCTACTTTGAGAACAGACAAGTTGCAGATGAGAAAAGTGTTAATTGGACTCTGATTATAATAATCCTATGGCTGTATTGCATTTAAAATCCAGTAGGAGCTACTACAGAGAGAGATTGCCTTGATCTTATTTGTTTGAAATCTGTTGGTGAGCAGAAACCATCACTGGTGCTGTTGGAGTGCTTGGTCCTCACAAAAAAAAAAAAAAAAAAAAAAAAAAAAAAAAAAAAAAAAAAAAGCTTATCCCTCTGAGGTGGGAGGAGGCAGAGAGGACAAGAAATTGGCTGCTGTCATCCATTTCACATTTAGGCAGTCAACACTCTGAAAGCAGCTGTGGTGAGCTGAGTAGGTGCTGACTTAGTCTTGAGTGGGTTTCTTTTTCAGAGAATTCCCCTCCCTCTGCCATGCTGCAGTAGCTGTCACCAATGCTGACCTGGGCTGCCGTGGGACTCCCTGCTTTAGTTTCACCCTGAGGCTGTTCTCTGAGCTTGGCTCAGCTGCAGTTTCCTCCCCAGGACTGAAAGCAGCAGTCCTCTGCTCTCCAGCCTCAGGGAGCCCAGGATTTTCCCAGCTGTTTCACCCAGAGAAGCAAACAGCTGAGCCATGTAGGTAACCAGATAGGATGGCAGCAGCAGAGTCCTCAGGATGTCAAAGGTCTGGAGCAACAGGCAGACAAAATTGCGAGTGAGAGAAGAAAGCAAGGCACACAACAGCTGGGGAAGAAAAGGAAGATCAGAATTGTCACGGCTAGCATGTCTTTGAAAGAGGTTCCATTTTCAGTGAGAGTTAACAGGATTTTGAAAACCACCAGTGCTTGTTCCCACACCCACCCAACACAACCAACAAATGTTATGTCCTACAAAAGACAAGTTCAAGCTGCTGTGTTGAAGCCAACAGTTGTACATATGAGGAATTCTAGGAGAACCAAATGGCACCCTAGCAAGACCAAGCTCATTGTTAGCATTGTTAGCTTTTGAAAAACTGCAAAATTAATGAATGTTAAATAAATTGTTACTACACTGATTTGGTACTGCCTTGGTGGTGTTAATGATCTTAAAAATGCTTTCAACTGAGGTATTGCTGATGCCATGCTAAAGCTCAGCTTCAGGGTGTGCTAGTCAAATACCTGCAGCAGTTTAGGATGATTCCAATCCTTGGCTAGTCCAGCCTAACCAAGGCTAGCACTGCAGCAGAACTGGTGGAAGGAAATGTGAGTACCTCAGTTGCTGCAATTCAAAAATCCCAGCAGTAACTGAGCAGACAGGACTGGGAATAGTGACAGAGGAGGCACAGAGCAGCTTTCCTTTGTGAGCCCCTTCTGCAAAGGAACAGGCAGTCAAGGCACAGGGAAAGAGAAGACACACAAGACATGAAGCTCTTCTACTGCTTCAAATTTATCTTTTGGGATTTGTGTAAAGCCTAAAAGGATTAGGGCTGCTGTGTTTGCAAAGAGACTTCTGGCCTCAGTTGTCACTGAGCAAGTGAAATACATCTTATTTTCAGTCACATGCTCCACTGTAAGAAATCTGAAGCAACTTTTAGAAGTATGTAATATCAGCCATAAATACCAGGAGAGTTTCTACACACAGTTCAGTTAAACTTCTTATCTTAGAGGAATAAGTAGCAATTTTTGCCATTTTAAATGCAGTTCTCAAGGACTTTTAAAATATGCATTAGTACCTTTAAATATATACACACACATATATTCACGATAGTCATTCTGCACAATTTTGTGTTACCTTTACCTGGTATAAAACAGGAGTCACCACAAATAGGGAAGGCTGAAAATAAACCTGCTGTTAGTTATTAACCCAGCAGAAACCACTCTTGGAGCTTTGTGTTGCCCAAGTGGCCTCTGAGTCATGCAGAGGTGAAAGAAGTGAGAGCCGAGGCACAAAAGCTGTAGCTATGCAAGGAGGCAGCCTGCTCCCACTACTCACCATCAGGATGTTATAGAAAATGCTCTTTTCAGCATGGGAATATCTTATCTTCTGCCTCTGGGACCAGCTGTTTGAGGTCACAGCAAGGAGATTTTGCTTTTGGCTTTTTGGATTTGAGCTCAGATAAGCAGGCTTGGGCCTCAGCCTCCCCCCAGTTCCACTGGATTGTGACTCCTCTTGCACCTCTGTACCGGATGCATCACTCTGGTTTTCCTCCTCTGCTGGTTCATCTTCAGAGTCAGAATCAGGCTCAGCAGGAGATTCTTCCTTAATCGTTTCTGTGGTTGGCATCTGTGCTGGAAGGAAGTTTAAAAAGAACATGTAAAACCCCTGTATGTGACATTTTTTCCATCACTGCGAGACTTGCACATCCCATCTAGGAGCTGGACAAGGTTCCTCTGAACTCTGAAATGAAGGATTTTCAAACCAAACTAGACAATAAATGGGCTTTACAAGCATTTATTTTTAACTAATTAGCTCTTAATCAGCAATTATACTAAAGGAGGAGCCGAAACACTTCCTTTTTACTTGTGTTTGCTGTAAACTAGCCTGAAAGAAGTGGATATGACTGAATTGGGTAGGAAGTTATTAAAAAGAACCCTTTTATTTTTATCTCTTAGTAACTGAGAAAAGCTTTAATGTTCTTATTCTGTAAATATGCTGGTATGTAAAAATTTAGTAATATGTCTGGTCTTACTGGTTAAAATGTAATTTAGAGCATTTGTGGAAACAGAGGCCTGTGCTAACAGCAATCACTACAGGGCTGGAAATTGTGAAAGTAAATGTAGCAAGAATAACCTGAAAATCTGCTTCAAAAAATCAAGAGAATGACTTTGTCCAGGCAAAAGCCTGAGCACTCAACTGCAGTGTAAGGGTGTGGCACAGATGAGTAAAATAGATATTTTGTCACTGATTTTGAACTTCCTCAGCTGGGATTAGATATTTTTCTCCAGCATTAGAGCACAGTAGCAAGGCTTTATCCTCACGAGTGCAACAACAAGCTTATTATTAGTCTAAACCAAAGCCTGTTTTTGGTTGCTGACATATTAGAAGAAAGGATCAGGGATGGATTGGAAAAACAAACTGGCAAAATACACAAATAAATGAAAATGAATGTCTTGCTCCCTTCAAGACTTTCTATCAGCCTCAGCATAAAAGAATTCCTTATCAGCTCCCCCAATAAAACCCTCCATGCCCTCCCAAAAAGGAGAGGTGCAAGAGAGCTATGAGGCCAGAATTTAAAGTGTACAGAATTAGAGGATTAGCCTTGCTTTCTGGGGGATTTTTGAAATAGAAACCTATAAAAATTACTTGTCCTTTGTCCTTCTTAAATCAAATTACCACTGAGAAAGAGGGAGAGTGTAAGAAGGGTAAGTAGCAGCTTGGTTGTCTAATAAGCCTTTTTAACAGAAAAGCATAATAATTTGTTTGTTTTTTCTATATGCTACCACCAGTACTAACAAACCTTCAGCTTCCTTGTAGTAGAAGTGGCATTAACCTAAAACCAGCAGAATGCTTTAAAGAGGAAGTTAACTTTATGCAGCAGCAATTTTTACCCGATCAGCTGCCAAACTTACCTTCGTTGAGCAGCAGCTGGAGCCAGATAATGGCGATGATGAGCAGCATCACAAAGGGCAAACAGAACCAGAAGAAAAGCAGAGGAAAGGTCAGCTCGTTCACCAGAGGAACCAGCGGGTACCTCATGGCTTGCTTCAGGTTACACCAAGTTTAGAACAGCCCGAGTGCTCCCCTTTCTCACCAGCTCTCAATAATTCTCATTGCAGCGCTGTGGTCACAAGGAGAGCAGTGGTAAATCAGCAAAGGGGACAGCCCCGTGCTGGGGAGGGAGCAGAGGGATTAACAGGGGATAAGAACAACGGAGAAAGGCCAATCAAGTCAGAGGTTTTCTTCAGCTGCTATTTAAAGGATAAATACAGGTTAGGAAGCTTTCGAGGCTTATGTTAAAACTGCAGATAGAGTTCTTGTTTTTGGATTTAGGGGAGCTAACCAAGTGCTTTGGTCACTTTGAGACTGAGTAGCTGAGGTTGCTCTTGAGAATAAAACAGATTCAACCACCCAGAGAGGTGCAGAGGATGAGCAGCTACAAGATACTTCTCCTGGGCTCTTATTCAATGTAGAGCACAAATATATCCCATATAGACTCTATTTTTAGCCTACTCTGTATATCCTCATCTATTAGTTAATCCTTTTGGGAAATAAACCTTCATATTTTAATTGCCCTTCTGTCTCTCTTCCCTCCAAGAAAGGCAACTAGCACCTTTCATGGGATGTATGTGGATAAAAGTATTGCTTCAGAGTAAAGGAGTTCAGTAGTGATCAAAGAAGGAACCAGATATGTGACTTGATAACTTGATATTCATCATGCTGTGTGTTTCTCCTTCAATAAAATAAAGCCATAATCTATTGCTTACCTCACAGGGGGTTGTTTGGCTAGATTAATTGTTTGTGCAGCTCTCAGGAGAAGAGAGCAGTGATGTAAATGCACGTTACAAATGATTGCCTGCATTTAATGTTCTTGCTCGTGAGCGTGTGCTTGTTTTTATGTAGTAACAGCCCCTTGAAACGAGCCTTTTAATCCCAAGATCTAAATGAACTCTGCAAATTCTTATTAGTTCACATTAATAACACCTCTGCATGATAAAAGAAAGCTATTATCCCTGCTTTGTGCATTGGGTAAACAAGTGAGGAAAGGCATTAATGCCTTGAGCTTCAAGGATGCTCAATATTTGAGTCCTCCTTTCACACAGTGGGGGTGGCAGGTTGGGGGCACCTCTGGAAATCAGGCTGTTGATAGTTTGTCTACAGAGACAGTGCTGAGAGGGATGGAAAGGAGCTGAAGCTGTGATCTGTTTAATTTTAATGATGAATTGTCTCTCAGTTGTATCACTGGAAGCCCTTGGAGTCCACGCTGGCTCTCACTGGGCTGGACCAGCGTGGGATGTCCTTGTTGCCATGGTAGAATGGATCCCACGCTGGAACCCCATCTCCCAGGGAATGGGAGCTGAAATAAGGGGAAAGGCCTTCCCCATTCCCTGCATCTCCAGAGGGCTGGTGGCACAGGAGTGGCACATGCCTGGGCTGTGTCAGTGACCTCCTGGGCAAGTGGCACAGCCCAGGGCAGTGGGGTTTCACCTCCACACAAGGCACAGCCATTGGGGAGGTTCCACAGCCCAGATTTAAAAGGCAGGGGCCCTGTGTGAAGGGTGGCAGGGGTACAGCCCAGCCCCAGGCTGATTGTGATACCCACAAAATTGGATTTGTTACCTGGTGTGCAACAAGACGGTAACGACACACTCGAGAGAGATGTTTATTGTTTATTTCAGAGCTGCCCAGCCTGGGTGCTCAGCGGTATTGCACAAATCCAGCACAGCCCCACGGACTTTCCCTGCCGTTATTTATCCACAGAAGATCTCACATTACGGAACACACTCATTTAAAATAATCTCGATTCTTTTACCACCCCTCAGCGGCGGCGCCCCGGAACCCCCGTGCGGGCCCGAGTTCCCGGCCGGACGGCGGCGGGAGCGCGCCCGCCATGGCGGCGCCCACGCGGGTGTTCGCGTTCCGGGACGCGCGCTGGGCCCCGGACCCGGTGCTGGCTCCGAGCGCGGCCGTGCGGAGCCCGCAGCCCGCGCCGCTGGTCATCGACAACGGCTCCTTCCAGACACGGGCGGGATGGGCCTGCCCCGACCCCGCCGTCCCCGCCGAGCCGCTGCTGCGGTTCCGCTCGCTGGCGGCGCGGAGCCGCGGGGCCCGCGGCGGGGCCGGCGCGGAGACGCAGGTGGGGAACGACCTGGGCAGCCCCGAGCCGCTGCGGTGGCTGCTGCGCTCGCCCTTCGACCGCAACGTGCCCGTGCAGCTGGAGCTGCAGGAGCTGCTCCTCGACCACGTCTTCCAGCGCCTCGGCGTCTCCTCGCAGGTACCGCGGGAGCCGCCGGGGCCTCCCGGCGCGGTTCGGGTTCGGGTTCGGGTTCGGGTTCGGGTTCGGGTTCGGGTTCGGGTTCGGGTTCGGGTTCGGGTTCGGGTTCGGGTTTGGGTTGGAAGGGAGCTCGGGGAGAGCCTCTCTCCACCCCTGCTATGGCCATGGACAGCTGGCACTGGACCCATTGCTCGGATTTCCGTGCGGCCTGGGATACTCCACAGCTTCTCTAGGCAACCTGTGCCACTGTCTCACCACCCTCACACGGAGAATCTTTTCTTAATGTCTAATCTGAACGTAATCCCTTAAACTTTCTGTAGGGTAATGCTCTTATTGGTGGTGTTTACTGACTGCCTGCACACCCAGCTGCGTTGAGGTTTCTTCTCAGACCATGGAGCCCTTTGCCTGCTTGACAATACCAGTTTGAAAGCTCTACCTAGAGTGGATCTAAACTTCCACTGGTTTTCACTCACCTCCTCATTGCATCGATTTTGTTACTTAGACTTTTAATAATTTATATATGCCTTTAAAAGCCCATTGTCCTCCACCATAATTAGTTTGTTCTTTGGTTGAATTAACATGAACATCTTTTTTACCCCCTTAAACACTAGATATAATTTAACTTTCATTATTAGTACCCTGCACATAAAGTGCTTTCTCATGCCCATTTTAGAGGAGCTTTTGCTCAAAAGAAGAAGCAGACATAACTAACCCTGGATTTCCCCTTGTTACTGTTCTTTTCCCTTGACTCTCCCAGGGTTGTGTGGATCACCCAATTGTTCTGACAGAAGCAGTTTGCAATCCTCTCTACTCAAGGCAAATGATGTCTGAGCTCCTCTTCGAGTGCTACCAAGTGCCAAAGGTGTCCTATGGCGTGGACAGCCTGTACAGTTTCTATCACAACAGAAGGCAGAACTGGCCCTGCAGTGGTTTGGTGATATCCTCAGGCTACCAGTGCACACACATTTTGCCAGTCTTAGAAGGCAGGTGAGTTCGGGGTGTCTTAAGACCTGTGCAGCCACTGGCTTTTCAAATGATGCAAATACCTGTTCGTCCAGCCCTGCATTATTAGCTCTTGTATTAATTATACTGATAAGTTAAAACCAGCTCTGCAGATTTTGCTGTGTTCTGTTGAGTTTTGAACTGAAGAAGCAGTGCAGCTCTAGTAAATGTTGTGTTTTAGTTGTTTATTCTGCCTTGATGTGTACTTTCAAAAGGAGAAGGGGATATGTGCCCAAGTGAAACTGGGCATTAAAAAAATACTTTAGATTTTAAAGTAGCTTTGGGACAAAGTGAAATGCTCTGTGTGTGAGACTTCTGCAGTGCTTGAGGCTTTTATCATTCTGGTTATTCTGCTACATTGCTCTATTTTCTCTTTTTACTTTTTCTCTCTTTTTAAATCCTTACTGCAGAAGATGGCTTTATTGTATCTGGTAACTGCTTCAAATTTTCAAGGTTTACACTTGTCCAACCACAAAGTGTTACAAAGATTAAAAAACTACTTTTAGCACCACTACCCATCACTTCTCTTATTAGAACAGAACATCTCCTTGCTGTAGCCAAAATTACTTAGTATTTGGGGATTTTTTAAAAAGCAGAATAGAGCCTTTCAGAATAAAACAGTAAACACAGCAGTGACTGTGCTGCTGCCTGAGAAAAGCAGGTGTGTTAGAGTCTCTGCTAACTAAACCTCGAAATACTTACCTGTGAATATTCATCTCCAGAAATGAAATAACTGTGGGGAAAGCAGGAGCTGTGTTTGCTTTCCTGCGAGCTGCCCCAGCCTGAGCTGTGTGTGTTTGCATTTTGAGGCTGGATGCCAAGAACTGCAAGCGCATTAACCTGGGGGGCTGCCAGGCCGCCGTGTACCTGCAGCGCCTGCTGCAGCTCAAGTACCCCGGGCACTTTGCTGCCATCACGCTGAGCCGCATGGAGGAGATCCTGCACGAGCACAGCTACATCGCCCACGACTACACGGAAGGTAAATCCACCTCTGACCCACCACACACACACTCGGGCTGTCCTCTCTAGCCCTTGTTTCGAGGTTGGCTCGAATTCCTCCAGAAATACTCTGCTTCTGTTGTGCGTTCGTTGTGGTAACCTGCCTCGTGCTTAACAGTGGCTTAATATTTAAAATTAAGACAGAATTAAAATTTAACTACAACTACTACTACTACAAAAAAAGAAAATCTGTATTTGTTCAGTGTGGAGGCCTGGGGTGGTCCATAGCTACTCCCAAGGTAGCTGTGCCTCAACCCTGGGGGACCGAGGCAAATGGGGAAAGGTGCTCTTTTAGGTCGTGGTGAGGAAAACCTCCCTCCCATGGGCCTTTGCAGCCACATGTTAGTGTTTCTTAGGTTTCACTGTTCTATTGGTTTGTTAAGTTTATGCCACCCTGTTACCATGTATGCACCCATGCTAGAATGTTCTTCCTTCCCCTGAACCCCAGTGGGTTAATTTTGCCACAGTGTTACACTCCTGTAACCCCATTAGTTCCTCTAGTTTATATTTACCCCTTTGCACCTCTTTTTCCTGTTCCTACTGGTCCCTGATATCAGACCTGCCCCAGTTGTCTCGGTTATAACCCTTGGCCCCCTCTTTGCACTTGTCCCTGGATTTTATTCAAGGCTGTTGCATCCCTAAACCTCTGTCCTGTGTCCCTGCACCCCTTCATTATTCCTGCCTGTGTTCCTGAATAAACAGCTTGGGGATATTCCAAGGAGAAGCCCATCCCTTCCCTTAGTCATTGGATATATTGTAGCAGCACACCTGGGGCTCAGACACCCCCGTGGCTCTCTGGGACCCAGGTATCACTCTCAGGTTGCTACAGTTCAAATTTCTCTGCAAATAAAAATTGTGATAGTTTCAGCGGAAAAGAATTTAATATGAGCTTATTGTTTCCTTTATATGTAAACAAAACCTCTAAGTTGGTTGCTTTAAGGTTTCCAAAGTTGCACAGGACATTTCTCTCATGGCTGTGAGAGAAATAAGTTTAAAATAAGTTTTAAAATTTCCATGGCAAATGTCATCTGAAGTAGTGCCTGAAGAAAGGTGTTTTGTTTGTTTTTTTATATTCATCACTTGTGAATGAGTCTTGCTTAGAAATGTGTGAGAGTTCCTCTCCCTCCCTTCGGTGTGCACTTGCACTTTGTAGTACTTGGTGTTTCCTGGAGGTCAGAGCGCTCAGAGCTGCCTGCACTGGGTGTGTGACCTGGAGGCAGTGCTCAGAGGGGACAGCCAAGCTTGGGAACAGCTGCCAAGAGGTGACAAAATTCTGTGCTTGCACTATTTTTGCCTTCTTTCCTCACCTTCCATCCCCCACGTGGGGTGCAGACAGCATACGAATCATCGTTTTGGTCTGCCAGAACAAAAAGTTGCTTTGCTTTCCAAATGCCCAGAGCTGCAGAAGTGGCGGTGCCCAGAGTACTACGAGAACAACGTGCACAAGATGCAGCTGCCCTTCTCCAACAAGCTGCTGGGCAGCACCGTGGCATCCGAGGAGAAGCAGGAGAAGAGGCAGCAGCAGCTGCGGCGGCTGCAGGAGCTGAACGCGCGGCGCCGGGAGGAGAAGCTGCAGCTGGACCAGGAGAGGCTGGACAGGCTGCTGTATGTGCAGGTAATGAAGGCAGAGTTTCACTGTGGGATCTTGAGGGAGGGCAGGCTGCCCTCAGAGCTTTAGCAGAAGGTCACACATCGTGGTGAAGAAGCTGTGAGTGCCGTGGGTGTTCTCTGATAGGAGCTTGCCAAGGTTACTTGTGTGATAACAGAGAGAGATTCTTGGTGCAGGGGGTGTTTTCAGTTTCTGAACAGCACTTCCTTTGGGAAATACTTCAAATGCTGTCAAAATGTGCACATCACAGTCTCTATCCATGCAAGCAGAGTGTCTGTACACCACTGCTGACTGCCCTGTCTTGTTCATCACAGCTAACTCTGATCTGTCCACAGGAACTTTTAGAAGATGGTCAGATGGATCAGTTCCATAAAGCTTTGGTGGAGCTGAATATGGACTCTGCAGAAGAACTTCAGTCTTACATCAACAAATTGAGTCTGTCTATTGAACAAACAAAGCAGAAAATCCTACAGTCAGAAGTCAATATTGAAGTAGATGTTGTGGACAGCAAGCCAGAGGTAGGATGTTTTCACCAAGTTAATCCTCATTTTATTGCTGAGAGGAATTAAATTTCTGTGCTTGAAAATGTGTCCCTTCAGACTTCCATTGATGAACTTTTTCTTTAACACACTGCAAGTCATTATTAAGTTGGCAACTGCTTCTCTCTTTTCAGAGAGAATGTCCTGAGACAATCATCCATAATTTTCAGTAGCCTTCTATTAAAGATACAGAGGAACCCATATATCTTTTTATTAAAAATAGTATTTGTTTTCCTTTCTGTTCTTCCCCTTCAGGTGCAGAGAACTTTATGGTAAACACCCAACCCTGCCTTCATTGTAGCTGTCTATTTTTGGTGCATTTAAGCAGCATGTTCTGTTTTGGTTCCTTAATGAAACATTAATTACTACACTTGGTTGTTGGAGTTGTCTTGAGGATGAGAAGCTCCTTGTCTGCTTTGCCAGGCTAACACAGGCCCAGCACACAGCAGCTGCTGCCGAGAGGTGCTCTAAGGCTGCTTGTGCATGTGCTTTTAATTGCCTTTCAATCACATAAGACACAGCTTTCTTAGCTTTATCAGCCTCTGCAGGGAAAAGGTAGAGAGAAGAAAATGGAAGCATAGAGGAGAGATACTTGTTTAGCTTGCCCAGAGAAGCTGTGGCTAGCCCTGGAATTGTTCAAGGCCAGCTTGGAGCAGCCTGGTCTGGTGGAAGGTGTCCCTGCCCATGGCAGTGGGTGGAACTGGATGAGCTTTTGAGGTCCTTTCCAACCCAAACCATTCTATGATTATCAGTGCATGAATCAGAATGATTGTGCTTCAGCAAAATTCTGGGAATGATGGGCTTATCATTGTGGTGAAGAATCTTTCTGCCTTCTGTCACAAGAAGATATTCTAGAAAAAGAGAATTGGAAGATTAGCAGTTACCTGTGATTTTTCTCAGTGACTGTGCCCAAATTCCAATATCTCCCTCACCCCTGCTCTTTGCTAGATGCAACCTCAGACCTCAGAATGAATCAACAAGCTTTGTTATTTGGTCTGTGCCTTGAGAGAGCACTTAGAATTATCACAGAATCCCTTTGGAAGAGTAAGTGTTCAGCTGAGTTCTGTGTATCTTTATGGTTTTATCTTTTTTTTATAAGATATAAAGAAATGCATTTAACAGGACTTAATGAGTACATTTTTTTGCTGTAACAGTGAACACTTCTAAACTTCAGTTTAAGTATTTGAATGTGGTAAGCAGATATAAAATAGTTAAGAATGTTTGAAGTACATAATTTTAGCTCATCCTGGCATTGCAACAAATGTTCCGAGTTGAAAATAACCAAAACAAATATTTAGCACCAAAATCCCAGAGGTAACAATGTACCCCACAAAATAAAGAAGATAATTCAAAAGCTGCTCCTACCTCACAACAGGAGTCTTGTAGGATTTTGAGTGATGCTTTTCATTAGGAAAAAGCTTCATGTCTGTATAACAGAAAGAGGGGTTTGGTGCATCCTGTGAGCAAATAGTAGGCAGTTGAAACTCAGAAATTGTGTGGTGGCTTTGTAGCTAGCAAATATTTGTTTTCCAGTCCCACACAAGCAAAATAGGGAATTTAATGGTAGTTACAGAGCAGTTAGAGGTGCTGGGAGCGTACCAGGTTTTATAAATATAAAAACCTATTTTACTAAGTTTTAATATGCTGTTATGCTTAGGACATGGCTGCCTGGGATCCTGGCAGCCAGCCTGGTGACTGAGGCCTGGATTTCTGAGCTGGCATTTGGATAAATTTATTGGAAGTGTTTGATTTTTTTGGTGCTTTGCTTGAATGTCTGTATTTCTGTTTCCTGGGCATATTTGCTTTCAGGCATGTTGAAGAGCTGAGATTTGAGGAAACTGAGTTTTCCAGTCATGTCACCAGAATTGAAATCACACCTGAGCTAACTTACCATGACATACTTTGTTTCCAGACTCCTGACTTGGATACACTGGGCAGTGAACAGTCCCTGGAGGATGTGGAAAGTATTAATGAGTTTGAACCTTTATTTGCTGAGGAGCAGCCTGAAGTTGAGAAGCCTGTTGCTGCAGTGCAGGTTTGGTTTCTGTATTTACACCTCATGCCAGGGGTTTGCATCCCAGTTGTCCAGCCAGTCTGCTGACATTTCTCCTCATGCAAACATTGTTTGCCCGCTTTTGGAAGAGATGCTTAAACTACCTGAACAGGACCTTTAGAGAGTTTCTTAAAACTTGAAACTTCTTAAAAGAGATCCTGGCTGGTGGTTTAGGAGGACAATCCCCTCTTGGCTCACTCTGCAGGCAGTGCTTGGTGTTGCAGTGCTGTGTTATTAAGGGGGAAAAGTTCTGCTCAAGTGTTTTTGTCTATGATCCATAGCCTGACATCCCAGTGGACACAGCTTTCAACTTGTGAGGTTGTGAGAATTCAGCGGCTCCAAGCAGAATAAATGATAGGAAAAGTCCAGCTTCCCTGACCTTTTGGAACCTTTAGCATGGTGACATTTCTCTGAGGGAGCATTACCATTGGGGTTTTTGTACAGAATTGTTGCTTATTCTAGAGTATTACATGTGGTATAAATAATGATGTTCTTTAACATCACTCCCCACTACTTCTCAATGTTTTTAAAGCCCGTGTTTAACCTGGCAGAGTACCACCAGCTTTTCCTTGGCACTGAAAGGATCAGGGCTCCAGAGATTGTCTTCCAGCCCTCCCTGATAGGAGAGGACCAGGCTGGGATAGCAGAAACCATGCAATACGTCCTCGAGAGGTGAGTTTACAGAACTGCTTACTTCAGACAAGCTAATCTTCATTTGATACCATCTTTTGAAATGCTGGGGGTTTAGCAATAATTGGAGAAAATATGTTGAATAGTTCCTTTTGGTGGGGTCAAGCATTGCAGGTTAGACATGTCTTCCTGAAAGCCACATGTAATTCTGCTTGTTTTAAGTCAGTGAGTCTACAAAGTTTTTTTATCAATAACCCCATCAATGAAAGATTTTTGAACACACACCTCCAATGTATTTGTAAATTACAGCTACTACTAAACTAATGTATTATGAACATTTTAAAACACACACAGAAATAGAAAGTAAAAAAGAATGAGAAAAAGGTGAAATAAGCACTATTTAAATGTATCTTCCTGCACCCCACTGGATTGTTTTGCACAGACCTCACTTTAGAGGTCCCTGGTCCAACTTGTTATTGGGGGAAACAACAAAGTTTGCAACAGTGAGCTGGCAGTCTCTGGTTTTGGGAGACCAAAATGAGAGGTAACATTTTAAAGTTAAGATACAGGCACACCTGCTGGACATTTCCAGACAAATTAGGATTGATGAAACGTCGCCCCTGAACTGTATGAACATAGGTGATCACCTTTTCTGAAAGGTAAGAATTCCAGCCCTAGAAAGAAATCCAGTTGTTGATCTATGGGGTGCTGATTTCTTTCAGGATTTTTTTCTGCCATTCCCTTAATTTCCAGAAAACAAAGTTTTTCATGCTAGGGAAGTGAAATTTCTAAAGTGAATCCTGGGACAAGGTATCAGTATTCCCCAGAGCTGTTCATAGGGCAGATGTCCTTGAGGAAGGCTGAAGCTGTTGTTGTTCTTCACAGGTATTCAAAGGAACAACAGGCTATCCTTGTCCAGAATGTTTTCCTCACTGGTGGAAATACGATGTACCCTGGCCTGAAAGCCAGAATCCAGAAGGAACTCCTGGAAATGAGGCCGTTCCAGTCATCCTTTGAGGTGTGTGGATTGCCATGATGTTTGTGTGAACAGCCTGTTATTCTTTGTTCAGATGTAACTGGGTGAGGTGCAGAGCAGGGGTACTTAGAGCATGGCCATGGAGAGGGTTTTAAGGCAAGACTGCAAACAGCTTTTTGTCCTGACAAGGTGCAAGCTAAACAAAGATGCAGTTGCTCTTTGTGAGGACAGCATAGTGAATAGGGAAAAGGAAATGGTGAAAACTGCTTCTGCTAAAGGACCATGCACACAAAAGCATGTTTGACTGGAAATTTGCAAATTGATTGTTTAGGAATTGATAACAAGATGAAAACACACTTGAACTCCCTCCTAACACTCCTCTTTCTGAGACACACAGAGTAATCAGCTCAAATTTCTGAACTCAGTTGTTTGTGTCATATACCATTGTGACCAGGGTAAAAGGCTTCCCTTTCCTGTGCTGTGCTGACATTGTTCTGTTTTCCTTCCATCCAGGTCTGCCTTGCTTCCAGCCCCGTCCTGGATGCCTGGTACGGGGCCAGGGACTGGGCAGTGGAGCACATGAACCGCGAGGAGGGCTGGATAAGCAGGAAGGACTACGAGGAGAAAGGGGGGGAGTACCTCAAGGAGCACTGTGCTTCCAACGTCTATGTGCCCATCCGCCTCCCCAAGCAGGCCCCGCGGGCAGCAGAGGCTCCCGGCAGAGCCCCGGGCGCAGGGAACGCCAGCGAGCAGCCATAGCCCTGTCCCTGCAGGGGGAGCTCCTGCTGGGCAGCAGGGAGAGCCTGGCTGCCTGCCCAGATCCCATCCAGCTCCTCGGCCACACTGACACGGCCACAGCTGCTCACACAGCAGCTCACGGAGGGGAAAACTCCCTCGTAGAGACTGGCACAGTAAGTCTCAGGGGTTTTGGAGAGTGTGTGTTTTACAGCTTTTTAAGTGTAATAAAACGCGCTGGTTTTCCGTGGTTTTTCTTGCAGCTGGGCTGTAGCAAGGCAGGCAGCCCAGCAGGTGTCCCCCTTGCCCGTCTCACAGTCGTCTGTCGGGACATGTTGGGCAGGTCGTGCTGCAGGACACCAGGGGTGCTGAACTCAGCCCTGCCTCCCCAGGCCTCGTGTTCCATCTCCTGTCATGTAAAATCGTGGAGACTTGGTCCATCTGTGCTCAGTGCAGCACAGATAACCAGTGGGTGCTTCTTGCCTCCATCATGTCAGAGACAGCGATGTTGTGGTTGAACTGGAGAGCTGGGCACAGAAAGACACAACCCTGCATAAAGCACAGTGCAGAGGCACTGCCAAGCCTTGTCTGCCCGTGAGTGGTTCTGCAGGCTGAGCAGGGCAGCTCTGATGGGACTTTCTGATCAAAAGTCGTTGTAGCAATAAAGCAAAGCTTTTTGCTTTACCACTAACTTGTGTGTTTTAGTGATTTCACCTCTTCAGAGCTCTGAGGATGGATTTGATTTGTTGTACCTTGCTTAAAAACACAGGTTTGCAGCCAGGCCCCTGTCCTGCTGTACAACATGTTCCAGTTTAAATTTGCCTGGGGATTCAGCTGTCACACTGAACAACTTGTTGCTTTCCCAAAAGAATAATCCATACTGAATGCTGAACCCAAACCTAGGGAGACTCCATCACTTTGGCAACAGCTGGAAAAGGCAAGATAAAGTGGAAATATCCAGACTGATGTAACTGATATAAAGAAGGTGTAGAGGTGGGGATTTGGTATCCCCAAGGGCTGCAGAGCATCAGGGTAAGTTGTCATCTGGCAGATTCAAAGCAAAGAACATGAGGAACTTGCTTGTGCTGAAGTTGGTTGCCACAGGATGAGATTTTTGGGTTCAAAAATAATACCAAGATTTACAATTTTTTAAAAAAGAGAAATTTGTGGGCAAATACTGAGGTCTCACCTGTGCACTGAGTGTTCTCCAGAGAGCCTGTGAGGGAAGGGTTGTTGCAGAGCTGCTATCACACAGTTCTGTGGCTCCCAGCACTGGCCAGTCCCATACTGGTCTTGGTGGCCTCTGCGTGCTCCTCGCAGGCTGTGGGCAGGGCAGGGGAAGGGAGGTGGCTGCCTCCAGGTGACCTCAGTTTGGGTTATTGATCCTACCCCTGGCTGCCTGGAGGCAGTTTTTAGGACAATTAAGGGAATTCTATGGGTGGTAAAGAATGTGGAAAAACATGCTGTGCTGAGAACATGAAGTTACACTCCAACATGTCTTTTCTAATCTCAGTGACCTGGAGTAGTAAATGATGTCCCATTGCTATTTGACCCCCCTCTGACCCATCTTTAGCTACTTTAGGCAGAGGGGTTACCCAAGGTATGGAAATAGTTCTGACACTTGGTGTTGCCTGCTAAATAATCAGTGTGTTGTGCATAAAACTGTTCCAGAATGAGGGCCTGAAAGGGCATCTATAATGCATGATTATGTGACTTCTAAATCTTTGGCCAAATTTTGCCAGCCACTTCTCTTGCATTAATTCAAAGCAGAGCTGTCTAATTCTGCAAAGAGGTGCCAGAGCAGCTGCTTAAACAGCTTTAATGAAGCATAATTTTATAATCTCCTGAATATTAGCTGTTAATTTGTTACTTTGTGCCACAGTAGCCAGAGCAACTGATGAACTTGGACAAGGTGATCACTGTCACAGACTGCTCTGGGTGTGCTGGTGTCCATTCAGGTGCTTGGAGCAGCACTATGAGAAGCATGGACATTGCAGAATGGATGAATTTTACTCAGTTCAGTTCCCTGGGAATGATTTGCTGTGCTGCTGCCTGAGCACTGGTGCTGGCAAGAGAGAAATGGAAGGAGCGTGTGGTGCTGAGGACAGGAGGACACAGCGGTGTCACTTTGGACAGTGGTGTTGGAGTCCTTGTGGAGCTTCACCATTGGGACACTTGTGGCAAGGCTTTCTCAGCCCTGTGTGCAGAAGAATTTGGTTGTTTTCCATGTAAGTGGCACAGGGCTCTCCAAGCCCAGAAGGGCCTTGGGCTGTCTCCTGTCATTGGTTTATGCACCCTGAGAGGGGAACAAGCCAAAAGACACCTGCTGGGCCTAATTTGGATGGGACTTCTGGTTGTGTGAGGAGCACTAGGAGGAAAAATAATCCTGCTGTGGACAGGAATGTCAAAGTGCTGCAGTGAGGGCCTTTGGCAAGTGCTGGCAGGGCTGTGTCAGGTGAGCTGCTGTGCCAGCAGCCTCACAGTCATTGCTGTGTTTATCCTGGCAGTGTTCTCCAAGCTGACCCAGGGCATTGCCAGGTCTGAGGTGGTCAAGTGGTCCCCATTTGGTCCTTGGTAAATTAAGTTCAAAGCAACATGTAACCTGGTTATACAATTCAGTTACACCCTAATTCAGGTCAAAGAATAGGAAAGTACAATTTCACAGCAGTGCTGAGTTTGGTCTATTTAAAAGAGAGCTCAAACTGGGTCCCACCTTTCACAGGGTCCCTAAGATCTGCTCTGGGTGGAAACACCACGTCAGTGAGCAGCCCTGGAGACTGAACATCCATCACGTGTCCCCTGGCCCAGATTTCCTTTGGAGCTGCCGACAAGCCTCGCTCTGGGGCTTCAAGGCTTCTTATGCTTCCTGTGCCACAGCAACTTCAAACATGTTCTTTGCTAAATCTCTGCTAGGACACCAAGATTAGAACTCTCTGCTCCAGTTACTAATCTCTGGAATACTTAATGTGCTGTGTAAGACAGCATCTCGGAAGAAAGAGAAGATGCCCGTGAACTGTCACTTAAAATTTAGGATTATCCCTCCAGAGACAGCCCACAGTGATCCGCTGGCAGTCAGTCATAAACCACAAGTTTTGAAGCTTGTGTGGGATGAGCAGAGGAGAGGAGAATGCTGTAAAGGATTTACCATTATCCCCAAAGTCATATGGAGGGATTTCCACCCGATGGCTGGGCACGCCAGGCACAGAGCAGCTGTGCTGGTCCCACTGCTCACTCCCACTGCTCTGTGCAGGGAGAGAGCTGCTCCCTGAGCATCAGCTGCAGCAGAACTCGGTTTCAAATGATTCAGACCCTGAGCATGGTTTGCCAGGAGTTCTTCAGGCTCCTTTCATTCATTTTCAGGCACTCAGGTTCCTGTAGGTAGTTGACAAACACCTTTTCCCCCTCCTTGTTCACATGATCTCAGCCCTCATGTTAGCAAAGTGTCATAATTTCAAGGCATTTTTTGGTTGTTTATTTTTGATTTATATTGCTTTTTTTTACACCCTTAGGGATCTTTTCTTTCTCTTTTTGAGCACTGGACTTGGTTCCCATTTTCTAATGCAGCAGAAGCCATGATGAAGGAACCATTTTCATGGATCCAACTCACAGCAGTGTTTGCTCGTGACAATTCACAGCTGTTCTGCCCTCAGTTCTGTGTCTCAGCAGAGCCAGCCTGAGAGTGGTGCTGGCTGAGGCTTTCACAGAGAGCACAGCTCCTCTGGGGAAGGAGGGAGGTCAAGTAAAATCACAGAGACTTGGTCCATCTGTGCTCAGTGCACAGTGTGCCAAGTGGAAAAACCTTAATTCATTTCCTGAAGCCAGCAGAAGTCTCAAGTATGGGGAGAATCACTCTGTGCAGGTATGCTTTTATTTTTAAGCAATTGCTGTTCCCCACTATCAGAGTATGAAGCAAGCTGGGTTTATGGTCTGACTGAGAAACTTGTGCTCTTAAAACTCCTGGGTTTAGTCAGGACAGTATTTTTTTAGCTTTTAAATTATTTCAGAACTGAGGGGAAGTATGAAACAGCTTCTCGCTTCATCTGACAGGAGGTAAATATGCAGTGCTGATGGGGAAAGCATTTTTGTGTTGTCAGTGATGTTCTGTGAAGGCATCCAAGTTCCTGCACCTCCAGTAGTCAGGCTGTTACATCAGGAGGAAGCTCATCCCCAGGGAAACTTGTGGCAGGTCTGGCTGGACAAATGAGCATCATAACACAGAAGGGAAAAGTGTGGCTTTGTTTAAACTTATGTCAAGTGAATTCCAGAGGAGACCTTTGGAAAGCTCATCTTGTTTGAGCTTTTTGGGAATATAGTGGGTGATAGAGTATTGTATAGCAGGGAGACCATGGTGCATTGGGTGCCTTCCTTACTTAGGTGAAGGGCAAGGATGTGTGGTGGGCCTCTGCGTGGGAGAAGGTTTGAGGGATGATGGCAACCTGCAGCCCCCAAAGCCTCCAAGCTGCTGTGGTGACACTTTCCTGAGTGCCCTGATGCCCAGCAGGGTTGGGAGGCTGTTGACTGCAGCAGAGGCTGATTTTCCTCCTCTCTAAATGATCACCCTGTTTCTGCAGCTCTTCCTGGGGTGTACTCTGTGCTCCTGAATGGCTCCTTATGCCAAGTGCAAAAGAATGTCCTGTACAAGTCTTGGGAAGCTGGGGACTCACTGCTTTGTCTGAGCTTGCTTGGTAGCGAGTTCCAGTCTCTGCAAACAGTTTTTGGATGTTCTTATCTTTCCACTGAACATTTTGATGTGGAGGTTTTGTTCTTCGGGGTGTTTTCATATCCTTCAAGGGAGAATAGTAATGGGTGAAACTCCTGCCTCACTGACACTTCTTTCTGCACTGAGCAGCAGCCCCACTGCATCCAGGTGAGGAACAGCCCTGTTGGTCTGATCTTCCTGCTCTGCTCTGAGGGCTTCACAGGGCTTCCCCACAAAAGTTTAGAATTAGCTCAGTCCCTGCTAGAATGCCCAGAGGTCCCCTGTGGTACACAGAACTCTCTGTCACCCCCTCACCTTGAGCACCAGCTGCCTTTGGCATTTTGTCTGCTGCACTTAGATAAATCCACCTGATCTAGAAGCCATCAAGTGATAAACTCTCAGTGCTCCAGAGGCAAAGTGCCTTAAGAGGGTCCCAAAGTGCTTTCTTGAGCACATCCACAATGACATGTCACTCTTAAAGTCACTTTTTTGTTCCTTGTGCATTATCACGCTTCTCCTGGCTGACATTGCTTCTCAGCTCTGGGAAATACATTTCATATCCTCATCCTTAGATCAGTTTATTTTTCCCACTCTACAACTTGGTTAAAATATACCCCACTCCTCCTCTCACCCCAGATTCCTGCCACATACCTGGCATTCTTTCATCCCTAATGAGATGAAGGAGTGGGGGATTTCACCTTCCTGGAATTTTAGAGGAATACTAAGTGGATTTCTCATAAAAAAACCCATTTAGGATATGAAAGATCCCTGAAAGATAGCCCATGACAACAAACCTTGCTTTTCCTGGTAATGTTGAGCAGAGTTTTTATTTCCCTATTCCATAACTTTCTGCTTGGTTGTTACCTGTACTGTCATTGATGGAAATCCTGTTGGAGCAAGTTCCCAGTGGATGAAGCAGAGATTTACATCCTTGCAAAGGTAGATGGGGAGACCAGCGGAACTCAGGCTGCAATGTGGCCAAACTCTCCATAAAGGCATGGTAAAGGTGGTTAAATCAAAATAGTTCCTCCAGACCCCATCATTAACTTCCCTTAATTAACAAAGGTTTGTTGGATCAAAGGTTCCTCCAGCCTGATCCTGGAAGTGACCTCCAGGAAATATTGAGGGGGAAGTACAGGAATAGGAGCAGTGTGATGTGTGTGTAAAACAGGGAGAGGATGGTAAATCATCCCCGCTGGCCCATGCTGCACAGCCAGGGACACGGGGACACAGGGACAGGGGGACACAGGGATACAGGGACACAGGGACACAGGGACACAGGGACACGGGGATACAGGGACAAGGGGACAGGAGAAAGAACCACAATGACAGAGCTCAGCGAGGATGAGGAGTTTGGAGCAGCAGCACCACGCTGGACTGAGCATCACGTTGGAGTGTTGGGCTGGGGATGTTCCTGAGCCTGCAGCAAAGCAGCCGTGCCAGCCCCGGGCCGGAGGGGACATGGCCAGCCCGGCTGTGCCCTGCTCTGCTCTGCCCTAGGGGACACGGCCAGCCCGGCTGTGCCCTGCCCTACCCTGCCCGAGGGGACACAGGGGACACGGCCAGCCCGGCTGTGCCCTGCCCTGCCCTGCCCGAGGGGACACAGGGGACACTGCCAGCCCGGCTGTGCCCTGCCCTGCTCTGCCGGGGGTCTCGGTGAGGGCAGGGGCGCACAGGAGCCGCCCGGGTCCCCTCTCTCCGGGTCCCTTTCATGCAGAGCTGCTGTGGCAGAGCGCCACGGGCTGTGGTGGCCGCCGAGGGGACAATGGAGAGGAAGGCTTTGATTCCTGCAGTAGTGGACACCCTCCTGCTCCAGGGCGGTGCCGATGGAAGGAACTGGGGGCTCGCTTATTTGCTTTTATCCTTTGTTAACCGCTGGTAACTTCTTGTTGTGGGAACTGCTGTGACTCCTCCGGAGGGTTTATTTATGCTTTTTGGCTGACGTGGTTCGCAGGAGACCTTTGATATTGAGCCCCGGAGTGTCCCTGGGCTGGGAACGGGAAGAGCTGAGGCGGGCTGGGCTTGGGCACAGCCAGCCCGGGCCAGGAGCTGCTGTGCCCTGCCCTGGAGGGAGCACAGAGCACCCACGGCATGAGTGCTGTCCCCAGCCTGGCCATCTGTGCCCTCCTGTGCCTCTGGCAGCAGCGGAGGTGGCCGAGGGCAGCTAGTGGAGCTGCAGAGCCAGCAGGGGAGAAGGTGCAATGGGCACTGACGGAATTTGCAGTTTTCCTAGAGAACAGCCAGGAGGATGCCGAGCTTTTTGCACTGGGGTGATACTTCAGGTTCATGCCCGGGGGAGGTGGGGGACACCAAATGTGTGACCCAGGAGAGCTCTGCTCAGGCCTCCTTCCACAGGGGTGCAGTGACATCCCACTGCAAGGGGTGATTCCCAGCTCCTGGGGCTTGCCTTGCCCCTGTGCTGCAAACCTGACACATCCACGCCTTTTAGCACAGTTCCCGTTCACAGGAGGCTGTTTCTGCCCCCTTGCTGCCCAGAGCCATTTGTCTGGGTACTGAGTGAAAACAGCTTTTATAATGATGCAAAAATGGAGGGAATAACTCATATTTACACTCCCCCTGAGCCCAGTCGCTTGAATGCATGATAGAAATCTCAGTGAATACTGTTTTTCACCACATAACAGATTCCCCAGGCAGCAGAGATGACAATTCCCAGGAACCATAAACCCCTTGAGTGTGTTTACCCAACCCAAAGTGCACTTTATATCATTATATCACCTTCAACCCACTCTGCAATTTTACATGCTGGCATTTGAAATAGGTACAAGCACTGGTTGTGCTCTGTGTCTTACAGAGAGCTTGGGAATGTGTTTTAATTGTGAATTTAAGAGCTGTGGGAGGGAGTTTTACAAGCAGTGTCACTTCAGTCACAGGAGCCAGCAGCTACCAACAATTGGTTTTATCAGGTATCAAAGTGCACCCTTACCCTCTGGGAAGCAGGGCTCAGAGAGGGATTTTATCTCAAGATCTGGGCTTTATGGGGAGGGGTTAAGTAGATGGTCACTGTTTCAAGGGGAACTTTAATTTCCAAGTGCTCTCCAGCACCCCCTGCACAGTCGGGCAGCAAGGACTGAGCTACAGAAGTGTGAAGTGGAGCTGGTTCACATGGGAATGTCCCTGCTCTGGAAGATGTAGATATTAAGAAAACAGCAACAAAAAATCCCCCCTCCAAACACCACTGTTGTGAATTTGAATCCAAAATAGCTGTTTGGTGTTTCCCATAGAAGGAACCCTCCGTGCCTCGCTCTGAGCAGCCCCAGTGACCATTTCCTATTTTTCTTCCTTGCAGGCGGCTGTTGGAGCAGCTCCGGCCCCTGAATTGAAGGAAGTGTTTTCCTGAAATGCAGACAGAAATGCTCCTGGGTTTTCTGGCTCAGGAAATCACTCCTCAAATCTGAGGCTGACTTTGGAGCCACAGGCACCAGCAGTCCTCACCAGGCTGGTAGAGACCCGATGAGTCCAGCCCTGCCAGGAGTGACAAATTCCAGTTCTCCTGCTTTGCAGACTTCATATCCTTGACATATTTTTGTTAATTGGGCTTTGTCAGAAGATGCCCAACCAGGCTGCCCCTTCCTTTCAGAAGAAGGCACCATAGCTTAAATTTAAGCAAAAAACCCAGGTATTTTATATTATTATAAATATATATGTATTATTTCAGGTCTTCCTTGAAAAGTATGTTTCTTTCCAAAGTATTTTGAACCTTCATGTTTCTGCTTGAAAATAAAAAGGTTATCCCTCTCTCAATGTGGCATCAGTTTCTTCTGAGATGTATAATTCAAACATTTTGAAGTTAAGTGCAAGCCTTTAATGCCACAATTTTTTAGCACCACTGCCATAACTGTTTAGACATAAAAGCCATTTGATTACAGCTTTATGTTAAATGAGGAACCATAATTAATATGATCATGTTTAATTTCTTCCTTACCGAGCAGAAGGATGGAATAATTTCTCCAGAGAAAAGAGAATTTCCTCAAGTGAGTAAACTACAAGAATTTAAAAATAATTTAGCTATTGGAAAGAGAAGTTTAAGGCATTAGATAGGATCAATGCAGGATATAAAATGTAGAGTGCCCTGCTTGAGAATCCCAGGGAGCCTCATTTCATGCCCACAGCGTCCTCCCTCCCTGGTGCTGTGGTTTAATTCCAACCAACATCTCACCCCCAAGGAACCACTTGTTCACTGCCCCAGTGTGAGGGGTGAGAGAAAAGTGAGAAAACTCATGGAATGAGATAAAGGCAGTTTAATTTGGGAAGCAAAACTCACGCATGCCAGCAAAACAACACGAGGAATTCATTCCCCACTCCCCATGGGCAGCAGGTGTTCAGCCCTCCTCAGCTCCATCACGAGTGCCTGGGGAGGACAAACACTCTGAGTGTTCCCCTTTCCCTCTTCTCCTCCCAGCCCTGTGTGCTGAGCAGGAGGCCCCATGGGCTGTGTCTCCCCGGGATCAGCTGTCCCACCTGTGTCCCCACATCCTCAGCACCCCCAGGCTCCTCGCTGGTGGCACGAAGCAAGCCCTGTTCAGCAGGAACTGAAACATCCCTGTGTTGTCAACACTGCTCAGCACAAACCCCAAACAGGCCCGTACCAGCTACTGGGAAGAAAATTAACTCTATCCCAGCCCAAACAAGTCCACGCAGGTGCAGGTGGAGCAGTGGGATTTTCCAGAGTTGTCCCTTTTCCTCTCAGCCCCGTTCCATGGAAAACAGAATGAAAAGCCTTTGGTTGTCAGAGCTTCACAAGGCATGCTCTGTTTTCCACTACTCTCTCCAATTTTTGTCAAAACTACTTTCCCTGGCCATTTTGGGAAGCAGAACATGTAGAGAAGCAGCAATGACCCTGCTGTCATGCCCAACCCTCCAGTGACTCTTTCCAGAGAGGCTCATAAAGGTTTGTAAACCTGTGAGCCTGTGCACACAGAGACATTTTATACTGAAAGAGGGTAGAGTTGGACTAAATATAAGGAATAAACTCCTCCCTGTGAGGGTGCTGAGGCCCTGGCACAGGGTGCTCAGAGAAGCTGTGGCTGCCCCATCCCTGGCCAGGCTGGATGGGGCTTGGAGCAACCTGGGGTAGTGGAAGGTGTCCCTGCCCATGGCAGGGGATGGGACTGGGTGGTCTCTAAGCTCCCTTTCAACCCAACCCATTCCATGACTGGATGATTTTCATTCAGCTCCAAGTTCCTGCACATCAGTGTTGAGCACACTGGTGTGGGGGACGCTCTGGAAAGGTGCCCTGGTGTACCTCTGTAATTTGCTCTGGTACTCCAGGCTGTGGTGGCTCCATGCCTGCCCTGCCATGAGTGAAGCAGCACCTGCAGCTGGCCCTGCTGGCTGTCCCTGCAACGCCCTGGTGCATCCCACAGGGATCACAGTCCCTGCACTGACACCTCATCCCTTTATCTCTGTTCAGCACCTTCTTGCATCAAGTCCCTGAGCCTGGGAGCATTTATCTTCTCGTGGTGGAAACCCAGCACTAATGCCTTCAGCAGGAGCAGAAGGATGCAGCTGGAATATGTTTTATCCATGCCCTGGTGCAATGTGCCACAGCCTTGTTTGCACATCACTGTTCACCTCTGAGCACCAGCCCACGTTTTTCGTGCCGTGTAAATAGATTTGTGCTTTTTCCTTCCACATGGCTGCCTGCTGACACCCACATGCCCAAGGCCACTATTACCCTTGTGTTTCAGGAATACAGCTGGGTGTCACTGGGAGGGTGTTGGAACACCCTTGTGCTCGAGAAGATGACCTTCAAATTATTTGCTTAAACTTCTGGATGCAGAGGGAGGAGAGTGTACGTCAAGATCTCTGTCACTGCAGGGCTGAAAGAAGAAATAAGTGCTTATTTCTGCCTGCAGTTGCTCCCTGAGCTGTTCCCCAGGAGTATTTTGGTATCAAATATCCCTCCCAGATTCCTGGTGACATTAGTAGCCATAATGGTCAATTAGGTGCACAGGAAAGAGCGGAAGGGAGATCAACTGAGATGCCAATTTTAACACTAGCAGCACAGAAGAGAATTAATATTAGCTGACCAGAAAGATTAAGATCCCAACAGGGAAGAGAAAACTGGAAGCCTTCAAAGAAAGAACTACAGAAAATATTTAACACTGCTTTTTCAGGTTTGCAGAACAAGACAAATACATTTTCACCTGCTGGCTCAGATTTGACTCTTGATTCACAATTATATAATGTGTTTTGAAGTACACATTTTAAGCAGGGCCTGAAGGTAAAAGGATCCAGGGGCCATTGTATTGTCAGGGAGAGGAATGTGGTTTTGTGATGGAGGTGGGAATTTGCAGCAGGTCAGGTCTGGGCTGTTCAGGGATTAGGTCAGTATCAGCTCTCAGCACTGCCTTAAGGCAAATTGAATTTTTCACAGAAGAGTGGAAGATTAAGAAAGAAAGTAAGAAAAAAACCCCAACCCTGTAACTTAACTAATCACCTGCCACTAAATAAGGTACCACGAGCTATTCACCACCTCCACTCTGCTTCATACATTACTGCAATAATTACACGGCACATTTGGTTGGAGCATTTCTAATCCTTGCAGAATAAAAGGGATCCTGCCCAGCTGTGCCTGGGCTGTGTTGGTGGGTGCCTTTGAGTGCCTGTGGTGGGCTCAGGCAGTGGGTGAGGTGTGGGCAGGCAGGAGATGAGCTCAGAGGGATGGGGATAATGAGTGTGGAAGTTGTCCAGCTGGGAATCAGCTCTATCTCACTGGGGTTTGATTCTCAGCTGAGTGATTTCAGAAATTTTGGGTCTGTTGGTTTGCGTTGATGGCTGCTGCTGTTAGAGGGGAGGCAAACAGGTCTCTGTGACTTGTTGCTTTTCTTTCTGTAGTGGAGTAACCCCAGTGATATCCCAGCTTAGGTGTTCCCAAGGAGTCCTGTGACTCCTGTGAGACCCCTGGCTCAACTCCCTGCTTGGCTGGAGCTTTGTGGGGTGGGTGGGTGCTGAGGAAGGGATGGGGATGGGGTTTCTGCAGGACAGGTCTCAGCCTCTGTCTCCTGGTGAGCAGAACTCTGCAGAAGCCCTGCAGTGCTCACAGTTCCCTTTTGCTTTGCTTAAAGGAGGTTTACTCGAGGTAGAAGAGACCAGTTTTCCCACAGTAGATAGGGAAGAAAGCTGTAGATGTATCTGAGATAATGTTCTCCTTACTCTTGAATTTAGAAAAGGCTGAATGATGGCTCTGAGAGTGTTTCCTACTGCAGCTGCTCAGAGAGGCATCTCACCAGGGATCACCAGCATCAGGACTGCTTCCCCATCTCTCTGCTGGCTGAAAATAATCTGTAGCATGGACTATGCTTTGCTTCTCCTGGGGCTGGGAGTCTCTCTTTCCCAGACCCCCTCCCACATTTCTGCCATGCCTGTGCATGGCCAGGCTGGGCACTGGGGGTGATTGGGGCGGGAAGGTGGAAGGGAAAAAGCCAATTGTCACTCTGGACAGCAGCCTGGTGGCCCTGCAGGGATGCAAAATCTATTGCAACACCTTTGGCAGCAGTGCTGAAAGCAGAGCCTGTTTCTCACAGGCTCAGAGCCAGGAGCCAGGGCCTGTCTCCAGTGGTGCTGTGGCTATGCCCGGGCTGAAATGAAGGGTTCAGGCTGAACAAGCCCAGCCAGGTGTGCCAGCAGCACTCTGTGGTCCTGCCAGCTTTGCTGGGTGCCCTCTGAGCTGCAGCCTGGCAGGGCTGTGCCACTGCTGAAGGGCTGGGACTGTCACCTGTGTGCTGAAAGGGGGATGCAGTAGAGGGCACAAATTAACCACGTGAGTTCTTCTGCTTGTGGTCTCTGTTGGTGTGTCTGATCCCAAGAGGTGACACTCCTGTTTGTGGCTGCCTTGGTACACTGTGGGTGGGCTTTGAGGGGAAATGGGTGATTCCCCCAGGGCAGAGCAGGCGGAGGGTGTTGGCTGACTTTGTGTGAGGGTCATGGTGCTGGGGGTTCATCCTGCTGTGTGCAGTGCTAGAGCCCTGGGACCTGGAATAGGACTCTGAATAGGACCCTGAACAGGACCCTGAATATCCCTGAACAGGAGTGCTTTGGGCTATGTTTAAATCCACAGCAAATGGAGGTGTCCAGTAGCTCTGGGTGAGGAGGCCAGAGGACAAACAAGGCTGGACCTGGGGCAGCCAGGCACACATCTCCAGCCTGCCTCCTCCTGGGGTTTTTGGCTGTCCCTGCAGCCCCTCTGGGCAGGGGAAGGGCTCATGTCTGTCCAGAGGTAATTTAAGAGTTCTTGGTGATCTCTAAATTGGATGTCCCCCAGGCCATGTGAGAGCCCTAGGAAACCACAAGGACCTTTTCCTTGCAATGCTGCTGTGCCTGTGCTGGGCAGAGGCAGTGAAAGCATCAGGAATTTATAGCAATAAGGAATTTATAGCAACCCATTAACTCCGTTAATTCTTGTCTTAAGAAATGAAAGGAGCTGCCTGCATGAATCAGTAAAAGGAAGCAGGAGAGGATTTTTCTCTCTCCCTCCCACACGTTTGATTGGGAGGGGTGCTCAGCCCTGCTGTCCCTGTGCTCCCAGGGGAGCACTGCAGCATCTCCCACCTTCAGCTGGGCTCTGCCAGGTAGCTCCCAGGGCTTTTCCATGGTCTAGCCTCCAAAGTGAGCCTCAGCATCTCTGTGTTCACAACAGCTGCAATCTGACTTTTATTTTTAAATAAGTTGAGACCAGAAACTTCAGTTACATTCCATGGGGATATGTATTTTATTTAGGTATACACACCTGAGGGAGGATTTACAGCCTCACCACCTTACCACCCAGAGGGAAAAAGATTTTGTCCATTGCTCAGCAGAATTTGTATTTCAGGCATTATGAGGTGATTTGTAAGTGTTCAGCCTGATAACAAGACACAGTCTCTGTTGATATCTTGGGAGCAGATTAAACCAATATTCATTGCTTTTGGAAACCTTTCTTTTTCCTACTGTATTTCAGATTTAGATGATTTTTTTTTTACCCTCACTGTTTCATGGTCAGGGATGGGAATATCTCCTTGACACAAGGTAGTGATATTTTAACACCAGGCTGCTCTAGTCCAGGTATTAAAATTATTTGTTAGAGTGTGATTTAAGGCACAGCCAAAAAATTAATTATACTGTGAATACTCACTGCAGCTGTGAGACTTAAGATATAAATCTGTGTTTCTGGTGACTTCACTGATGCCTCACCCCCCCCATATACCTCTAAAACTTTATTACCAAGGAAATTTCAGACCTTACCAAAGCAGCTTGGCAGCATTCTGTGTTACATGTTATTTAGTGTTCTGAGGTGCTGAGCAGGGGCTTCTGAGGAGGGGCTGGGTACTTTAATCCCACACCTGAAGGCTGTGGTGGCTGTCTTGAGAGGGCTTCACCCCAGCTGGATGCAGTCTCTCGGCACCAGGCAGACCAGAGGTCTCCCACTTTAACCACTGCCCCTGGGAATAATTTAGCATGGGTGCCAAAGCATCTTCTCAAACCAAGGAGCAGCTTGTCCATCTCCAGCCTGTCGTAAGCCAGCCATGGAAACAGCCATCCCTAACTCTCCCCATGCTCTAATCTGCACCTGGATTTCTCTATGAGCATAAAAATGCTGTAACTCCTTAAGAAATTAAGACTACTCAGATTAACCATAACAATTCCTCCCTTCTTGCCTTCTCCTCCAGATTAATCCTTCTCAAAAACCCTTAGGAAATGAGTGGGGTTATGCTTGCAGAGCACTGGGAGTCAGGTACTGCTGTGAGCTGGCCCTGTCCCTTTGGGGTCTGCTTGGTGCCACCAGTCCTCAGTTCAAGTTCTGCTGGGAACCAGCACTGAGTCATTGCAGCATTAATTCTGCTGAGCCTTCAAAAGTGCTCATTTCAAACATCAGGGCTTTATTCCTTCACTTGTGGGTGGAATTAAAAAAAAAATTTAATGCTAAGCAGTTATCAACATTTAGCAGTGTCTTGAGTGCTTTGGAATAGCTTTATGCAGGGTCCTCTTACATTTCTACAATGCCATCTTCCTGCCTGCACTTGTGTTTTCCTGGGAGCTTGAGCAGTGTGCTAGCTCTGTGCTTGTCCTCACCACTAAGCCAACACCTATAATGCTTTCAGACTGAAATTAGTGTTGTTTATGTAGTTAAGTGGCCAAGAGTCCTTTTTGATAACTTCATCCCCAATGCTGTGAGTTTTTATCCACCCAGTCACCTTTAGAACAGCTGAATACCTGCATGGTTAAACGTGGTTATTCTTAAACAAGCAGCTGAAGAGGGGATCTTGGTCATAGATAAGAATTTGAGATTAAGCCCTCTGCACTCTGCCTGGTGAGACACAAAATTTTCTAATGGGAACTAGAAATTAACAGTTTTATGTCTCATAAAATGGAGAAGTATGTGAGCAGAACTCATCTGTGAAACAACCATCATCTTGCTCTTTGTTCCTTTTTTTTCTTCAGTATTTCTTTTTCCTGGAAGTTCATCTTTGTGTCAAAAAAATATCAGACAAACTCTGTGGGACAGTAGTGTCCATGATCAGACTAGGTGGTACAACTGTGAACCAGACTTTTAACAAGCACTCAACAGGAAACTTCCAATTAATATTGATTAGAATCAATTTTCCCCCTCATTTTAAATACTGTAGGACAGTGTATGTTGTCATCCTCACTTTCCCTGTTACAATTATCATATTGATTTATTCCTACTCATTAGGATCTCAATGAAAAAATGGTCTTTCACTTGCTCTGTAACACGACCAGGGCTAGTTAACTGGAATACATGTGAAAGCAATTAGGAGCATCTTGACCTGCAATAGATGCAGAGCCATGCCCAAATGAACTGCTGAATGCACTGAGAAAGGAAAAAATCATGCACCTGCTTTGCTAAGAGGTCGATAAAAGGGGGAAAATCTGAGGGGTTGCAAAATAAAACCCAAGTTTGGGGCAGGAGTGACTTATGTGTTCCCATAACCAGGGAATGGCGTTTGCTCTGTGTGTTCTGCTCTGTTAGGTTGTCTTGATACATCATTAAACCAGGTTTCAATAGCCTCAGGGGGGAAAAAAGAATCCTGATGTTGCTTTTACTGCTGTGTGTGTTGTGTAATACTGAATATTCAATTAAAGCTGGATACCTTAACCTTGAGTCTGTATTTCTAATGTCAAGGAACTTTGATAAAGGGCTGAGTTTCCGCAGTCTCCTGATGTGCCTTTTGGTGTTGCTTTGTTCTCATTCTCACAGTTCTTAAATGCTGATTATTTAAATGTGAATTCCTGGATTTAAAAAGCAAATGCATTATGTTCCCTTTTGGAAACAGTGGGCATGAGTGACAGGGGAACTCTGAAAACATGACCCAGGTTATTTGAATGCTGCTGCTGCAGAGTCTTGTGTTTGCACAGCATCTTCACTGTCAGGGCAGCTGACCACTAAAGCCATCCTTCTTACAGAGCAGAAAGTCCTAAGCATGGAATATCTGTGTTCAAATCCCTATAAACCAGTCCCTGACCCTCACAGCTCTAAGCCCAAGCTGCAGCTTTCCTTCCTCAGGCCCTGCTAAAACTAACAGGGGGACTTTCATCAGCTGTAGAAACTGGATCTGGCTCTGAAAGATGGACAAAGGCTCCTGACACTCCTGCTGAGGCTTTTATGCCTTCAGCTATCGAATGTGTCCTGTGCAGAGCGCATCATTAAAGATGCATGGGCTGTCAGGATCGTTTCCCAGCAGGGCAGGGCTGCCAGGCTGGCAGCAGCAGCTCCAGCAGTCTCAGCCTCCCCGTGCTCCTCTACTCACAGATGGTGAAGCCCTGCAGGACCCGGCCCCTCTGGAGCTGGGGCAGCTGTCTGGGGTGAGGCAGTGCCAGCCTGTCCAGGCTATCTCTGGGTGCTGCTCCAGGGGACAGAGTGTGGGGTCACTCCTGGGAGAGGAGCAGGACACGAGTGAGGGCTCCAGAGCCATGGGAATGGCTGGAGAGGAATTCCTGTGAATAAAGCCACCTGCAAAGGGGAAGATGAAGCTCCTCAGCCAGCAGAACCAGGGGGCTGAGCAGGCTGCAAGGCACAGCATGGCTGGTTCATCTCAAGGGTTAAGTGCCAGAACAAGCCAAGGGCTTGAGGTTATGATTCCAGAAACGTGTTTGCAGTCTTTCTGTTCCAGAGGGTTCTGAGGCCAAGTTTCTCCCTGAGCTTGGATTAAAAAATACATTGCACAGTTGTATATCTAAACAGAAATGCCAGGCACACCCTTAAACCCTCCAGCTTGTCAAATACCTGAATGCCACAGGGTATTTTGTGGCTAAATGTTCTGTGCACTTACTGCAGACCAGATTATTGGACAATATTTGCTTTAACTGGGGAGAAAGCTCACAGATAATGACAAAGCACTGATGAGTTTCAAGTCCAGTGCACAGGAGATATTTTAATTAATTCCAATCAATGGCCGCCTAATAGAAGGTGGAAGGCCCTTTAATGGGACCAGTGAGTGAGAGCTGTGTAGAAAATGTCATGGTTTTCCTCTGGTTGTGCCCTGACCTCCCCTCTAAACCACAGCCCTCTGCAAAAGTGACATTTGCTTTCAAAACCAGTGCTGCTCCTTGTATTTGCCATTACACTTAATCCTGCTGTGTTCCTGTGATCAAGGGCTATATTCTCAGCTCAGGGCTTTTTTTTTTTACAGATTAAAGAAACCAGAAGTTTGAGAAATGAGCGTTGCTGCAGGTGTGTGGGGGTGGTGCAGACCCATTCTGCAGGTGTACCAGACCTGCTAGCACAGCTCTGCTCTGGGTGTCTCTGCTTTCCCTGGGCACAGTTCCCAGGCTGGAGAACAGGAGCATGGCAATTATTTTGCAAATTTCCATCAGCTTTGTGAACTACAGGTGAAGGCCCACGATGTTCCACAAGTGAATTATGGGCTGGGTGATTTCCTCAAGGCCAGAAATAAAAACATTCAAGGATGCTATCAGGAGTGATAGCTGCAGATAAAATAGCATTGTCTCATCTAAATGCTAAAGCATCTTTCAGTAGCCCAGCACTGAGATGTTTTAGGAGCATCCTGCTTTGCCTGATGTGATATTTTCTTCCTAAAAGCCTTCATCACTGACAGCAGAACTAGGCAGAAAGGCCTGATTTCAGGTAGCCAGAGGGTCTTAGGGTCTTGCTCCTGATTCACTCTTTTTGGAGACTGTATTTTGAGGTTCCCCTCTTCATGAGTAGCTGTGACCTTTAAACTGCCTGATATGCATCTATTGCCAATGTGTCAGAGCAGTGAGCCTGTGCAGCACCAGCAGAGTGTTGTGTTTTCATGTTTTAGTCTGTAATAAACATAAACCAGCTTACTGCTGACCTTCAAAGTTTCCAGCCAGACACAAAGTTTGCACCTTGAGACAACCTTTGTGATTAATCTCTCCAAACTGCTGGGAAGGTAACAGGTATTAAAGTGCCACATGAGGGTGACAGGAAGGAAAATAAACTACAGTAGCATAAAAGGTTTTCATCTGCCAAACTATGGACAGAGAGAAATGCTTCGAGCTGTGTGGTCTTCCCCAGAAACTTCTGGAGGTGGCACTCACCCCACATGTTGCTCTGCTGCAGCAGGAGGGAGGCCCCAGCAGGGATGTGAGGCTCCAGAAAAGAGGTGGGAGCTGTCTGTGAGATTGAAGCTGTGCTGCTGCAGGTCTGCTGCTGCTCTGGGGGCTGTGCTGTGCTGCAGTGCAATCCCTGCTCCTCAGCTCCTGCTCCTCAGCTCCTGCTTGGCAATTCCTGTTGGTCAATTCCTGTTCCTCAATTCCTGCTTGACAATCCCTGCCTATCAATTCCTGCTCATCAATTCCTGCTCCTCAACTCCTGCTTGGCAATTCCTGCTTGACAATTCCTGTTCCTCAATTCCTGTTCCTCAATTCCTGCTCATCAATTCCTGTTCCTCAATTCTTGTTCCTCAATTCCTGCTTGACAATCCCTGCCTATCAATTCCTGCTCATCAATTCCTGCTCATCAACTCCTGCTTGGCAATTCCTGCTTGACAATTCCTGTTCCTCAACTCCTGCCTGTCACTGCAGTGCCTGTGTGGAGTGCGGGGAGGAAACCACCTCCAGAGCAAATCCCCTGGAAGCAAACCCCCCAGGATTTCATGCCAGGCACTCGAGTGACCCCTCAGGTGGGCTCACCTGGCACCAGGGCCTGGCTCTGGCTCCAGGTGTCCCTGACAAGGTGGGGCAGGCAGTGCCTGCTCCTTCAGCCACAGGATGAGGAGGAGCAGGCTGCAATAATAACCTGGAGACAGTCCCACCCTGGGCAAGCAGGCAGCTCCTAACCACAGGGATTTTGACTCCTGACCTTGCAAGCCGTGCATCTTTGCCCACCAGCCTGTAATGTTTCTTTCCTGTCAAGGCTTGCAATCCTTCATATGTCAGCCTGGTCCTGGCTCTTGGTGGGTTTGGAGAGGTTTTTCTCCCCACGCCTGCTCCTGGTTTTTGTGTCTGCAGGTGGCCCTGCTGGGGAAGCCCTGGCTGTTCCACTGCAGCTCTCACTGCGTGTTCTGCCTGTAGGGAGTTGGCCTTTGTGCCTGCAGAGGAGGAGGAGTGAGTGGCAGCCTGTGATAAGGGTGTGTTGTACAAATATTGGGGATTGATCAATTAATCTTTTTTCTTCTTTTGGTCTGTTTACAAGGTACAAACTGCCACTGGCACCGTCTCACGTCCTAATTTTTCTGTAGTGGTGATACATCTGGAGATCTTGCTGGTCTGTTGGGAATTCATTGTGCCAGTTCACTGCCCAGTTTGGTGTGGACTTTCCTGAGTGATGTCCTCAAGGTCACAGCCCCTCCCACCAGCCTTTGCAAAGTTTTTTTACTGCTCTGAAGCTGGCGCATGAAATACCAGTTACTTTTTACTTTTCTTCCTACAGAACTTTTTAATTCAGCTGTACCAGGTGTCTGTACCTTGGATTTGCATCCTGGTTTATCCTTCAGCTCAGCTCTGATATCCTCTCCTGACCTTCTACTGAAATCAGCATGAATATTCCAGATCTGTTCCTCTGTCCCGTTCAGTCCCTCAGTTCTGCTGCTACTTTCACCTTTCCCTTGGTGTCCTCCTGTGTCCTCTCTTCTCTCACTGATTTCCTTCATCTTATTTTCCTTTATAAGTCAGACTCTGGTTATTTCACGTATAGGACATTTGAGAGCCTTCCCATGACATCAGTACTTTTCAAGCCCTTGAATCTGTTGTTTCTTTGTTTGGTTGACAGAGAATGATCAATGTCAGGATTCTTATTCTTGAATCATTCTCTAAGATATTGTTTCACCGCGTGGTCTGAACATCATTTCCTCTTCTTGTCCCTTGCTGTTGCCTTCTAGAGAACCCACACCCACAGCTGGATCCCTCCTCCCACTGCCCCGCAGTTCCCCTTGTGCTGCACCACTGATTTCCTCCCACTATCTCTGCTCAAAACCTGCTCTCACCTGCAAGTTTGCCCATTTCCTTGTTTCCCCATCTCTGTTTCACCCACCTTCCCCTCCCAGCACCCTCCCAGTGCTTCCTGTGCCTGCCTTGCCCAGCTGGCTTCACCTCCTGCTCTGGGTGAGCCCCAGCCCGCGTCCACCAGCTGTGACCAACCTCTGTCTTCATTTCTTGTCTCATGACTTGCTTCTCCTCCCCAGCCCTCACCGTGCTGCCAGGCTGCCCATGGGCATTCCCAGAGGCGTTTGGATGTGCAGGCAGGGGGAGGACGTGTTCCTCTGCTCTGCAGAGCCTCTGGCTCCTTTGCAGCAGGTTTAAGTAAGGACATGGTCTGCTCCTCGCCATCAGGCAGCAGCTCTGGGCTGGAGTCACACAAATACACCAGGAGACCTTGAAGAACCATGGAAAGAGAACTTGGCCAGGGTACTAAAACTGCAGAGGATTGGTGAGGGGAGAGGAAAACACAGCAGCACCTTCAGCCCTGTGTGGGTGCCCTCAGCTGTGAGTTTGACAGGCTGACAGCAGCACTGCACGGGGAGCAGAGACCATGGCCACACATGTCCTGCCTGCCTGCAGAGCAGGGCAGGGGTTCTGCTGCCTCATTTCTTCACTAAACTCCCAGCACAGCCCACGGCAGCTCCTTCTGTGCATCCAAGGCACGGGGACTGCTCAGTGTCCTTCAGCCACTGCAGCTCTGCACCTGTTTGTTTAATCCAGGAGGCTCATCTGACTGCTGAGCAATTCACGGATTATAAAAGCACAAGAGAAAAATCCTTCCTAGTTCTGAGTGAAATCATTCCAGCAAATTGTGGGCTCCCTGAAGAAAGGAAATTGAGCGACCAAAACTACCTATGAAATTGGATTGAATGCTGGATGAGGAAGAGGAATCTAGGAACTGGGTCTCTGAAACTGCTGGATGCTTTAGTGGTGCTTTTTCATGCAAGTTCACCCTTGAAATGTCTTTTTTTTTTTTTTTTTTTCCTTAACTTAGGTCTCTGCAAAATTTTATTTGTATTGGAAAAAAAAAAGAAAACTTGATGCAGTGTATTTTAACTGTATTAGTGAACAAACATTTTATTTCTCTTCTAGCTCCAAATCTTTTCATTGGCAACTAAAGCAAGGGCTTTGATTTGCCAGCAAAAGCGAGGACGATGCAGATGCCTGCGGGCTCTCAGATGAGCTCAGCCCTCCCTCTGCCCTGAAGGTCTCCACCTTCCCCAGTCCCAGGCCCTGGGCACTGCAGGATCCTGCTGAGGCTGTAGCTGTCCTTATCTTCCCAATCACAATGCTGGTACCCAAATTTGAACAGAAAAGGGGGGGGGGGGGGGCTGGGGGAGCATTTTTGGGGATATTTTAGGGTTTTTTAATCTTGTGGCTGTTATGCTGCATTTCAGCTCTTTATGCTGACTCACTGGTATGGCACAAAGCCAGGGTATTTATGAGACTCCCCTTCATTTCCATACGTGCCTCAGAAAGCAGCTGTGCTTACAACACAATTTCAATAAACAGACAACTGAATTATGGACTTCAGAGAGTGATGTAAAGTTGCTGAGCTCTCCAGTGCCCTGGGCTAAGGCTCCTGCTGCCAGACTCGGCTTTGGAAAGCCGCCTCCACCCTGCGCAGCCCAGGGCTGCCAAGGTCCTGGCTGCTGATCTAAGCCTAGTCCCAGAGCTGTAATTAACCTCTAACGTGGCTAAAGCTTTTCCCATTCCATCCATCCTGCACTGTGGATGCAGTGAGGAGGAGAACACAGATGTGCTTTTTTCTTACCAGCTGTGTTTTCAGATCTTTGCACATACAGGGGCAGCAATAAGACAAGGTTTAAGTTAAGCCGTGTCTCCGTGGGTCACTTGCTGACTCTTGTACCGTGGTTCTGCCATGTTGCAGTAGTTATAAGTGAATTCTGGACAGCGCCCTCAATCACATGTCAGAGTAAGCTCCCACTCGGGTCAGACCTTCACCCTGTGGATGGTCTCACACTCCTGTAGAACTGCAATGATTCAGGTTTATTACCTGTGAACACTTTCCTTGTCCTCTTTCGAGGAGTGACTCACATTTTGAACCTAAAGGCCTCTCTTGAGCTGGAAGGGTTTCAGTGAAACCCCACAGCTCGGTGTCAGAGCTGCTGCCTGTGGATCTGCTCGGCCTGGGAGGAGGCTCTTTCCCAAGGAGAAAGACAGTCCATGGTGATTAATCCTTCAAACCTTCTGAAACCCATTTCACCCTGGAAAAGGCAAAAGATCCCAGACACAATAGCTGACAGCAGCATGAGGAATCTGCTCTGCCCCCAGTGGGTGAGTGTGGGCTCCCAGTGCCACTCCTTGGCCCAGGAGGCTTTTTGGTTTTTCTCCAGCTCCAATGACTGCTTTGACTCCTGACAAGGGCTCTTATCTGCCTATAAAATTGGCATAAGGCACACTTCAGGAATGGCATTTAGTTTTGGTATCTGACACTGTGTTTTAAAGCCTGATGTGATGTTACACTGCGTTGGGAGGGATTTTGGTTCCTCCTAAAAGATTCTCTGGGACCCCATCCCTCACACCAAATGACTCTGTGGCAAATAGGGACTGCTGCCAGGCTCACATATTTATCCCCAAACCCCTGGCAAAGCAGTTTCTAAACCACATATCCACCTTCCAGCCTCACTGGGGGCAACAGCATCTCTCACTTTGTGCCTAGCCAGAAGTCGGGGTAAATCCTATCCACGGGCAGCTGGGCAGGCAGGCAGGCAGGGGTGCGACCTGTCACAGAAATTCAACGAGGGTTTCTTTCTTTTTAAAAAATATTTATGTAATTAGATTTATTGCCCCTGCCGGCCACAGAAGCAGCCCCGCCCGGCCCGTGCGGCCGAGCCCCGCCGCCCGGAGCCCGCAGCGCCGCTCCCGCAGCATCCCCGGGGATGCTCCGCGCCTTCACCTGCGGGGCGGGCGCCGCTCCCCGCCCGCCCCCGGCCCCGGCCCCTCCTCGGGGCGGAGCTGCGGCCGCTGGCGGGGCCGGAGGCGGGCGGGGACCGGCTCTGCGCGGCGCCGCTGCCTCGCTGCGCTGCCTGCGCTGCCTCCGCCGCTGCCGGGGCGCGGGGCCGGGCCCGCTGCGCGGGGCTGTGCGGTGAGTGCGGGGCTGGGCCGGGCGGGGGGCGAACAGAGGGCGCGGGGCTGGCCCGGCTCGGTCCGGCCCGGCCCGGGGATGCTGCCGGCGTGCCGCGGTCCCGGTGCCGCCGCAGTCACCGCGGAGTTCGGGGGACTCCAGCCCCGGACCCTCCCCGGGGCACAGGGATGGGGACGGGTCCCCTCTCGGGCGGTTCTTCGCTCGCTCCTGTGCACCGTGCGCTGTGGATGTTCGGGCTGCTCGTGGGTGGGTTGTGCTCAGGGCATGCAGAATTCCTCTCCCTTCTGGCACGAAAGGGATGTGGAAGAAATTTACTCGAGGCAGCGCAAATACAGGCAGCCGTAATTCCTGGAGTGGGGTTGCCGGTGCCGGTGTCTGTGTGAGCGGAGGGGACAGTGTCCTCCAGACCCGGGGAACTTCAGTCCCAACTTCAGTCCCTTCTCCAGCTGCGGGGCCTGGGGTGTCACTGATGGCAGAGATGCTTTTGGTTGACTGACAAGGCACCAAATTCCGGTTTATCTCTCTGCTTGCTTATCGTGAAAAGATCTTTTCTGCACGGTGGAAACCGCTTGAGGAGGGGGAAGATGCTTCAAGCTGCAGTAGAGTAGAAGCAGGAAAAGTGGCTTTTCACACATTGTCGGGGAAAGGAGAGGGTTCAGAAACCTGGAAATGAAACCCCCAAACGCATCTCTGAGCCCTCCTGTTCCCTAACAAATCCTCAGGGACCCTCGGGAGCAGCCTGGGCTGCCCTAGCTCTCACCTTGACCCGCTGTCCTGAGCCCTGCCATTATTGTTAAGTGTTTTTTCACAGATGGAAGGGCCAAGTGCTGTTATGGCAGAAAGCAGAAGGGATTTTTCTGGCTGGAACAGAACTTAGTCCTGAGGTGGATTGTGTTTGTTGTGAAAGATGGAATGTATTAAATCCTGAAAGTGAAGAATACTTTTTCATTCATGGTTTTTCCTTCCTTTCCTTCTCAGTGCTACGGGTTGGATCAAAAACTGTGGATGATATTAAAATTCTCTTGTTATAGTATTTTTATGGGTTTTGCTTCATCTCTTGAGAGCTCTCATGAGGTTAGAATTAAAAAAAAAAAAAGCTAATTTTCCCTCTGACTGGATAACATAAGTGACTATTTCATAAGAAAAATAAGGTTTAAAGTGTTGAATTGCTGATATGTGTGATGGATGTGATGAAATGCTGAGATATCACATCTTCTTTTTGCCATCAAGACCACGTGTCCAGGATGTGCATTTCTAACAATGTCTTGTTGTTGAGTTGGTTGTTGCAGGAAAAATGACTCTGTGTAAATGTGCTGGTACCAATTGTACCAGCTCCTCGGTGCTTCTGCATGGCTTCTGCAGTCACTTTGTTGGAACCTTATTTTCCCTCGGTTTAATAATTTATAAAATGCCTGTTGCCTCTAGGCGCATTTCATCCAGCAAGAAGAAAAACATCAACCAGTGTTTACTGGTTACAGAGCCTGAGGTTGACAAATAATGAAGCTTTTGTGGATGAGGGGGTGTCTCATTTTTATCTTGTATAAACTCACAAAAATGCAGGATTTGTGCTGAAACTCTTGGTTATTACTCTGTTCTTTTCTCCATCCTCTAAAAGGTCTCTAGCCCACTGGTGACAAAGTGGGTTTTAACTGTGACCTTCCTTACCCTGATTTTAGATGTCTTCTCCTTTTTTCCTTTTACCTGTGTCTGATTTAAGTTTAGCAGCTCTTGAGTATTTAACAACTGTCAAGAAAGATGGCAGAATCAGATCCTACATCTTCACCAGCTGAGCTGCTTTGTCTGAAAGAGATCAGCCTCTTTTTGGGCAATAAATTGCTCTCTCAAATCCTCTGCCAGATACTTATGAGCCACTATCATTAACTGCATTTTGAATCACTCATTGAGCTGGAGGGGGGAAATTGGCCTGCAGTTCATCTCATCTCCTTTGAAACTGCTAAATGATGATTCAGTGACCTCAGTGGGCAAATTGTATCAGCAGCTAATTGGCCTAAGAAGAAAAACTTGCCTGATGTCAAATAAACTGGCTGCTGCTGTTCATTATCCTGAAGAAGATGCTCCAGGTGAAAGCTCCAGTTTCAAACGGTGACAGGGTTTTATTGTGGCACTGGCCAGGGGACACAGCGAGCTCCTTCTTTTGGCCATACCTGGGTGTGGTGTCCACTCCACCTCCAGCAGCTTTCGAAGGTGTTGTCCTTTGAAGGATAAAAGTCTTAGCACTCCCAGCTTGCCTTCCCCTGTGGATAGCCCTCTTCTCTCCCTCCTCAGAGGGTAAAACTGCTCACTGGGGTGTGGAGGACTTGGCACTGGGGGGATCCCAGCAGAGCGGAATTTAGGAAGGAAGGGAAAGCGTTATGCAGGGGCCCTGCTCATCATCCTGTCATGCCCATCCTTGCTTTGGCAAAGCCCCTTCCAGGAGCCGTGTGCCACTTCCCAAAGGTGCCTGGCAGCTTTGTGGCCCGACCCTGGGGACACAGGCCAGGGTTAGCCCCTCATGGGCAGTGAAACGGGCTGGGAGAGCAGCTGGGCAGAGCAGGGCAGCAGGCTCTGCCCGTGCTGCGGTCAGCCTGACCTCACTGCTTGTCCAAAACAGTTCAGGGCCAGTGCCTTCTCTGCAAGGAGAGCTGGAATTGCAGGTAAGTGCCAGGGTAGAAGCATCCAGGTGTGCCCTGTTCAGCTTTCCTTGCTTAAGGAGCTGCAGGCGTGAGCTGGGATGTGTGAAAGGGGTCAGCTGGTGGCTTTTTGCAAGGCTGTTAGTCGACTTACACCACCTCCCAGGATGGTCTTGCCAGCTGGCTCATCCTTTAGGGAAGTTTCAAGAGGCTTATCACAATCTTACTAGAAATCTGTCGTCTTCTATTAATCTGCTTGTCTCTGCTTGTCTCCTTCCCGAGCGCTGCCCTGCACACGCATCTGCACAGCCCCGCTCTGCTGCTGGCCCCACCAGCTCTGCTGCTTGCCAGAGCCTTCTGGAGGGCATGCACAGCACTGGACTGACACTTTTTACTGTCCAACGTGGTTTTTTTTCTTTCTATTTAGAGAGATTCTACGTTTTTCAAGGGGTTTTTTGAAGGTGACACTTGTGAAAGGACAGGGTGCTTTGCTGGCTGGGTGGAGGTGCAGGGTGGTATCAGCTGAGCCCAGCTCTGATTAAGGCCAGGCCCATTCCTAGGTCAGGTCCTACCTGGCTGCAGGCTCAGTGAGGAGCACGGGGTGCTTGGCCATGGCAGCAGCACCAGGGACAGGTGGTGGTGGTGGGAATCACCCACACCTGAAATCCAGGCAGCTCCTGCTTTGCTGGCCAGTGCTGGACTTGGCATGAGCAAAGAGCAGCAGAAAAGCTGGCAGACTTTGGGAGGTGACAGGAATGAGTGCAACACCCCGGGTCTCATGGCAAGGTGGGAAAGGGTTTGTCAGTGAAGGTGCAGACACGGGGCTGAGTCAGGACTTGGCATTGCTGCCTGGGACAGATGACACCTGCAGAGTGATGTGCCTCTTCCTGACAGAGCTTTTCCTTGCAGCTCTCAGAGGCATGTCAGCACTGGGGTTAACAGCCACGTAGGCACTGAGGAAAAAGCATGAATAGCTTGAGGAAGGCTAAGCCTTAATACCCAAACAAAGCAAAAAAAATGGTGTATCGTTTGACAGGGATTAAGTGAGCTGTGGGATCTCTGGCTCTAGAGGCCCAGCTAGGAAATACACAGCCTTTGACAAAGGTGGCTTGGTTGTCCCTGCTCCCAGAGACAGCATCCATGTGCTGATGCAGGTGCTGGAGCCGCCCTCTGCCTCTCCCCTTGACTTTCACAGGGATGCTCTTTCTCCTGCACAACACATTGTTTGCTCTCCTTGAATGTTGCTAGCTGGCAGGGAAAGAGATCAGTCTGTTTTTTTCCAGAATAGTCAGCTGATTTCATCCCTTGGGAAGAGGTTGAAAAGCATGAGACAGGTGGGTTGGCATTCCTGCTTTGTAGCCCTCCATAATCCCAGCAGGAGAAGGATAAACGGGAGAAGTGCAGTTGCTGGGTACATTTCCGTGTTTGCATTTGAAAGAGCTTGATAGGCTGTGATTAACGGGGCTAAAGGGAACCTTGATAAATGGCAAGTTCAAAGGAACCTCAAACAAAATTGCTTTCCAAGGAAGCCTTGGTGTGTGTGTGTGTGTAAATGGCAGGCTGTGGGTCCGGTGCAGTGCTGCTTGGTTATGGTGGGCAGAGAGCACTGCAGGGTCTGTCCCCTGTCCCTGTGTGTCCCCTGCTGGGGGACAGCCCTGTGGCTGTGCACACACTCCTGCAGGAAGTTGTTTCTCTCCTGGTTTGAGTTAATGTGATGTTCCCAAATTGAGACTCCCACATCTGCATCCCTGAGCCCCCCGTGTCCCCGTGGCCAGGCTCCAATTAAGGATGCTCTAAAAGCAGCAGGCCAGCTACCATGGCCTTGCAGATGAGAACCATTGGCCTAATCTATTTTTGCAGTGGATTAAACTAGAAAAAGGTATTGCCACTCTAGAATAAGAAGCCACCTGGGGAGTTAACCCAGAATAGTCGTTCTGCTTTGAATTTGCGCCCTATCTCGCTTCAAAATAACTTTCCTTCCATATATGCGGGCCCTGTAAATGCAAAATACAGGGCATGGCTTGAGCAGGATCCCCAACAGAGCCAGGAAAACACCTTCTTTTTCCTGAGTTCTTCTCTGCATCCACACACACTCCTTGACACGGGCATCCTTCCCTGTCATGAACCTGCCCTGTTTCATGCTCCATCCCCTGCAGAGATCTGTGCTCCTTTCCCAGCCCAGCTCTGTGCTGTGCTCCAGCACCCTGACTGCCAGCTCCCACAGCCACCTCTGCTGTCCTCCCCTGTCCCCATCCAGCTCCTGAGCAGGTCTCAGGCAGTGAAATGAGCATCCCAAGTGCTCAGTCCAAGTCAGGATTGCACACAGCTTTTCTCAGGCTGCCTGGAGCCTCACCTCCTTTTTCAGTGAGTCAGTGTGAGCACAAGCTGAGAGGCAGCATCAGGTGGTTTTTTGGAGGTGAGGCTGATAGCGTGGGCTGGGCAGGGGCGGCAGGTGTAAATTGTTTGCAGTGGCCAAAGGCTCTGCTCTGGTGCTGCTCTGGTGTCTGCTGGGAGGAGCACTGGGGATGCTGGCTTGGTGGTTTGAGTTGTGCTGAGGCATTGCTCCTCTGGATTTGTCAAGCTCAAGTTAAATGTATGTAATTTTAACATCTGATTCTTCGGGGGCTGACTCATGCTTTCCTGGCCTGAGTGATTCATAGCTCTTGAACTCCATTGCTAAATTCATTATGCAACAATTACAGGGTTGGAAATGCCACCCTGAGTGCACACAAACAAGCTGGCAGCAATTCCCCCCTCCTTTTCTCTCACCCTGAGTTGCCAAGAGACCTTCTGTGTGAGTTTGCTCTTGCCCCTGCTTTGTAGGTGAGGGTCTGCTCTGCCTTGCTGCTCTGCCCTTGAGCTGGCAGGGGCAGGAGTTGCAGGTTGGGTATTTCTGGAACAGAGGAGAGGGGGCAGCCTAGGAGGGAAGGATGGAGATGCACAGCTTCACTCATCAGCACCAGCTGCCCTAATCTTGTCCCAACTGCTCCCTGTGATGTTCTGGCACAGCCATGGCATCCTTAGTGACCCACAGGGGAAAACCCCAGGTCTGAGGCATTGCTCCTCCGTGGCTCCATGTGGTGATGGTGGAGTTTGGCAGCATTTCATGGGCACAGATTCTGCTTGATGACTGGCACAGCAGCTCAAAGGTCAAATACCCATCCAAGGAGAAAGACCAAGGAAGGCAGGAGAGCCCATGCTGGCAGCGAGGTGTCCAGGATACCTTCATTTTCGCTCCCTGGTGGTGCTGAGATTTAGGGATTTGTGTAGGACGTGGCTTTTTATTAAGTCTGGAACAAGAGTTCATCTGGTACATGAAGTTAAGTGGGTTTTGTACTGGGTGGGTTTTCTTTGCTGCCCTGCTTAACCCCCCAAAGCAGAGGGTGGGAGCAGTGCTGTAGGGCTGTCAGTGGGATGCAGAGGAGCCATCCCCACCATCTGCTGGATCAGATCAGCTTTCAGGCTTTAAGGTGTCCCTGCTACCTGAATTTGACTTCTACACTGTTTTTTCTTCCATCCAAATAACACTTCTTCTCAGAACAAACATTCAGCTGAGGGTCCTACCGAATGGCAGGGTTGGCATCTCTGCCCAGGCAGCCCTCCAGGAAGTCTTCCTTAAGAGCAGCCATTCTTCCCAGCTGAGTTCTGGCCATTAAATCTTGATATCTTTGGGAAGAGTCTCTCCTGGACAGGTCTGACTGTTTGCACATCGGGACAGCAGAGAAGAATGGCTGAACTTTGGGCTCGTGAGTGGCTGAGGTTTTCCAGGGTTTTCCGTGGACCTCCTTGGCCTGTGGCAGCAGAGCCCTTGTGCTGGTAATCCCAGAACTGGCAGAAGCAAAGGAGGAACTGGACTGGTGAGGAGGAGAGCTGTACCAGCAATTCTGGTTCCATGCTCATAAGTCAGGTTGATCTAAAGCATCCAAAATCCTATTTTCAAGCTAGTAAGTGTAAATATTTGATTAAACTGGATGTCAGAGCAATTGTATTGTCAGAGCAGCAAGTCAAGCCAACAGCCACCCCGACTGTGGCCAAGAGGAGATGCAGAACACACAGAAAGTAGGGCATGTATGGTGACGTGCGGGTTGATAGCTGCGCCTAAAAATAAGGTTCTTCAGAAACAGAAAATCTGCCTCGCAAGCAAGGCAGTGGCAAGCTGCTCCCAGAGCCTGATTTCAGACTGAAACTGGCGATGTTGGCGGCACAGAGAGCTGTGCTAAGGTTTTGTTAGCATTCTGCTAGCAAAACATTTCGTTTCAATCTCATGGCTCGCATCTGAGATAAGGCGAGTTCCTCTGGAGCGGGGCACAGGCAGAGGTGGGAGAGGCAGTGCTGCTTTTCCCTTCCCGTGCAGCCTTTCTGCTCATCTGCATCTCAAGGAGCCTTTGTCCTCTTCGAGTACTGTGGGTCCACTTTCTAGAAGATGCTCTTGTAATATTCCTGCAGGCTTCCAGGGAAAACAGCCCAGATTGCCCTGATGTGGGCGTGCTGATGGTGGCTGCCGCTGTGAATGGCTGGCCCTGGTACCCTATAGGTACCCTATAGATACCCTACAGGTGCTGCAGGAGGCCTGACTCCATCTGTAAGTGTGGCATCAGCAGCCTCAGGGCCCCCTTCTTGCATGCTGGTGGCTAACCTTGACCTGCAGAACCTGGGGGAACTGGAGGATGATTTTTTTGGTGACGTGTGCGTGGTTTAGCAGGTCAATAAGTCATCATGGAGCTCACCAAGGTATAAGGGCTAAACCCTAGACAACAAATCCAGATGTCTGAGCTGTCTAGAACAAAGCATCGCACACTGTTGCATGGATAATTAATTTTTCCCAAAGTCTCACCTCTTTACTCTCCCAGCAGAGGCTGTGGGCAGCCTGCTGGTCCCTGCCCAGCAGAGACAGGGGGGTAACACTATCCTGAGTAGCTGCACGGGCTCCCTGATGGATGCAGGATGGGTCAGAGGGTGTCTTTTTATGTTATTTTGTTAAGACCTTTTGAGGATTATTGGAATTGTTATAGATGCGCTCAATAACGTCCATAAGCTTTAGAGCTGAAAGCATTTTGTTAGCAGTAATTAAATGCAACCGCTGTTTAAAATGGATGGATCAGATGGTTGGGAAGAGAATCCTCTCATAAATCTCCCACAAAATCAATATTCCTCCTGTCAGGTGTGTAGCAAACGCTTTTAAATTCTGCCAATCACTGGCTTTGTCACATAAAGCTGACAGAATCACACCTTTGCCTTGGAAAGAGACCAGCAAGGCAGGACTCTCTCTTGGTGCCAAAAACCCCAGAAAAATCAGTAAAAATTGAGGAATGTAGTCCTGCTGGATGGTAACTCCCTGGGAGAAGGCACAGCCCTGGGGGTGCACATCTGCGTGGGGCAGGTGGGATGCTCCGTGTGGATATTCCCAGGGAAAGGCACATCCCTGTCCATAGCTGGGAGCCTGCGAGAGCCCTGCCGCTGGCACATCCCACGCTGGCACGGCCTCAGGTGCCGAGGAGCTGCAGATGGAAAATCCAGGCACTTATCTAGCTTGTTGCTGTGCCAGAATAGGGCTGTTCCCAGGATTATTTTTTTTTTTCCCTGGGCCAAAATATGTGTAAATGGCTTTAAACAATGGAAGGATTTCTGTTAAAAGGAGTGGGGTGCGTGTGCGAGTAGGGCTTTAATTTATATCTTGAGGGAAGGGTGTGGGCTCTTCCAGTGGTGTTTTTAAGATTCTGGTGGAAATTAGCTTGGGGTTTGCTTTTTTTAAATTCCATTTATTTTTTCCCCGTGTCTTATTTTAAAGCCTGTTTTGAGGGAAAACTGTTTTCCAAAAATTGTTTTCCAAATTGCAGATCTCTCCATGTGTAGCTGAAAATGTCAGGAAGAGGGATGCAGTTTTGGAAGCCTGCACACATCTGTCTGTGGCAGGGTTGATAACAAATGGAAGCTCTAACCAGAAAAACAAATAAAAAGAGGTAATATCACTGTCACAGATGGGTCGGGCTGCTTTCCCTGCAGGTGTCTGCATTTGCAACCCCCCCTCCCATATAATGTGCTGTGGAAAAAATAAATGGAGAGCCCAATCGGAGACTTATGCCCTCAATTAATTTTTGTTCCACATAATCGGAGCTGTTGCATGCCTTTCCTTCAATATTTAACTGCCTGGCTCAGAGGATGGGGCTGCTCTCCTGCGAGGGAAGTTGGGATTCACTTCGTGTTTGCACAGAAATCCCATTCTGATCCTTCTCTCTTTGCCTAAGGGCTGGGATCCTGCTGCTCCTCTGATAAATTTTGTTAGCAGACACTTTTCTGCTAAGGGGAGCAAAGGGGAGAGGGGAGTGGTGTGTGCTGGATTCTTGAAGGAATAAAATTTCCTTGTCTTCAAGCATCATCTTCCCCGGAGCCGCCTGTGCTGGGACACAGGCAGAGGGGAGCAGGGGAGAGCTCTGCTCCTGGTTACAGCTCAGGGAAAAGGGAATAAGGACAATTAGTGAGTGCTGTCTGCAGCTTTACACGCTGTTAAATGGGGTTTCTCTGTGGCACTGGGTTAAAGGAGAATGCCTTGTTCTGGTGTAGTTTGAAATTGAGCCCTGAATGTACTTTCTGATTTTTAACTCGAAATCGCTGTTAAGATTTTCAAGTCCAAGCTTGCAGAAATGCCCCTCTCCCTTCTCCTTGTGGGAGCTCATGGCCAAGAGCCCAGGGTGGCTGTTTTTACTGATTCACTGATCAACCTGAAGGCAGAGGGGAACCCAAGGTGTCCCCCTTGGGAGGTACAAGGGGGCTGAGCAGTTTTTACAGCTCCAGCACATCCTCTGAGTTGTTCCCAGTGCCTGGTCGAGAGCTACACCTCAAACTGGGGCTGGAACAGCCCAGTCTGCCCATGGATGTGGAGGAAGAGCCAGTGAGAGTGGAGCCTGGCTGGTGAGGAAGATGATGGTGAATAAAAACAGAGAGGAGAGAAGAAACCCCCAAGTATCAGTGAGTGGGAGAACCACATGGAAGTTCTAGCTCTGAAAATCTCCCCAGGCAGGGGCAGTTTAATGCAGAGAGGTGGCAGCTCTGCAGTGCTGTGTTGGAGCAGAAGCAGAAAGGTGCATTTGCTCCACAGAGCTTTTAGAGGAAGGTTTTTAAAACGCCCTCAGGTCCTGCTGCCTTGTGCTGGGAACGGCGCTCCCGGAGCAGCTTTGCACAGGAGCCACGTGGAGGGAGACCTGAGCTGGTTTATTGAGCTTTAATGCTCTGGCTTGCTCCTAAATCGTGTGTGAACTGTGCTCAAAGCCCTTCCCTGCTGTGTCTGCTGAACCCAGACTGAGCTCCCCAGCCCTCTGTGTCTGGGGACCACCACCAGGTTTGTGTTGCTCCTCGCTGCACGCTGCTGTGGGGGAGGACTGCTTAGCACAGAAGGGGTGTTTAATTTATTTTTTATTTTTTTAAGGAAGCCCACGTTGATAGGAAAAAGAATGTATGTTGTGGTGTGTTGGGTGTTTACAGGAAATATATAGTGAAAATACTGAGGGGCTTTCCAGAAACAACTGTCAGCATTGTTAGGAGTGGAACAGTTGGGAGGAGAAAAGAAAGAGGCACTTAGAATTTTCTATTGGCTCCAAAGAGATTTTTTTGACTTTATTCTTTGCTTTTTTTCTTGCTTGTATTTTATTCCTTCTGCTGGGAAGGAGCTCATTGAAGACAGAGAGATTATGTGGAATTAGAGATAAAGCAGACAAACCAAAATGTTTTTAATTCTCTGGAGAAGAATTTAGCTTGCAATTTTGAGCTTTCCATCAAGCTAGAAAAACAATTTACAGTGATGCACCTTCACCACCTGTGCAGCAGGCAGCAATGAAAGTTCCTTTGCTGCAGATGGTAAAACAGTATCTTCACCTTAAGAAGGTAATTGGGGCACAGATTAAGTTACTTACTTTGCATACAAGAAACCTGTGGGAAAGCCAAGAATCTCTCCTGAAACTCCCAATTTCTGACGAGATCTCTCACCCAGAATATTTCTGTACCTGTTTTTCCCCACCAGCACTCCAGGGCAGATGTAGGAGTTGTGTTCCCTGAGGGGTCCTGGCTGAAATATACATATATATATACATACACACACACATATATATATACATATATATATATGTAGCTATAAATATATATATATATATTTCTTTTTTTAAGTGATGTTTCCTGCCACTTTCCCTGTCATTCCTTCAGGAGGAACCATTCTTCTGGTAGTGCTGAGCATCTGCTGCTTCAAGTGTAGGTGAAGCCCTGAGTGAGGAAAGGAGCTTTTTACTTCTAAGATACCAGTGAAATTGAATCAGGCAGCAACAATTTCATCATTTTCACTCCTCTGTGTGGTTAACCTGTGGGTGCAGTGGGGCTCAGAGCACAACACAGAGAGAATCACACAGTGTGTGAAAGAATTTGCCACCAGAAGCAACAGCCAGAGCTCTCAGAATAGCACTGAGGGACCAGGAGGTTCCATCAGCACCTTTGTGGCAGGAGCACAGGACTAGAAATCACAGTCCTGAGGTGGTGGTGTGGCTCTTGCAGTGACCTTGGTCTGTGTTCATGTGCTCTTGAGCTCTGGAGAAGGGTTTGTTGCAGATGTTGTGAGGGCACTGGCTGTGGTGTTGTTTGATGTGCTGCCTTGGGCTGTGTTCAGGTTTCTGCCTCCTTTTCACCAGCCCTGGTGGCCAGAGGAGATGGTGTTCAGTGCTCACCCGTGTCACAGTCCATGCACAGACACAAGGGAGATGGTACAGCCTGTCTGGCAGGGCAGTATTGGAGAAATAAAAATTTAGCTTCAGAAAAAAAGGAAACCCTCCAGGAGGCTGGAAATGGTGCTCTGTAGGAAACAGGACAGTGTCCTGTGGCACTGCAGGTGAAAATGAGTGTTTTGGGGCTGTGATTCTGTGGAGGAATAGCTCTTGGGATTTGAAATCCCCTTCCCAGTTTGCCATGTGGTCACTGTTGGTAGCCACCCCTCTGTGTCTGTTTGATAACGCGGTGGGCAGGTCCCCTGTTGCAGGTGAGGGAGGCTGTGACAGGTGGGGCTGGGTGCAGTGTCCTCACTGATGGTGCTCTCATGAAATGTTTTCCCAAAAGGCAGGAAGTGACAGGGGCAGTTTTATAAAAAAACAGCTTTAGGCTGTGGTGGTCTAAGCATGAAGGACCCTCTTGATTTGATGCACTCTCTACTAATGAAACAAATAAACCACAGAAACCCCAAAGCTCCTCTGCAGCACAGGGCTGTTCCCCCAGTGGGACAGGAGAGGGGTTTGTTTCCCATCTTGCTGGAGGTGCTGCAGGTGAGAGCAGCTCTCGTGTCAGTGGTGGGGTGGGGATTGCCTTGGCAGAGCTGCTGCTGCTCTGGAGGGACAGGGCTTAGGAAATGCCTTGGAGCATGTTCCTCTGGGAAGGGTGGGAGGGGGATGCTGCTGCCCTTCCCACCCGGGCTGGGCTGCAGGAGGGAGGGAAAGGACCTCTGCTCCTTGTGTGGGGTCAGCCCCAGGGCACATCCCCCGAGCCCCACACCTTGTCCTCCCCTGGGGAAGGTTGGACTCCTGTGCCTGCCCTTCCTTGCAGTTCCTGCCTGGCCCTGGGGCTGTCACCTGCTCCTCTCAGTGCCTTTGTGACTGGCTGTGGATGGTGTTTGGCTTTTGGGCTCAAGTGAGCTCTTACCTCGTTGGGGACCAAGTGATGGAGAGCTGCTCTGCTGCTTCCTGCAGAGCCTGGGAGGATCCTGGCCAGCAGCAGGAGCACCCGTGCAGAGCACACATCTTTGGCTGGCCTGCATCCCTGAACAGGGACAGTGCTGAAGGTGATGCCCAAAGGAGAAGCCTGTGGATTCTTCCTTGGTGCCTGTTGCCAGAGGATGGGTTCAGCAGGAGGGCTGGTCACCCTGCACTTCATGGCACAGCAACACAGACTGGCCTTGGCCCTGGCAGGGAGCAGAAGAGGTGAATTTGGCAACTCCTCACCTTGCCATGGTGCAGGATTTGAAGTTAATGAAATGAATCAATCAGGCACCAGCTCCTCTGCTGACTGCTTATGCACTCAGATCCCTGCTGCAGGCTTTCGTGCTTGGTTTCCAATTCCAGTGGAGAGATTAGCTTGGCGTGGGGAGGAGAGGGCTATTTCTGTCTGTTCATGCCACTGACTGGACTTTGTGCTGCTCACACCTCGCCTAATCACCCGGGCCCAGTCCTGCAGGTGTCTCACCACGAGCAGTCCAGTGGCTGGAAAAAATCTCCTTAACTTCAGAAGTGGCTGCTCTGGGCCCTCCTGTTTTCTCTTTGCTTGAAAGCTTTAAGAAATCTCCAGTCTTTCACGTAGAGATGTCCCACTCAAGGGTTGCTCTTCCGTGGTTTGTGTTTGTTTGGGTTATTTTTAAGTGGAATAAAACTGAAATCAGTTGATGACACTTAAGTGAAGGACTTCTGTGAGTGTTTGTGTTCTGCATCAGTGTCATGCTGTGCCTTAACTGCTGCCTTGGGAAGATGTGACTGGGGATTTGCAGGTCTCAGCTCCAGCTTCATCATCAGATGGGGAGAAGGAGACTCCAGCCTCCCTCAGCAGCATGGCTGCTTTAACAGGCCCAGCTCCAGCTTCAGCAGTGCTATGGCAAGCTGTCTGCAAGCTGAGTGCTTTGGAGGGAGGTCAGGGGGCAGCTCTGAGTGTGTGCTGGTGGAGGAAAATGAGTACCTTTGGTTTTCAGCTTTGAGGGATACAGGTGCCAACCTCCAGGTGTGAAATGGGAAGGAGTGTGTGTGTGGGAGATGCCTTCAGACACGGCTGGTGGCACAAGCTGTAACCCCTCACTTCGGGGAACTGCTGTCTCTTCTGGTGTTGTCAGTGAGTAACCTTGCCTGGAAAGTCCTTCTGGGCTTAGTCAGGTGGGACAAAATAGACAGGAAATGCAAATTCACAGAAAAGCCCCACGATGGTGCTGGCCAACACTTGTGAGCCCCTCACAGGAACAGTCTTTGACCCAGTCAGAGTGAGCCTTTCCCCGCTGCAGCACCAGGAGCACGGGCATGGCACGGGTGCCTGGAACATCCTCATTGTCCCTGGGGCTGTGTGTGTGTGGCAGGATGTGCTCAGCGTGGTGGCACCGCATCTGCTGAGCTCATGGAAACTGCTCAGCTCGGTCCAACACGAGGAAGGGTGCTTTTATTCCTGCCCCCTCTTCTTCTTTAAATAAAACGGAAACCAAAATGCGATGCCTTGCAAGCCACAGACACCCACACAGCCACTTCTGTGTCACTTTGCAGGTAAACAAATGCTGGGGCCTCAACCTGTGCTATAGTTAGCCTGATCTGTTTGTGTCAGAAGTCAATGTGTCATTTCTTTAGGTACAGGGAAGGAACCAGGTCACTGCAAAACAGGCAGAGCCAAAGTCTGTCCTGGGGCTCTGGGGTCTGTGGGAATGATAGGGAGTTATGTCTGGGAGAAGTTGAGCTGTGTCCACTTCAGGAGGAGCTCTCAGGGTGACCTTTTAGCTCCTTTAGAGGTTGATTTTCTGGTTGGATTGAGGACGTGCTGGTGTTTGGTACTTCCAGAGATGAATGGATGCCCGTGATCTCCCCTCTCCATTTCACTCCCCTTTGCAGACCACCCAAATCTCCCATTCCTTCTGCTGTGAGAGCAGAGGAGCTGCTGGAGGATGAGGGGCATGCAGGAAAGCTGAAAATTGGGAAAGCCCAGCCACGCTTGTCCTCTACTTACAAATCAATGTCCTGTTGCTTTTTCCAAGCTGCAGTCTTAAATCTACAAGGAAACTTCCAGCCTATCTTGTGAAACGCTGAAATAAAGTTTCCTGCTTTAATAATCCTGCAGAATTAGGTCCTTATTTCTACTCCAGGTGTGTTTTGGAAAATATTTGTTCATCTTTGAGCGAACAATGGCAGAAGTGGCCTGGAAAAGGAGTAAGGTGGGAGTGCCTGTGCGGTATTCCGAGAGGCATTTCCTGCCCTTATCTCCCCTCCTTCGAGGTATTGTAACTGGGGCTTCAGATCTGCAGGCCGTGCTGCTGCAGAGAGGCTGAGATTGCCAACAGAGATACTTCCCAGGAATGCTTGCCAGGGGCAGAGCTGAGTTCACGGGAGGTGCTGAAGAGCTTCCAGCCCAGAGCCTGCGCTCGGGAAACGCGTCTGTCCCAAGAGAGGAGCTTTTTGGGAGGTGCATTCATGCATTTTCTGCGGGGTTTCTGGGGACTGTGGTGAGTCCCAGCCCGTGGGGGCTCTGGGCAGGGGTCGGGGGGAGCTGTGAGTGGCTCTTGTGCTGTGGAGGAGCCGTGGCACTCTGCCCTTGCTTCCCAATACTGTGCTAAAGCCACAAGCTGGTATTTTCCATCTCAAGCAAGTGAATTGAGTTTGGAGTTAGGAGCTCTCTTATAAAAATCTTTGCAAGGATTTGGGTTTGCTCCTGTGTGGAACTAAAGCGCTTTTTTTTGGCAGTGTTAGATTCTTATGGGATTAAACAAGTTGGGTTTTGTTTGGGGTTTTTTGGGGTTTTTTTTTTCTGTTCAGGTTTATCCTGCAGTCCTCAAAATAAATAAGCTTTGCAGGTGCTGCTGAAGCTGTCCTTGGCCCTTTGCTGGATAAAGCAGCTTCCTGGACTTGCCTGTGTGCTCTGGCTGAGTTTGTTTGTTTTCAATTATCTGTTGGAGGAAATGGCCAGTCTCGCTCTCAGTCTGCCCAGATATTTATAGGTAAGGTCAAAGCCCTGTGGAAGGTCTGCAGCAGTGTTTAACAGGCGTGGATGCCTCAGCCTTGTGGGATTCCCTGGGATGTGGTGGATGTGCTGTGTGTGGATGTGCTCAGACTCTCCCTGACGGGCTGCTTCACCTCCAGAGGGATGAGCTGTGGCTCTTCTGCCTCACCTGGCTGGGGTGAGGTTTGGTGTCCTCACCACAGCTCTCAGCTGGGTCAGAGGGTCACAGCTCTCCTCTGCTCCTTTTCCCACGGATTCTCTGCATCCAGTGCTTACAAGGCTGTTGTTTCCCCTCTTTTGCAGCAGCACAGTTGAGCTTCAGCTGTCTTATTGAGGCTTTCTCAGGTGCTTGTGAATACTTCAGTTCTTCAGTCATCCTTTCCCATCACCACTTTCTTTTTCCTTTTTCTCTGTCCCCCCCAAGCTGGCTGAACCACACGAGCTCTCATCTCAACCTGGTTATTTGGTGCTTATGTGGATTTTGCCTGAGCCATTCAATGTGCTTTGCGCAGGTCTGTTTGGAGAGGATTAATTCAATTTTCTCGTGATGTTGGCTTTATTTCAAACGCACCTGTTGGACATCCCCTTCAGTCTGGGGTGTGTTTCCTCCTGCCCTACAGCAGGTGACTGGGCAGCTCTGGTCCCTCTGTGGCAGCCCTGCTCTGAGGTTTCTCTGGTGGTCACCCCCAGGGTCAGGAGCTGTGAACTGACTGCTCTCACTCCTGTGCTGGAACAGCAAAACCAAAGTGAGTTACTGTGTGGTGAAGAGGAAACTGAAGGAAGAGAGAAATGCACACAACCCCATGTTTTTAGGAGCTGAGGTGGTTTAAGTGTTATTAATACCTGGGAGCCAGGTCTGTCCATCTGTGCCCAGCTGGGCTGGATGGATGAGGCAGAGCAGCACAGATGATGCTCCTGGTGGGCAGAGTTCCTCTGGGAAAACCTGCCTGGCCTCGAGGCACAGACAGGGAGCCCCAGACATCTCCAGCCTCTGGTTTCTGGGTTAATTGTGCTGGAATGGCCTCTCTGGTGTCCATGGCTGCGCTGGGCACTGCAGCCTTGGTCCCCTGAGCTTTGCTGCTCACACTGAAATGCTTCAGGAGGTGGCTGCAGGGCTGGGGTGGGGACACCTGGAGCGAGGGCAGGTGGAGAGGACCAGCCCAGGGAAGGATGGAGGTCTCAGTACTCAAACTGCTCCCAAGTTGTCTGACAAATGTTATCAAACATGAGGAAGATCTTTGCTCGTTAAGACTTTATTCTGCTCTTGGGAGAGGGTTAATGTGAGCAATAGAGCAAAGAGTTGCACAGTGCAACTTCTGCTTAATCAAGAGGGTTTTGCTGGGATGTTTGGAGTGGAGGAAGGGGGAAATAACCAAACAATTAAAGCAATTAAAGCACAGTTAACTCCGCTGCCTTTGGAGGTGGTAGATGTTGCCCGTTGTGTTCTCCAGCAGGCTGAACTCATGTGCTTGATGATACCTGATGTCCCCTGCCTTTCTCCTCATTTCAGGTTGCCACCACACCCTCGTCCCCTGCCATGGGCCCCCCCCAGCCCGGCCTGGGGATGCTGGCATAGCAGCAGTGCCTGCATCCAGAGGAGCCGTGCTGGGACCCCCTTCCCACCGGGACACCCTCCCCTCTCCGGGCACAAGCCATGGATGCCCACGTGGACCTGCTGACCGAGCTGCAGCTGCTGGACAAGGTGCCCACGCTGGAGAGGCTGCGGGCAGCCCAGAAACGGAGAGCCCAGCAGCTGAAGAAATGGGCCCAGTACGAGAAGGAGATGCAGCACAAGAAGAGGAAGCACGAGAAGAAGAGAAATGCTGTGAGCAGAAAGAAAGTGTCTTTTGAAGCCAGCGTTGCTCTGCTGGAGGCTTCTCTGAGGAATGACGTGGAGGAAGGTATGGCACTGGTGCCTGGCAGGTTTTGTCTGTGAGCCCCATGTGGTGTGAAGCCCTCTGTGATGTGCAGAGGCATCTGTGCTGCCATCCGTGGCCTGCCCTTGCTGTGCTGTTGGGCTTTAAGGCGTTGCCATCTCTGATGCAGCTCTGAGGTCCCTGAGGCCCCGTGTGACACCAGCGTTACCTCAGCTGGCATCAGGAGTGGGTGCATGAGTGCCAGGAGAGGGCAGGAACTGTGAGGTTTGGGTGAAGGAAGGCAGCTTTCATCCCTTTCCTTCTCACACTTCCTACTTACAGGAGGTGTGAAACACTTCCTTGCCTTCTGGGTGTGCCTCTCAGTGGTTTTATAGGAGTCTGTCGCAGGGATTTACATGTCTGTGTAAATCTCTTCAGCTTTCCTGCTTGAGGGAATGGATTCAGAGCTACGTGAATGCATAAATTTTTTCCCAAAATACTGGGAAGCATGGCTTTGCTTAGTGTCTCCTGAAGAACAGAACTGCAAATCGTTCCGAAATTGGTTTAATTGCACAGTTTCAAAGTGGATGAAAGTGCTTTGCTTCTGCTACAAAATCTGAAGGGAGGAGGGAAAAAAAAATGTCTAAAAGTCAATAACCATTAGCCTCAGCACAGCACGGGGGGAAACCTGGGAGCTCTGGGGAGCTGGAGAGTGCTTCTCTGCAGAGGAGTAAAAATATCTCTTGCAGGAGAGCTGGAGCAGCCTTTGGGCTTGGTGCTCTGCAAGGTGGTGAATTGGTGTGATCTTCCTGATCCCTTGGCATGGCAGAGGAGGGTGCTCAGGAAACCTGGCCAGTGGAGCATCTCTGCCAGAGAATGTTGCTCCGGTTTCCAGCACCCTCTACAAGAGGCAGTGTGTCCTTGCCTGGTGCATGGGTGCAAGGCAAGGACCTCGTCTTGTCTCATGAAGAATCTCCCCAAAGTCATGTCCCTGCTTCTGAGCAAGCCTTTTCTGCACTGTGCCTTGTCCTTGTGTGTGTGTTTTGCTCCTGTTTGGAAACAGAGCATGGACAGTGGTGACCCTGCCTGGCACTGTCACTGCATTTGCCAAGCGCTGCCATGGCTCTGGTTCTTTGTGCATTTGTGGCCTCCCTGGGACAGCAGACCTGTGATAACACCCTGGAACTGCAGGATTTTATTTGTTCCTTCCTTGCTTTAGAGGTTCCATAGCTCTTCCCAGCTCTCTGCTGCAGTGGCCCCGTGTTTCTCCCTGTGGTGTCCTAGGAGGGCTCTGACAGTGAAGCCAGCTGTGAGGTTGTGACTGCTGGCATGGCCTGAGTGGACAGGTTTGTGACTTGTGTCACCTCTGCCTGTGCTGGCAGGTGTGGGCAGGTTGTGGTTTGGGTTTCACACCCAGCTGCTCAGCTGCCAGTGACAGTCCCGGCCTTGGGACAGAGGTGAGAGGTTGTGTGGCTCTGGTGCCTCTGCTCAGTGCTGTGCCTGGCGCGTGTGATGGGTCTGCAGGAGGTCCAGCCTTGTAGTCTTGCTTTCAGCTCTTCGTGCTTTGTGATCTGGGCCATTTAGAAAGAGGAAAGCTCCTGACTGTCTGTGCTACAGATGCTCTCTCATTTTGTGGGGGTGCAGGAGTGGTGGAGGTGTTTGTGATCAGGGCCCTGGTGCAGGATGGCTGGGTGTGTGTTCAGGCAGGGCTGGGTGTGTTCAGGCAGGGCTGGGTGTGTGTTCATTGTTCTGGTGGCAGGGTCCTTCCACAGTGGTCTTGCACCATGTGTGGACATGGATACCTGACTGCTGAAGCTGCAGAGTTGAGCTCCCAGCTTCACTTTTTTCCTCCTGTGAGGGAAAATCCATGGCTGCAGGTCTCTTTTGGCACCATAATCCTCTTGACCTCTTTCCTTGGGTGAGCCCAGGTTGTGGGCTTGAACCAGCAGCTGCTCTTTCCAATGTGATTCTGGTGATAAAACCCAAATGTTACAAAGCCACTTCCCTGCTGACAGAAAATCAATCTCCCCACCCTCTGGAGAGGACAAGGGGCAGTATTCCCAGGGCACAGGTCCTTCCCAAGTAGCTGGATTTTTCAGGTGCCTCAAGTTTTTACAGTGAATTTGTTCTGTGCTCAATTAATTTAAGTCCTAAAAGCAGTGTGTGGGCAGGTTCTGTGCCCCCTCTGTGGTGTGGGACAGGATGAAGGGAGGAGGGGACAGAGTCAAACCCAGGTGCCAAACTGGCAGAATTCCTTATCGAGGATGTGCAGGAACTCGTGGGCTTTCAGAGGTCCCAGGTGATTATTTTGATACGTGAATCATCTTTTGTTTCCATGTGGGATGTGGAGGGGGAGGTGAAATAGAAATGATTAAGAAGTTGGTAAGTCAGTGTGAGGAAGGCTGGAGCTGGGGGCGCAGCTGGCACGTGTCACCTCCAGGCTGCCTCTGGGTGGCTGTGCCATCGCCATTCCTTGTGACTTTGCTGTTTATTTTTGTCTTCTCACCCAGAAAGTGGGAGAGGGGATGGTGGTAGGGTGCTGTGCAGTGAAATCAGAGAGGAGAAAGTGGAGTTGGGTGCTCAGCTGGCTCTTTGTCCAGGTGATGTCTGAGGCTGTGGTGTGTGTCACCACCTCCTGAGGTGGCAGCTGAGTGCTGTAGGATGGAGCTGGTGGGTGCAGAACCCAGCCCTGCTCCTCAGGGGTCCTGAGATCCTGGACATGCTGCTTTCACTGTCCTTTGCCTGCCTCCTGCCCAGGTGTCATGGAGAGAGCTGCTGTGTGCCAGGTGACATGAAAGGCAAGAGGAAATGGCCTCTGGTTGCACCCCAGGGTAGGTTTAGATTGGTTATTAAGAAACATTTCTTCACCAAAAGGGTTGTCTGACCCTGGCACAGGCTGCCCAGTGCAGTGGTTGAGTAACCACCCCTGGAGGGATTTAAAAGATGCATCCATGTGGCACCTGGGGACATGGTTTAGTGGTGGCCTTGGCAGTGCTGGGAGAGTGGCTGGACCCGATGGTCCTGCAGGGCTTTTCCAAGCTAAATCTGTGATTCCATGGCCTCAGGGTGGTGTGGTGGCCAAGCAGGACTGCAGGCAGGGGCTCCTGGAGGCCATCAGCCCCCGCAGGAGGTGCAAAGGGGTGATGGCTCCTGTCTGCTTGCTCCTCACATCTTCTGCAACAGACCTGTCAGAACATCCCAGGTCTTACAAACAAGCTGCTATTAAAAGCTCCTGTGGATCTCTGCTGACAGAGCCGGGGTGGGGAGCACACTGCAGACACTCTGGTGGCAGATGTGAGGGGACAGCTGCTGGGGACAGCGAGGGGACAGGCAGTGACCCCTGGGCTGCAGGGCTGGGACAGCTCCAGACAGGTCCTGGGTGAGCTCTGAGCTGGGAGAGCAGAGCACTCCCAGCTGCCACACTGGACCTGCTCCCTGCTCCTCTGGGAATGCTGGGGAGGGCAGCACACACCAGCACCATTTTAATGCTCAATATGCTCAATTCCTCACCCAGCTCTGGGCTCAATCCCAGCTGATTTCAAAGGGATGGTGCAAAAGGGAGGGCTCTCAGCCCACACAGAGCTTGCAGGGACTGTGGTGCTGGGTGCAGCCTCTGGCTGCTCCGATGGCTGCGAAGGAGTTGCTTTGTAATGCAATAAAGAAATGCTTTATAAGCTACTCGAGTGATTGCAAAGGATCTCAGAAGATAAGAAATTGCTGGGGGATGTGGCCCTTTGAGGCTGTTCTGTGAGGTGATGGACTGAAACCATGGAGAGGAGGCTGGTCCTGCCACTCCCAGGGCAGCACCTCGTCCCCAAAAGCAGCCAGGGCTGTCATGTCCAGGTCTTTCTACATCACTGAGCTTTTCTAAAAGTAGCCCCAGAGCAGGGGGAGATGAGCTTCTGTTCTGTAAACTGAAAAACAGATCCCAGAGGTGGGTAGAGTGGCTGCTTGTATAGACGTGTGGCATTTGCTGTCTGGAACTCCCTTTGCACACCTGGGCTGTTTGCAGCTCCTGCCTGAATGACACAAACTGCAGGTGCTGGCATTGGCTTCAGGGTGAGCTGGGCTCCTTGGGGGAGCCAGCAGAGACCCCAAGGATTGATTCACCTTCCAGCAGCAGCAGAGCTGCCCTGGTTTCCCCTGCTCTCGGATGAGAGCTGCCTCCCACAGGCACCCCCGGCGATGCCATCGCTGCAGAGTCCTTCAGCTCCCACCTCCTGGCACTTCATCCTGCAAAACTTTAGCAGAGACAGAGTGCTGCATAAAGCAGCACTTCTGCAGGAATTTAACCATCCAGATCTTGTGGGTGGTGAGCCTGGAAGTGAAGGAAAACTCAGGTTTGGTGACCTTGGACTTGGCATTTGGCAGACAGTTCCCAGTGACAGAGCAGAGGGCTTGGAGCTCCCTGTGTGTGGAGGATTTCGCTGGGAAGAAAGTAACTTATTCCTGTAAACACATGTCCCTGCTTCCCTTTGTGCCGTGCCTCAAAGCTCCTGTCCTGTGCCATGATGCCCAGCGAGGTTCCTGCACCCTCCCAGGAGCATCCCCGGGCAGCTCCGACCACGCTCCCTCTGCACCTCTCTGGAATAAACCCAACCTTGTCATTTGCAAAGGCACTTTTAAAAGAGGCCCTAATTAGTGTCTATAAATGGCTTTCTTTAACCTTTCCAAGCTGATGTGATCTGTTCCCTTGTTACTTCAAACCCTTTATGAGGTGCCTTAATTTTCCACCCACATTATTAATCTCCTGAAGCTTTTTTTTTTTTCATGGGGTTCCTGTGTCCAGGTCTGTGAGGAAGTGCATTTATCTGTCTGAGAAGATTTTTCCTCTGGGTTTTGTGCCTTTGAAGGCCTCTGAAAAGAAAAGATCTCTTATCACCATCAGTCTGAGTTTATATCTGAGTATTTGGGAATAGTTTGAGTCAGAAATTAAAAGTTTCTTTTCCATAACAAAGGCATTTCTCGAGTTTTAAACTCACTGGGTGTAGAAATGAGAGCTGTCCTCTTTAGGAAGCTGCATGTGGGAGCCCTTGGCAGTGATGAATTTTGTTAATTTTGTTAATGGGGGTTGGTGTGTCTTCCAAAAGCAGATTCACGTATTTGGCCACATTTTAACTTGGCTTTTTCATGCAATTTGGATGTGATGCCAACGTGGGGTGATTTGCATATGGCAGCTAACTAGAGGCATCTGGGAGCATGAGCAATATTGAATCAGCAACTTTCTCTGTTGTCATAACAAGTAAATATTTTTTAATTTTTTCCCCCTACTCTCTGGTGATCAAGTGGGGAAATTATATCCATAAGAGTTTCAAATGCCAACTTTCCTGTCTCAAAATTAACACTGAAAGTCCACCTAAGGTTTTCCTGGGACAAGGCCCTCTCCCTCCCCAAATCTGGAGTCAGCTTCAACAATTCATTTGACAATTTTTCTTTAAACAACGAATTTGATCAGAAATACTGCTATTTCTCAAAAGTTGGTCATTTCCACATCATTTCATTTTCTGGCTTTTACACGTGTGCTGCCTCCCACCATTTCTGATACTGCTGAAAATATTTCTGGTGTGTTTTGTAATAGGATTAGGGGGTAATGAATAAACATTGGATTCCAACTGTTTGTCCTGCCACTAAGAATGGTCTGTTTGGATTTAAGGTGTTTTTAATCAAACAGGGATTGGCCATTCACTGTTGTTAAGATTTTGTTTCTTACAAGAGGTAGCTTAAATCACTTAATCATCTTCCAGCATTTGGCTACAGTGTGTTTTGGAGGAGAAACTCAGTGTCTCCTTGGTTGCATGTGCACCTAAATACAAATTCCTTGGTTTATTGGTGTTGTTAACGGAGTTAATGTGCCCGTGTGTGAGGAGTGTTCCTGCCTCCAAAGGAGATCTGGGCAATAGGGAGGAGAGGCTGGAACTCCTCAGGTTGTGCCTGCAAGGTGCAGCAGGTAGGATATGTAAGGTCACCATCTGCTCTCAAACCCTGCCCGGCCAAATCACGGCAGGGAGGGCTCAGGCTGCAGCAGCCACCCTTGCCAGGAACGTCAGACTTGAGTGAGCCCAGGGCAGATTATCAATGGGGCTTTAATTCAGCCAGGTGCCTGGAGATGTCCCTGCCTAGAGGAGCTGAATCAGTGGCATTTAACCTTTCCCTTCCCTGTCCTGGCTGCTCTGCTTCCTGTGACGTGGAGGCAGCCTCGCATGCCTGCTTGTTTCCTGGTGTCTGCAGAGCTGCCAAATGTCCAAGTGTGCTGGTTTGAGAGCAAAACCAGTGAGAGACTCCAAGTCAGAAATACAATTTAACAGGAGAGAAAAAAAAAAACTAAAATAAAAGCAATAGTACAAAGGGCCACTGACAGGGTCAGAACACAACCTGACACCCTGTTAGTGAGGGTGGTGGTAACAGTCCAGATGAAGCGCTCTTGTTGAAGCAGTGATCCTGCAGAAAGCTCTGGTAGCTCTTGTCCTCTGGGAATCCAGTGGGTGAGGGCCCTGTGCTGTCCCAAATCCCAGATTATATCCAGGTGGGAATGCCTGGCTCCTCCCCTGGGCAGAGCATCCCACAATGGGCTGATCTCATTCCCTGAGTCCTGCAGGGGTCCTTGATTGCCCATTGAACAGAGAGAGCTCCAGAGGAGTTACCTGTGAGCCAGGGCAAGGCCTTGGTGGCCCATGAACAGGAGATATCCAGAGGGAGGGCAAGGGAAGCACTGCCCCAGCTGGTTCCAACAGCTCCTGAAGGTGGGGACAGAACACAGACTGTGGGCACATCTTACACTGGAACCTAGGACACCAAGCCAGGACTCCTAAGTCTGGTGCTACTTGCTGATATGGCAGTGGCTCATTCCAGCCTGTCACCTCCCAGCTTGGCTGTCCTTGTGTTTCCTCCTGAGGGCACCACTGCCTGCCTTGTGCACGAGGGGGCCGAGGCAGGGCTGGGATGGAGCACTGGGAGCACGCCTGGCTCCTGCTCAGTGAGATAGGGGTGGAAGGGCTGGTGCTACAGCCCAGCCAGAGCCTTGCCCTAGGAGCTGGGACATGGGGTTGTTTCTTGCAGGCAGAGTGTTCCTTCCCTCCCAGGTGAGTGTTGTTGCCTGCACTCTGATTCATGTGTGGTTTGTGTCACTCCAGTAGAGAAATCGGAGAGTGTAAACAGCAGCTCCACAGGGGACCTCTGGTGTCTTCTGTGTAATGAACAGCACAACCCAGAGTGAAATTTGGTCTGCTTTCCCTCCTTGGTGTGAGCTGTGAGAGCCACGGCTGTGTCCTGCTGCAGGGCTGTGCTGTGGGGTCTAATCCAGCTCTGCCAAGGGATGCAGGGCATGGGCCCATTGCTCCCGGGAGCTCGCTGGCTTTCTGCACCATCATTCTGTTTTCAAGTGTGTTTTGTTAAACAGCCCCCTGCAAAACAACTCACAACCAGAAACACAGGTCTGCAGCCGTGTATCTGATTGTTCTTTGCAAATGAATGCTTTTGGGGGTGAATCCTTCTTGCAGGGTGAAACCCGATGTTGCTGCTTTACCCTTGCTACAGTTGAAAATGCGTTTCCAGCCAGGAAGAACTTACCTGTAAGCTGTGGTTGCAGGCTCTGCTTCCTGCCCCTTTCTCCTGGTCAAGGAGAACTTGAAAAGTGGATTAAATCTATTTTTTTTCCAGATTTAAATTCCTGCCTTTTTGGAGTGAGGCCAGCTCAGCTCAGCTGGTGTAGATTTCTCCCTCCTAGAATCATGGAAAATAGAGGTTGAGAGGGCCTCAGGAGGTCATGTAATCCACCTCCTGCCCCAAGGCAGGATCAACTGTATCTAAAATGCTTGCTAATGAGGGTGGAGTTAGGTATCTTAGTGTATTTATAGGCATCTCCACAACACCAGAGCACATCTACCTGTGCAAGTAGCCCTGCTTCTCATTCAGTTGTGCATATTTTTCCTCCTTGCTTATATTTATCCTCCTTTTTCTTTTGCTTTGCATCTCCTCCTTACACTTACTGGCTGGGAGTTTTCCTACTTCCGTGAAGAATGCTCTAATTCTTTCTGTAATAGCAGTTGCTATGGCAGCTGGTTCAGGCAGTGCCTTATAGCCTAGTGCTGAGCTGCTTCTACAGACACTTCCACTGCTTGTTTTTTCCTCTGGAGCTTGGCCAGAGCTTTGTGAAACGTTATCATTTGCTGCAAATGTCTTGAGAAAAAAAAAAAAATTAAAAAAAATCAGATGCTGGTGTATAAAAACATCCCCTAAGCCTTGCCCACCCTCTAACCCAGCACTAAAGGATGCTAAATAGGCCAGGAAGCTAACTGTTTAATTCTGGCTGCTGGTGCATTTGTAATCAAGAGCCAAGATGCAATCAGGCACCTTGCACTCCCTTTTAATTCAGGGAACAAGAGCCCATGTGCAGCTCTGAGCAAGTGGATGCAGTTTCCACTGAGGTCCCTGCAAATTGCAACTGTTTGCTGCTGGATTTGGCCTCTGGATTCCCTGGATAGCATGAGGTGTGCAAATGCCACTCATGTGGGAAAAGGGCTTTAGTTCCTCTGGGGTGTTTCTCCTGCTCTGAATAGCTTGCAGCATTTCTCAGTTTGGCCAAGGTTTTCAAGCTAGAACTTTATTCACATTTCCCTGGTGGTCTTGTCTGCTGTGCTGGGCTTTGCTTTCAAAGTGGAAAAAAGGTCCCTGCCTTGAGTGTAAGAGCATCAAGCTCTGAAATGCAGTGGGAAACTTCCAAAGTCTCATCTATCTTTGTCTGCCTTTGTCTGGGCTGACAAGAGAAATCCCATTAGTTAAAAAACCCACAATTCTCCTCCATAATAAAACCCCAAGCAACCCATCCACCAAACAAAACAACGCTCATTTTTTTTTTTTTTGTCATAAGGGCTACTGCTATAGAGTTCAATTCTAAAAAAAGGGAGACTAGAGCAGAAATTAACCTCCAAGTCACTGTCACACCATTCTCCTTGCTTGCACCAGCCCTGTTTTATCCTGGTGGGCAGCTGATGGTGTCCAAGGCAGAGGTACCTGCACACAGCTTCTGTCCTGTCCTGTGTTACACCTGCATCTGTCTGGACACATCCATGTTTCCAGTGGGTGGGGAAGATTGTGGCACCTTCCCAGAATTTCCATTTGGAGCAGCAAGAGTTGGAGGTGAGGTGCTGACACTTCCCTGGTTCTGGGGGCAGTGATAAGGACTGAGACACGATGGCTTGGTGTGTTCATGGCTTTTTAGATTATCTGATTTGAAGGATTGTCTGTGTCAAACCCATCCTTGTCAATAACAGCGATTTTTTACCCTGATAAACAATGTAGAATGAAAAGTAGAAAGTCCTTGGACAGGAAGGGAGCAGCTCTGCTGCACCAAGGTTTTGTTGCAGCAGGGTGTTTGTGGTTTACTCAATGACCAGGTCAATGATGGGGCTCCTGAGAGGCATTTTAAAGACTTTTATCCCATTTTCAGTCTCATATGAAGGGTGAGACAGTACAGATGTTACAATTCATGCCATCACAATCAGAAACCAAACTATTTCCTAATTAGAATACATTGTAAGAGTGTTTTGGCCCATCAGCTTTTGCCACACAATGCTGCTAATGCTTCTAAGCCAGTAATCTAAAATTACCCCTCGTGGGTCCTGCTACAGTACATCTTTCATAGTTGCATCATTTCTCCAAAGTATCCAGTCTATTTGCAAGGCCATAATTTGAAACTTGTTTCCAGTTCCATTTCTCTCTCAGCAGTGTCTGTGCTATCTCATGGCCTTTCTAAGTCAGCACACTTTATCTCAGAGTTTGCACACAAATGCACAAAACAGTGTGAGCCTTCTGTCAGGCTTTGAGAATTCTCTACACATCCATCTCCCACCACAAGGAATTCACCTGGAAATCCATGCCAGCTCTCAGCCTGTGGGGCTGGGAAGGAGCAGTGACCCTGCAGTGAAGAGCAGCCACTCCACTTGTGTTAGGGACGTGGAGAGAACTTCCTCTATCTGCCTGCCAACCTTGGGTTCAGATCTCATGTGCTGTCAGAGAAGAGGTGAGGTCTGCCCTGGGGTGCTGTGATGAACCCTCTGGAGAACCCCACAGAGACCAGGACCTGCTGTGGGAGCCTGGGGCTGGACAGCACACAGTGCTCCCACAGAGGGCAAGTCTCAACCTACTTAGAGCTCAGACTCGTCCTGTGCCTCTCCAACTTTTCAGACCTGGTTTATTTTATCATTTCAGATCCTGTCAGTTTGTCTTTAATTAGCAAGGCTAGAGCAGGGCTCCGTGGGAGCTTAAATGGGCCTCTTGTTTTAATTAAAATTTTGGTGTATCAGCCTGAAATAGCAGGTGTTAGAAAGAGCCAGAGCTCCAGTGAAGGAGGGCAGTCCCCGTGGACCTGCAGTGACATCCTCCTGCCTGCCAGGCACTTACCACAGGGGTTTCTCTCCTCCTAAAGCTGATGCTGTCACAGCAGTGATGCAAGGCCTGAATGTGATATGAAGTTCCAGTCTAGGCTGTAACCAACCTGCTGCTGGATGCCGTGCCAAAACCACAGCATGAGTGGTTTGGGAGGTGACAGTGGGTCATGGGGAGGTGCTGGGAGTCCATTTTGCTTTTGTTAGAAGGGCAAATGAGTTTAAAATTTCATCTGAGAGGGCAGATAAGCAGAGTTCCATGTGCTTTCATAGGAAATTTATTTCTTATAGCTTCAATCATGCAGTTGTGAAATAGCTATGAAAAAGCTGCTGCTCTGTCCCCTGACCCAAATTGCTCTCATTTGTGGCAATTTTCTATCACTCTTCAGAGCCAGGAAAACTTTCATGTGAGTACAGGTCAGCACTGCATCTGGAGCATTAATTCAGGACTTGGGTCACCACTGCACTGTCTCAGTGCTCCAGGATTTGCCATGTGTTCAGTCATGGGAATGTTTGCAGCACTGATGTGGCAGTTTCCCTGTGGGGAACAAGTGAACAGGAAATATTTCTTGCTTTGCTTCCATCCAGAGGCTTGTCTTGCAGCTCAAGGGCAGTACTTGTTGACTGATTTTTCTCCTGTGAGGTGGGATTGGCAGCTTGGATTGCAGGTGGAGGTGGAAGGAGCCATGCCCAGAGCAGGGCAAGGGTGCTGAGCCAGAGGTGTGCCCTTCTGCCTTTGCTTCATCCTCGTGGGGTTCTCGTGGGGTTTAAAGCTTCCACAAACAAGATGCTCACTCGGCTATCCTGGGCCAAGCTCTGACAAGAGCACCTTCAGCTACCACTGACTGAGGGCTTCCTGTGGATCCCTGAGCATTTTGGCACAGACCTCCAGAGATATTTGGGTATTCTGCCTTTATTGCAGTCAGTTTGGTTTGGTCACCTAAAGCACTGTGCTCCACAGGACACAGAGTCCACATGGAGAGCACTCAGCTCCTTCCTGCAGGATGCTGCTGTGCAGACCCCCCATTCATTACTGCCCCATGGAGTTAAAATACATTGACATGGCATTTTGAGTCCCTCAGGGATCACCCTGATCAGAACCAGGAGCTCCCAGCAGCAGTGGAAACATTTTGTGTGTTCCCTGGGACAGCCAGTTCCCAGTTCTGGAAGCTGACCCCAGTGCTGTGGGCTCCCCACCCTCCTTCTCTTCCTGCAGGAAGGGCCTGTGGGTTTTCCAGCCATGGAACAGGAAAGAAGTGGGGATCCTGTTTACCTTCCCACTGCTCACCTCTGGTTAAAGCCCCTCCTTGTCCCATGCTGCCCACGGCTGTGGCCTCTTTGCCAGCTGTCCTGTCTGTGCTGTGCCCTCTGCTGAGAGCTCCTGGTGGAGCTTCTCATGGTGTGGGGAGCTCCTGAGATGCCAGAGAACCCCCCAGGCTGAGTCGTGAGCCCAGCTCTGGTCCCTGTGTGACTGGGACATGACAACAGCAGCTTGGCCACCCAGGGACCCTGGCACTGCAGGGCAAGAAGGACGATCACTGGCGCTGCAGTGGGCAAAGCTGGTTTTGCCCTGTCCCAAAAGAACTTCTGTGTTAGCTCCTAATAACATCCAAGGCAATATCAGCTCGCTGGGAGGTGTCAGCTGGTGTCTGACACATGCAGGAACGTGCAGGCTTGGTGGGACTCATGCAAAGTCTCTGCCGTGTTTATCTCTCACTAAAATAGGAGGAGACTTTGGGCTCTTTTATTCTGGACATCCCTGTGCTCCTGTTGGGATGTCTGATTCTCCCCAGCTGGGGTAGAAGCCAGGAGGATTGGACATGGGGCTGTGACAGGGTTTGCTGGTGGAAATGCTGATGGAGTGGGTGAAGGGGAGGGCTGGAGGTGTCACTGCCAGGGCAGGGTGAGAGGTGCAGCCTGCCCTGCCTCTGGGACAGCCTCCCCAGCCACAAAACCTCTCCAGATTGGTACAATTTGTGGTGTAGAGTGATGGTGTCAAATGCTGCCTTGTTGGGGTTTCACCTGAGCAGAAGTGTCACAGGCTTGGGAGTGTGTTTGCCTTGGGAAAAAGCCGTGTACCTGTGCTTGGGCATCCCCTGGGACACTCACAGCTCTGCAAAGCAGCAGGGCTGCCAAGAGCATGCAGGGACACAGCCAGGGTGGCCTTCTCGAGCCTGCTGGTGGCAGGGAGCTCTTGTGCTGTCATTATCTCTGGGCAGTGAGTGTTCCGTGGGGTTTGGGGACAGCAGGAGTGACCTCACAGAGCTTTCCACCCTGGCAGCAGGGTGGGCATTGCTGCAAAGGCTCTTGCCCTGGGCTGAGGAGGAGGCTGTGGCTGTGCTGGGCATGGCACAGCGTGCTGGGGGTGGCTGATGAGGGGCCCAGAAAGTCACTGAGCAGCTGCATTCAGCTGAAATGAGCCCCTGGACAGGGCAGCAGTGCTGGCAGCTCCGTGTGGCACTGGGCTCATCTCAGCAGCACAGGGTTTGCTGAGGAGCTGAGGCTGCTGCAGGGACCAGGGTCTGTGTCAGCCTTGCCTTGGGAGGGCAGGCACATCCTGGGGGGTGTTTATTCCTGCACTGTTCAGTGCTGCAGTGTCCCTACAGCAGCCCTGTGCCCTGCCTGCTGTCAGGGAGCAGAGCCACGCTGGCCTGTATCCCCAGGATGCTCAGAGAGCTGTGCAGGGCCACAGCCAGTGCTGGCAGCAGCTCTGGAGCTGTGTGAGATGGGCTGTGCCAAAATCCAGGCTCTGGCAAGGCACCCCTGCCCTGCTGCAAGCAGGACAAGGTGCCCCGAGCAGGGAGGATGGCACTGCCAGCAGGCTCTGACTGTCACCTACTCTATTTAATTGAATTTGGGAGGCCTTTTTTAATGGCCTATTTTAATTCTTTTTTTTTTTTTTTTTTGGACAGTTGCTTAACTGGGAAAGTAAACTGGAGAAGAGAAGCTGTCCTTGTTTCAGAGGGTCTACCCTTAGCCCATAAATCTGGGCCAGATCTACTGGTACATGCTGATGCTTTCTGGAGCCCTGGAAAGGAAAACAGGCATAAATATCACTTTATAGCTGTTCTGCTTTGCTCCATGAATCTGGATCAGTGTCTCTCTCCCTCCTAATCGGGTTAGTTTTCTTTTGATCTACCTCTGTTAAGGAAATCTAAACTGATTTAGCTATTCCCATCCATTTTCCATTTGCCTGATGGCTCTTTCCAGGAGGCTGTCTCAGCTCTACCCTAATTACTGTTGAGTTGTCTGATGCTGTAGCAGGTGACACTGCTGTAGAACTTTGTAAATCTTAACCAATATTCACTGGGAATTTTTTTGGCAGATGTTTTGTTTCATTTTTGGGCAGATCAGTTTTAAATTGGCAAATGCACTAAGCTTGAGGAGAAGACAATTGCTACTAGCTGCCAAAAAGAAAACACTAATTATCAATCATGTTTTATTGAGCCTCTGTTGAACTGATTTGCTGTAGAAAACATAATTTTCTTGTACTCTAGCTTCAGGACATCTGATTTTTGAGAGTTCCGCTCTCTTGATAGCGGTGATATATGATACAGAGTAGAAGAGAGGAAAAAATTAGCTCAGGATTAAAATCTGCGACATCTTAGGATTTTAATCACCTGCTTTTAGGGACATAAAACCATTTTCTACGCTGATGTGCCATAAAAGCATTGCAGACACATCTTCCTTGTCACTTCTGCATGAGGAGCCTGTCCCTGCACGTGATGCACAGCAGAGCTCAGTGAATGCCATGGCTTGTTTGTTTGCCCTCAATAGGGCCCAGTTTTCAATTCTGTGAGACAAGATAAGAGCAGCTGGGGGAAATCTCAGTGTTCCAGCCCTGCTGTGGGGCTTGGCTGCCCTTGCTGTGGCTGGGAGCAGCAGCACAGCCCCGGCTGCCTCTGGAATCGCCCACGTTGTGCAAAGCTGCTGCCACAGCCATTCAGTCAATCAGGTGTTTAGTGAGTTGTTATCCACTGTGCTCACATGTCATGGTTAAACCTCTCTCACCGTGCTCCTGCTGTCTGTAACACGCTGAAATTGCCACTGGCAAAGGCAGGGTGAGGGAGCATCTTCCCAGCTGCCTCATGTGGCCCCTTCCCAGCTGCAGACTGGGCTGGTTTTTCTCTTGGGGTAAGTGCAACAGAGCAGCTTTTCTCCAGCTATTTTTCTTGTGAGAGGGCAGTGTCACCTGTGAGGGGAGGTTCTGTGTCACTGGGAGGTGGCCCAGGAGTGTGGGCTGGTCAGTGGGTCAGCACAGCCCTGTCCATCACCGCTGGGACTGCGCTTCATCAACAGCACACTTCTCCTTCTTTCCAGCAAGACTGTAGGAAAGGAAGGGATTTCCAGCCAAGGAGCTGGGAAACCTTGTCATTCAAATCTAGTCCACTCTCTGAAGAAACTCCTTGTTTTAAATACGCTGCGTGGGGAAGGAGGGATCAGATGGCTGCAAAGCATCTCAAAACTGCTGATGGTGTAAGGACCTCCTTATGAGAGCTCCTGTTCCTTTCACAGTCCTTTGAAAAACCTCCTTTTAATGCTTTCTGGACTTTTACTGCAGAACAGAAACCCAAGGGAAGGCTTGTGCATCTTGCTGAGCTGCTCTGGGGCTCAGGTCTGTCCAAATTCCCGTCTGACCCGGGCTGTCCTGGCTGGGGTGGAGGAGGAGATGGCTTTGCCCTGCCTCTTGTCCCCTTCCCAGGGTGACTCTGCAGTTCCCAGCTGCTGTGATTTGCCTGTGTGTGCTGAGCTTTCATCTCTGCTTTTATGGGTGCCTTATTTGTTAGACTCTCTGGTGCAATATATTCTCCTTCTTAATGTCTTTGATGCTGCCGTGCATCACAGGCACAGAACACCTCAAACCAATCTGGTTTAGGGAAAGATCCCTCCTGAGGAGCTGGGCTTGCACTGGAGAGCAAAGCTCCAGCAGCACAGAGCTTAAAGCTGTCTGTCCCCAAACCCTCTGTGTCACCTGGTTGTCACCTTGGTCCTCTGAGCCCACACAGCTGTTCTGTGCCCAGAGCAGGCTGCTTGCTCCACGGGGGATGTGTATGGATTAGGGGAATGGCCCCTTGCCCCAGGGCTGCTGGTGCCCTGTTTTGGTGGTCCTTTGTGTGTCCTTCAACCCAGAAGTGGGTGGTGATGTGTGGAGAGCTTGGCCACCAAAACACATCCATTCCTGAGTTGCAGGTGGCACAGATGACATGAAAAGAACCACACGAGGACACGCTGGTGAGCAAAGCAGAAAAAGGAAAATAGAATTTGTTTATTTGCAAAACTAAGTTTTATACATTTCTTATGGGGCCTGTGGATTGGAGGATGGAATTCCACCTCTCAAACCACACTGGTCAAGCCGACTGTCAATCAACTTTCTCCTCTCACCTAAAAATATGTAAACAATGAAAGACAGTTAGCAAAACATGGCCAGTGTTTATAGTACAAACTGTGAGAAAGTAAAAATTCTGACTCCAATATGAAGAACATTACAGAAGGCTTAGAAAAGTCTTCAAACCCAAGGTGACAGCAGGTGGCACAGATGATGCAATTGATGCCACCAGGGCCCATTTGAACTCACCTTTTGCTGGTGGTCCTCCTCCTGCCAGCTCTGCTGGATGGAGGAGAGGTCACAGTCCTGTTGGGGTGTGGAGCAGGATTACAGCTGTGGGAGGTGGCAGCAGCCAGGGCAGAAGAGGTGTGCAGCCTTCACGTGCTCACTGCTCCAAGGGGAACAACGAAAATTTGGTTCAGGGTTTGTGGGTCAGGTTTCCATTACACAACTGTACTGGTTGCAGCTGCTCGTGTGAGATCCAGACCGTGTTGGATGCTCCTGGTACAGAGGGCTCCTTTCCCTGGAATGCTGCTTGGTGATCAGATGGACAGAGAGTAACAGGATTTCTCTGTTGTAGCACTGATTGGGTACTGGTGGAGGTTGGAGTGGGATTGCCTCAGCCTGTGAAACGTGGGAAACATATCAAAAGCATTTTTTACAAATAACTGACTGGAAAAATAATAATTTTCTGTAAGCCTGTTTTTTTCTCAGATAAAGGTGAACCAAAAGCAGCTGGGGAGGGATCTTGTGCCTAATCACAGATCTAGCAATGAGGATCAGCTCTCCTGCATCTCCCAAAACAGACACAGGTGCTCTTGGCACAAGTCACACTGGGCATGTGGGGTCACTGCCTGTGCCTTCAGGACAGGACTTCTTGTGTGAGGGAGAGCACACCCCTCCCACTTCATTTCACAGGAGATTAATGGCCCATGGTGTCTCCAGGAACCAGAACTCTTGGACTGCTGTCCTTGTAGGGTCTGTAAGGGCCCTGGCACCTTGGCTAGCCAGCCCTGCTCCTGTTAATGAAGGGCTGGCTCTCAGCAGGGTGTTCAGGAGGATGCTCCAGCTCTCTTCTGCTGAGTGTTGGAGCGCAGAAAAGCAGCAGAAGCTGCTGGAGTTGCTCGGTCACACTCTGTGCTGGAGATGCTGAGGGTTGGGGTGAGGAGCAGGAGGAGCCAGGGGAGTGCTGGCTCCAGCCCCGGGGATGGCACAGGGCTGCCCATCTCTGTGCATTCCCAGCCAGCTCCTGCTCCCCTTTGCTGTCCCTGGATCCACCTCTGCAGGCTGTAATTAGTGCTGTCAGCAGAGCAGTGTAAGCAGCCACTTCAGCATTAATTACTTTAATGAACTTACCAAGGTGGGTTGAGCTGCTAAAGCATCTTGTTGTTCCTCTAAATGTTTAAGTCAAAATACTAGACTGTGGAATTGATGGGGGATGATGCAAAGCTGGAGCCTGGCTTTCCTCTTGTCTTAATGTTCAAAATCGGGGTTATTTTATATATTATTAATATATATTATTAATATATATTATTAATATATTATTATATATGCTATAATTATTTTATATAAAATTATTATATATCAATATTAAAATATATTTATTTAATTTGATCCTGTAGTATGTTCTCCTCAAGCAGCATGGCAGGAGAGAGTAGGGAGGCTCTCTCCTCCTTTACTCCTCGGTGTAAGGGGTGCAGTGAGTACATGGCAGCCTGCTGTTCAAGCCCAGAAGATGGATGTCACCATTCCTGCACTGTGACAGCTCAAAGGTGGTCCATGGCACTCATTCTCTTGTAGTGTTAAATATGTAATGAAAAACTCCCTGATAAGAGGGATCTGCTGGTGAGGGAGCTTTCAGAAATAAACAGGGTGGGATAAAATGGCTCATTAACACCACTGGGTTTACTACAGAAATAAGCAGAGTTTCCACTGCTGCTGGGAGGAGCCAATGGTCCTGCTGTTGCTAGTGGCAAAACTTAATGGGGAATTTTAATGGCTGTTAATTATTTTGCAAACTGCCATTTTATTGGGAAATGCGATATACTCTGGCAAACTGAAGCTGTTCTCCACTGGTGCAGAAAGGAAAATAGAACTCCTCTGAGCTGCCTCTTGCTGCAGAGGCTGGGGGAGGCATTTCACTGGCAGTTCTGACGTGGAGACTTGGTGCTTCATCCCAGGATAAGACTCCTCTCGCAGGGATGAAGGGAGAGGAGTCAACAGATGGTTGGACTTGATGATCTTAAAAGTCTTTTCCAACCTTAGCAGTTCTATGATCCTAAGAGGGATGTATTGTGCTCTCTCTGCTCCCTGCTGTTGCCTGTACCTCCTTGTTCCCAGCATCAAGGAGCTGTGGCTTCAATGTTCAGGGATGCTGCTCTGCTAAGTGGGGTGCTTCAGACCTATGGAAGAGCTGCAGGGATGACATATTTTTTAATTTGGTGGTTTGAACTATGTATTTTTATGTATTAACTATGTTAATATGTATTACAGTAATATATTCATATTATTGTAATATATACTAGCATACACAATACATGTAATTATAATAAGTTCAGCGTGTAAACACAAAGCAATGAATTAAATAAATCAGTGTATGCATAGAGACTGAAGTGCATGTCTCACATCACTGACCTGGCCTGAAGCACTAAGGCAAAGCCCTTTCTGGAGGAGCCTTTCAGTTCTTTTTCTCTTTATGTTAAGTAAAAGGCTCTCAGGCTGCCCCAGAGGCTGGTGGAGTCCTGAGCTCAGAGCTCCAGTCTGAGCTGCTGTGGGTTTGGACCCTAAACCTCTCCTTCCTCAGGGGAGCATCCTTGTTGCCCTGCCAGGAAATTGAGAGCTTTTCTCTCTCTGCCCATCACTGATCTGTAGGGGATTGCTGAGTTCAGGCTGTATTGTGCAGATGAAAAACTGAAGCTGATGGAAATGACTTTTGAAAGTGAGGTGAAAAAGGAAAAATGCTGCCAGCCCTGTGCTCAGTTCCTTTCTTTTCTGCATCAAAGTGCTGGAAGCTCAGCAGAGGAGAGCTGGCAGCAAAAGCTGTCCTGAGTTCACATGAGGCTGCACTTTGGTGTCTGTGCTCAGGGCAGGGATGGGTGAGGACAGCCAGTTGGGCTTTTTTTTGCCTTTCTAAGGTCTAAATGACCTGTCAGGCTCTGGGGCTGCCTCCCCGTGGGCCTCCCAGCAGTGACAGAGCTGCATTGCCTCACCCTGCCTGGGAACACTCATCTTCTGCTTCTTGAGGTGCTGGCAGGCAGAAATCATGTGGAGCTTGTGGCAGAAGTTTTCAATTTGGTGTGATGGAACAGATGAGGTAATTATCAAAGCAAGGTGATCTGTGTGCACAGCACCCACAGGCAGGTTACAGACCAAGCCAGGCTGTGTGACTGTGTGCCTGCTTGTTTGGACCAAATTTGAAGGTCTTTTTGCAGTGTCTGTCTCATTTATTGTAAGCACCACTGTAGCTGTGAAAAACCTGCATTTCTGCCAAGCTCAGCTGCTTTTGATCCCTCTCACATGCATGAGCTGGTTCTGATGTTCACAGATATTGACTTCTCTGACAAGAGTTTGTTGGTAACCAAGGGAGTTTGGGGGTTGCTTTGAGATGGGAGGTGTTTGACCTGGAGAGCAAATTTGAATGCACTGCTCTGTTAATATGAAGAATAAATTGTGGGCTGTGTGATTTGTGTGTGTGACAGGTGCTGAAGTGAATGTTGAAAGAGCAATGGTTGGAAAGTCTGGGGGAATAGTAAGGTTTGATCAGCCCTTAAAAATTGCAAACTTCAGGGACTTGGGCATGTTGGAGTAGGGATAAAAAATTGATACTAGCATTGAGGCTTCAGCTGCTTTCTCCAATTGCTCTTGATTGAACAACAGAAAGAATGGGAGAAAGTAAAGTTTTCTTGTGCTTAAAGGGCAGAGTTGGGACCTGGGCTCAAGGGCAGTGTCACAGCTGTGCCATGGACTGTCACTGTGACCTTGGCAAAGAAAGGTCCCTGAGCCTCCAGAGCCTTGGTCTAACTTGGGCTGGGATGTCACAGCTGTGAAAGGAGGCAAAAACTGATTGGAAAATCCCAGGAGACAGCCTGGAGCTCACTCCACCAACTGCAGCTGCACTGTGGGACATCTCTGGATGGAAGGTGCTGTTGAAATTCAAATCTCTGAAATGTGTAAAATTTCCTGCTGAATAATTACAGGTTGCAAAAGCAAAAGGTTTGCTAGGGATTGCCGGTGCTTCTCTGGCAAAGTTCAGGTTGCTGCTAAACTTGCATGGAAGTTTTTTTCTTTAAAACTGAAATGAAACTATATTCTGTTCTTATCTGATATTAAAAAGGAGGTGTGGGGGGTGATTTTCTGCTTTTATAGACGTTTCCCTTCCTGCACTGCAGCACGGTGTTGGCAGTCAGACACCAAGGAGCAGGGGGTGAGGTTTTGGCAGGTGACTCTGTAACTGCTGGCACGTCCCTTGTGGTGTGCCAGGGGGGTGATGGTGTGAGACCCACGGGGCTGGCACAGCTCCTGCTGTGGCAGTGTCCCACGGGGCTGGGCTGCTCTGCCCTGCCAGGGACTCCTGGCACCCTGGGCCAGCAGGGCAGGCAGCTGTAGGGGCAGGCAGAAGGGCCTGACCTGCATCTGGAGCTCTGCAAGATCTCCATCCCCAGTGTAGTCACCCTGAACCAAAAAAGAGAGAAATTTGGAGGTGGGGAGGAAAAAAACCACCAAAAACCCAGTAAGCAGCATTGATTGAGGTCAGAGTGGAGAAGGTACTGGAACAGATGGAGAGAACAGAGCAGGGCTCTCTGAAGACCAGGGTGTGGTTGGAGAAGCAGGACACAGAACAAGAGGCTCTGAAGTGGGGCAGGGGAGGGGAACCCACGACTCCTGGGCTGTGGTCAGCAGGCTGTCACTGCAGGGAATTGTTCAATATGAACTCAGGGCAGCTTGAAAAGCAGATCTGCATTTCCCCACCCTCCACCACGAGCTCTTTTCCGTTACTCTAAGTAGAAAGTTTCCTGTTTTATAATTGAAACTCTTAAAAACGTTCATGTGGTTCAGCTCACCATACAGCTGCTTAGCTGAGGCCATGGGATGCCTGAAACACGAGCTGGGGCAGAGGCTGTTGGCTCTGGAACCTAAGAGCACTTTCAAATGGCAGTAAGAACTATTTCCTGCTCCACAGAGCACATCAGAGTATCCTCTTGCAAATCCTGCCAGTCTGGCTCTGTGTGGAGGCTGGAGGAGGCTTTGCAATTCTGCTCCTCTGATCACCTGTTAGGTTATTGTGTTAATGTGGCTGGGGAAGCTCTTCAGACTCAGACAGCTGCAGAAGTTTCCCCCCTGACACCATTGCTCCCTTTTATCTGAACACTTCTCAGGCTGTCATTTCTATTAAAGCCAATTAATTTTTATGATGCATTTCCTTTTTGGTACCCTGAAAGACTTAATTTCTAATAAGCTTAATACAGACAGGTGCTGAGTGCTCCATGTCTCAGTAGATGGATTTTGGTCCAGCACATCAAAAGTTGTTTCTGAACACAGATACAAGTGAGATCCTCTGCGCTGCTCAGATAAAAGCACATGTTGTGTTGATTTTCTGTTGTCTGAATGGATTTGCATGTGCTGTCATGACTTCTAAGACATGATTTTTGTAGGAAGAAAGCTGGAAGTAGCCAGAGGAGCAGGAGAACAGGAGGTCGTGGTTTAGTTACTGATTCTGTAGGTGCCCTCTGTCTCACTCTGCCTGAAAGAAAAATGGGATGTGTTGTTCTGGGCCCACCTGCTTGGGCCCACCGACCCCAAAATTTCAGGTGTGAGCTCAGGAGATGGGGGATGCAGGTGGCCCTGGAGCTGCTGCTGGAGAATGTGGCTGTCCCTCCTCCCTTGTTTTGTGATGTTGTTCCCTGCTCAGGCCACAGCAGGACCATTCCCTTTGTGAACTCACACCCCAAAAGCCAACACTGCCCTGCTGGTGCCAAGCTCCTGAGTCATCCCTGGGAAACTTGGCCTTGGGTTGCTTGGTCCATGCCTCCCAAAGTCTGAGATAATATATATTTTTTTAGTACTCTTTAAAGCAGGATCATTCAAATAACTACTCTGAAATGCCTGGTAAAGAGAGGAGAGGCTCTGTGGCAGCCCAGGTGTTTCTGTCCCAGTGATATTGGGGAATCTGCTTTGCTGGCTCCCTGCTCACAGCAATCCTGCTGAAGGCAGCTGAGCCCAGAGGTTATATAAAACACTCATCCCTTTCAAATCCCATCATCTGGTTAAAAACCATCCCGAAATGATTTATTTATTCTTCCAATACCAGAGGACAAATGGGAAACCAGGGAAGTAATCTTTGACTTTAATTTTGCTTTATGTATTTAACATTTCCAGCGTAGAACAATTTCACTGTTAGTCTGAGGTGAGAAGAGGATCAGGATACTTTTAAACATGACACTCCATCCTTAGAAAGGCATGTCAGAAGGCAGCATCCTCTAATTTTTCTTTTAGCAATTGAAATAAATTTGGCTTTGTTTCTGTTTTGCACTGTGGCTGCAGATGGGTAACTCGCACATTTCCTCATCCCAGTCACCCAGGTGGATAGCAGCCACTAAAGAAAGATGCTTTATCATCACTAGCACTAAGTGGATTATCACAGCTTGAAGTCCTGCACAGAACAAGAAAAATGTGGGATGCAGAGGGGTGTGGGGGCCAGGCTGTGATCCATCCGAGAAGCAGCTGTAGGAGGTGATCCCTTTGTAGCATTGCTCTTGTTGCTGTGGTGCTGCAGTGATGGATAAAAGTCAAAGCATGGAGCAAAAATGGACTGAAATATGCACAAACAGAGGGAGAAAGAATTGGACTCCATGCATTAAATAAATGTATGACTTGTCGACTTGCTGTGGTCAGAATAAAACTTGTGTAAGCCAGGCCCCCAACCCTGCAGGAGGAGCCTACTGTGAAAAACCTGCTCCTCAGGGCTGAGGAGGGCTGTGCCCTCTTAAGGAAGAAGCATCAAAGTCAGAAATAGATTTTCCTTGAGAGAAGCAGCACCTGGCTGAGTGTGGCTGCGTGCAGTGTCCCTGCCCTGTGAATGTGGCACGGAGCAGATGGGGCTCTGCTGGCCTCTCTCCAGACTTCCCAGATTTGGTGGGTATATTAGGAGCAGTGTGAGTGCCTGGCTGTAAACTGGGTGGGAAGTGTTTAACAGGCTTTGAACCTTCCTGAGAAAGCTCAGTGATCAATCAGGACGGGCTGTCTCGGTCTCTGCCTCAGCAGGCAAACTGGGCCATATTTATTTTTAGGTGTACTATGTGTTTGAAGCTGTCTGAGTGCAGCATTTCACTTTCTGTGGGCTTTTTCTGTGTTTCAAAAAGCTTTAGGGAGCTGTGGAGTTTATCAATGGACCAGCATGGGCTATCAGTTGTGCCTTGCAGGGAGTGGAGGATAAGGCTGAGTGAGTTCATCCTGTTATTGCTCAGAGTTTAGATATGCTGTAAAATGTGAACATCATTGTGTGCTGGGCTAGGAAGCTGGCAGAGAGCTCACAGCTTCAGTGCTGTTTTCCTGGCATTGTTTCTCGTGTGTAATAAATATCCCTGTAAAACCACAGCAGTAAACATGCAGCTTTGAAGTAGCTGAGCCCATCCAGTCCCATGCCTGGCAGGCTGGGATCAGCCTTTGCAGACATTTGCCACCACCCCTGCATGTGTGTCACTGCAAATAATGCTGGAAGGAGCTTCTTCTGCTACACTGGGCCTCTGACTAAAGCTGCATTTGGGTGAAAGGGACTTGGAGCAGTGTCTAAAAATGGTTTTTTTAACCCAAGTGAAACTTCATTTTATGCAGTGAATTATATGTGTGAACATACAGAAATTATTGTACTGTCAGAGACCCCACCTTTTAAAGGTGGCCTGAAAGTGCCTAGTTCACCAAAAGGTGAACTTGAAGAGTTTGGATGATTTCAAAGAGAAATTGTTGAGTAAAAGAGATTGAGACACACCTGGATTATTAAAAAGTAATGGCCTGTGTGTGTGTGTACACTTGGAGCACTCAGGTAAGCCTGCTTGCCAGTAGAGGCAGTTTGCCATGATGTATTTTTGGGAGGAATCAGGACCTCCTGTTAGGAAGGTGTCTGTTGGGGTTTTTTTATCCCTCCATGGTATCCATATCAGTTCCAGTTGGCTTTTTCTCTTACGAGTTTTTAATGCTTGAAGTATGCAAGTGCTTGCTATAGATGGGAGTGTAACAGTATCCAGGATTTTATGGTGTAGCTTATTGACTCAGGGGAAACTGCACTAACAAAGGGATTTTTTTTTTCTTCATCTGGTGTAGAAGCTTTTCTGGAAAAGCTGCTTATAGTGTAAACTCAGTGGGAAGTAACACCAATCAAAAATGATAGCACTGCAACATCTCTTCAGGCAGGAGAGTCGATTGCCCCGTGTTGAATTTTCCTTAGGACCTTTGCAGTGTTGCTTTTGCCTTCCCCCTGCTTTTTGCTTTTTGGAGAGAATAAGTGAGGCTGGGAGGACAAGGAGCTCCTGAGAAGTGGTTTGCTATGTCTGGGGAGGAGAATCTTCCTTAGGCTGCCCCAGGATATCTGATGGAGGGCAGCTTAAAACCGAGGCTGTATTTTCACAGCTGTTGTGGGAGCTTTTTCTGTTTAACACAGCACAGATGTGAATGATAAAATAGAAATTGAAGATTAATGTACACCATCTTGGTGTGTGAGAGGCTCAATTATAGGCAGAGCGAGGAGAATAATGGAAAATACATTTGAGTGATCGCTCACTTAATATAATTCGCAATGAATTATTCACAACAATTTGTTCTGCTGCTCTCATTGTGATCGCTTTCATTCCTTCATTTGCTGTGCATTTGGAACTGCTTCCCACAACTCTTGCCCCACACGTGATGAAGAATCCCCACGCCCCCAGCCCTGCTCCCCACCCGCCTCTGCCCCGTGAGCGCACACACTGCACAGAGCTCTGCGTTTTTGGCACTGGGCTCTCTGAGAAGGTGACAGTGGTGCTAGTGTGGAGCCTGAGCTGCTGGACACGCTGGTGTGACCCCAAAGAGCCCCTCCTGTGGGCTCAGGGCCGTGCAGGGGGCTCCTTTCCTCGCTGCCCCACGAGCACAGGCGGGAGTGTCCTTCCAGCAGCGCGGCAGAAGGCGATCAGCCGGCGCTGTGATTGATCCCTGTCCTTGGGAGCTGAGGGGTTTGCTTCCTACCTGTGCAGCCTCAGCCAGGCCTGGAGCTGGGGGAGAAGGTGTTGGGCTCTGCAGAGGAGTGTGTGACACCAGCAGGGCTTGAAGAGAGAAGCATTTTGCACGCTCAGGTCCCTGTAACTTATGTTGTGTGTGAGGCACCGCCTCAGGTGAGGCTCCAGCTTCCAGCACTGCAAAGCCACAGATGTGCTCCCCTTTCCTACTCTTAGGGCAGTGGATAACCCATAAATCACATTTTCTCCTGGAGTTTATCAGAAAGGAGGACTTGTTCTTCCTGGCTGTTTGGGAAGGGCTGCTCCTGGGTGGTGGGCATGGAGAAGGTGTCCACGTCCTCCCTCCACCTGCCTCTGCAGCTCACAGGGAGAGAGGGTCACGAAGCTGCTCTGTGCCACCCCATGCCCTGCTGGTGTTCAGGAATGGGGCTGTGTTCTGCTGTGAATTTGGGCTGGTGGCAGGAATGGGGCTGTGTTCTGTTGTGAATTTGGGCTGGTGGGCAGGAATGGGGCTGTGTTCTGTGAATTTGGGCTGGTGGGCAGGAATGGAGCTGTGTTCTGTGAATTTGGCTGGTGGCAGGAATGGAGCTGTGTGCTGTGAATTTGGGCTGGTGGGCAGGAATGGGGCTGTGTTCTGCTGTGAATTTGGGCTGGTGGGCAGGAATGGGGCTGTGTTCTGTGAATTTGGGCTGGTGGCAGGAATGGGGCTGTGTTCTGCTGTGAATTTGGGCTGGTGGGCAGGAATGGAGCTGTGTGCTGTGAATTTGGGCTGGTGGGCAGGAATGGGGCTGTGTTCTGTGAATTTGGGCTGGTGGCAGGAATGGAGCTGTGTGCTGTGAACTTGGGCTGGTGGCAGGAATGAGGGCTCGTTGCTGTCTGACCCTGTGCTCCCCTGTCGAGCCCCAAAATGCAATCTCCAGTTTAGGACAGGACAGAAAGCAGTCTGATCTCTTCTTCGTGCCTTGTTTGCCTGGACTCAGTGGTACCACATGCACACCCAGCTTCATTATCTGACTTTTCTGGGCCCTTTTCTGGTGTGTTGTGGCTGTCAGTCTGCAGTGTGCTGGGAGATACTGGGAGCTAAGGTGAGCTTGTCCCGAGGGCAGAAGGGAGCCAGGGGGAGGTGCACTGGGAACAGAAGGGCTGCTGCTGCTGGGGTTAGCGAAGAATTCAAAGCTTCTTTAGGGTAAGATTAAAACTTCTCTGAATCTTAACCCTTCAGGGCCTCTTACAAGCTCTGTCAAGCTGTGGTCACAGTGCCTTTGACACAAAACCCTGTAACAAGCTGGGATTTATGCTGCTGCTTCTTCCCACGGAGAGACAGCACTTACAAGGTTAATTTGCCAGCATCTACTTGCCCAAATCTCCATAATCAGGCAAAACATGATTATGGAGCTGCGTGTCATTAGTACACAATGGCACTTAACTGACTGGGATTGAATTAAAACCCTAATGGCAGAGCATCCAACGTAAATAAGAGACAAGCAGACCCACTGGTGAATTACTGTCTCTCAGCTTGGATTAGGAGAGCAAGGGCTCAGGGCTGGCCAGAAACAGTAGAAGCAGAGTCATTAAATTGGATATACTGGCTGAGGTTCAGTGCTCTTATTACTGTTAAGCATGCAAGTGTTGGGGCTGTGAGTCCAGTGTAGGCGTGGGCTTCCTGCACTGGCCTTTGAGCTGGAAAAAACACAGAGCTTTGGATTTACTGTGATGGTGGATGAGTTTTGGTTTTGCTGTATTCTGCTTTTTTGCAGAGTAGGTGTCAATGCCTTGAAATTATTTCCAGCAAAAGTAAATCCAGGCATTCATTTTGAGTGGGGTGAAACAACTCTGTGATGTGTTTTATTTCACTTCTGTCTGGTTTTGCCTTCCTTTGTGATAACTCTGTCAGAGCAGAGGTTTCCAATCAAAATTTCACTTTGCTTTCGATTTGCCTTTCTTGCAAGTGCCTTTTCCAGATCTTTTAAACAAAGCCTCATAAATCATCGCTGATGTCATGGTGGGTGTGTTTTCCATGTTCTGTTTTGCGTGCCAGAAGTGCTGTGTCCCCAGGGACAGCCCTGCAGATGGTTTTCCCTGTGGATGCGCTGGGGGAAGAGCTCCCTCTGACAGCAGGACAGGGATCAGAGGCTGCAGGATGCTCTGGAGTGAGCAGCCTTGCAGTGGTTTTGATTGCTATTGCCCTTTCAGCTCTGTCAGTGTTCCTTGTTGTGCAGCTCTGGTTTCACTCAGTGCTGGTGTGCCTGCCATCAAATAAGATGTGACGTGAATATCTGGTGCTGCTCTGGCCCTGGGGAGATGATTACGAACCTCTGGCTTGTGCTTGTGCTGTCAGTGACATTTGAGGTAGGAAAAGCATTAGGTAGTGAAATCTCTGGAGAAAAAACAGGGAATGAGCAAGAAAACAACAGAAAATGGGCATGGATCATCAAGATCTGCCAGCAGTGTTGAATTTGAAGAGTTTCTGGTGTTGCTATTAATTTATGCCCTCTGCCAACCTTGTTGCTATTGCCCTGTGCAAGTCTTTCAACTAGGGCCTAATGACTTTCCATGTGTTTCAGAAATTTGCATTTTAATGGAATAAATATGACCCTTTCCCCCCAAAGCAGTGATTAAAAGCTAAAGCCTCTGGGAAGCTTTCTCCAAACACCCAGAAGCTCAAGTGAAGTGTCCAGAGCAACCCTGGTGTATTTAGCTGTGGCAGGGCCCTGAATGTATTTGGTTTCTGATCACAGGTAGGTTAATTCTTGAGGCAGGGCCTCATCCCTCTCATGGTGGGAGGGATCTCTCTCGTGGTTGTAACTCAGGACCCCAAAATCCCCTTTGGGCTCTCCTGGGCCACAGAGTGCAGAGGTTGCACCCAGGCATTGTGAAGCACACGGCAAAAATGGAGACAGTTCTAGCACAACTGAATGAAAATTTGAACTGTGTTAAGTCTCCTTTGGAAGGAAGTTGGGGGAATATTGTGTGCTGGTGCTCTCTGCTGGATAAACCCAGGAAGGCTCTGCTCTCACTGCGGTGACAAGGCAGCGCTGGGCTTGAGGCTCCCCAGCTCTGCCTGCACCGATGGTGGGAATTGCTTTGCCCTGAGCTGTCCAGGGCTGGCTGAGAGCACGGGCTGTGGCAGGGGGGCTGCTCTGACTCTCCTGTGTCCTTGCCTTGCAGTGTGTTACCTGCTGAAGAGCAACATCAGCCCCGACCTGTGCAATGAGGATGGATTAACTGCGCTGCACCAGGTGAGGCTGGGCTCACACCTCTGGGTGCTCCTGCTGCCTGCCGAGTGACCTGTCCAGCCTAAACAGCGACACCTCTTAGAATTCTCTTTTTTTCCCTCAGTTAGAGCAGTGAAACTTCTCCATGTTGTGCTGGCAATCTGATTTCTGGGGGGGCAAACCGAGATCAATTCCTTTTCTTGCTGTATCCCAGACTTTATTCAGTGATAAAAAGAGATCAGGAGTCAGGGCAGGACTTCACATGTGAACAGCATTTTCCTCATCCTTTAATTTTTGTACGACTGGGCTCTAAATTCTTATAGCAGATTAACTCAAATTTAGAGACCTTGGCAATTCACGAGTTTTGAAAGTGATTTAAACAAATTATGCACAAGATACCTGAAGAATCCGCTGCCACTCCTTGTAGGCTCAGGACCTTCCAAAGTCTGTGTGAGATGGGAGTAGCTGATCACAGTGAAATACAGACTGGATTTAGTGGTGTGTAGGTCTGTGGCCTTCCCTGGAGCCTCTGTGCTGTTTCCACAAGGGTTTTTCTATTCTTTCCCAGCACGTGGGACTGGCCGTGCCTGGCAGCTGCCGCCCCCGCCGCCTCAAACAACAGTGCTGTGGTTGTCACACGAGCACTCAGGGTTTTCTGGCCATAACTCCCTGCTCTGAATGCTCCCATTGACTTGGGATTTTGGATTCTTTTGCCAGTCGCCTGCTCTCTTCAAAGCTGGATGAATGTTTGTTTAAAAATGCAAACTGGCTCCTGGAAGGACAAAAGGTGCCCACCAGCATCACCTCTCCCAAGAGATGTTATCCTGCACTCAGAGAAGCACTGACAACCTCCTTGCTTTCCCAGCCAGGCTCTAAAGCCTGGAGAATCCCACCTTGCCCACTAGAGGTTTGTAAAGGTGCATTTGGGAGTTCTGGTGGGAGCTTTGTATCCACTGGAATTAACTGAATCCCTGAGCACAGAGAAGCCCCTCAGTGGGCACATTAGCATTCCCTCCAGTGAATGTGACTTCCTCCCACTTCTGTGATAACTTGGCTGTGTGACAGGCATGACTTTAACTCCACTTCCATGTACAAACAGTGAACAAAATAGAAATACCTGAAAGGTCCCTGTCACTCAGCTGCTGAAATGTTGTGTGTTTGAATTCAGCCCCATTAACAGCTCATGGTGTGTGCTGGGCTATGTGGGTCTGCAGCAATGCATGGACCACAAACAGCTTCTTGCACAAGAATAAATCTTATTTTAATGTCTTTATCACATGCACATTCATGTCTAGAGGTGAACAAGAGGTGGATCAAAGAGTAAATTCCACCTTCACCAAAGGAGAGAGGCTGCTGGGCTGTACTCTAAATGCAGGAGGGAAGCTGGTATTTTTCAGGAGGTGACAAGTGCCCTGCAAAGTACCTCATAATTCTGGGATTCCAATTTGTGCCTCTCCAGATAACCGTGGTAGGTATCGTGAGCTCCTGAAAAGGCTTTTGCTCATCACATGCCAGTGTGTGGGATTTTCCCTAGGAAAAGGGAATGTCAGCTTGTCAGCTCATCCCTTGGTATGTGGTTATACTGGTTACATTGAATTTCTGCTATGTTTGCTCTTGAATATGGAAGACCCAGTGGAACAGAAGCTGTGAGCGTGTTTGCTGTTATTCCCTGCTGCTTCTGTCCCCACACCACAAGGCCCTGGAAAACCCCAGTGATCCTTTGGTCTGTCCAGTGTAGGTGCTCTGCCTTTTTGACCTGGTGCTGCTCAATTTGATGTTAAACTCTGCTGCAGATGCTCCTTGGCAAGCAGCTCAGTATAAAGTAGATCTCCATGTCCGGGTGCCCTTTATTATTTTACAGGTGAGCAGGTATGAACCCTCATTTTCCCAAAGTTTAAAAAAACCCCCAATCTGTCTGCATTTCCTTTTCCCCAGTGCTGCATAGACAACTATGAGGACATAGTGAAGCTCCTCCTCAGCCACGGGGCCAATGTCAACGCCAAGGACAACGAGCTGTGGACCCCTCTGCACGCAGCAGCCACGTGTGGCCACATCAACCTGGTGAAGATCCTCATCCAGCAGTAGGTGCCTTTTTGTGTCTGTTCCTTTCTGCGGGTCTGATTCTCCCCACAGCTTCTGTGGATGGAAGCTGAGAGTGCTTAGCCCCTTGGGAGGTGGCAGCAGTGGTGGTTATGCCCTGCGTTCAGGCTGCTCGTGGGGCTCCTTCCTGCTTGGGGGAGAAGGGGGTGAAGGAGGAAGAGCAGGAAGGCTGAGGAGACAATAAAACCCTAAATGACTAGGCTCAGTTTTGTGAAGCTTCTGGAATCTGGGCCAAAATTTGCCCCCTTTTGCCTGTATTCTGGTGTGTCTGTGTGTGCCTGTGGAACTGTGGTCACTGAGGGGGTAGAAACAGGAGCAGCCTGCAGGATCCACCCTGAAGCTCCTAAATACGACTTCAGATCTTCCAGCCCCAGTCAAGCAGAAGGGCAGCAGTGCGTTTGTGTAACTCAGACACCTGGGTGAACTTTGGGACCTGTCTCACTGGGTCTTAATTAGTGATCAGCAAACTTCCTGCAATGTTTGTTCCCCGGTGGTGACACAGGGTGCTTGACCGAGTCCCTAAAGCTCAAGTCTTTCTAGACTTGCCAGCAAGGAGGAGGAAACCAGCTGTGTTTTGAGCTGTTTCATGGGTGAATCCTGCCTGGAGCAGATAGTTGTGCCTGTGTGTGGAGCCCTCTCCTCCCTCTCCCAGGGTGCTGGTGCTTTGGGAGTGTTAACCTGCTGCCTTGCACAGCCGTGCCTGCTGCTGCTTCCTCAGGGAGGGAGACTGCTCCCTGTGCTGCTCTCATCTGGGAGATGAGCATGGAAAACTTGGCTCTTCTTTCTCTGTATAATGAAGGAGAGAAGAGGATGCAGTCAAGCATCCCTTGGAGGATGTTCCCACTTGGTTTGGGAAATTTTTGGATGAGGATTATAAAAAATGGAGGGGATGTGGGACACGGCATTACTGACTCAGGAAGGAGGCACAGTGTGCTGCCTTCCTTCCACTTCTGGAGTTAATCTTCTCCATTCATAGCTCCACAGCTTTGCTTCAAGTCTTTCTTATCTCATACGTACCTTGGTGGCATTTTGGCAACTGTCAAACCTCAGTTAGTTTTTCCTAAGCATTTATCCCAGTGTTTGGCACTGTCTGCTCTAGGATGACCAAGCTCCTTCCTGGTGTAACTCAGTTTTCCCCTTGCAGTGGAGCAGACCTGTTGGCAGTCAATGCAGATGGCAACATGCCATATGACCTCTGTGAAGATGAGCCAACCCTGGATGTCATTGAGACTTGCATGGCCTACCAAGGTAAGGAGATTGAGTTTATGTAAAATACAGAAATGGGTCAATGTGGTACTAAAAATTACCCTGTTTCTCTTGATTTGCCTCTGGAGAAAAGCAGAGAGCTCCTGGCATAATTTCTTGGGACCTGACTCTGTCTGGTTATCCTGATTCCTAAAGATCATGAGGGTGAAGGATGTGGGGTCATATCAACCAGGACCATAAGATTTATTTTATTCAACCAATGGAGAGTTTTACTCAACCTTTCCAACTGTCCTCTTTCCAACTGGCATTTGAACAGGGATTACCCAGGAAAGGATCAATGAGATGCGAGCTGCCCCGGAGCAGGTCATGATCTGTGACATTCATGACATACTTGCAACTGGACAGGACCTGAACAGGACTGATGCCCAAGGTGCTACGCTGGTGAGTGAAACTGCAGCCGCTTCAGTTTTGCTTTCCTTCAGCCCAGGGGTTATGAAACCTGCCCTGGAGCAGGAGTTACACAAAATGAACAGGTGCAAGTCACCGAGAGGAGAAATCCCACAGAACACAACACATCTGCTGACCTGCAGGGAATTGGGCCTGGAAGACCTCCCAGTAACCTCCTGCTTCTTGGTTGGAGTCCTGTGGAGGAGAAGTGAGAGCTCTCTGGTTTTCACAGGAGCAGGATGCAGTGCTGAGAGCCCTGGGGACTCCCTGCCTCCCTCTGCTCTGTGTGGGATGTGGCTCACTCAGAGTCAGTGGCTGCTGTGTTTTTCACTGGGTGGCACCTGCTCCCGGGCTGGCATCTGCTTTGTCTGGACAGGGGCTGAGAAGGCTGAACAATCCTAGTTCTTTTTACCCCACAAATGTGTCTCCTAAATCGTGTCTTACAGCAGTCCCAGTTTAGGGAATGTTCAGTAATGAGGTCATACGTGCTGGGAATTTCATACAGCCATGGTCATTTAATGCTTGGTTCAGACATGACTGATACACAGGCATGTGGTTCATGGCTTTGAGTGCCACGCCATGGCAGTGCAATCCAGTTTCTTAATCTAAATGTCACCTTTAGCATATGCCAGAAGTGTAAGGGGAGGGCAGGCTCCCTCCAAGGTAAGCTTGGGTGATGGAAGTTTTTATTGTAGCTTATTTTTTAGCACATTTTTTCCCTTTAACAAGGATTATATGCATACATTTAAGCAGACCTCTTGGCTCCCCCTGTTGTATCACCCCCAACTGATTCCTTATTAAGTCATGTGGCCTCTAGAAAGTGGCATAAAATTTATGCAGAAATTAATTGAGCTGCCAGAAAGCATCAGAATTTATTTCTAGATGAAGATTTAACTCAGTGTGGTAGCATCCTCGTGAAAATTTTTTTGAAAAGAAGCTTTGATTCTCCCCTTTAGCACAACTGCAGTAGGAGGAGCTCTGAGTGGAGTTAGGTGCATGGGTCAATATTTGGCTCAGAGATGCAACAGCAGACTGCAGTTATGAAAATCTTCAGAGACATGAAGCTGGGGGACTAAAAGAGACCATTATTGATTGTCATCAAAGTGGTGGCTGTAGTTGGAAGCCAATATCTGAAAAATCATATTCCCTTAAGTTAAAGTAGCCAAGGTTTAAAACGTTTTTGACTTTCAAATGGTGAAAATAATTACAGTGTGATTGAAGTGCAATTGCATGGAGAGAGTCCTGACTAAAGCAGGCTGTAAATTTGATTCAAAAAATCACATCCACAGCACTTTAGTGGGGAGGAGGAGATGTTCTTCTGGCATGAGGAATGCAGAACTTACAGTGGATGATGTTCTGCATTGCAGGCTCATGTTTTGATGGTGCTTTCCCTGCAGATTGGGAAGCACTTAGAAGCCCGTGATTTAAAATGTGAATACATTATTTTTCTCATCCATATATCTAAGTTATTCTAAGAAGTGTTAAGCAGTTTCCTCTCCAAACAGAATTACTTGCAGGCAATACTGAGCTTCAGTAACAGGAACAACCTGGTGCCATCTGCCCAGTGTGAAATGTGCTGCCTGTCCAGCTCTAGGCTCAAACATTAGCCAAGAAACTCCTTTGAAACTCAGTGTATGAAACCACTGGTGGTCCTTGCAGGAGCCTCATGCTCTGATCCTTGTCTCCTAGCTGCATATAGCTGCAGCCAATGGTTATCTGCATGCAGCTGAAGTGCTTCTTGACCAGGGGGCAAGCCTGGATGTGAAGGACTGGGATGGCTGGGAACCTCTGCACGCTGCTGCTTTCTGGGGACAGGTAAGGATTTCACTGTAAGTGCCATCTGTGAGGGTGGCTTTTCTTTCTGCTTGGACAAACTGTGGAGTACTCTGCAAATGCAATAAATCTGTACTGGGTCTGGGCTCTCTGCACAGCACCAGAGAAGATCCCATGGGCTCCAAAAAGAGCTGGCTGCTGAGAAATTTCAGGCAGAGCATGCCTGTGCAGGTGGATGGTGGGGACAGTGTTTAACATCCCTCACACACCAGAGTTATTTGAGGCAAGTTGAACCTGTGTGCCATTGCCTCTCAGTCCAGCCTTTCAGCTTTAGAGGGAGGAAAGCCTAAATTGCCTAAAATACCTCTATCAACTTGGCTTTCTTTCCATTCTTTAGATGCAGATGGCTGAATTGCTCGTGTCCCATGGAGCCAGTTTGAGTGCCAGGACATCTTTGGATGAGATGCCAATAGGTGAGTTTATGAAGCTTAAAGAAAGAAATGGCTAAAAAATGGCTGGAGTCCTCACTTGGTGCTTTCAGAAGCATTAACAGAATTTTTTAGGTATCTTTAGAATCAAAGTTGATTCTAAAGTTTAAGAAACTGGGACTGAAGTTTTGTAGCACCTACTTTACTACAGAAAATGCTTCTTCCTGCTCATAAAAAGAAGGAAGAAGGCATTTCCCAAGCACCAAGTCTTCTGCTGTGTGTTTCCTATGTTATCCCTTGTGCCTGGGAGCCTCCCTGCTGTTGTATGCAGCCCTGAGACCCGGCTGTCTAACTAGCAAGGCACAATTAGTAAGATGGTGTTAATTAGGACTGTCTGACAAAGGGCTTGCTCTGTGTGTGCCATAGATCTGTGTGAAGAGGAGGAATTCAAAGTGCTGCTTCTGGAGCTGAAACACAAACACGATGTGATCATGAAGTCTCAGATGAGGCATAAATCGTCCCTGAGCCGCAGGACGTCCAGCACGGGCAGCCGGGGGTGAGTTGTGCTGTTCCTGCAGGTCACTCCTGGCCTGGCCACCCCGCTGTGGCTGCAGAGCACCCTGAGGTCGGTGAGAACAACCCCTCTGTCCTTTTTGAATGAACTGGTGAAAGCAGAGCTCCTTTGAAGAGTGGCTTTGTCACTAGGAAGAGGTGCTAATTATTGGGGGAAAAATGGTTTTGTGCTGGTGTGGTTTAAAAACTGCCCTGAGCACAGGACCAAATGGTGAGAATTCACCTGTTAAAGCACTGAAAGTGGTGTTGGAAAATCAATACTTCAAGTGGATTAACTTGATCTTTTCAGTAGTATGTCACATGGCCAAGATGCAGTGCTGAGACACAGTTTGCAGATGTTTTACAAAATGTTTACCAGACACCAAAGCAGTCCTGCACACCACAGAGCTCCCTAAACAGCCCGTGGGCTATTTCCCTTCCTGATTGCAGAATAGGTCCATAAGGTGACCTGCATGAGCTCTAACACAGATTTGCAGTGCCAGTTTAGTGCTACTTAAAATTCCTCCCACCTTCAATATCCACGCCAGTGCCTTCACTTTGCGTGGGTGCCGGGAAGCTGAATCCACTCCAGAGGGAGAGGCTGTCAAGTGTGAGGAGGAGGAGGAGGTGGGAAGAGCTGCAGGCTAAAGGAAATGTCCTGTCCTGCTCACAGCTCTGATGGCCCTTGTCCCTGTCCCACAGGAAGGTGGTGAGGAGGGCCAGCCTCTCGGACCGGACAAACCTCTACAGGAAGGAGTGCGAGAAGGAGGCCATGGTGTGGCAGCAGCTGGGGGCAGCAGAGGAAGGAAGAAACTCAGGTCTCGTTGGAGAAATTGGGGAGACTCGGTCTGACCAGGAGAATACAGACCCTGTAAGGGATCTCTTCTCTTTCCTGGGAGTCACTGAGGAGGGCTGGTGGTGCGGGTTCAGGAGCAGTGGGTGGAAATTTGTAAACCTCGTCCACCAGGTGTAAGCAAAAGACTAAATTCTTGTTTGGTATAAAATGGGATGTCCCGCTCAAGTAGAAAGCCTGTTTTGGATTTACAGCTGCCTACATGGTTTTGAGATAAAAATGAACCAGGATGCTCCAAAAAAATAGTGTGTGCCTTTCATTCTAAAGCTCACAAACTGGTAAGCACAAAAGAATTATAAACTTGCTTTGCAATTACTTGTTTTTAGTTAAGTTATTGTCACGTTATATAGATAAGCATATAATTTTTGTGTGTGTGTGTGTGAGGCCTTCTGAGTTAAGGAAGAGAACTGTTTGGGGAACAGTTCCTGTCTGGGGCTCACAGCATTAGTGGGAGAATTCAGTGTCTGTGCTGCAGCACCTGTCTGGTAGAAAGGCTGAGTGTGAGCAGACTGAGGAGGTTGTCCCAGGGATGTGAACCCTGCTGTGGGGAATGGGGGAAAATGCTCCTTCACGCCTTGTTGTTACAGAACTCAGTGCTGGAGAACTCCTCCCTGCTGCCGGAGCTGGCCAACAAGAGCACGCAGTGTGACACGGAGATGCCTGTGCAGAACGGACTGATGGCCTCTGCCAGCCCCTACCAGTACAGCTTTCCCAACGGGGACGTCTGGAGCGTGCACGCCGAGCCCGCCGGCAGCCCCGGGCACGCGCTGCCCTACGGCGGCCCCGGCCTGCCCGAGGCCCCGCACTTCTGGGCTGCCTACAAGGAGCACAACCACCAGACGCTGTCGGAGCTGAAGCGGCAGCGAGCCGCGGCCAAACTGCTGCAGCACCCCTTCCTCAGCACCCACTTCAGCGCCGGCGTGGCGGGGGTCGCCGAGAGCGTGGGCGAGGCCAAGGCGCACTTAATGGAGTCCAGGACTTCCCCCTACAGCTCCAATGGGACCTCGGTGTATTACACAGTGTCCAGTGGTGACCCTCCCCTCTTGAAATTCAAAGCTCCCATGGAGGAGATGGAAGAGAAGGTGCACGGGTGCTGCAGGATTTCCTAGCCTGGGCTGTGTCTCATCCCAGAGGCAGTGAGGCGTGGGTGGGCTGGTTGGATCTATCTCAGTGGGCAGGTTGTTTGCATTCCAAAGGGAGGATTTGGTTCTGGACATCCTGACTGTGGCAGCCTTGTTCATCTCGAATTGTACTTTACCCTGCCAATTACTTCCATTGCAGCTGGATGAGGAATGCAGGTGGAGCAAGGCTCTTAGGAGAGGAAGGGATGCACATCAATACGGTGTCAAGAGTCTCCTTAGTCTTGCTCCCTGGGGAAGAAGGTATGGTGTGCTGCCTCCCCATCCTTGGGAAGCCATGAGATGCCTTGGAACAAAGAAAGGATCTGAATTCAAACCTTTGTGTCTGAGCTTCTTGCTGTATGTCACCGAGCAGCTGGAAGGTGACAGTTCAGACCTGTTTTCACTCCTGGGTGATGCACATATCCTGGAGGGGAGGTCAGCCCTCATGTGAGGTTTGCAAGAGTGGACAGAGCTGTTTTCCACACAGCTGGATCCAGCACTTCCTGGGCCAGAGCAACAAGCAAGCACAGATGCTGCACTTAGGAAGTTTGCAAGGTGTTACCTCCTTGCAGTGACAGCTCACCATCACAAACTGTGCACTGGCTGGGTCTTGTTCTGCTCGTGTCAGCTCGTCACTGCAGACTGCCATCAGGTTTGAAGCAGAACTTTTCCTGGGACAGGCTTCACTCAATAGGCTTTAAAACTGATGTTGCAATAAAGGGGCCCTGGCAATAGAATTTTACTGCAATAAAATACTGACAAAGGTCTATATTGGGATAAGTAATTTAAAAGAACTTATTTGTACTATTTAGACTCTTAATTTGTTAAAACTGAAAAGACTTTTGTTGATCTCACTTTCCTATTGATTCTGTTTGTTTACTCTGTACACTCAACACAGATACTAGGGGCAATATGCTTTGAGTTCTGATTTTTTCTGTATTTCCAGAACCACAGGGCTCAGGAAGGATGGGAAGAAAAGGCTTGCCAATAACCTGGGAACACCATGAAAGCATTTCTAATCCCTTAGATGTGACGACACTTGCATTAGCCTGCAGTCTTTGGCTGAGGAATAACTTTAACCATTGCTGTGGTAGCTGAACCAGTTGTCCTGCTGCAGCAGGACAGGAGATGTTTCCTTTTGTTTTCCAGCTCCCTTGCTGAAGCTGTCAGCAGTGGGCAGCAGGTGGCAGAGGAAGGTTTAGGTGCCCCAGTGTCTGTGGGGGTTGCCTGACACCATCAGTACCTAACAAAGCCTCTCTGCTGTGGAGCAGCTGCAGTGCCAGCACTGTGCTGTTCAGGTGAGCTCTGACAGCCCACCTGGCAGACACTGGCACGGGGTAAGCTGGGGCTTTGGCACTGGCTTTGCAGCAACTTCAGGCTTTGTGTCCCTGGGGGAGGTGAGAGTGTGGGACAGCTCTGAGGAACTGGCCACACTTCTGTTGTATCTAAGAAGCAACTGTAAATCTTTAACTCCTCTGTCACACACGTAACTGTTTGCCTGCATGAATTTGTGTCTTCTTGGGCAGCTTAAATTCCAAACTCTGAAGACATAAACCTGTTTGGGTCTCTGTAAGCCATCAATGGGTTAAATCCAGCTCATGTAGTTGTGCTTCAGCCAAGCAACAGCAAATGCAGCTTCCATCCATCTTCCTTTTATCTGGAGCCTGTTGGACATCAATATTCCCCTTCACATGTGCTCTCCCTCTGTGGGGATCCTCACAGCCTTAACTTTTTTCTAGGCTATAACAAGTTCTGAGGCTGCCAGTGACTGTTAAATGCTACCCTGTGCCCCCCGTGGAATCCACCCATTGCTGGGGCTGGATGCATTCCCCTGCAGGGCTCTGGGCTCCTCGAGGCACCAGAGGTGGCTGTGTCACCACCCCTGCCACACTGTGCTGGACCTGTGAGGTACCAGGCTGACAATTTAATGGTTTGAATTACCCGAAGATAGAATTCTCTTTTCTCACCAGTTTTAGGTGCAAACTAGAAAGGGGTAGCAGTTGATGTGGTTCACTTAAAACTGTGGTTCTGCTAAAGGCAGAGTTTGAAGCATTCAGAGAAGTTGGGCTCCCTCCGTTGTTGAAACATGCTAATTATAGCACTAGAAAATACTCCTTGTGCTTGACCTTAAGGGATTTTTAAAGTCATTCTCTAGCAGTAAGAGGATGATTTGGTAACTGGAAAGACTTTACTGCATCTGTGTGTGGTTAACAGTGGATTTTCTGATTACCTTGAGTACATTATTCTGGGATAACACCAAGTGTGGCCTGGCTATTACAGAACAGGGGAGATGAACCTTCAGGTGCCTCTCTTTTCCTGTGGTGGTGAGGTTTGTCTCTCCACGTCCACCCTGATGAGATTTCTGAACTCACTCTAACAAATTTTGGTGCCGCTATCTGCTAGGTTTTATATGGTGCAAAATTTGGGCCCAGATGTTGCCTTCCCTCCCAGCACAGGAGGAGTAGGGCCCTTTTCCTTCTCAGAACAACTTTGTGCTAGCAAGTGTATCGAACCCTGCCTAATTCCAAGGAAATGAAAAGATCACTGAGTGCAATATTGTAAAGTAGTTTGAGGCCTGCTTTCACTGAGAGCTGTTAATATATTAAAACTGCAGGAAACCAGTCCATTTTAGACAAACAGCTTTTTGGCTTCCATTGGTATTTCACATAAGTGAAACTCTGGGAACTCATCATCCTAGCTGTGAAGTCTAGTGGTGTCTGATCGATGTAATCCATTCTTAATCAGACAGGAGAGTTATTAATGGGAAGAGGAGAAATGGATAAATCTTGCAGGATGTTTCACAGCCCTACCATGCATTTACCTACCACAGGCTTTGGGCTGAAGTTGCACCAGGGCTGGAAGGCTGTTGAAGAATGGCCTGGAATGGATTCCTGCTGCTGTGTGGTGACATTTGGGATATAATGGTCACTGCCTGTGGAGCACTGGCAGAGCTGTTGGTTGTAGGTCTGGGATGAGGGATTCTGTAAGGTGGATAATAAACCTGCCTCTGGTGAGCTATTTTGTGGCTTTTGGAGGAATAAAAAACATATATATTCTCTTACATGGACATCGTAGCAGCCTGCCTCTAGGAATAACACCTTTCACTGTAAAATTTAGCAGTGTTACAACAGAGGGGTTTTGATATCTGTGTGTTTTAAAGGCTATCCAGAGAAAAGCTCTGAGGTACAGAGCAGAGGGCACTTAGCTGTTTCATGGGATCTTAATATGGCTAAAAAGCTGTAGAACCTAGAAATCATGTTGTGAAGGGCATATCTTAGTTTATTAGAGGAGCATTTAAGGTTTTTATGATATACTGAGTGGTTTAGAGATCAATAAATATCTAATTACAGATTCAAGGCCAGATTAGAGTCCCAATTCAGTTACCAGTGAGCCAAGTGAGGTTGTAGTTGTTCATAGAGACTGTGCAAAGATCTGAGAATGTGAATGTACTGACAGGTCTATTGCAGGCAGAGCTGCACAAGAATAACCCTTCCTCTCTTCACAGCATTTTCCTGTGTGCTGAATTTGTACTGTTTCTAGCAAACTAAGTGGTTGATGAGAACAACTTTACATTCCACGTTGAAAGAAATTTGTTAGATGGAGAAAAAGGTGTCTTTCAAAACAATGTCTGTACTTTAGTGAGCTCAGCTGAGGAAGCCCCAGCACTGAAATGTTAGATAAGGGCTTAAGTCCCATTGCTGGGATCTGTTTGAAATCAGACCTGGATCTGTGCTTCACATAGCACATGATGTCATTTCAGCCCACCTAATTTCACTTCTTTGGTGCTCCTGAATCTTAAAACCCTCCCAATTTTGGGAAGAACTGACTCCAGCTGATGTGATTCTGTGCCATCTTGGAGGTGTGTCCTCCCCTGAATGAGGAACTCCTGGTAGGGAAGGGGAAGAGCATGGCAGGGCAATAGCAATAATGACTCAGTGCAATACTCAGTGGAGGCATTGGATTCTCGAGTTTATTGAGCAGGGTCTTACTTCATGGGGTTGAAATCCCTGAAAAGCTCCCAAATGGCATTACAACTTCTGTCTAGTGTCCTTTTTTCCTCAGTCTAGGAGCTCTGATTACCCACATCATCCCTGCTGAAACGAAATCAGTTACCATGGAAAAGGGAATATCCTGAGAAAGAATAGCACTGGTCTCCAGTGAGCCATGGATGAACTGTTGTCTGTCTGCTGGAAGGTTTCTCCCTACACCTGGGTAATTTCTGTGCCTTATACTTGCTAAAGGTAACTCGTCTCTGGAAGGTTTGTGGTGACTGTACAGTTCTTGCTGATCTTTAACTTGGAGACTCTTGCGAGGGGATAACAGTTCAGAGCATGCCAGATTTTGACATTATTACTTGCTCCTTTGATTCCTCTCAATTGCCAGTTCTCTCTTCCTAAATACACAGAAAGGAAATGTTCAGGGGCTTCATTGCATTTTAACAAATCACACTGACTACTTTGGTGTGTCAGTTCTCTACAGGCAGAATCCAGAACACTCTTGCAGCAACAAGGTCTCACCTCTTACACCAGAACACATTTACATTTTTGGTTTTGTTTTGCCCGTGGCTGTGTGACAGAACAGTTCTCCCTGGTTGTTCTCCACCTTTATTCTGTTTTCATGTTGGCCAAACTGGTAATGGACTTCTCAGTTCCCTCACACAATCCGAGGACCACTGGGCTCTCTGGGCAACAATTCTGACCTAGAATATTTTGCTGTATTTCAGCCATGGAAGCTGTAGCAGAGGAGACTCTGCTGGAGATACCTGTTCCCAAAGCTACACCAATGCAATGATCTCCACCCGCAGCTGCAGGGGAGATACGGGTTTTTAACCAGTGCAGATGCAGCCTTAGTATTGCCACCTCTATGTCTTCAGCCTTCAGATTGCAGGGTGAGGTTGCAGGAGTGTGGATAACCCTGGAACAGGCGGGACTGCTGTGTACAGGACAGTAAGGGATGATGGCAAGCCTTCTGCAATAACTCCTAATTCCATTGATCAGTAGTAAATGATGTACAAATAAAACTTGATGAAATGTATTTTATGTGAAGAAAAAAAATAATGTAAGAACTGTATATTGTATTAGCAGCTTTGTGTATAAAATGGCATTTTGGCAATCAGAGTCTAATATATTTAAAACTTTTTTTAAAAAAAGGATATTTGATATTGTATGGAATTGACTTTATTGCTACTGTAAGTATGAAGATGGTTTCTTAACATGTTGAAGCAATGCATAAAAATCTTAAACTTTATGTAAAACTCATGCCAAAAGCGTGTTTGACAGTATTAGCACCTGACTCAGTGTCTTTAATAGAGAGATTGAATTTTTTAATTTAAAAATTATATTAAATTTCTTTTAATAATACAAAAATGCCACTGATTTTTTTTTTTAAATTGGTTTAAGTTTTGGCACTCTGTTAAATATCTCTGCCTCAGATATCTACATCCAGGGGATGTCTAGAAGAGGAAATCTAGGCAGTGGGTGGGTGTAATTTTTGTTCCAAATGCAGAGCTCAGTAAGCGTTTGGACGATGCTCTCAGCGCCATTGGTGGGAGTCTTGGTGCTGCCCCGTGCATGGTCAGAAATTGCACTTTGATGATGCTTGGGGATCCCTTCCAGCACAGGATATTCCGTGATTCTGTGAAGCGGCGACAGCTGGAGGTGGAGACGAGCTGGAAAAGCCAAAGCTGTGTCTGCCTGCCGTGGTCAAGGCTTCACCTCCAGCCTTACGAGCGCCCTTCTCAGAGGGGTTTGATTCTGTTCAGGGCAAAAACTCCGCGATCCCTGCCCGAGCCAGGCAGCGGGCCTGTCCCAGCCGGGGCGCTCCGCTGAAGGGCAGAAGGACTCTGGCAGGGCTGTCCCAGCCGGGGAGCTCCGCTGAAGGGCAGAAGGACTCTGGCAGGGCTGTCCCAGCCGGGAGCCCCGTCCCGGTCCCGCCCGGCGGAGGCGGTGCCGCCCTGCCAGGGCCAACCGCGGCGCGGGGCGGGGGAGCGGCAGCGGCGGCCGCGCTGTTTGGATTCAAACTCGCCACAAAGCGCTCACCCAGCTCGGTGCGGCGCTCCGGCCATGGCCAACGCGTCGCAGTGTCTGGAGGAGGGCTCGGGGCGCTGGCCGCCGCCGCCCGGGCCGTACAGCGAGGCGCAGCGCCTGGCGCTGGAGGAGCTGGTGGCGGGCGGCCCCGAGGCGCTGCGGGCGTTCCTGCGGCGGGAGCAGCTGCCGCCCTTCCTGTCGGAGCCCGAGGTGCAGGACATCGCTCGGGCCGCGCTGCCGCCCGCCGCGGGCCCGGAGCCGGCGGCAGAGGCGGCCGGCGCCTCGCTGGACGCCTCGTCGCTCACCTACTTCCCCGAGCGCTCGGACCTGGAGCCGCCGGCGCTGGAGCTGGGCTGGCCGGGCTTCGCCAGCGGCGCCTTCCGCGGGCTGACGCGGGTGGAGGCGCATTTCCAGCCGGGCTGCGGGGACAGCATCTACGGCTGCAAGGAGGCGGTGCGGCGGCAGATCCGCTCCGCCCGACAGGTGAGTGCCGGGGGAGCGCCCCGCTCCCTGCCCTGGCCCGTCCGGGGCTCCTCTCCCCTGGGTCTGCGAGCACATCAAAAATCTGCACCGGCGCCGCTAAGGGCCGCCATGGGACATCGAGCAAAGCCAAGTGGCTTTAAAACCCTTGTTGAGCAGACAGTGTCTCATTAAGGAGGACAAGCTCGAAAATACAGAATTGGCACTCTGTTTGCCCCATCTGCGAGCCCTCCCTTTCCCGGGTGCTCTGGGGGTGATGTGCCAAGAGCTCCCCGTGCCGCAGCGCTGCTGCCGTGGCCAGCACAGCCGCTGTATCCAGCTGATCCTGCCTGCACTCCGAGCAGAAGGTCTCCTATTCAAGGTTCCCCTCTGATGTGCTCTGCCGGACAGGTTCGCTTGCAGAAACGTCCTACCGTCCTTTAAAGCGTGTGACACAGAAAAAGCCTCTCCTATAAAAGAAGGGTACCTATAGATATAATATCATGGTTGTATTTCCCTTCCTTAGCTCACTAATTGCCCCCAAGTGACGCACAGAACTGCTTTTGGCAGGATTTTTCTCCTACAGGAGTGGACGCTTTTGTTCTGGTGCACAGTATGGCTTGAAAACCACGTGCCGTAGTAACTTCTAACTGTTCTCTGTAACTCCTTGCATTCCCGGAGTTTATAGCCTCCAATTGCAATCCCCAGCTGGGAACCACCCTTCTCCTTAGCAGCCATTCCATTGGCTCTGCTAGAATTTAAATGTGTAGCTTCCTTTTTGGGTGGCCAGATGAAGCAACCCCTGTGTCTTTGTGTAACGTGCGTGGCACACCCTGAATCAGCAACCCGGCTTAGTCCCGACTCCCTTCCGAGGGCAGAAGCTTAGGGAGTGTGTGAGGATGACACGAACGACGGGCTCCTTGCCAGAAACGGTCACAGAGGAAACTCAGTTCTCAAAAAATCCCTGCAGGTACATGAGAGCAGTCTGATAACTCGAGTAAACACCATTGAGACATTTATTCTCCCCAAAAGCTGTACTTGTTTGTAATATTGTTCCTTGCAGCATCCTGACAAACCCCTTCCCTCGCACTGAGCAAGGCAAGCTGCTCCTGCCCCGTTTATGGCTGTGCCTGATCCAGGGAGGGTTTTTATGGACATAAATGGACGGTTTTGACACCCTAAAATTTACTGAATGTCAGCTTCTGTGTGATACTTCTCAATCATTTCTGAGTTCCTCAAGATAATGTGATGCTTCAGGTAATTTCTTCTCTAACTGATGCACTGGAATGCAGTTAGTTAAGTGACTGCTGTGATCTTATCCTTGCTATCCTGAATGGATGAGTAGAGAAAAGGTTTTTTCACTCTTTCCTCTAAACATTTTGGGCAAAACTGTGTTTCTTTTTCAGCTACTAATTCTGGGACTGGAACTCTAACGTGCTGTGAATTGAGCTGTCATATGAAGGCATCAGTGTTCCCAAGGATTTAGTGTGAATTGTTTTGCTTTCAGGGGTGGTTTTCTCACTTGTCTGGTCTTGTTCAAAGCATCTTACTGTTTTTTTTTAAATCTTCTTCAACAATTAGACAACTGATTGGGTGGCAAAAAGCTCAGGACACATGCAAGAAGCACCAACATAAAGTAACTTTATCTAGAAACACCCATGTGCTTGTGCATGTTATATATCAGAACTCAGCCAAACAGAACCAGTTCCTTAGGGAGCGGGACAGAGGTGGGAATGCAAAGCTCAGCCTGTTCCTGTGGGAAATGTTTCCTGTGAGTACAGGCCATGCCACACACAGAGCAGCTGTGTTGCATGCTTAAGCACCTTGGGTGTGCTGCAGCAGCCTCCACCTGATAAGGGCAGGTGCCAGGTACCCACAGTGGTTGTATTATCATTGTTCTTTATGCTGGTTTAATAGAAAAGTGGAAAATTCAGTCATAAAGTTCAGTCCTTTATGCCTTTGTGTCCCTAGACAGAAGTGGTTTTGAAGGGTGAGAACTCTAGCACCAAATCAGTGTCTGAAGTGGCTCTGAATTAGCTGGAGAGATGGTTCATAAATGTGATGGTTCATAAATGTGATAGTCCCATCTTTGCATGCTGGGGCACAATGAATTTACAGGAGTATTGTGAGAATATAGAAATCTTTTAGAACTTTTAGAACTTGCCAGGGCCTGTGCAACAGGACAAGGAAATGTGCATGAGGCCCTGATGATAGCAGCAGGAGAAAATGGCTGGGGCAGGCAGTGGCCTTGAGTAAAATAAATCCCTTGAGCAAGTGTTGTGACTTTCCTTGCAGGTGATTGCCCTTGTGATGGATTCCTTCACAGACATTGAGATCTTCAGTGACCTTCAGGATGCCTATAAGAACCGCCAGGTCCCTGTCTACATCCTTCTTGACCAGGACTTTGTACCCCATTTCTTGGAAATGTGCAACAATTTGGGAGTTTGTCCTGAGGAGGAAAGTGTAAGTACTAAATTGGGGTCAGTGTAGTTTGTTTTTATTTTTGTGATACAGTTTATGCATATCAAAGAAACCTTTCTGTAAAGCATCAGACTGCCTTGAGAGGATAAAGCAACCTGTCTGTTGCCCATATGTAGGAGCTACAATGATGATGTGCACCAGCCCTAAGTGCAATGTGCACAGGGATCTCTGTCCTGAGGAGGCAGCAATTCTCAGGGATTTAATTTTGCAATATTTAAATGGCTTTATTCTTTGGCTCAAGGAACTGCTTGCTAAGGAAAACAGAAATGTGGGAAGCTAAAGGGTGGCACAGCTCTGGTATCATCTGCTTTCTTTCCTAATACTTTCTTTTAAAAGGGTTTGGATGATGTGAGCCAGGTGATTTGCTCAGCTGCTGTGAATATAAATGGACATGGCTGTGTTATGGCTTGGCTTGGACAGCCTTATGTTCACTGCAGTAAAAGGAGAGGGAAAACCTCTCCTGCTTTCCTGGGCAGTAATTAATGGAACGGACTGTTCCCACCTAATCTAACAGCAATTATTTAGCACTGTGTGACTAAAAACACTCATATGCAGACAGTGTATATAAAAAAGTTCATTTCATTGCTATCTTCCATAGTGCGTGTAGCTGCTTTTAAGTAGAATTGCTGATCAAACGTTTTTGGAAGTTAATTTAAATTTGATGTTATTTTTCCCTTTCTTTTCTGAACCAGATGATGAGAGTTCGAACTCTCACAGGGAGCACGTACTACATGAGGTCAGGTGCCAAAATTGTTGGGAAAGCCAAGGAGAAGTTCATGTTAATTGATGGCATTAGAGTGGCAACAGGCTCCTACAGGCAAGTATTGGGGTCTGCTGGTGCCCAGTGAAGCTGGAGAAATGGGGATTTGCTGCAAAAGGAACTATTAACTTTGCTGTTTGCCTGCTGCTAATGAGTGCCAATGGCACATGGACTAGCGGAGTCAAAATGGAGCTGACACAAATCTGAAAACACTTTTGGAAAGCTGGTTTACACAGTTGCTAGCAGAGGGCTTGACCATGGGAAGACCAGAGTTCTTCCTGCAGAAATGAATAGTCTGTTGACTTCTTTACCTTCATTTTTAAGCTGAGTCTTGCTATCTGTAGCTGTATTGTTGAAATGCACTGGAGATTAACTGTGAGTCTTGGTTTGTTTTCAACAGTTTCACATGGTCTGATGGGAAGCTGAACAGCAGCAACTTGCTGGTGTTGTCAGGTCAAGTGGTTGAAAACTTTGACCTCCAGTTCAGGATTCTTTATGCCCAGTCACTGCCCATCAGCCCAAAGCGACCATCCAGCTGCAGGAACAGTGGCATGTTTGATCACCTGCTGACCAGAACAGAATCCTCTAAAGAATATACTGTGGAAGGCAACTTGAGAGCAGAATTTGCCAGGCTGTCTAGCACTCCAAAGAGATTGCTGGAAAAAACAGATCAGACTGAATATACTCCTGCAGGAAAGCTTTGTAACCTAGGGCGTTCTTTTCTGTGTGAAGAGGAGTTATTCAGCCGTCAAGTGGCCGCAGTGGAACAGAAAAGTGTCTCAACTCAAACTGGCCCATGGGAAGAGATGGCAGCTGTGACCAGATGTAATGCAGCCACTCAGGCCAGCGCTGCCACAGCAGACACCAGCACTCAGGCTTCTGTCACGGCCAGAGTGACAGGCACTCAGACATCAATTTTGCTGAAGACTGCAGTGACACAGACAAAGGAAGAGGAGGGCACAGAAACACCTCTCCTTCCCAGAAAGTTGTCAAAAGAAGAGTATTTTCTGTCTGGAAAGGCTGTATCCAGTTCTAGTCTGCAATCGTTGTCTTCATCATCCTCTCAGTGCTCTCTTGCAAGCTCTGCAGGCTCAATATCCTCTCTCCGGTCTTTTGAATATTCCAGCAGTCACAGGGCCCAGTACTTCCAGAAACTGCACAAAGAGAGGCAGTTCCACTACTCCACCATCAGGTCGAAGCTGAGCCACATGGTGGATCTGCTGTCGCGGCGGGGCCGTGTCCCTGCCAGCTACATGGCCCAGTACCCTGGCAGGTGCAGCCTGAAGCAGAGGCGGGACATCAGCGCCAGCCTGCGCAGCCTCCGCGACGCCTCGCTCTTTTCCCTCAATAAATGATCCCTGCCCTGACCACACCACACACAAACCCCAGTCTCAAGTTGCTGTCACTTTGTACCTAAAGATTCTTCCACTTCCGTCCAGCACTTTCACTTTTTTAATACGCGTGGACACCACCCTCCAGCACTTTGTTTTATACTATGCAATGTAAGAGATGAAAAAAAGGTATTGTGTAGTAACTACTTACAGGCTCCTCTTGTATGCATGAGTGGTGAAGATCATTTTACTTCTGGGTATTTAACCTCAAAACTTAATTTGTTACTGCTTTCCAGGCTTGCTAATGCTCTAGTTTTAATTTATGTAAACTTGGAAAAATCTGAGTCACACTGGACTTGCTCAGAGTGGCTTTGGAGATCTATCTTATATCAAGGAATTCTCAATCTTTTTTTCCAGTATTGCCTTTTAATTCTACTTTATCTTTGACGGGAGAGGAATCATCTTTAACAAAGAGCCATAAAGCTGATTTTATTCTACCTTCTGTGATATATATGTTACTTTTCCACTAAAGCTGCAAAGAGTCTGTTGAAACAGTTGCAGTTATCTTCAGCTGTATTCTTTTTTCGTTGTTTAAGCCTTCTGAGACAGAATGAGCTAACTAGCCCATTAGTTTGATCATGCTCTTTATATATCTTTCTTTAGATATATATGTGTGTGTATGTGTGTGTGTCCTTCTGTGCAGTGAACTCCAAGGCGAGACAATCACTGAAGGCGTGTGACAAAGCCCCTGTTTAAAACTAAACTGACAAATGCACTACAGAATGTTATGGGTTATGTTGGGTAGTGTTAATTTACAGGTAACTGTAGGAGTTAAATAAGCCTTTTTCTCTTTTTAACTGTACTGTCTGAAATACTCTTTCCTGCTCTATCATTTTTCCACTACTAACTTGATTTGGAGAGCTGAAGTGCCACTCTAGTTTTTCAAGATACCTCCAATATTCAGTGGACCTGAGGTTTGATTGCTTTGCAAAGCCTTTATCTGACTGTTTGCAGATTTCTGTGCATGTCTGTGCCTGCTGCTCTCTTACCTGAGCAGTGTGTGCAGTCTCTGCCTGAGATTTGGCCTGTACTTTCTTTAGACCTGCATCTCAGTACTTCAGTGACCAACTACACTGAATTCTGCCAAATCAAATCAGTGCGGTTTTTGTTTTTGTTTTTTTTTTTTGGTTTTGTTTTTTTTTTTTTTTTTTGTTTTTGTTTTGTTTTGTTTTGTTTTGTTTTTTTTTGTTTTTTTTTTTTAGAGGCATGTGTGTCCAGTAGATGGCACATTTCAGCTGTTGGCTTGAATACTGAATGAATTAATAAAAATATCAAAAACGCTGCAAGTATTGAGAGCAACTAATTTTGGCATTTCTGTCTGAAATCTCTATGGATAAAGAGGCTTAGTTACTGTTATTACTTGGATCTCAAAGCAGCCACTCCTTCACTAAAGCTGGAGGTATGGAAAAAAGTTCTGTCTGCACTTGTTCAAAATGATAAGGTACATTATTGCTTGATTCGTGTATCTGGAACACTGGCAGCAAACCAAGTTGCAGGGAAGGAGCCAAGATTGCACCTTCGAAGCCAATATCGAATTATATTTTTAAGAGCTCAAGTCCTGCAGTTCTGGAATGTATGTAAAATTAACTTGTTTGTTCTATGTGCTTTTTAACTTTATTATACCGAGCAGCTGTTAAGGTACTCTAACAGGAACAAGAAACAGTTTACAAATAAACTCCTTTTTGCCATGGGGTTTTCACCTCATCGCTGAGCTTTGTTTTCTGTTTACTTGGCATTTGAAATCGGGGTGACTAAGTCACTTCGTCGGTGCTTTCCTGCTGGGGCCATTTGCCCTCTCCAACCTTAGGAACCTTTTGATCCGGGCTGGGCAGCAGGTCCAGGGCTGGGCTGATCCTTCCTTTTTAGAGACTGGCGCTTTTGCGAGCGCTTCCCTGGGCGTGGGGAAGGCTGCGGGCTGTGCCACCCGTGCGTGTCCCGTGGGCGAGGGCCGGGAGGAGCCGGCGGAGCGCTATAAAGAGCCGGGGCTCGGTGCGGCGCTCCGGCCATGGCCAACGCGTCGCAGTGTCTGGAGGAGGGCTCGGGGCGCTGGCCGCCGCCGCCCGGGCCGTACAGCGAGGCGCAGCGCCTGGCGCTGGAGGAGCTGGTGGCGGGCGGCCCCGAGGCGCTGCGGGCGTTCCTGCGGCGGGAGCAGCTGCCGCCCTTCCTGTCGGAGCCCGAGGTGCAGGACATCGCTCGGGCCGCGCTGCCGCCCGCCGCGGGCCCGGAGCCGGCGGCAGAGGCGGCCGGCGCCTCGCTGGACGCCTCGTCGCTCACCTACTTCCCCGAGCGCTCGGACCTGGAGCCGCCGGCGCTGGAGCTGGGCTGGCCGGGCTTCGCCAGCGGCGCCTTCCGCGGGCTGACGCGGGTGGAGGCGCATTTCCAGCCGGGCTGCGGGGACAGCATCTACGGCTGCAAGGAGGCGGTGCGGCGGCAGATCCGCTCCGCCCGACAGGTGAGTGCGCGGGCAGCGCCCCGCTCCTGCCCTGTCCCGTCCGGGGCAACCTCGTCCTTCCCCGCTTCGCTAACTCTTACACAACCTTCCGTTTTTAATTATTCTGCTGTTTTTGTATTGCTTTATGCCTTTCCCACCATGTTTTGTAGTTATTTTTTGAACACGTTCATTATTTGCCAGCTTTTTGCCCCTCTGTACTGCTGAAAGCCGAGCCCGGGCTCTCTGGGTGCCGCTGAGTTCCCTCAGGGAGTTGGCACCGTGAGCGATGCATCCCGAGCGTGCCCATTCCCGGCTCTCTGAAATCGCCGTTCCTTCCCCATCCTGCGGAGGATCCACGGCAAACCCTGGGTTCAGCCTATGAGGAAGATCAGCGGGGGTAGGAGCTGGCTCTCAAGGAATGATTTACTCAGATCTTCACTTGAAATATGAGAATCTGAATAAGGTGAAGACGAACCTGGCTTTTATCTTAAACAGAGAGCTCAGATGTATGGAGCAGTCAGACACTGGTGGTTTTGGGTTTTCTTACTGTTTCTTTTCATATTTGAAAGTTGAAACACTGGAGAAGTGTAGCATTGGAAGTAAGCTCACCTGTTTCTTCTGGCAATGCTTTTGAGGAAAAGGCATCTGTTTTCAAGAAAAAAAAAAACCCTCTTGCTTAGGAAGAGATCAAATTTGCCTAACATAGGACAAAAACAGGGGTCTAGTTTTATCTCAGGGTGAGGAAGAATACTGTACCACGTTCCATAACCCCCTGAAAAAAAGGCAGGGGGGGATATTTAATTTGAAAGTCAGATTTCTCATGTGCTATCGTCCATGCGATGCTGTGGAAACAGGCTAATGGTTTCTTCTGAAACTTGTTGCAGATGATTGCCCTGGTCATGGATTCCTTCACAGATACTGATATCTTCACAGACCTCTTGGAAGCCTGTAGCCAACGGCAAGTTAAAGTGTATATCCTTCTAGATCAGTCTTCATTTTCCCACTTTCTAAAAATGTGCAAGGATCTGGGAGTTGACCTTGAGCAGGAAAAGGTGAGCCTTGTCGTATTTATAGGGGTAGGGAACTGATCCTCTTATGACTGTCTTTGAGCTGTCAAAAGAAGAAATTCTTACACTTGCTGCACTTAAAATGGGTGTTAAGTACTCCAGCTCTGTGTTGGAAGATTTAACTATTCTTACATAAGACAGCAATTAATAGAAAATGTGAAACCTTTGTAATTGCCTGTTACAGCTGCTTTCTGAGCACAAATACTAATTGAGTGTTCAAGGAAATGTAGGAGGATGTCCAGTTCCTAAAGCATGACTGGAGTTGCTTGGGCTCGCCAAGACTTTGAAGGCTGAGGGAGAAGCAGGTTCTCAGGAGTCTGAGTGAAATTTAGATCCTGATGATGAGGTGACAGGAATTTTCACAGTCACATTCTGCACAGTCAGTTTATGGGTTTGCCCCTTGATGTCACCTCCTTGCCTACAAAAACAAGACAAAATCCTCTCTTGGTTCCTCGTGGGTGACTGCTGTGCCAGTGTGCAGTTAGGGATGGTTATTGCTGTGTTACTCCTTTAAATCCTAATCTTTAATCCTTTAAACTTTGTGGTTCCTTCAATCTTCCTGTGTCTTTGACAGCTGATGAGGGTTCGGATTATCACGGGGAGCACGTACTGCACCAGGTCGGGCGCCAAAATCATTGGAAAAGTCCGTGAAAAGTTCATGTTAATCGATGGCATTAGAGTCACAACAGGCTCCTACAGGCAAGTGCCAGTTTCTTTCTCATGCTTTACATGATTTCCCTCCATGGAAAATAAAAGCAGCAATGCTGCAGAATTGCTTTCCTTATCGAATTTTATGACGAACGTTTATCCTTAAAAGAGCCCACTGCTCATCAGGTGGGTTGTAAGAACAACATAACTAAATGTGATAAAGGAGAATTTTCGGTGAGTACTTTCTTTACTGATTATTTTGAATTAACTCATGATTTTCTCACTCTTCCTTTGCTAGTTTTACGTGGACAGATGGGAAGCTGAACAGCAGTAACATTTTGATCCTGTCAGGCCCTGCAGTTGCGCACTTTGACCTGGAATTTCGGATTCTTCATTCACGATCAACGCCCGTCAACCTCAAAGAGTTTTCCAGCTGCAAGAAGAACAGGGTGTGGGACCAGCTGTTCAGGATAACAGTGGCTTCCAGAGACGTGACCAGGGAACACTTCCTGAGAATGGAATTCTTGTATCTGAGAGCATTTGTAGGAGACCTGAAGAGGAAGAGGAGCTGGCTGCACGCCTCCAGGGAGGCCGTGTACACCCCAAAGAACACGCTGCACACCTCTCCCCCGCTGACTAAGAGGAATGGCTCCCTGGTTATGAGGCCACACTGGATCATAGAGAGATGACCTGCACGTCCCTGCAGAGCCAGGAGCAGAAGCTCAGGAACCACGTCAGTCCAGCACAGGGTGTTTGTGAGGGCAGCTGGCAAAGAAACCTCAGACTGAGGGAAAGTGAAACAGAATTGTGGCTTTGTTTGAAGAATACTGTAAAGCCATTCTTGACTTCTACTAATCTGTTAAATTTTCATTTCTCTACTTGTTCATGCATGTTTTACGCTGATGGGTTGGCAGTGTCATAGCTCAGTAGCTCAACCTTTTTCTTTTTAAAAAATCTAGGTATTGAAATGAATATTGCTTGAAAGTTTGTTCCAAGAAGAAAGCAGGCTCTGAAATCAGTCTTGGTCTTGTGTTGTACAAACTCTCCACCCAGTGGTTCATGACACAGGACAGGAGTAACCCTAATCTAGAAACCAGTAGGTCAGTACCACACTACTACTCCTCAAATGTTACATTTTCTTCATATAAAGCTATGCTGGGCTGGCAGGCAGAGCAAGCTAATGTGTCAGCAAACAAGGCTTTAACAGTGACTGAATTTCAAATGGCCTTCATGTTAGACTGTTTGGATTGCTGGACATCATGCAATAAATGTGTGCAAGTGATAATATTATAAAGGACCCACTGTGTTTGTAGGAGAGCCAAATGAGATCAATTCTCTGGCATTACCAGAGTTTTTGTTTTCTTTGTGGCTGCTGCTGTCTGATCTTGTGGGAAAAGCTGAGTAGATCTGAAATTCGTGAAGCTGTTGCCCTTTCACAAAAGTCCTAATTCCACCAGAAATGAAATGACACAGATGCCAGCAACAAAACCATTTTTAAGGTCTCTCGGAAGTTCAATTTATTATTATTATTTTTTAATCCATTAATTTCTGCAGGGAAAAAAAACCACCCTCAAATGAATAAGCTGGCCTCCCTAACAGCTGCAGATTGAGGTACTGAAGTTCCAGCAGCCTGCCAATGCAGATACTCATTAATCAAAACAAAGGTTTACCATTTCTCAGTTCTTGTGGCTCTTCTACTGCAAAATACTGGGGCATGTGCTTTTGTGAGTGTCTTGTGGGTTCTGGGCTTCAGAGGGGAAGGTTAAAACTTGGCAGGGGAATTTCACATGGGTTTCAGCAGCAAGGTAACATTAAACTGGACAGATGGATCTTACAAAAATGGACATTGCAAAAATGTACGGATTAGTATGCAACTTATCTGGGCCTTCTTTCTTCTGCACTTAGAATCATGGAAATGTAATCATTCTGGCTCTCCTAATCTGTAAATATCCAATAGTTTATAGCTTTGTACTATTAACTTCCATCCAGATGTAAAGAAGTTTGAAATATGTGTTTTTATTCTTAGCTATATTTTCCATAAAGTCAAACTCCATACCGTGTTGCACTCTGTGCAAAACTGTTTGTACAATCTTATTTTCATAATAACTGTCTGTATATATTTTCTCAAGTATAACTTTTCCACTTTGGTATTCATCTCATTACTTTAATAGGCAGCTCTTTCTGTGTGGATTTTTTCTCAACAATTACTAATATATTGATGATACAAAATATTGTGAGTAGTGTTTATTTTTGAAAGTGTGGACTTAATATCAAAAGTACATTGAAGCATATACTTAGAACTTTAAGAGCCTCATAATTATAACTTAATAACCTCTTTTACATGTGGTTACTCAGCATAACAAGTGACCATGAGGCAGAGTGTTGTGAGGTGCAGTTTGTGTTAATCACCATAACTGCACTGCTAGCGTGGGGAGTTACAAGAATATAAGATGTGATTAGATTTTTATTTTCCCATAAGCATAAATATATGAGAGTATTACTAAACTTACTAGAAGCAGTTAAGGCTTTCTCTTTTTTATATTTCCTTTAGTTTCTACTTAATTAACTCCAAGCCGACATTAGGTTTGATTCAATAGTAACTTCCATGGGCTTTCACGGGTCTGTTTGCAGTTTAAACAGGCTGCAAGTAGCTTGTGCTGGGGCACAAATGCATCTCTTCACTATTACTGTGATAATTTTCCTTCTTGTCCTTCAGCTGCCTGGTGTAAAGTGCAGCAGCTGTGGTGTGGGTAGTGTGGAGGCATCCTTCACTGGAGAAGGAATCAGCTCTACTTAATTAATGAGAAGGAATCAGCTCGAATTAATTAATGAGCAGGGACTTTTGGACAGTGACCTTTTGACCCCATTAAATCCTGTGTGCACCCCCAGGTGACCACAGGATGGGTTGGGTTGGAAAAGACCTTAAAGCCCATCTCATCCCTGCCATGGGCAGGGACACCTCCCACTGTCCCAGGCTGCTCCAAACCCTGTCCAACCTGGCCTTGGACACTGCCAGGGATCCAGAGGCAGCCACAGGCCGTCACCTGATCCCAATTTGTACCTTATCCCCTTACAATCCACGGACATGGATTCTCTTATTCCCTTACGTTCCTCGCACAACCACTGCAGCGCTGCCAACCCAGGCACTCGCAGGGCAGTTCGGAGACATCAGGCGCTAGCGGGTGACGATGACAGGAGCTCGGGTGGCGATGACAGGAGCTCGGTTGTCCCCCGTTGCGAAGCTCGGGCCCTGCGGGCTGTGAGGGAAGAGGGGCGGGTTTGTTTTTGGCGGGAAACGCCTGGCACCGCCTCGCGGGGGGCTCGGTCTCCATGGCAACGCGGGCCGCGTCACGTGGGCGCCGCTCGCCGCTTCCGGCCGCCCTCTCACCCCAAGATGGCGGCGCCCGTGGGGCCGGTGAAGTTTTGGAAGCCGGGTGAGGGATGTGGGGACGCGGGGTGTGGGGGATGGAGCCTTGCCGCGGGCTGGCCGCGATGAGCGCTGCGGGGAATGGAGCCCTGCTGGCCGTGGTGAGGGGTATGGGGGACAGAGCTCCGAGCTGCGTGGCCGTGGTGAGGGGTGCGGCGAAAGCCGGTGGCGTGCCCCCCTCGGCTCTTTCGGGTCGCCGGAGCATTTACAGTGAAGGGCAACAGGGCTCTGAAAGGATTCGAGAACATGTGTTCTGAGCAGCGGCGGGGGGAGCTGGGGCTGTTAGTCTCCAGAAGAGGAGGCTTAGGGGTGACCTCATCGCTCCCTACAACTCCTGCCGGGAGGCTGTGCTGAGGTGGGAGCCGGTCTGTGCTGCCGTGAGAGAACCTGGGGAAATGGCCTTAAACTGGCACACGGGAGCTTCCGATCAGCTATTGTGATTTTCGATTACACTCTTCGGGTGGACAGGCATTGGAATAATTTGCCCGGGGAGGTGGCAAAGTCCCCATCCCCGAGGGTTTTCAAGAGGCGGCTGAATCTGGTGCTGGGTGATGTGGTTTGGGGATTACGGTGGTGGTGCAGGGTGGATGGCTGGGCTGGATGATCATGGTCTTTTCCAAACTTGATGATTCAATGGGGACAGTGGGGAAATGGCTGTCCCCTCACTGCTAAAGCCCAGGGGGTGTCTGTGGCTCCAGCTGGGTGTTTGTGCCCAGTGTGGGGTGGCAGGGGAGGGGATGGACTGGGTGGTTTGTGGGGTCGGTGTGTTGCCCTTTGTGGGGTCTCGAGGGGATCTGAAATGTGCAGGGGAATCCCAAGGAGTTCCGAGGGAGGAGCAGAATCCTGGCTATGAGTGGGAATAACTATGGTTAACATCAGGGAGAGCAGCTCGGTGGAGCACTTTGGAAACAATCACAGTAATTGTTGATTTGTGGTAGTTGGCAGTTCTGAAAAGGACTTAACCTTTTAACACTGGGAGAAGTGCAAGCAAGGGGAGTCCTCCTCTTTGCCCTCAGGCTTTCCCAGTTGAATCTGCAGCTGGAGATCTGTCACTGAGAGCAGTTTTTGTTTCTAGTTCACTTGCATGATTCCACAGTTTCAGTTGTCAGTAGCTTTGTGATAATTTGCAGCAGGAATAAATCAAGTTTCAGTTCCTGAGGTAAGTTCAGAGCTGAAGCGAGGGGCATATCCCTTGTTTATTGTTAGGTAATATTTCAGTTGCTTTCACAGGAAACTTGTTTGTTTTTTTTTAATATGCTGCCGCCTATGATTCCTCTTTGTATGAAACATTTATTTTGGCTGTACTGTGACACAGCAGGCAGAAGTGCATTGTTCCAGCTAAAATTCAGTGCTTTTGTGTAGGCTCAGAGGGTCCTGGTGTCAGTGTCTCGGAGGAGAGGCAGAGCCCTGCTGAGAGCAGCGCTGTGACTGTCATCTACAACCCTTATGCTTCCCTCTCCATTGAACAGCAAAGGCAGAAGCTGCCTGTTTTTAAGGTACAGAAGTTCTTTTTGATGTATTAAATGTCTTGTATGATGTCTGGTTCTTGTGTCTTTTTACTTTTATTTTTTTTTGAAAGAGCAGTATAAAATCACTTTGCAACATAAATAATGATTTTGTGACTTTGCTCTCTATTGGAATTTATTGTCCTGTTTGACAACTGTAACTGACAGTTCTAAGGGCTTTGTTGATGTATGTTATTTACTATATGCTGTACATGTCATTTAATTATTTAAAGGACTGTTTAGCTTTTGGCAGTGAACTCCATGTAACGAGAAGTTACTGTGTCTGCCAGATATGTAAAGATTGTAATTTTGTTTTCTTATTTTTGTACAATCTCCTTTTTATGTTTAAATGTCATCTCCTCTTTCAGCTAAGAAATCACATCCTTTACCTGGTGGAGAACTACCAGACTCTGGTGATTATTGGGGAAACAGGATGTGGGAAATCAACACAGATTCCACAGGTAAGTGTCTGTTTAGGCTGGTGAAATCAGGTAATCCCTCAGGGGATTTTACATGAAATATTGAGCAGAACCAGGTAAAAACACAAAGTGTGAGAAGCTTACAGCTTGGTGTAAGCACAGCATGACCAGTGTCTCTGTTATCCCCTGTTGTTTGCAGTACCTGGCAGAAGCTGGCTGGACAGCCGAAGGAAGAGTTGTTGGGGTGACACAGCCTCGCCGGGTCGCTGCTGTTTCAGTGAGTGTCCCCATCTTCCCAGTCTGTTGGCATTATATCCTCCAGTTTATCAGCAGGTTTTGCTGAATAGCAGGAATCTGCACGAGCTCCTGAATGAATAGATGTTTCTGCTTATCTTTCTCTAAGAGCTGCTGGTGTTACACACTGAATTCAACCTGATTAGTGGCTCTGGCCAAACGTTCCAGCATTGCAGATGTAGAAGCTTTGAAGTAAAATTGACTGATGTCAGCAGAACTGTGTATGGAAGTTAGGGCTGAGCTGTGATTGACTCAGGACTAGAACTGTGCTTGTGTGACCCTCAACTTCTTTCACAAGGTGAAACAGTGATGTAAATCTGCATACAGTTATGCAGCCAGTGGAAGAAATGAGAGGCTGTGTACCTCTCTCTAGCAATTCATAATTAGGTTTTTAATTTTTTTTTCTGTGTTTTTTTTTTTTTTTTTTTTTTTTTTTTTTTTTTTTTTTTTTTTTTTTGTTGTTGTTATGGGATGTGGGATTTTGGTTTCCCCTTGTAAAAATGTCAGGCAGAAGAAGAAACAATTTTATTGTAAGAAATTTTTGAATATACATATTACGTCTTGGAGAGCATAACGTCATCTGGATGTGCTGTAAGGGGGAAAAGGAGATACTGAGGACAACAACTTCTCCCCTCTGGTAGCAGTGTGCACAGAAAGCATCCAGTACTTCTTTGTCTTCACAGCTGCTGCCAGGCACTGACTTGGGTGAAGTTTCTGCTGCAGCATTCTGTTTATACAGAGAGCTGAGGTGCCATTTTTAACCCTCATTTTGCCTGTTCTCTATAATATAGTAAATGGTATCAACATAGCAGCATCTACCTGGATAAAACTGTAGAATTCAGTATTCTTTGAGCAGACCCAGTTTGGTTAAGGGAACAGTCTCTAGCAGTGCTCTGCATCTTGTGCTTTGGGCAGTCTGCCTGCAGTGTCCTCCCTTTTCTCCTTCATAGGGCATCCAGCTGACAGAGCACAAGTTCTACAGGAGATGTTGTGAGTGCTGCAATGATTTCTCACAGCAAACCCACTTCTCTTGTCTCTTTCATGTCTTAATGCGTCATTTTTAAGCCTAAAATAGAAAGATTATTTCATTCAGGCTTAGCACATGGACACAGCAGGGTTTTTCTTTGAGACTTTTATTGCAGACTGCTGCCTGGACTGCGGCTGTTACAGGAGATGAGAAATATAACTGATGATTTATTGCTTTGTCTTGAACTGAAAATGGTACTTTATTTTAATAGATGACTTATCTGCTCTCCCATCTAGAGCATGGGGGTTATTAGAAATAAAGATAGGTAGTTGCAAAGATATAAGGCGTAGTTTAGAAATTCCTGAACTTCTGCTTGCATTACCCAGACTGACAATTATCCTGAATTCTTGTGTTGAAAGTGAGGTGGTCAGATTCCAACTGAAATTATGAATTCCCAGCCTGTAGGTGTGGGTTAGAGTGTCACTCAAATGACTGACAATAACTTGTTGGAATTCTACAGGGATTAGGTTATGTATTGTGGAGTTTTATTGTGTCTTTAGGTGTCTTTGTGATGAGACAAGGCTGAGGTGTGCTGGGCTGTTTGGTGCTTATGAGGCTCTCTTTGCTCAGGTTGCAGGCAGAGTTGCTGACGAGAGAGGCGCAGTGCTGGGACATGAGGTTGGATACTGTATCCGCTTTGACGACTGCACAGACCCACAGGCCACCAGAATTAAGGTGAAACACCAACAGGCTGTGGTTACTCTGAAGGGATCAGTTAAAACTCTAAGTATTTTTGCAAAATTAATGAGAACCTTGGGATGCCCAGTCAAGAGAATAGGTAACATTTCAGTTTCCCAAGTGGGTACCCCAAAATTGTGCTTGAAATGGCTTTGGCAGTCTAAACCTTAATAAAATGAGTACCTGTTCTATTCTGATAATCTGACAAGCACCATTTTAAATCTAGAGGGCAATTTCAAGGTATGGCCAGCTGTTGGTACAGCACTGGTATGACCTGGGTGTCACTCAGAGTCATAGGGAAAGGCTGCAGTGAATCACAGATTAAAAGTATCCTCCCCTAAAAATAGATTTTGATTAAAAACACAGATAAAACCCAAGATGAGTAGGCTGAGAGATAATTTGGTGGATTAAATAGCAACTTTGCAGCTGTTTTCAGTGCTGTTAGCAATGTTAGTGTTGCTTGTGTTCCTGCAGAAGAGGATTTGCTTTAGTTCTGGAATAGCAGTGATGATGAATGAGAAAATTTACTTTGTGATTTTTTTTCCAGAGGCTAGTGTTCATTTTACAGTGAAAGAAATGGATATATTTGTTCATTAAATAAAGCTGAATTTAATATTTTTTTAAGCATGATGATTATTCATTTAGAGTTGGAAATTTGGAGGGTTTTACCATCAATTCTTGCTTAGTCCAAGACCACAGTTGTAGTCACAGTCTAATTTGATAGATCATTAGAAAATTAAAGGAAAGGAAACATTCAGGCAAAAGCCTAGAAAATCATCTTTAAAAATCACAGTTAGTTGAGACTATATGATAAGGATTTTTTTTACTTTATTATTTTTTTTATATTTACTTGTAGTTTCTGACTGATGGTATGCTGGTGAGGGAAATGATGGCTGATCCTTTATTAACAAGATACAGGTAAGAAAACATGGAATGAGTGCTTGCTGAAGTTCAATTTGGTAAAAAAATGGGGTTTTTTCAAGCTATTATGGTAGCAATTTTATGAATTATTAGTGGCTATGATAAATTAAATACCAAAGAAGTGAAAATTATTGTAGAAATCTACTTCTTTATGTTGTAGAAACAACACTGTTTTTAACAACAACATTTTGTTGTTAGTTGATCATTGCAATACCAAATCCAACAGGATTTGATGCTGTAATTTTGAGACAAAAGCTAAGGGGGCCTTATGAAGTCTGAATTGTTTCATTTCCTAATTTTAGATTATTTTTTCTTCCTTATACTAATTCAAAAAATCATCAACAAACAGGCTTTTCTGATATCCAGGAAACCTGTGCAATGCAGTAAACATAGACTTGTTTTCTTCTACCCCTTTCCAAAAACTGGCCTTAATAGAGAACAGTGTGTTTGTCCCATGTGATATCAGGTGCATTTTTCTCCCTGCTCCATTGCTACAAGTTTTTTTAACTTCCCCAGTTCTGTAAGTGTCTGTGAACAGTAATAGTCCAGCAGCAGATTTCAAATAATGGTGTTTCTAGAAGACAGGGACACTGTTTCCAGTGTCAGTCAGGTAATTTCTGAAACCTTACCTTTCTGCTTTTTTCAGTGTCCTCATGCTGGATGAAGCTCATGAAAGGACTCTTTATACAGACATTGCCATTGGCTTGCTAAAAAAGGTAATTCTTTTTTAATTCACTGCAATTCTGTGATTTTAATTTGGTATTTTTAATACAGTTCTCTGTAAGTGTTTTAATTTCCATCCTTTTCATTCAACCTCTGATCCTGATGGCTGGTAATTGAGGGATGTGATTGCTGCTTCCTCATTTAGGGAGTGTGATTGCTGCTTCCTCATTTATCCTGCAGCCTGTTGTACATACCCAGCTATTTACTTTGGTCATCTGACATTCAGGATCCTCTGATTCTTCCCCTTCTGCTGAAATCTCTCCTTAGCTGATAGTACCAAAAATACACTGTTGATTCTGCTGCTGCTGATCATGTGAAGTGATCTGATAGGTGCTTGTTGCTGACTTTCAACCTGCTAAAGATCTGACTCCCACTAGAAATTAAGAATAGATTAAAATAACTGACTAAATGTCCTTAAAATAAATACACAAAACTCCAAACAGTAATCGGGTGCTTAGCATCAGGGTGATATGGCTGCCTCCTTCATCATCTGTTTTGTAGTTGAAAGGAGTTTTACAGAGAGCTTTCTGGTAATCTGGAGTCTCTAAATCTTGGTTCTAGTCTTGTATTTCAGAAAGCAGTTCTAACTCTGGGTGCTGTTGCTCTCTCTCCCAGGTTCAGAAGAAGCGTGGGGATCTTCGCCTGATTGTGGCTTCAGCCACCTTGGATGCAGAGGTAGAGCTCAGGGATTTGGGTTGGAGTGCAGTGACATTAGGGGGCAGCTCCACTGCCATTTATGTACAGCTTATCCTCTCTGCTGCTTGGGAGGCATTGCTGCTGCTTCAGTGGTGGCAGGAAAAACTCTGCTGTGGTTCATTGCTCTGTTTGGTTTTCATGTTCTATTAGCAAACTCTTTTGGATGTGAATTTAAATGTGAATTTACTTTTAAGGTATTGATATCTTTTTTCTCCTTATTTGTATTCTTCATGAAAATATGTCCTCTTGGCCTAGTTTATTAAGAGGCATTGATTTAGCTCAATTTTGCTGATAGAAATAATGAGGCAACTACAGACAAGTAAAAATAAGTGATAAATGAATAGATTTAATTTCAGTGAGATCTTACTAGATCTCTGATTGACTGTGGACACTTATGTAAACTTAGTAAGAACATCATTAATTTAATTTTGAGTAGGAACAAAAGAGGAACTCCTTTAAAGCCAGGCAGTGTTTCATGCAGCCCTGTGTTCTGCTTGCAGCAGCAGCAACAGGAGATGCTGTTTAGGGAGAGCACCTGCTGTGGGTCTGTTCTCTCTGAGCTGCCTCAGCATCTGCAGTAGTTGTAGTACAGACATTAGTCAGCATCTTCCTGCTGTTTCCCTCTACTGTGTGTTTGTGGACCTGCTGTTTGTTAATTTGTCTTTAAATCTGCAAGTCTCCAGGACACCATGAGTAATTTTCAGGAGTTTGCCACCTGCTATGTAATGAAGTACTTGGTCTAATTCTTTCAAACCTGTTAGTTTCATCAGAGATCTCTCAGTTCCTGCACTGGGGATTTGTGTTTTAAGAAAAACAAACCCCAAAACCAGTTTTACATTTATGTTGTCACCTTTGCTTCTGTAAACCTCACGTGTGTCTTCTCAACCTTGTGCTCCCCTAGCACAGCCTTTTCAGCCTCTCCTCATATGGCAGCTATTCTATCTCCTATATCACGTTCATTCCTCTTCTCCCTTCTCCTAACTGCTCTGCCCTTAATAAGATGTGGTGGTGAGAGCTTGCACGTGGCACTGAAGATGTGGGCACACGGATTTCCTTTAGTGACAAGTGTGCCATGAATGTTGGTAGTGTGCTGTGCTTTGGTAGTGTTTGCACTGCTGTATATTCTGCACAATACAGTGCAAAATTTTAACTGCCAGAAACCACATTTCAAATAGATGACAGTTAATCTAAAATGAGTTAATATCAGCAAAATGATTGGTGTGACTGTATAAACAGTTTTTTAATACTAAGAGTTGATGGTTATCTTTACAATGCTCATAAAAGTTGAGATGAATGATGTGGGTTCTTACGTTCTGTCTTTTGCTGTTATTTATTGAAAATACTTCATGACAATAAATCTGAATTTATGAAGGTGTCTCACGATGCATAAATCAAAAACTCTCATAAATCATGCCTAACTCTGCTTTTACAAAGTGAGATCTTGGTGTTCAGTAAAGGCTTTACAATTTACTCACTCATCCAAAAATGGATGAGAATATGCAGTCCCTACGCAAACCTTTTTACACCAATTATTTCTAAGTTCTTCTTAGCTTTGACTTTGCTGATGTGGTAGATCTAGCTAAAAGTTTCTTTATCTTTTTTCCAAATGTATCAGCTGATATAATTAATTTTATTTCCCTTTCCAATTTTTACTTTTCAAAGTAATAAACATGCAACACTGTTTGTGCTAAATGCCTGACCCCCAGGCAGAATAGAAGGCAACGAAATCAAACTTTCACATTTTTTAATTGGCACTGTCAAATTGAGGAAGTAAACATCCAAGTAGTAGTAATTTAACTTCTTTGTATCTTTAAGTTTTTCTCTCCATACCTTGAAATGTCAAGCTGAAAGTGTTTGTTTTTATTTTAATGTAGAAATTCAGGGATTTCTTTAATCAAAACGATACCGGTGACCCCAGCAAAGACACCAGTGTGATCCTTACTGTGGAGGGGAGGACATTTCCAGTGGACATCTTTTACCTGCAGAGGTGTGTTCCTGTCTGCCCTGTGCAGCTGTGCTGTCATTTTGTCTGTGTTAGAGCTCTGGTGTCCCAAAGCTGCTCTGTTTGTCCCTGCTGGAGGGGACGAGTCTGTACCTATTTTTCTGCTGTTTTCTCTCCTCATAGCCCTGTTCCTGACTATATAAAATCAACTGTGGAAACTACCATGAAAATTCACCAGATGGAGAATGATGGTGATATATTGGCATTTTTAACTGGCCAGGTAAGACATAAGATTTTTTTTTTTTTTGCTTTACAATGCTGTATTATGAGCTTTGCAAAGCTGCCTCAGTCTCCTGAGGCTTTCCCTAGTTGTGCTTACTTTAGTCTCAATAAAGATGACAAATATTTCTGTATTGATGCGAGCAAAATTAGGCCAGCCCCAAAGATGTGAAGACGATATATGGCCTAAATTTATCAAAGCTAGTGGTGGATGATAGTTTTTGTCATTTAATACTGTATTTTCTCAGCCTTGTTAGTGAAAGGAATACTCTGTGGTTTACTGGTGCAAGTCACACATATCCAGCTGTTAAATTGACAGTGAATAATCATTAATAGTTAAGACAGATGGAATTTCTATTTGTTAGGCCTAACATCTGAAGTGTTTGACAGAAAAACAAATTGCTATGAGATCAAAATGTACTGTTCTCTTCTGCTCTATTGATGCTTGTCAGCTAACTTTGCAGCTGGGAAGAGTAAATGGGAGGCAACTCATTTCTCCAGTGAGGAGTTACCTTGAAGAGCTTCAATGACATCTTGAATATTTTAAAAATCAATTTCTCCTCCCCTTTATTGATTTAACTTTGGAATAATGAATTTGGTATTTCATGAGGCAGTGTTTGAATGTTTTGTTTTCTATCTTTAAGAGTGAGATACCACAGCTGAGATTAAACATGAAGTTGAACAAGAGGTGTCAGTGCTGTTCCTGTGCCATTCCTGATCCAGGCCCACAGCATTCTGCACTGCCAAAATATTTTGGCCTCCCATTTTGCTCTCACCAGTTGAGATAGACAGGAAAATTAACCTGCTTCCTCCTGAGCTTGGTTCACTCCTTCCCTGTGATTTTGCTCATGTGTTTGTGATATGACATTGACTCAAACACATATATAAAGCTTTATTTATTATTACTAGCAATTTATCTTAAAAATATTACAGCATTGAGTGAGCTAGTCAGAGTCCTGGAGTTTGGACAATTACAGTGGTATGATTTGGTGCAGTTTTTGTATGTAGGTGGCAGGAATGTGCTGTTAAAGTGCAGCCTCTCTCCCTGTGTGCTCTGGCTGCAGGAGGAAGTGGAGACTGTTGTTTCCATGCTCATAGAGCAGGCTCGGGCCCTCGCTCGCACCGGGATGAAGAAGCACCTCCGTGTCCTCCCTATGTACGCTGGGCTACCTTCCCCTGAGCAGCTGAAAGTGTTTGAGAGAGTCCCTCACACTGTCAGGAAGGTGAGCTCTTGTGTCTGTCTCACTCTCCACCACCCAGAAGGTGTCTGCAGCACACAGGCTGCATTTATCAGGTTCACAGCATGGGACTGCAGCAAATGCTGCTTTGAGGGAGGCTTTCTGCATCTCCCATCAGTGCCTGCCAGCTTTCAAACCAGGAACCAAGAACATGTTCCCTGGCTTCCCTTTCCATCTTTGATGACTCCTAGGCATGTCTGTTCCAGCTCTCCTGGCTGCCTCATCAACTCTGCACTTTATAAATACCTGCATACAACTTTGTTTTTGTCTTCATTCGGTTGCAGCTTCTTACACTCTGAACTCCTCTGCTTTTACCTTTTCCTTTCTTTTTGTGATCCAAATGTCCATGGCCGTTTTCCACCAATAGTGGAAAATTAGTGACAGAGTGGGTAAGCGCTGTATTTTCATCTAAGGAGCAAATCCAAACTTACTTGATTTTAGTGGAAAAAAAAGCTTTGTTTTGATTTCTGCAAGACTTGTTTGGACATTTAATGTCACAGAAGTATATAATTGGATGTGATTAGTGCTTTCTGCTTGTGCAGAGCCTTTGTTGGGCTGAAATAAGCTGACAAAACTACACCAAGGTGATTTGTAATTCTTGTGTAAGTCCTACACAAAGACTTGTGTTATTCTTGTTCTACTGGAGTTTGACAAGTGAAATTGTTCATCTGGCTTTGAAGAACATTTAGTATAAATACTTTTCTCTGGGATATGACATTAGTCAATTAACTTCCAAAATTTACTTTTAATTTAAGGTGAAATAAGCATTATATTTCCCCCTATTGTCTGGGAACAATTATTTTTTAATGTTTTAGGGCATACATATATAAGTGAATCCTTGCAGGAATGCTGAATGTGGAACTGTTAATCAGCTCTGTTCCCCTCTGATCCCCAACCTCCTTCCAGTGTACAAAGAACAGTTCAGTCTAACTGAGAAGCAGAAAGAAAATATTCTTTGTTTGCTACATAAGAACACTTGATTTACAGCCAGTTAATCTTTTTCTCTGCAAACACTGCCAATGATTTTCTCTGCAAACACTGCCAAGCTCTTCTTTTATGAAGAGAGAATAAATTTGAATAAGAAAGTGATTGTGAAGCTGTGAGAACTGCTGTGCAAACTGAGCTTATTCCAAGCTGACAGCTCCTTCTGCTGCTCGTACTGTATCTTTTTGTGCTCCTGAGTGTGTCCTGGGCCTGTCATGGCTGAGATGTCTCACTGGCTGGTTGTGGGAAACAGAAAAAGCAAAAAACTCTCAGAGCTGTGTGGATGCAGGCCTAGAGATAGAAAGATGCAGGAACAAGGACATGCAATAATGAAACTGTGTTTCTATGCTGTGTAGAGGTAGGCAAGCAGAAAGATGCGTCAAGCAAGATAATAGAAAAGTTTAATAATGAGGCTCTGTGCTTTGTTTCTAGAAGAGTACAAAAAGTTTCTGAATAGCAAGAAATATGAAACAAGCACCTATTGTTAGATATAAGGGAAACGTGTAGTTTTAATGATTGGTTTATGCAGATGTCTGTAGGCTCTTAACAATTTGCTATTGGTTAGAAAACTTCTAAAAGGCCTTGTAACAAAGAGAACTTTGGCTGCTGTTGGCAAGAGGTGAGCTGTTGCCATCTTTTAATTCACCCTGTGATGAGGCTGATGTTGCAGTAAAAGCTCAAGGAACGTCTCCCAGCAGTCCCATCCTGTTCTTGGAAATATGTTTCATTACAATTTGGGATGGGAGGAATAATGATACAAAACTCCAATCTTCTTCAGAGGGCATATAGTGGAGGTTTATTAGAAACACACTGTTTTTATACAGCACTTTGGTACAATGAATATGATTGGTCATTTAGAGCCTACACCTTTTTGTAAACATCTTTGCCAGTACACAAGTTGGAAAAACACCAGGTGTCAGAAGTGGGATATATCTACAAGGATTGTTTGGATTCCTTCTTACGATTTCCCAGGCCAGAGTGGGAAAGTTGTGTACTTGGCTTTCCCACAGGCTCAAACTGGTGCCTGAAGCCTGAAAATCTATTTTCTGACTGCTGTCAGTTCCCACATGTATCTACCCAACAGCTGGTGTTAGGCTGATGGGGTCACTGAGGCTGGGCAGCTCACGGGATCCTCTCTGTGCCTGTGCCTCCAGGTGATCGTTGCCACCAACATTGCTGAGACCTCCATCACGGTGCACGGCATCTCGTTTGTCATCGACTGTGGCTTTGTGAAGCTGAGGGCCTACAACCCCAAGACAGCCATCGAGTGCCTGGTGGTGGTGCCCGTGTCCAAGGCCTCGGCCAACCAGCGGGCAGGGCGCGCCGGCCGCAACCGCTCCGGGAAGTGCTACCGCCTCTACACAGGTCAGCTGCTGCTCCCACCTCCTGCCTCTGCACGGGGCTCTTGTCCTGTGCTGGTTTGAGAGCAAAAGCAGTGAGAGACTCCAAGCCAGGAATACAGTTCAATAGGAGAGAGAAAAAAAAGTAAAATGAAATAAAAGCAATAGTACAAAAGGCCACTGACAGGGTCAGAACACAACCTGACACCCTGTTAGTGAGGGTGGTGGTGGCAGTCCAGATGAAGCGCTCTTGTTGAAGCAGTGATCCTGTAGAAAGCTCTGGTAGCTCTTGTCCTCTGGGAATCCAGTGGGTGAGGGCCCTGTGCTGTCCCAAATCCCAGATTATATCCAGGTGGGAATGCCTGGCTCCTCCCCTGGGCAGAGCATCCCACAATGGGCTGATCTCACTCCCTGAGTCCTGCAGGGGGTCCTTGATTGCCCATTGAACAGAGAGAGCTCCAGAGGAGTTACCTGTGAGCCAGGGCAAGGCCTTGGTGGCCCATGAACAGGAGATATCCAGAGGGAGGGCAAGGGAAACACTGCCCCAGCTGGTTCCAACAGCTCCTGAAGGTGGGGATAGAACACAGACTGTGGGCACATCTTACACTGGAACCTAGGACATGTCTGTAGAGTGAGATTAAGGAGAAAAAACTGTGTTTCTTCATGTCTCAAAAGAAGAAAATTTCCTTTTGTTGTTCCTCGGGTTTGTTTAGAAATGCCGTGTTCTTATGTGCTAGGTGTTAGAAATGGAATCTTCTTGTGAGTCAGAAGCACAAATGCAGCAGAGTCAGCAGCTGCAAACATGAAATGTTACTGCAGCTCTTAAAGTGGTGTGCTATTAAGAAGTTTGTTCTTTAAGGATTTTGGTGTTGAGGAGTTTCAGTTGGTCATACTTACCAGTGGTGCTCTCTTCTCTGACTGAAGTCTTCAGAGACCTTGCATTTAACAAAAGGGCTCTGGAAATCCTTGAGGTAACTCAGAGAAAACTTTGTGTCTCTTTTTTTCCTAGGAATAGCTGCCAAGCCCAAATTCTTCCCTTGAATCAATGACCCTGGCAGTGCACAAAAATTGCTGTTATAAATCTGTTGGCCACCTCATCCTGTCCAGAGAGCTGCAATCAAAGTGTCTGTTCTCAGCTGCTTAATGAGAAGAGGCTTTGCAGCTGAACACTCCCATTGATGATGGGCTTCAGGTCCCCTCTAGTTTTACTGGAGCTCTGAGACACTGGAGATGAAGCATTTTCCTTTAAAATGTGTGTGTGCTTGCCAGCAGTTGCCATGTTCAACCAGGCCATGATTTATGGTCTAAATTTATATGTATCCACTAAGAATCAGGAGACAATATGTGCTACACAATATCCCAAGCTTACATAGCTGTGTGAGTGTTTTACTGCAGAAACCATGACTACACTGAAGATATTTTTGTGTGCTCAGGAGCTGGTCTAGGGAGTGCTTTAAGAAGTGTTTTAAAGGAGGAAAAAATATAAAAGAAAAGAAGAAAGTGCACAGAGTAAACAACAGCACCTAGGAAAGGTTTGAGATAGAAAGGGGTTCTGTAGAAATGAAAATAGTTTGGGTGAAAATAATGTAGAATGTGCCTTTTTTACTGCAGAACTAACGGCTGGTTAGCGGAAGGTTACAAAGGTTTTATCCTTACACAGGGTATTTTTCCAGACTTGGACTTTATAGTGAACATGGTTTTGAAAAGGCATTGTTAAATAAATTGTTTTTCCATCCTTAATCTTTATTTAAAATATATATTTTAAACCTCCATTTGTTTGAGTAGTTACAAAAATAGTGTTCTTGTATGGAAAGCATGCTGCTTTGGAACTTCTCCATATCTTTTTAGAAAAATGCCTTTTTTGTAGTATTGTACCCTGCCTTTTATTATCTGACAAAAGCATTAAACAGAAGAGAAACAAAACATTTCCAGATTTCTGTGAAGAATTTATAACATTTCAGATTGAAATGTGGGTGAGTGAACTACAGAATAAACACTGTAGCCAAAACCATTCAATTTCTATTTAAATAGAAGTAATGTAAAATACAGTAATTGAAGAAAGATCATCTTTGGGTCAGAGATCATCTTTTAACACCTGTTAAGTATCCATATGTGATAATTTAAACTCAAAATGGGTATGATTCTGTTGTGATGACAGCACAGAATGGGAGTTAAAGCTCAGTCCCTGTTGTTTTTTTCTCCCCACAGAGGAGGACTTTGAGAAGCTGCCCAAGTCCACGGTGCCGGAGATGCAGCGCAGTAACCTGGCCCCTGTCATCCTGCAGCTCAAGGCTTTGGGCATCGACAACGTGCTCAGGTTCCCCTTCCTCTCGGTGAGTTCTGAAGGCTCTCACCTGTCCTGGGGCTCAGGAGAGAGCAGGAGATGGGTTGGTGGTAGCCCACACAACATTCACCGTGGCCCTGCTGATCTGGAAAGCTTTGTCCCCTGTCAGGCAGCAAAGCTTGTTCCTGGGAACCAATGGTGCAAATAATGTGTGTGACCACTTAAAACAACCATGTATATTCCAGAGTTTGATGTTAAAATTGTTGAGGAGTCAGGAAAGTTTTAAAAAGACAAACTGTGAGGTTCTGTAGAATTGTAACTGCAGTCCTTTGCACTGAATTTATGAAGAGGGAAGGGTGTGAGAGCTCTTTCTTCATATTGCAGCAGAGAGTAGGTAGTTAAGGATTTTGCAAAAGAGGAAGATCTCTGAACTCATGTTCTATGCTGAACTCATGTTCTATGCTGAACTCATGTTCTCTGCTAATAACTTCAATCAATGCACATTTTCTCTTCACAGCCACCCCCTGCACAGTCAATGGTGCAAGCTTTAGAGCTGCTGTATGCTTTAGGAGGTGAGATTTTAATGCTTTACTTTATTTGTAGCTATATTACAGGAGTTGTGAAAGAAAACTGTAATTTGTATTTGGTGACTGGACGGACATTAATAAAATTTTTAATTGAGAGCTGTGCTCTGAGAAAGAAAGAGAAACACAGCTGTGACTGGTGGAAACTTTTTGTTGGTGGGTTTTTGGAGTGTACCTCAGTCTTTTCTGGATTTACTTTATTTTCTTTCGGTTATTTCAGACAGATAAGGAAGCAAACTGCAGGAATAGGGTTTAAACTAGAATGTAAATGAGTATTTTAGCTATCTTATCTGTATTTCCTTGCAGTTTCATGGGAGGAAACCAGCTATTTGTCCTTGCTAGGAACAGTGCTCTGAGCTGATGAGGATGTTTGTTTCCTGGCAGATCCTCTGTGTTCCTTCAATCCTTAGAGTGGTATGAAGATAAAAATGGAGTTTGGACACTAATTAGACCAGTGGAGGAGTTGACACTAAATTTGCCTACATACAGTTAGATAAGTTGTTACATATCTAAGACTTGGTGGGGTGGTCTTTTATTTCATGTTACTGTGCCAACAATGGAAACATGTAACACTTGCAGATATAAACAAAAAAAGTTGTAAGCAAAGGTTTGACTGTAATAACCCATAATTTATCAAGGCTGATAAGTTGCTGATAGCAGTGTTGTTGTTTTAAAAAGCATAGTGTGTCTATTGTAAAATTTCCTGTTAACACATTGCAGTCATTATGTGATCTTGCTGTGTGTGTGCTGGAACTCTGCCTAACCATTGTGAGTCAAATGTGATGCCTGAAATTGGGAGAGCTCAGTCCCTGGAGTCTGTGTATGAAACCCCACAGAGTGTGTGATAGTTTTCAAACTGCCTCCTTGCTGTGATTTTGAAGGTTTGACTGACAAAAGTTATTAAGAGCTAATTTAGTTACAATTTTTAAAATGAATTCATTTAAAATGAATTCTCTGCTCTGGGTGCAGGATGGGCTGTGCTGAAAGGCTACACCTGCTATAGTGTAGTGCTCTTCATGTTAGTGCTGTTGGTCCTGAGCTGAGGCAAAGTTCAAACTCACAGAAAGTCAAACTGTTCTGATTCTATTAGCTGTGATTACAGGATACAACCACTAATAAACCCCCCTGATCATCCCTAAAACCAGCACATTTTCTCCTGGATGAACTGGAGCTCAGATTTTCAAGGCAGTGTGTGTGATTCAGTGCACAGCTTGCTGGCTTTTCATGCTTTTAAATGTATGCTGCTTGCAAAGACACTGCTCTAGTTTTAGTATTGAACTTGCCAGTTATGGACAAGTCAACAGATACACAAAAACTTGTAATGAAAAGAAAAGATTAGTCTGACAGATCTTGAGAGCATAATTCAAAGTACTTTCCTACTATTTAGCTACTTAAAAGAGTATATTTTTTAAAATTCTGTTCTCTGTGTTACTAATCACAGCATGTTCTCCAATTCATTGTGCAGTCTGAACAAACACTGTTGGCATATGGTTTAGTTTTAGGTGGTTCTGTGAGGAGCAGGGACTTGGACTTGAGCCTTGTGGGTGGGTCCCTTTCAACTTGAGATAGTCTGATTCTAAGTGTGTTCATTCTGGTTTTATTCATTGTGCTGCTGTTGGATACTTTTAACACTCAGATCACACTGTAATAATATGTTTTTATACACAGTTTTCAATTCCTTTTTGTGTGGTGAGTGGGATGCCTGCTGCCTAATTTTGTTTATAGGAAGAACTGGTTTTTTGACAGCTATTTAATCTTTTTGAATGCAACAAACTAAACAAAACAGAAACTTGATGTGAGGCCAAGCAATCAAAACTAAGCTCTGTTTGACTTTAGCTCCTTGTTTGTAGCTAATTCACAGTTGACAGTATTTGCTCCATAACGTAAACATGAGGCAGCATAAGGGAGATTGTGTGAGTTTTGGAAGCTTCCAGAGGTTTGTGGCTGTTTTCAGGCCACTCACAGATGCTGTACTGTAACTAGGGGCAGTCTGCTCCCTTTTTATTCTCATGGAGCTGTAACTGTGCTTGGCCAGGATTTTGCCCTGTGCTGGTTCGGTTCCATCTCGCAAAGGAGGGTTTCACTTAAGGCACTTGGTTCTTGGCAACCTCTGCAAGCTTAGAACAAGGACCTTCACAGTGGCTCAGGAACGTGTTGCAAGGATGAATTCACAGCCAAAACCACCTTAGGGAAATGGAGAGGAAAGTTCAATAAACTCACTGATTAGCTGGGTGATGTTTTGGCAGAAGTGTTCTGCTCATGTAGCTTCAAAGAGCTCTTGTTCTCTTTGCTGCACAGCTTTGTAGCAGAACAGAAGTGCTGATCTTGGTGTTTCAGATGGAAAGAAGTGTGTGTGCATGTGTGTGATACATGGATGCACTCTTCAGTTTTTGCTGAAGTTTAGGGTGGAGTTAAGTTTTAGGTGGTTTATTACAAAGATTTTATATAAGGTGCAGAGGTGAAGCTGCCCAAGCATTTGCAGGTGCAGTGAGGATTAAATTTCTCTTACACAATTAGGAACATCAATTTCATCACTGGCATTGCAGCCACACACAAAAAGGCAGTTTGGGGTCAGGCCCCTGTTGTGCCAGCGTGGTGCCATCTCCAGATGCTCCTAAGGCTGAGATAGCTGTGTTGGATAAACACATCACTGTTTGTAGAGGGATTATTTTTAACGTGGTGCAAACTGATTACATCAGGAGTATCTCTCCTCAGCCTTATCCTTTGATGCCCTTTTGAGAGTCTGAGTTGTCAGTTGGAGTTTATTTGTTTTAAGCATAATTGAAGAGGTAAATAAGCAGGCAAAAAGTGGCTTTCTTTTTAGCATTATTTCAGGTCTTTTTTGAAGATTGGCTTATGAGTTGTCACCTATCAGAAACAACCACTCTACCTAAGTTTAAAAAGGATAGTTTTAATCCCTCAGCTTGTCACACACTGGTGGTTGTTACTTGAAACATTTTAGTGCCATGGTACTTGAATAATCTCTTCTGAGCATGTTTAATTAAAATCTTCGTAATATCTTTTTCTAAGATCTTTAATTTTCTTTATTTATGGGGATTCAGTGATTGGTTCTAGCATTCTTTGAAGGAAGCTTTCACCTATTCCAAACTGGTATCCATTGCAGGCTATGCAAGCTTATTGCTACAAATAGATTGGTGCACCAGACATATATAGATCATGCAAAATTTTACTGACATTTGTAGGATGCAGCAGAAGCCAAAAGATTTTGGCTTGATGCACGTGTAGAAAGTGGTGCATGAACATGTGGAAATGTCTCCTTTTCCCTACTTAGGAATGCAGTTGTCTTTCTGTAGATGAAAACCTATCTAAGCTGTTCGTTGTGGTAGAATTTAAACTTGTCATGTGGCACTAGTCAAATGAAAGCTATCATACCTTAATTTTTGCAGGTGCTGTGACTTTGTGTTTAAATATATTAGTTCACCATTGCACCACAGCTGCCTTTGGTACCTGTTTCTGAGGAAAACACTGTGACATTATGTGAAAAGCCTGGTAGGTTTTGTTGGACAGTGTAGGGGTGTGTGAGTGAATTACTACATTGTCATGAGTTGATAGCATATCAAATAATAAAATAAACACTGGCTGGAGGGATCTGTGGGTTCAGACATGCTGACATGACTTACAGGAGATCTCATTCCTTGACCTGATTTGTGGTTTTGCTTTTCTCTGTGAAGCAGAGCTGCAGTGCAGCTGTGGCTTTGTCACCATCACACAGTCTGACAAATAATGTGTTTATGTAATGTGGGAGCCACAGCTGTTTCCTCAGGTCACTTTGCTGTGGTTGGTTATGCAACCTGCAGTGCCCCAAAGTCCTGTTATTGGGCTCTCACTCACCCCTCCTTGTGTAGCCTTTCTCTTGTGCTTTACCTCTTTGTCATACCTCATACAACTTGAAGTTTTCTCCTTCAATTTCTCTTTCTCTTGAAGTTTTCTCTTTTGATTTTTACTCTCTGCTGCCTTTCTTAGCAAACTTTTTTCCTTATTATTGTTCCCTGTGTGTTGTATTTTTTAATTCTGTGTCCTCTTGCAAAGGAAAGGCTTTTCCATTTCAATCTTTCCCTGAAATCTCAGTATAAAGCTCAGAGTTAGACTGTGACCTGGTGCTTTGCGTGGGTCACCCTTGCTGTGGGGATTTGACTGAAGGGAGCCAAGCCTCTAAAATGGGAAATGTGCAGGGTTACTCAGGAAGAACTGGGCATCACAGATCAGGCTGTCCCTCCTGTGCATCTCCAGGGAAAAGGCTACAGCTGGAACATGACTGGAGTTGGGTGGGTGATACACGAGGCTGACTAAAATGTAGAAAACCTTCATCAGCTGTGCATCTCTTGTTTAGGTAGTAATAAATTCTTTTTCTCCATCACCTAAGTAGATGTGCCTAGAAAAGTGATACCCTGCTGTCAGCAGTGCTTCCTGTTTCTGCAGTAATGCAATAGTGTTCCATATTTATCCTCATTTTCATTCTCATCTGCTTTACATCCCCATGAACAAAGATTGTTCCCTGTTACATGTTTAGATGTTACTAAATATTCTAAAAAGTGATCAGAGGTCTAACAACTGACATCCTCTCTGGCCATGGCATTGACTTGGACTGCAGGCTTTTAATTATGACAGTAACAGTAAAAACTTGGTCAGAATTAAAAAACCTGTGCGTTCAAGTATTTTTGGAAAAAAAAAATTTCTGGTGACCTGCGGGAGAGTAAATGGGTATCATGAATTGCCTTCAAGCTTAGTGTAATATACACTCAGCAACTTAAGGAACATTTGTATATTTTAGCTTGTACTTCTGCTCTTTAGCACAGTTTAAGTCTCAAAGAAGCCTTGCTGTGCTGTTTTGCCTGTGTCCCAGCTACATTTCTTGATGTGCTGCAGGTTTGGATATGCACTGCCGACTAACAGAGCCTCTTGGAATGAGAATAGCAGAGTTCCCTTTGAATCCCATGTTTGCAAAGATGCTTCTGGAATCAGGTAGGAGAAAAAAAGATCAGTTTCTTCACAGTCATGTAATTGTAATGTATTGCTAGGCATTTGCCAAACTCAAGCTATCATCTTGGTGTGGTCTGCAGTGAAAAGAATTGCTTAAAATATCTGTTAAGTAATTAGTCTAAGACATTTCAGTCTATTAAGTCTAACATTTGCCTCTTAAGTTTTCCACTGAAAACATTCACTCATACTTAAAAAATCCATGATTTTATGTATTTTTGTTTTAAATACTATAAAAACATATTCTACTTCTTTCTCATTTTATTCTCTGTGGGAGTAAGTTAAATGGTAGATTTCCTTTACTGAATTTCTCCATTTACTCTTCAGGAAACTTTGGCTGCTCCCAAGAAATTTTGACAATTGCTGCCATGATGCAGATTCAAAACATCTTTGTGATCCCTCCAAATCAAAAAAACCAGGCTGTAAGTTCAGTTGTCTCCTTTTCTGTTTGTTGGTTCCACATTTCTGGGCTTCTGGCAGGTATTTTACTGGTGCCTATTACAGACAGCAACTTTGTGTGAAAATAAAACAAGGTCTGGAATTGTATCTGTGTGTTGCAGGTAAAAGAAGAATCCAAATAACAGGGGAACCTTAGAGTGCTAAAAAACTCCTTCTGAGGGCCAGAAACATGAAAGGTTATAAACCAGTATTGGTCAGTGTAAGGGTTTGCAAAAAAATCCTAAAAATCTTGCCACAGAGCACCTCCTTTTGAGATTAACAAAACAGGAAAGATGTAGCAAATTCTTAATAGGTACCAGGAGCTTAATTTTAATGAATGGACATTCTTTATCTTCATTTTTCTAATTTCAGTTTTAGAAGTATTCCTGAGTGTAGGGGGGCTAGTAAAGTATTGCTGCTGCCCAGAGGAGCTGCCCTAGATGGTAAGAATTTTAAGAGGCCCCAGGAAATACAGAGCTGAAGGGAACTGGGCATGTCAGAGATGATTTCAGCAAAAATCAATCCGCCTATAAAATGATATTTCTTGTTCTGCAGGCCAGGCAACACAGGAAGTTTGCTGTTGAGGAAGGTGATCATCTGACCATGCTGAATGTTTATGAAGCCTTTGTCAAAGTAAGTCAGTTCAAGTGGATGTGGATTTGCAGGAATGGGAGGAATTTGAGTTTCTTACTTCTGAATCTGGAAGTTCTGGGTACAAAAAGTCCTCAAAGCTGAGGACTTACCAAGCCTGTCAAGTGATAATTCTACATTAAAAGACTCTCTGGTCACCATTTGCCACAGACCTTCCACAGTTCCTCTGAACAGGGAGTCAAAGAAAATTTTGTTGGGGTAGAGCATGGAAATGTTATGGGTAGAGAGCTGTTTTTCAAGGATACAGGGATTTAGGCTTGGGAAAAAAATGTCCAAATTTCCAAAGATATTATTATTTTCTCATGTTTTACTGATGATAATCTGCATTTAAATCTGCCAATCTTTTTTTCTGGTGTTAATTTAAACTCATTGATGATCATACCATGTTTTTCATTGACCTTATGTTTTTATCCTGAGGTCTAACACCAACTTTAGTACTGCTCTGTAAGCTGAAGTTTATTTAATAGCTTTGACGTTGCCACACCTATTTGGGAGAAGTGTATTTTGCTGGTATAAAGCAGTTCAGTAGTAAAACACTTGCAGCAGTGCTGAGTTGAACCACCCAAGTGTTTAAAGATGACTTTTTTTCCCCATCCACAAAGCAGCCAGGCAGGCACCAACTGAAATGTTTCCCTTCACATTTTGTATCTGTGTAATTTTCTTAGAAACAGTCAGATGCAAAAACTCCTGGAGGGAGTGCTGGTTTCTGGAGAAGCAGCTCTTGGCAGAGAGACCAGTGAGAACAGCACTGAAAAGATTGTTTATATTTTGAGGTTGAAAACAGATGAGTTTATGATCTGAGAGAATTAAATGGAATGACTGATGCTCTTCTCTTGCCCCACATACAAAGAAATGAGGCACATCTCTTTGAAAATATCCCATAGCATTTGATCTGCTATTTACAAGTTTGAGACTTTTTTTTAGTTATTAGTGCTACATCCCCTTGTTAGTTGCTCTGTAAATGTGTAATTTTCAAGGAAAACCACAATAAATGTGTTGTAAGAGGCCAGAATTAAAACAGAGCAAGTCTATCCAAAAAAGATTGGGTTTGCTTTGCTGATGGTATCTCACTGAGGTTTTTTTTCTCTTCTCCCTGTACAGCACAGCAAGAGCTCCCAGTGGTGCCAGGAACACTTTCTGAACTACAAAGGGCTTGTGAGAGCTTCTGTTGTAAGAGAGCAGCTGAAAAAACTTCTCGTCCGCTTTAAAGTGCCAAAGAAGTCCAGTGAAGGTGATTTTTTTTAAGCCCCTGTCCAATACATAGTGAAGATAGTTTCCAAACTGTCAGTCTGCTCCCTGCTTTTCTTGTAACCTTTGGAGTATTTTTATCCTGGCCTCAAAATAACATTAATTTAGACCAGATTTTTTTTCCTAAAAATGGCTGCAGAAGAGCACTTTAGCCTATTTGTACAATTAAATTTTAGTCCAGTCTTCATTAGTTGAGATTTCCAGCAAAAGTTACAGCCACTGATGATCTATTTAATGGACAGATTTTCCAAAAGACTTATAAATAGGTCATCCTGTTCCCTCCTTGTCTTTTCAAAAAGGCCATTTTTGTTCAAAGTGCTGTTCCATCTTTGGGATGTGATTTCCAGCTGTGCTGTGTGTGCCAGCACTGGTTCTTAGCACTTGTCTCTGCCTGCTCTGAAAAATCAACTTTCAGTGCTCAGCTGTCACACTGGGCTGCTTTAGGGACTGCAACTCTGCATGGAGACACAGTGGCAACATTCATTTTTTAGGCAGCAATTTTTGCTTTGCTGTGAAATTGAAGTCAAAAGGAATTGCAGGGTTCATCTGCTCTCCTGCCTTTGCTATCAAAGCCTGATGCACTCTGAAAAGTTGTTTGAGATGATTAAGTGGTATTTTAGGGATTTTTGCCATTCCATTGACTCATCTTACAGAAAAATTCTTCTTTCCAGGTGATCCAGATCCTGTTTTGAGGTGCATAGTTTCTGGATTCTTTGCTAACGCAGCAAAATTCCACTCCACAGGAGCTTACAGGTGACTATATACAGATTCACTACAACTGGTGCTTGCTTGGAAAGCTCCTCTGATTAATAAATCTAAGTTTAATCAACAAGCAGATGTTTCTCCTAATTTGCAATTAGGAACATGTGGCAATGGATACAGTAAATATTTGGAGTGCTGTATTTGCAGACTGCCTCAGTGCTTATCTCTTCTCTTTGGCAAATATAACTAAAAATATTGATAGTGGGAAGCTGCTACCAGTAGTCATTAGATTGCTTAAAGTTAAGCAAGTACAGTTGTAGTGCAGTAGTGTTGTAGCACTCCCAGAGCACTGAATAAAAGCCTGAAATGCTACTTTTCATTTAATGGAGATAAAACTCTTTTAGGACATCAATTTATCCAGTGTTCCTTTGGCAAGCATTTAAGCCTGGTTTCATCTGTTCATTAAATGTAAATGTTGTTAATTTACTCCAGCCCTTTCATTCTTGCTGTTATTAAACATTCGTGCTGGGGCAGAAAGGAACCAAATGTTAAGCAATAAAGAGAGGCACAGTCTGAAATAGTATTTTGCTTTCAAGGACTATCCGTGATGACCATGAGCTTCATATCCACCCCAGCTCAGTGCTGTATGCAGAGAAACCCCCACGCTGGTAAGTTAGAGCTGCTTTCTCTTCTTTGGAGATTTTTTTAAGGGATTTGCAGCATCCAACTTGAATTGCTTCTCTCCATTAGTGGGGGAATAGATGTAGAAGGTCATAGTTCCCACAGGGAGAATCCAAATGGCCACATTTTTAGGGAGTGTCTGAATAAATGAGGGAAATAGGGTGATGTTTGACTGTCAAAGAAACCTGCAGAGGCTGCAGAGCAGAGCCAGGTGATCCTGTTCAGTGGGCACCACATCTTGCACTGCATATTGTTCTCCAAGTAGTCTCTGTACCTAAACAGAGCTAAGGTTAATTTACTTTTATTAAGCTCATTAAGGAAATATCCTGTCAATCAGGTGCTGCAGAAAAGGCAAATGGATTGCAAGGAAAGGGCTTACACATAAAATGCATGATGTGAAAAATGATGGCTGTCCAGCAGATTGAGGAAAGAACTGGCTGTGCTTCCCATTAGCTGGGATATGATCATTCCATTTGCAGGTCAAAGGTCCTCAGATAACAAACAGAAATGTGTGTTGAACTCTCAGGTCAGCATGGTCAACTTGAAGTGTTTGGAGTTTCTTCCTTCACTGCCTGCTGCTGAGACTTGGAAGGATAAGCTTGGCCTGGTGTCATGGCATCCTGTCACACAGGAGTTTTAACTTATTCAGCAATCTAAATTTCAGTGCTACTGCAGCCTGGGCAACCATCCTCTGCTGAGGGCCTCAGTTCTGTCTCTGCTACAGGTGTATAGGAAATTTTCATTCTGGTTTGTTTTCCTCTGATTCATTTTTAGTTGTGTTAGTCAGGACACATTTGGCAAAGAGAATTTTGGACTCTTTGCTTTTGAGAGCTAAATTCCAATTCATGAGAAACTACAAACCTCAGGTGTTTGCAGCTCTGCTGTGTGTAGAAGGCAAATAGTGACTTAAGGATTTGGTAGCTGCCCCTTCAGTGCAAGGGTTTGCACTTTCTTGGGAAAATGCCCTTACCTACTGAAGGTGACCTCAGAAACAGATTGCCCATGCTGGCAGCCTGACTGTGCTGGCAGTGGGGATGAGCCCACATGGTTGGATGTTCCTGAGTCTCTTCCCAGGAGATGTTCTGGCAGGAGTTAAAGCTGATTTCTTCCTCTGATGCTTGTCTCACTTGTGTGCAGACTGGCGCCAGGGATGGTCATGCTGGGGTTTGTGCCCTCCTTGTTGTGGGCGCAGGGTTTTGGTGCTTTGGACATCTTCCCTTATGATATCACAGAGTAATTCATGTTCTGTCTTCCAAAGCATCAGCTGTGAGTCCCCCTTGACCCTATTATAAGAAACATTCTTTCATGTATACCTTGTATCCATATGGTCTGGTAGTATGTGAGATTGTTTTCATGGCAATCTAAAGATTTTCTTAATGTGGAGAACTCTGACCAACCAGAGAGAAGGATCCAAGAGGCTGAATTACAGCTCAAAGACTCTCTTGTCACTCTGTAAGTGCCACTTCTGGCAGCATGTATGCAAAACTGTCTGAATATGCTGTTAATCAGCTCTCCCTCATTGCCTGACAGCAAACACTCTTCATTTTTGTCTCCTTTCTCCCAGGGTAGTCTACAATGAAGTCATACAGACTGCTAAATACTACATGAGAGATGTGACAGCTGTTGAATCCTCCTGGCTCTTGGAGCTGGCACCTCACTTTTACCAGCAAGGAACGGTACGGAATCGGCATAAAGGCCAAACGGTACCATTGCTGCAGCAGCAGCTCTTGTGTCTGAACTTTCTAAGGGTTTATGTTTTACTGTGGTCTAATGGGACAGAAATCAAGTTGGCTCTGCTCATTGTAGTGGTTTTAATAAAAGGAGGGGGTACAGTACAGAAATAGAAGTTGTTTTATTACAAGCTGTAATGTCACTTTGGGGTACATGTGGGCTTTTATTGAATGGGTTTATTTCAGTTGTGTCAGTAACAAGCAGAGCTTGGATGGGTGTGGATATTTGTGTTAGAATTTATTTAAATTGTGATTAGGGAGAGGAAGCATTGTAGTTGATTTTTTTTTCTAATTTTATTATATTTGCTAAGCAGATTTTTTGGTTCTTTTGTTTTCTTGCAGCATCTTTCCTTGAAAGCAAAAAGGGCTAAAGTAGATGACCACTGACATGACTACATTTGCTGTGACATCAGAAACAGAACCTACCAGTGATTTCAAGCTGGCTACAGTCCATTCAGCAGTCAGTTCATTAGCAACTTGATCTTCCATCAACCTAAATGTTTAAATGCCTGCCAGGATCTGTAGGGGTTTATGCATGACCAGTACATTGTAAACATAGAGCTTGCATTGTGGACATTTTAATCTTTGCCTACTTGACCTCTGTTAATCTGGGCATGTTGCTCCTTTTAAATAGGTAATAAAACAACTTAAAAAGTAAGAGGACATACAGGACCACAAAAAAACCCTGAAACCTTCAAGAAAGAAGCAGATTTCCTGGAGTGGTACTGCCTTACGAGCGTGGGGAATAGGGTACCCTGCCTCTTGTCACCCAGAGCACTGTGACTTACACCGGCCAAACTGAGCCTGGCTCCTGCCACAGGAGCTCAGGGCAATCAACTACCCCTTCAAATGCAAGGTGCTGCCATGGAAACATTGATTTCCTGTTGGACCATCCCAAACTGGTGCAGCTTGTGCTCCCAAGCAGTGAAAGTGTCCTGGCCGAGGCTGAGCTGGCCCAGCTCACTGTGCTGAGCAGCCCCTGGGTGTGAAATCTGTGGGTTCTGCACATGGGAGTTGCTGTTTGGGGAGGGGGAGAAAGAGCAGCTCAGTATTTTTAAGAGGGATTAATTTTCTGCTCAATCAGGGGACTAAAGATGTATGTTCACAATCAATGGAGTTCACAGATGGAGCTTCACTTTTCTTTTTTATCCTATGAGAGAAAAAATGCTAACCTTCCACTGGTTGGAAATTCCACTAAATTTCATCTGGGGAATATCATGGAATTCTCTTTTTTAGCCTCTGTTCATCAGCAAAGAAGGAAATGTTCTATACTTTCCTATAAGTAACACAGTCCTTTATATTTCTTTTATTACAAATCTGTTCTTCACTGCTTGGGACTCGTTTTCCTCTGTTACAGAGGAGAAGGATGCTCTGAACAGTTGCTGTTTTAATTGGATTCCATGGCTATGTTTCAGTAAGGAATTATGCTTGTTTGTGTTTTAACAAGATAGCTTGGATACATGTATCTATTTATTTCCATTTTCCATTTTTACCTATTGATATTTATTTTTGACATCACTTGAAAATTTTATTTTTGTAATTCAGCTGATTTGATGAATGTGTTTTTTGGCATATTAACTGTTTTATTTTCTTCTTAAAAAAAAAATACAGGATGTAAATAGGCAAAAATTTCTACACAGAATAAATGCCTTCCTCATCACAGGACTGCCTTGAAAACTTCCTTGAGAGCTTCTTTCCCTTGTCCCTCACAAATACCTGCAGAGAGAACACGCTGTGCCCTTGCACTGCGTGGTCTCCTCAGTGTGTCTGTCCTGACTGCCAGCACAAACACTTGTACCAGTCTCCAGGAATGGCACCAGCAGAGTGAAAACTGTGTCACCTTCCTCCCTGTTGTCCCTGTGCCCCTCACCTCTGTGTTCCTCTCTTAGACTGGAAGCTCCTCGGGGCAGGGACTGTCTCCTAGCCTGAGCTGAGAGCAGTGTTGGAACTCACTAAAAAGATTCAATTTGCAGGGTGTTTTTTTCTCTTAAAGGATGGGAGAAAGAACTGAATATGAAGGCTTGTCAATTGTCTGTGTTTCTCTGTCCTCTGGAAGTATTCTTAAGAAAAATAAAACTGTTGAATTGAGGAAGCTTGGGACTGCATCACTTGGGCCTGAGCAGGGGCTGATTTCCCGGGGTGCTGGGTGGGTGTGTTGGGCTGGGCTGGCAGTGGGTGGCCACTGCCTTTGCCAGCTCTGAGAATTTTGGCTGGCTCTGGAGGCCTGTCTTCTCCAGATGTTCTTTTACCTGGCTGCACAGCTGCAAAATTCCCTCTAGGAATGATGGTGATTCCTGCTGAGGTCAGAGCCCTGGGATGTGCAAGCTTTGTCACACGCTGCAAACCATCGTGGTTATGTAAGAATGAGTGCAGTAGGTCTTTATAAACAAAAAAAGAAGAGAATTTGAGGCTTGTCTTTTTAGCAGTTTTATAAACTATTGAGGTATCACCACACCTAGAGCAGGCAGACCTTACTCTAGAGATGCAGGCTAACAATAAATGTTCTTAGGATCCAAACTAAGGTCACCTTTAGAGAGAAAACACTGCTCACACCAGAGGTGTGGGCCCTTGGAAGGTGTTGGAAGACAGAAAACATAAAAAAACCCCTGAAAATCTCTTAATTTTGTAAAGCTTTGGCCTCCAGCTCCCTGCTGGATTAGTACAGAGCATTCTGCTTTAAATAGCTTTGTGTAAGGAGGTGGCTCAGTGCCTTGGGGGTGGCTCTTTGCTGCATTACCAGGCTGTGTGGGGGAGGTTGGAGTCATTTGAAGATGGTTGTCAGGAGTTTAGGGAGCATTTAAGGATTTGAACCCTGGCTTTTAGGGAATGAGGTTAAAATATCAACCAGTTGAATCAAAATACTGCTTGGGATAGAAGTCATTCCACTGCTGGCAAGGAGAGATTGTTTTAAAAGGTGAATTTACTACCCATTGACTTGAAATGACTGGAGTAAAAAAAAGGTGCACTCCTCAAGCCCCTCAGAAACTGGTGCCAGTATTGTCAGCTCTAGAAGAAAATGAAGTTAAACTGGAATAATGATTCAGCCAAGCAAATATTAATTGAAATATATTTCCTATCTTGTGGATTAAAAGTAATTCTGATAAACTAACAGGAAAACAATCACAACCCTTTCTGATTAATCTGAAGAAAGAGACAGCAATTAAAATCTGTGAGCCTTGGTTGTAGGGAAGGAGGGAGAGAAGAGAGCAGGGAAGCAGAGAACCTTTCAGAATCCCTTTTTTAGGAGCATCAGTGTCATGGATAACTGTGCTCATCCCAGGGTTCTGGTAATTATCACCGGGCTCAGGCAATTTTACTGAAAGCAGCTTGGAAACAGGATTAATACTCTAATTTCGTAATGTTAATCTTTATCAAGTGATCATACCATCAACAATTGGCAAAGAAAATCGACACCACAACTCAGCATTTAGAGTAAGTGACTCTGCTGGGGCTTGGAATAAACAAGTTGCAAGATGAATTTAAGTTGCTTGTGGAAAAACTGTTTCTATATCCAGTTTTTGGCTTCAAACTGGCTGCATTTTGAGAAAAGTGCCAGTAGATGGCAGGCACCGGTTTCAAGAACTATCTTGGGGAAAAATTAATTGGTCAATTCTTCAAAAGTTTCCCCTATTCTTCAGTTTTAACGTTTAATTAGTTTAATGGTAAGTGGGATGAGAAAGGGTAAAGGAAAAAGCTGTTGGTGGCTGTGGGATAAAGGCAGCACTTGAGGTGCAGAGATTAGTGAAAAACCAGAAGGCTGAATGTCCTGCTGGTTTAAAAGCAAACAAACAAAATGCCCTAAAAACCCCCCAAAATTCCCAACCAGGACATTCTGTAGTGGTTCTTTTGCTTACACCCTGAGTCATAAAAAATGGCAGTTCGTCCACACTTCATATTGACTACAAAGGAATCTTTGAGCTGTGTTGGATTCTAGCCACTATTGTAATAAACAAAATTAACAGTTCAGTGCAAATAAAAAACAAAAACAACAACAACAACAACAACAACAACAACAACAACAACAACAAAAACAAACAAACAACAACAACAAAAACCAACCAAACAAAACCACAAAAAAACCCCAAAAAACCTCACCAAACCCCAAACCAAACAAGAAAATCCTCGTGTTCTGTTTGTGGCAGAATGGCAGATATGATTTGTTTCTGCCCCATTCAAAACTGGCTTCTTCAGGGCTGTGGAGGTACAAGGCTGTGAGATGCAGGGGTTGTGTTGCCAATTATGAACAATCAAAAATTGTCTGGGAAAAATATCCCTCTTTTCTCCTTTCTAGAATAGTAGATAGAGTTTAAAATAACCAAATGCATTTAAGTTGTCTTTCAGATTTGCTTGAGCTCTCCCTTACAGTTCCTGGAGTGCACAGAGCATCAGGAGCACCACTCCGGGCCATCCCTGGGGATGTGTGGGATCAGGAGATGGCTGCAGCTGCACATCCCACCCTTGCTGCCTCCTGGCTGTCCCAGGCCCAAGGTTGCTCCCTGTGCTCTCCTCCCAGGCCGGGTGCTGCAGGCAGAGGCAGAAGAGGAGAAGAGCTGAGGCGGAAGCAGAGGAGGATTTCTGTCCTAGGGGTGTTTGAGATCCTCCCACAGGTGCCTGGAGGAGGGTGGGTGTCCCTGCAGTGAGTCCTGCTTTGCTCGTGCAGCCTCTGCCTGCAAGGCTCCCTTCAAGGTCTCCCACCTGAGCAGGATCTCCCACCAGACCCTGGCAGAATTTCCATCCTGGACTGCTTTGCTAGGAAAAGTCAAAACTTACAGGAGAGAGCAGGACAGGGAGCAACAAATCTCAACATCTCCTTGGTTCCCTTCAGCCGAGAAATAGATTGTTTATTGCCTGCTGGCAGAGAGAGGATCCTGTCAGACAGGGAATGTTTTGATGTGAGGAAATATCTTCCATGGGCCAGGTTTATGGGACTCCTGCTGCTTCTCCCCTTGGTGTCTGGGGGGATACCAGGCTTTCATAAGCTGTGCAAAGATCCTGCTGCAGCCAGGGCAGGGATGGGACTCCCTGGGCTGTGCTGGGACCTGGAAAAACCAAGATCCTGCTCAGTTCTGCCCCAGTGAGCAGGATGTGCCTGGCCCTGCTGCTGTGCTGGCACAGGCTGGGGCAGTGCTGGAGGGAGGCATCCATCACAGAGGCAGCTCTGGATGTAAATACCGGCTGGGACAGTGTGAAATAGTGATGGCCATTAGGAGCTGTCAGAGCAGCCAGGACACCAGGAAGGCTCTCTGCAGCTCCCTGGGGATGCTGGGCAGCCTGGCACATGGAGGGGATTGTGCCAGAACTGCAGCAGTGTTGAACAAGTCTTATCTTACTCAAAATCTGTGTTTTTGGAAATTGCATCTGCCGCTGACTTAACCCTTTTCACCACACAGGTGGGAAAGCAGCATGCTACAGTGGTGAGGGATCAGAGAGGGCTTTAAGGCTCTTGGTTTAACCAGAGAGGCAGAAGGTGATTCCTGCTGCAGCTGTGTGCAGGGGACCTGCTGCACTGGAGCATTTCCAGAGGAGGTCATCCCTGCCTCTGTCACAAACCCTGCCCTCAGAGCTTGCCTGTCTGAGCACCACCATGGCAGGGAGTCAGGGCAGGGTTTGGACACCTGATCTGCCTTGCAGGGCTCACCATGGGGAGAAGGAGACAGTTCTGGTGGACTGTGTGTGTGCTTTTGCTGGCAGCAGGGCACATCTGTCTTGCTGTGCTGAGGGGAGCCAGGCTGTCACTGCCCCTTGGTCTGGCCAGGGGTCCCCCATGATGATGCTTGCAAGGTGTTCACATTCCCTAGCACCGATTTTCCAAGCAGCTGTCAAGACTCATGTTATGCTCTGTTTCTCATTCAGTCCCCAAAATACATATGGAAAAGGTTAATTTTAAGTGAATTCTGTAGCTGGCAAAGGGCACCATTCAAACCTCACAAACCTGGGCTCAGGATGTCCCACTGGTCCATTGTGTGGGCAGGGTTTGCAGCAGGTGAGCAGAGTGTGACCCACTGTGTGCAGTCACTCTGTGGGGGTTTGTGCCTCAGTGGGACTCCTCACTGCACCTCTCAACCTCAGCACCCTTTGGAGGCCTCCTGAGGATGTGCTGCAGCACAAGGAAGGCTTGTGAGGATGGGTGAGGAGATCCAGGAGGGGAGCACTCATCATTAAACAGGCAGTGAGGGCAGCAGGGGTTGGTACATGTTGGTAAGAGCAGCTGCTGCTCTGGACCTGCCCAATGTCCTCCTGTTTCTATCCATCCAAAAGCTTTTCCCTTTTCCCAGACACCCTCTAACTCTTGTCCCTTTGTCACAAAGTCCTCTTGAGTCTGTTTAAGGGTTGTCTTGTGGGTGTGAGGAGTGGAATACAGAGGGAAGATATATTGTAGAAGGAGAACTCAGGGTCTGGAGAGGCTGAAATATGTGGGAACCTGCTCCTCAGTCATCTGAGTGAAGTTCCCATTAGGGTTTGGAAACTTTCCAGGAGCCCTTGTACCTAAGGAAGCAATAACTTCTGGCAAGACAGGAGCTTTAGGCTTTGCCAGAATTCCTGCATCAGGTGCAGTGAGAGGAGAGAGGAGCTGAGGCTGACAGAGCTTTGCCCAGGGCACAGCCACGGAGGCAGCACAGTGCCTGTCCCCACCACAGCCCTCCCCAGGGTGGGTTCTCCAGGGAAAAGCACCTTCAAGGACTCCAGAGGCACCACTTTGGAGCAGGCTGCTTTGTGTGTTTTTACACAAAGTTAGTAGATAAACACTGAATATTCACCTCCTCCCTCCAGAATGTTGTTCTGGAATGACTTTTTGTTGGAAACAAGGAACTGGAACATGTGAATTTTGCTGTTGATTTTGTCTCTCTCTGTAAATCCACTTGTAGTTCATTTTACTGAAGTGTAAATACGGGTGAAATTTTATCTCCTACAGCAGTAGGAGACTGCAGTGTCTGTCAGATTTATTGACACCCACAAACACGGTGCATTCTGGAAGGCAAAAATGGTTTTGGCAAGTGGGTTTGCATGTTTGGAATTTTGTCACCAAAACTGGCTGAGACAGTTTGAGAGAAAACTCTTCTTTCTAAAACTGGAAGGAGCAGATTGCTGACATCTGATATTTCTCAGTGCTGACTGATCTTTAGATGCTGTGCTTGATTTCAGTTGCACTTTTTTTCCTCACTTCACTCTCTCTGGCTGAGGGGCAGAAAGTATTTTGCCACATCCCCCTCCTCGCTGTGCTTTTCCACTGCAGAAAGATGCAGACCTGCAAGGGAAGCTGGTTTTCCCTTCCTTTCTGTTCAAAAAACTGAGAAAGAAGCAAGGTGAAAGTGCAAAACATGGATAAAGGGTTAGAACCTTCCTTTGGAAAAAAGATCAAAAACGTTTTTAATGAAAGTTTTCAGTGAAAAAGCCTCAAATTAGGGTTTATGGCACTGTCTGCCAGTGCCCAGCTGTTGAGGTGTGTTTCTCCAAGCTGTGCTTTGCACACACACCCACCCACAAGAGTCCAACTCACTGAGCCTCTGCAGTGAAATGAAAATGTCCTTCTAGACACTTCCAGCATCTCTCATTCCCTCCTGCAGGCTGGTGTTGTTTTGGCTAAAGGGCTGCTGTGGCACAGCCAAGGTGGGGAGCACTGAGGAAGCTGCAGTCAGCAGGCTGCTGTTTACATCTTGCTGAACAGATGATGTGGAGGAACACAGGGCAGACATGTCATGAGAAATGGCAAGTGAATCTAAATTAATGATTATGGGGAGCAGCCTTTCCAGGCAGTGTCCCGTCTGTGTGGCCAGGATGGTTCTGTGGTTTGGAAGCCCTTTTAACACCTTTAAAGATTAAATCCCTCATCACTGTAGTGTAAACTTGCATTAGCTATTTACAGCTACGCTCATGAAAGGGCTCTGGGTGTGAGTCAGGGGGCTGTGAGGGCTCACTCTGGGTGTCTGGCTCCTGCAGTGGACACCACAGCCTCGTGTGGCTGTCTGATCCTCCATGCAGTGCAGAGGGACTGCTGATGCCAGAGGATAAGTGCATGGCACCCCGTTTGCTACCTGAGATACCTGAGATAGCCAGGGAAAAGGGAGGTCAAGGTGGCAGTGCCAGTGCCAGCTCAGCTCTTTGAGGTTCTGTGAACCTCTGAGTTCCTAAAAGCCTCCCATAAAGTGATGCAGAGAGAGGTAAACCAGCCCTAAAAATGGAAGCCTGGGAGTCAGACACCAGTGAGATGCTGATGGCCAGCAGTGATTTGCCTGACACAGCCCATTTCACTGGCCTCTGCTGGTAAGTGTGCACAGGAGTGCCAGGATGGGGAGTTCCTGCACCACACTGCTGCAAAACTGTTCAAATTCCAGCTAGAGGAGGAGATGAGGGAGAAATCCCTGCCCTGCCTGTTGGCTCAGGTCCATTCACTCAAACTGCAGTGGGACTTCCAAGCCCTCTTCAGCAGCAAGTGTCAGCACCCACCAGCTCCAGGAGAGGGGTCAGGGTGCTAGGAGGGGACCTGGACACCCCTGAGCTCAGATCAGCTCCTCTTCCTCAAAGGGAACCAGTGTCACAGCACCCTGGGGAAGGACTGTGGCTGCAGCTGGGTGAAGAGAGAAAGCCTCCAATCCCTCTACAGGTGCTGTGGTGCATTTGGTGTGAGAGGGATGCTGGGCAGAACATCTGGCTGGGAGTTTGGGACAGGGCAGGAGCTGCAGCCCAGCCCCATGAGCTGGGCACAGCTGGTGCCAGGGGTGCCTGCCACAGGCACTGGGGTTAGTGGTGAAGGCTGGGGAGCCCGGGATGCTGACAGCAGGGCCAGCCAGGCCCGGAGGCACTCAAGGAACAAATTGAACAGTGAATATCTTAAGATGACTTTGGTTTATTGTCCAGATCAGGTCAGCGGAAAAAATATTGGGAGACTGAACAAAGAGACAGGCTGCTTTAGCAGATAAATGGACTGATCATTTCGTATTGAGGAACAATCTCTAAAACATAGTTTACTGCGCAGCTGAGGGCTGAAGCATTTGCTGATGCCAAGAGCTCCTTCTCTGACCCTCGGCACACGTGGAATTAAACGGCGCGCTGTTTTTTGATGGTTAAACTCCCCCAAGAAGACACTCCATTTGTTACCAGGGCTCTGATGAAGTAAAGTGTGGTTTATATGTACAAGGCCGGCCTTCAACTCATCTCGGAATGAATGGAGAGGTAAAATTGAATTTTACACTCCTGCTGCTATGATTAATGTGCGGGCTCCGGGAGCCGGGTGCCGGCCGCGGGAGGGCAATGCAGGCTCGCAGTGTGCAGGAGCCTCCTGCCCCTCCTGCTCGGGGAGGCAGCTGGGGGGAGCCTGCATGGATGGATGGATGGCTGCTGCAGGAACAAACCTGGGAGTGCCATAAATCCCTCCCGCCCCGCCCCAGCGCCGGTGCGAGCTGCACCCCGCCAAGGAATGAACTTGTTGGGTGGATGGAAGAGCACGTGGATGTTAAATCAGGGTCTAATGGCAGGGCTGAGAGGGCTGGGCAGGGGTAAAGCTGCTCAGGGAAGGGCTCAGTGTTGGACAGGGAGCTGCAGGTGGCCCTTCAGCCATGCAGCTCCATCCTCTGGGATGGCTCCGTGCAGCTCCATCCTCTGGGATGGCTTCGTGCAGCTCCATCCTCTGGGATGGCTCGGAGGAAGGCACAGGAAGACCCCAGGGATGTGACAGCTTCTGATGGGCAGGGCAGGGACAAAGTGCCCAGAGCCCTGAGTGTGTGTGCTGTTCTCACCCACCACGGGAGAAAAGGAGAGGGTGAGACCTGTCCATAACTTCCTTTGGGACTGAGTGGCTTCTGTAGAAGGGAGTGGGGAGGCCAGGATCTGTGGAGCATCCTTGCACTGGTGGGAGGTGATGGCAGCAGCACTCACTGTTATGAACAAGTTTATAAGTTAATCGATTGTTACTATGTTCTATTAATTGTTAAATGTTACCATGTCAAATGTTGATCCCCAAGATGAATGCACAGATGTTAATCACCCTTATTGTTAATTACCCTGACCAACAGTCCCTTACCTGTACCCTTTTTCCGTCGGGTATAGCCTCTGGTGCTCCCCAAAATGGCCCACAATATGCAAATGAAAGGACACTGGGACACTGGGTACTGCTCAGAGATAAAGAACCCTTGAGACAACGAGCCAGTGCAAAATCCAAGACTGGAAATAGCACCCTTAGACTGGCGTAGCAGTGGAGAGGATAAAACCACCAACCAAATCAACTCCACCATGCTGCTGTGACCTCAACAGCTCTTAATCTGCAGGACACCCTCAGAGAACGAGCCCAAATTGTCTTCCCAGGCACTCCCATGGGGATGGCAGCCCCAGCTCTGCTGTGTGTCAAAGCTGCCACCTCCTGCTCCACATTTCCAAAGGGAGCAGCAGTGGTGTGTGCGACCCCGCGGGCCCCACCCAGAGCTGAATTCTTAATAAAGCCATCAAAAAGGATCAGGGCTCCTTGCCCCTTTATTTCACTCACCATTGCACTCTTGTTCCACTCCCCGGGACTCTGCTTATCCTGCTGGGCAGAGAGTGCTCCGTGCCTGTGATTCCTTTCCCATAGACCCAGTGGGGAAACAAGCTTCTGTGAAACCTCTCACTGGTAGAAATTGTTCCCTGGCTCTCCTGCATGTTCTGGGCAGTCCTGCTGCTTCATCTACACCATGGTGATCACCTCCCTCACCTCGACCCCCTGCCCCCTTAGTGATGGTTCACCTGGGTGGGCTACAAATAAATTCTCCCTCCTGGTTAATTCCTGGATGTGGGAATGATCCAACCCCACTCACTGCTCAGTGCCTCAGATTTCCTTGGCAGCGTTTGAACCTGTGGTACTCAACTGTTAAAGGGTGGTGTGTTCATTGAAAATATCCATTTCAAATGGTGTAAATCAGGAAAATGTTGGGCTAAGTACTGCAGAGGACAGTTCCTATGCTAATTCAGGGAGTGGAATAGTTTCCCTGAGATTTACTGTACTATTTGCCTAAAAATGGAGCAATTCAAGCCAATAACATACATTAAAAGTAGAACAAAGCAAGCAATTGTCTTTTACCATCTGTCCAGCCCTGAGCTCAGGGTTTTGAAAGGCAAAAGATCAGAGCTGGTAACAGGCAAACAACATGGAAACCTGTTAGATCTGCTCTGCTGAAACCAATGGGCTCCCACCTATATGGCTGAAAACAGAACTAGTAAATCATTGCTGCTTCTTCTTTTGCCTTCATAAATGGAACTTATGCATGTCAGCCATCAGGTGAAACTTATTTTACTTTTTATTTTTGTATTGGAATGCAAAATCAGGAATACTGGTTTAGATCGGTTTAGATCTTATGATTTATTTTTTTTGTTTGTTTGTTTTTAAATCAAGATGAGTCACTTTGGTTTGCTTTTAGCTATTTCTAAATTGAGGTACGTTTCTAAGGTTCTCCCATAGAAATGAATCTCAGTCTCATCTTAGGATGGGAACAGTATCTGCCCTTACCAAAGGTGAAGTGCACAGGGCAGAAAGCCCAGAGTTCTGGAAATGAGCCTGTTTGCAAGAGTGGTTCTTTGTGGGCAAATTTCTCAGATGTTGAGACTGGAACGAGTTGATTCTTTCCAGGCAGCTCCTTGCTAGTTTTGAAAACAGTTCCCTGCTTCCAGAGGCGTGGCTGGAGAGGCTTCTCCATCCTGTGGCCAGGTACAGTGGAATTAAACACCCCCTGCCCTAAGGGGGGCTCTGCTTTCCAGTGCTCCCCAAAACCAGCTTTGTGCTTTAAACTGATACACTTTAGAAGGTGTTAAACAGTGCTGTTTGTTCTACCTTGTGGTGCAAAAATAATTTTGTTTTGCTTTCTGAGCTACGGAGCTGAGAGGAAAAGTTCTTTTGGTGAGGGGGAGAAACTTTGTCTGGTAAATCTGGGTGGTGTGGCTGGGGGCAGGGGGCTTTCACACATCTGCTCCAACTCAGCCCTCTCTGAGCCCAGCCACGGGCACCCGCTGACAAACAATGGACGGCTGAAGGATAACAATGAGTCAGGTGAAAAAAGGAAATTGTTTTTTTGACAATCTGCTGTTGGGCAAGGGGGGAGGAGGCAAAAGACCCTGTAAGAATGAAAAGCCTGGGAGAAAGGGGATAAGTTAACATTAAATGGGCATGTGGTGACAGGGAGGGAAATGGTGGGACAGCTGGAAATGCAGCAGGAGCCTGGAGAAAATCGATACGAGATAAGCGTTCCAGGGGTAGTGCTGTTCATCAGGTGACAAAGCTAAAGGCAGCGAGACACTAAAAGTGAGAAAATATCACTGACCCCCTGCAGTATTGATCAAACAGCTGAGACACTCAAGGCCAAAGTCACTAATAAAGTGAGACGTATCAGCAAGAAGCCCATGAGAGCAGATGAGTTGGCTTCCGAAGGTCTTAAAAATAAAAATAAAACATATCTGCAAAAGTTCTTGTTAACCATCTTCTTTGTCTTGTTAAGTGCAAAGGAGACAAAGCAGCTTTGTTGGGAGGCACAGTGGAGAGGCAGGAGGTTTGCTGTGCTGTTTGAAAACTGAGTGGATTTTGTACAGAGAGGGAAAAAAGGAGCCTGTGATGCTGGGGAGGGACAGCAGCTCTGCCAGGACACCTGCAAAAGCCACCTGAGCTTTGGGTCGTGGACCAAGTCCTAAATAGGTCAGTCTGGTCACCATCTGTGGTGGCACTTGTGCACATCATCTGCCTCAACACCCCCAGAGCACAAGCCTTGAATCAGTTCTCACAGGGAAGATCAGGATGTTTGTGCTCCTGGGTTTCCTCTAGCTGCACGTGGCTGAGGGAGGCAGGTGAGGACAGGGCTCTGCCAGGAGAGAGGCATTCCAAATAGGAACAATAATTAAATTAACAGAAGTTTATTTCCTGCCTCCTCCCCCCTGAAATGCCCCAAACTGTGCCCAGAGTATTTGATGCTCTCATTTCCTGTCTGAAATAGGCTCAGCTCAGCTTGTTGTGTTGGTGCAGGCACAACCTGCAGCTATCCTTGACCATCTCATGAACTAAAACTTGCCCCAGAGCTGGATGAGAGGGTGTTTGGGCACTGCTGTGTGTTGGGAACTATCCAAATATTCCAACTCCAAAACACTTCAAAAAGTCCTTTTTATGGTGAGAGGACAGTGTGAAAGGAGAGGGGTAAGGAGCTGTAAAGAGAGCAAATGTGTTTAAAGTGTTGCCTGGAAAAGGCACCAGAAGAGATGAATGAGGGTGCGTGATTGGCTACAGGGAGGAATGGAATAACTTTATTTTTGGGTCTTGATGTTGCATGTTAAATAAGAACTTCCTTCTCCTCTCTTCTTGGAATTTAAGGGATCAGGAGAGCCTTTTCACCTCCCCTGTTTTTAATGGGTGAAGTTCCTGAGTGGTTGTTCTCTGCTGAAAAATACAAAATTTAAAGATTTGACACAGGTCCAGCTAGTCCCTTGCAGGTTTGTGGATTTTGAGTGAGTAATTCTTAGATATGTGCATCTGTGCAATGAAAAACCAGTACATCAGTAAAGCTCCTTTTGTTTGCTGTTTTTATCTTCTAGCAAAGTCTTTGCTGTTTCACATGCTTTAGAAATAGGTGAGTTAGGAACTAAATGTTCTGCCTGATGTCTTCAATGCTGAAATGTCCTTTTTTTCCAGTTCTTAGTGTGTCTAGGAAGGGCAGTGTCCCAGAACTCAGAGACAACAGAGAGGGTCTGTCTAGGTTAACCCTAATTCAGCCCTTTTATTTGTGTTTCATCAAGCTCATTGTGATGTCTTTAAACACTTGCAACAGTCTGAATTCCTCAATCAGTAAGGTGGGGGTGGACTTCTCTGGCCACATCCAGGTGGTGAAAAACAGTTTGTACTGGCAGAATTTGAATGTGATGCCACAAATCTTCCCCTTGTTTTGTGTGATACTTAAACATCTTGGACCAAGAAAACTCCGTAGCTTGTAACCTGGCTCTTGTCTCACACGTGAGTTACATGTGGAATATTTGTAGGTGCAGTGAAGGAATTTTATGGGATACTTTTAGATACAAATCAGGAATTTTATCAAGGTTCATTTTTCTTCTGTGGGACACACGCTTTTATACAGCTTTACTGTTTTGTTTTTATTTTCCTATCTATTATTTTTGTCACTTGATTCCCAAGAAGAGGTTTCTTGACATCTGCACGAGCTCATGTCATGCCCTAAGCTGTGATTATGGAGAATTTCATGCTTGTATTGCCCTCTGTGGCTGTGGGGGAATCTTGGGCTGTTGTGACAGAGAGGCTCCCACTGCTGACCTGAGCTGTGTTCAGGGACGTGAGGCCTTTGCCAGAGAGTCCAGCACTCGTGACCCTGCCCCAGGGAGTGAAACCAGCCTGGGGTGCCACCCTTTGGGGTGCCCCTGGTTTCTGTGAAAGCACAGCATCTTCTTACAGTGAATAAACAGCTGGATGAGGAGGAAGGTGCTGGGCCTGGATCAAAACCAGAGGGGTTCCTGCCCCAGGGCAACACAACTTTGTTCTGGTGCTATCTCAGGCTTTGGAGGGTGTTTGGAAGCCAGCACAGCCAAACCCAGTGTGATCCAATACAGGTTTTCCACAGTGAAAATAAACCCTTTCCTGCCTCCCCTGCCCTCTGGAGGTGTGCACTGTGCCCCTGTAACACCCTGATCTCTGAGAACCACAAACCTGCCCAAGGGGGGCCTCTGAGGCACTGTGCGGGGGATTTGCTTGGGCAGGGTTGGGAAGCAGCTCTGTTCTTTGTCCTCTGACAGAATAGTCCAGGATTATTGAAATTCATGGTGGGTAGGCATCAAAAGGGCATTTCTTTCCCTTGAGCAGCTTGTTCTGTTAACTGCTAAACCTTGTAAAGCAAAGCCATCCTTTCCTCTGGGGGCAGGAAGGGTTTTGAAGCTCTGTTAGAGTGAAGGTGTATTGTCTCTCACAATCAAAAATCACCGTGCTCAAGCATAAGATCTGCTTGTACTTGAGCATTCCTTGGTGACTGATTTGGAAGGTTGTTGGCTGAATTTCCCAGCCATTCCAGCTTGTGCCTGAGCATCCCTGCCCTCCCCTTGCCCTGGCAGGTCCTGGTTCAGAGACCTCTGGGGCCAGGTTTAAGCTGCCCCTTGATCTGGGCAGGAAAGAAACAAAAGATCTCAGCTCTAAGAGGCCCCAGCTCGAGCCAATCCCAGGGCACACGGTGGTAACGGCCAATTATGATGGGATTATAAAAGATGGCATTACAGCACTGAGAGTATTGATTGAACCTTTAGCCATAGAGACATTGAGAGAGGGAGCAGCAATGAGAGGGAGATCAATATATGCATCTTTAGGCCTATTTATCTCTGGGTGATTTTTCCATTCCCCTTCCTGTTCGATATGGCATAATTTACCTTCATAAAGTGTTCAGCGTCAGGGGTCCATTATCAGAGTAATCAGTTTTGATTAGTAGAGAAAGGGTACAAAATTGTTTAGCCTCTAGATAGAACTGTGAAGAGTGAGTAAACTATGCTTGACAGCACCTAATGCAGTTAGAATGTAGACTTAATTTGATTCCAATTCTTTATGGCTTTCCATGATTTCAAGCATCTATTGGTTTGTTAGAAAAATATAATAGGAAATGGGCTGTGGCAGGTGGGAGGGGAGAGGGAGGAGAGAGATAATTTAAGTTTGCAGGATGCAATTTTCCTCTATATAAACATTCTAATGCAATTTGATGCCTGTTGTGTTTTGGTGCGCCTGGCAGGAGCTTTTATTTTTCAGATTTATTTTTAGCACTTTGAGGATACTCAGGGGGTGACCCAGCCCGGGTGGTTGGATGTTTATTCCCAATGCCACCAGCTGAGCCTCAGAAACTCTGACCTGCAGCTCAGAGCTGGGAGCCAGGGCTCCTGTCTTTCCTTCCCAGCTCTTTCTCTTGGTGCTCCAGCATTGGCCTCCTCCTCACTTGTGTTTGCTCCTTTTAGAGTGCAGAATCCTGTTAAAGGCATTAATGATGGCAGAGGTCTTGGAGATCCTCTAGAGGAGTCAATCATTGATCAGAGGGGGTTCATGGTGCTGAACACACTGTGAGTGTCAGGGAAGAGCCAGCTGGAGTTTCATGACTTCACTCTGCTCCCGCTCTCAGGACAACCAGCAGGGCAGTGTGCTGGAAAGGATTGGCTGTGTTCCCAAACTTCTGCAATCAGCTGGTTTGAATCCTCAGTCCATCCCAGTCGTGCCTGAGGCAGCTGGTCCACAACAATTCCACCTTGTCTTGGGTTGAGAAATGTAATCAAAAATGTGTATTCTATTTTCATCTGTTGAAGTCTGTTGGGAGATATTGTTCCTTATCTCTTGTAATTCTAGGGGGGGAAGAGGGCGGATGCCTTCTGTTAATGGACACCTGATAACACCAGATAAGGCAGGGCCTCCTTATCTCTTCCTGCACCCATCCTCCTCTGAGGGACATCCCCTGTGAATGGGCCATTGAAGGCTCTCACAGGACTGATAACATCACCTCATCCCATTGGGAGATGCTGCACCCAGCGGGAGGAGACAAAGCCTTTCCACCGGGATAAAACCAGAAATCCCAAATGTGGGATTGCATTTTATGGAAATGGTATGCTCTGGCTCACCCCTGGAAAATGTATGGTTTATCCTCCCTGCAGTATCGTGTATCTGTAACTCTATTGGCTGTAGAATCTTACCGCGCCCACTTTGAACCTCTGTGTTAAGAGTGCAATCGGGGAGAGCTCCTCCTCTTTTGCCCTGGTGGTCTCTAGAGACTGCTCTCTCCCCATCCCTCTCCCCTTCTCCCTCTCCCCCCTTCCCTTCCCTTCCCTTCCCTTCCCTTCCCTTCCCTTCCCTTCCCTTCCCTTCCCTTCCCTTCCCTTCCCTTCCCTTCCCTTCCCTTCCCTTCCCTTCCCTTCCCTTCCCTTCCCTTCCCTTCCCTTCCCTTCCCTTCCCTTCCCTTCCCTTCCCTTCCCTTCCCTTCCCTTCCCTTCCCTTCCCTTCCCTTCCCTTCCCTTCCCTTCCCTTCCCTTCCCTTCCCTTCCCTTCCCTTCCCTTCCCTTCCCTTCCCTTCCCTTCCCTTCCCTTCCCTTCCCTTCCCTTCCCTTCCCTTCCCTTCCCTTCCCTTCCCTTCCCTTCCCTTCCCTTCCCTTCCCTTCCCTTCCCTTCCCTTCCCTTCCCTTCCCTTCCCTTCCCTTCCCTTCCCTTCCCTTCCCTTCCCTTCCCTTCCCCTCTTCCTCAGTGAATGAACCCTCATCTCATCAGCACCTCAGCAGCCGTCTGGAGTCTCTTTGCCTGCCAGCACGTGACCACCCATGACCCTAGAGCCCAGGGGGCTCCCGGGGAACCCTCCCCGAGATCCCCCCAAAAATTTACACTACAACACCCAAACACCAAGGGAGCCTGTTCCCACTGGATTCCCAGAGGGAATTCCTTTCTTGAGGATCATCTCCACTCCAATGGAGCCACATCTGTCACTCTGGGAGGACTCACTGCGGGCTGCTTCCAACACCCTGACCAACAGGGTGTCAGGTTTGCATTCTGACTCTGTCAGTGATCCTTTGTACTATTGCATTTATCTTATTTTATTTTTACCCTTTTTGTTGTTTGTTTCTTCTCTCTCTATTAAATTGTATTTCTGACTTGAAGTCTCACTGGTTTTGTTTTCAAACCAGTACACAGCTCTGCCAGGTGGACACAGGGGTCAGCCAGGCAGCAACATGACAGGAGAGGAGTGGGGACAGCCCCTTCAGGTTGGTGACCCCGGCACTTCCCTGGCTGTGGTGGGAGGTGATGCTCAGGGCCCGGGGTCCCTCACACCAGGCTGCAGAGTTTAGTCCTAATGCACATCCCAAAAGGAGAAATCCTCATCCCTGCTGCCCCTGCTTTTCTCTTCCAGTGAACTGTCAGGAGGATTTCACCCCAGCCCTGAGTTGGGTCAGTGCTTGCCTGTGGAGGGGCAGGAGCTGTGGGAGCAGAGTGGGCAGGTCACACCCATGGCAAGAGGCACAGGGCAGCTCCCTGGGTCATCTGCAGCTCTAAAACTTTATGTGAAGGTAAAATGGACAATAAAGCCCATGTGTGCCAACCCCGACTGCATTTAGCTGAGGCTTTTAAACTCTTCCCAAATACCCATCTTGTTCTAAATCCTCCCCCAATATTTTTCCCCTCTGTCTCCTTTTATTTTTTTATTGTTTTTCAAGAGAAGTTGAGCAGTTGGAAGAAAACCAAACAGAATTCTTGAAGTTGGCCAATGAAGTCCAACAAAGGACCAGCCTGGATCTTGCACCCCAAAGGCAAGCTGAGCCTCTGGAGCTCACATCTGGCACATCTGCCTCTGCCCATCTGAGAGGGTCTCTGGCCCCGGGGAATTACCAGTAACACTCTGCAGGACATGTTTATTTTTCTACTTTTATCTATAAAATTAAAGCTGCACAAACCCATTTGAGTAATAGGATCTCCAGTCACAGATCTGTAGTGTTTGGTTCATACCCTTTAGTGACCAGGGCTTTTAATACCTTTTAACACTGGAATGGAGACAGTGTTGCTTGTTCCTGTGCTTTTACTGGGTCTTGGGATGTTTGGGCTTGTGTTTATTACCCCAGCTCCTGGAGGCAAGGGACTGCAAGAGAATCTTGGCTTTTGTTTTAAGCATTTCTAGTAATTGTGGTTTGTGAGAATGGCTTTAAAATGGGATCTGGCTCCAGTGTAAAGATGCAGGGACTAGAAGACAAATAAAATCTTAAGTTAAAAAAAGCACAACAACCCCAATTAATTTTTGAACTATTTATGTTCTTTTGTTTTTGTTTTTTTTTGGAGGGTGGACAACATACTCATAATACATGTCTATATATCATTATATAGAGAGAGGTGTTCATTTTTATTTTCTTTTCTCATTTGGAAAGTTGTGTGTAATGTAAAGAATTGGCAAGCAGCTACCATCAACTACAACAAAACCACTTGAAACTGCTTTTCTTCTGTGCTGCTTCACTTGTTCCACAACCAGTGCAAGCCAAGGCAGTTGAATGCTGGGCTTGGAAATGACTTTTCATGGTGAATTCATGTCCAGTTGGAAGTGGCTGTAGGAACTTCTGCTACTGGAATGGAGGAAATGCACCTTGGGGTCTGAAGGGGTGAGCAGGAGGTGATGAGACCTTGAGTGGTTTGGACATGGAGGTGGTTGGATGATGATTGTGGTCCAAAAAGAAGCTATTCTCCAAAAAGTCTTAACGGTGCTGGTTTAGGAGTTTCTTTGTTTTCTTTCAGACATGAATGGTATAAATTAATTTTTCTGTCTCTGTTATTTTTGTTTTTGGCAACCATGTTACACTTTGTATGGACAATCAGAGGTAGCTGAAGACTTGCTGTGGGTCAGAGTAACCTGCTGGATTGTAAATACTTGTGAAGAAAACAGAATTGGTGCAGTTAATTGTTCACAGAAATTTCCCTGTGAACTCTTTCTCAGAAAGAAGTGCTCTTACCCTCTTTCTCTTGGTGAAAAAGCTGTGGTACCTGCCGTCTCTCCAGAACAGTTTTTTGATCTCTATAGTTTTTTGTTTCTAAAACTCTCCAGAACAGTTTTTTGATCTCTAAAGTTTTTGGTTTCTAAAGGGAAACGGGCTGAATTTGGGGGCTGTTGCTGAAATGGAACATTTCCCACCACCTTTAATCTGTTCTCTAGCAGCTGGCCTTGCCCCACCATGTAAATGGGAGAATTTTGTGGTGAACATTAACTCCACTTTTGCAGACCTCTCCCAGAAACTTCAGCCTGTGTGTGGATGGGCCAGAAATGCTAAAACACAATTTCAGAGCAAATAAGAAGGATTTCTATGACTGGATTTTTGGTGCAGAGCCCAGCAGAACCCTTAAACACATGTGCAATCTGAGGGAGGTGTGTAACATCTTAAGTGAATTTGTTTCAGCTGTGTTCACGCCTCTCTGTCAAGTACTTCCCATGAAAATTTGGGCTATAAAACCCTGCTGGTATGAAAGTTTTTTTTCTTCTATAAAGTTTAAAGTTGTGTGCAGCAATATTCCATACCCCAAACTAATAGTTTGCATGTGTGAGCCAAAGCATGAAGTTCACAGGTTTTGAGCAAAGCCAATGTTTTTTACCTGACACATCCAGCGTGTCACTCACCTGTTCAGTCACAAAGCTGCTCATGTATTGTGGAATTGGGATCTGTGGAGCAGCAAGAGTTGCTGCTGCAAAGAGGTTAAATTAATCAAGTTGTTTGAATGGGATAAATTATTAGCTGATCAAAACATACATTTTTATAGCAAAGTGAGGTGGATGGCTTGCTTATCTCCCACATGCATGTATTCCTGGTCTTTCAGGAAATTAATCTGCAGGGCAAATTCACAGATTTCCTTTTTTTTCGAGTAGCATAATTCAGATTTCTGGCCATGAAAGTGATTCCAGACAAAGCCTAAGAAAATGGATCCTGTTTGATATCTGCAAGTCCTCAGCTGTGCTTGGGCAGGGTCACCCCGTGTTCTGTCAGCACAGTCACCAGGATTTAAGCAGACACGCATATCTGGGGCTGCATGATTTAAAGGAGTAACATTTTTCAGTAGTTAAAAGATGCCAGCTGGGTAAATAAACCCAGACCATCATGCAGGAGTCCTCCTGCTTCCCAAAGTTCATTAGTGATAACAAGACTCTTGGCATTTGGATAATAAATCCACACTCCAGGGGCTGCTGTGTGCAGGTTGAGGAGCTCAGATGGTGACATTAATGGTGCAAATACAATAACATTTGAAAAGAAACTTCTTGGAGGGGAGAGGAGGGAGCAGGAAAGGGCAGCAGAAACAGTGGCAGACTGTGTACTCTGGACCTCACTGAGGCAGGGAGTACTTGTGATTTTTGGTAATAGCCTCATTTTAGTTGCTTTAGTACTAATTACCAGCTCCTCCATCAAATACAGAAATGGTGTACATCTACAATCTGTGCTGATCTGATAACACCTGGCTCTGCACCAGGGTTCTCCTTGATCAGCAGAGCTAAAAAAAAAAAGAATAAATGCCATTTTGAAACTTTTTTTAGTGGGAGAAGGGAGAGAATCAGGTGTGGGCTGAGAAGAATGAGGGACCAACACTGCTGCCCTGCCAGGGCTCCTCACAGGTCAGTGCTGCCTCTGGGTTTAAAGCCAGCTCTCCTGGCTTTGCTAAGAATTGTGCAACTGTCTTTAAACCTAATTTTTTATTGTCCCAGGCTTTAATTTTTATTGTTCTGGAGAGCAAGAGATGTGCTAGCACAGACTGATTTGTTTTCAGTCATGGGGAATAGTGAATTTACCTCTAAAGTGCTCCTAACTGTATCTCAGGAAAATGTTAATGGTTTGAAAGCTTCATGCTCTTTTACAAGGAGCTTTATTGGGCTTCATCTGTAATTTAGCAAATGTAAAACCAAAAATCTTAATCCAAAATCAAAACCACCTAAACTTCATGGGAAAAAAAGCAAAACAATGGGTGGCTAAATCTCTCCTTTGCTTAAAAATAGTCACAAAACAGCTCCCCTATGCCTGCTAGCTGCACAAAGATTTTGCCATGACAGGATTGAAAGTTTGGGAGGGCCAGAGTTTGGTTTACTGCAGGCAAAGCAGATGTTTTTATAAACTGGAGTGTTTGCAGAGTACCTGGGAGGATTTCAGCTTCACCTGGGCTCATCTTCTGTGGGCAACAGTCAGCTTTTGGACTCTTGCCTTCTGTGTATAGCAGTTAAATTAATTAATTATAAAAACTATGTCTTTTCCTTCCTAATTTTTAGTGTAATTAGCAGTGTGGATGGCAGTCCTCACACACAAGCTAACACTGTAGGCCTCCCCCCAGTTTAAAAGTCACTTTTGGCAAAAGTGTGTCAAGTGTGGTCTGCTCTCTGATCAGGTTACAGCCGAGGAAGGAGCCTCAATTAAGTTTTCATCTCATAGGACAACAGTGGAAAATAGAATCAAAATTAGCAGATAAATGAATAAAATCTCAAGGACAATGACACAATAAACACGTCTGCTAGGAAATTGGGTAAGAGGGAAATCTGACACCTCCTGTTTAAGGAGAAAATGTGAGAGGGAATCTGTGCAGTCCTTAAATGACTGGGGAGAAGCTCTGGCTGTGCTGGGCTTGGCAGGGCTGGGTTGGTGGTTGCACTTGGTGCTCTCAACAGGTCCTTTCCAATCTTCAAGATTCTGTGATTCCAAGCTGGTTTAAAATGTCAAACACCAGATTCTCAGTCTAAATAACCCTAAACTGTGCACAGCAGGATGGATCACTCACAGCAGCCTGCTGTGGGTGATCCCTCTCCTCCTGCCCCTCTGACCCAGTGGGGCTGGCTCTGGAGCTCTGCTGCCCATGGCAATGCTGAAAGGACCAGCAGGAGCCCAGATCACACAGCTCAGGGGACAAGGACGTGGGTGCAGTGCTCTGCCTGTGCTTGCTGGGATGCCAGGAGATTCCCTCCCTTTTGTCCTCGCTGATTTAAACGGAAATTGGAAAAATGCTCAGAATGCTGCAGTTCTTTAAGGACAGTGTGTTCAGGCTGGTGTGCAGGGCCCTTTCCAGAGGCAGTGCTGGGCAGGACAGGTACTTCATTTCCTGGGCTATGATCCCACATTTGGAGTTATCTCAGACCATCAGCCTTAACCAGCCCACCCTCAGCTGGTCCAGAGCCCTCCCAGGAGCTCTTGGCAGGGTCTGGAGGGACCCACAAGAAATCAGGGTGTTAGAGCAAACAGCAGGATGTGCCCTTTATTTCTGGGACTGAGGAGAGTAAGGGGGCTAATAAAAATAAATATATTTAATAGCACAGAATGAAACAACAAATTGAAATTGTGCTGAAATCCAGTTCTGGGGTTTTATAATCCTCAGAAACTTATTAACTTCAGAGACCTGTGCAAGCTGGGGGGAAAGAAATGAGCTTTCCACTCCATCCCCAAAACAGAGAGAATTTAGAGCACTTTTATGGTGCATTTTAGGACAATGACCTGGGCAATGTGTTCAGCTGCTTTTCTTGCCTCATAAAACCCAGTTTATGCAGTTCTGGAATCAATCCTGTTCTCTTTGGGCCTTTCCAGAGCAGGGACTGCCAGCAGAGGCACTTTATGGTGTGGAGTTGAAGTGTCAATGGGACACAGAGCAGAGCCATTGTGCTCACCTCTGTGATCAGTAGGAAAGGGATATTTAGACATAAATAACCCTTGCTGTGGCATGGGCAGAGCCTCTCCCTGCAGCCCAAGGTTTGGGGGAACTTCTCTGCTCTCCAGGACCTGATTTTTTTGAAGTTCACACAAGGTAGCACAGCTGAAGCAAGAGAGACCCCCCAAAGTACCCCAAAAAAGGAAAGTGAAGATGACACTCCCAGCATATTTTACTTCATTGTGCTGGGATCTCCACTTCCAGGTGCTGAATTTTCTGTAGCAGTGTTTGAATTTCATTGTGTATCCATTCCCCAAGAATCTTTCATTTGGAATCACCAGTTACATTTTTTTCTTTGCTTTATACATCTCATTGCATAATTTTGTAGTTTGTTTCAGGGAATAAACTTCCTTTCCCTATTTCTAGATCTAATCCTGAATCTGTGCTTGAATGAGGTTTTCCAGCTCCCCATTCCAGACCAAAAAGGGGCAAACTGTCCAAAGGTTGCAGGGTGGGAAGGAGCTGAATATTGCACAATTTGAGGTAAGAAGAAGCTGTGGTTCCTCAAAATAAGTCCCTCACTTGCTGCTTGTGTCTTCACTCTGAGTTTTTTGAAGTCTGCTTGTTTTTCCTGCGAGCTCCTGGAGAAGCCTAAGGAGGAAAACACCTGGGTCACAGGAGAGGTTTGACTTAAAGAAGAGAAAATGAGTTTGGGAGAATTAACTCTATTTCAGCCACACAAATAGACAATTCCTGGGTTAACACTTGAACATTTACCTATTTTAGCCAAAGATATTTGCCTGTAGTTAACATTTCTGCAGTTTCCATGAGTATTTAGCTTTGAAGAGTAACCCCTTTTGACATTTCTTCTTGCAGTGACACAGTGGCTGGCACTGTGGCCACAGCTGTCACTGTCCCTCCAGCCAGTGTGCACATTGCAACAGCAGAGGGAAAGGAGGAAAATCGGAATTCAAGTCCTGTCTGAAAAGTAAAAGGGACAAATTAGTTTCTTGTCACTGCGCTGCAATAAATACATTGTCATTTTTATACCCCAGTGAATCATATTCTCCATTTCCCCCGTAACTATTATACAGTCTGCTGGCAGTACATCATTTTTTGGTAATTTTATTTTCACCAATTGTTTTATGAAATTTTTGAGTTTTATGGACACTAAAACAAATCTAGCCTGTGTGTATTATAGCCCTTTAAATCACCGGCAGGAAATCTCAAGGTTCCTCCAGACTGTGGGAGAAGGAAGCTTTAGGAAAGAAAGATTGCTCCTAGCTTATAAACTGAGCAAAAACCCAGAGATAAGTTTGTAAAAGGGACATACATCACCACTGGCAAAAAGCAGGACGTAAAACAACATCTCTCCGCTCAGCTCCCTTAAGAATAAAAATGGATTTTTATTTAGCAGAAACACTAAAGTAGTTGGGGAAAGGAACACACAAGCTTTTCCATGCTTTCTTAACCATAACAATCCTTATTTCCTGCAGAGCTGCAGTGTCAGGCACCGCCTGGGCTAAGCTGTGCTTAGTTATAGTCACAGACCAGAGGGAAATTGGAAGAAACTCTGAATTTTAAGCTGAATGTTGGCAATGCTTGGCTGGATTTGACCCTCCTGGTGCTGAGGAAGTGGTGCCACCAGGGCATGGGGAAAGGGATTATTCAGTTCTCTTCTCCTTATCCACAACCTTGTTAATGTTTCCATGGCTAAACCATCTGGACTGGTTTTTTGAGAAGGTTTTGCTCCTGGCACAAAGTTTCAGATGGCTTAAATCAATGATGAGTTGAAGTATGATAGAAATTACTTACTTTTTTTTTCCCCAACAAATAGGATTTTTGTTCTCAAAACAAAAGTGGATTTTCTTGGTCCGCTTTGATCCATTCTGTGTATCCCTGAATATAAGAAAGTAACAGAAGATGAGATGGTCCTGGTAGATGGAAACACTGAACAAGAGCTTTCCTAACTGTAAATATGACGGGGCTCAAGAATGAGTTCTCATCTCAATTCTGACTTGGACTTTGCAGTCTTGAATGATCTACTCCTTTTTGCTTTTCATTTTTATTCACCTCAATATATTTAAGGGCTCTGAACAGATTTGGATTGTATATTTGATTTGTAAATTGGAAGAAAGACTGTTTTTAGATCAAATTGAATAATTGTTGTTTTTAAGAATTTTTTTAAAAAAATATAGTACAAATAAGAAATTTGAGGTCTGGTATAAAAATGCCTGTCCTGTCCCAGACCTGTGGCCCACTGTGGCTGGAAGTGGAATGGTCTAACTGTGTATGCACCTATTTCCCTCAGTACATCCTTCCAGCAATCTATTATATGGAAACTTATGAGCCAAAGGGAACACATTTGTTAATGGCCCTTGATGGATTTTTCCCTCTGTGAATTTATTGAGTTGAACATATGTACATTCATTACTTCCCCTCTAACATGTGGTGTGATGGGGAAAAAAAAAAGCCCCCCTTTTCCTGCTTTTATATTCCTTTCTTGTCTCCCTTCACCTGCTGCCCCACTTTGTGCTTTTCAAGGAGCTGTGCTCTGTCACCATCCCTTCACCTGCCCCTGATGCCCATGAGCTTAAAGATTCCTGCCCTTGTCTTGTCTGGCCACCCTGTTCCCAGCTGGAGAAGCCCAGGTTGATTTCTGATTTTGGACAAAAACCTTCCTAAGGGAACGTGGTGCTGCTCCCAGAGAGGGCTTGGCTTCACGTGCTGCAGACTGGAACTGCAATTCTTGCTCCTTGGCCCCAAGAGTGGGTTAAAGCTCAATTCAACACTTTTCACTCAGAAGTCCTGAAAAAATGAAACCAGTCAAGACCAGCCCCAAGGGAATGGTGTTTTGGTTGCAAAACAAAACTCTCTGAAAAGTAAGTGCAGGCTAAAAATCTCTATTTGTTAAATTAGTATTCCCAGACCATGGACTTCAGACTGTATATTGTGAATAAATCAGTTAAAGATAAACATGGGTAAGATTTCCAGCTCTATTTTTATATCACCAGAAAAGAAATATCTGCAGGTTTGAACTCAAGCTGGCTTTGCCTCTGCACTCCTGCTGTCAGGAGTGCTGTGCATTCTCTCTGTCCAGAGCACATCAGAGCTGCCCAGTGTCTCTGACACGTTCCCCTTTGAGTGTTCAAGGGGAAGATGTTTTTAACAACCTGAGGATCAGCCCCTGGCCACATGGATGGTGATTTTTCTCTTCCCTTTAGCACAAGAGCATCCTGAGGATTTATGATTAGTTTCTATTCTTATTGTGGACAAAGGGGTGGCAGAGGTGAGGCACGTCCTGTTTTGAGTGGTGGTGAGGAGAAGGTACAGCCAAGGGAGGAGTGAGTGAGTGCTCAGCGTGTCTTGGACATGAACTCCTCCAGGAGCTCACAGCAGGGCATGGCTGGACAGCAGCTGTGAAATTTAGGGTATAGCTGTATTAGCCAAAGGTTTTATGATGTGCTCTGATGAGCAGGAGTTAACCCCAGCTTCCTAAAGCATTTCCATGTCACTGGGGCTGTAGTCATGCCAAAGGCATCGAATGCTTCTATGAAAAATGTTCTGCTTAGGGTTTGGGTCACAGCCCCCCCACACTCTGACTCAGAGGTTTGGGAAGGGCTCTGCACAGCTACAAGTGAATAGTGAGGAAGGACATGGCCATGAGAGGAGGACCTACAGTTCTGTGCAAAGGGCTTGAGAGAAAAACCAAAGTGGCAGCAAAGGCCCCCAGCCCCGTGGTTTGCCGTGGCTGCTGTGTCCCTCCTGTGTCCCTCCTGTGTCCCTCCTGTGTCCCTCCTGTGTCCCTCCTGGGGTCTGGCACTGACCCCCAGGTGAGCCACACTCCTGCAGAGGATTTTTTGGCTCCTGGCAGCACAGGGGGAAGCACTGTGCACCCCATTTGTGTTTCAGGAACGTTCATCTGAGCCAGGTAACCAGCACACATCTCAGCTTCTCTGTGCTTTACCGCTCTCTGACATCTCTTAAAAGAAACCTCACTCTGCTGCTCACTCACTCACCTCCCTCTTTGCTGCTTTCTCCTCACTCCCCTCTTCTCTTTGCACAAACTGCAGTTCCTAATCGTTTGCTTTTGCTCTCTGTAGCTAAACTTACTTTTAATTTTTTTCCTCCTTTTTTTTTTTTCTTTTCTGCCTGTTTAATCTCAACTCAGCCCCAGCACCGGTGCAGCAGCGTTACAACAGTTTTGTCATGTTGGCTGTCACCGTGCTGACAGCCCCCTGACAGCTGGCAGATGTATGGATGATGGATGTTTTCTCCCTGGTGCAAGGACGATGGGATAAAAGTGCAAACAAACCGGGTAATAGATGGGAAAAGCAGAGCAGCGGTGATAAGGCCTGGTCCCCACTCTGTGATGTATGGGAAAGCAAGCTGCAGGCAATTTGTTTCAGAGAAATGAGGGAGTCTTTGTGGAGAGGGACACGAGGAAAAGAAGGGGAAAAAAACCCAAACAAAAAACAAAAAGGAAAAGGAAAAGGAGAAAATAAAGTAATAATAATAATAAGAGAGGGGAATACTTAGAGCTTGTCTGTGTTGTGGCAGCAGCAGCCTGTTGTTGTGGGAATAGGCTCATTTCAAGGACAGGCTTGGGGTCCTTGGCATTCTTTAGGGACCCCAGGAGGTGTCTGGGGTGGGAACACTGAGTTTGTCTTTGCTGGTCTCTGCTGTGCCCTCACCTCCCTGCTGGCTTGCAGAGGCACCTGCTGCCATTTGTGGGTGTCACCTGGAAGAGCTCACAGTGGCTGTGGGCACATGAACTTCTCAAGGCACTCACTGGCAGAGCTGGGAAGTTCCTCCGTGCCTGGGTTGGTGTGGAGGGGCTGCTGCTCCTCACCAAGAGCCAGGCTCAGCTCTGGAGGCTCCACACCAAGGAGGTGTCCTGTGGTCAGAACCTTGGGAAGGAGGCAGATGCTGCAAACTGGGCACTGGTGCAGGTGATCCTGGGCACAGGGTGGCATTCCCCTTGTCCCTGAGAGCTGTGAGCTCCTCTGGGCCATGGGGAATGCCAGGGCTGCACTGCCAGGATGGGTGCACAGCCCTTGGGTGGGTCAGGAATCCTTCAGCACAGGAGCAAGCAGGGAGGGCGATGCTCACCCTACAGCCTGTGAGAATCCCTTTAAAATGCAAGAAGTGTCTTCCAGGGCCCCTGCATGGATCCTATCATCAATCCCTGGGTGCTGGAGCTGCCAGTGTGGGTGCACAATGGATGTTTGTGCCCTCACACACCCTCTCACGGACGTTTTCTGGATGCCAACACCTCCCCAAGCTCCCCTTCCACCCTTGCTTCTGTCACTGTCAGGGACTAACTCAGGCTGGTAATCGTGATAATTTATTACAGCACACTTCCTACAGTGAGTAAATAAGTCTGTCTCCCTCAAACTCCCTGGGCAATTAGAAGAATGAAAGACTGTGCCACGTATTAGCATTTATTTTCTCCCAGCATTTATACAAGGCCATTTTCTTGCTGACAAATTGTGGGTCAAATTGTTCTCCAGGAAGTGTGTCAGATGGAAAGGTGTTATGATTAAACTGTTGGCATAAATTTAGATGACAATAAATCCTTTTATTGCATTAACTGGATTTATTTCCTTGCAACTACCATTAAGGATTCAAAGAAGCAGTAATGAACAGGTTGATTTTGCACCTGCTTAAGGGTAATTAATATGCACTCTAAAAACAGAGAGTCTGCTTTAAAAAAATCTCTCCAGTGATCCAGAGGCTGCTGCTCAGGAAATGGATGTGGCATCAGCTGTATGTGTTTGGTAGCATTGCATTAACAAAAATTCTGAAGTGCAAGAGTGACACAGGAATTTGGGAAGGGATCTGTTCCAATATGAGCCAGAAGGGCTGGATTCTGCAAATTTTTCCATGGACAAGCAGTGCCTGCAAAGAGGGCCCTGCCTTGTGCAAGAGGCCACCAACCCAGTGGGGTTTAGGCTCTTGGAGTGTACAGCACTTTTATGCCCCTGGCAGAAAGGGTTTGTGTATTCCTAGGAAAGAAAAGTTGTTTTTTGTTTCAGTAAGAGTCTATCCAAAATTATCCCTATTATCAGTTTGGATAAAGGGAAATGGCAATATTAATTTACCTGTGATTAAAAAAAATAAAATTGAAAGGTAGCAAATTGACAAAAGCCTAGCAAGGCTACAGGAAGAGAAACCTCTGTATGTCAAAAATATGGAAGAAAAATTGTATTAAAAATGGATATGATGAGCATAAAAGGATAAGATATGGCTAAAATAGAGCTATCAGGATCAAAAATGTTTAAGTTGGTCATATGGTCAGGTGGGAAGTTCAGATAAAAGTAAAACCTTGGAATGTCTTTTCCAGAAAGAGGTTTGTGGCAGCAGCTGTATAAATTGCTATACATCCCTTGGTAGCCCACAGACATTGCCTTGGCCACTATTTTCCTCATTCCCTAAAGAATTCCTTGCTTTATTTGTCCCAGCTCTTGGGTTGCCACCTGCCACCTCTGCCAGCCTGCCAGCCTCTCTTGTCCCCAGAGCAAGTCTGAAAGATTTTAGTCAAAACTAGTTAGAGGAAAGCACTGATAATTTGTAACAGGTTTTTTTTGTTTGTGGTGGTGGTTTTGTTTGTTTGTTGGTTTTGTTGTCGCTGTTTGTTTGTTTGTTTGTTTTTTGTTTCTTGTTGTTGTGGTTGTGGTTTTTTTTTTTTTTTTTTTTTTTTTCCCCCAGGAATGTATCAATTGGAGTAATCCCTTCAGTTGGAAGGTTTCATAGACACGGGATTGTGTCTATAAAATTGAATGTCTATTGAATTAAGCTTCTGCCTTAACCCAGGGAAGCCTCCCTGGGCCAGGAGGTCTGGCAGGTGCAGGTGCTCAGGGCAGGCTGTTCCAGAGTGCTGCTGTCTGAGGTTATTCACCATTTTGGGGCAAAATCACCTCTTTCTACTCCTCTCTGCATTTTACAGTAAGTAGTTCATGATTTACAATCCTGAACTCGTTTGTCAGAGCAGTGAGCAGAGCTGACAGCCAGGGCAGTGCTCCCTGGACCCAGCAGCAGCAGCTCCCTCTCTCCTTGCTCCCTGCCTGCTGCCACTGGGAAGCTGTCACACGTTCCTTTTTCTTTCTTTTTAAAGATTTCCCAGCCAGGTGCAGAAAAGGCTTCTTTCCTTTAACCCTGAACATTTTCACAGGGCAAGCACATGAATTTCCACACCCACCACTGGCTTCTGCAAAATTGGTGCATGTTAATTAATTTGGCACAGAAGTTTTCAGATGGGGATGTGGGGAGGCAATGTGGCTCGTGTTGTGGTTTGACAAGGTTACGTGAGGGTAAAGTGGGAAATATTTTTCATCCATTAGCAGATTATAAAAATGGTGCATGGTGCTGCTGCCTGGCGTGGCGGGAGGAGGGAGAGCAGGAGGTGGTTGTTAACTTAAGAGGGTGAGGAACCATCACTCATCTGGCTGATGGGGGAGACAGAGCTCCCAGAAACATCTGACTTCTGCACCAGCATGTTTCTATTAAAAATAAATGTTCTGGTAAAAAAAGAAGCGCAGCAGCAGATCTCTTTACGTGTTCCATACACACCCTTTTCTTATCTTTTTTTCTGTTTCTGATTCTCATTGTCTCTTCTTGGGATTCCCTTAGTTTTTTATTTATCCCAGCTCATTTTATTAACACAAGATGTTAGAAACACCATGGACTGCATTGGTGTTGATGTATCTTCTCCCTTCCCTCCTCCTGTACAGCCTGGCCTCTCTGTTGAGACCATAAAAGGATTTTTTTGCTCATTCTGCATTCATCTCTCATAATTACTTTAATAACAAGTGTTAATAATATAAATAAAAAAATATTTACAATAATTAACTATGGAGTTCTCTAATTCTGTGCAGTTATTCTGTGCCTTTCCTACAAAAAACAGGATTCAACCTCTTTATGTGTAAAATGATACTGAGCCATAACTATCTTATAATATTGCTACATAATACTGCAGTTGTAGTAGTGATCACCACAGCTTTTATCAATTTTACTGGGTGTGTTTCATTCCTACCATAAAAACACACAGTAATTTTTAATAGTGGTGGGTGGAGGCAGAGAAATATGACTCAAAGAACCCTTCTGATGGGCTTGGCTGTTCAAAACTGGGACTCAAGTCTTCCTTGCCTGTCTCCTGAAGGAATGAAATTCTCAATTTCTCCAAACTTTCAGTCGTCTTCCCTTTGTGTTTGGTTGCTCAGGGATGTTGGCAGCCAGGGGCTTTCTGGGTGACCCTAAAATTGGGGTGTGCTTTGGATCAGGGAGGCACTTCTGAAGCAAAACTCTTGACTATCTCCACTTACAGGGGTTGGAACTAAATGATCTTTAAGGTCTCTTCCAACCCAAACCATTCAGCGATTCTGTGATTTTGGTTTGATTTCACATCTCCGAGTGTCTGACCTAAATTCCTCTAAATCCAAGTGAAATGGGAAATGTTCCTCATGTGACTGCAGCCATGAAGGGGCATTTTAGACCATGGGAGGAATCTGGAGCAAAACCCCTCTGAGCTGTGGCTGCTGTGGGTGGCAGCTCTCAGGAGCGTGGCTGTGCAGCTCCTCTCGTGGTGTGCCCTCCCTGGGGGTACAAACACAGCCTTTGGGGTGGGGACATCACCCACGGAACTTGCACCTCCACGGGAGACTGCTGGGGCCACCCCGCTGGCTCTGGGAGTAGCCCGTGCCAGATTTGGTGCATTTTGGGGCACAGGACCCATTCCAAGGGACAGTTGTAGCCAGCAGATGTTCATAGCTCTGTGCTGAGGGCTGGTTTGGAGCTCACCCCTGCCTGGCTGACAGGAGCTTTCCCTGGGAGAGAAGGAGGGAGAGCAGTGGCACCAGAGCCAGCCGCAGCCGCCGGGCACAGGCACGTCCTTGCCCTCTGCCAGGCTGGGGGCACCTTCTGCAAGGTTTGGATTAACTGTCTGTGCCTCAGGGAAAAGTTTTGGGGTGGTTGTTTCTGCAGTGCTCCCACCCATGGCCATGCAGACAGACAGAGAGACAGACACACTCCATCATGCCCTTCCCTGCCCACCCAGGGGGACCCATGGGTGCTCAGAGAGCAGCTGCACTGTTGGTGAAGTCCCTGCAGCAATGAGGCTCCAGTCTGGGGGAACTTCTGTGCATTTAATTAAGAAATGCTGCACACACAGAGCTGACTGCACGAGCCTCATTTACTGCCATGGCTGTCTGTCTGTCTGTCCAGCCTTTTGTCTCTCTCTGCACCCTGCACAATTCCATCGGATCTTATTACTCGAGCTAGGTAGGTTCTTGCTTGGCTGAGCCGAGATCAAAAAGTAATTTTTCTTTTTGCAACAGCTGATTAGAAATTCATTTATTTTCACATTAGACATTTGACCAATATCTCCTTCCCCCCAACTCCAGCAATTTAGCTCCATTTGTGTAGTCTGCATAATGGAAGACAGTGAGCCTGTCAGAAAAATGTGGCCCAGGGCAAAAATTAAATGCAGAATCATGTATCAGAAATGAGATGTATTTACTATTGTTTTTGAAAATTAATGGTGCATTTTTAGTTTTTATAATGTAATTTAATGATGCAATTCATCTAATAAAAACCCACATTTTAACTCAGTCCTACAGACCTACTGGGGCAGGACAAAATGTACCTTTCAGATGTAAGATTTTTAGAAAACCCTTTGGGCTCTTTTCTTTTTTTCTGCATGCAAAAGAAGAGAAACTCTTTGCGTGCTTTGGCTACCAGCTGGGGTATCAGCAGGAGTCCAATAAAAAGGATGTTTTTCTTTCTAAATATTGGTGTTTGTGCAGCATACAATAATATCATAAATGCAGCAGTGGGTTTGAAGTACAACGCTGCAGCTGATTATAGAAAACCATATGGTGCTGGCATGTTAAACTGATGCAGATTGAACACTGGCTGGAGCTTCAAATGCCATGGCCCAGAGATTGTGCTAAACTAGAATAAATATACTGTGCAGTGTCAATATGGGGAGCTGTCATTTTCGGCAGCAAGAGGCAAACTCTGTCAAAAGAATGTGAATTGGTTGAAGAAAAACCCACAAAAGTCAGCACTGAGCACATGCTCCTGCCCAGGAGCAGCTCTCAGTGGGTCCTGGGTTTGGGGAAGGTCCTTGCCCACTTTCCAGAGCATTTTTTGAGTTCAGCAACTCTGGATCAGGGGCTGGGGGAGCCTCAGGTGCCCTGGCTGGGTGTTTCCCTGGCAGTGACAGATTGCAAAGCTCAGGTTCTGCTCTGGCTCCATGGAAAGGAAATGCCCAAACCTCTGATTTTGTGTGTGTTTATAACATTAAAGCCCCCTTCTTGTTTTGCATCACGATTTTCATCCTCTTTGCAATGTTTTTGTGTTACCTTTGCTTCTGTAAAGTGAGCACAAGTAGATTTGCCATGGATTTTAAAGCCCTCTAAAAGTGCAGTTGTGTAATTGGGACAAGCCAGGTGAAGGGTTCTCCTTCCCCTCCCCACTGCTGCTTTCCTGTTCTGCTGGGCTCAGGGTGATCCTGAGAGCAGAGCTGACCAGGACACACAAAGGTCTGGGTTTGCATTAATCACTGGAGGGGCAGGGAGCACTGCAGCTGGAGCATGGGGCTGACTTTTCATTGGGAATAGAGATTTATAGTCAGCCTCAACTGAACATAATTCCCTCTTTTTTTTATTAAAGGTGCTCTTAGAAAATGCATTCAGGCTTGACTTCCAGCTTTAAAATATGCCCTCATCTGCTTTTACAAACAAAACTTGAAGTTGTAGCTAAACATATACTAATTTTATTTTAAGATAACCTCTTTCCTATGGACATTAAAAATGTACATTTACCAGGAAGAGTTAAACTTAAATACATTCAATCTGACACTGAAGTAGACTTTAGTACAAAGCTGCAGAAGGAGGAGAAATCTATTCATTTGTGGGTGAATTAAACATCCATTTTTCTTTGTTTCCTGGCTCTGGTGCATGATTTCCCAGAGGACACAAGGAGACAGCCCCCGTGCCAGGAGCGAGGGGAGCTCCCAGGTACCTGGCACGAAGCTCGTGGGGGATGCTCTTTGCTGGTCCTGGGAGCTGTAGGGACAGGGAAGGGGAACTGGTTTGGTCTGACCAGGACCCCCTGCTCAGCTTCCTGAGGCACACAGATGAAATCCTCAGGGTGGGTCAGTGCTTGGGCAGGTTGCACTGAATCTCAGGATAATCTGCTTTTTTCCTTCCTCCTTTGACCCATCTCTGTGGTTTAGTCTGAGTTTCAGAGCCAACGGGTGCATTTTGAACCATGCCAGCCAACACATCCACACTCCTGCTCCCCTCAGCCAGCCTTGAGCAAACTCAAGGATGTGTCTGCTTATCCTTTACAGACATGAGAGGCGGCCCTGGAGAGAGCAGCATGGCAGGAACAAACCATCAAGCCGAAATTCCAACCATCCACAAGGTTCCTGGTGGCTTATTGCTTGCTGAAACTCAGCCTGGAGTCTGGGCAGAGAGCAAAGTGTGAGGATCATGGAGCCTTTTCAATACTGCAACAGTGTCTGAGCAGTGACAGAGGTGGGGAAGTTTGTCCTTATGCAAATACCACAGAGAAAGGTGTCCAGGTCACAAAGGCTAAAAATAGTTTTTAATTTTTATTCTTATCTTTTAATGGAGCTGGCTAGTAACTTTTTGACCAATATCTTATTTATAGATTTACAGCTTCAGTCCCAGCACTGGATTTCCAGCTGGACAAGAGGCTGGCTCCTGCAGCACTGGTGTCCTGTCGTGTCTGGTGGCTTTATAGCCCCTGAGCCTGACCCTGCCTGTGATAGGAGGTATCAGATGCAACTGGGACTAATCCAGTCTTGGCTACCTGGCAGCAGAGCCCAGGCTTTGAATACTTTATGTGTATTGTGAATTGTTTTGTCACCTGTGTTGGATTTAAAATCTAGTGAGGCAGAGTCTGATTTGCTGTGGGAAATCCTATATAGTGCTTGATATTGGGAAATCAGTGGTGCTTATGAACTGAAGCTGGGAATGACACTTGTGTTTTACACCTGGATGGTCCCTGGCTCAAAGAGGCTGCAGGGTAGCTTATGTGAAATATTTCATGTAAGGAATATCTTGTGCTGATCTGTTCAATAAAGAGGTGGATCACTGTTTGAGTTTGACCTCTAGGTGTGTTTTTTATGTTGTGAAAGAAACTAAAAAGAGTTTATTGAGTATTTGAAATTTTTTCTGCTCTGGCTTGGTGTAGGGTTTAGTAAATAAAACTGCTCAGAACAGAAATCCAAAGGGGAGCAGGCTGGAGTCACAGGAATGTTACACAGAGAGGGAGTTATTCACATGGGGGGACAGAGGTGAGTGATAAAATAAACACATTTCTTACAGCTGAAGGATTCATTGACTTTTAACATGATGTCCTGGTTTCAGGTGGAGACAGTCAATTTACTTTGTAGTATTTGGTGCAGTGCTGGGCTTTGGATGCAGGATGAGAACAGTGTTGATGGCTTGGCTGTTGCTGAGTGGTCCCTGCACTAAGTCAAGGATTTTTGAGCTTTTCACACAGCCCTGACAGGGAAGGGATGGGGGGCACAGGAACCTGGGAGGGGACACAAGCTGGGCAGGTGTCCTGAGCTGGTCAAAGTGGCTTCACAGTCAGTCTATAAACTTGGGGAGGAGCAGCCCCAGCTCAGGAACTGTCTGGGCATCAGGCAGGGAGTGGTGAGCAATTGTACTGCGAATCTCCTATTTGTATTTTTTTTTTCCTTCCTATTAAACTGCCTTTATCTCAACCCACAAGTTTTACTTGTGTTCTGATTCTCTCCCCCATCCCACTGGGAGAAGTGAGGAGCAGCTGTGGGGTGTTTCACTGCCTGCTCAGTTAAACTATGACACATGGTGGGTTGAAACAGAGCTCACAGGATAAAGAAAGGAAATCTAAAAGTTAAGCAAAATTGCTGGAGGTCCCATTAGTTGGTTCAGGGTGATTATCAATAATTTGGCACTGGGTTTCCAAAAAAGCACGGCATAATTTTTCAGTGAGAAGCCCGAGTGCCTGGGAGATGATGTTATGGTGTGAATTACACTGTGGAGAGGCTGTCAGCTGTCCCTGTCAGCACTTTCACAGATGCCATAATGTGCAGGCAGTGCTGTGGCTGCAGCTATTTAGGCTCATTGTGGTGGTGGTTTTAGGGAAAGCACCACAAATTAACAGCTGAAGGAAACCTGGGAGTCCTCTGTGAATGCTCTGCACCCAGATGAGCTGGTCACAGTTCAAACACCTCAGTGACACCTTGGGCTCCTGAAAAACCTCCTTTCTTGTAGTTATCCAGGGCTCCAGACCCCATGTTCATGTCCAGTCAGTTCTCCTGGCTCTGAGCTCCTTTTGCTGAGCCCCAGCACAGCTTTGCTCTCACTGTGTCTCCCCAGAATTCTGGGGGCATCTGCATGTCCCAGGGTGAGAGCTGGGGTGATTCCTGCAGCGTGGGTTCAGCCAGCAACACCCCTGCCCTGCTGTGTGAGTCTGGACTTCCCATTGGAAGCTTTCCCCAAGCTTTAAAGACTGCTTTGTCCTTGTTTTTGGTTTAAGTGTCCCTCCTGTTAATCCGTTTTGAAGGGAGTGGAGGCAGCTGGTGCCTCAGCTGTGTGAGCTGGAGCCCACCAGAGCCCACTGTGGCTGCACCGAGGGTGATCCTGGCCACCAGCACCTCCTGCAGCCTCTCCCGTTCCCTGCAGATGGTACTGTTTGACCATTTTACAGGCACCCACCCTCGGAAACACCGCAGCTGCAAGGGGGGTTTACAGTGAGGCACAGGCACTGCACTGACCCAGCAGCACCACAGCACCCACTGCTCCTGGAGGGTGCAAGGGCAAAAACCTTGTCTTGCCCATGCAAGATACACGATTTTTGAGTGGTTTGGGGAAGGTCAGGCACCTGGGACTGTGCCAGAGTGCTGTGTAAGAGAGAGTTTGCAGGCACCACCCTCACCTGTGTTAATTTAGGCACCTGCAGTGGAATTTACCCCGAGGGAGTTTAACAGCTTTAGCTGTGCTGCTGGCCAGAGTTTCTGTGGGATTTAATCAACTCATCAGCTGAAGCTGCAGTGCTGGAGAAAAGCAGCTCTGGGCAGTCTGGGGATGATGCAGGCTCCTTCTGAGCAGCTGGTGCATGGGCTGAAGGCTGAGAAGGTGCTGAGCCTATTTGATACTGCTGGTTAGGTTTTTGTGACATCTAGCTTGGTGCTAGCCCTGGAGTTTCTTCTTTCCTGGCTTTGAACACAGTTACATCCACCCCAGCAGGCTGACGTGTCCCCTGCAGCTTTCCTCTGCTCTGGCAGCCTCACTGTTCAGAGCCAGCTGGGCTGTGCTTTCCCTTTTCTCTGTACTTTATCTGCATTTCAGCCCCGAAATCCCAGTGCCTCTTTGAAGTCAATGAGGTGGGAAATCACCTCTCATTCACCTTTTCCCTTCGGACCTGGTCTGCAGTTGGGCTGTCCCTCCAGGCTGGGTTCAGCTGTAAGCTGGACAGGGGGGTGTTTGTCACCTCCCAGTGAAGTGTTTGCCTTTCCCAGTGAGGTGTTTGCCTTTCCCAGTGAGGTGCCCTCTCAGCTGGCTCTCTTGTGACCCTTCCCCAGTTAAAAATTGTTACAGGGAGCCCTCCAGCACCCTGCTGCTGCCCAGCCTGGCACCAAACCAGGTGCAGACACCAGCAGAGCATGGGGCCAGGCTGGTTCAGCCCTGTGGGAGCTCAATGTGCAGCCCACGAGTGCCACACGGGGAGGGCTTTGGGAAAAGGGCCAGAAACAGTGTCTTGGGTCATGTAACCAAAAAAAAAGTGTATTCTATTTCATCTGTTGAAAGCAGTTGGGGAGATGTTTTTCTTTATCTCTTGTAACTCCAGGGGGGAGGGCAGATGCCTTCTGATCACAGCCCAGCTGTTAAACCAGGTGGGGCAGTGTTTGTGATCTCTGTCACCACTGCCCACCCTCGGGGATATCTTCTGTTAATGGGCCATTGAGGCTCACCAGTGACTGACACATTCCATCATCCACTGGGAGATGGAACACCCAGTGGGGAGGAGCCAACCATTCCTGCCAAGATAAAAACTGAGCTGTAGGAACACCAAGCAGCCTGTTTGCCACTGGATTCCCGGAGGAAGACTGGACCCATCACTGAACCTTTCTACAGGATCATCTCTGCTCCACAGAACCACATCTGTCACTCCAGGAGGATTTATTTGGACTGCTTCCAACACCATGACAACAGGGTGTCAGGTTGTATTTCTGACTCAGTCAGGGTTTTCTAAGACTTTTGTTTGTTTGTTTGCTTGTTTTTTTTTTTTTTTTGTACTACTGCATTTGTATTTTTAATATTCCTAGTAAAGAACTGTTATTTCTACTCCCATATTTTAGCTTGAAAGGTCGTAATTTCAAAATTGTAATAATTTGGAGGGAGGAGGTTTACACTCTCCATTCCAAGGGGATGCTCCAACTTTCCCTGACAGATACCTGTCTTGCCAAACCAAGAGAAGCAGGCACCCCTGGATCTGGCTGAAATTCATTTGGCTTTTGATTCCCTCACAGGCTCGAATTTTGGATGAGGTGTCAAGAGCTTTGAGCTTCCCCAGGCTCTGGAGGCTTTGGATCTTGGTTTGCATCTCCTCGTTGGTGTAAGGGCTGTGCCAGGCACCCACTCCTGAATCACTCCCTTAGGGAACAACACAGGACACCTGGCTGTGTTCAGAGGGATCTCCTCACAGACCCATTGCTGTTTCTGTCTTGTTTTCAGGCAGTTCATGCTTAAGCTTTCATCAGATCAATTCTCCTCCTTTAAAAGGAAAGTAGCTGGTTAACCTGTGTGTGAGGGGAAATGGAAAACACTGCTCTGCCTCTCCTCAGTGTGCCATGAAGGTGTAAAGGGGCTCAGGAAAAGTGATAAAGGCATTTACTCATGTGTGGAATTGGAGGAGGGACAGCATCCAGCTCAGGGGTTTGTCTGGGTTTGCTGTAAGCCTGTTAAGCTCAGTTGTTGGAGTTTTGTGAAGGATGAGCACAAAAGCAAAGATTGTACTGAGTAAACTTTACAGGTTTCTGCTGTTTTTAGAACCTCATGTCTCCTATATGGACTTCTCATCCCCGTCCTGCTTCAAGGAGGTGAGGATGGGGAGGGAAGGATGGAGAAATGAAGACCGATCCTTGTGCCCATGGGAAGTAGCTGGGTCTCAGCTCTGGAGAGAGAAGTTTGGCATGGGCTCTGCAAGCAGGACGAGACTCAGAAGGTGGGTTCCCCTCAATCCCTGCTCTGCCAGTTTGTGTCCAAACACTCCCAAACCCCTCTGTGCCTGCAGGTCTCAATTTCTTTCCCCTGACCACTCACTGCTCAGAAAATCTCCATGGAGTAGAGCAGCTCAAAGATAACAGTGGCACCAGATAAATCATCCCTCCCCTGCCTCTCCCCCTTCCCCAAATGGCTAAAGTGTCTTTATTATTTAAAAAAAAAACAAACCTGCACACACTAAAAAAGCCTGACAGAGAGAGACAGAAAGCAAAGGAAAAGGAAAGGTTTAGGCAGCAAGCCACAAATAAGCACCATCAATCATGGTGCAGTCAAAAATGTACATGTGTTGGTACCTGCTAGTTATTGGCAGTGCTCAAGAAGTCTCCTGAGTACAATCTTCAGGGCTCCTCAGATAAATAAATAAATAAAATTCCATGTTCCTCTGAAAAACTGCTTGTCAGCACTGGAATGGCAGGTGCATTAACTCCCTAAGCACCAGATTATGCCCTGCGTGGCAAAAAAATGCAAACACAGAGAAATAAGGTGTCACTCAGCTCCTGTGTCCTCTCAGGTTATTTTGATGGGAAGTATTTTGAAACATAAATACAGCTCCTTGTATAAATGAGTTTAGGAAAAAAAGAGATACTGATATGTACATGGTCTAGTTATCCTGTTTACATGTTTACTCCAAATTTACATCTGTCTGACATATGATTTGCCATTTTTTTTTTCATGCTCCACAAGGATAGCTGAAAAGTTTTGATTTATTTAGCTTCCTCTCCCTCCCACAGCCCTCCCAAGCCTTGGCAAACACTCTCCTGGTGCCACCTGGCTGACTGCTCACCCCTCAGCTCTTCTGCTTTGTCGCTCTGAAATGTTTCCTGTAAAAATAAAATCCCTCTCTGAGACCTCTTGTCTTTTCCCCTTAGATTTTTTGTTACACTCTGCCTCCTCTTGGCTTTGCTTTTATTGCCCTTAATTGGGGACTTCAAGGTTATGTGGCCTTGGCCATTCTGCAGAGGTCCTCAAACCTCTCCCATCCTTCTGCTCCTCCCTGCTCCTTTTCATACACTGTGTTCTTTTTTTTAAATCCAGGAAAATGACATTATTGCCAGTGGAAGTCCTGAAGGAGCAAAGTCCTGTCCCAGGACGAGTAAAGCTTGCATGACCTAGTGCCAGAAGACAAATGGATTTGGGGAAGTGGCCATCAGCCCTCCCCTGAACTGACAATGTGTTTCCTACGACTCCTGTCACATATAGGAAGAGGCTGATTATTTTTAGCTGTGGGTGAGCCAGCTGCTCCTAGGCCACCTTCCAGCCCTCCCAAGGACAGCAGAGATGTCTGCAGGCTCTGGCTCAGCCCCCGGCAGGGTGGTGGCAGTGAGGAGGGACAAATCCCTGCTGTACCTGCTGGCAGGGAAATGTCTCCTCCTCTGCATGTGCTGCACCACACCCTGCAGGATGGGTTCCTTTTCTCCAGCACCTGGATTTGACTCAGTGAACCCTGCAGGATGGGTTCCTTTTCTCCAGCACCTTGATTTGGTTCAGTGAACCCTGCAGGATGGGTTCCTTTTCTCCAGCACCCGGATTTGACTCACTGAACCCTCATGTGAGTTTTGTCTGCCTCTCATGGCCTCACCCTTGGTTTCAACATAACCAATGCAGGTAACCAATGTTAGGAGAGAGGTTTCAGTGCCAGCCAACTCCTTGCAGTCCATCACTGCCTTTCTTTCCTTGGTTTTCCCACAGTGAGTCCCATTTTTAGCTGAATTTAGGTGACCTGGGCTCCATCCATGCCAGCCCCAGAGTGGGCTGTGGCTGGAGCAAGGCTGGCTCTGCATGGCCTGCCCTGTGATGGTGACCCTGGGTGACAACTGGACCAGTTTCAAACAGTTCCAAACTCCAGTCTGGAGGCACCAGACCCCTCATTTCACTGCAGTCATGGAGCATTTGTTCTCCATGGTGGGTGTTTTGATGGGGTGCACAGTGCACTGCAGGCCTGCCTTGTCCCATCATGGAGATATTTCTAAAAGGTCTCACTTCTGGGTTTTTTTGGCTTGATGTTAAATTAAGGAAGTTCAAAGCTTTACGAGCGTCCCAAAAATATCTGTCTTCAGGGATGGTCCTTGATTGGGCAGAACAGAATGGAAATGTGAATTTTGAGTGTGGTTTCCAGTGGGAAACAGATCAATAACCTCCAAAGGAAAATCCTACTTCAGAGTGGAGAAAAAACAATTAAGTTGGGATTTACCTGTTGCCACTTCAGAATTAAGAAACACAGAAACACACTACAGAAATCTGCAGGAACAGACTTTATCTGTGACCTCTCCAATGCAGCAAAACTCAGCGTTGTGGCATTAAAACAGCCCCATTCTGTGACAGGGCTGGAAATTTTTACTCCACCAGATGAACAAAGTGAGCCTTCCTCATTTTTATTTCCATTTTATCATATCTCTCATCTTGCCCACAGCACTGTAACTCGACCCTCGATGCTGTGATGGGTGCAGAAGCTGCAGGTGGGAGGCAGAGGAGGGAGTGAATCCAGAGCCACCCCTGCAGGAACGCAGCTCTTATACAGGCAAATGTCATAAAATGGCAAATAATCAATGTAAAAATGAACTGCAGAGTCTGGGATGTGCGAGGTCTGGCCCAAATATCCCCCCTTTTCTTTTTCCAGGATTAAGGAGGGCACTTTTGGGAAGAGAAGCAGTGATGATAAGCAGCTGCCAGCTGGTTTCACTGGGGGGGTTTGTGGCCCCTCTGCTCCATTCTGTGCCCCTCTCCAGCCCAGCAACTTTCTCTTCCCAACCACAGGTTTATTTAATTTCTGTCCTACTGCTGGCAATGGTTTTGCAAAGGGCGGTGTGTTAGGAAAAAGCAGAGAGTTTTTCCTTAAGTGAGAAAAGGAGACGACATTGCATAGCAAAATAGAGCAAAAAAAGTTTGTTGGATGATTTTCTTCTCTGCCTTGCTTGTGTGTGTGATGTCAGCAAAAAGAAGTTGCATTTCGGAGTGATTTAATAGCAAAATTACTTTTCTAATTCCTTTCCCTGCCTCAGAGCAGAAAAACCACAAGATGGAGCTCTGGGGCTTTCCATTGTGGCTGGGCTTGAGTCACCATAAAAACCCGTTTGGAGACCTTGAAATTATGGGTTTTATTATTTTTTCCCTCCGTTTAATTTTTACATTCATTTTAAAATTGTAAATTTTATAGATGTTATAATTATAAAAATGTAATTTATTGTTGCTGGTCGAAGTTATTTACTTTTCCACTCGAAGCTCAGAACTTTTATTTTTACTTTTTAATGATTGTTATGAGGCAGGATTTTTCTCTCTTCTGGGAGGCTGCAGCCCAGGGATGCTCTAGACCACAGCATTCCTCTTCCTGACACCCTGCCTGTGCTGGGGAGCTTTCAAACCTGCCCAGCTCTATGTGCAAATAATAAACCCTGGCTTTCCTTTGTGTGTAAGGGAATAAATGATGTTTTGAAATGCTCCTCTTCCCTCGTAATCAATGAACACTGAACTGGTAAAATTAAAATCAGTGCAGTGAATTAGGAGAATTGGGTTCTTTAATTAAAAAAAAATATATATGCTAAATTATATAGAACTTATACAGACATGAAAGAAATTATTACTTTGTGTGGTATGTTTTCTTCCTTCTTTTTTTCTCCTTACTTTTTTCTCCATTTTTTCTTTTATTTTTCCATTAAAAAAGATGAGCTCTCTTCTTCAATGTGCTTCTTTTCCAAGTGAACTGGTGCTAAGGATCTCAGATCTGTTCAGCTCTGCCTGTTGTTATGACAGTGATTGAATGTTTTATTATCACTGTGTTGCATAGATAGGGAGATTTTTTGACTTTCTGGAGTTTGGTTGTAATAGCTGTGTACATACGTAGTTAAAAAATGACAAAAAATTAATTAAAAAATATTTATTCTCTCTAGCTCATATTAAGAGAGGACAATGAGATTCTGGTAGTTGATAGTCTCCTGAAATATTGTTAATTATTTGAACAACACAAAGAAAAATTTTATGAAACGTTAAAGAAACTCTTTGGGGCTGGGGCGTGCCGTGTCAGTCACCAAAATTCTGCTCCCTGCTCTGCAGAAGTGAATATTTTATTAGAAATTTGAACCCCCTGACAGGGGCTGACAGAGAAATGAGTCTCTGGTGTGGCTCAGAGCGTGGCCGTGGCCGAGCTCCTGCTCCAGAGAACTCCTTGAGCAGCCCAGGGGAGACTCGGCCAAGGTAGAGCTGATCACATCCCGAATAATTCACCAGGGGAATTTATTCCCCCTTGTTTGCAAACTGTCGGAGCAGTCTGGTTTGTGTGTGTGCTCCTCAGGGACTGATCGTGTCCCTTCTCTTTGTGGCTGGGCCTTTTGCTGGGGATTTTTGCCCCGTTCCTCCAGCCTGGCTGAGGGGTGGATCCCCCTGGGGTGCTCTGGACAGGGCTGCTGCAATGTGGATTTTTGTATTCTACACCCAGATCTCTCAAACTGGTGATTTCTAAAAATATTCATGCCAGGAGGCACGAATCTGTGTCAAAAGTCACCACAGCTGGTGGGAGGAAGGTGTGAGAGTGCTGCTTGTTTCACTTTAATTTGCTAACTCAAGGAAATAGTGGATTTATTTTTTTTACTGGGCACTTAGCTGTGGGCATTATTTCTTTTTATAACTCCAATAGCTGTCTGAAAGGACTTGGAAACACACCAATTGCCTCTTTTTAAAATTTTTTTCCCCCCTTTTTCTTTTAATGTTAGGAAAAGAACAGTTTAAAGGTCTGCCTGTGCTTTGGGTCATTAATAGAGATAATTGTCAGCGGTGGACAAGGCTGCAGCTTCCTGAGCGGGGAGCAAAAGAAAAACGAGGTGTCACTTTGCTCGAACCTTTTCAGTTCCTCTGTAAAACACGACTCCTTAAACAGAACTGCTGCTGTTACCCACTGCAGCCTGTTAGAAATATCAATTCTGCCCAAGGAGCAGGGGCAGCTCCTGGAGCGCCTGCGGTGGTACCCGGCTGCCTCTTAACCACCTCCACCAGCATTATCACTGCACTTCTGCCTTTTAATCAGCTGCCATCCCACTTTTACACCGAGGTCAGAGGCTCCCTGCCTCTCCCCTGGGTGCTCAGGAGCCCTGAGTGCTGTTCCCCAGCTGCTCCATCCCTGCTTCTCCTGCAGGAGCTTTCCCGGTGGCTGCACGGCTGCAGCGATAATTCCTCAGCTCTGGAAAAGCTGCAGAACCCTCTCAGCTCTCAGGAATTCCCAGCCCTCAGGATGGCAATAACAGGCACTTCCCAAGTTCTTTAAAAAAAAAAAAAATGACAGGCGGGACAGGGATCTGATGGATGTCTTAATTTATTTATCTCTAGTTTTGATCAAGTGCTGTGCTGATGGGGAGGGAGACGCTGGCAATTAGAGCCAACGAGTTAACTGGAATCCTTTCTTTCCCCCATCTTTTAAAAGAAAATGTGTCTTTAAAAGGAATCAGAGAGAAAAAGAAGCTGGGAATTTTCAGTAGTGCAGAACTGCTTTTGGAAAGGAAAATCTGTCAGACCGAGAAGAGCTTTTTTGTAAGTAGCTGTAAAGAAATAAGAAAATATAAGATATCCCTCCTCTCTTTTTCTTTTCCCAGTCATTAAACAATTGGATTACAAAAAAAAAACAACTTTGGAATTATTAAAATCTAGGAAAACAAATCCAGCTAAATGTAATAATTATAATGTAGAAATTTTAATCTGCTCTTAGGAAGTGTTATCTTTTCTTTGTAGTTAAAAATTCAAAGTTCTCATTTATGGGGTTTCACAACATTCATTACAATATTTTGACAATTAATTTGTTACCCTTTTTCAAGAAGGGAATTATTAATTACATTCCTATCCAGAGGTCTTAGTAAAGCTTTAAGTTAACATTTCCTAAAAGGCATTTAATTCTGATTCAAAAAGAAAATTATTGTGTTATAAACAAATACCAATTGATTATTAAACAGATTTATTTTGGATTTACAGCAATTCCATAGATATGATAGCCATTAAACATCAATGAAAAGACTTTCATTAATAAACTGATTTATTTACCGTGGCATAAGTGTCCTGTTCAATCTAAATTAAATATCTCTTTGGGCTCCTCAGCCTGTAGTGTTACCAAAAGGCAGCTTCGTGTTTGAACGCTGCTCAAAAAGCATTTCTAGTTCAGATTTGCAAGATGCAATCTCAAAAATAATCAATCTGTATAAAAAAGACTTTGGTTACTGCTAGATACCTAATTATACAGACACAGCCTTTGTGCATGTCAGTATGGGATATTCTTTGTTACTCTCTTTCTTCTGAACTTTGATGCTATTTTAAAATAAATTTAATTACCCAGTGGTTATTTACACTTGTGTTTATTTCTTCCATCTAGAATTCTTTTCAAATTTAAAACCTGAAGGTCACTATCATTTTAGAGCAGTTTATTATTCATGGATATTGCAAAATTTCCAGAGAGAAAAAATTGCTTTATTTTAAAATTGGAGTGCAAGAAAAGAATTATAAGATTGGCTGCACCGGGCATGATCCTGCACTACAGAATAACAGCAGTTCTACTAAAAAAAAAACTGCAGGATTTTAGGCCAAAGATTTTCTTCATTAATAACATAAATTTAAATACTATCATCTAAAAAAATTTGTGTGTTTGACATACATAGATATCCTGTCATCTTTTAACAAATATCTTTTCTCTAAGGGTTTTCTCACTTGATTTTATGGGGTTTATTAGTAAATTCACATGAGTAAAATTCCCCTGTGTACAGGTGTTGGCAGGGACATGATTCATGCCTGGGTTAGTTTTTCTTTATCTTTATTTACACACTAATATATTTATTATATATATTTATACAATTATACATGTTTATTTATTACATAAAATATATTTATTTACAGTTATTGCATAATCTAGAGAAGCTTCTATTTATTACAGATTTTTTGAAGGTTTAAAATCTTTTTCTCTATTCCAATAACTCAGTTGGATGAAGATGACCTTAGACAGACCAGCCAGGGTTTGCTGCACAGGTGTCCCCAGACGAGGTTGAGGACAGCATTTTGCTGCCACATTTAATTTCATTTCTTTGAGCTAAAGATGAGAAATTGGGGATTTACCTGCCCTGGGAGGAATTTGGCTCCTGCAGGTACCAGGGCTCCTCCTCAGTGCTCTGCAGCAGTGAGGGACGGGGCGAGGGGAGATGTTCTTCCTCCAAAGCAACAGAGGTGACCTCTGGGCTGGACTGGGCTGGACTGGGCTGGACTGGGCTGGACTGGAGGAGCAGCAGAGCTTTACCAGAGGTTAAACGTGAGGAGTTTTGTACTGTTGAGGCTTTGTGTTTCTCGAGGCTGCACATTTTTTTCTTATTTCTGGTCTGTTCCCCCACAGCTCTGGCAAAGCCGTGGTGAGAGGATGCTGGTGTGGGGCTGGGGCAGCAGGGGTGGAAGGGAGGGGAGGTTTTCTCTTGGGCAGCTGCCAGTGCTGGACAAAAATGCACCAAAATGTGAATGGAAGAGGAGAGAAGAGGGGGTATTCTTCCTCTGCCCCCAACCCGTGCAGAGGGCTCAGCAAAGCCAGTGACAGCTTTTTCCAAGAGCAAAAAGTGGAGCTGAGCTCCTGATTTAACCATTTCCCCCCTTCCTCTGGACATTTACTGTTTGTGCATCGATTCCAGCAGAATGTCTTTGGACCAGGAGGTGTAGCAGGGCTGTAATGGGATTTCCTGGGGGCAAAGACCTGAGACACCAGGACCTGTTGGTGTCACCAGCTCTGCCAGACCTGCCCTGCAGCTGAAATGTCTCCTGAGCTGCCCAGGGATGGGTCCCTTCCCTCAAAAACCTTGTCAAGCTCTTTATAATATTGAGGGAGAGATGGGGATTAAAGTGAGAATGAGTTAGGTGCAAAGCTCCTTCTTCCTTCTCCAAAGGTGCTGAAGTGCATCACACACAGAGCCCTCTGCTTTCAATTAAGACTGAATTTTAAGTCAAATAATGAGGAACTGACAAAAATGTGAATTGTGATGGCAAACACCTCTTTGGGTAAATTGCTGTGGGTGGTATAAACAGGTCTGGAGCCAAAGGGAGAGATTTTATTTGCCTGGAAAAGCTGGAATTAGGCAGAAATCCCCTCCTTGCTGCAGTGTTGTGGCTCTGCAGTGTGAGTCCTACAGGGCTGTGTGAGCTCTCACTGACAGGGAATTCGTGCTGACACCACCTCTGACAGCTCTGCTTTCTGTGGGCCATCGACTTTTCTTCCCCATACATTTCCTGTATCTTCTGTATTACTGCTTTAAAATCACTTTTCCTTTAATTGGCTCAGGAGAAAGGGCTCGTTCCTTTGCCTTTAACTTTTCTTTTTTTCCCATAAACTATTTAGGAAAAAAATTGCCGAGTATGTAAACTAAAGATCATTAGAGGTTGTGGGGGTTTTTTGTTACTTTTTTTTTTTTTTTTTTTTTTTTTTTTTTTAAATACTAGATTCAGCAAAATATTATTTTCTCCCAGGCTCTGGGTCTCTATTTAGATGATTTTTAGCTCTGGGGTTTTTTTATTATTATTTATATATTTATTCATTAGAAAGGCCCACAGTCAAGGAGAAGGGGAACACGGGGTTATTAATCTTTCCTGTCATCCATTCACAGATGTGAAGTTCACACCACAGCAAATGTGAAGTCAGCAGTACCCACAAGGTGGAAACTTCAAGCAAAGCAGGCAGCAAGGAATGGGGGTGGGAGAAGGAGAACAGGAGGGGAAGAGGGAAAAGAGAGGGAACAGGGAAAAAAAAAAAAGGACAAGGGAGTGATGAATGACAATAGGGAGGGGAGAAAGATGGATGAACCAGGGAAATGGAAAGAGAAATGAGATGGATGGTAAAGGCTAAAGAGGAAAGGCAGATAAGGGAGAAGAAAGTCTGATGAGAGAGTGGGGAGGAATGAGAGAGACTGAGGCAGAATTTTCCAGATGGGTGTTAACGTAGCTGGGCCTGTGTGGGTGCTTGGATATCCTGGAGATGTAAAGGGTAATCACTCTCCCAGCATGTACATACCATTGATATGTTAATATCATTTTCTTTTTCATCTGAAAGCAATGAAGTTTTCAAACCTTCTGATTAACTGGGTCTGGCTGGTCCTGTGTATGGCCATGCATTCACAAACACACGTCATATATAAATATTTATACCCTATATACAATATCCCATAAGACAGCAGCCAGCATTAGAAGTCCTGTTAGTATTGATGTGACATTGGGCAGACGTGTTTGTGCTGATATAACCTGCTGCAATATCAATCCTAATGCAGTTTTTTTGGGGGAAAACAAAATGTAGACAGGCATTAATAGAAACATTGGGTATGTGCTATTACAAACAAGCCCTTGATAATGAACTCTGTGGGGTCTGAGATCCCATTTAGCCAATGGTCATATAATATGCAGAGTTTTCTTTGCAATTTTATGCAATTTTTGCAATTACTTACTTTGAAAGTCAGTAATTTCTCAGTTGTATTGTGAGATAGCTCCTAATATATGCTTACATATTCACACAACCTCCAAATTACTTGTTAATTCATTGGTTTAGGTAACTTACAGTCAGATGGAGAAATAACTCTTGAAAAGAGAGACCATTTTGGCAGCTCACAGGGGCAGTGACAGGATAACCTGCTGTGGTCCCAGGTAGCAAAGCCAGCCTGGTCTTCCTCCTCTGGCTGTGCCAGAAACTCTGCAAATTCTTCAGCAGTTTTACAGCACAAGTTGCACAATTTAGTGGAGGGTGGCTCCAGAGCCAGTGGTGGAGAACGAGTTAGGTGCAAAGCTCCTTCTTCCTTCTCCAGAGCTGCTGAAGAGGCATCACACACAGAGCCCTCTGCTCTCAATTAAGACTGAATTTTAAGTCAAATAATCAACTTGCAAATGAGGAATTGACCAAAATTGTGATGGGAAACACCTCTTTGGGTGATGGGAAACATCTCTCTGGGGCTGGGGACAAGATGAAGAGGGGCAGGTTGAAAAACCTCAGCTTCTCTGCACGAATCAGCAAAAGCAGCCAGGGAGTTCTGCTTGTTTTTCCCTCTGAAAAGGTTTCAGAGCTCTTGCTTGTGCTAGCCAGGGAGTTTATATCTGTCTGCTAAAGTGAAAATCTAACTCCAAAGGTACTTTCAGATTATTTGCTCCGTGTTTATAGGGTAGGTAAAAACATTTTGTACAGTTTACAGAAATTTTGCTGTGTGTTGCTGGAACACTTCTGTGAAACGTTACTGAAAGGGTAATTTCAGTTTTATTTAATTAAATGGGCCCCACCCTTCATTCAGCTACTCAGAGAATAACTTGTATTTATGTGTTTCATGTTGGCTGATTTATCTGATGGCGAACTAGATCCCCTTGTTTGCCTGATTTTTGGCATCCAGGAGATTTCTGCAGGCTTCTTTCTGTGAGGTGTTGTGTCTCTGTTACAGGCTTTTGGTGCAGTGAGGGTCAGGAGCTCCAGAACTTACTCCTATCTGCTTTCCTCTTGTGTCAGTTCATAATCACAATATCCAAGATTTCCATGCTTGGGAAAATCAAGGAAATAGCTGTGTAATCTATCCCATATGTTAATATTTACTGTGCAAGGTGACTGAGTCTTGCTGCTGCTGAGCTCATCCTGACACTCAGAGCCCTGCAGCTGGATTTTTCCTTTGCTTTATGCCCAAAGAGCAGGGATGGAAGTTGTGCCTAAGGGAGAGACCCTGTGTTCACGTCTGTTAAAAATCTCCTGCAGAATTTTAATGTTGCTCATTAGGAACTGAGGAATATCAGCTTTCTGCTACCAGGGTTCTCACAAAATGGGAATTTGTTGCTCTTACTTAAAGGTCTCCACTCAGGGTGGATGTACAGAATAATTCTGGTTATGAATGGGGCAGAAATAAGCCAGGGGATTTGGGGTAATCAGTGGAATTAATTTGACTTCAGTTATTTTGGTTTCGTTTACAGAAGCTGGGAAGTTGGCTCTTTTTACTTGAATACTGAATTTCTACAAATGAATTCCAAACCCTCCAGAACCCAGCACACTTCATCTCCAACTCTCCCTAGCCTAATTCTAAAATTCCTGATGGAATGACACTTGCTTGTGAATTTCTGGCTTTGGTCTCTTGTACATGTATGTGACAAAATTGCTTTTCTTTTGTCTAAGCAGGGAAAAAGTAGAAACAAGACAAACTTCCCCTCCCTTCTGCAAAGGTCCAAGATAGAAAAGAATATTAAAAAATAAGAATAAAATGTAAAATACAGCTGTGCTTTTTTTCTCCTTTTGGAAGGACCTCCCACTGACTATATCATTATCTGTCTCATGTAGGATATCGGATTCAGGATCTATAGCAGTGAGCCATGTTAGTATTGAATCTCATTTGATTTAATAAACCTCCCTTGGTTTGATTTAATAAACCTGCTCAGCCTTTCCAGGCATTGGGAGCTCCCCCAGAGTTCTGGCTGCAGAGGGACACACGAGGCTTTGCCCTTTTTATGTGGCAATGTGGGGATCTTCATCAGCACTTGGAAATGCAGATTTTTGGTGTGCAGCTATAGCCCCTTCCTCTTTCCCTCCCTTCACTCATATCCAGCTTTGGCCCACTCCATGTGCAGGCTGTTATCTTACTTATTTTTCTTATTTTCCATACTTGGGCCAATCTACAGCAGACATGTTCATAATGAAATATTTATATTGAGCAGACTGAAGATATGGAATTATTTTACATTTCTCCAGTGTATGGAGTATAGTTTTGGAGATAATCTGAAGACTTTTGGAGGGGAGGAAGGAGAACAGGGGAGAAAATTCAATTTCAAGTGAAAAGGAGCATCAAAAGTGTTGTCAATAGATTTTTCAATATATTAGAAAAACGGAGATATATAGAGTAAAATTTCAAAGCTTGCAAAATTAACTACATAGCAAAATCCATGCCTCAGGAAGAGAAAGCTTTTGGAACCTGCCTTTAATTTTGAAATGGCAGTTCTTAGGCTGGATGTGATGAGGTTTGGCATGTCTCTTGGCATGTGTGTGGATAGGCAAGCTCTGTGTCTATGGGCTCTAATTTCCCTAGAAGAATTTAAGTAAACCTTCCTCAAGCCAATAGAAGTTAAGTGTGCAGCACGAGGCTGCTCTGTGTCTGCATTAAACTTGGAAAAAGTGAAATGCTGCCCTAACGTGTCAGGCAGGGCTGGCCTCAGGAACATGCAGAGGCAGGATTTTGTCATGAGGACTGGGAAAGGCTGGAGCTTGATTTCAGGCAGGCAAACTGGCAATTCCTTTTAGTTTCTTTTAAACATACTCTGTCAGTAGGTCTGAAAGAGGTTAAACCTTCTATGAGTTTCTTTAAAACAGGATGCCCAGGGCTAGAGGGTCCTAGCTACAGGAGAAAATCTCTGTATTGAAGAGTTCAGTGCCTTATTAGACTCCAGAGAACCCACAAGAGCAAGACAATGGGAATATACTCACAATACCTGATTAGAACCTGTTGTAATGGGGAGGATCCAAAGATTTGGTGGGAATGTAGGGTAGGATAAGTGGCTGAAATAATTTGCCTTGAAGGCATAATGGAGTTAGAAGTCCAAGTCCTGTCCACCCTCACTGGATATTTATAACAACTGCATTCCTAAAATTTACCTATTTTTCCTGTAGGTTACTAACTCAGAGCTAGCAGTGAAAATTTCCAACATAGGAAATGCTTTTTTTGACCACTGAAATACTTGGAGTGACTCCTGGAGAAGAGAGCCAAATCCCTGCCCTAAATACCACGATGGTTTTTGGGATGCCTTGTCCATCAACCCTTTTGCCTTCATAAATGTGTTTGCCAATCTCAGAACCTGCTGCATCTCCTAACGCATCATCCAAGATTCCAGGCACTGGGAAAGGTGAGAGCTGCTGCTTTGAGTTGTAAAATCTCTGTGTCCATATTGCATGAAGGGGCCTGTGACACAGCACAGGGTGTTAGTCCTCCTGCAGCTCTGAAATTTGGACAACTTCATAGTCTTTTATGAAAATATAATGTACCTTTGCTGCCTTTTGAGTAGTAAACTATGAATTTGAAAGTGACAAATATTAGCAAGCTGCCTTTATTGCTAACAAAACTGGGCAGCAAAGAAAAGGACTCTGCAGAGCCTTTGACAGAATGTTTAATAACTTGTGATTACTGTTTCCCAGAGGTGATGTGAGTAATTTGTATTTTCCCTCTTTCGTTTTATCCCAACACTTCTGCCACAGACTGCTGTGGCTCTGCATTCCTGAACTTCTTCCCCAGTCAAGGGTTAGATAATTTGGGCAACCACAGCCAAAACAAAGCTGTGACCCCTTCTGCTTCCTTCAAAAAATTGCACCAAGCTAAAATTGCTTTACCTTGGTGCAACAGGGTGAAAATGAACCCCAGCCATACAAAAACAGTGAGGGATGAAACCTCTGCAGCTCTGGGGCAGCTGGGGCTGAAGCTGTGACAACCATTTTGCAGATGGATGGAGACTAATCACACAAAATGGAGAAAATGGACTCCATCCCAGGTGGACTCTGCTAGAAGAAAATAAATTTCATTGTGAGTCCCTTCCTGTTCCGGATCTTAAAATTTTGGATGGCTTTTGCACCTTGGCATAGAAATGATCACAAAATTGTACGTAAGAATTGATCACTAGATAAAATTTCAAGAAGGAACATTCTCGACCTTGATTAAAAATCCCTATTTTGGGCTTGGCAGCTGGAGCACACTCTTTGTGGATGTGAAGGAAGAAAAGGGGATGGGGAAGGCAGGGGAGGTGTGCCCCTCAAGAGAGGGAGGAGCAGAGTCAGGGAGGAGTTCAAGGATCCAGTTCAAGAACTAGGTGCTAACTAAGTAGCAAGATATGTTCAGGAAGGTTTTATGAATAATCAAGAGCACTTATGATTGATAACACCAGGGTGAAGGCTGAGTCCACATTGAAATATGAGAAATTATCCCACAGCTTCCAGCCTGGGAGGGAGGATCACATCTGCTCCTTTGTGTCTGTTTTTGTAAAAAGATGTGCAGAAAGGTCTGCTCAGACTGGGTTCATTTCAGCTGAGCAATGCTTGGGTGAAAGCTGGAGCAGGGCAAGGGAGGGGCTCAAAGCCTCAGGATCCCCCTCCTGTGTCAGGCCAAAGCACAGAGAGCCAGCCAGAAAGCCCAGCCATGTTCTGGAGAAATGATAGAGAAGCTTTCCTCCTTTCCTCCATCTATCAGAATGGAACACAAAGGCAATTCAATCAGGTTAAAAGAAGCTGCTGGTTAATACTTTTGTTAAAGTCAAACTGCTCAGGCTCTTCTGCAAAAATGACTTGGAGGGAACTTCTTGGGATTCCCCATCCCTGGAAGTGTTCAAGGCAGGTTGGACAGGGCTTTAAGCACCCTGGTGTAGTGGAGAGTGTCCCTGTCCATGCCAGGGGCATTGGAACCATGTGATCTTTAAGGTTTTTCCGATCCGAACTATTCTGTGATTCCACTATATGATTTTTTTTCCCCAGGGAGCAGCCCCCAAAACTTTCCTAAGTTAAGGGTGATGAATCTCCACTCATCACAGGAGTTCACTGGCAGCACAGTTTGGAGCTAGTTATAAAATGTAAACAGCTTTTCCACCATGAAATATTTCATATTTTAAAAATTAAGAGAGTGTTATTTACTCTCTTCCCCCGCCCACCCCCCCATGAGTGGTGTTGCTTATGTGCTGTTGGCAGATGGGATGTGGATCATTTTAATTAGATTTTATTGGACTGTTATACAGCCCATAATTGTGATCATTACTCATTTTCACTGTGGTTCAGACAGATCCTCTATTTAGACATGATGATATTTTGATGAGACAAGTCCCATGTAACTTGTTATGTTAGGGGCCAGTAGCCAAAGCAGTGGAATGAGGTGTTTCACATAGAAATTGGAGTAGATTAATAAAGGATCTGATGGTCAATTTGTGTTTCTAATTGTGCCCAGATTGTGGATGCATGGGCAGAAGGTTTCCTTGGGCTGCAGAGCCCTCACAGCCCAGGGAGCAAATGTGGCAGAGAGGGAGCAATCCCCCATTTCACCTTTGAGGAGAGGGGCAAACCCAGTGTGGGCATCAGCAAATGACCTTTTGCCAAATCAAAGCTTTTGTGCTCATGTTCACACAGTGTGGTGTTTAGGTCCATGGGTTTTTCCCCTTTTCTCTTGTGTTTTTTTTGCATGGCTGCTCTTGTACCTCCCTGCAAGGGGATGGGGAGAGAGGGCTCATCTGAACTGAGATGAATCTGCTGCAACTCTGCACAACCAGGAGCATCCTTGTCCTGCTGCTGGGCCTCTGCTGCTTTTGGGGCTGTGCTCAGGCACTGAGGTGTTTCCTTTACTTTTCGTACAAGGTCTCTTTGGGGTCCTGCTTTATGCCAGGAATGGTGGTGTTCTGGCAAAGCCTTTTGTGGGGGCTGTGTCCCACTGTCAGGCAGAGCCATCCCCTCCCCTGCACCCAGCAGTCTCCTCATCTCTGAGTGATCAGCCTCAGCTTATTCCTCTCGACTTTTCAGGACCACGACTGTATTTGGGCATAAAACCTGCAGAGAACAGATCCATCTCTTCCTTTGTGTCCTAAGGACAGCAGGAATGCTCTGCACTACTGCCACAATTCATGGTTCAAAGAAACTGATAAATATTTGGAAAAAAGATTTAGATTTTGAGGCTTTTCCCCTGTTTCTGAGTAAAGCTGCCCTTGGATAAGCTTGTAACAAACATTTTCTTCAAGAAAATAACTGCTGACCCACTTGCACTGCATTTGCTCAAGCCAAAGTTGGAGAAGTGAAAATGCTGGGGTCCATGGGCTTTGGGGTGCCAATATTCCCAGCTGCTGGTGCACAAATGTTATTTGAACTGTGCCTGTCTCTATCCCAGGAACAGATAAGGAGAGGGGAGGATACAAACAGTTCCAGCCTCCTGTGAGAGAGTGGGGAATTCTCCTGTGGCATTTCCACTGCTCTGGGACGCACAGGATTTGAATGTGTTCACTTCTGTTCATCTGGACACAGCTTTAAAAGGATTTTGTTAAGGTACTGCCTAAAATTACAGCTGAATTTAAAAACATCTCAAGTCATATTTTAGTAACAATAAACTCTGATTCCACTTTGCATATGCAAATGAGGCCAGCTAACCCTCTGGCTGTGTCAGCCTCTCCTCAGGGCTGCCTGCAGGTCTGCTTACTCTGTGCAAGCTGGAAAGGAGAAGAGCTCAAGGGAAAGAGGAACAGCACCTAAATCCACCAGGAAATCTGTGCCATCTTCATCCTTCATTTCAAACAAAAAAAATCCAAATATTTTACTATTTCCACGCAGAGACACAAGCTGTGTTTCTCTTGTACTCATTCTAACAGATCCTTTGAGATGTAGATTTTTGTGGTTTCCTCCTGTCTCATTTTGTGGTCCAGTTCAGTGCTGTGTAACTCACCTTAACTTCTTCCTTCATTTTCTCCCTCCACTTCTTTACACCTGGGATTCCTGTCCACCTCCTGCCAAAAATAAATGTGATGACAGATTACTTCTCTACTTTTACCTTAGCAGTCTTTACCTCTTTTAAATTATGGATGTAACTCAGCAAGATATTATAACAAATGGAGAGACAAAACAAACTTACAGGTCACTTCTTTGGCCATTATGCTCTTGCTTATGTACAGTGATTCTGTCTCAGCTGAAAAATAGAAATTAGTCCAAATCAAATAATCCTTATAAAAGAATCAGTTACAAATTCATCCTATTTTTTTTTTGTACCAATTTTTTTTTTCTAATTTATTAAAAAGCACTCATTTTTTTGGTAAGTGATTTATGTCTTGTTTTTATGGGAATTGGACCAGCTCACCTTAGAAAATGATCTTCCTCTTTTGGTTAATGTTTACACACTCCAAATCTGTATTGCTCCATGGCATGAGAGAACCTTTCCTAACAAGAGAATAATAATCACTGAATTCTGGGATGACTTTTTACAGAAAGAATGTGTACTAAAATGGATGAAACATCAAGCTTTATTTTCTCATGCTGACTTTTCAAGTGAATAATTGCAAGCCATGATTAATGTCACCCCAGAAAGCTGGCATGCTTCTTTTAGAACATACTAATGAGTCCAGTCTTACTGTTATTCAACCAATTCTAATAGCTTAATGTGAGCCTTATCTTTCTCTATTGTAATATTTGTGGGGTTTTTTTCATTGTCTTTACAATCTAAATTTGAAGGCCACTAAACACTGACTTTCCAAGGTTTTAAGATTCCCCTGGGAGTTGATGCCACTACAGAAATCACAGATGCAGCTTTCCTTGTGCCATTCAAACCTGTCTGCTCCTCACTGAGCCCTGCTGGGGGCACGTGGGATGTGCAAAACTGTTTTAGCAGGAGAATTGCAAATATCCTTTTTATTTGGCTCCTGATTGCGTTCTTGACTAAATGGTTCAGACGAAGAATATGCCTACACAAAACTGGAACCACTGGATGGATAATTCATGGAAATTTTTTACTGCAAGCAAACTAGGAAGCCTTTCCAAGCTGCTGAGAAAAGTGGATTGATTTTATCTAGTTCAAGGTAAGCCATGGCCTAGAATTCAAGTGATTTAAGGTTAAAATTCGTGTGTTCCCACATGCCCTACAGCTTGCTGAGTTTCACCCACAACAAGCACAAGGCCAACACCTCTGAATTTATGACTGTTTTAAGGAGGGTTTTAAGTTAAAATGTGACCTTCTGTTTCAGAGCAGCAGAGTTTGGTTGTGTGAAAGCTGTTTTGTCAGGGGTTAGTCCTGCCATGTCCCAGTGAGAGGGTTAAGAAGGAAATACTGAGATTAACTATGCATTACACTGGACAAAGAATTAGGAAATTTCTTGATGCTGAGTGGGTGATGAAGAGCTGGATAAAATTGCATGTTGTTAAATGCAAAGCAAAGGAAATGGAGAAAATCGGTCCTAACATTTTTTTTTTTTTTTCATTTTCAGTAATGGTCTTTAAGCAAGACATTCACACTCAGGGAAAGAGATCTGGGAGTCATTTCCATGGAAATGTCTCTGCTGTCCCCTCACTGTGGATGTCTTTGATGTGCCCCAATTCTGAATGGTCTGTGAGGGTTTTGTCCTCATCTCAAGCGCGTGGTTAGAACAGAAAAGCTGCAGTGGAGGTGATCAAATGTATGATATTAGTAACCCTTGATAGAGACATTAACTTTGGGTCTTTCAGCTGGGAAAAGGAAACCTGCCTGTTACAGAGGTGCATAAAAACCTGAGCTGCCAGGAGAAACTAAACAGGGAACAGCTCCTCACAGTTTGTCACAAGATAAAGTAAGGACTGTCAAAACAATTCATCAGGTCACAGAATTAATATAAGAAAACTAATTTACATTTTCAAATGATATATAGCTATAATGTGAAGCCACTTGCTATGAGATAATGGGATGTATGAAGTTTATCTGGGTTCAAATAGCCAAATCCATGGAAAAATTATAATCACTGGACACTGGATACACTTTTACATATTTTGCATTGCTAAATATACTTGATTTGTTCCTGCATTCTGTTTTTCCCAAGCAGGCTGCTCTCAGAGGAAGGTTATGGGAGCAGCTAAACTTTTCACCTGCCCCTGTTCCGTCATTATGTTGTAATGATTTCAGGAGGGATGTGAAAAGGATCCCAAAGGCCTGACATCTCCATTAATTCCCCTTCAGGGCACCAAGAAGGGGTCAGAGAAGCAGTTAACTCGGAGGCTAACACTTCCAGGCCTGTACTGGCTGTCACCTGGATGAATTTGTCTCAGCAAAGCCCTGCTGAAGTCCCCAGGAAATACTTGCCTGCAAGTTGCTGCAAAAGCTGAGTTTATTTCTTTGTTGCCCTGGGCAGGAATGGAGGAATGGAACAGCAGGACGGCAGGAAAGGGGGAAAGGGTGAGAGGAAAATCAGCAAAAAGAGAAGTGCAGCTTTACCTAATGAGGGCAAATCAGACAAGGAAATGTCTGGCGATGTTCACAATAATTCAGACATTGTCCCAGCCCTTAATTACTGGCACAGGCAACTGTGGACCTGGTAGGAGGGAGGTGGATGGTGTCTGTGCACTCCATCTGCTGCCTGCAGAGACGGGAATGTTCCAGGCCAGGTGTTGCTGAGCATTGCTCTTGTCTAGCAGCAAGATAAGTTTAATTAAAGGGCTAATTATTCCCACTCTGGAAGGACCTATCCTCGTGGTTATACTCACACTCTCAGTCTTTCCTCTGGTGTTCTTGTATTAGACATTTATCTTCCATTGTCACGTTACTGACTTGCTTTGCTTAAGTGAGGACAAGGCTTTGGTGCCTGTGAAAATTGGGAACAAAGGGAATTGGCCAGGCTTGGGTCTAGGTGATGCTTCATTGTAATGGCATTTGTCAGCACAAAAAGACACTTCATGCTGGTTTTCTCTCCAGTGAAAAAGGTATTTTACAGCTGTGGTAACTAAGGGCTCGGATCAGAGGGGAATTGGACCCAGATGTTTGTGTTCTGTTGCAACGATTAAAAGCATCAGGCAAAACCTCCTTCAGTTAAATCCGGAGTAACCCACTCCTGATTTCCACCAGCTTGCTGGGTTTACTTCAGAATAACAGACCATGGGATTATGTCTTTTGAAGCTTTACCCTTTTTCACCATCATTTTGAAAGCTGTGGTGTAACCCATCCCCTGGCTCTGTGGGCTGTGGAGAGCTCTGGCTCTTCTCACCACTCAAGGCAGAGTTTCTTGCTCTAAGTATTAATAACTTGCTCTTCAGGATGTGATCATACCTTTCTTTTGACACTTTCTTACTTACTGAAAGACATATTATTTAGGTAGAACCTTAGATTCAAACCAGGGCTTCTTTTCCACAAACTCCTGAAATTTACTGTCCAAAGGCTGATGTCCTGTTCTCCCAGGGTGCATGGAGTGGAGGGAGATGGATCACCCCATTACCAGGTAAAAGAAAGACTTGTGTTGGGAAAAAGAGACCTTGCAAGAAAACTACCTTTATAAACAAGCAAACAAATTATCTTTAAAAACAAACAGATAATTTATATTTTCATTTAACTGTTTTACATAATGCAGTGAGGACCTTGGGGTCTTCCTAATCCCTGATTGCCTGGGAATGGGAGGGGGAATGCTCTTCTGCCTAGTTTTGTGTCTATGAGGTCTTAAACACAAATGTCTATATCCTCCAGGCTGGAACCTTTATTTTATGTCATTTTGAACCTTTTGCTGGTTAAAACTTTGGGCCAGGTCAATTTGATATGTGAGATTCTCCCCCCTCCTCTTGTGGCCAAACTTCAAAAGATCTATTACTCATACTGCTTTAGCATTCCAGCCTTGCATTAATTACCCACTAATGGCTCCATTTCTTTGCAGGAAGCACTTTATGTTTTACTCCTGGAGCCAGGAGAACTATCTCTGTGGATGGATAAGGACAGGCACACAGAGTTTGTGACTTTAATACAATCTGTGAGTACCCCGTGGGTCTGTGATGTCTGCCACGCTGGGCTCCAGCCCTGCTGCTGCTGAGCTGCCTGGGGCACTGTGCAGCAAACACATCCCTGCACAGGCTGGAACAGAGCAGAGAAAAACATCTAATGGAATCCCACAGGATTCCAGCCCTGCGGGAGCACGGGGAAGGAGAGGTGCCACTCCTTCACCAGCAGGATTTGAGAGGACATTTCTGAAACCACACAGCTGAAGTGACAGCAGCCAAAGGCAAGTGTGTCTGCTGGAGGAGCAGGCACATGTGGGATGTGTGCTGGAGCTTTGAGTGTCTTGTAGGACGTGTTTGTGGAAAGGCCATGAAACCTGAGTACTAAACACACCATGAAAAGGATCTCAGGGAAACCTAGAGTGGGATTTTTGGGTGAGTGCTTGTCAGAAAGGCAGTGGTGTGAGCAGTTCTGAAGAACAATTCCTATTCACTATTCATGCCACGGAGGAAAAATGGGATGTTTGATGGCCTTTGTGAACAGGATCTGCTCATTGACTCTACCTTCAATTATCTTCCATTTACATTAAAAACAACCCCATACGTGTATTTTCAATTTTTGGCTGTCGAGGTCAAAAAGGGATCATCTACAATCTCCTGAAGCCTATGCAAGCTGTATAGGATTTATTATACTTTGATAGGGAATAATTAGGCTCTGAGAACTCCTACCAAGATTTTTAACATAAACATGTCTAACTTGCTACCCACAAGTATGATTGAAGGACAGGGAGAGGGAACCCCCCCAAAACCACAATTTCAAATTTTCATTCCTCAGGGAGACCTGAAAATGTAAAACAGTGGCAACAGGACTCAGGCTTGGCAAAGTTTATCTAAGGGGATATTCATTTGTTTTAACTCAGGTTTTGAAAATGCAGCGTTTCAGCAGAAACCAAAGAAAAGCAGTGGTGTGAAACCAAAGAAAAGGTACAAGACGTTCTTGCCAAGATAACCTGGAGAAGGAAAGGTGCAGAAAGTGGTGGAAAACCAGCAATTTAGGGGCTTCTGAGAGAAGCTGTGTGTATTTGTGCTTATGGGGTCAGATGGAATTCACTTGAAGGTGATGGAAAGGTCAGCAGTGAGACAGAGGGGCTGCTTGGGGTGTATGAGCTACCGTGGTGAGCTGGGGGTCCCTGCTGGCTCTCCACAGGCTGATGTTGCTCCAGGCTGCTGGAAGGGCAGTGAGCAGGACCAGCCAGCTTAGACAGGGCTTCTCCAGCTCAGGGAGCCTCTCTTCTTGTAACCCACCTTCAGAAACCAGCATGGGTTTGTGCAGGGCCAGTCGTGTTTGACCAGCACAAATGCCCTGGACTAGGAAATGCCTGTTTGAATTGTTAGAGCACAGGAGAGGGGCTGTGTGGGACCTCAGCTGGGCTGGGGCAGCTCTGCCACAGTCCCTCCTGAGCAGGGGGGGACATGAGGACTCCCAGGGGCTCTTTGTTCCTGTGATTTGTGGGCTGCAGTAAATCAGATGTCGGACTGGAGCAAATGAGGGGCTGTCAAAACATGTTTATATACCTTTTTGTAAGGAGAGAGGCTGCTCCCTAACACAGAGAGCATAAATCAGGCCTTCTCTAATTGAATGTGGTCAGAGAGAGAGTTCATAATCAAAAAAGGCACCTGGTCTCTAGCTGGTCAGCAATGTCCCAGTCTAGGGATCTGAGCAAAGTATTTAAATTTCTAATCTCTTATAATAGTAAAACTTCAAACAGTTTTTAAAAACTTCAAACAGAATCCAGCCGTGGTAGTGCAGATGTCAAAAAAGATCCCCCTGATTTGAATTTTCCTTCCCTGGGCTGAGGCAGGCTCTGTTTGGAGCCTCCTCCCCTCCTGCTGGGTGGCTGGGCCAGGTCTGAGCCTGGCTCTGTGCTGCCCTGACGTGCTTCTCTCACAGTGGAGGGCAGCAGAACCCAAATGTTACTTTTCTGGCATTGTCTAATGGGAGAGCTTGAGGCTGGGAGGTCCAGATCTTACCCTGAAGTGTTCAGATGGTAATTCAGGAAAGGCTAATGCACCCAGCTGGCCACTGAGCAGACCAATCTGGGAATAGTCCTGGACAGCCCTTGCTTTGTTTTAAACTTTTCCAGGGTATTTAAGAAAGCTGTAGAGCAGTATGAATTTCACAGCATTCAGGAGAGCCAAGCACCTTGCACCAGCTTCAGGGACTGAGGAGCTGGACTGCAAAGGGCCCTCCTGTGTCATTCTTAAAATGCCTGTCCAGGTGGGGCAGCTTTTCTGACCTGTGAGGTGTCACCTTAATGTGCTCTGCACACCAAATGCAGCTGGAAAGCCCCTTAAGAGCACCTTGAACAGTGAGTCAGACCCTGCCTGTGGAAGCCCTTTGTGCTCACTGCTCACAAGCACAGGTGAGGAGCCAGGAGCTTTAGGGACAGTGAATTCTGAACTCCCAAAGAGAGAATATTTGCCACAGAAACCCGAGTCCAAGAGCTGGAAACAGCCGTGTGGGGAAAGTGCACACAGAAAGATTCTCTCATTTCTGGCTGTGGCTTGCTCAGGCAGAGAGCTTGTTTACCTATCCTGAATATTTGACCTTTCTGCTTTTTGCATTTTTTTCCCCCTCTTAATTATGTGGAAGGAGCAGTTCCTTTCAGAGCTCTGATGGACTCCTCTATAAATAGCTCCTCATGCCCCAGAACCTCGCACCAGAGCCTTCAGCAAAGTCAGCATCCCCAGGACTTTTTAAGCCTGAGATGGGAACCACGTGGAGTTTAATCATTAATCACCAGTCTTTAATTAACAGCTCTGGGCTTTGAACAAAAGGCACTTACTGCAAGGCTGCTGAGGGGCCCTGAACTCTTCAGTGTGCTTTCATTTGGGGGACCTGGTGGCCTTCCAGAGGGGGCTGGTGGAGCAGCCTCCTCCTCGTGGGAAGGGTGAGGCAGCCCAGGAGCAGCAGATGTTTGTGGCCTCATCTCCCTTTGCACAATTGTCCTGCTGCAGGCTGGAGCTGCCTCAATGTGGGGATGCTGCCAGCTCCCCGAGGTGGGCAAAGAAACAGAGAATCTCCAGAGCCCCCTTGCCTCCATCAGGTGAGTGGGTTTGAACCAGAGGAAGGAAGGAAGAAAGTTGCTCCAGGCTTGGAAAATTTTATAGGGGAGTGTTCAAAATTGAGCACTCAAGAGAGAAAGAAAACATTGCTATAAAAGTTGACTCAGCCAATATTTTTCTGCATTCCTGCTGCTGTGATTGAAGATATTTGTTTTTAATATAGGTTTCTCCCATTTGTAGTCTGGCTTTCCCGTAGTAAAAACTAAAGGGCAGATCCTCAGCTGATATAAATTGGCTCCAGTGAAGTTAATGGAGCCATGCTGGTGGGTACCAGCTGAGGGATCTGGCTCCTGCTGCAGTGTTCAATACCCCCATTACACTGCCATGATTACGATACTAATTCAGTAAAATGGCCTCTCTCAGTAATAAAACCAACCCAGAGGATGGAAGATGAAAGGACTTCCTCCCCAACAGACCTGGTATTTTTCAGAAAAATGTTTTCCTTTATGTTCTCTTTTGTCAGAAAGTGCTCTCAAACAGAATTTTTTACACCAACCTCACCCTCTCTGACAAAACTCTCCTTTTGGTTTCAGTGTCCAAGACAACACTTATGGCAAACAGTCAGGGCATGTTGAGGCTTGAGCAAGAGTATGAACTGGATCTTGAAAGGCCAGGGGTGATACTGCAGAGCAGTCAAAGCCCTGAGGTAACCCTGACTTCTGAAAAATGGGAGTTCTCACGCTGATGGGTAGAACACTGATCATTTTGAGCTCTGCCCCGTCTGGTTTTTCTAGTTCTGGAGAAAGAGCCAGGGGAGCTGGACAGAGCTGTGCTTCCCCAGGGTCACAGGCACAGGCAATGATGTGCTGGTGGTTTTCCTCCTGTGCTCAGCCCTTCAGCAGGAGATGCTGGGCTGGAGGAGTGGGGCTCTGATAACCTGTGCTGCCTTCTCGCTTGGGGCCGTTGAGCACCGCAGGGAATAAACAGACACAAGGACCTAAATAAAGGCAGATGGATGCATAGTTGGATCCCTGGGATGAAATATTTTGTTTGCCACAGCACTGCTGAGCTGCACACGGGTTTTTCTGTGCCAGACGGGATTTTTACAGGGACATTGCTAAATGGAGGCAATAAATTTAACTTTAAAGGACCATGAATTGAAGCTTTTGGCTAAAAGCTGAAATGCTGTTACTCTTTTACTGGGCCCTTTTAACTTCACTTGGAACAGGATAGTATATTTTACTTCTAAGGCCCTTGGAAGTTGAAGGCCCTGCCTGTGGCGGGTCTCCTTCAGCTCCTTGGGGGCTGGGACCTTGTGGAGCAGCAGTCCAGAACTGTGGTAAACCTTTCAAGGTGAATCTGAACCAGCCCAGGTGTTCTGGGTAAAGGTGAAACACAGGGAGGTCCCACCAGTGGATTAAGGAAAGCTGTGGGCTACATTTCTGCCAGCTGTGAGGAGAGCTGTGCCACTGTGAAATTAAATATCAGTAGAGTTTAAGTGCCAGAAGAGCTAAAAGGACACACACATGTGTTTCAGGGGTAGAAAAAACATTGTCCAATGTCCTGAATTAGCATATTAGGCTGACTCTTGCTTCCAGACCTGAGCTGGTCCCCAAGCAGCAGTCATACAAATGCTGATTCAAAGCAGTAGTTTTCCTACACACTCAACACTTTGAAACAACACAAACTATTCCTGGTTTTGACCTTTCTGGTGACATGATCCAATTTTAGTCTATTTATACCCTCTGCTGCTTTAAAAGGAAAAACATTTGGTTTACACTAAACTCTTTTCAGAAGCAGCAAAACTTTTCTTGCTAAAATCTTGCTGAAACTTGCAACAGCTCCTGGTTCGTGTCCCCAGTGTTTGAATTGCCCCTGAGACTGGGATATTCAGTGCTTGGACGACAGGCTATAAGTCCCTGGTAAAGGTGGAATCTGCCTCTATTTGGCACCCATGTTCTTCTCTCCCAGGTCTTTATAAAACCTCAGAAGTGTTTGGATCCAGCACAGGCTGACAGTGGAAGCTGGCCTGCCTGGCTGCCCCCAGACAAGGCTCTTGGGCTCAGACAGGATCACTGGTCTCCCTGCAAGTGTTGTGTGCTTGGGGTCTGAGTGCCTTGGCAGAGGGAAGCTCTGGTTACCCAAGGGGATCAGGATTCTTACACTTTCAGCTGATATTAATAAAAAAACCTTTGAAACACGAAGCCAGTCTGGCAGGCTGAGGAGACCAGAGAATGCACGCAGCTCTTGCTTTTGTGATAGATGTACCCACTTCTTGCACTGATTAAAGAAAAGGATGATGGATCTGGAAACCTTTACAGAAACCTTTATGCTTCCTTAGACAGGCATTTGTGGCCAAGCACCTGCCTGGAGGCTGAGGAGCCTCTGTTCTGCTGTGTGTTGGTGCCCTGTGCTGGGAGCAGAGGCAGAGCTGGAGGGTGGGTGAGGAGCTGGATCCAGCCAGGCACAGGAAAGCTTTGGAGCATATGGGCCCCACCGTGTGGTCCAAGTACAACAGCTTGGTGAGTGTCCTGCAGGGAGACTTTTACCAGCACTGCAACAACAATTCATCACTGCCTGAAGGCTTGATGGGCCTGGTGCTGCTCGTCTTAATTGACCTCGGCTGGAGACCCGCGTTTGAGTCCAGCCCAGCCGCAGAGGGCTGGGCCTGTGCTCGGGTTTAAAGAGGAGATTTATCAGAGAATCACATGATTAATGGAACTGAGCGGGCTCTGCTCGAGAGTGGCCAGGAATTGAATTAACAGAGCAGGGATTTTGGCAGGTGTGAAGGGCTGGCACAGGCAGACCTGGGCGCCCGTGGGCTCGGTGGGGTGCAGCCGCTGGCTGCGTGTGGGCAGCTTTGGGGGTCAGGGAGGAGGTCTGGCTGAACTGAGGCATTAAAGTCTGTATTAAAAAAAATGGGGGTGTGCATTATTAACCCTTCACCCAGCAGCACCAAAATTAGGATTGTCCACAGCCCCCTGGCAGAAAGGGCAAATGCAAAATGAGGTTCACAGAAGTTGCTGTTCCAGAGTAAAAGGTGATGGAGGGTGAGAAAAATATGAGCAAATAAACAGAAGTCACCAAATGCTTTCTTTCTTGCCTGCTTTTCTCCCACACTTCTTTCTTTTCCCTCCGTGTCAACACCAAACAAGACAGACTAAAATTAATGGGGAAAGCAGCAATTAGCAAATTAGGTTAGCGGCGTGTTGCAGTGTGCCATGGCTGCCAGGTGTGAGGGGCTCTGGCAGTATATTTATTAATGGCTGTCAGAAAAGTGACATTTTGATGAATGAAGCTGGGTAATCGGCACCCTCCGACAGCGAGCACTGAGAGGCCTCAACGTGCTAAACTGCAAAATCAAACCTTTCTGAACTCCCAGACAAAAATACAGCAACAAAAACTGCTGCAAGAGGAGCTTGCTTTTCCATCAGGGATTCAAATGCACCTTCTCCTCTAAATGCTGTCTTTTTGTTCCTGTAACGACTCTGCTGGGGAAAAGTTGTCAGGTTGAAGGTTTTTCAAGGCTTTTGAAGATTTTCCTTGGAATATGGGGCTTGAGAATTTCCAAGGACAGGCAGCTTGGAGCTGTAGGTCCTGCTCTGTGTTGTGGGTCTGTCCCAGTAGCACTCTCAGAGCCAGCAGCACTGCTCTCACACCTGGGCTTTGCCCTTGGACTAGACACCATCAATAACCCATAAACAAAGCTTGGGAACCTCCTCCCTGCCCAAGATATCAGTGTCTCTTGCCTGGTGGTCAGCAATTACTCTGCTCCTAATTAACCCCACTGACCTGTGCTGTCCAGGAACCCTCGTTGTGCACAGAAAAAGGTAAAATGTGTTTCTTTTACAGGTAAAACATTTCTGACATCAAGTTTGACCAGTGGCGTTGGGGCATCCTGATGTTTTCAGTTTTGATAATTTTAGCTTTGAGTCCCTTCTGAAGGATATGGTGTTCCTGCTGGAAATCAGTTTGGGCAAGTGAGGATTTAGGGGCATCACTACACGATCCACTGGGTGAGTCAGGGTGAGGAACCACAGGGGAAGTGTTCATGCTGCAGGTTGTTGTGTAAAATCAGAGGACACCAAACCCTTGACAAGAGTTTAGAGGAAATTGTCTTTTAAGTTTGTTTGTTGGTTTTTTTTTCTTTTTTTTCCATAAAGAATTTCTTGAGAAGATTAATTTAACTGTTGGGAGAGCATCTGGATAAAAGATCACTCTGCAAAATGCTGGGGTACATGGAATTTTTTCCCAGGTTTGCAGACTTTGGGTTGCACACTGTGCAGCACTTCAATAGCAGAGCTGCTCAAATCCCTCGATTCCATGGAGAAACTGAATACATTTTTATAAAATCCTGGTTCTGGTTTTGGCCAGCTAAAACAACTGTGTAAGTTTTGATTAAAAACATGAGAATAAATGTAAATCTTATCCCAGGCATTCATCTGTTCCTCTAGTTCGAAATGAAGCTGAAGGATCTTTCTGGAATTATCCATCAGGATCTGTGGGCTTGTTAAATTTGGGTTGGCACTCAAAGCAAATCTGAAATTGTTCTCTTATGCTTTAATAATTGTATTTAGTTTCCTAATTTGGCTAGTAAGTTTATCTCAGAAGATAATTGAACTTTTAAAAGTATAAGCTGACCAGATGGTAGGAAATACTTCAAAATTAACTTTCTTTCTGAAACTTTGCTCTGTTTTCACTCTCTCTCTCATGAAAGCAGCCTGTCTGCACAGCTCCAGCCTGCAGAGGTGCACGTTCTTAAATCAAACAGCTCCTGAATGAAGCCAGGTTATTCCCTCTGCAGGGCAGGGGGCAGCAGAACCATGCCAAGAAAAACCAGTGGAGCCACCAGTGCTGCTGGTTGCTTGTGTCAGCTCCTGCAGCAGCCCCCATGGGATGTCCCAGCTGGTGTGGGTGCTGGGTTTGGGTGTCAGGGTGGGTGCCCAGCTCTGCCAGCACTGCTGCTCCTGCTTGTGACCTCTCTGGATGCCAGCAGAGGCTCTGGCAGCAGGAGTCTGCCTCTCCCCTCCCTGCCAGGGTGATGCTTCCAGGGCTCAGCAAGCAGAAGGTGGGCTGTGCTTTCAGGTGTGGAAATAAGGTTTTGCTCTGAGTCATTCTAAAAGACACAAGGAAAGAAAACAAGCAAACAAACCCCAACCAACCAAACAAAAAAACCCCAAACCAACACCAGCAAAAAACCAAACCAAAACAAAGAGAAGGAAAAAAAAGGAACAGCTTATAAATTGTCCCAGGGACAGGAGAAACTGTTCTCAGGTAGCTTTTTTCTCTTACTGCAGCTTTTATGGTTGTTACTAAAGGTTGCTCCAGGGTCTTGTTTGGTGGTAGGCAGGAGAACTGGACACCCAGGAGCAGAGTTGTGGTTGGTCTGTATGGCCTGTCCCTCCACCAGCAGCTCTGGCTGTGTGCTGGGAGTGTTCTCAGCCCTGGCCGTGCTCTCACCCCTGCTCCCCAGCAGCCCTGAAGGAGCTGGGCTGGAGCACCCCGGGGAGCCCAGCTGGGGCACAAACGCTGCTGGTTCAGGTGGCAGTTCCAGGAAAGGAGCACGTCTTCCAGCTTCAGGGAGGTTTAACCCCACTGCCCGAGCTCCTGTGAGTGTTCCTGGGCCCTTCTCCCATTTCACTGGGGTCTGCAGGAGTTTATGGGTCCACTGCAGACCAGTAAACCCAGGTTCTCCAAGTCCTTCATTAGCGTGTTACAGTCCCTCATTAGGCTGTGTTACCCCCATCACTCACACTAGCCAGGCTTTTTCCCAGTTTAGAGAGGACTTGCTTCTCTTCATGTTCCTCATATATGAATTTTCAGAGTCTTCGGTCAAAGTACAAGCAAACACCAAATATTTTTCCCACTTTTTGGTATTTATAGTTTATATCTGCTTCCTACTGACTTGCACTGGAGTCAGCAATGGTGATGACTCCAACCTGACTTTGCCCTGAAACCCCCCAGGTCCAGTAACCAATCCCACTGCACTGATAGCAACCCAAAGAGTAAGCAAAGATAAATGACTGGGCTGAGCTTGTCTTGCCTTCACAAGGGAAAAGAGTGTCAGAAATTCCCTCTGTGTGGTGGCTGATGTGACTGGAAGGTGCTGATAGCACTGCTTGCTGTGGCTCCAGGGCAGAAATGGTCTGTTGCCACCAGTGCTGCTGCTGCTCCTCACTGGGCTCTGGCCACCCTCCCCTGTGTGAAGACAAGGATTTTTTCACAGTGTGCTTGGTATCCACCTGCCCAAGCTGTTTTCTGTTTTCTCGCTGCACTCAGCTTGGCAATGTTGTCATTTTCCAGGTACATGGGGTGTAATTAATGAGAATGTAATTTCCAGCTTGTTTTCAAAGACTAGATTGAGAGTCTGAGAAATTACTTCAGTCAATGCCTTGGGATTTTTTGAACTGTTTTTTATTAAGTTAAAAAAACAATGGGGATACATCTGGAGGGAAATCACTGTGCTCATATTTTTAAGGACAGCAAGACTTGATGTCTCAGTAAAGATGCTGAACTTGCCACCCACCAGGGCAGCTGGGTGCACCAGGCAGGGCTGGCTGGTTCTCCCCCAAACTGTGGCAGCACTTCCCTGTGTGATGTGAGGAAAATTGTGTCCCTGTGGTGGTCTCAGGAGGTGTGGCTGGTTGTGCTGGGGGTCAGATGCTGCCCTGAGGAGCTGGAGGGGTAGAAGGAAGTTTTGTGACTTGTCCCAGAGTCCTCTCACTGCCCCTCGGGGCTGGCTGGGCTGGGCAGAGGTGTTGGCTGGGATATCTGTACTTTATTATACCTGTTACTTCTTCCACAAGAGTAGTAAGTCTGCTTTATGGGAGACCCCGAGTGACTCCATAAGGAGCACAGAGATTGGTTTTAGCACCTTTGCTCCTCAGGACATTGCTGTCCCCAGCACTGGCTCAGAGTGCCCAGGCACAGGCTCGGATGATGCACGACTGTGCTCATTTAGGGATCTCCTAGGCCACTTCATGAGCAAATATCCCTAAAGTTCTCTGCTGAGCCTCATATTGCTCTATACTTTACCTTTTCTATTTGCAAAAGGGAGGTCTGAAGGACTCTCAGGCAGCAAATGTTTCTCTTTTCCTCCTTTCTGCCTCTTAGTCACCCATTTCTCTATCCTGACCATCCCCCCAACCCTGCAGCAGCACCACTTTGCAGTAATGCTCCCTACAGAGCTTTTATGGGCTGGTCAAAGCAATGGTGGATTTTGGTCACAGTGGGGTCACGGTGAACACTTCCAGACTGCTGCTTTCCTCAGCCTAGGATGAGCACTGGATGCTCTGCCTCCACAGGCTGGACAGGTTTACATTTCAAATTTGGGCAAGTTTTCTCAAGAGGGTGAATGTTTGAAAACAGTGATGTTTCTGTAAGTTTCAGGGGGTTTTCTGAACATTGTGACTGTTTTATTCCCACTAACTGCAGGTGCTCTGGCATGGCTGTGAGGCTGAGCCTGTCTCTGGTGATACACAGAGCGTCAGCACTGCAGCTGCTGTTGGTGTTCATGGGCTAAACCCTCACATCCAGTGAGAATATTGTGCACCAGCCACCCCTGGGAGCCCTGGGAGGATGAGGCACCCCACAAGGGGTGCTTCCAGCAGTACAGGGATAAATAAATAAGGAGCTAAAGTTAGACTCCAGCTCAGGAAGGCTGGTTCAGTGCCAGCACTATCACCCTGGGAAATGGGGTAACAGCAATGCCAACCTTTATCCTCCTGGTGCTGGCCTAGCCCAGGGCTGCACAGTGCCATCTCTGGAGCCATCCATCAGCCCTCAGCCTCGCCCTGTGATGTATGGTGCCCATAGATCCCTACAGCAGGAGTGCACTCTGATGTATTGCGCCCATACATCACGGCCAGAGCTCACCCCGTGATGTATGAGTGCCCTGAGAATGTATTACTCAGATGCTGGTATTGTGCAGGGATAAAGCCAAGGAGTGGATTCAATTTAATTACAGCACAAATGGTAGCCCAGTGCCAGGAGCACTTTGGTGCCGAGGTGCTGCCTGTGGAAAAACGAGTGCCATTGCAGAGTACCAGGAGAAGAGGGGCCATGCTTTAAAGGAATGGTCATTTTCCAGAAAAATGTCCAAGGACTATTTTGAGAACCCTGTGGAACACTTAATGGTTGTCCAGTTCTCCTGCCTACAACCAAACAAGACTCTGGTGCTTCCTTTAGTAACAACAGTAAAAGCTGCAGTAAGAGAAAAAAAGGGACTTGAGAACAGTTTCTCTTGTCCCTGGAACAATTTATGTGGTGTGCAGGAAGCTCCTGAGTGGGCACTGGGGGCACTGCTCCTGCCTGGATGCTGGGAGCTCTTAGGGTGGCTCAGCATTTTGGAAAGTGTGAGGGAAAATGATTTTCTTTTGGTCACTGAAAATTGCTGGACCCCTCTAAGCAGAGTGAATTAATCACTGCAAAAAGGCTGTCTTCCACATCAAGGATAATCCAACTGTTTTTAATGGTAGGGTGTTTTAATTTGACCAAATTGACCAGAATTTGAGCAAATTTGAAGGGATTATTCTCTTGTTTCCTTGTGCTTTCTTGCACAGGTGCATCAAAAACCTGAGGAGAGAACCCCTAGACATCAGAAGACATCCTTGCCATCTGTGGGGAAATTCCAATTGGTAGAGCCCAACAAAGAGCAGCTTTGTAAAGAATCCAGAAATAAGGAAGTCATTCCTGTGAAAATCTTCTTTGTGTGCTTGTCTTGTCCTCTTTGCTACTCTTTTTCACTTCTCTTTCTGCTGCTTGGTATTGAAACAAAAATCTACCTCAGCTTTACTCTAAAATCAGCTTTACTTCCAAATAAGGCTCTGTAAGGTTGTCTCATGAGCTGAGATTTATTTTTTACAAGAAAAAGTCTTCCATGTACAACATCTGATTGCCAAATGATGGCATGCCTTAAACTCTGCTTTTTTCACATCCCTGTTTGCAATGGGAGCTCCTCTGGGAACACACAGATGCTCGAGAGTTAAGGTGAAATTTCAGAAGTTATCTGTTTAGGATATGACGTCTATTATGTTCATCTGAAGGCTCAAACCAGGTTATTTTAACTACAGAAGGGCAGGAAAATGTCTTATTTCTTGGATATGGAAGATCAAATCCTGCTTCCCCCACTTCAAGAGGGTTTTGAAGGAACCAGGACTTGACTCAGTCTTTTCCAGAAATTTCTGATTATTGTTTACCAGAGATATTTGATGATTCTTTTAGAGAAATGTTGAACCAGGGGTAGCAGGGTGGCAGCAGGATGTGGCTCATGTCATGTTTTATACCTATAAGCCCAGGCATTTTCCAAGCTAGGTAGATGCAGGTTTGCAGATGAGAAATTTGCAGCACAGAGAAAGGAACTTGTTCAAGATCAGGTGGCAAACTGGTGGCAGGGCTTGGAAGAGAATCCTGTTGGTCTGACTCACTCCTCCTCTGACACCCCTGCCATTATTTCACTTCTATAATTATCTTGATGTTTGTGCTCTATAGTTTCAAATCAGATCTGCTCCCACCTTCCTATTGTGCGTGGTTTGAAGGCTGTAATTTTTGATAGCCCTATAAATGCAGAGGAAAATTTGACCAGTTTCTCCCCCTTTTTCCCCCCATCTTGACAACTCAGCCATGCTGATTCTTTATTTCTGGGTGCAGACTGGGGAAGGTTCACTCTGACAGACAGGCACAGTGGATGCACTGGAGGAAATCTCTTCTTTGCACAGCACTTCAGAGGTCCCTCTCTGTGGGCCTGATATTTTTGGGCTTTTGAGATTTCAGCCTGCTGGTAGCTGCTACCTCCTTTCCCAAGGGGAAAAGTTTCTTAGGAAAGCTTCTTCCCAAAACAATCTTGGCAAAACAACCATCCTTTCCCCAGACAATCTTTCTCCAGGTGGTGTGTTGTTTTCTGGTTCTCAGAGAAAAACATTTTGGCCGTTTCTCCAGTTTGACCAGTGGCATTGGGGAGGTGTCAGTCCTGTTCACCAATGTGTTAAGTCTGTATTGGAACACCTTATAAAATCAGACAATTAATTTTTTTTATGCCTTTTGCCTTCTGAAATATTTGGAGTCTTTTGTCATGTCCAACAGCAACACCTCTCCTCTTCCATGGCCGTCCAGCCACACCACCAGGCAATACAGCACAGATACTTTTCCAACCAGTTGTGCAAAATGCAAGAAGAGGTTGTGTGGCTTGGGAGAGCAGAAATTACAGCTCCTGGCCTTGCTCCTTTGCAGGAGGACTTGCATTGCTCCTGAGTGTCCCCAGCAGGGCCTGACCCCAGAGCTGTTTGTCTCTTCTGTGCCGCTGCCTTGGCTCCTCCCGTGTCGGGTTCATCCCCACCCTACCCCTCCCTGGAGCCTGTGGTTCACAGTGATCCTTATCAGCATGTGATAACTGTTGTAAAAGTTTCTATAAATAGAATTTACTCCTGCCCAGATCTTCTCGCTAGCTCAGCTGTTTTATTTTTAACAGAAAAGCATGTTGATGCTAAGCAGAAATATTTTTTTTAATTTCTCTATTAAACATAAAAAAGATGCTGTGTCTGAGTAAAAAAATGAAAGGTGCCCCTTAGATATTTTTGAAGCTTCCAAAAATAGTCTCAAGTCTGTGACAAAGCTTGTTGAACAGGAATAGCTGTGGACAGCAATTCTTCCATGGGAAGGATCATGTCTCCTCATGCTCCTGGCTGGGAGCTGTGAGAAGGGAGATGCTGGAACAAAGACCTCTAAAAGGAATTAACTGAGGGCTGCTCCGTAAAAGGTTCGATAGCAGCACTGCCCAAAAAGTTTTGCTGGTGATCTCATACGTGTTTTCCCTTCTGGGCTTGACAGCTGCCCTTGAGGTTGGGAAATCCTTTCTGCAGTTGAGTTTTCTCTGGAGCCCCGCTGCTGTGCAGGGATGGGGCAGCAGGGAAGGCAGGGAGCTCCCTGCCTGGGCTCTTCCAGAACAGATACAGGAGGAGGAGGAGGATTTTCAACTTTGCCTTGTATGCACAACTGATACTGAACTTGGAAAATTTAGTATAATTTAGTTATTGTTTCTGTTACTACACCCCTGCATCCCCCGGGGTCAGAGCACAACCATATATGCCATTGACTCAGTCAACAGCACAACGGAGGAGGAAGAAAATTGGAAGGGGAGAGAAGCAGAAGGGATTGGGACTCTCCAAGGGGATATTATTTACAAGGTTTCCAATGCTTTTCCCTCCCCATAGTGTGGGCTTTTGTCTCCTTACTCGTAGCAAATGCCAAGTCTAGTGTTTGTGTGTTCGTGCCCAGTGAGAGGAGACAGTCTCTTGAGAACTTCTGAAAATTATAAAAGATAAACTGATTATTACTAAAATTGAAAACCCATCAGTTGCTGACTGCTGAACAGCTGATATGGAGAAGAAAAGAGAAAACAAAACAGAAAGAGATTGTCTATTGTTTGCACTTAGAAAAAAAATCAACTTGTCTGCGTCCCAAAGTGCCTTATCAGCTATGCTAAGCCAGCCTGCATTGGTGTGTGAGTCCAGACCTCATCAGAGATGAATTTCTGCTCACCTCAAGGTGGGGCTTTTCAGAGGGATTAGCCCGTTTTGCTCTCCCATGTAGCAAAGCATGAGGGGTTGATTTCTCTTGGACCATTTCAAGTTTTAGCAGAAAAGGGATTGGGCAGTAGATTAAGATTTGAGACTCAGTTCTTGCTTTCCTGTAAATATTCTGCATGCTCTCAAGAAAACTGATTTATTACTTGCAACCTTGATTGCTCACCTTTAAATTGATAAGAATACTTCCTTGGTGCCCACCTTATTTTTATGGGTATCTCTTTCACAAAGGATGCTTTTCCCATCTGTTTGGACCTCGGCAGTCTGGAGAGCAGTTTATGCTGCAGCAATCCTGCTAACGATCATTAAAATAAAACTACCAGAGGCAGCCCTACCCTGCCTGAAATGCTGCTGCTTTAGCTAGAATTTGAATGTAAAGCTCACCAGGGTTTGGTGGCTGTCCTCTGCCCGGAGCTGTCAGCAAGCAGCACTGGCTGTCAGGATGAATGATGGATTAACAAACGTGTAATGATTTAGTCCCTCTCCAGGAACAAGCAATACTGCCAGAGTGACATGCATCCCAGATATGCAGAGGAGAGGGATGCGTGGCATTGCCTCACTCACTAACACAGCAGCTGGCAAGTGGAGAAAGCAGTTTTTCACCCATTACAGTGTGAATGTGTTTGTGAATCCCAGAAAATGCAGATAAGAGACAGGAGGTTCTGGTTTAATTTCTTGTTGTTGGTGTCTTTTTTTTTTTTTTTTAATCTAAGGGTGAGATTTGAAAGCAGAACATATAACTTCCAAGATGAAGGACTTCATGCTCTGTTTTTTTCTGGTATTCTTTTTCTTTTTCTTTTTCTTTTTCTTTTTCTTTTTCTTTTTCTTTTTCTTTTTCTTTTTCTTTTTCTTTTTCTTTTTCTTTTTCTTTTTCTTTTTCTTTTTCTTTTTCTTTTTCTTTTTCTTTTTCTTTTTCTTTTTCTTTTTCTTTTTCTTTCTCCTTTTCCCTTTTCCCTTTTCCCTTTTCCCTTTTCCCTTTTCCCTTTTCCCTTTTCCCTTTTCCCTTTTCCCTTTTCCCTTTTCCCTTTTCCCTTTTCCCTTTTCCCTTTTCCCTTTTCCCTTTTCCCTTTTCCCTTTTCCCTTTTCCCTTTTCCCTTTTCCCTTTTCCCTTTCCCCTTTCCCCTTTTCCCTTTTCCCTTTTCCCCTTTCCCTTTCCCCTTTCCCCTTTTCCCTTTTTCTCCTTTTCCATCTCTTTTTTCCTTTTTCTTGTCATTTTCCTTTTCCTTTTTCTTTTCCTTTTTTTTCCCTTTTTCCCTTCCTTTTTCCTGTATTTTTCTTTTCTTTTTCCTTTTTCTTTCAGAAGATGTTAGTGAGGCACCAGCTGGGTACCCTGGACTCCACAAGGTACTTTTGTTTATGGATGAAGCCATGCAGATGGGGATCAAAGGTTGTGCAGAGCTGCTGTAGAGCTCGCTGGGGCTGAGAGAGGTCGGGCACAGAGATTAATTTCTTGGCTGCTTAGAGCCAAGGTTTAATAGCAGCCTGAGAAAGGACAGTGATTGAGTTTACTGCGAGCAGAACCTAGAGCTCAGGTCAAGTGAAAGGAAGGAGCTCAGGGGCTCTGTTTTGGTTGCAGGAGAAATTCTAATGGCTCAGCAGTATGTGGGCTCAGCAGGAGGGACTGGGCTGGGGCAGGGGGGGACAGGGGCTGCACCCCTGGAGCATCCCCTCAACACAGCCCTGGGGCTCGTGCTCACAGCCAGGCAAAGCAAACACACAAAGGGAGCCTTGGTAATTCTGGGTGGAAAAAAAAAGGGAAAACATCCCCGTGTTCTCTAAATAGGGAACACAGAGGTTTTGAGGCCAAATTATTTAGGTTTTGAATTGTAAATGTCAATAAAGCTGTGTAGATATCAAATTGTCCAGGATCAGGGCTAGGTGACTCACTTTGTCAATATCAAGAACTGATTTTGAAGCTGAAATTAAACTGTACTCTGACTTAACTCCTCTGACTCTTTCATGCTATTATTCCATTGTGCTTAATTTTCTAATGTTGCAGTTTTGTGTTTGTTGTTTTTAGTTTGGCTTGCTTTTTTTTAATATATTTTTTATCAGTTGTGTTCTCTATTGCATCCAACTCCACTGTGATTTTCTTCTCCCTCTTGGATTATTATTCTTTATTTTTTGGGTTTTTTTAAGAGCCTGAATTAGAAAATTTTGCCAGGAGAATCTGCTTTGAGCACTTGAATGAGATTACATGTTGTTATATATCACATGTTAGGGTAGAGAATACTGTAAGTAATTTCAGGCTCTTGTCATTTTTGGGGGAGGCAGCGAGCAGGATGGATTTAGTGAGGTGGGAGCTGCTGCCTTGGTGTTCTGGATCTCAACCCAAAATCTGTAGTAGGAAATTTAACTTTCATTAGCAATTTGCCCTGGAGTTGCAGAGAACAGGAAAATCCTGATGATATCACAGGCAGGCCATGATCACGACAGCCGTGCTGCAGTGAGGATACACAGAAAGCATCAGAGTGGCCCCACCTTTGAAAGTCCTCATCCTGTGGTTCTGAATCAAATGTTCATTTGATTTCCTATTAAAACACTTTTTAAACTGATCTTACCTTAAATTCTCCTTCTTGAGAGGCTTCTGGGTCATGAGAAGTTTTGCTTTTTTCACCACAATGAGCTTTTTTTCTCAGGAAGGTACAAAACCAGCACCAAACGTGAATTGAGTGATGTGGGTTTGGTGATGGGACAGGTGGGACTCCTCTCCCAAAGTGCTCCCATGCTGTCCCCATCCTGTAAACCTGATATCAGAGCTACTGGCTCAACTCTGCAGAGCCTGTCAGAATTATTTTACTCTTTTTAAGGCTGAACACTTGTTGGGTCACAAAGAATGGCCTGATCATGTGGTGATTAAGATTCTCACCAGAGATTTGGACCTCTACACCAAATCATTTGCAGTGAAGGTTTTCTTGTCTCAGGTGCTGCTGTGCTGAACTCATGGTGATTTCCAGATCTCTCAAGACAGTCTTTTGAAAAGTTTCTGCTTTTGTCATCATTAAAAGTTAGGGGCAAAAAAAGTTGAGTTTTAAAAAATTTTATCCATTTCAAATTACCAACACACAGGAAGAAACTTGGGTGCTTCTTTGGCAGTGATTAATGTAATATCAACTTTTACCTTTCACAGAAAGTGATTTTGAGGGGGACCTATGAATTAAAGCTTGATTCAGCCCCTAGACTGTTCTGTAGCAGATTAAATCACTTGTGCCTGCTGCAGGCCTTGTTCCTCCTCCTCTGGAACATCCTGGAGAAGAAGCTCTCAAAGGCAGGACAGCAGAGTTAATGGGGCCAGCTCTGTGCAAGCTCCAATTTTGGAAGTTTTTGACATATGTCATCTTAATATTATTTTTTTCTGCTTTCCTCTGCCCCTAGTAGCCAGGTGTTTCAGCTGGTTGTCTCTGCCAGAGATGCCAATGTGCTTTGTCCTCAGAACTGTGTGAAACACCCAAGTTCACAAGGACTGAAGGAGAACTGCCACAAGCAGGCACACAACTCCTCTGGCTTTGCTGGCTTTGAAATCTTCCTTAGATTTCTCACTTTCTGTTATTTTTGTTTAGGTATTACCAAATCATTTATGTGCTTTCCTCTGCATCTTCTTTTCCTATTCTTTTGTTTTCTTTTGATTTTGGTTTTTAATTTTTGTCATTATTGTTGTGGGTTTTTTAGTTTGGTTTGGTGTTTTTGTTTGTTTGTTTGTTTTAAATGGGGGAAAAGTGCTCAGTGGACATGAAATTTGCACTAGATGAGCTGACAGTTTCTGACCCAACCCACTCAAAAACAACCACAGCCTGTTTCCCTTAGCTGCTGTTTAAACACTGCATCAACCTTTAGGAAAATGCAGATATGATGGTATTTAGAAAGCCACATCAAATGAGAAAGGAAATTCGGTATATCCATAATTTTCTCAGCATGAATGAAGAGGACAATTCTGCTGTGGCAGAGCAGAGCCCTGGTGTGAGCAGGCCTGAATTACTGAGAGATGGAAATAAGCAACTTTTTGAGTTTGGTGCTCTGCTGCCCCTTCTCAGCCCAGTTTCATCAACCTTTCAGTCCCACCTATCTTCTATTTGACCTGAACCATGCAGTACAGGGGAATCAAAGCAGGAAAGTGTAATATAGGATAGAAATGATGCTTTTTAAAAAGCCATTACTTGCTCTCATTGCCCTGCATTCTCCCTCTGTCCCAGCTTCACGAGCAGAACTCAAAGTTTTGGATTTAGCCCCTCTGTGGAAGATTTTGGCCAGATGAGCAGATGTATTAAGGTGCTTTCCTGCACATTCTTCTCTAATTGCTCAAAGGGCTGTGGCCATCAAGCAGAAATCCAGTCGGTAAACTCTGCAGCTTGTGGACAACTTTTCTTGCCAACCATGCATTACGAAGGGCTAATTGTAAAAGTGGTGCACCTGCTGGCTCCCTTGGTGGCTGGAACCAACAGCAAAAAAAAAAAAAAAAAAAAAAAAAAAGAAAAAAAGAGAAAAAAAAGAAATTTATTAATGATGGAGTCACAAATAGTAATGAAAACAATAGGAGCATCTGAAGGAAGCGCTGCCGGGGGCAGAGGTGCAGGTGCTCTGTGCCCTGAACAGGCTTGTCGGCATTTTTATAAAGCTACTTTACAGCCCTTATCAATTTCCCACTGCTTTCTGTGTACCCCCTGCCCCTTTGCAAATGTTTTGCCTGCACAACGGGCTCAGCATTTCTTGTTGTAGGTGATAAAATAGCTGTCACCCTGTGGAGGGAGGAAAGAGGAAAAAAAAAAGTTAGGTCCGAAGAAACAAAGCAGAGGAACACAGCAAACAAACGAGGGGCTAATGATGGAGCTGAGTGTGCACAGGGAGAGAACGGTGGGAACTGAGCTGAGGAATGCTGTCAGATTTGGGGTAACAAGTGCTGGAGGGCAGGAGAGACTCGTTCCTTAAACTGGGGCAGTGCTTTTTGTGCAGCCTTGGATCTCAAAGGGGCACATGTCTCAGCCAACAATGCCCACAGGACTTCTGGATCTAAAATATTTCACTGAAAATCTCGCCACTTAAATACACCACACTGGCAATCCTAAGGCTATTTTTTTTTTCTTAAATAGGCAGAGCAGTGACTGATAATTTGGGTAAGCTGCTTGTACCTGTGAGTATTTAAGGAGTCACAAGACATGGTCCCCTTGCCTCTCAAAATGCTGTGGCTCTTGGAACACTGGCATGATTCAACTGATGGATGTAAATGAAGGTAAAATCTTTGGGAAAAGAGCATGGTGAACTAAGGAACAAACTTTGCAGCCAGCTTCCATCACTGGTGCACAGCAGAGTGCAGTGCCCCTGAACGGTGCCAGCTGATCACCAGTTGCAGAAGGACCAAAAAATTCATTTAGATCTTGTCAGGTCCTTGCCATGCCCAGGAGCAGGGTCAGAGAGAACACCCTGTGTGTACCCCCAGCGTTTGCCTTTCCCTGCTTGGCCCATCCCACCCCTGCCTGCTCCTTACCCAGGCACTAACACAGCCTCTGCTGAGCTCTTCATGGGTCGTGTCTGCAGAGCCTCAGGGCTGCTTCTGCCAACCCCACAGCTTCGTCCAGCTTGGATGATGGAAAACTGCACAGAGGGGGAAATTCTTGCACTCTCTTACTGATCCTACATGGGCACTTACCACAGCTCAGGTGAGAGCTGGAAACGTTTTAGACTGTGGGAACTTGTCTGTGTGTCTGAGCCCATGAACTCTTACCTGAAGTCTGAAGAGTATAAAAATTAGAATTTTTTAAAATGTTGCAGGTGTAGTTGTCTCAGCAGAAAGGAGTCAAACTCAGAGGTCAGCCTGGGTCTGTACCAAATCTCTGTGTGTCCCACATCCTGCATTTACTACTGTGACAAGGTTTATTAAGGCTGTGAGCACACTGAAACCATCACAAAGTAGCAGCAACCACCTCACCAATGAACCTCAGAGGTCAAACCTTCCTAAATTTTCACTCTCTATCCTGCATTTAGGGGAGGAATCCTATACTCCTTCTTCCCACCTCACCCTTCCAAAATGACAAACCCTCACACAGCAACTCCTAAGAGTGATTAATGCACATCATTTTTTGCCTTATGGACAAAGCTTCACCTTTCAAAGTTTTCTTTTTCCTTAGGAACTGGGAATCTTTCCTGTAAAGATAGCTGAAATTTATATGAATGAGCATGAGTTCAGGTGTTTATTTTAATAGCCAATTTCAATGCTGTGAAATCAGTGCTAATTACTGCCTGGTGGTATGAGTGGCACCTGCATGGCAGTGTTAACACAGCCACGATGGCTGGCACTTTATCCATGGGGAAAGGTGAAAGCAAGGCTCATGTAAGCCTTCCCACCACTGTGAATCTCTAATAACTTACAGTCACTCTTTGCTGTCTGCAAAATTAACCTCTTGTCTCCCCCAGCCTGGGGATTGGGTGCACAGTGTAGGATTTTAACTTCTCAATTGGAAAATTTCCCTGCAATGCTGCCCATCAAAACTGCTGCTGCTTTCTGAAGAGTATTGTTAATAAACTTCTCCATAGCAGAAACAGAACCCTTTTAGAGCTCAGCTAAGGTATTTTCCCTGTTAACCAGCTGGGCTGCTTGGCTGTTTGGACAAATGCAGTGATGAATGACGGGTCAAGGATGGAGCAGGCTGATTTCTCTCCAAGCTTGACCTTGTCTCTGCTCTGACACCTGAAATGACAGATGCATTAAGAAGTTATTTATGCAGGGGAGCTGCAAAGCATCTCACCCTTTGCAAGGCAGCACCTACTTTTATAAGGATGTCAGGAGAGAGCTGCCTGAACCATCCCCTCCCTACCAGCAGCTGCTGTGCAGGGAAGCAGCAATGCTGGTGTCTGTCAGGGATACCCTGTGAACTGCGAGGCAAAAACAGGAGCAGGGGCTGAGTGTTTGCTCCCAGGCAAATAATCTCACATCTGCAAATCCCCACCCTGGAACAGCATTAATAAACTATGAAAAGGCACCTGAAGGTTTCTGGGTTGTTGAAGGCCCAATGTTCTGGATAAAATGCAGCACTGAGGATTAAACAACTTCTGCTGTTCAGCTGCTTCTGGCCTCAGTGCACTTGGGAGAGTTTCTGGTTTGTGCCCTGGGGATCCTTCATGACTTGTTGTGGCCAGCTGCACTCTCTCCTATAGCTGAAATCTATAGGGAATATATGAAGGAATAGCTTTGCTTTATTCCTATGGGTGGAGGGGTAGCTGAGCTGCATCCCATGAGCAGACACATTTCCTTTTTGGGAAAGCAGTTATTGCTGAGAGGTGAAAGACCTCAGCCTAAATCTATAGAAAAATGCATGTATAACATTCAAAACCAACCCAGTCTCTGCCTAACCTTTTGCTGCAAGTACAAACGCTGTCTGTACTTTTAAAATTAGACTTTCATTTAGAAAAAATAACCTTGTTTATACACAAAGCTGCTGGGTATGTGATTTTTTTTTTTGACAGGAGCTATGGTATGGATTAATTTGTGGAGCAAAGTTCAGGAAAGGTGTCATTGTTGTGACTCTACATCCTTTGGAGTACTGGTAGAGTTTAGAGGAGGGAGCACCACAGGAAACCCAAAGAGCTGTCCCTCACAAACTTGGTAATTCTGTTGACCTCAACAGAACTAACAGCAATTGATTACCAGCTCTTTCTTTTTCATATCCCTTCCTCCCCAAAATAAAACCCCTTTGGAACAGCACCAACAGAACCTTTTGGAAAGATGCTGAAGTCCATTTTATGGCATTCATTGGAAGTGCAGTTGTTAATTTGAGACACAGGAAGTTCCAGCCTAGATTAGGAGGGCTTGACTGCAGCACTTCATGATGCAGCTGTGACTTCCTTGGCCTTCAAAGAAGTTTGGAGCAGGTTGCAAATAGCCACAGTTCAAACCTGAATTACCCAGCTAGGAAAGCTGTCCCAGACTCTTCTCTTTCTCCTGATCTCCTACAAGGATGCTGAACAACAGAGAAGCTGCTCAGAACCAGCAACAGCAGCATTTCTAGATTTAACCTGAGGTGGTGAGGGCTCTCCTGCAGCAAGGGAAAAGGGAGATGTCTTGTTTCAGTTTTGCTGCTGTTTAAAAGTTTATTCTTTACAGTTTGGGGTGTTTAGGGGAATGTAGGTGCACAGCAGACCTCAACAGAGCAGGAGTCAGGGTAGGGAGAGGCTGAAGGCATGTTTTCCACAATGGCCTGTTTAATACATTACAAGCAACCTCTCTTCCATCATGAGTCCTGGTTTAAAACTACTGCCCTGGGGCATAAAAATCAACTCCTAACAACTTCCAGTGGGACCACTATTCCATCAGTGTTCCCATCAAATGTTGACTCCATGATTAATATTCACCCTCTTTCTTCGTTAATCATCAGTCTCCATTCACTCCTCTGCCCCTTCCTGCTGACAGGGGAGGTGTGTGTAGAGCAGCTGGTAGGGAAAACAGAGAGAGCTCAACTGCTGCACACAAGCTGCAGAGGGAAAAAGCCACCTCAGTGCAGTGTGTCAGCTCCAAATGAGCCCTAAAGATGCATTTTTTTCCCTAGTGTTGGAAGAATTTTCTTTTTGTGAGATGGGACCTTACTGCACTGTACTGTTTTACCTTGAGTTCATAGCACCCAGTAATTTAGAGCACAAATGAAAATCACCCAGAGCAAACTGTCAGAATCTGCCTCATCAGATTCAATCTGTGCATGACCCTAAAACTGAGTTTTGCAATTAACACTTGCACTGAAAATGTAAAATTTTAAAGCCCACTCCCAGCTTTGCTCCAGGCTTCCTGAATGACATTCCACATGAGACTGGAGCTCTTCCTCACTGAGCAGGGAGTAATTATTGGGTTTGTCCCTTGTTCTGTCTCTCTGGGCAGTTGGAATTGTCCACCCTGCAGAGAGAGGACTTCCTGACCATTGTCCAGGGCATTGTATAAACATCTGAGCTCAGGAAGCACAGGACTAGAGATAGACTCATAAAGTAGAGGTAACATATTAATCTGCTTTTTCAGAAGCATTATGGCACTTTCTGTGGTTGTTCTGCACTTTCAACAATTGTTCAACTTCGTCCAGAGATCTAGAGGCTGCATTACCCAAACTTAGCTTTTCCTTCATATGCTTAGGAGTGTGTTTATATTTGTTTGCTATAAAAGCTGAACAAACTGCCTTAACATTGTGATCAAGGTAATAAAAGCAATTAAGAAGCACCAAAAAAAGAAATATTTGTGTTATAAAATCTAGAGCTTGGTTTGATCTTCTCAGACACATCAGTAATTCTGTACAAATCCACGTTTAGGACAATGGATTTGGATGTTAAATCAACAAAGCCAGAATTCACAGGATGATTCTGCTGGTAAGAGAAAGATTTTTGTGTTTCCTTTTATTCCCTGTGAGGTGATGGCCCATGTGTGAACAGCTCCTCAGAGAAGGTTTGCAGGATGCACAACTGAGGCCATCACACATCAGCAAATCTAATGCAACTGTTCAGGGGGAAAAGGAAAAAATCCACACCAGTGGCTGTTGTTTCCTTGTAGACAACAATATTGCCTTGATTGTAGTGTTTACACTTTGATTTCTTTTGGTTAAATTTTTAAAGACAGATCTTTATCACTAACGATGTAAGTCATGAGAAATAAAAATTACAGAATGTAAATTGTAACTTTTGCAGCACAGATAAAGAAATGATTGAGCATGATGGGATCTGGCATCATTTGTGAAAGTCTGATAGGCAAGAAAGCAAGAAAGGTCACTAAAGAAATGGCAAAATGACTGAGTGGTGCAGTGCCTGCAGCAACTTTTGCTGCTTCAGTCAAACTGAAGCAATCTTTGCTGCAGAAATAATTGAAAAAGACAGATCCTGACAAATTTTGGATTTAAAACTGTTGTAAATTAGAAATCTTTTTAAGTTGCAATAAAAATGTTGGTGTTTTTATAAATCAGAATTGTGCTGGACATCCATTAATAATTTTCCTCCTGCTCTTCTAGGGAGAATTCCGTAAAACATCAAAATTCACTACTGTATGCACTTAAAAGATTTCTCTCTTCATGTGCCCAATATTTTCCTCTACTACTTATATAATATGATGCAGATAGTACTTCATTTTTCTCCTTCCCTCCCTTTATCTTCCAATTTGTTGTTTCACCAATATCTTTTCAAAACTTTCTCTACGTTTTGAAACCTCATTTGCCATTAAGAGAAACGGAGCATTAAAAAAACATTGAAAAATTTGGATATGAGTCTGGCGGGGGGAAAAAGAAAGCAATAGCCAGGATGCTGTTACAGCCTTCAATTCATGGCATCTGATGAAGTGAGAGAAAAGATACGAACCATTTTCAGTGTTCATAAAAAGGATTTACAATTGGTGGCAGATACTTTACATTATTAATTTAAGGCATTGCACAGGGAGAATTTTAAGTTTGGATGTTTTGCTTATGAAAATAGGGGAGTTGTGTCTTTTAGAGTTTTTATTCTTCCTTGATAACAAATTCCAGTTTAAATATCAGTATCAGAAGGTTTTTTGTGAATGAAAAGCTTTTGCTTTTCTTTCAGTTTTGTGTCTCCATAGTTACTTTTTGCAATCCCAGACAATATATCTGATACCAGAGAGCGTGTGGGTTTTATTTACTGATTCAGGAGATGGAGTGCAGGGATGTTCCTGTTGCTGTAATAACATGCACAGACTGATTCCACGCCAGCTTGTGCCTAATTTATATCCTGCTTTCTCCCTGAATTAATGTGAACAACTGCAGCAGCCTGCTTGGAATGTGCCGGTGGCTCCATGGGTGTATTCTCAGGTTTACACAAACTTGGACCTGTGTCTTGGGAGTGTTCTCCAAAATGTGCAGTGCAAAGGGGGTGGAGATTTAATAACTCCAGTGCTGACCAGCAAACACCTAATATTTATGTTAGAGATAAGCAAGGCTTATCCCACTGTTTTAGGAGGAGAGAAAAATCACCAGGAAAGCTGGACAATCCAGTATCATCATCCTCATTACCAAGTGAGTGTTATTTTTCATTTCTTAAATGATTCTTTTCTCCTCTCTACAGACCAACATTTGGCAACTTCCTGGGCACGAGCTTCTGAATCTGGATCCAGCTTCATTCAGGGGAGATGCTCTGTCCCAGATGCCACCAATCTTAAGTATCCTGACAAAACCCTTTTTCTTTCCCTCAGGTTTTCCTCAGTTTCCCCACTTGGAAAACCCTCAGGGCTCCATCTCTGCCATGCAAAGTGATTAAGACATAAATTAGAAAAGATTTGATGGTATTGATACACCCTCTTTTGAGTGATAATACACCTTTGTGCTAGGGGAACAGTGTGGTGATATTTTAAATGGCTTAGCCTCTTTATCTTTCACTTTTTTGCATCCAGAAAGCCCTTGGAACAGCATCAGGACTGTAACTCCACTTACTTGTGTGAGGGATCCAGTAATACATAAAATAGCACATTATCTCTTTAATTACTACAATGGTAGGCCACATTTAATATTTTTTTGGATGAAATAATAGTGGGAGCCTGGAGGGAGATTTCCTTTGCTTGCCCTCCTCCATTACCGCAAAGATTGCTGGTTGTACAGGAATAGTGAGAGCAGGAAAGGTCTCAAAGTACAGTTTGCTGTACCCTCAATAAAGCAGCAGCTGCTAAAATGGAACAAACACCAGCCAGTGCTGGCTGTGCCATGGGAGGAGCTGCCTTGGCTGGTGAAACTGAGATCCACAAGTGGCTGGGCCTTTGAGACTGCCCTTGCTGGGGCTGTTCCCTCATCCTCTCTTGGAAGAGGAGAAGTGGGAGCATCAGGGTTGGTTTGCTGCCATGGGTGGTGGCAGGGCTGCCCTGCTCGCAGGGTTTGTGATCTGCAGTGCCCTGGGTGTTCCTGAGGATGTAAGGCACTGGCTACAGGGCTGCTGGGAAGGAAACCTGCTCAAGTGAATGCAGATGATAAGGGAATCAGTGAGGATTTTTGTGGGGTGTTTATTTTTTAAGCACCGGGCTGTTCCCTGCTAGACTTCTTAAAGAGGAAAATACATTTACCCAGTAAATGCTTCCCCATCACCAAGAACTGTGAATGCAGAAAGCAGCACATCAATGCTCATCAGCAAGGGCAGGACCTCTATGTCAATGCTCATCTGAGGAATCCTCCCTGGGGCTGGGAACATCCCCACTGTGCTCCTGCAGGAAGGGCTGCTGCCCAAGGCGGCCGGGCAGCTGGGCTGGGAAACCTGGGTTAGTGTAAACAGAGCCAAGAGTTCCTTCCTCCGTGCCAATCACACATTTACAGAAAACCCAAAAGCAGCTGGAGCATCCTGACAGCAGAGGTGGCCAGGCTGTGACACCTGGGGAACTTTGGGGTGCTCCCTTCCTCCGAGAGGCAGCAGGACCAGAGGTGTTCTCACCGTGCAGATGTGCCCCACAGCTGGGCTCCCTGTGGAAGAGCAGGGCAGGTTCTGAAGCCAAAGGGCAGCAATCCCAGCCCAGGGCACCCCTGCAGCTGCGGGGCCAGGGCAGGTCCTGTCCCCACAGCAGGGCAGGGACCTCTGTGCTGCTGCCTGCCACAGGGTGACACAGCCCTCAGCAAACCCCACACACCAAGCACAGCTGGAAGAGCCTAAAACCAGAGATGTGGGACTCCAGGAGGCTCTCTGGAAATGCTGTTTATTACACAGATGATGTCACAGCAGTCCTGGGTCGTGGGTGTACAGAGCCCAGCCTAAACGTTGCCAGCTACAGCTTATAGGCGTGCCTGAAGCCTGAAGCCACGTTGGTTCTGGTGACAATGCATTAGAAAGTTCTCTTTGCTGAACATCTTCATACACAGAAACCAATCAGCATTACATGCAACACCTTTATATTTACCTATAACCTATCACAACTAATATCATTACCATATTATGGTTGGCACAATCCAATCACCTCAAGTTAGTATGTTACAGTCTAAACTTAAAGTTGTTTTGCAGTGGAAATGTCTTAGACCTTTTTTCTATTTGGTAAAAACATCTTTTATTTTGCCTAGGGTTTTCCTGAGATTTGTCTTTACTTGGTAAAGGCATCTTTTTGTTTGTGGTCAACATATCCTTTGTTCTAGTCATAAATTCTCCTTCCAACTCATCTTAACCTTTGCCTTCTTAGTTGTCCAGTAACAACTGGCTCAACAATTCTAACTTTAGACATCTTTTATTCTTCTATATCAAAACTTGCTTCCATCTCTATTTCACTTATAGGTTCCACATTCAGAGAGCCTTCTGCTAAGCATTCATATCTGTAAAACTTGTTAAACTTTCATCTTCTCCAACACACAGCAACTCACAGCCACTGTGGCCAACTTGTGGTTCCCCCCATCCCTCTGTGGGCACCTATTTCATTTTCCTGCTAAGTTGCTTTAACCCAGGTTGCTGTGGGATTGTGGAGCTCTTGCATTTATCAGTATTGAATAAGAAGCAATAAGCTCTTGGCTGTGCCTTGAAGAGCTTTCCTTTCCTGGGTAGTAAATCTGCAGTAATTCTCTCTTACAGTTTTATTGAGGGTTATCAAGTGTTTATTCAAAAGGCATTTCCGTGCATTCAACGTTTTTCTAATTGGGCAGTGAGGGGTAATGTTCTCTCTGGACAGACAATTACTGCTGTGGTAAAATCTGCCCTGTTTAGTCGATAGACTGTCCACACTGCTAATCTGCTGGGTGCAGAGAGGAAGTAGGGCTGTGTTGGTGTATGGTTTCTACTAAAAGGAGTTTGATCTGTCACTGACAGAATCAGCTGCCCCAGAACGCCTGGGCCATGATCTGTGCTATCTCCTAAAGCCCCGTGGGACAAAACTTGTGTAGAAACCATCCTTCTCCTTTCAAGGATGCTAGGGCTGCATCTGCACACTGTACAAGGAGCCACAGTGGTGCCCTTCTTTGTGGTGTGGCTGAATTTCAGCCCAGGTGTCCCCAAATAGCAAGTGCTACACAGGTGCCCATTGTTCCAGATGGCCCTGCTGGTTGCAAAGAGTGTTTAAAGATGATCTTCATAGTCTGGACTCCAAACAGAAGCTGTTTATTAACAGGGTGGTTTAGAAATCCCTTTCCAGGGGTATCTGGAAACCTGGAATGAACACAGGGAGGAAGTGTTTGTAGTGAGTGGGGTGTCATTGGAGCTTAAGCTGGGTTTATTTGAAGAAAAAAAAGTTAATTTTGCATTTTTTCTGCCTGTTAGCTAGTGGCTGTTGAGGTGAAGAAATCAGAAATGAGGTGGCCAGACAGAGGGAATTTGAAAGGAGTCACACAAACTTGTCATACAACAGCAGTTATTTTGGACACAGTAAAAGCAGACTCACATTCGGATGAGATGTGACTTGTGTGTGGCTCTCTGCTCATATCTGCTGGGCTCTTGCATCTCTCCTGATATCAGAGCCTTCCTCCTGTACAGGATGAGCTCCTACTCCTTTCTCAGAGGGAAGCAGAGGAGGAGGAGGAGGGGTGGTTCATCCAAGCTGATCCAATGTGCACCTGGACAGCTGGTACTTCTGCAGTGCCTTTATTTTAAAGCCATCCATCATGCTCAGGGGATCACATCCAGGCCCTGAATTGCAGAACTGGCACCTTGGGAAGTGTTCAGCTGTGAAAACTGTCTTGGCAGGACAGCACTGCCATATGAAAAGAAATGCTTTGCCTTTGTTATTTTTAAGAGGCAAGGTAAAAGGAAGAGGCTGAACGCACTCACCGGCACTTTCAGGGGCCGTATTCCTCCCCTGTGCCCTGCTGTTGGATGGATTTGGGGAGTCAGGCCCAGGTGAATGGGCTTGGTACAGATGGGAATGGGCTGAGTGTCACATCTGCAAACTCTCAGGTCTTTGGATTTTAAAGTGTTGTGTTGAAGTCCAGTCTCCCAGAGATGTTTGTGCCTCCACAGCAGGACAGAGCACAGAAACAAAGTGCAGGCTCCTGGGCAGAGCTGCAAACCTCAGGGCTCAGGTTTTTATGATGGGATGCTACAGTGCTCCTAGAGGAGGTGTCTGTGTGGTGTGACTCTGGACACAATGGATCTAACTCCTGAGTTTTTCACTTTGTGATTTGAGATCTGCACTGCCGTTCTGCTGAGTTCATCTTTTTGAGGTATGAGCTGACCTCAGCCTGATGATCAGGAAGTGAAGTTAAATCAGGTTGATGACTTTTCCTTGGTTTTATTCCTGGTACTTTAGGTTTTACTGGTTTAGTAACTGGCAGGAGGAGTGGATTGCATAAATACAATAGGAAGCTTAATTAGTGTGCAAAGTGCTTAGAGATCTTCAAGAAAAGGTGAAATAGATGCAGAAAGTTATCTTCCCTCCTCCTCAGAGGCTGCATTTCAGTAATGGATGAAGTGACCCCTAAAATATAATATTAATTCTGCAAAGCACCTGGGAGTTCTTCTGAACCAAAGGTGCTATGCAAATATATTCTCACTTTCCCTTACCAGTCCCTTTGAGCCAGCCAGTCCATCCTTAGTGGTGATTCTCATTTAATCAGAATTCAGCCTTCAAATTTTCTGCAAGTCCATAGATAAATAAAGCAGCAGCCGTAGTTGATCATTTATTTATAAATCTATTTATAATCTATGTTTTGCATATTAATCAAAACCACTTCATGTGGCAATTCCTGATTAAGAACCATTTTTTTTGTCTTGTCTCTCTTGCCCCTCGATAATATCCAAAGAATTAGATTAGAAATAGTTTTTATAAATAAATTATGATAAACTCCTGCTTTATTTATATACTCAGACACTCTCCTTATATTTCCATCTTCCTGCCATGTAGTAAGATATAGAAGTTGTGACAGTGGTCATTTAAATGGGAAATGCTTGATTTTTAGGTGAAAAAGGATGTTTTCTGACTCAAGTGAGGCATTCTGAGGCCTGATCCAAGGCACCACGGTCAGGAATTTGGGGAGTTCAAGATACTTCTTGTGCACACAGAAACTCCAGGATGGAAAGATGTACAATAAGAAAACATTTTGTAAAACTTGGGAGATATGTAGAGAGTGTGACCTGCAGGGCAGCTGGGAGGCAGGAAAAGATTTAGAAACAAGGGATGAGGGAAAAGCAGCAGAAAAGGCCTAAATACAAATAGTTTCTGTTTGGGTTGGCAGGATGGGGAGGAAAGCTGAGGGCAGCAGGTAGCTTAGGTCGTGGGGCTGCACTGGCTCCCCCCTCACCTGCCCAGAGGATCTCAGGCTCAGTAAGGTGGAAAAAACCCCAAAGCCCATCGAGCCCAAGAGTTAACCCAGCTAAACTCTACAGTGATGAATCTTGTCCCAGCTCTGGCCTCAGCACCCAGGGCTCCCCCAAAGCAGCCTGCAAATGTGAATGCAGAGCATTGCACCTGGATTTTGCAGAGTGCCCAGCCCCACAGTGCCATTGCCATTTTTCCAGGGTGGATGCAGCACCAGGCCAGGCTGGATGTGGCTGGGATGTGCTGTCCCATGCAAGGCTGCCTGGATGGGAGGGTTTGGGAAGCTGCCCTGCCCCCTTCAGTAGCCCAAATCCATTGAGATCTGTGTCCAGCTACACTTTCTGGGATTAGCCAAAAGAAACCTTGAGAATGTGTAATTAATTGTCAGCAAGATCGTCATCATCTGTTCATGTGTTCCCAGCAGCTCCTGGGAAAGTATTTGAAGCCAGCAAACTAGAGGAGGTTATTGTGAGCTATAATTAAACACTGACATTATCACATGAGCTGCAACTTTGAATTGGCCCTGGTGATACTTCTTAAATGTTTAAATACTTTTAGTTAGATATAGGGTTTTAGTTATGTGCATATTACCTGTTTTGTAAGCATTTTAGAGTATGGAATACAAATGTGGTGTTGCAACCAGCTGGCAAGAACTGAGAGAAATTATCAGAGAGTGGCAAGTCCTGGAGTCATGTGTGCTTGTGGTTCCAGTAATGTTTCTAGCCTTCAGGGCTGAACGGAAAAGGTTTAAAATAAAACATAAATACATTCTGAGGACAGGAAGAAAAAGAAACAAAGGGAAAAAAATCCCCAAATTTCTTAGGTCATGATAAAGGAGTTCAGGAATTAGGGTATGACAAGGGCTGGGAGACTTGGCTCCACCTCTCATTCCTGCCACATGCTTTCTGTGTGACTTTGAATGAGATCATTTTCTTTGTCTCTGGGAAGTGGGAATAATAACAACTTCCTGCCTTGTGGCAACACAGGAAAACTAAACTGCAGTGACAACCACTGTCACTGAAGAGAAAGTTTTGGATACAACAGATGATTCTGAAGGTCTCTCAGAATGGATCTGAGATCTTTTCATTTAGCAATGAAATGCAGCAGCTTTTGGGGTGGGAGCTGGTATTCCCCAGAATTAGAGCTGTCACATTAGAAGGTAAATGTTTCCTGGAGTTTCTGGGGAGTTTGTGCAACTGCAACTAGCTGAAAACACAAGGATTTCCATGTACGTGCTTGAAGAAACTGAACTTGTAAATGGAGAGGTTGGAGTTGAGGAGTTTCTTTCTGTTTTGTTGCTCAGTTTTGTACAGGTACCTGTTCAGAAGCAGGGGCAATGCTGTATCAGCCAGGCAGAGTTAACAGATCCCTAACCCAGAGCAATAACATCTGCTGAGGGCATTCTTCAGCCAATCTAGAATTCATACAGCAGAATACAGTGCTAGAATAACACTGAGGAGCAAGTTTAGGCTAAGAATGGTGTTGGGAATTATTTGTTCAGCCATCTGCTGGACTTTAATTTAAACAAGGACTGATTTAGAAGAGAAGTGAGAGGTTGTAGCTTGGGCTTCCCTCTCATTAGTGCTCTGCTCCTCTGGCTCCTGCCTTGCAGCCTCACAGCCTCCAGAGTGCAGCTCAGCCCCTGGATACCTGGGGCTGTGCAGGGCACAGGAACAGGCCAGCACTGCACGTCCTGCTGTGCTTTATCTTGCTTAATGAATGCTGTTCCTTCAATAACTTTATTGCCTTCTGTGTTCCAGGTTCCTTAATTACTTTCTGCTTGGCAGACAGGATCCTTTTATTTTTATATTTTTGTTAAGTATTACCAGATCCCCCAAGCATCACTATCCGCAGGGAGAATATCACAATAATTGAACCACAAACAAGCCATATGGAAAGGAAGACAAAAGGAACAAATTTAAACTCAGGTCTTCTTTCCCCATCAAAAAGAGAGGAAAAAAAATAGAACTGGAGGCTCCACTCTATTTTTCTGTTGCCTTTAAAAGAAGGACATGAGGCATCTTTACATGTGCCAACTGTGCACACAAAGCCTGTGGGCAGAGACAAGAGACCAAACCTGGAGGTTAAATTAGGGTTTGGTGCACGACAAAACTGCTTGTTTGTAATTATGGCAGTAAGATTTCTGTTGTGTTACCCTCTCTTTGTAAGGACTCTCCCTTGCTCTGCCTGTGCTGTTAGAAATGACTTGATGAACTCAGTTCTCTTGCACGTTCCAATTTCTTTCATATTTGCAGCTGCAAGTTCACTCAGTGGCTCTGATCCCAATATCCACAACCTGCACTTTTCTCTTTTCCTTTGCAGTAACATTAAGACAAAGTGAATCTTGGTATTTGTTGAACTTTTTTTCTCCATTCATTTCCACAGAAAAAGTAAGCTTTTTTTTTTCACCTTTCTTAGCTGCTAAGGCAAGGTTGAAAGCAATTCACTGTACCTCAATAAGGTCAAAATGCAAAGGCAAATTCAAGCTGAGAAACATGAGTTTGATCTTTCATTTGTAAACTTTGCCATGATCTGTGTATATTTGCATATTCATACTGACTTTCTCCACCTCTTCTACTGACTAGCCAAAAATGCCTTTTGTATTCTCTCTTCTGAAATGCAAAAATATAATAAAACCCAACTTTATACTGGTTATTCAGAATTTGAGCTCAGGTAAGTGTTAGGGTTTAGAAGTGTTACTCCAAGGGTTTTCTCTCTACAAACAAGGTAGAAAAGCCTCGGACTGAAACCTCTAAGCCCTGTTTGAGCTGATTCTGACTGTTTTTCCCAACTGAAGAGCTTTGTCCCTGTACCCAACATCAGTGGATACAGCCAGGGGCAGTGAACTGAAGGGAGGTCTGTGGGCAGAAGGTGAAGATCTTGCAGATTAAACCATGAAAGTTAAACCTTGCATTAAATCATGGAAGTTAACAACCCTAGCACTGGGGTTCCATCTCTGCTAGGGTTTTATCCACTGACTTGTCTGCCTTGCTGAGCTATCTTTTCTATTGTTCACTTCTGTGAGGAAGAAGAGAGGTTTTGGATTAGCATGTGGGAGTTAATCTAAAAATCCTGGTTTTTCTTCTTTCTCTTCTTCTTCAAGGGTTTTAGGGAGTGCAAAGGAAAAAAAAAAAGCCAAACAAGCAAAAAAGATACATCAACCTAGTAAATGCCTCAGAGATGCAATCTGTGGGTACTGGAGAAAAGGGGAACAGTCAAAAGTGGTGGGAAACAGAAGGAAAGAGAACAAAATGTGCCCTTGTGTGAGCATGCAGTGATTTCACTGTGGAATATGCCACAGAATTGGGATGCTGTGGTTGCAGGGGACTTGCCTCTGAGGTGATGATTTATTGCTCTGCTTCATTTGATAATTGGCAAATGGAGACAACCAGGTGCAGGGCCAGGGAGGAGGGAAAATTCCTGTCCATCAGGACACCTCTGACCTTCACAGCGAAGCAGAGGAGCCTCATCCTGTGCTGCCTTCTGCAGAATCATGTGCTGGCTTTGAGCAGCTCTCCAGGGGCTGTGCAGACACATGGAGAGGCAGCCTGCCCTCATCAGGGTCCCTGTCCCATCCTCCTGGGTCCTAGAGGGACCTGTCCTCCTCTCTCCTGGAGTGTGGCTCCTCTGCTGTGTCTGCATGGGAACAAAATGCTGGAAACATCTCTATTCCTTTTGAAAAAATTACACAGGACTGAGCAGTGCAGGGGAAATTCCTCCAAATGCTACTTTTTGGGCTAAAGGGATAACTGGAAGTTTGGTGCCTGATAAGATGGCTGTAGGGAATAGATGAGGTGACCCCAAAGAGTGAGTGTCTCTGGGATCTTTGCAGAAGTGTTTGCTTGTTCTGATATTACATAACTAATCAGGATTTTCAGAGCTGTCAGTGAGCCCTCTGCAGGTATAGGTGACATGTCTAATTTCTGATCTACCCATGCCACAACAGAGAGCTGAGCAAATGGAAGGCTGCAAGACACATTTTGGGGGAAACCCCTGACAATTACAGTGTTTTCTTATTGTTTTGAAAACTGTGTATTTCTGATGGGAACACAAAAAGGGAGGACCTGTTCTGCCTTGGATAAATCCAGCTGGGCAGAGCTCACAGCCCCTGGGCTGTTTCTGAGGCTGGGGAAGGCTGCAGAAGGCCCAGGGTTGTGGATTTTTGCATCAGTTTTGGGAGGCTCTTCCTTGGCCATGGACAGAGAGAAACTCAGCTGAAAGCTGTTACGGGGGAAAGCTGTGTGAGGGGGTTTAAACTACAAATGGAGATTCTTGCAGTGAAAAACAAAAGCAATCCAAGAAACTGCCTGCTGCCAACAGCTCCTGATTACCTCAGCTAATTTCAGGGCCTGCAAACATCGATGACATTGTGATTTCTGAAACATGGGAAGTGTTTGTTCCTGCAGTCTGTACCATATCTGTGTCAGGAGTTTCTTTGCTGTCACTTGTAGCAACCTCCACTGCTTTATCATCATCTCCCTGAACTAATTGCCTTAAACTGATGAAAGCAGATTTTTAAAAGTAAAATGCTTTCAGTTATTTGCTTTTCAGGTTGTTTATGAAGTTGTTTTAGCATGCTCTGTTGAGCTGTACATTTACCTTCATCCCAGAGAGGAACAGAGCTGGAGTAAGGAATTTGAGAGCCTGGCCACAACTGTGGGAAGGATTAAACAGACAGCAAAATGTGTGGCCCCTGTTGCTCTGCCTTGCTCTGTTACACACAGATCTCTGCTGTCTTTGCATCTCCCTTCCATCTGCTCCCTGGGACCTGATGAAACCCACATCCCCTCTTCTCTCTGCTCCTCCTGGCTGAATGTGGTACCCCTTGGTGATCCTCTTTCCCTTATATATTATATATATATATATATAAAATTCCAGATATCAATCAATCAATATATAATATATATTATATGTATATCTAGGTAAGTTATGGGGTCTTACCCCCTTCTTGGAAATAATGTTAGTCTGCACCTATGCTTGTCTTTCATATCCAAATGGAATAATACTGTCAAATAGTAATGTCAAAGCATCTCTGTTCTTAAGGAAAATTTGATAAAACAGGCTCTGGTTTTACTTTGACCTGTCCTAGTGCTGCATTTCTGTGGCTCTGCTGAATGTTGACCTTTGTAAGCTGATGTAGGACTGAGAACTTGGAGGATGTATTGCTAACTTCTTGAATTTTAGAGTATCCAACAAAATGATCTGCAGTTTGGGGGCTGTGGGTGGGAAATGTGGCACCTAATTTAAGGGGAAATAAAAAAAATTGTAGTGATTTTGATAAGAGGCTTGGCAGTGTTTTCCATGGCATCTGGTCCTTGCTGGGACAATCCTCAGGTTGAACTGAGTCACTGCAGGAGGTGCTGCAGCTCCTGGAGCTGTTTGCTCTTTGCTGCAGAACTCAGGTGTCTGGGTTTCTTGTGTCTCACCTTCTGAAGAAACACGAGATATAAAGTGAGGAAGCTTGTGTCCCACAGTCAAGTTTGTTTCAAGTTTATTTCTTGATAAAATGATTTAGAAGGTTTAGCATTCTCTGCTTTCACTTCAGTTTGAACACTAGGAAAAAACATCTCCTCCTCCCCTAGTTGAAATTACTGTTTTATTGACCACTTTAGAAGTATTTTGATGTAATACTGAGATATTTATAATTTATGAAAGATGGCAGTAAAACTTAGGCCTAGTGTGATTATTACTGTATCAGTTGGGCAGTGATGGTAGCACTTACAGTAAAACCCACTTTAACTCATCTAAGATCTTTTTCTAAGCAGTCACCAATGAATTCTGGTGTTTGCCAGAAGTTACCAGCATTCAGAGCTGATCACTCAACAGTGCCCACATCATCTCTGTCTGTCTGATTGAAGCAATCATTTCCTGCTCTTGCCTCCTTTCTCCTGTGTGTTCAGTGCAAACTTTCAGTCTCTCCTCCCCTTTTTCACATCAGCTGCTTGCACCTGAGACATGCACCCACCCAGTGTTTTAGAGGCCACCTCTGGCACCAAAACAAATTTGTCATGTGCAGAGCAGATCTCTCAGTTATCCTACCAAGGCAGTCTGCTGGCCAGCTTTTGTCTTCTTTTTCTTGTGTGTGTTAATGGATCACTCAGAAAATAAGTGGCACTTTTAGTGTCCATTAACTCTCATTTAACTAATGATAAATTGCGCTTGAGCACCTATGGACACACTTGCAGAGGCATGTTAATACCAGAAAAATACATTACAAGTGGGGCTATTGCTTTCAGAGGAAAATGAATTCATCATAATGGGAACTCTGAAGTGAGGGCTTACCAAAAAATACTCGGTAGCATGTTAAGTATCCATTAATGCAACTAAATGACACTCAGAGTTTAACAAATACAAATGAAATCCCCACAAGGGAGGGTGTCATAAGAGAGATTTGAACAGTACAGTGTTTATAGTATAAAATGTGGGAATTCATCCTCTACCTATGACCTTCAGTGTGTATAGGGGGAAGAAATTAATATCACACTTCTCTGATAACAGACTTTTATAAATATTGTAAATCACACGAGAAGTTTCCTTTGAACTTCAGGATTTCCCTTTCTCCTTTAAGAGAAGAAGGCCTATTTTTGTTTCTCCTTTTTATTTTTTTGTTTTGTTTTCAAACATTGCAATAGCCAAGAATTAAGGTCTGAGTGGAACAGGGCCCTGAGCTGACCTGCTGGCTCTGGAGTCCCTGTCCCCTGATGTCCCCACTGCCTCTGGTGGCAGTGCTAAACAGCTTTGCAGATATGGTAACTCCTGCTGGCTGCAATAGGCAGAAGACTTTTTATTCTTGTTTCTATGTTGCTATTGGGTACAGCTGAGACTTTATCTGTAAATACAGGAGTGTCCCTGCCCTGCAGGGCTTGCAGAATATAAGAAACGGGTGAAACAGATGTTTCAAGAAATGGAGAACTTGTTCAGTGGCACAGGGTGAAATCAGAGCTCTCCTCATCCCCTAAATGCCCCAGTGCATGGAGGCAAAGCCACCCCGTGACTCTGGACTACATCTTTATTTTATCAGACCTTCTGCTGACCCTGAACAGCTTCTGTTCTTTGAGGGCTCTTTTTTTTTTTTTTTCTTTTTTTCCTCTTTTTCTGTTGTTGCTCATATTTTCCCCTCACATTAATTATACAGATGTACTGGGGGCCATGTGCTTTGCCACATCACAAAGGAAACCACAGGACTCCAGATCAGAGGAGCAGCCAGATGTCCTTGCCTGGCAGAGCCCCACGCAAGGGTCACGGCTCAGGCTGCCAGGCTGGGCTGTCCCCTCTGCCAAACGGGGTGGGGACATCACCTGCTCCCACACACACGGGCCACAGAAGGAATAACATCAGTGCAAACTCACAGCAGCTCTTGGGGATTCATTTTGTTAGTGTTTGGATTTCTTTTTCCTTTTAGTAGATATAATAACCACCATGATTCTTTAAGGCCAGAGCTGCCTGCCCATACTTAGGCTGGACAATGTTTTATTCCCTGGCAAGCCCTTTGCCTCTTTCAAGTCCAGCAGACTTCCAGTATTGTGCCTGCTTGGGAGAAAGAATGTGATTTGCATATGGCTTGCATTGTTCCTGTGTATGTATTTCATTTTTGAAAGTCATTAAAGACCAAGGGTTTGAAGTGGTGGTTTTCCTCGAGTAGCAGCCCTGGAACAGGTTGTACTTTGTTTCCTGTAGCAAGCTTAAGCTAGAGCTCTCCCAACAGTCTGCCAAGGATTCTTCTTCTGTTGAATTGTAGAAATGGCTGGTTTCATCTTTGGGACTTGAATGCTTACTTATGTCTTTATCTTTTTATCTTTTCCTCCTTGGAAAGGTGACTTATAATTCACTATTTTTTTTCTGAAGGAAACAGCTCCCACTGAGTTCTCTCAGCATTGAGGATCCCATGTTAATATGTATTTCTTTCTGTGTCTCTAAACTACTCCAATCCATATACATGGAGGGAGAGGGGGAGGGAAGAAAGCTATGACAGTATTTCTATTTCAGCCCCTCAAGAGAAATTCAAAGGAGACTTCCAGCAATTACAGACCCAGCTGTCATCTCTGAATCTTGTTCCTAATTCTTTTATCTACTTTCTTGCATGGAACTGGGCTTTGTGGCTGGGATACACCAGACATTGGTGCAGCCTGGCTGCAGCTCAGTGCTGGCCTTGGCTCTGGCTCAGGACCCAGCTCATCCAGCCTTAGCTGGGCAAAGCTGTGTTTAAATGTCACTGATGGATGCTGAGCATGTAGGAAACCTTTGATAAGGACCTAAGGGCTCCATGGCACTCCAGGCATCCTTGAAAAATTGTATTGCTCCTTCTCTTGAACCTGGCAACTTGAGGCTTTAATTATCCTTGTCTGAGGTTTCCATTAAACAGGTTATAATTCTAAATTCTCCACTCTAAAAGTAATTGCTGAAGGCAAAATAAGCTGTTGATGGCAAATCCATCTGCCAATCTATCTGATTAGTGTAAATACACTATATCAATTTCAATTATTTGATAAATTCATCCCATCTGAACAAGTTGTAACTGATGTAGCATTTCACTACTCAGAAAAGTGAGGAGCAAAATACATGACTTATAAAATAGTTTATAAATATTCCATAATTTTCAGGTAAATGAATAGTTTACCACTGGGGATTAGGCTTGTTTCTTGCCTGATTTTGGGAAATTCTACTGGTGTTTTTTTGTACTGGACGTGGGACTAATGAAGATCAATTCCCTATCACCCATCCCTATTAGAGCTATTTAATTTGTGATCTACAAAGTTTTCCTCCCTTAAAAGAGAAAGGCAAGAGAGAGAATCCCCTGCAAAACATAGATAGAGAAAATTGTTTCCTTTTCTTGCTGGAAATGGTGCCTGTGGGACTTCTGTGGCTGGTGTTACATCTTTGTGTGATTTCACTTGAGCCTTTGTACAAATGAAGGATGAGGCATTTTCTCCATCATTCAGAGCCTGTAAATTTGCATAGCCTTGAGGAACAAACTCATCCATCCTCAGCCCACGGGTGAGCCTTGCAGAATTCTGCCACCCCACTGTGGAGTTGTGCTCCTGGGTGGAGGCAGGTGACAGCACAGGACAGCCAGGACAGGAGACAGCAGGGCTGGGCTCATACTTAAACAAAGATATCACACCCTCATCCCAATGCTGTGGCCAAGCAGCCAAAGGAGCAGCAGCTGTTGCTGTTCCAAAGCACTCACAGCCACCCTGTTCTTGTCCCACCTCCTTTGGGTCAGGTGCAGATCCTGCTCCTGCAGGCTGCTCTGCCCTTGTCCTGTAGAATGAGAGAACCAGCAGCAGCTGAGTACAATTTATAAGATGCTGATTTCCTTCCCCAGCCCCGCTCCTGGCTGTGTGAGGGTTGTAGTGGATTGTTGAAGTTTCTTCTCAAAACATTTTGTTCTGGGGTAAATAACAGCTTTATAGCTCATAAACTATTCTTTAGGGTTGGTCATCAAAGGTGCTGTGACTCCTTGGGTTGTGCTGCTCTGCCAGCCCAGGGCTGAGTCTTGGTGCCAGTTTGGGCTGGGGTTCCTGGTGGTGTTTCAAGTCTTTGTATCAGCAATGGTGTGGCAGGGCAGTGACTGTCCCCCTGTGCTGGGCAATGGTGAAGCCACATCTCAAGTGCTGGGTTTGGTTTTGGACTGACAAGGCAGATATTGAGATGCTGGAGCATGTCCAGAGGTGGACAGTGGAGCTGGGGGAGGGTCTGGATCACAAGTCTGGTGGGGGCTCAGCCTGGAGAAAAAGAGAGCCGGGAGGAGCCTCTTGCTCTCTGTAACTCCCTGGCAGGAGGGTGCATCTGGGGAGGGTCAGGCTCTTATCCCAGGTAACAGCCTCAAGTTGCACCAGAGAAGGCTTAGATTGGATATTAGGAAAAATTCCTTCACTGAAGGGGCAGTCAGGGATTGGTATAGGCTGCTCAGGGCTGTGGTGGAGTCACCATCTCTCAGGGGATTTAAAAGATGGATGTGATGCCCAGGGACACGGGTTAGTGGTGGCCTTGGCAGTGCTGGGTCAGCAGGTGACTTGGTGACCTTGGAGCCCTCTGCCAGCCTGAGCACTGCTGCTGGTGCAAGAGAGTTAAAGGACCATGACAGTGGGGTCAAAATACTAAGCCAGTGGTTTAACCAGGGCTAAACAGAGTGGAAGCCAAGCAAGAATTCGTTTCCTCTTCTTTTCCTGTGCATGTGCAGCTGCTAGGACCTGTATTGCAGTTCTGTCTTCATCAAAGTGGGACACAGTCATGGACCTGGCTACAAGAGATGAAAACCTTTTTTTTTAGTTATTTCTGCTTTAAATGCTTCTGGATGGTTTAATTTGTTTATCAGAATAATTTGTCTGCCAAAGAGGCATTTGTTCATGAACTTGCTCAGCCTCTCCCATGGTAGGAGAAAAGGCTGAGGTTGTCACTCTTTTGGGGTTTCCCTAGAGAGTTTTGGCATGTAACAGATTTAATTACTTAGTTAAGAGAGTTTCTTAAGTTCACCAATGTAGGCTAGGAACTGTAAATGACAGAGAAAGTGAAACAAGGGGTGTGAGAGAATGAATAAAGAAGGAATGAAACTGTGATCTCTCCCAGATGTTAAAATTTTTTTCTGCAGCTGAACAAAGGTGCTGTCTGTCCAATATCATTTTTATTCCAAACCTTCAATATTGCAGCTGACGGCAGAAAATGTGCAGTAAAACATGGGGAGGCCACTGGGTAATATCCACTGTAAAGTGTTAATTGCCTATTGAGGCTGTAAACTATGTCAATATGCCTGGATCTGAGTTATTGACAGACTCCCATTTATTCCAGCCTCACAAAGCTGGGCTCTTTAGAACTGGGGGCTCTAATCAGTCATGCTTTACTGAACCTACCAAGAAGCACCAGTCAATAAATGTGCTTGCTGTCTTAACCCTTTGAAGTTTGTAAAATTGAGTGGGATTGATAACATTGATTTGGGGAGAACTCCTGACAGTGGAAACCCTTTGGAAATGAAAGCTGCCTGCAGTAAATGACACCTCCTTTAGCCTGATGGTGGCTCTGGGTTTGTGGGGCCAGAGAAACCTTGGTTTTCTGTCAGCACCCCAGCTCTGGGCTGGAGGAAGGAGTTATGGCTCAGTGATAAGTGTTTGCACAGAGCAGAGTGGCAGCTCGAGCTGGCTGGAGTGCATTTATCACTATTAAAAATTCTGACAACTGTGGCTCATCCCTTCTGATCCCATAGCTGGCAAACAGCACAGGACTGAAGCCATTAGCATCCCATAGGATTATTTGAAAGAAACAGGGTGTTTCTCCTCATCCACCCCCTAAAAGCCCCCAGACCTGCCTCTGTGGTGCTGGTGGGAGTCTGTACCTGAACTTCATTGTCTTAAATGAGTGCTGATCTACAGCAGCTGTGGTGGCATTTTTTGGGGTGGGAATAAAGCAGCAAATAAAAGGCCAGATCCTGCTCTCCCAGGGCTGTGGGGAGGAATGACTTTGCCTGCAACATGCAGGTTTGGGAAGTTTCTGAGATAAGGGCTGCTTGTAGAATGCTTTCAGATGAAAGACTTGTTGACATGAGAATAAAAGTTTTTTGGACTTGCTGGAATTCACCTTACTGTGGGAGCTAATACAGTTGTCTTGATTTACATGTGGGTTCTTTTGTTTTTAAACAGAATGACTAAAGCCTGGGGATGCTTGCTTTTTATTTTCAAGGAAAATCCAAACACACACAGATGAAAATTATCTGTGAAATCTGGAAGAGAGAGGGAAAGCAAAAGTGCTGTTGCATGATATAATCTGTAGCAGTAAAGATTTTGGAAATTTTACAAAGAATTAGAAATGGATCAGAAAACTCTTTTCTGATGCATTTACTCATAAAAAAATTACTTATTTGTCTTGTAGATTAATTCTGGTTAAGACTGTTTCATCCTCAATATTTTTCTAACTATGAATAAAGTGATATTTGTCTTTTCTGATTTGCCCTGTACTTATTTTTATTTTTTTTTTCCAAATGGAGAAGGTTTTATACTAATGTATGGGATCAAGATCTTCTGATGTTTAGAGCCTAGCACTACCTGGAAAAAGAAGTGGGGTTTTCGTAAATTTTTAGCATGTAATTCCTGGTGTAGGCAAAGAATTGCCTAGTCCAGGCCTTTTTAGACACAGAGATTATGGTGACCAGCTAATGTGTTTTTTAAATACTAGCAGTCTGCCTGTTCCTGGTGCTAAGTGCTATTTTAATAATACTAATTAATTTGTACTTGCTAAATTAAGTGCATCTAGGTTTCAAGCAGAGAGGTTAGACTCAGGTTAAGTATTTATTCTGCTCTTTTCCATGTAATAGTGCAAATCTTCTGCCTGTCAGACTGAAGCTGAACATCTTGCCATTTATTAATGGATATATGCAACTAAAATCCATGCTTTGAGCCTGAAAATGTGCACTTGCTGGGTTAGCCTGGTATCTGTTTTGTAAATGATAGGGACTGGTTATTCCTTGCAGCCCCAGTAGCTTTATATGCTACAGTGTCTCTGTGGTAAATAGGTGCATTTGCAGATGCTGATATTATTCATAGGGTCTCAAAGAAGTTATCATTTCAAGCAAATCAGAACTGGGTTCAGTTTGCTGTTTGTCTGAAATGAGCAGCTGTTTTCAGTACATCCATTGCTGCTGCAGTGTGCAGACTAATACTTAAAATAACTATTCCCAAGCTGCAAGGGAATAAGAAATTGGTTTCATTTTCAGTTATTTTTCAGCTATTTTTCTTGCCATTTACTTTCTTTTTTTTTTTTTTTTTTTAACTTTTCAAAAAGCCTGTACAGATGCTTACATAAGTTACACTTTTCCAGCCTGGATGAAAATTGGGTGAATTTTGGAGAAGTTTGGCTGTGTAATTCAGTTCGTATCAAGCTACACTAACCTGAGACTGGCTGTGCCTGAGTGCCTGGGTTTGGAATGAAGCAGGGTACTGCCATGCTGATAAAATCACTGATTGTTCTCTGTGGAAAACTGCTCTGCTCTTGCCTACCCCTGGTGCAACGTGCAGGTACTTTCTGGAAAACAGGTACAAGCTCTTCTCAGGAGGTTGTGAAACAGCAGTGCTGCTTGAAGGAAAGATCACTGATCTAAGACTTACATTTCAGTTGATTTGATTTATCTTGTTTCCATTAAGGATAGGAGAAATCATGCTGGATACCTGGTTTCTTTATCCTGCCTGTATTGGATGTCAAAATGATGTGACTGCTGAAGGATGCAGGTTAAACTCGGTTAAATGAGATGTTTTACATTAATGACAGCAAAATGCAGAGAACTTCAGGCTTGCAGCAGCCAACTGCAGGTCAAAATACTCCTGGCCAATGCCATGGACCATTGGTGTCCACTTCTGACTGCTGGCTCTGGACAGGGGTGCATAGATTGTGTGTTCTTCATCATTCAAAGCTGTTTGTGGGATTGGAGCATGGTGTGTTTGGTTAAACAGCTGCAGTTCATTGTGCTCTTCCCTCCTGACAAAACAGAGCACCAATAAAAATATTCACATTTCTGCAGTGAGGGGAAGAAAACAGGGCTGTTTACAGGGAAAGAAATGCTGTGGGAGTTGCAGCAGCAGGGGTAAGCAGGACATACAGGGCATTTTACCCCTCATATTTAATGGAGAGGAATCCAGCCACGGTTTAAGATTCTGTTTTCCATAGGCTTTTCCCATGCTGTATTTTTGTGTGAAGTGACCACTAGAGAGCAGGCTTAACCTAGTAACAAGAGCTAATTAGTTCTTGGCCTCTTCATTTGCAGCTCTTCCCCAACCCCCTTCCACCTTTCAGTCTAGGCACAGGCGACTTCCACGGTTCTTAGCTTTGCCTCCAACGCTGTGCAATCTTAGGGCTAATTAAAACGCCACAGACGGCCTGAACCCCACATTAAAATTTGATGAGGAATTGATCAGCCAAGCAAACAGGAAATTTAGCTGTGTGAGGGAAGGTAATGTTTGTTCAAATGTGTAATGAGGTCCATGGGGAATATTTATGGGGACCTTAGTGACGGTTTCAGCACTTCCTTCTCCTTGAAGCCCTCTGACCTACCTGCCCTCTCCTTCATAGCAGTGCAGGCACAAGGAAACCCCAAGCTGCATCAGTCAAAGGTGAGCATGTTTTGGAAAGTGGGCTATGTTTGGCTAAGGTGGTCTCATGTAAAGCTTTGCAAGAGGAGCTGTGGAACAACACACTGACTTTTGCAGTTTTGCCTTTGCAACAAAAAAATGACCCCACAAAACCCGACTAAATAACCCTTCCCATAATGCAAGAAACTTCAGTACAATTGCTGGTGGAACTTGTTTCAGTGTTTTAGTAGGCTGAATGGGTTGCTCAAAAAGAATGGGGCAGGGTGTTCCAGCAGGTGTTACCTTATCTGCTTGGCTCCAGGATCAGCTATAAAAGCTGTCAGCACACGGGTGTTAGGAGGAAAGAAAGGGTGCTGTCAGAGAGGACCCTCCTCAGCAGATTTTATCTATTTCTAATAATCACTCAATACAAAGTAGAAATGCTTTCCATGTGCAGCAAACAGATGAACATATCTGCTTCTTATTTATCACCACTCATCCAAAGTACATCAGCCCATGCAGGTCTGAAGTGTTAGAATGAGCTCTTTTGGATAAATATCACCTTCAGACCTATATCTGCAAGGCACTTCTGTTGGGAACTCTCCTCAGCCTCTGGCAGGAGCTCATCCTGATCCTGGAAACTCTTCCTGAAGCAGAGCTAGACATGGGTCTCAAGCCCAGCACATCAGCTGGTCCCAGCCCAGCACCACCCCACAGTTTCCTTCCAGTAGTGAGAGCCTCTAAAGGTGAGGCTGATGCCTGAAAGGACTTGACTTGGAGGAGGAGGAGGAAGAGGAGGCTGTCTGGGTGGCTGGTCCGAGGCCTGTGGTACCAATCAGGCAAGGAGAGAGAACCCTGCTGGTCTTACAGGGGTAAGACCCAGTGTGAGCCCTGCAGTCCCTGCCATTTTCACACCATTGATTTGTGCTCCTGCAGGAATGTAAGACCAAAATCTGTTTACCGTGATGATGGGAGTACTTGTGACTGAATATGGCAGAAGTTGGCAGAGCAGTAGTGCTTCTGGCTTGTAATAAAATCCAGGGAAGTTTAGTCACTCATGTCTAGAACAGCACTGATGCTGGGAGCTTTCATGTCCTTCAAGTGTTGTAGCAACAGTAGCAGTGAGATTTGTGTAAAAAGTAAGCAGTTACTCTTACTTTCTAGAGGGAAATATTGAAGTGAGAAATCTGGAAATACTAGGTTATACTCTGAAGTGATCACAAAAATCTCCAGTGGCGTAATGTCTAAGCTGTGTTTTTTAATAGGCCAAGGAAAGTAGATTGCTGGTCTTGTGCTCAGTGCATTGGAGTAAAAAGTTGGTCTTTTACATCTAGGTTACAGTTTACAATAGTGTGCCAGACCCTTTTTGAGGAGGAGGAGCAGTGTAAAAGCAGAGTCAGCACACTCCTGTCTGAGCTGGCTGTCTTGTTGCCAGGGGCTGGTGTCTGCATGCTGCTGCACAAAGCCATGGGGACACCTAACCCGGTATGTCTTAAATATGGTCCTCCATTAGACCACTTAAACATTCATTTATGAGTCTAAGGCTCACCAGAAGAGCAGCTGTATTTAATTCCTGTCTGCGTTGGATCAGAGAAGGTTTAAATGACGGGCTCTGGCAGGACATAAAACCAGACTGGAACCTGCCTCCTGTGGAGACCTGGGACACTTGGCCTGCTTTGGTTGCACAGGAAAAGTGTCATGCAAAAAGCTAAAATGAGAACTTGAAGCAGAATCTAATTACCCATGTTTCAGTCATAAGTCACTTGTTTACATCCCGCTTTACATCTATTACTGAACGTGCTGCTTTCAACCTCGCTGACATTTCGTTCAGCTTGAGATGTGGGTTTGAACTAAATATTAACATTTCAGGGACTGTCAGTAGATCTTATTTTGCATTACTTCCATCTAGCTAATTAACAATACTGTTCATAGGCTGTGGGAGGGGACACAGGATTGTACGAGAGCACATTCAATAAGCAAGCAGTGAATGCATTAATCAGGATTTTTCATTGCTTAAGAAGGTCTGCTGGGATTCCTCTGTCAGGTGTGAACTTGTTTTGCCCTTGTTTATTGGGAATGATGCTGGAAAGTGCCAACAGTTCTGGCCTGGCTGGAGCTTCACAGCCCAAACCTGAGATACAGAAGATTTAGTTGCAGGAATATCTGAGTGCAGGCTGAACAGCTGTGTGGGAGGTGTGGCTGTATGAGGAATAATATTCTTTAGAAGTGCTTTGCCCTCAGTAACTCATACTTTGTTTTAATAATTGGTCCCTATTGATAACAGCCTACAAAAAAGCAGAACTTTCTCCTGCTCCAGTCTTTGTTATCTGTTAACTTTGCTGACCATGAGTACCTTGAACTCCTATAGAATTCTGAATAGGGTTGGGTTGAGACTGGTTCTTGCTGTGCTTCCTGGTAGCTCTCCTTTAACAGCTACAGTTTGAAGTCAGTCTCTAAACCATTTATTTAATCCCTTTGGTGACTAGAATATGGGGCTTTAAAGAAGAATTTAGGTACAGCTGAGTCAGAAGTCTTGGAGAAGTCCAAGTCCGCTTTATTATCACAGCTGCTTCTATCAATCAGTCTTGTAATCTGGCCAAAAAAAGATAAGAGTGGTTTGTTTAAACCGATTTTCCATGAACCATCACAACTGTAGTTCCAGTCTGCAATTCTTTATTGATAGTCCATGAATAAATCTTTTATTGTTTTGTCAGTTATTAAGGCTAGACTGGCTGGTCCACGCTGCTCTGGAGTCATCCTGAACTCTTCTCAAAGGGAAATTATGCTGGCAATCCTGCAACTTTTGGCATTTATGAGGTTGTTTGCCACGATGTATTAAAAAGTCAACAGTGCACTGGTTCCCTTAAAATTCTTTAGTCTCTGTTATCTTGACCTGTTGATTTAATTTTATTTTTTTTTTACCTTTGGCAGACAGCCAAAGGTAATGCAGATGACTTAGTTCCTCGATGAGAAGTCATCTGAGCCACAAGCCTTTGTTAAACTCTGCTCTAACTGTGGCATTTAGGGGACGTTTAAGCACATCAGTGTCTTCTGTTTCAACAAGTATCTCTGAAACACTCCTGCTTTTTCAGTGTTTCCACGTCTAGTTTTGTTGTTTGTATTTAGCAGGGAAGGAATGCTTGCTTATAGGTGACTTGGTGCTGTTTCTTTATAATAGGTTGCTCATTTATTTTCTGTTGATATTCTGTTTATTCCATTAGCCCCCATTCTCTTTTTAAAGCTTCATTAAATTTTTTTTCATCTTTTAAACAGGAATATTTCTTTTGGACATCATATTCTTTTAAATTAGTGTTTGTGTAGTTACAGATCTTTGAGCATCTGCTGAAAGTCCCTGAAAATTTTTCAGGCTTTAGTGATACTTTTGTTATTGAACTTGATGCTTCTGGTCAGTTGTAAGTCTGAGTCTTCAAAAAATTACAAAATATAGTTGTTGTATGAATGACTGCTTGAATTTTCCCGGCTTTAATCTTTCAGTCCTGTGAGTTGCATTGGTACCTTCCTCTGCTTGTAAAGCTCCTGGTTTTAAGATGCTTCTGCAAGTTTATCTGGAGTATCTGTCTCTAACCAAGGACCTGCAGCAGAGGGAAGGTTTAAGGTGTGATCAAGCACTGAGCTGTCCTCAGCAACAATTAAGTGTAACAGCACCTAATGTCAGGCTGGGCAGGATCAGCCCGAGGGCAATTCCTGCCACCTCTGCTCTGTGCTCTCCTTGTCTGGCTTAATAAACTTTTCACTCACAAAGGTTCAATTAGAGGAGTGCACCCTGTATTTAAAATCAAATCAGGCACGTGGCAGAGGAGCCTTGGTACAAGCAGGGTCTGCTGAGGCCAGTTAGGAAGGAGCATTGATGCTGGGGGAAGGATCCTGGGGACAGCCGTGCCAAGTGCCACCAAAGGGTGGATTCGAACTGAACTGACTGACACCTGCCTGGCAGTGCCTTGGACAAAGTGTTTCTGCCTCACAAACCAGTGCTTCTCTCCTAGTGGGGGTGAAAGGCCATGTTAACTCTGTGAACATTTTGGAAAATAAGACAATGACAATTCCAAGGCTGATATTTAAGGCACATATAATTGTAAAGGTGAAGGGATTTTTGTTCCTTTTAACAGCAAGAGAGCTAACTTGCTTTCTGTTTTGCTTGGTGGTGGTTTTTTGTTTGTTTTGTGGTTTTTTGTTTGTTTGTTTGTTTGTTTGTTTTTTTGAAGACACCTTCCCTTTTCCCTCCCACTGCTCAAGTCTGGCTCCACTATGAGTGCTGCTCTGCTCTAATTGAGGCACAGCAGAAACATACTCACTTGAGAGGTGTCCTTGTTTTCCCTTAGTGGTCTCTCACCCAAACTCTAATTGCTTCAGAAGCACTAATGATCCTGTCATCAGACCTCCCTGTGACAGTGGCAAATGTGAGATTCGTTTTACAGACAGGGAATATATCTGAGCAGGCTTGTACTGATTTCATCAGTGGAACCAGAGATGAAAACTTTTATTTGTGCTGTTTTTTAAAACTGAGCCTTTCATACAGGCTCATCCTTTCCATTTTTTGTTGTTGTTTGGGTTTGTTTGTTTGCGGTGTAAATCTGCTTTCAGGAAAAGGTGATGCTGTACAGCTTCTGGCAAGTAGTATCCTCTCTCCAAGAGATGGATAATACTTGGAAACAGGGATGCTGTCAAGCTGACAGTGAGCTTGATGTCAAATGGTGAGGAGCCAAAGAGTAGCACGAGGGTGCAGAGAGGCAGACAAAAAAAAGTCTGAAGTGTATTTTGAAGATACCAGGGAGAGATGAAGAACAGTTCCTGGGAGGAGGTGTGCTGGAGCTGGCTCATCTGAGTTGAAGCAGCTCATGGTGAAGCCTCTGCAGGATAAATTCCCTGTCTGGAGAAGGTGCTCTGCTCCAACACTCAGACTAAGGGCTAGGAGAATGTTTTCATACTTTTTCATGCTTCTTTGATTTTTGGTTTGGCAGTGCTTGTACCTATGATCATATTTCTGGTAAATTGGAATACAAGCTCTTTTTGTATCCTAAGTTGGTAGCAGAATTCTTCAATAGGCAGGGTACAGATGTTTACCAGACCTTGAGTCAGGGTGTATCATCAGGCATTCCAATGCTGGAACTTACCATGGATTGCCTTCTTAAACATTGTCTGAAAACTCCAAAATACAAAATGTGCACGTGTATACCTTTGTCTAAGCCAGGCATTAGGAATTTACCCATCAGCTGTTTCCCAGGCTGTGTGTGAACAGCAGGCCTGCAGCACTGGGACCTGCCCAGCCCAAGGCTGGGTGTGGGGACGCGGAGAAGGCGATGGTGCAGCCACAGCTGAGCTCTTGCAGGAATTTGCTGTATTGAGGTCTGTCTGTGTGTAAAGCTCACCTTGCACACCCATTCTCAGCAATGCCTGGGAGAAGGGGCCCTCTGTGGCCTCCTCCATTTCTTACACTCTTTTGAAAACTTGCAAGTGGAGCGAAATCACACCATGTACATCATGTACATGGGGAGTGAAGCTAATTAGGTGGCAGACAAATGATTACCGTGTTTCTGACAGCAACATTGTCAGCAGCAGCAGTAGGAAGGTGTGAGTTTGCTGTTCCTCCTCAGCTGTGGCCTGCAGGATTTCCTCTCACCCGCCCTGCAGACCTCACTGCTCTGACAGGGCACAGAGAGCTCAAACCCTGCACTTCAGGTCCCTCCGTGGTTCCCAGGGTGTCTCTCTCTCTGTTGCTCTTTACCAAAAACCTTCAAGAACTTTTGGAAGGACTCCCCTTGAATGAAAGCCTCGAGAGCCCAATCTTCAAGATGTTCCCTTATGGAAGTCCTTCAGCATCCCAGGGAAGACTTACAAATGTCCTGTCATCACTCCAGATTCAGCTCTGACAAGAAGCCACAAGGGTCTCATTCATAAAAGCCTTGCACATCACATTATATGCCCACAGTTACTGTAGACATTTCTGGGCTGCAATAAACTTGTGTGACAGAAACCATTCTTCCTTTTTACAGATGACATCCTCAAATTGCTGGGTCCTAGTCTCCATTGCTCTGCACCTTAGCTGGTCTTATCCTGTTTTGCAAACTCCTACCAGTAGCATTTCATCCTCCTGCCCAGGAGAGTTGATGTGGCAGCAGTGAAAGGCAGTGGAGAATTAGTTATATTGCTTCCCTCTTCTCCCAAAGTGAACATTTCAAAGCTGATCGTTCCAGACATAAACGAAGGTGTGGGATTTGAGGATGGCTTGGATAAATGCTTTATGTTGTGTGTGACCTCTAAAATTGAGGGGACAAATTTGGTGCAGAGTGGTAAGATGCAGAGCAGTAATTAGCAGGGGAAGGGTCAACCTGTTTGTCAGAAGTACAAAATTAGATTAGAGAAGGCATTTTGGCCATGGGGCCTTCCTTAGGCTAAAGAAGAACAGGATGTTGTTTAGTTTTGCTGTGTCCCAGTTTCACCATGCCCTGAGGAAGACCCCCAAGGCTGAAGCCTTATTTTTAATTGTTTTATAAATGACTTTTTCTTCCTTTTTTGGCATTCAAGATGATACCAGTTTTGAACAAGAGAGTTTCCGTTGGACAGACATTTCCTGAACAAAGGAAGAATATTCAATATTTAAATAGTCATTAATTTGTTGAGATTTTCCTAGTTTTCTTCCATTTTCTTTTTTTTTTTTTTTGCTAGGCTGATTGTATGGCTTATCTTGCATCTTATGTGGTCTGTATGAATATTGGCCAGAAAGACTAAAAAACCCAAATAAATGTGCAGAAATACTAAATGACTTTCAGGATGTGTTTGTTTCCTTTAGGCCCACTGGACAAATTAGTTATTTGGAAAACCGAATTTTATACCAACATCTATATAACTTTTAATGCTTTTTTAAAATGTCCACACAATAGGCACAGAGTCTGGCTATAGTGGTAGGTAGGGTGGGTTTTGTTTTTTCTAGCTGTTAATATTAAACCATGACTGACATGTGTTCCTGTATAGGAAATTGTTTAGGGTGTTTAATGGCAGATTCTCAGTCTCATGAGGAACAGAGAAGTTTGAGAAGCTGAAACATCCAGGATTTCAAAATCGCTGCTGCAACTTCTGAAATACAACCATTGTCTTCAGAATCTGGTGACTGGCAAATGATCTAGATATTTTGAGTATGTGGGAGAACAACATATAATTTCAACATATATAATAAAAGCAGTCGCTAAAACACGGTAAATTAATTTCTAACAAATTGTGTGTCTTAGTAGGGAATTGGATCTTATCTTAAACTATTTTAAATCCTGTATGTCTGTGGAAGGTCTAGAACATCTCATTGTGAATTTTATGTTTTCCATATGCTTTAATCTCCTTTTTTCAAAGATCAGTTCCCAGCTCTTAAGATCTCAATAACTATAATGGTTTGAATTTTTAGGATGTCACTTGATTCATAGTTCTTAAAATGCCTTATATTTTTCCTTTTTCCTTTACAAACTGTTTTATATTTAAAATTTTTTTTTCTTCCTTCTTAAAGGCAATCACATTGTTGCTGCTTTGCCTACAGCTACCCTTGGGTCTGGTTTTTGTGTCGTTGGTCACTGTGTGAGGCAGCTCATCCATACAGCAACACTTCAAAAAGTGAAATTTTGGGGAAAACACTTCTCTACTAACTACCTCTCCCCTATTTGACTGTAACTAGCCATACTGAAAGGGAATTCCTTTCTCAGACTGGAATTGTAAGAATTGGATGTCTCATGACCATATCATTGTACCAACCACTGAAATGTTCCTGGATTTTACACTTCCATTGAAATATTTTTAAGCAGTTACTGGCTTTAGTTGAGTATTTCTGACCACCAGGTGACAATCCTTTTAAGGACTAAGTAAGCATCTTTCCAGAAGCCCAGTTCACCTGTTTTTGTGTAGACACAACTTCAACAGGGCTTTTCCCTGATGAAAGGCAGTGTAGACAGACACTTTTGTAACATTTATTGAGGGACATGCAGAAATTACTGCCAGAATTGCAAGCTGAAATACAAAATAAGGTGAAGTAAAAGCCAGAACCAACATGAACCGATGTTACATCGTATAAAAAAATGTGTTGTGCATTGCCCAGGTTGTCCTTTGGGAAGAATGACTTCCACTGGGTCAAGAGAGCTGTGGGTGAAAACTGCCCTGGCAGCACTTGGAGTGCTTGCAGCAGATATCTATAGAATGCTTAGATCTGTAAATAGAGGCCATATGAAAACACTGAGTGTAAAATATTATCAAAGACGACATGAATCCTGGTGTTTAATGAATCTAGTAACCTGCTTTGCAACCTTTTTGTTTTTAATATGTATTTTGACATAAGTGTACTTCTTTGATAAGTGGGAAGAAACTCCAAATGTTGCCTCAAGCTATTGGGGCAGATCTGATGCAGCCAAGTAGGCATAAGGGTTTGGAGATCAAGGATCAGGGTTTTTACATAGGTTTGGGATTTTATTTAGAAACATACCAAAAGGCATCAGTGATTTTAAGGCTCAGAGGGGTCATCAGACTGTATTATCTGATTTCTGTCTATATAAAAGTATCCAATTCCCACATATTGAAGAGATACAGAGGTTTGAAACCTAGATGTCAGAATCACCCAGCCCTTCCCCTCCCAGTTGCCTGGAGGGACTGGGATCCAAATTTGTCTCCGTATGGATAATGTTAACTACTGTTATGTAATTTATTTGGCTTCTCTTCAGGCTCTAACTGGTTTGGGATGACTTTGGTGAGAGGTTTTATTCAGACTAATAGCAAACGGGTGTTGGGGGTTAGGGTTAGGTTCTTGGTGATATTAGTAATTAATCAGACCCATGTCAGCACAGCCCTGAGGTGTTTGCTGCTGGAACTGCAAAGGAGGTCTCTGCCTCACACTGATACCAGATTTGAGTCAAAACTTCATTTCTATCAAGTATAAAAAGATTTGCCTCAAACCATTCCCTTTTTCTATTTGTTTGCTCAACACCTGACCTAATACAGCCATAGCCCATCAGTAAGGTCTGTGTGTGCTACAGGTGTGTGGAGGACAATAATAACTTGCAAACCTTTGAGATAAGATTTGGGATGGAGAAAAGAAAATAATTTCAGTTGCGTTGAGTTTCTTGTTCATAGTGGAAACTGCAATTCGTGGTGGGAAAAGTACTTTAATCAATAACTGCAGCTTTTGCGGGGGGGGCGAAATTAGGGATTTGGGCACCTGAGCTACTGTTCTTGGGAAGTGCTGTAACAGAGCAGAAGGTGCAATTCAATATTAAACTCTAGCAAATCACTCTGCTTCCCTAGAACATGCTGAAATGCTTAAATTTACTACTGATTGACAGGAAAAAAATGCTTCCCTCTCTCTGCCCTCCATGCACGTGGAAGTCTTCAATTTGGCTGAAACTGCTGGAGTGAAGGTAGACAAACTGCTTTTTTATGCAAATGTTTTAAGCAGCCAAATCTTTATAGCCAAAATACCTAACTATGGCAAAGGAAAAAGAGGATAGACCTGTGTATTTGTTTGGATAATCTCAGTAAGAAGAGTGAAATTCATCCTAAATGTTGAAGGGAAGATGTTTGGGCCACTGGCCAAAACTAATAGAAAGTTCATATTTTTCCAGATTTGTGAAAAATGAAAAATTTTATGCTTCTGCTTCAATTTATTTTTGTTGCAGTTCATCACTAATGCAGAAAGTGCTATTTATTGCCTAAGAGTGTTTTTCCTACAGACATGGCATAATATCTTTACCAAAAATTTTAGCATCTGTGAGTTAAAAATGCATATGAGGATTTACTTTTTGTTCCCTCAGTGAATGCTGCTGCTGTTCTTATCTAACAAAACTGCTTTTTGCATTGACAGAAATGGTGAAAAATGACCCAATTTCCAGTTATTTACACAAACTAGCTTTAGTTCCACACTTGATTTACAAACATAGATCACAGTACCACAGTATTTAGGCTCAGGCTTAACTTTACACTTGTGAATAGCTTTATTGACTTCAGTGGAGCTACCTGTGTCGAAAGCTGAAGATGTCATTAGGTGCTCAGCAGGCTGGGGTACAGAAAGTGGAGTGGCCTTGTCTGCAAAGCCCTGGGCTCCCAGCTTGGATCTGCAACAGGCTTTCTTTATGATCTAAAATTAATTACTCTGTGTGACATGATTCCCACTTCCACTTTGGTCCCCTGTTCCTTCTTGCTCATTTCTGGTCTTTAACTTACTCTGACCATAAATTCCTTAAGATGGAATTTTTTCTTGGTAGAAAACACTAAGGAACGTCGGGTATTGAGTGTGTGTAGATGCATCCATAGGAAAGGTGGCTTTGCTCTCTATATCTATGTTTTATTCCATTTCTTTTCCGTGGGGAGTGTGTGTGCCTGCTTGGTGAGGTTTGCTAGCACATATGGGCTTGTTCCCTCTTTCAGGCATGAATATGATGCAGTGCCTGGTGCACTGAAACCCTGCTCCCCTCTGGAACACACTTACACTTTTAATTTCCCCTCTGTGACTGTCATTAAGGGAGCTCTGGTTTTATTTTCTGTACTAGATACCGAATTTAGAAAGCTAAAAGTTTAATAAAATAATAAATCTAGTTCAAACTGAGCTTGAAATACTGAGGTGCCTCTATATTCACCCACGTGAGCTTTCCTATTAATCCAACAAAAGTCCTTCTTCAGTAAGCAGTTCTGTTTCCTGTTTTTCACCCTCATCCACAATAAGCACCTACATTTGTTTCTTCTTTTCCTTCTAGCCTAAAGATAATTCATTAAAGTAGCTCTCTCTCTCCCTTTTTTTGATCCACCTCTCCACGTCCTAACACCCCCCTAAAAAACACCATCAATATTTCATAAACTTACAGTGACAAATGTATTTTAATGTGGTCCACTGAGAACCCGAGATTGATTGGCCTCTCAGAAATATGACACGTTTCAAAGCAGGATATTCATGGAGTGTTTTAGTGCCTACATTAGTCAGAGAGAAGCAGCGCCTAAATTTATCATAGTTATGGCTTTCTCGGTATCCATTTTCTTTTAGCCGCTGACAGCAAGTATCTGAATGGTCCCTATTGATTGGCTTTGTGGTTCTGTCTTTAAAATGCATTGGCTGTGGGGGTTTTCAGATCAAATTAAGTCTCAGCTTCCTGGAGTTCGTGCATATCTACAGCGCAAGTGTGGACAAAGCTGGCTTCATTCACGCCGATTTTCATTCACGAGGGCGCGCGGGCAGGGAGACCCGAAATCTCCACTGATAGTGTGGGTGAACTGAGCCCTCTTTGAAAGCAAAGAGTTCATAATTCCAGGAGGAAGCGGCAAGGAGAGATGGCAGGAAGCACCTCCTGGCTGTGCTTGGGTGCCAATGGAGTGGGTGTTCCTGCAGTGATGGTGCCTGGTGGAACTGGGCTTGGGGGAAAGCTGAGCGCTCTCACCATCAGCTCTGCTGGGAACCCCTGAGCACGAGGAGCATTATCTGATGGGCTGTGCACAGTCTGTGCTGTTCTGGTCCCACTCTGAGCAGGAGACTCCCATGACACTGCATGTCCTGTCTTCATACAGACCATCCCAGTGACATGCAGAGGTGGCAGAGAGATTTCAAGTGTGGTAGCCAAATTTTGAGATTGCAAAGAAAAATGGGGTTTGTGCTGATAGGAATTATTGCATTATTTCAAATGCTGAGCCAAGTAAAATGTTTTGTTTATGCAGTTTTAATTCTGTAAATATCGGTTTAGCTGAAATAAATTACATGCTGTTGTTGTTTAGCCTATCTAGAAGGTCTTAAAAGTTACAGCCTGCCACCACCTTTTTTCTTTTCCCCTCTAAATATATTGATCATATTTATGAAAATCTTTGAATGACTTAAATATAAGTTGTATGACTCTGCTATGGTAAATACATAATTACTTACCAACAACCCCTTTTCCTTGATGTGTATTGCAAGTCTGGGGCAGAAAAAAATGTGAGTGATGAACACACTTTAATTGACAGAATAGTCCTGCAGGCATCGTGCTGCATGAGGTATTTTTGTGCTTGAACCATTTAAAATTCCTATTTTCTCCACTCCTACCCCTGTTTCCCTTTTCAGTTTATCAGTGTCATCAATCTAATGCTCTTCATGAATACAAACCCCATTTTTAAAGAGCAAGTAAAATAATTAACTCTTGGGTTGTGCCTCAGCACATTGTTCAACTTGGCTTCAGATTTTACTCTGAGCTCTACAATAGGAACTTACAGGAGCTTTGGCAATGAATGGATGTAGGTGGAAAATCGGATGATTGGATTCATTAGGAGGGCAGAGAAATACCTTTTTCATAGTTTGTAGTTCCATGGGATTTGAGGCCAAGAGGGACCCTTGGCTTGTCCCTCTGACTCACTGTATGTTGTTTCATTGCATTTCTCCTGGTTACCACAGTATTGATTCCAATAGCTTTTGTACTTAACTACAGTGTAACTTGTGTCTGCCTAAAGCAGGTATTCCAGACCATTTCTTGATTTCAGTGTATCAAAAGCTGGAGAATACCCCACAGTGTTTAAAAAAAAAAAACCAAACAATTGTGCCTAGTTTTAAATTTAAATCAGTCTGGCTTCAGTTTCCAGCCATTAGTTTTTGTTATGCCTCTCTCTGATAGATTAATGAGCCATTTAATACCCTTTGTTTTCTCCCCATGAAGGTACTTATACACTAATCAAGTTACCTCTCAATCTTTGTTGATAGGCTAAATAGGGTGAGCTCTTCCAGCTCTCATTGAGGTCCCAGTTATTCCCCCCCACCCCAGTTTTTCACATCTTGGTTTTTCCTCAACACTCTTTAGAAAGTTATAACACTGCAACTGAGCTTTGTGTGCCTTTTACTGGTCTCACCAATGTCATAAATAAAAGTATAATCACTTCATCAATCCTGCTTACTGCTCCTCTTGTTTATACCTCTAAAACCAACATTAGCCCCTTCTGTCACAACACTGTGCTGGGAGCTTACATTGAGTTACTTGTTCAGTAAATCTTTTTCAAGTAATTTATTTGCAGGGTAGAGGCCCTCTGTTAGCATGGAAGGATGGCAATGCTTTCTTTTTCATTTTAGAGTTCTCCCTCCTGGTTTGTGTTAGGATTGTGTCAGGCTCTTGCTTCCTATGAGCTAAGGAAGCCACTCCACATCCACATGCAAAGTTTATGCTGCCTTGACTTGCCTACCACCACCTTGGACTCTGTAGGAGAAACCAAAAGCATCTAGACAGGTTACACAGGTTCCCAAATAGGTTCTCACCTATTTTGTGCTTTGATGAAGGCTCTTTGGTTGAAAAACAAACAAAAAAACCCTCAACCAAAAATCAGAAAATCCTCAGCAAAGCATCAAACACCAAAACATCACACACCCCAAAAGTCCTCAAGCAAACCCAAAAGTCAGAGGTCTTGTTAGCATGGAGATGGGCAGAGCAGCTGTAACCAGCCCCTGTGCTGGGACCTTCCACTCTGTCCTTTTCCAGCTGACTTTGACTGACTTGCCTCGGTGATAGTTTAGTGGGGAGAGCTGCATTTTGTGCAGCCAAATTATTTATATGCACTTCGCTTGGTGTTTAAAGAGAGAAAATGGAAGAGTAGGTTTGAGTTACAGTAGTGCTGAATGTGATAATTATGCTGCCCTCCTAAAGGAATCCACGCTGAGACTAACATATGCTTTCATCCTCCAGGACAGACTATTCTGTTAGTCTCTTTTTAAATAAATGATTAGAGCTGGCTGAGACGATCTGCAAGCAAGATTCTGCAGTTTCACAAGCTCCAAGAGACTGTGCACTTGGACTGTGATTTGTTCCTCTGTATTTACTCTTCCCAAATTAATTTTATTTGTATTGGGGATTCACCCAGAAGTCTTAATTAGGATGAAAATTATTGTGTGAAGACAAATCCAACCACAAACACCAAATAATCAGTTAACAAGTGAGTTTTAGTGTCTAATTTTTCATGCTTTGAGGATGACTGAGGGTGGGGTTTTTGATGGACAGACAGATGGTGCAAGGTGATGTCCAACAGCCACGAGCAAACCTCAGGTTGGGGACACAGACCCACCAGGAAGAGAAACATCCCAAACTGCTGACTTGAATGCCATGGTGTCTGTTCTAGAAAAGATTAGAAGATAATTGTGTTTTGCAGGTCCTTAGGTGGCTCTTGTACTTCCAAAGATGTGTCTTTGCATGCCAGCAATGACAATTCCTAAACAAACATGAGGATTTTCTGCTCATCACACACTGGCTGGAATTCTGCTGACCAGGTTCCCACCAAACAAAGGAAGATTGAAGCTGTGTGTCACGTTTAACCCTAAGAGCAGATAAGTGTTCCTAAACATGCAGTGAGCTGCAAAAGATTGCTCTGAATCACCTGAGAACTGTAAAATAAGAGCTGAGGAACAGGGGAGATGTCCACTGGTTACTTGGCAGTAATAGACAGGGCCACATTTGGATTGTTCCCTTCCCAGTTATTCAAGCTGTTCCACAGATAGCTACAAATCCTTCCCTTTCATAAAATTACTTGAAAAGGATGTTTTCTGACAAAGCTGAACTTACTGCAGAATTCAAACCAGTGATATTTCGTAGGACACTGCAACTCCCAGCCAAAATAAAGCTGGGCTTAGGAGGTGTGTAAGTAGCACAGTAATGCACAGACAGCATCTCATACAGGTGGTTTTAGGCAAATAAAGGGGGGATCTGCAGAGGCAACAGAAATGCTGCCTTGCTGTGGAGTTTTGTCTCCTTTATTTTGCTATTGTGCTATCATGAACGAATCCTTGGTGTATTCTGTTTCAGGGCTGTTCATTTTTTTCCCCTCCCAATTGAAAGCAATAGCCCTGGGAAGCTTTTTGCTCTGTTTTAGAAGAGAAACTGTGGCAAAAATGGGTCTGTAACTCAAATGCTTTACTTGGAGCTGGCTGGGGAAATTACATGCTCAGTGTGCTGAAGCAGTGGAGGTTTGTGAGCTGTCTAAGGTTTGAGAGGTGCTGTAAGGTGCCTGGAGGAGAGACAGGCAGCAGACCCCCCTCCTTTGGTGGTGAATCCTTGTCCAAGCACGGCGTGGCACGTGTGACTGAGATTGTGCCTTCACACGTGCAGTGGTGCTAGTTTTTATTTCAGAAAAGAAATGCATGGGTGTGTTTGGGTTTTATTGTAAGGTAAAAAAATAAATAGTGCAATATCCTTTATGAGTCTTCCTCAGCAGAAGAGAAAAAAGCAGCAGTGAGCTGAGAGCTCAGCTCAGCTGAGGACTGAGCCTGTTTCCACACTGCTCTGTGCTGACAGTGTGCCCAAGGTGATGGCCAGGGCACCATCACACAGGAAAACAATTTGAAAACACTAAACTGGCTCAGGGTTACAGCAGGATGTTTGTTCATTGTTGTTAAATGCTTGAAATGCATAAGTTTGTGATGAGCCCAGCTAACTCTTTGGTAGGTTTATTTCATTGCAGAAAACCAGAATGTGACCCAATGCTCTCTCCTTAAACTTCAGATCATTTTGCAGTTACTGACTCGGTTTACTCACAACTCCCCTTTGCTTTCCAAGCTATCTAACATGAGGTAAACAGCCACTTCTTTACACTGAAAATTTAGGATACTTAAGGTTTTCTTTCCCTTTTTAGATTTAAGTGAAACATCAGATTGGAAATGACATTTTATTTTCTGTTTTGAGAGTAGAAATTCAGTCAACCAACCAGGTTATTTTGTGTTGCTTAACTTGGAAGATGCAACTTTTTGTACACTTGTTTCAGAGTTGAACTCTTGCTTTTGTAGAGCATCATCCTCCTTAAACTATAATACAGTGGTTTGTTGTGGTGGTGGAGCTTTTTCAGCTTTCTTCTGTTCTTTTTCAAGTGGGAAATCTGGGAAAATCCTTTAGGGAGGGTTTACATTCAGTTGTAATAAAGTTGTTACTCTAAAAACTGTCTCTGTAAATACAGTTGGTTCTCCCAAAAATTTGTATGATAATGAACAAATTTTGATTGAAAAATCTTGATCAACAATCCCCAGCAACCCGTAAATAGAGGGTTAGCTGAGGAAAATATTGGAAAACACTGATCTCTTCTGCACCTCTTTTCTTTAACTGTCAAAACTTTATCTGATAATTTTTGGGTTTGATGTTGCTCCTAGAATTTTTTTTTCTTTTTTGTTTTTTTCTTTTTTTCATAGATTGCAAAGTGTTAAGGGAGATTAAATAGTTTTTGCTTATTACTGGCCAGGCCAAGCTTTACTTATGCACTTGGCAGCTGCTTTGTGTCTCATTTGTATGCTCTTTACAATTTGTAGAGCACAGCAGAGTAGATTTAAAGAGATAGCTTATTAATAAACACAGGGAAACAAAAGCTTTCTGGTAGCAATTTAAACATGCAGAAGAATGGTGGTGGATTTTTTTTTTTTTGAAAAACCATGCTCTTAACGGGGGTAAAAATGAACAAAATTGAAAGAACACTTAAATATAATGTCTTTTAGGGAGACTGGAAAGAAGTTTCCATAGGAATACCCAGCAATCTCAAAGATTTTACTACAAACATGTTGTTTGTTAAACCCCTCTAGTGAGCAGTTAAATAGTTGCTTTTATACAATGAAAACGTCACACATACACAATTCCATTAAAAGCATGGCAAGCTTTTTCCATTTCTCATTTGCAAGGCGGATGTGTTTTATTTTAGTGCCATTTGCCATGGATAATATGGTGATAAAGTGTGTTTATGTACAGAGATGGATTTGTTGCTGATTAGGAAGGAGAAATAAGAAAGGGGCAAGGAAAATTGTAGAAATTACATAGAAATACAACAAAAATTCTTACTAGCTTGATTATGCAGGGATGGAGCTGCAGTAAGCTTAGAGTGGTTCAGGGCAAGAATACATTTGAGAGTCTTATTCTTTTATTGAACTAATAGTTTTGAGTACTCCTGAAAAATAGCTGTAAAGTAAGATTTATGTCTCCTTAAATATTTCAGCTTAGCATAATATTCTGTAACTTGATACAAAATTATTCTTGATTTGGTGTATCAATACAGGCTGTGACACCATGAGGAGGGTTTGAGCTGCAGCTCTTGCATTATCCTTATATTTATATGTTCTGCTGTAAGCAGCAAGCATGGAACTCAGTCCAGCCAGTGGAAACCCAAACAAGCCCAGCACCCTCACTCAGTGCAGGTGCTGCAGCAGTGTCAGAGCTGCAACCCTGAGCTACAGCTACAACTCATACAGGGAACTTCTTGGTTCCTATCTTAATTTATGAAAAATGCAGTTTATCTTCATTGTCCAAAGTTGTGGTTACCTCTCCTCCTATTTGGTATTTTGTACTTTCACGCTTTGTTTGTTTTTTAAACACAAGGTGCAATCCCCCTCTGTCACTGGTGAAAACCAGATTTGGTTTGAGCACAAAAGCTGCAGCAGCTCACAAGCATTTCCTGTCGTGTCATTTTTGGTTTTAATTCTGATGCTTATGTTTGTTTCTCAACGTAAACTTTCAAGCCTCTTTTTACAGTCTGATTAAAAGCATGCCTACATTAATATGTGGTTTACCACGGACTTTCTCAGTCTCTGGGACACAAATTGTGCACTAGAATTGAGGTAGGTAGACTGTGAACACTGGGAGTGCAGGCAAATGGTTGACATTAAGCTTTTAAAAAATACTCTGCATTATTGGCACATTAATTAGGGATGTACTAATGAACATGGGTAGTCTACTGTGGCCCTATTTTCTGCAAATTATTCTTTTGTTACTCTTAACTTCTCAATGCCTCAAATATTCTGAATAAGTCTCAAACTTCCAACTCTGTTAAATCCCCTTCTGGAAAATTATATTGCTCCTGGAAGTGCTGCTGTTGTGGATTCCTCATTCTTCTCTGTTCTGTTGTGTTTAGAACAAGGCAGGCTTTACCAGGGGAGGTGATACCTTCTGGCTAATGTTTGATACAGAGGGGGCTGGAAATAACCAGCCACTTTTGGACTGTTTTCCCTTTGCTTAGATCAATTTTTCCACCTGGAATCTCATCTGGCATTTATACCCAGACTATCATTGCTGTAGTAGTGAATTAACCATTGTTTCAAAATTCTCTATATGAGACAGCTTGATTAATTTGTGCCTGGATTTTTGTTCTTCTTGTTCCCTGTGAAAATAGGAAATAGGTTTTATATAGCACTGATGCTGTAAATGTCCAGGGAATAATGGAGTGGCTAATGGTGCCAGCACTCTGTGGGGATCTGTTTCTGTGCTGAAGACTGGTATATGATCTGGTATATCCTTATTCCTAAATATACCCTGTAAACTATCTTTTTTCTTAAGAAAAAATAGCATCATTACATCAAAACCTGTCCCCTGGCCACCAGAGCCTCTGCAAAATAAGGATGCTACTTTATTAAAAAAAAAACCCAACACCAAACCCCAAGTTTATTAATCCTTAAAATCTGTTATTTGCAAGGTGAGAAAAGTTCTTATTCATGTAACAGATGAGGTGATGGTATTGGGACACTCCTCCAGATGGGAATGTTTCTCTTCTCTTTGCAAGAGGCTTTGTTCAGGGGATGTGGGGAGTGAGGAGAAATGAAAGTTTGGAACATTTGTAATCTGCAAATGCTTGTGTGTACGTGTGGCTCCCTGTCCCCCCATGGCAGTGGGAAAGGAAGCACAGCAGAGATGTGTTAAATGTCAGTCATCCCCAGAGCCCCCAACAATGAACAAGGATTAAACAAGAAACTGTGGAAGAGGAAAAGAAATCTTTGTGCAGGTTTTAATAATTCATAAACATTGCATCTATTTTACTATTCTCTGCATTTAAAAACAAGGCCCAAACTATGCCTGCAAGCATAACTTTCCCTTTACAGTAAAAAGGGATTGAATTCATTATGGTTAAATTCTGGTTATATGAATTATTTATTTATTTACTCACTTTCTTTTTTGGATGATGGTTGTCTGGCATTTAAAGATGGACAGAAAGAGAATCTTATGTCAAAACTATTCTAAATTTAAAGTCTTTAATTGAACTGAAATCTAGATAGAACCCCCAATGATGACAATTTGCAAACCTTCAGTTTTCTGTAGCTTTGCCAATCTGTATTTTTATATAAGGACCAAACTATAACTGTGTATCAGTAAACTCAGCAATGCCCTGTCTACTTCTGAGATCACGTCCAGGCTGAAAGAGAGATTAGGAGCAATTTTTTGAGGTCAGTGAGATTAGGTGATATGGGAAGAGTAGGAAAAGAGGTTTTGTTCTCCCTCTTATCATTCAGCACAGTACAAAAGATTTTTACTTTTGTATCAGGAGCCCAGAGGTCTCAGTGTTGATGGTGTAGCCCTTTCTGGGGGCTGTCCCACCTGAAATGGAAGGATGTCAGTTCAGGTCTTTGGATTTTTTTCCCAACTTGTCTGTATTTTAAAACTAGCACTCCATAGTGGCTTTTTAAATAATGCCACTGCTCTTTGCCATTCAACGGCTGTTATTGTGTAGACCATGGAAACAGTTCACTTTGAACTGCCCAAGAGTGGAAACTCCTTGCAAAGTAAAGCAGCTTTGGTGAGCTGGGATTGCTGACCAGGAGTGTCCCAGCCTGGCCAGGCTGCCTTGCTTATCTGGAGAGCTCTCTGTGAGCTTAAGGGAAATGTCAGAGTTTGGGGTAGTGTCCCTCCTTTATGTTTTAAATGTGATTGCATGAATTCCTTAAAGACAAGTAGTTATGTGCAGTGCCTCTACTGTAGGCAAGGGGGACAAATGTCTTCAGCTGCCAAATTCATTCAGGGCTTCAAAAGTGATCTTGTTTCAGTGTGTAAAGCAGGAACATTCAGCACAACAGCCCTAAAATCCTGCAGTAAGACCTTTAATTTCCACTTGAGCAAATCTCTGACACCAGCTGAGAGGAATCACTTGCTCTAAAGATGTGTCTGCCTTGCTGCTAGGCTGCCCTGAGATCTAAAATCTCCTTGTATGAGAGGTATAATAACAGCATTTTTTCAACTGTGTTATAGGCATTGGCTTGAAAAGCATTTTTTAAAATTCCAGAATAAATACAAGAGATCTTTTTGTTCAATGTGGTCCACAAATAAATAAAAAAGAATCTTAGAAAATCTCAGGAAAACGTTTCTCTGAATTAGAATTGTGAACCCCAAAGTTACATTTCATGGCTTGAGCTCACTTCCCCACAGCATGCTATGAGCAGGAAAAAAAAATAGAGTGTTAAAATAGCAACTGTGGCCATAGTAAAACAGTTGACATTTTTTGTTGTTTGTTTCTGTTTGTATCTGAGTTCACTTTGAGTTTCTGATTGTCTTTTGGAGATGTGAAGAAAAATGTGAAAGGAGGTGAGAAAATGGTCACAGTTTTCTGTTCCTCTAATGTCTGTTCTTTGTCTAGAGTCCATCCCACACCCCTGGCAAAATCCTGACTTTGTCAAATTATTTCTGCAAATGTGCTTTTTTCTTTTTCTTCTTTTTTTTTTTTCTTCATACACTTAAAGTCAAAGAAATTTGAAAAGAGCAAGGAATTAAGGAATTGTATTTAGAGATGGATAATGATTCATTGATAAGTAATTGCTGTCAGGACTGTGGGGTCTGATTCAGGTCACTGTTAATTTAACCTAGTTCAAAAGGGAATGGATACTTTTTATTCACATATATTTAATCAAACAGTCCCTGGGGAGAAATAGAATGGGAATTGAGAAGTGTGGATCAGCAAAGAAGATGCAGGGGTCTGAATTGAAAAAATTATCTTGCTCTTTTTGGTAATGCCTTTCTGATACTTTAGTTTTCTTAAGAATAAAGCCAGAAAGCATCTCAGAAGGGGAGATCAGAGCCTGCTCATCCAGTTAAGCAGCTCAAAGCTCATTTGAGCTTTGTGCTGCTGGTGAGGCATTTTTAAGCATCAGTGATACCTCATGGTGATAGTTCTCTTGAAAACAGTTGTCGTTCCTGATTTCCTGCTTGGTCTTCTCTTCCATGGCTTTTCACCCTGACTCCTCACAGGATGCTTGTGCCCAGCTCCTCCTCCAGCCCCCACTGCCTGGAGGGGCTTTGGGAGAGGACAGACCCCAGGGTGCAAACTGATGGATGCATCCCGGTGACTGCTGTCTTGTTTGGGTCAGGACCAGCCTTCCACATAGTGCAGATGTCCAACACTACTGAGTGATGCTGCTTTGGATCTTTTGTGATCCTAGGAGCAGCACAGTATCTCCAAATATTCCTGTACTGGAAAACCATTTGCAAGGAATCAAAAAGTGGAGAACTCTGACTAGGAGCTTTCTCAGTCACTCTCCCCCTCTGTCAGGGATCATTTACCCCAGAGCTGCCCTCCCCATCCCCTTCAGACCCCCACAAGGGGGCTCTTTTTGGGGGAAAAAAGAGAAGAAACAATGCTGGAAGGCGGGTGTGAAGTTCAGCAAGTGCCAGCACACCCTTCTCCCACTGCAGGGGTGGCAGAGCTGAGCAGATAAAACAGCTCAGGCTCTGGGAAGAGGAACAGGACTGGGGCTGGAGCAGCCAGGCCCTGGTGGGGCAGGGCACAATGGCTCTGTGCTGGCAGCAGGGGTTCCAGGGAGCCGTGGCACTCCCCCCATCTGTTCTGCTCAGCACCTCAGCAGATCAGCCTTGGCAATGGAACATTCCTGGCTGCACACTGGCACCAGTGCTGTTCTCTGCTGCAGAGCACATCATGGCAATTCCATGCCTCCCAAACCTGCTCCAGTGGAGAAATAGATGCTTGGCAGGGGTCAGAGCACTGGAACTTATACATATAAAAGGATTCAATGTATTTCTTTGTGAATCTGGTCCTGGAAGTGAGGGATTGATGGCATTGGTTAGAACTGGTGAAACTTTGTTCTGCTCATCCTATCCTTCTGTAAGTAGATTTAATATCCTGCTGGATTGCTGTGCCTCTGCTAGAAGGGCTTTGACAGTTGTGCTGAATTGCAGGACTGCCAAGGGAATGTGGCTTGGGCCAAATGTCCACTAAGCACTAGGACAAAATTGTCAAACTTGGTCTTGCTTTTATGAACTACTCTGAATTGTGGGGTCCAGCTCCGAGGGTCACGGAGCCATTCATTTTTCTGTTTAGAAAATGCTTGCTGTTGAAGAATTGTCTGTATTGAAAGACCAGTTTGAAGTGGGTTTTGGCTGGTTCCTGAGTAAGTTTGCACCTACTTTTGATACCAGCAGATCAGTCTTGGACTGACTTACAGCTTTTCCTTGAAACGTGCCAAATCAGTTTTGCTATCTACTGTTGCATATTGATCCTCATATAAAGAGGAATATTCTCCTCTTCCAGGAGGAAATTTGGAATTGGTATGTTAGCTAAACCAAAGAATTTTAATAAGTGTGAAACTGCAGACAAAAGGATTTGGCAAGATTACCTTGTAGATCAAGAAAAAGGAAGATTGAGAGCTGTGGGTGACTTTTTTTCTGTGAATACCTTCCTTTCAAATGAATCTTTCCTGGGACCTTAATGTTTAGCGCAGGGTTCAATTTTGTAACTTGCTACATGTCTTATTAAAGTATATATTGTGCCTTCATGAATATTTAAAAACAAGCACTTAGTAAAGATTTCATAATAGCCTCTAGTAAGCTTTTATGAGCCATTAACAATGGTACCATGAACTAATTTGTGTGGTTTCAGGAGGGAACTGATGAATGGAAGATGGGAAGGTGCAGCATCCTGGTGGGATAAGAAAACAATTAATCGATTATTAATTGCTGGCAGATTCATAACGTCTGCTTCAGCTCAACTTGATTTAGCACCCCTGTAAACTGGGGAGGGAGAACCCACCCAGTAAAGCCTTATTGCTGAGCCCATGGGAAGAAAATTGGGCCTTTGGGTGTTTTTAGGGCAAAGCTTAGTGGTAGCTTTATTAGTTGTCTGTGAATGCAGCCCCTGAGAGAGGGACTGGCTCCCACACAGTCTCCTTGCCTGGCTGGAGTCCTGCTTTTGTATAAGAAGATACAGAATTAGAAACAAGGTGGCAAAAAGAGACTTTTAGCACCTTCTGCAGTGGAATTTAGAAATAAGAAAAAATGTTTTTAGGGTAATATTTGGACCAGAAATAGGTGACGGGTTATTTTATTGCTTAACAAATAGATTCTTTGCAAAAGATTTGGGGTCAGGAAGAAATGCACGTGAACTGAACCGGCTTTCCACATTTTACAGGCTGGGTGTAATGTGCAGTCCATTTTCTGCATTAAAAGAGAGGAGTGTTTTGGCAATTACTTTAAAGCAATCTATACACAAATATTTGTGCAAAAGTCTGTTTCTAAAATTGCTGGGTCCGTGGATGACAAAGACAACATATCTTACCTGCAGAGTATTTGGCAACATGGTTTGTGTCCTTAAACAAAATACAAGCCGTGATTAATTAATTGTTAACCATTATTAATTAATTATTAATTGACTGTTAACTATTCCTAAGAAGAGTTAATGAAATCTTGCTTTTCTTTCTTCCAAAAAGATTTCTGGAGTAGCTTTTCTGGGTTGGTTTGCTCTTTTCTTTCTCAAAGCAATCTAGCAAAGATTGTATTTAGGGATCATTCCCTGTGAATGCAGAAGGTGAAACTCTTGCCTGAAAGGCAAATCAGCTGGGATGGATTTGTAAGTCTTCCAAAAAGTCCATCTGCATCATTATTACAGTGTAAGAAAAAAGCCAAGATGTGCAACACTGGATACCTACATGAGATTCTGCTTTGATGAGCCAGTGGGAAGTTCAGACTTTTTAAAACTGTCAGTTATTCTGGGTACCAGTGTTCTTAAACAAAGTAGTGTAAACACTTGTGGTTTTTCTTCTATCCTTGCTTTCTCCAGGATTATGGAACAAGATGCCCAGCGTTAAAGCTGACAAGAAGAGCGGGCAGGATTGTTTCCTTTGGAAATAAAATGGATATTTACTGTCCCTTTCCATCACATTGGTCACTTTAGATGGCCACAAACCAGTGCCTGAAAGTTGAACATACAGAAAATGAGACTCAACCAGCACCAGACAGTTTTCCTTCAGGTGGTTGTTGCAGGGGAGTTCTGAGCTCCTCTCTGACATGCTGCTGGTGGGTGGCAATGTGGAGGGAGGGAGACTGCAAAGAGGTAATGGAGGGAAAAGAAATCTTACCTTGGCTTCACCAGTGGCAACATGAGCATATGCAATTATAAGATAGCTGGCAGATGACAGAGTTAGTTAATGTAACAAGCCCTGTAAAGCATTTAGCCACATTCTAGTGTTTAATCAGCTGTGTAAAGTGCAATATCTATCTTTCAATTTTATGCCATTAAGGGAGACAAGATTTTGATTAGGTACTTAATCTGGGCAAGAGGAAAACAGGCCCAGAGCAAGCCCACAATAGGCAGCAAAAGGGACATTCGACGAAGGATTCGATAAAGGAGAAAGACAGAAATTTAACATAAAAGAGAATTAGTGCAGCTCCTTTCAATTTAGTGCACAGATTTTTATGGACTAATCAATTAGAGGCTGTGGCTGTGCTGCTGGGAAGTGGTGCCGTGTTAGAGGCTTTGCCATATTAATTCTGTTCATTACCCCGGGGTCAGACGGAGTGCTTTGGAGAAGCCCCTGCTCCCAGCAGGTCACGCCGTGTGTCGTCCCTTTGTTCACAGGGGTAAATGGGCAGAGCTCTTGTGGGGGCAGTTGTTGGTGTGGCAGCTCTGTGTGAGTGGTTTCCTCCCAGTGTTGCCTCTGAATGCTGATTTCTTGATATTTCCCTGTTTTGAGGAAGCACTCTTTGCAGAGAAAATAAGATCTAGCAGTAGGATGCTAGAGGAGCATTGGAAGGGATGGGTGCAGTTTGCAGATCTACTTAGATCTTCCTTCTGACCTTCAACAAACCATCCCAGCTGCTGATTTGGACATTACCTCAGCTAAAAGCAATGAAGTTAACTCCATCTCGCAGTGGAGATGGGAAAGGAAAGCACCTGTGAGTGATAGGTAACCCATTTCCCTGTGCAAATAAGGTGCATTCAGATGTGCCAGAGGCACTGCTTTTATTGCAGACTTTCTCTCATGCAGAGTCTAGGGCTGGAAACCTCTGGGTTTGGGTCAGGATGGTACCAGTGTGGGCTTTCTGTAAAAATAGAATTACTGTCAGAGTGGGATCTTACATCTTTATTTCTCTCTGAGGAGGATGTGTCACACTTTGGGGTAGGGATGGCAAAGATTTGTTTTCCAGGAGAGAGCACTTGGATCACTGAAGGATTTGGAATACCTGCAGCAATTTGAGACCTGAACTGTGATAGTTTAGAGCAAATCCTGGAAGAGGGGAACTTGTCCTATAGAAGTATGGGAAGAGCAAACTGAGCCAATAAAGGCAGAGAGAGGGTCTGGCACCAGGTCAGCTCTGACTTTCTTCTGGGGGTTTCTCAGTACAGACCTTAATGCCTTTCCTAACGGGGAATTTTTCATAGTGTAATGTAGTGGAAAAATAGAGAAGTATTTTTGGCCTGAGGATGGGTAACAAACCTCCTCTTGCCAGCTGGGGGTTCTTCAGTGTTTCTCTTACTCTGCACTTTTCCAGGCAGGAGCTGTCAATCCTCAGTCCACCCTGTGTCCCTGGCAGAGCTTGTGCTTTGGTTCTGACCCACGAGCAGTTCAGAGAGCAGCATTTGGGACAGTATCAACTCCACAGGGTTTGCATGGTCCTTACAAGGCTGAAGGACAAAGAATATTTTAGGAAAAATCCTTATTTTGTTCAGCTGTGTCTTGTTTGTGGAGTAGCCTCCAGGACTTGCACCTCACTGTGCTTTCTACATTGATTTCAGAGCAGCATAAGCCTATAAAGATCAAGGGAGAAGAGACTGCAGATGTAAGAAGAGAATCTTGCCCGATCTGTTCAATGCAGATTATAAAGTAGTTAATTCCTTCCTTGGGAGTTTTTAATTTTCTTCCTAGCTCTTGCCACTCCCCCTTTCAGAAGGCAGTGTGTGCTGTGGGGCTCTCCTGTCCTGCAGCAGCCTCTGAGGCTGACCCACCACACCGAGACACTCACAGTGTGGTGCTCTCTGTTTCTTGTGGAAATCTGTCAGTTATTCTGGGTACCAGCAGGTAAAACAGGGTGCAATTCTTGTAGGGTATGAGCTGATTAGTCCATGGTGTCTAGAAGAGCTTAAAATAGAATTGCCACTTAGCTCTCTGTCTTTAGTGTGGCGTGTGGTTTGGGAATTTTTTGTCACCTTCCATCCAATCTCCATCTGTGTTTGGCTTCTGATGGTTCCCTCTAATTCTATTAAGCCCTGGAATCACTTTTGCTGTTCTAAACACAGTGGCTCCTTCAAATCCCTGTCTTCCCAGGATGATATGACGGAGCATATTAGTTTATTGTAAGCTGCAAAAAACTTGAACTCCCTGACTGTTCAATTCATGCAGAGCTATGACAGGTTATGCCTCCAGGCCACAAGTTAGGGAAATTATTTTCTGTTCAAACATTTCATTTCTCTGCAACTCTATAATTTTATTTCTCTCTTTTGTTTTGTTTTTTTTTTTTTTTTCTTTTTCTTTTTTGTCTCCTTGCAAGGGAAGTGCTGAGATATAAAACACTTTGGCTCTGGCTGCTCCTTCCCCCATCTATGGATGGGGATGAGGAAAATGAGATGCATTTTTTTCTTTAATCATATAGCCATCTTGTTTGCTAACCAAAATGATTTTATGGAAGTCATAGCTGAAAGCATAAAATGCAAAGGGAAAGGAACATGATTTTTTTTTTTTTTTAATCTCATTAAGTCTGTAAAAACCTGACATTTGGAAAATACTGCTAAGGGCTGATGTGAAATGGGATAAATGAGGGTGAATTTTAAATTAGCAGGAGCCCTCAGTCCTGTACAACTGGAGTCAATAGTTGCTTTTTCATGGGGTATGGTGGGAGAGAGGTCAGATTTTGTCTCATAAAAAGGGAGAGGAGGGAGAAAAAAATAAAAGGAGAACCTTTTTAAACTTTCCATTTAGAATAAAACTGGACAACTGAGGCAAATTCACCTGCTTCCACTTGTTCTTCTGCAGACAGGTTTTTAGCTCTTCTATAACTGTGTGGATGAAAAGGACTTTCAGAGTTTTAAAGTCTGGGTTTGAGCCACCAGCCCAAATACCATGACCATACACAGGGGATGATTCCCTGATAGAGGAACAAAAAACTAAAAGCAAAAGCTGTCCTGAGAGTAAGGGCAAGTAAAAACAAAGGCACAGTTACCTGGAGGAAGGCTCTAATATCCCATCGTAGCCATAACTTTTTTTGTCCTTGAGGAGCTGCAGATTTCCTGGTTTATCCTCTTTGTGGCCATGAACTGAGCCAGGATCTGATTTGAACTGGGATATAAATGTACTTCAGGCAGAAAAATCCCTGTTGGCAGTTCCCATAAAACAATAAAATCATGTCAAATTTGACTAATTCTTGGGATGCACTGCCAGCAGAAAGCTGACAGTCTGAATTTGTCATCACTGGAGGGAAAAGTGTGTGTGTTTGTCTGTGTCTGTGCATGGGAGTGGGGAATGGACTGGGGGAGAACAAGGCAACTATTAACAAAATGGAGACAGCATGGTACTCCATTAATGTTATTAATAACCCTATCAGATTTTATTGAAAAGATGCTCTCTGTATCTGAATTTGCCTCTATTTCAACCCATTTATTAAAGCTGAAATAGCTGGAGTCGCTTCAGACCATATTTATTATTATTATTTGCTGAATGAATGCTGTGATTATGGGTCCCACGAGAATTAGAAGAGATAAAGTGTCATCTTTCAGTCTTTTCTCACCTTCCCCAGGGAGCAGTGGAGAGAATGTCTTCCTCTCTGTCTTTTTCTATTAGACTTCCCTCTAATTTCTATTAATAGGGTTCTGAGACCTGCTGTAACACTTGAAAATTTATCTCTTACGTTTGGAATGGTGATATTTAACAATAATGGTATGCTCAGAGGAGTATTTTTCTTTTATGTTTCCTCCTTTGCCTTCCTGAGCTGGCCATTGATTCCTAGAATTTTACAGACGGTTCAGGGATCTTTCTGGATGTCTCCAAAATAACCTGTGGGCTCATTCTTGCATAATTTTAACAGGAGATTAAAAGCTGTTTCTGCTTTCAGGCATAAAGCTGTGGTGGGATGGGGGAAGGCCCCTGACCAGTAAAGGTCACCTATGAAGTCATCCAGGGAAGTGGGTCCCCTTCTGTGGTTTTAGGCTCCAGGTTACTCATGCTCAAACCTTGCTCTGCCCATATGGAATGAGGTATGGAAATTATATCACTGGAAAACAGTTGGAATTGGTCAGAGATGAGGTCATCCCTTGTGAGAACAAAGACATGGGTGATGCTGATGAAATGGTGGCTCTTGGGGTGTGAATCCCAGTTGTAGCACTGGTGCAACTGGGACAGCTGGCAGTTCTGTGGAAGGGGAGATGATGGCCCTTGCCAGGTCTTTGCTCAAGGGGACAACTGGACCTGTTGTCCCTGCTGGGGGATCCATCCAGTGCAGGGGGCTCAGGAGGCAGCTGCAGATTGGGCTCTGGGTGGGAGCCCCAGGCAGGAGACAAAACTGCACAACAGAGGGCACAGGGACCTGTGGCACTGCCAAGGGAGGGACAGTGAGGGACACAGACCTGTGGACAGCCAGGGGAGGGACAATGAGGGACACAGACCTGTGGGACAGCCAGGGGAGGGACAGTGAGGGACACAGACCTGTGACACGGCCAGGGGAGGGACAATGAGGGACACAGACCTGTGGGACAGCCAGGGGAGGGACAATGAGGGACACAGACCTGTGGCACTGCCAGGGGAGGAGCACTGAGGGACACAGACCTGTGGGACAGCCAGGGAGGGACAGTCAGGGACACAGACCTGTGGGACAGCCAGGGGAGGGACACTGAGGGACACAGACCAGGGAGGGACATGGCAGGAGCTGAGGACTCCAGAGTTTGGTACCCTTGGACTGTGAGGGTATAAAAGCCCATGGATACCCAAGGATATAAAAGTCCTTTGTTTTGGTCTCTGCTCAGAGGTATCTCAAGCTGTTATTTTGCTTTTGCACCATCATGAAATTATTTTAAGGACCAAGACATCTGAGGCTGTGCTCTGGGAAAGCTGTGGCCAGGCTGGTTGTTGACTGTGAGTGTTGGGCTGTGTAGGTGTGCAGGGGCCTCAGCCCAGTGCAGTTGGCTGAGTGTGGCTGCAAACTGCTCCTGGGTGGTCAGACAAGGACGTTTTTGGCACTCCTTTTCTGTGAAAAAAACAACTGTGTTTGCTTGAAGGATGAGGCTTCAAGGATTTCACTAAAAGGGGTGATGTGGCAAGAATTTGTGAGGATTAAACGCCTTTAGATCTATTTACTTTATTCCCATTTTTATGTACATATGAACTTCTTTATTTGATTTCAAAAGAAAGAAGGAAGAGCCTTCTTCCAGGTTATCAGAAAAGCTGATTTGTTTGTTGTTTAGCTGGTTGGAAGCCATTCTGTACTTTTTGTGAGAAGTTGCAGATTTGCTTTATTTGGTTGCATGCATCCCCTAAACTTCTGTGTTTGTTGGCATACCCCTCTCCTTGGACTGATTAGAACTCTGCTTATGCAAATATCCCCATCATTTGCTTATACAAATTATTGCATCACCAAGTTAATACTCGAAATGTGGAAAAAAGCTGAGTAACTACAGATTTACAAATGCATCTACACACAGCTATTGTCACACACAGATAGTGGCTGCTTTCACCACCCTTTTTGTTGCTTTTTAATGTTGGACCCCATGGGTAATTTTGACTGAGACAGAGAGTGGTGAATTAGGAATTCTGTGATTTCTCTGAGTTATCCTTGCATTTGAGGTGCATGTTGGAGCTGGGCTGGAGCAGCAATCACATGGAACAGCTGAAGGGCTCCTAAAGCTGTTCTGATGGTGATTTAATGGCTCTGTAGTGATTGCAGCAGTGTTCTGGGGTGCACTGACTTCTCTGAACCACATCTGTTCCCTCATTCACTAATGTAAAAATAGGATAAAACAAGGGCATTTGGCCTTAATCCAAAAGTGCACGTTACACTTGCAACTTGTTTGGGTATCTTGGGGTCAAGGTTGACTCCTCAAGAGTGCTGAAATCAAAGTCCCTGTTTGCTCCAGTCCTCTGTCTTTTTATTTTCCACTCCCTGAAATCTTTCTCCTCTTAGGACAGAGTTTAAATTTCATCACCAGAGATGAAGGAAAACAACCACTGTGTAAACAGAATGAACAACAGTAAGGGAAAACAAACATATATTAGGAGCCTGGAAATGTATTTTCCTGCCTTCCTGTGCAGGAACAATACCAAAAGGAATAAGGACAGCAACCTTATGCCAAAACAGGATAGAAAAACAAGTATACACTCAGCTGGATGTCCTGAGAGCATATAAACTGCTTAAGCTAACAGAGAAAACTGAATTGAAGCAAGAGACGGCGTGGAGAAAACACTAGAGCAACACCTTGTTTTCCTCTGCCAAAACAAAAAGGTTGTCTTAATCTCAATCTAAATTCTCATCCTCAGCAGCCTTGCTGTTTGCAAAAATGTTTTTCATCCCTACAAAGCAGAGAATGTCCTCTGAAATCACTAATGCTGTTGGATACTTTAATGGTACATCTTCTTGGGGTCTGCTTTTCCCAAAACCATCTGGAGAGATAGGGTGAGGAAAAGCTCTTTAAATGCACTGCCTCTTTCCCCCTCCCCATCTTGAAAAGCTTGGCTTGATTAAATTTTGGCATTACATTTGTTGCATGAAAGACAGGAACTTCTCTGATTATTTGGATTGTAGAGTCAGGTAAATCAAAGGAACAGATCAAAAGAAGAGGAAATATTAATGAAAATCTATATTCTTTGGTCAGCATTTTTAATAGCTCTTCTAGAAAATCAAAAAGGAGAATCAGCTGTACCTCGGAAACTTGTCTGATAAGGATGATATAATGCAAGGCATTAATGCAAACTTCAGTACTACATACAGCTGGAAACAAAACCCAAAAATGATGTTCTAAATAATAAAGCAATATTTGACTGTTTAAAAGCCTCGCAGTATGAAATTTGTCAAAATTTGACTCTTATGATTGGCCTGGGGAGGCAGAGCATAGTAATAAAGCCCAAATCTGAGAGGCTGATGCTTTTGCATCAGAATAAGTGGAAGAATTAATCACTTCACTTGCATTTCCTCTATGACAGCTGCTGAGTGGAATATGGGGAAAGTGGTTTTTAATTTTTGGATTCTTTTGGCTTCTCTCCTTTAAGCTGTATCTGAAATTGCACAGCAAAGTGGAGAACTGGGATGACCAGTGCTGGGTAGATCTGACTGCAAAAGTTTATCTAGAAATTCTGCTTAGCATAAACCAAGCTCCAGCATGTGATTTGACTTTGGGCTTTCTGCACTGGGGGAGTTCCTCATCTCAAGGATGGTCACGAGTGGAGGGCATAAAAAATTTTGAATCTGTGTGCTAAAACTGGCAAGCTTTACCTCTTGGGATAAGTTGGTGTCAGCTCTGCATCCCTCTTACAAGCCCTGTAACAGGAAAAGACAGTTTGTCTATGCCAAACTAAAGGAGTCAATCCTGTGGAAATACCAACCAAGACTCCTGACCCTGATTTGTGTAATACAATCTGAGAATCCCTCACCTCCCTTCACTTTGGAGGCTGCAGGCTGTGCTCAGCCTGTGTTTTCGACTTCTGTGCACAGCTAAGAAAGTCCAGAACACTTTAAAATGAACATGAGTTTCTCATGTTACTGGATTTAGGTGAGGAGGTGTTTTGGCCATCAGATGCAAGCATTCAGGAAAAATTGCTGTAGGAATGTGAATGGGATGATGCCAATCACTTTCCTTACCTGTGCTGCTGTGAGGAATGGGGTGGGAAGGAGAGGCTTTGAGCCCTTCCCTGTGGCCCCTGAGCTGGGAACCTCCTGCCCTTAAATACTTTGTTAACAAAGATGAAGAGGCAACAAAACACCTGTAGGGGAGAACCAAAATGTAACTAGATGTGCTTAAATACTGCTTTGAAAAGATGCATAAGAACTATTTGGACTTGAAGATAACCTTCAGTCTTGAAGAAGAACCTCAGTTTCTTCCCACTGGTCACCTTTATTTTTGAACTGTTTTGCTGGGTTTTAATAGGGTGGTTTTTTGAGGCTGGTTCAGTTAGACATGGAACTATAAAACATTTTCAGCAATAGTATGAGGAATTTGGACAGTCTGGGACCTTGGAGCACAGGATTGTGAAAGCAAGTTTCCAAAACAGTGGGTTTGGAGTGAACGGTTTCATGAAATGTGCTTCAAAAAAAGCAGCTATCTTTTGGGATCATTGCCCCATTCTGGTCTTTAAGCCTTTTTTTTTTTTTTCTTCTGCAACACCAAGAACAAAAGAAAGCTGTAAGGATGAGCTCATGTGACTGTCAGCACCATGGTCCCCAGCACAGGCCTGGTTTGCTTTTATGAGACAAAGCTGGACTGAAGCAACAAGAACAGCAAAGCACCAAAATGCTTTAATTTCCCCCAAGGCCCTGCCTGGGCTGGATTAGACAGAGGTGGGACTCATTAACTTCCACAACAGCTCTGTGCTCATTGTGGAGAGCAATTTCTGACCTACTGGAACTGGATTATTTTTTGCAGACCAATCTGGTTGTCCACCCAAATTCCAGAGAAATCTATTGCCCTGTGGTGCCCATGGGTGGATGGGATCTCTCTCCATGCCTCAGTTTTGTGTGTTGATGGCAGTGAAAAGTGGCTCTGGTGGACATTTAATACCATGATGTGAAACCCAGTGGGATAAGAGGCAGATAAAAGCTTGTTACAGACATTTATCTGCGGCTGGTAAATTTTGTCTGAAGGGAAATGTGTTGGTGTACCAAAAATTGGATTTGGCCCCATTGGTACTCTGACCTGGGCTAACCATCAGGTTTATTTGTGCTTTCATCCTCATAGTTACACTTGTTTACAAATTGCTGGTGGAGTTTCCAGTGCAGAGAGGAAAGAGGTGCTCTAGCAGCAGCATTCCTGCTGGATCTGTGCAAAGTGCTGTATTCAACACAGGAACAGAAAATGAGTGTGTTACAGGATCTAGCTCACTGTGGGGATGGAGGCTCCACCCTCTTGCAAGAGCCAATTTAAACACTTTAATGGTGCAGAGCCTTTCTCCAGTTTTGGTTTAAAACAGTGATCAGACGTGAAGGTGCCAGAAATCTCAGAGCATTTCCGTGCCAGCCCTTCAGCTGTTAAAGGACACAGACTTGGGATAAGGCTCAAATAAACATCCTTTTTGTCCCCTACTGAATGTTTAAATGAATGAAAGGTGAGCTCCTAACCTTCTGAGATTTCCAACTTATTAAACCTAGGAAATGCAATAGAGTGTTCCACTCAATGTTTTTCTGTGTTTTGCCTCCCAAATTTCTCTGAATTGCCATGTCTCCTTCCGATCTCTGCTGTGTGATCCTGTCTGCCTATTACTATTGGAGACAAACTGGAGAAAGAAGCTTTCTTCATAAGCGAGCCCAATATTAGACATATAAATAATGCATCCCTCAGCATTATTTATAATGCAGTAGCATCACTGTGCTGTATCATATGCAATTTCACATTGCTGTTTTTAACTGCTTTCCTGCCAGGCACACCCTTCAGAAAGTTCTAAAGCAACGCCAGCTGCTTATTTGATATTTCCCTTTCTGGTATTGCTAATAGTTATGCTGAGAAGTTTTCATTCACAGGACGTAGACAAGGTTTAAATTACAATACCAATGAGTACAACGCTGTGTAAAATAGCATTGATGTGATAGTGAAAAGTGTGTGTAAGAAAAATGGCCAGCAAGCCCCTAGAAGGGTGAGAAGGCTGTTTTAGGATTGCTTTCTGGTGTTATGTCTGTGCTTGGAGTGACTTTCAAGTTACTGCAGAGTGATAATAGCAGAATACATGTTCCACTGGTCAATTGTCCCATGTAGACCTGCTTGCTTTGATTTTATTTTCTTTTTTTTAATTGTGAGAGAGAATGCTTTTGTGTCCTGCACACACACACAAAATCCGGAATAACAATAGAGAGTGTTATCTTTGTAAGATCAAATGAAAGCCGTGGTTGAATGTTCCATTTGTTTCTTAATGAGTAGTGTCAGGCTGTGCCCTGTGCTTAACAAAAGCATATGTGCAGATATTGTTCTGTTATGATTACAGTACAATTATATCGTGTCTGTAATAGATTACTACATCTGGCCTTTTCTTGGTTTAGGAAATCGAGAAGGAGATTAGTTGATTAACTTCTGAGAATGCACCTAAATAATTAAAAAAAAAAAAATCCTTTCTGTATTAGCCACATTCTTGTACAGTCAGGTTTTGGAGAACAGCTCTTCTAGGTTTTGAATGGGAAGTTGGTCTGGTTTTATATTTGATTTTTTTTTTCCCCAGGGAAATGGGAGGTTCCGAGTATATTTTTTTTTTCCTTTAATGAAGACAACACTTTTAATTATTCAGCTGTGTCTAAGCCTGTTTTTATTTTGAAACAAACCAAACAGCAGTGACAAAGTAAAATAGGAATTAAAGAAAGTTACAGCTGGGAAATACAGTAATTTATTTCATATATGGCAATGTGCCATATTACAGTAATTTCATCTATCACTATCACCTCTGTCTGTGGTTGTTGTTCTGTTCTACCTGATAGTTTAATGCAAGAGTACCTCCCCTTGGGAGGAAAATGGGGCATGTGAAATACAACCGTGGCTTTTCAGACATAAATTTGTTTTTATTTAGTTCACCAAAATCTCAAAATCTTGTGTGGGTAGGGGGGATCAGCTTTATTTGCTGCTCAGCCCACTTCACAACATCCATCTGTTTTCTCTAATCACCACCTTTTACATGAGGACACATCCCATTTTCCAAGAGATGGGCTAGGAAGAGTCAAAGTGATGGTTAGGAATGAATGGCTGCTCCCAGCCTGTGCTGGAACTGAGCTCTGGGGCTGCTGTGGGAAGAGCTTACCTGGTGTGTTAGTTATTAATCACCATCTCAGCAGGCTCCGAGCTTTTATTTTTGGCTTCTGCTCCATTTTATGACCAGAAGCTGGTCTTTGTTTATTAGTGGTGTTTAACTTTGGCAGGAGATAATGATCCTGAGGAGTGCTGGAGCTTTGATTCGTTGCCTGGGGTCTGTCATGGGTGAAGTGCAGCTCCCTACACCTTTGTGCCCTGGCTTCTCAGTGAGGGAACAGTGTTGGTATTAACTGGTAGTGAAACATTTAAGGTTTGACCTTGTTTAACATATTTGGTGTCAGAACTTTCCTGTCTGTTTTAAAATTATTTTTAACTGTTGTAAAGTCAAAGGACCAGGCTGGAAAGGATCTTCCTGAAGTCCTCTTGATCTCCACTTGACTCAAACTGTACCTGGCTGCCAGTGTTGTCTCTGTGGGCTCTGCACCTCAACAGCTTGCCTGCTTTCTTCCACATCTCCTCCTTGGGCTTGGCTTCCAATACTCTGATCACTTATTATTGACTCTTAATCCTCACCCAACGTCTCCTAAAAACCTTCCTCACCGGGGCTGTGCACAGATAATTTGATGGCAGAGGATATGGTTTTCCTGCTGCCTGTCTTCCTGACTAAAGCAATCACCCCATGCTTCCTACACCCACATGCATTCTTTTATTTCTGTGCAGTAGTTTCCTTTTCATTGCCCTGGATTTTGATTTTGACTGTGTTCTGGCAGTGTTTGCTGAACGATGCCTTAATGTGCAATTAATGCCCTTAGGTGCTATGGTAATACAAATAATTAATGAAGGGCTCTTTAATTCTTTTTCATAATGAATGTTATGTGGCATGTTTGAAATACAGCTAAGGTGGAGCCATGTGCACCAAAGTAGGCATATCTGTAGTTATTCTGGTGTATTAAAATGCACTCTTTTATTATCAGTAACCTTCTATGGCCTGCAGACATTTAAAATCCTACCATCCTGAGCAGGAATGAGAAAATGAGTTGCCAAAAAGAAGCTTCTTTCCTGCCAAAAACTTGATTTGTAATATGGGGAGGCCTCCACAGTGTTTCTCTGCTCTTCTGGCCACTGCTCTGAAGTTAACCTGTGTGTTCTCCAGCCTTCTGCAGAAGCTCAGCGTGGACCTCCTGGGTGTCCACTCCCCTGCGCTGGGACCAGCGTGGGGGGGTTAATTCACTGCTCTGTATTTCAGCAGCCTTGTTACTGAGGCACAAAGCTCCAGAGGTCACAGCAAAACACAGAGCCCCTGAGTTAAGGTGCTGTTTCCTATGTGCTTTCAAGCTCTTATGATAAAAGCAGAGGCAGGTACAGTTCCAGGCCAGGGCTTAAAGGGGATTTTGTGGAGTGCCAAACCTAGTGAGGATACTTGATTTATACACTTTTACGTGTGAAGCTGGGGAGGGTTTTTGCAGTTACAAGTTTCTCAAGCCTTGCTCTTCCTCTGAGAGTGAGCAGCTGATAAACTGTTTGGCTTGCATAGATAAGAGAGATGATTCCCCTCTTCATTAAGTAACATTTCAATTCCAGCAGTGCTGGTATGATGTGATGCTCTGCATTTAGTTTGTGCTCAGCAAGGGTACCTGGCTGCCTCAGTGTGATTTAAATCAGGGTAACTGCAGGGTGTGATCCCTGGCAGTCACTGGAGGAGGGAAGAGGAAGCAAAAGTCCCATTGTAAAGCCTTGTTACCTTCATGAGGAGCGTTAGATGGTGTGGCCTGAAGGGTACCTCCAGAGACAGGGAGAAAAAGCAAAATTGTCTTTCACTTGAATTCCATTTCTCCTTGAATGTACCCACATTTTTGTTGATTTTAAAATCAACTGTTGTTAACTGCTTTTAAAAGAGAACAGACACATCATTTGACACAAGACACTGTTGTAGTTCTTGGCTTGTGGTGTGACCTGCAGGATCTCACCAGAGCCATGGTTTGCCTTGCTCCTGAGGAGGGTGAAGGCATCGCCCTGGGTGAGGAGCAGCACGAGCTGCAGCAGGTTCTGCTGGGCCCTGAGCACCCTTTCTGCCCTTGTCCTTCAACTCAGCTACACAGCATGCATTTGTTTTTCTCTGGCTCCTGGAGAAAACAAACAGCAGAGTCCAAAAAAGACATATCTAATCTCCCATAAAAAGGCAATGGAAATTTGAAGGGAAAGGAAAGCGATTGTATCGCCTGCACTGAGATGGCAATTATGGGTTGTGGGAGGAAGTGTATAAAGCCTTATTGAGTGGAGATAGCTGAGGTGGCTGCAGGGGCCTGCATGGTGTGAGGAAAAGGCTGGAGGAAACCCTTATCAGACCTGTTATCCTGTCTCTGTCATTCCCGTACGGATTAATGAGCTCCAGGATGCCCTCAGCCGTGTTCAGACCGGGGACTGTTTATCCCAAAATAGAAGGTTCTGTCTTGTGCCAGAGTGTCATATTCCCAGGCCAGCAGCACCATTGTGTTTTATTACCCCATTGTATTCAGGGGTTATGTCCAAACTTTTCCTCTTAGCTCCTTGATCACTGTTTTGATGGATGAGCTCCATGAGAAAAGCTGCTGCAGGGCCTCTGCTGAGGACTCAGCACGGATAAAATGGTGCTTGGCTTCCTAATTGTTCTTGCACCAGCTCTAGGCAAAGCAAGGTGGAGGTGTCACCCCTTCCTGCACAAACCCCTGAGGAAGGAGTGGGATGGGGGGCAGAGGAGCAGCTGCCTTTGCTCTGTCCTCGCTGGCGGTGTGGCTGTGCTGCCCTGCCAGACCATCCTCAGGGATGTTTGTGGGATGGCTGTGGGGAGGGTGAAAGCCAGACTGACGTGTTTGGGAACATCCCCTGCCCTGCTGAACCCCAGCTGTCCTTCCCAGCCCTGTGTGGAGCCGCTGGAGCCTGGCAGCAGCTCCGTGACCCCGCAGTCATTAACTCTGCGGGACTCCCGCTGGAGGCTCCTGCCTGCTCTGCCATTCCCCTCGTGCAATCCTGGGGAATTATCCATATCTCTGACAAGAGAATAGGTTACTAATGCACCAACACAGCTGTTTTGACACTTTTGATGAATAACATTCAATACTATTAATTGGAACAATTGCTTTTCATTTAACTAAATCACTAGAATTGCTAAACTAAATTGAAACGGAATGTAATTTTGCCTCGCTCTCCTTTAATATGGGCCTCTAAATGTCTTCTCCCTGAAGAATTAGTAACTTAATCACCTACCAGTGATAACTGTTTCATAGCCCTCAGCTGGAAGGCTTTCCTGCTAAGCAGTATTGCCTGGGAGTAGAGTGTTATAGCAGGGAACAAATCCCATCTCTTTCCTTTCTCCCCCTCTCTGCTGCAATATTAATCATATTAAAAATGATTCTCTTCCTCTTTCTCTGTTCCAGAAAGATCTTTATAGATCATCATAATTTCACCCCACTCCTTTTTGCATTGTATCAATCACTAGGCATGTCTAACAGGGTGCACAACAATTATATCTGTCTGTTATGTTTGAGATGGATTTTTGCTGTCAGTGGCTGCGAGAGGGGCTCTTGCTCATTTCCCAATAAACTTGTCATCCAGAGCTCACAATACAAACACCACGGGATAATGTGGGCACCACCCTGACCAAAACCCTTGGAAGATATGGCTACATGGCAAGTGTTTATCTGCCTTTATTTATTTATTAAAATAACCCCCAACAAATTACAGTATAAATAAAAACAGCCTGAAATGCATTTTCATTACCTTAAATTTATAAGCTAAAGAGCAGGTCCTTTGGCCAGGAACTTCTGCACTCTCCAGACAAAAGGGAGTGGGAAAAACTAAGGCAAATTAAATAAAAGTCAAACAGATACAATTCAGAGCACACTAGATGCCCATTTAGGCTTTGCTTTTTTGCATGGGGTGGAACAAAGTGGTCTCAGTTGCAGATTAATTCACCCACCTGTTTTTCAGGTTACAGAATGAACTCAAATCTGCTGCTGGGGTTTTGCCAACATTTCCCTTCAACACTTTTAAGCTATTAATGACAAAAAGCCTTTCCTAAAAGCAGAGCTGTGCAGATTCCTGCAGGGTTCAAGGCTGTTGTCTGAGGATGAGATTCTCTACGTGCGTCCCCACAGTGACTGAACCTCCGTATGTCCCAGTCACATTCCAGTGAATCAGAGTTGTTTTTTGCTTAATGTGTCTAGCAAATTTGTATATCTCTAATGGATGATGCACAGAACTGTGATGTTTCTGTGGTGCTTGGACCCTTTTTTTCTATTTGTCTCAAAAAATTTAGGGTTCTATAGCTAAAAGGCTTTCTATAATTAGTTGATTTTAATTCTTATTTTTCCATGTACAAATCTGAAAGATCATCTGCATCTGTAGTCTTTTAGTTTTAAGTCATGTGAGTAGTTAATTTACTTCTCTGAGTGTTGGTTCTGTTTCCTGTCAGAAAAAATTCTTCCAGAAAATTAACATGGACTCTGTTCACAAATTGCTGGTGAATACCTGCAGTTGTACGAACTGTGAATAATTAAAAAGGGTACTTCAAAGTGGATTGGGAGTAAATATTCATTGACATTAGAGAATTAATGTTAGACTAAGTCACCTAACAGAAAAAAATGTGAAGAAACAGCTACACTATTAGGTGCTTGCTTTAATCCGACTGCTGGAATTTCCATTGCTGATCCTGTTTTCCTCTTAGCAGAGCTGGATGAGCAGATCATCTTTGCCGTGGAGACTGAAATACTGCTTTACTGCTGCAGGACAGAACTGCCCCTTAGCTATTCAGCTGGGCATCCAGTTCATCTAAAATAGTATTTCTGTCCTCTTTTTAATGCTCTGTTTCTTATACCGTACTCTTGCAGCCTGCTTATACCTGTGCTGAGTTTCCTACACATGGCACAGTCCTAAGGATTATTTTCGAGAGGGAATCATGACTAGAGATGGCCTGAGAAGAAAGCTCACCAAAGCCTGAAATTCCTCTGCATATGGCAGTGATTTACAGAGATTCATTGACTCACAGTCTGGCCACTCACAAGGTATTTCTAAACATAACTGAGTTTAGACCAGTATCTGGGAGGGGAAAGGGAAGTGTGATAAAGCAAATGATGGAAACTTGCAGCTAGAAGTGTTTTGGCAGCTGAGGCTGGAGCGGTGCTGCTTGAAAGATGAGCACTCTGTGAATTGAGGGCATCTCAGGAGAAGTAAATCTGCCTTCTCCAACACAGACTGAGCACTGGCCCAAAGACCCCGGGTAAATAAGAATCAAACTTCACTACAGGACATTTATGTGGTCATGATTTATTGGTGCTCTCAAAGCCTTTGAACCTTTGCAGCCCTTTGGGGGAAATGGTGTGTTACAGGGGCTTAAATAAATAAATAAAAAATAAGAAGAAATACATGCCTATAGCTACAGGAAAAACCTATTGTGCCATTTGTTCCAAAAGCCTTGACACGTTCAGGGCTTTTTTCCCGAATTTGACTTTTTTTCTTTTCTATTTTTTTTTATAGGATTTTGGTCAGTCAGCCAGTGCTGTAGGAAATAAAACAACTCTCTGACAGATTCTTGTTTCTCAGTCCCTTTCCCAGCAACTTCCCCCTTTGGTAAAGTGAACTGAGCTGCAGGATTCTGATGGAAAAATCAAACAAACCGGCAGAGCATGGCTGAGAAGTAATAGAAAACTACTTGGATCTCAAGGCCCTGCCAGTGCAAGTTTAACGTAGTGTTGTTCCCTCAGCAAATGTCAAATATCCTTTTCCATTTTCTGCAATGTATCGTGTCCTTGGTTCATCCTCTTGTGAGCAGCCTTTGGTGCTGACTGCCGGGGATGTAGCAGAGAATTCCTCTGTACAAGCCACCCTGCTGTCACAGAATCACAGACTGCTTTGGGTTGGGAGGGACCTTAAAGCTCGTCCAGTGCCACCCCTGCCATGGCAGGGACACCTTCCACTGTCCCAGGCTGCTCCAAGCCCTGTCCAGCCTGGCCTTGGACACTGCCAGGGATCCAGGGGCAGCCACAGCTGCTCTGGGCACCCTGTGCCAGGGCCTCAGCACCCTCACAGGGAAGAATTTCTCTGTAACATCCAGCCTAAATCTCTTCTCCCCTGTTTTAGTCCTTTAAACACTCTCCCCTTGTCCTATCACTATCTGCCTCTGTAGAAGTTCCCCCCCTCCAGATCTCTTGTGGCCTCTTTGAGCACTGAAGAGTGCAGATTTTAGCAGAGAGCAAATGAATGTTCTGAAAATGAGATGGTTTGCTCAGGTAGAAATTGAAATTGTTCCGTTCCACTATTGGTCAAATTGGTGGAAAACCACAGAAACGCTGCTTGGATTTGGCCAAGTTCTGTTCTCAAATGCTCAAATGCTCTCTAGGGTCTCTCTGAAGCCTTGTCTTCTCCAAGCCCAGTGACCCATTGCTCTCAGCCTGTCTCCAGAGCAGAGGTGCTCCAGCTCTCTGATCATCTTTGTGGCTTCCTCTGGACTTGCTCCTGTGCTCCAGGAAGGCACAAAGGCACTTGGCATAACATGAAGAATATTAATATTACTGTGGGAGTATTTTAGATATATTTTTAAACATAATTTTGAGATCAGCTGAAGCTTGCAAACTTCTGAGAGAAATGTTGGAACAGTTGAGGCAGAGGGAGGTAACAGGGAGAAGTTTCTTGTGTAAGGGGCTCAGCATGGCTCCTATGTCCACTCTTCTATGCCTCTGCCAGGAGCCTTCCTCCCTGTGGTTTCTCAGTCCTTGGTGTGTTCTGCCTCCTCCAGTTGTTCCAGCAAGCTGACAGTGGCTGTGAGCAGGGCTGGCTGCCTCTCCCGGGGTGCAGAGCTGGCTGTGCTCTCTGCAGATGGGTGTAGCTGGCTCGGAGCAGTGTGTGTGTCTGCTCTGCTGTGAGTCTCTCCTCTTGGATCCTCGCAGAGCCTCCCCTGTGTGCAGCTCTGGAGCACATCCCCCTGTCCTCAGAACACGAGTGTGTGCCTGCAGTTAATGAGAAACGCTGGAAGCTCAGTCCCAGGAGATGATTAAACCCCACGAGCCAATTAAAAGAAGTGTAATTACACAGCAGGGACAAGTTGTTAAACAAGCTAGAGGTTATTGTCCTTCAAGTCAACGTACTGGAACAGCCAAGAGAAGCCTACCAGGAAAAACTGGCAGGGCAGTTTTGCTTGGCCTAAGGCTTCATTCAGGGAAGACTGGGCAAATACAGCACTTTGGCTTTTGTCTGTGTTCCTGTGTGATAAGTGCTTAGGGCAGAGTCAGTCAGCTGAGCTGCCCCTAGACTGGTGTAGGGAAAGTTAAGCTGAAATGCTTCCCTAGAGTGAATTCCTTCTGCTGGGGGAAAGGTGTGGGCAGATCAGCCAGCCCAGCAAACCCAGCACGAGCTGGAGAATGTGGCTGAGGCTCTGGGGTTGTTCCCAGCCATGCTCCGAGAGGAATTTTTTGCGGAGAGCACACTCGAGGATAATTTATAGATTAATTCTGTGCTTTTATCTGCTCCTGGGTCTCTGCAGAACTTGCAGCACTGCTGATAGCACTGCTGCTGGTTGAAAAAGGTTGGTTTAACTTTTTTGGCTTGACTTGAGCCCAGGGAAGGAGTTTGGAATTAGCAGTTGGTGGTGTTGGAGGAAATGAGTCACATCTCGCTGTTTCTGCACATATCCCATCACAGGTGTGTGTAAAGCTAAATCTACCTCATCCTGCCTTGGAATGGTCTTTATTTGATAAAGACCTTGGGAAGTTTCAGCAGGTACCTCCAGCTAGTGGAAGAATTAGCAGAAAATGTTAATTGCCTGTCAGTCCCGTGTGTCCTGACCACTAGGTGACATCACACGCTCAGCGTATTCTGTGAGCACTTCCAGTGGGAATGCTCACACCTGAATTTCAAGCTCACTGTTGCTCATGCAAGGCACAAGTCCATTTTTTCAGCCATGTTTTCACTTGAACTCTGTGTGATAAAAAAACATGAAGAGTGCAGATTTTAGCATAGAACAAATGAATGTTCTGAAAATGAGATGGTTTCCTCAGGTAGAAATTGAAACGGTTCTGTTCCACTGTTGGTCAAATTGGTGGAAAACCGCAGAAAGACTGCTTAGATTTGGCCAAGTTCTGTTCTCAAATGTTCGTCTATGTAACCTGTGTTCACTAAAATCCTCTTTTTGTCAAGATGACTGCAAGCAATAATTTTTTAAATGCCCATTGGAGGGAAAGGATGAGGCTAATTCTCACAGCTCCTCTTTACAAAATCAGGGTGGCTAAAGGATTTTGAAATTAATTTTTTTACCATGCCACAGGGCATTTTTGTTTGCCTGTGTATTCAGGCCTCAGCCTGTAGTTAAGAAAACAACTGCAAACTTGTCATTAGGGCAAATGTCTCCCGAGCACAGAAGTTTCACCCAGCTGTGAAAAGTGACAACTGGGGACCCAAACTCAGCCTGGGGAAAGCACTTGTAACCTGCTAATGTCCAGGGCTAGGCTGGGTCCACTGTGAGGTTTTAGTCCCATCATCCTGACTGAAAAAACAGCTGTCCCTGTTGGAAATTCCCCATGGATCAGCTTCTCAGTCAAGGTCAAATCCCCATCTTTTGTGCTTTTCTTGGCCGTTATTTCAGGTGATAGATGCGCTATTGACTGGCAGCAATGACAGAGCTTGGAATGATGGGGGAACTGAGGCATATTCAACACGCTGGCACACAGCTAACTCATGCTAATGTTCAATAATCCTATCCTGCTGCTACACTCTAATGGCTGTGGGCTTGATAGAGCCCCCTCATTGAACTGGTGTATTTCTTATGGGCCTGCCCGCCCATCCTTCATGAATTTTTATTAAACAAAACTGTAAGCGGATTGATTTTGTACTCCTTTATTGCATTTTTATTTAATTCCTTTCAATGGTGGAGGCTCCATCATGTTATCTCGACGTAAATCATGCTGGGGCAGCATGCCAAAAAAATAAAAAGACTACAGGATCTTACTTGCATCCAGCGTAAATTTTACTCCTATAACCTTTATTAGTGTAGATTCATTGATTTTTCCCAACTCCCCCCCTCTCCTCCCCATCCCTCCTTTTGGTTAGACTTAGGTCAGAACCTGACAGCTCTCTTTTTAAATAGAGGAGGACGGACTCTAATTTTTAATGTTAAATAATAAAAAAAGTAGTTTAGGTTGATTAAGCAAGACCATTTTTTTTTCCTTCTTCCATTTTATGCCCAGCCAAACAAGCAGTCATGATGCCAGTAGGATCATGGGCAGTCCTAGCTGTGTTGGCTGTGGGATTGCAGGAGGAGCCGTGTTCTGGAGAGCAACAAGCAGAGGTTTGCGCTCACATAATCTCTCAGGGTGTGTGTGAGGTGATTTGGCTTCCCTGCCCTTCTCATGGCAGATTTGCATTAGTACTCAGCAGTGTTTTCTGTCCTGGATTCCTTTGTGTTGCTTCTCACTATCTTTGTGGGGTCTTGAAGCTGTCAGCAGTAATAATTGATTATCTTTAAAGGTGCCTAAACAGAGAGATCCTGTGTTATGGACTGACCCTCGTGCCTTTCCACTCAAGTCCACCAAAAAATGAGCTTGAACACTATCCATAAATGCACCACATTCATGTGGCTTTCTATAAAATACAGTTGGTAGATAAAGAAGGCACCAGTAGGTGGCATGGGAGAATTTACAGCGTAGTTCCAGCTGCAATTTTGGTAGGCTATAAATTGCTAACTTTAACTTTTAAACCACGACATTGTTTCCCATAATGCCTTTTTGATTCACTGGCACTCCTCAGTCCTGTAGCAAGGGTCTCCACCATCCCTTGCCTAGTTTGACTATGGATAACAAAGCAGAATGTTAAAGCTGGCCCCTGTGCAGGTTGTGCTGCAGGGGGACATCTCTTATCTCTTGCTGCCCCTCGTTTCTGCTTGGTTGTTGTCATGCATGTTCCAATCTAGCAGCAGTTCTAGGTGGGATTTGTCTTGCTTCTTTAAGCTATAGGTGCTTGAAATAGTTGCGCAACACAAAACAGTCAAAAAAAAAAGATCTTCCAGAGGAAAACCAGTTGAAATGGAACAGGAGGTTCCTGGCTTTTCTGAGTTAATGCCACTTGGTTGGTTTGGGTTAAGGCTCACTAACCTATAAATGAGCTTCTGAACTAAACTCTCTTATAGCCAAGAGGCTTTGTCCATGGAAACAAGGCACAGTCAGCAGAGAAACATTTTATTGCTTCATTTCTTCCCGCTAAGATTAAACAAACAAACAAAAATATTTGAAATCTTTTTGTCTTAGTTTTTCACTAGTACTTATTAGTGCTAATAATTGCTAGCCATGGTTCCCATGGTGGGACTTGTTCAGAAACAAAACAAGAAATGTGTTCTTGTACACACAAGTACAAAGAGTTTAAATGTAGGATAAGGACCAGAAGGTGATTCACTGGGGAAGAAACACTGAGTAAGAACACTTCAGTGATGTTATGGCTAAACATGTGATTTTCAGAGATCATTGAACATCCACTAAGCAGGCAGCTCTTTTTAAGATAGCTAACGTAGAGCCTAAAAGTGTTCAGCCACTTTCTTAATTCAGTTATGTATTAGTCCCTTACGGTTCTCTAGCTCTCAGTGCTACATATTCATATTTCCCCATATGAAATTAATAGAAGTATTCAGGTTAAAGAGGGTCTGAAATGGGTAAGTAGTGCAACTTGTTTGGTGTTCTGGGCTGTCTAAAAGAAAAATATTAAGAAACAAGCCAGAGGCTCTTCAGTGGTTGATGGTTTGTTCTGTCCTGTCTAGTCCTTGCAACAGATACATTCCAGAACCTTGTACAAACAGATCAATTTGTGGCTGAATTCTGCAGGGAGCTTTTCATTTTAAAATGTATAATGACCAGGAGTTTGCAAATATTTAATTTTATTGACAGCGAGAAAGGTACAACATTTTTGAGGAGGTAGGGGAGGAATTGTGGGACTTTTCCTTTTGTTAGTAAATAGCACATGGCAGAAATAGTCAATCTGCATGGGGTTAATGTACTGGTTGTTTGTAGTGGTTAAGAAAAGAATGTTTCTTACAGGAATCACAGCGTTAATCAGAAAAGAAAAATGGCAATCAGGAAAGGTAACGACATTCCTGTTGATTTGATTATAACATTAAGATTGTTTAAAGCTGTCATTTCTAATTTTGTTAAAAGAAATAACGCGAGTTAGATCCATAGCTTAGTGATCTAAAAAGAATATTCGAAACATTAAGGAGAAAACTCTCAGGCCATTAGAGATGCTCCGCATTTAATGCGTGTTTGGGAAGTGGAAATGGATTGCCTCCTTCATGTTAAATTAGCATAGAGGGACTTGGACTATCTTGACCTTTTCTTAACCTTGTATACTTGAATTTTAGAATGAATTTGCAGGGTTTACCCCTTGAGGGAGGAACAGTAAATTGCTGGCTTGGGAGGGAAACCGGAATACATATAAAAGTCAAAGTGGTGGCTGGAGAGAAAATGTGATGTGGCTGTTTTCTGCTCTGACTCAGTTCACCTTTTCCAGGTCACATCAGGTGTTCAAGCACTTTATTCATTAAAAAGCCCACAAATGGGACAGTTTTGTCCCTCAGTCTTGAGATACTTAGGAATGTTTTGAAGTACTCTCGTGATGTTGAAGACAATATATCATATAAAAACAAAGCTACAGTTATCCAAAATATTATGTTTAAAATGAGTCCTTTTGGTGTGAATGGCTTTTTAAATTATGTTAGGCTTTTGCTTTTGTATGCCAGGGCCACAGAATTCCCCCAGGGACTCCTGTTTGTCTAATGTGAACCATCTAATTGCCACTGAGGTCTGTGATTACTTTGGGATGCAAAGTGGCCCTACTGACAGAAGTCCAGAAAACTTTGTGGGCATCCCTTAGAGGAGGTGGAGCTGTTGCCTTGGCAGCAAGGCTCAAGAGGCAGACAGGTGAAGGCAGAGCTGTTATTTGTGTAGAGGAAAAGCAGCGTTTTGCACTGTGCAAGGTCACATGCACCTCCAAAGGTTTGTGAGCCATTTTCCACATGTGAGACTCGGACCTCCCACACCCCAGTCTCTCACGTTAATGCAGAAATCTCAGTGGGCTGAGCAGAGTTTCGTATCTCGTCTCTCTCTGCCCTAGACTCCTTCTTGCAGTGTAATCCCACAGTCTGGCAAGCTCCATAATAAGTGCAGATAGATGAGTGTGTGTACATCTCCATTAACATGACTGTGCAGGCTAATGACGGGGACCTCCTGCTGCTCTCCGCTTGTTTTCTGTTGATTGTTATGTAATGTTCGGCAGCGGGAGGTAAATTCCTCTCCAATTTTGAGGCCCGTTGCAGCATGCGAACCCCACTGTGAGGAGTCACGGTGATTGAGCTTTCGAATCAAGTCCCATGCTGGTAACTATAAATCAGGCCCATTATACACCGGGCCGACAGCCGGGAACCCTCGGCGCTGCCTGTGGCACAGCCGGGTTTGTTCTGTCACTGCGAGCGCTCCTGCCTTGAAGCCTCTGACTGAAATTTGGTGGGATGTTTTCCCTTCTTCAGTAAAGGCCCGAGGCTGCCAGGGGTGCTGGGGGTCAGGCTGATGCTCAGGGTGTGCCTTTGGAAGGGTTGCTCCTACTCTGCATGCTGGGCAGGGGTTGGAGTGCAGGGCTTGGGGTGTCCTGGTGAGAGTAACCAGAGAGATGCAGGACTCCAGGCTGCTCTGTTCCAAAATGCTGTTTATTGTAGAGGGGGTGTCACAGCAGTCCTGGATCATGGGTGATACAGAGCCCAGCCTAAAAGCTGCCAGCTACAGCTTATAGGCGTTCCTGAGAGACCCTTAAGTTCTGGTTACAATATGTTCTATCTTTTTCTGTACTGAATATGTTAATTTAAAACATCCAACCAGTAAAAGACACAAATCCTGTAGAATCTACATACAGCCTATTAGAAGTCCTACATTACCATACTGTGTTACATTTTAAACCCTAAAAGCTCCTTTCTAGACCCCTTTTTTTTTCTCCTTTGCCAAACTGGCAGGGTCTCCCTGACCCTTGGACTCTAGCTTGCATCCCTTTTGTTTGCCAAGGACATTGTTCAATCCACAGGGATCTTCCCTTCAGCCCCCTCAGCCATTGTCTTTCCAGTTGTCCAGTCACTGACTGGCTTGGAATCTTATACATCAAAACCAGCTCTCATTTCTATTTCACTTATAGGTTTCCTATTCTCAGATTCTTTTGCCAAGCAATCATATTTGTAAGATTTCCCTGTTTGATCTTCCCCAACAGGAGCTGTTTTGGTGGTGGAGTTTGCTCCAGCTGCTCTTCACTCATCTTTCCAGGCAGGATCTATGGCCTAGGGAGAGGCTCTGAATAAGCTGCATTCTCCACTTTAGAAAGGATAAAGTGATGCATGTGGGGTAAGGGAGTACTTACAGTGGGGTAATTAGGGCGAGGCTGTAGGTGTGAAAGGTGGGAGAGAACGCCAGGAGCCTTCCCAAGCCCTCTCAGCACAGGCTGTAGAACTCCTTTGCGAGTCCAGCAAGTCTGAAAGTTATTAATGTTACTGCTCCTTCCTCCAGTGCAACGAGCTGGGTTAAGGCTGAGTGGGCACGGGGCAATAAAACACAGTTTGAAACAGCTGAGCTGGGTTATTGCATGATTTATCTGGTGAAATTCCATGGTCTTTGCTCATGCAGGGGGAGAACCTGTTTGTTTCTAGGGCTATTTTCACAGATTTCAAACCTTCCATCTTAGTCTTGTTTTCACTTGTTCCCTGGCTCAGTTTTTTGTCAGTGTTGCTGAATAAAAACAAGCTATTTCAGTGTAGTGAGTGGAAAAGAGGTATTTCTGTGAGTTTCAAAACTTCTGGATGTCAAGCTGCCTTCTACAAGCACATGGGAAGCAGGAGGATTTCTACTGACTATGCCCTGTTCTTTTAAATGTTAGGAAAAACATCTTAACAGAATGTTAGTGTTTAATTTCTAATATTGCAGCTATTATCCTCAACAACAGACAATTCTTTGACTGTTACCATGAATACAAAGCAAATCAAGATCTCTCTGTGGCCAGGCTGAGCAAATGGGTGAACTCAACACAACCTGAGCTGCCCAACTTGATCTCTTAGCTCCCCCACACACAGGTACAGAGTCCCCAGATTCAAGTCTTAAGGCTGCAGCCTGAGATTGCAACTATTTTTGGCTCTGTGGAGCTTAGAGAGGGGTTTTGACTCAGGAAGGATGCAATGTACAATTAAAAAGCAAGGCAATCAAGATATATGCACGTTGGGAAGCAGCATTTCCTTGTGTGCCATTGGCTTGGAGTTCTTGTGCTTTTCCCACTTCACTTTGTGCTGCTGAACCTCGCAAGGCTGTTATAAAGCTTAATTAATTTATAGAGCACCTTGAAAATGTGTGGCCAGATCCTCAGCTGGTGTAATCTGGCACGATTCCATTGGACTGAGCAGATCCATGCTGGTGTATTAAACATGGGAATTTAGATTGTGGGTGCCCTTGCTAAGTTTCATTTTGTGCCCAAGACAAGCCCTAGGTGAGGTTATATTCAGCTCCCTTACAAAAGGAGCTGGCCACAAAGTAGATCCAAATAGTTGAGTGGCAGGCCCCCAGTACAAAATTTGTGGTTTATCCCTGTTTAATAGTCAAAGATTAGCGAGCATCCAGGTAGAGATATATGGTCTAGTCAGCATCTGATGGGCTAATGATGAATGGGAGCTTGAGAGAGGCTTCAGATTAGCCTCACATGCATAAATATCACATGTCAGTGACAAGGACACTGGAGGTCACTGAATTGTATTTGTGCTCATTCATGGCCTTTATAAACTCTGTACTGCTTGAGTGTGTTCCCTCCAGGACAAAGGGAAGCATGGTCAGATGTCATCGTAGCTGGAAACCTTGTAATATGTGTTAGTTCTGTGGAGGGCATGGTATACAAATAGGTATTTAAAATATTTATGTGGTCCCATTATTCCCTTTGCCTTCCCCTTTTCATGTTCCTTTCAACTCTTTCCCTACTTCACACTATTTTTAGTAAATTCTCACTTCTTGAAGTTACGGGGGAAAAAAAGCTGTCAGATCATTCTGACTTCCCCTTTACAAATGCTAATAAACTCACTTTATAGTGCATTTTCTAGTCTAATTGCAGGTTACACACCCAAACCTTACTTAAGAAGACTTGTAAAATGAATGTTGTAGTCTTGAGTGTATTTTAACTTTCAACAGTATCAGCTAATGAAAACAGCAGTCTAGCAGTGATGAAAACTTCAGCTATTAGAAAGCCCAAACCTAAAAAAATTAAGGCTGACTCATTTGGATAAGACATAACTTGAGTAAATTTCTTCAATTTTTAACATTAAATGTTAATGTTAACTTTAGAGTTAAAAATGTTAACTCTAAAGGCTGGGAGGATGCTAATAATTGCTAATGATAACTAAGTTGTCATCTTTGTGATTCTGGGAGAGCAGCTTTGATCAGCAGACAGGCCTGCCAGCCTTGTCCTTACATTAGGACATGTGGATAATTGAAACCTTTCCACCCTGACTGATCTCAGGCTTCATTAATTTGGCTGTCATTGTGTAAGCTGTTGTCAATTAGCATTGGGGTTTTCCATGTTGTTTATTTCAGAAGCATAAGAATAACAATAAAAGCAAGTGCTGGCCCATGAAGCATTTGGAAGGGCTGTGAGAAGCCCCAGTTGCTGTGTTCTGTTGTTCTTTGATGTTCAGACACCCAGAGAGGGTTCACATTTGCTGTTGTCCCAGATAGAGAGCACACTGAGGTTGTGTGGCTTCGTCCCTAATCCCCAGAAATTGGTGTCACTTGTTTTATCTCAGGGTTTTTAGAGAACTGGCACTGAAAGTTTGCCTAATGGAGCCAATAATTACACTTTGGTGTGAACTAAGAAAGAGACCAAAAGCTTCTGGAAAACTCATCAACCCTGTCCTCAACACCTAAGACAACACCAAGCCTTGGGGAAGAGCTACAAGAGGAAAGCTCAGCTGAGCTGAAGGCTGGCTGGGATGGAAGGGGGACCTTCATCTCCCTCAGGGGGAGCCTGGCCTGGGAGGAGGCCAGCAAAGGATGAGCTGCTGCTTGTTTGCCTCCGAGCAGGAGGGCAGGGCTGGCAAAATGCAGCTGCCAGATTTGACTGACCTCAGCCAACCTAGGCTTGCCTGAGGCCATGTGCAACTGGAATATCTGCTTTCTCAGCACACTTACAGAGCTGCAGAAGGGCAGAGGATTAGGCAAGGAGACACTGAAAATGTAGGACTTATGAAATGGTGAATCGTGCTTCTACCCAGCAGATGTTTAGACATCCAGATAATTTGAAAGAGGAGGCAAAATTGCTCAAGCTATGGTGAAGTGAAAGAAGAATTGGAGTTTGAAAGGAGCTGATTCATCATGAGGGGGCTCTGCTGGACCCTCTGCATGGCAGTGAAGGGGGGATGCTGTGATCTGCTGTCCCCAGTCATGGGATGAGCAGAGCTCAGCGTTAGCACAGCCCAGGACAGTGCAGGGATGGCATCGCCCTCCTCCTCTCCCTCTCCGCTCGGGGTTGTACAAAACATTCCCAGAGTAGCTGCTCTGTTTCAGCCCCTCAGGCTCAGGCAAGTCTGTCTGAATCTAATAGATTACTGTAGTACAAATTGTATTGGCACCAGTCCTGGGTAGTGTTGGGTGCAGCGCGTGTGCTGGAAAGGCTCGTGCGGCACACGGCGAGCAGCTCTGATGGGTTGCATATTTCTGTGGAAATAGGGGTACACTGTTGGTCTGCAAGGAGGAAAATATATTCAATTTTACTGCAGTGACATCTTGTAAATATTACAAGCATTTGTCATGGTTTTTTTTCTGAGCACATTTTGCAGCAGTAGGAAGAACAATGTTTGAATGAAAATACACTTTTGGTTGGAAACATCGCTGGGTATTAATATCCAGGCTTTTTCTGTTTTTCTTTTTTTTTGGGGGGGGAAGGGGTGGAATGTGGGAAGTATTTCCCTTTGAATTAATTTCTGGTTTGCTGTCTCATTTGCAATGCAGTCTGCAGTGCAGAGTGGTCCTGAAAGAAGGAATGCCTATTAAAATCATTTCAGTATCATTGGAATAACCTTTAATTGATCAGTTTATCATCAGTAATCAAGTGATCATATTAAATATTGATATGAGAAGGGGTAAAACCCAACTTTTTCAATAAAAGAATGGTGTACCTGAATATATATATATATATAAATTTTCTTCTTCTTTCACCTGGGTCAGAAAGCTGAAGCCCTTTATTCTAAAACATATGAAAACTGAAATGGAGGTACTTTGAATATCCATAGTTACAAACTGCCCATATCAGCATGGTTTTCTTCTGGACTTGTATTTATCACAGGCTGGTTTATTTATAAGGAGTTTGAAGGGGCTTGAAACTGCCCAGTCAGCTTTGGGTGCCAGGGCCACCCAACAGAGCACTCAGATTTTCTTTGAGAACAATGTTGGAGATGGTTCCTAGCAGTGGGCAAGGGCTGGCCTCAGTAATATCCCAGCTCTTATTTTCTGCTTTCCATCTGAGGAACTTCCCAGTGAAAGTTTGGTGACCAGTTTGGGTTTTCAAAGTGATTATATCATCTGGGTCTGAGGTATTGTATGCTTGTGGTGCCCAGGCAGGATTTCTGGCAGCACTGACTTTTTTGTGCCCAGAAATGGTTTTACACAGACTGCGTGGCAGTCTTTCTTACTCTGAAAGGGATTCCTTTAAAGGTATTTCTAATTCTGCCTCCAAAAGAAAAGCCTTTCACCAAATTTAAAAACCAAACATCACTGCAGGATGATGCCTTAATCATGGACATTCCTTAATTTGGAATGTAAATTCATTGTAAAACACAAGCTTTTAAAATCAGAGGCCTTGTGGTTGAACAGAATATGGAGATACACAGCTTGATTCCTGTTTTACTTCTGGCTGTAGAGAGTAACTCCTGCGGTGGTCAGGGGTTTATAGATGCAGAGGATGCCGTAAAGAAGATATTTGAAGATAAAATACAAATTTGTCGCAAACTTTGGAAGAGCTCAACTTGAATTCAGTTCTGTCAAATCAGAATAAATTGCTGAATTATCACTGTTCTCCCAATATCTCAGCTTGAAAGCAAAGCACAAAGATTTATTTGGGTTTTTTTCAAGCAAAACATTCTTGATTTTTCTTTTGGAACTACGTTCTGGTTTTACTTTCACCCTTTTTCATTAAGCATTAGAGTAGAATACATTGGAATCACAATTAGTTAAGGTTTATTTTTGTTTTAAATACACAGAAAACTTAGACTAATTTTATTTATTTGTTTTAGCTATACTCTCACTGGAACAGAGCCAGGTTGGGGCATTTCAAAGTTGAGCTTCCTTTTGTTTGGCACAATTCTTGATGGGTTGGTCAGGTCCACAATAGTCTAAATATTGGTGTAATGCATTTTACACACCATCCAAGACACAGAATAATGCTATTACGTTGTGAGCTCAAGGTTATTAAGTCTGTTGAACTCGAGGTATGGCAGCTTCCTTCAGCAGCTGAAATGAATTTGGCATCACACCAGTTCCTGAGGAAATTATAAGAATGTGCAGGACCCTTCTGCTTCAGACCTGTGGATCAGAACAGAAGGTCACCACTCATTTACATTGCGGGTGAAAAGGAACTTCAGGAAGCACAAAAACTCTCAAATGTAGCCATCTCCACCCTTCTAGCTGGAAAAAACACCTTTTTTGAAAGGTCTCCATGCTGAGTGTTCCCTGGCTGTATTTCAAATGCAGGAAAGCACTAGAGGAAAACCCTAAATAATGAAAATTTTGTCAGCAAAGTGATATAGGCCAGGGGGAAGCTAAGGGTCAACCAAAAGTGAAAAGTAGAATGATTAATACAAGAAAGAAACATGGGTTTTGAGCCACAAACCAGATTGTATTTGGTTCCTTAAACTGTGATTAGGACAGTGGTTTACACTGCCAATTGCTGGATTTAGTTTTAGTACCTTTGTGGAGGGAGTTTTCTGAATGCAAAAGCTTTTCTCAGTGCTAGCTGTTAAGGATCAGATACTGTGGGTGTACATTACAGATCAGTTCCTAACTATCTGCAACAGACCTCTCCACCTAAATAAACAGGGAAATTCCACTTGTGGCAGGGAAGATAAATAGCAGGAAGATGCAAGCCCCACTTCCCCAGAAGGACAGTGCTGCTCATAATGTGCATGCCTTTGCTGTCAGAATCCAGCATCTTCTTGAAACCTCTTCAGGTACTTTAGTGAGGGTGTTCTCAAACAGAAATCCTCCTTTTTCCAGCTTCAGAGAAGCACTGCTTTCCACCCAGCCAGCCTGGACAGTGTTACCACTCACCTCTGGTTGTGTCTCAGCGTTGCACAGGTTTGAGACTGAGCCTGGCACTGGCTCTCAACTGGACCTGGCCTAAAGCTCTGCCCCACACACTGAATGGCTGCAGAAATGTGCCTGCTAAATTCAAAACTGGATTTATCTTTACTGTTTTGACAACAGCAGTCTTTTATAACTCTAAAAAGTGAGGATTTTTTTTTCAAGTAGAATGGGGATATATCATGCTCTGCCTAATTTATCTGAATTCAAATTATGCATTATATAAGTGAAAATATGTTGCATTTCACCAAGTTTCTTGATATAGGAATGGAAAATTTATGTCTTCTCTTAGTGCTAATATGTAACATTTCCTGTGCTTAAATGAGTTGTCTTGATATCTGGAGAGGTAAGAGTTGATAGTAGTACTAAATTCAGGAAAGCAAAACATAGCAGGGTCTGTTCTTCAGAAGAATTGAGGGGATTTGGAGCTGTAAAAAAAGTCAGCCTGGTGCAGAGCTCCCAAGCCTGGAGCACTGAACTGGACTGATTCCACTGTGTTTTGGTGCTGGCTGAAGGAATCTTTAAACTGCTAAAAGCAATTGAAAAATAATTATTAAAAAAATTAACACCCTCCCCCCCAGCACACACACACCTCGAACAAACAAAATACCAACCCCAAAGTCACGATGTAGGTTAGATGCCTGCTTTGGTGCCTACTGAGAAGAATGAGATTTTTTTCCTTGCTCTCATGAGGCCCAGCTGTGCCTTGGAGCTCTGTGCTGCCCTCCGTGAACAGCCAGAGTGAAGCACTGTGAGACAGGCACTTCTGGGATGGGTTTAGTGTCCTCTGTCCTCAGCAGAAGAAAAGAACTGCTCTGAAAACACCATCTTCCCCTACTGATCATGAAGGGGAACTCAATAATGTACCAGCATGCAGGTGTCTCTATTTTATTTATTTCAATTAGATAAGATTATTTCTGTACTCAGCAACTGGATCAAGATCACAATGGGAAGTGGGGATGGGATATAGCAGAGAGACTGGAGACCCTTATGGCTTGGACACCAGGTTGTACGTGTGTCTCCTGATTTCTTTCATTTATTTTATGTGCATGCTGCTTTTGAGGAGTAGTATGGAGTAAAACCTGGCAGGATGTGCTACCAGGGGCTCCTCCCAGGAGTGCCCAAGCACATCTGGCTTGTGGCGTGTGCCTGAGGCTGATCCTGGTGGTTCAGTTGAGCTGTGTGTGCATAAATTGTGGTTTAGAACTTGCTCCCCATGCAGAGGCAGGGATCAGTGTTTCAGGTGCTGAACTTTTCCTTTGAAATCCCTACAAGAAGGATGCATGCAATTAAGGGCAAGAGCAACCAAGCTGAGACAGATCACAAACCTGCGCACTATCTTTGAATTACCTTTGTTTTACTCAACTCCCCAAGGTGGTGTAACCAAAGCCTTTTAAAATATCATCAGACAATTCTTTAAATAGTCTGATTTTGCCACCTCCCAACAAAGGAAAAAGAGTAACTTTGAAATGCAGAATTTTAAAGATGCCTGTCTCCCTCTCTAATATCAAAGGAAAGAATAAGGGGGAGCATTGAGGCTTTTTGTCAATTGGCCCTTATTGAATCATTGCTGTTTTTGTAGGACCCACATCAAGTACAGTCCAGGTACTTTGCAGGTAGAGACATAGTGCTAAAAGGTTTAACATTTTAAATACAAGGGTCAGTCTCTTCCACCCTCTGGATATGAACTAGAAGTGGTGCTCAGTTCCTTGTTAGGAGGGAAAAACTGACTGGCAGGAAAGAGTTATCTGTCTCAAATTATCACACAAATATCTTTAAGTCTGAGCTTCATTCTAAAAGCATTCACTGGAGCCCTGTATAAGTGCTCCTGTGAGCCAGTGTTGCAGGAGCAAGTTGTTCTCAGCTGTAATAAAGCTGAAAGGAAGATGGACACCTTCTCTTGTGTGTCTTGCTGGCAATGTGCTCGAGGGTGTAGGCACAGTGCTGGGAGCACTGCCTGCACTACAGGAAGATTTATTTATTGCCAGTGCTGGAACTGCAACCAAGCCTTCCTAAAGGTGACTGATTTTTTTGTCTTTAATACGTGATACTTCAACTGAGCAGTTGTGATGTTAAGTGTGTGCTTTGCTAAATTGGGACCTTATTTCTGGAGAGGGAACTATTCTTAAGCTTTTGGTACGTGAAGAGTATTTCCCATTAGATCATAAATTATTTACATTCAGGCCTAGCAAAATCCCCTCTGATTTAGAGTGATGTATGGGAGAGTCAGACCTATAAACTTAGTTAGAATAATTCTTCTTGTAGATCTGGAAATGTTTAAACTCATTCATTTTTTTTAATAGTACTCTAAATTTAAAGAATTTAATTTTTAAAACTTGTTCTTTGTGCTCTGTCATATAACTTGACTGTCAGGGATTGGACCCATAAGCACCCACTGCAACATTTGCATCGTACCTGTTCATCATCTGAGATGGATCAGTTTGGCATGGATCTTATAGCAAGCCACAAAGAAATTGCAGGGGGACAGAGCCAAATGGTGGCTTTGGCATGGTCAAAGTGAAACCCAGATACATGACAGTGAGGACAAGGTCATTTGCCATTAATTCATTATCATTAATTAATTCCAATCTGTGTTGTTTGGCTCCATCCTGTCAAGTATTATGGGCATAATATCTTCTATGGCAAAGGGTTTTGTCTCTGAGCCTCAGCTTCTCTCAAATGAAACAGGCACATCCTTGACCTCACCATTATGGGGCTCTGAAACCCTTAGAAGGGAAATGTTGCACCCTAAAGCAAACATGCACAACCCCTCAGAGTCCTGAGCACTAACAGGAGGTGCCCTGGGTGTTACCAACCTTTGGAATTCCTCCTGGGTGTCCCCCATCCCTCACAGCTGCAGGTCATGGTTTGGAAGGAGGCAGCACTGCCTCTCCCAGGCTGTTGGCCGAACCATGGCACAGACACACAGGATGGGAGGTGTAGGCTGGAAGACCTTGAAAGAGGTGGGAATGAAAGGTGCTGTGGTTTGCTCCTGTGAAAGGTGCTGTGGTTTCTCCTGTGAAGGGTGCTGTGGTTTGCTCCTGTGCTGTGGTTTCTCCTGTGAAAGGTGCTGTGGTTTCTCCTGTGTAAGGTGCTGTGGTTTCTCCTGTGAAGGGTGCTGTGGTTTCTCCTGTGTAAGGTGCTGTGGTTTGCTCCTGTGAAAGGTGCTGGGGTTTGCTCCTGTGTAAGGTGCTGTGGTTTCTCCTGTGAAGGGTGCTGTGGTTTGGTTTGCTCCTGTGAAGGGTGCTGTGGTTTCTCCTGTGAAGGGTGCTGTGGTTTCTCCTGTGAAGGGTGCTGGGGTTTCTCCTGTGAAGGGTGCTGGGGTTTCTCCTGTGAAAGGTGCTGTGGTTTCTCCTGTGAAGGGTGCTGTGGTTTGCTCCTGTGTGCACACACAGATCGGTCGTGGTGTGTCTCTTGGGTTTCAAGGGCGTGTGGAGCTCTGCAGCTTCCAGATTGTTTGTGGTGTGAGGGCTGTGCCAAGAGCCAAAATAGGCTTTTCTGCTTGGAAAGCATCCCAATGTGGCAATACCAACATAAGGAGATGAATAATACAGTAATTCTTTATCTTGAAGGCTGAAAGGGAATTGTAAATAAAGACAGAAGTGGGAATTCATGTAGAGAGATCAAATCAAACTCACTGGAGTGTCAGTACCTCAGTTAGAGAAGAAGGTGATGAAGCAAAGACATTTTTCATTAAAGATTTCTTTTACTCAGTGACTATTCCAACATAAGTTAACAAAAAGAAAATTTAAAAATTTGTTTTCTACATCTCTACACAGTTAAGCGCATAGATGAACTACGTCTGGGTTTGAACAGTGGTGAGTGACTTTCTATGTGATCTGGATGTTTTGGGAATGTATTTTAGGCTTCTAAATCACTCCAATAATTTGCTAAATGAGACAAGCTGCACATTCCTTTTGTTTTTTTCTGGAGGACTTTCTGAGTTTTTACATCTTACAACATTTACTGTAACATCATAAAGAGGTACAGAAGGCTGCAGGAGCCTCAAAAGAGCCAGATAATTGGCAGTTTCTTGTTTCTAAGCAGTGTTTTGCTGTGACCTATCACAGATTTTGCATGTCTGATCAATAAATGGTGTTGCCCCTTCACTGAAGGGCAAAGAGTTTCCTCACCCAGGAGCTGGCAATCTGCTCTCTGTTTTGGCTTTTCCTCCAAAAGGCAGGTGCACTGAGCTTCTTCAGTGAAGAAGCAGAGGATGCTGCAGCATAAAATTTCCCCTTGACCCACCTTTCAGATGCCCAAGTTCGGACCTGAGCTCTTCCCATCCTCCCAATGACACAGATGGCAGGATGGAGCCAATCGGAAGCACTTGATAACAAAATGGCAATTCATTTTGCAATTCCTTCAGCATTCATGCTAACAATACTGGTCCTGATGGGCTCCTTGGGTATGAATGTAGCTTTCAATATGCAATTCCACAGGAATTACACCACTGCTCGGCTCTCATTAAGTCTGCTTTATTGTAAAGTGTTGCTGAGAAATCCTCCCATTACTGATACAGGACAACTGCTTTGCTTCAAAGAACTGCCTGATTTCCAAAAGCTCCTGTGTGTGTATCTGCAGGGTTTTTTTAATAGTCTCTTTACAGTGCATTATCTCACTTTGTTTATATATTGGACGATAATGTGATGTGTTTAAGTATGTAAATTGCCATAATGTGAGGAAATGAGATGTTAAAAATAGCTATGGAGTGCTGAAGAGAGCAGGGTGGGGTAAGATGGCCAGTGTGGGAGGAGATGCTTTTGGATACAGGATTTTACTCTCTATCTTTTTAGGAAAGGTAAATCCTCCCAGAAGTTAAACAAAAAAAATCCACCCCCTAAAAAAACCAGACAAAACCCCCAAACAAACAAATCTGGTTACAAGGCACCACCTTCTGCAGTAAAACAGGTTTTATCTTCTCACTGTGGGGGAAAAAATCTCATGTTTTAAAAACACCCCGTGTCTGCTGGTCTGTAACAAGGATAACCACTGCCCTCACCCCCAGCAGCACCCTAATCCACTCCCTAGAGAAGTAACTGGCACCCATTTTCTCCATCCACATAATTTAAGCCAGAAGTTACCAATCCTCAACTGAGCCTTGAAGGGAGGCACTGATTCACCTGCCATACCCACACTTTGTCCATTGTTGATAGCACCAAGCCTTAAAGCCCTGGACCTGTGGCTAAACTACACGCAGTGCACCTTGGAGAGTACAAGCTCAGCTCCTGACTCTATTAAACTCCACTTTTAGAGTCTATGTCCACTCATTCCGTCTGCTCCTTTCAAAAGCTCTGGGCAAAAGTTGTTGTATTGAGTAATGAGGTGATTTAAATAACATGATTCTTGTGGAAGGAATTTGAAGAGGACTTAGAAAAGGCAAAGAATTCATTAAATTGTGTTTGGGTGAGTAACAGTTTGATGCCAAACTAGTGAAAACAACAACAAAAATAATTTTCCTCACTGTCCTCACTGCCATAGGAAGTGATGGGACCTTTTATGCCCATCCATACCTCATGTTCAACACCTAAACCCCCAAGTTTGTTTACTTGACTTTGTCTCATTAGTCACTTTCCCTGTAGTTGCCTGTGGAGTCTGAGGAGTTTTATTCTTTTAATCATGTGCTGGAACTCCTCTTTGCACAGATGATCTCCAACACTGGTGCAGAAAGTGCCCACCACTCACACCTCCCTTGCCCCTTCCCTCTTTTCCTGGTTCCTTTGTTGCATGGCAGGGTAACAAGGGACAGGCAGGGCCTGGCAGTGGGGCTGGTCAGTGCTGCCAGGCTCTCATGCAGAGGCAGCCCCTGTCCAGGACCCCCCAAACATCACCTTCAGAGATGCTGTGAATGTCCCTTAACTCTCTCAGCCATGGGGCTGTGCCTGCTGTCTCTGCTGGAGCCTCCCATGATTTCACAGAAGAGCAAAGCTGTTCCCATAGGAGAGAACCTCCCAGCTGCAGATTTGGCAGTGGCATGGTGGTAACTGATGGGTATTCAAGCCATGAGGCTGTGCTTGGACTCCTGTGCACTTGTTTTAGAGTGGGAAGCATCTGTACCCAGCCTGCAGCCCCAGAGGATTGGCATGAGAGCCCTGATCATCAAAACACACCGGCAGTGTGGCATTAAAATAGTTTCTACTGAAGGGTTCTCTCCCACCTCTTGGGATTTGCCTGCCACACCAAACCCTGCTCCATCCAGCTGGGAGGAGGGCTGGGGATGGACATGGCAGAGACAGCGAGGTCCCCGTGTGCCACTGCTGGGCTGCTGATTACCATATTAATGTGCAGTGTCCCAACTGAGTGCTGGGCAAAGGACAGTACATCTTTAATTGGGAATATAAAGGACTGCTCATGGCCCAGCTTGAACTGGGAGGATTTATGTCTCTCCCCCTAGATGGGATTGAAGGGAATGGTATGATTCACTGAGCGGTGTGCACGTCTCCTGATTTACTGCCCATCATTTACATTCCACTAAAGTCAATCAGTGCAGAAGGTCATTCCCAACCTGAATTTTTCACGTTAAATCTTTTCTGTCCCAGACTTACAGCAAGGCCAGGAAAGACTCTTGGCAACTCAAGCTGGTTTTGAGGTTGTTAATTTTAATTCTCTGATTAGGAGAAAGGAGACTGTAAAAACAAAAGAAAGCCAGAAAATGCCTGTGTGCCCATTGACAGAGTCTGTACATGTGATAAACTCAGCAGACTCAACAAATGGCTGGTTCCCTTCTATTAAATCTGTACTTGCATGTTTCTCATGATGCTGATTAATTCCTTATGCTCTGGGTCAGCAAAGATAGTTCTGCCAGCCCTGCCTGAATCATGCATTTGGTTGTTTGCCTGAAAGTTTAGAAGTGGTGGGAAGTTTGGATAATTAGAAGTATCTAAACTTCCCACCCCCAAATGGTGCTTTGAACACCAGGAACCTGAACATACTCCTCAGCACACTGAAGCGATTCTAACATTTTTATTAAGAATCATCTGCCAATGAGTTATGAATCTACTCTCAGTATACTGGCAAATTGTCATAGAAAATTAGGACCAGACCTATAGAATGTGCAGTCTGATTCCCAAATCACGAGAGCAACTCAACCTGCAAGCTTGGAAATGGCTTTAAAATAGTTTTATGCAACCAAACATGATGCCTGTTGATTTGCTTGTGTGATATTCTGACATTGCATGGGTTTTGACAAGACCACGTTAAGCCCTGAATTCTCAGTCAAACAATTTATTATAAAATGCTCATAGTAGATGGTGTTTGGTTTTGTAAGATTCTGAATATATAGGAGCTAAATTCATAGAATCATAGAACTATTTGGGTTGGAAAAGATATTTGAGGGTCCATCTAATCCAACCATTAATGTAACATTGCCAAGATCACCACTTTGCAGTACCTCCAGGCATGGTGACTCAAGCACTTTGCTGGGCAGCCTATTCCAGTGTTTCAACTGTGATCTGTTGGCTTAATTCTACTTATAATCTGGCTCTGTACAAATAACACAAAATAATATCAACATCAGTCTGAATTAGAAAGTGAAATTTCAATTGATGAATATATAGATAAAAGTACTCTTATGGCATAAAAATACTCAACGATGGACCATTGTTTGTTATGGAAGAGCAAGTAATTTGAAACTTAGGCTTTATAAAGTAGTTTGTGATATTTAAAGAGGGAATCTTTATTAAAAGAAAAATCTCAACTTCTTTAGCTGTTCTTTTTAAGTTTTGAAATTTTGGTAAATGATTCATCAAATCTATGGCTGGTGATCTCTCAGTAAAGGAAGCAATGAGTCTGTGTATTCCTGGTCAGTTGGTGATGTAGAGCCTGTGCTGCATCCTAGAAAAAAAACTCCTGATGAAGTCATGTAATTCACTCATAAAATGCAAGTTCAGTAATTATGTGTAAAAGCACTAAATAATAGTTTTAAAAATAAGTTACATCAGGCTTGTGTAGGTTGGTCGGGGTGGGTCTGGTTTATTTAGCAAATGCTATGGTTTGACTTCCATGGGATTATAGAAGTATGTGACTTTTAAGGGTATAATTGGCTTTCTTCATTGGGATGTGCTGGAGGAGAGCTCACTGTCCTGATTACACAGCCTTCCTGATTAACTCCTGAGAGCAGCTTATTGCTGACCTAAGGCACTTAAACACTTCAGGGGATTATTGCAGCTTAACTGTGTTAGGGTCTTCTTAAAGTCTTTACTGACATCCCTAAACTGTTTAGAGCTCCAGAGCTCGTTAGAATTGTACCTGGACAATAAATAGCCATTGAGCAGACCATGAAATGTGAGCAAACCAGAAGTGTGCAGGTACCTGTGAGAGCAGGTTGCTTTTTGAAGTGGTGTAGCTGCACTGCAACACTGGTGAGAAGTCTCAGAGAGGATCTTTCGTATCTCTTAATCAGAATTTGAGTTAAAGTGTTATTGGTCCGTGTTCCATCTGATGTTCAGTGTGTGATGCTGCTGCTGCTCCACAGAAGCAGCTCTGGTTCTTCTCTTAGGCTGGCTGTGATATCCTGACTTCCTGGAAGTACCTCTGGGTTTGTGGCAGCAGCTGATGTTGTTGAAGCTGTGTAAAATTGTCTCTGTGGTTTCTTAATGTCTCTACCAAATTGCTCAAATTCTGAGCATCACTTAACAGCAGCAAAAAAGGTGATGTTTCTCCACAATCCCTGACAATCTTTTTTGATGATTGTTCATATTTTAGTTTTCCTCAAAGGGTTTCCTGGTGGTGGGATAAGGTTCTCCTGGGCTTGGAGGGAGAAGGTTATATTGGCCACAGGGACTGCAGACCACATCTACCATGGGTGAGGGTCCTGTGGGTCCCTCTCCAGGCCTTGTTCTCAGCTCCTTGTTCCATCTTTCTGTTGGATTCAGGGTATTCTCAAGGTCTTAGCAGATCACTAATAATTAAACTTCCCTGGCCTAACGTTATGCATATTTTATATATAAAATTGAATTATTTGTACTTTTTTAATGTGAGTATAATTATGTGTCTTGGCTGTGGGAAGGGTTGCCCTTTTTCTCTCTTCTGTGTGGGGATTTTTCACATTTGCATAGAATCTCTTAGTCAAGTAGAAGCTAATTCATCAGGCCAGTGTTATGTGCTGCACTAATGCAATTTGTCTCTTTGAGGAGACTGAAGACAAGACTGCTCTTGTTGCTGGGGGTCACTGGAGATCTTGTACAGTTAGCATAAAAATCCATTCAGAACAAAACTCATACTTAGATTTTATTTAATTTTTATCTCCCTAGATTGCCTATGACTATCTAGTTTTCATTTATAGAATAAAATAAACAAATCCCACTGCCGATGTTTACACAGAGTGCCTGGGTCTTGCTGGCCTAAGCATAATTATAACCAAGCTATGCTTGTGTTTTGTCTATTTTGAGCCCAATCTGTTTTTGTCAGGGGCTGTGCTCTCTCATTTATTTGTACATATAAAAATGCTTTTGCACAGTAGTCTTAACTATTTAGGTAGCAACACCCTGTTTCTTCTCCATATAAATTTTTCTGTGGACCATCCTAGTCCAGGATCCATCAGTTTCTTTGCAGAAGATATAAATATTATTTTGTAATTACATGCAACCATGATCTCAAAGCCTTTATTCCATTTGGATAATGATTGTAACCTGAGCCAACCCACACTCTATGTGTTTTTTGTTATCTCTGTGTGTGAAAGATGAGAGAAATATAAAGATCATGAAATATTAAAACTGGAAGGTAAAGTAGTAAAAAGAATCCTAGACTTTTATCTCAGTGAAACTAATGCTAATTTATTTTTCAAGCTATTGTAACAAGCCTATATAAAGAATTTGAAAGTGAAAGTAGATCTGTACTGAAGTAGTTGCCTGTAATTTATCTAAGCACAGGTATGTACAGACTACAAATCCTTTGGTGTTTTTGAAAACCGTAAGATTATTAAGAAACATGTTAGCATTTCCTGTCAAAATGAAGTAGTTATGGGTTGCAATTTCTATTTTTATTCTTGTGCTGTGTTTCATTTTGATTCTGTGCCAACAGGCTTCCAAAAATCTGGAAGTGTTGTAGTGATCTTCATTATTTGGTAATTTCTGCTGCATAAATATACTCACATCTTTCACCCACAATAAAATTCATGCAGCTGAAGGACTGAAAAGACAAATTAGAAAACAGTTTTTCCCCTGGATGAATGTGGAGGTGCTGAAGATATTTTCAGTCTCACTTATTCACCTTGAGTGCCTGTGGTGCTGCAAGGGTTGCGTGGCCACTTAGCTGAAGTGTTGGAGTGGATGAAGGTCCTGATGTCACCTGGGAATGGTGACATCGGGCATCAAATGGCTGTGCCCAAATGCTGTCTTGACTTTTCTTGGCTCTGCACACATCAGGAACCCCAAAGACAGTGGACCCTCCACAGCGACATCAAGGACATCACAAATCTCTTTAGAAAGTTGTTTCTCCACCGATTCAGCCCACAGTGTGAACTAAAAAGGAAACTTCTATGAAATATGCATTCACATGAGAACTGTTATTTGATCCTGAATTACTTCATAATGTCAATTTTTGAGTACTATTGTAAGGAGAAAAGTGTAATCTTTAAGAATCAGCGTTAATTTGCCGTTATTAACATGGTCCCCCTTTTAGGATGATTCTGGAATGAAGCACCTCCTTTTCTCCTCATCAAAAGTGCAAAGTGTGTATGAAGTGAGCTATTTTGAGGTTAGTTATGGATTAAAATTCAGAAGGGTGGTTATTAGCTTTTTGATATTTTCTTGGAAGTTGACGCTGTTCTTCCCCATTCCCCTTCCCTGAAGGTTGTAGAGAATGCTGTGCTTAGCAGAATAATAAAAATAAAATAAACACCTGCCCTCAGATTAGTTCTATGATTGGTACTGCAGCAAAATGGGGGGGAAGAAATCCTATCAAAATGCTCTTTAATCTGTCAGATGTGCAAGTTTGAGACAAAAAGCAGAAATGTGGTCTGTATGGTCAGTTTACACAGGGTGTCTGTTATGAAACTTGAGTTCTTTTTTGAGAAACACTGGATAACCATTAGTTCTCAAGGGATTTGGTAGATCTTCACATGGATGCAAACTTGCAAAAGGTGTTCTGGGAGGATGTCATATGTATGGAAGGACAGATCCACAACTCTTTGGACCTGTACATCTGTTCTTCAGTTCTGCAAAGTGGGAACAATGACATAGTCGTGTTCCACAGAGCGGTGGTAGGTTTTGAGGCACTTTCAAGTATTTAGGGACAGAAAATTCTCATGAAATGAATCAAAACAGAGGTAAAATAATTGTAAACATTAATGAGACCAAATATACTTTAAAAGTATTGTTCAGCTAAGAAAGTGCAAATATTTTGCTGTGGAGTGCTGGACCCTGGAACTGCTGTGTAAGAGAGTATTTAGCTATGTCTTTGGTTTATGGGTCAAGACCACCCAGTGAGCTGCTGGTAAGTGGGGAATGAGTTGCAGAGGTCTCGTTTCTGAAGGCTGTATTATACTTTGCCTTGTCTCTTTGTGGTCACCTATACTTGTGTAAATAGAGTAATGACCTACATCCTCTTTGCAGAGGAGTAATGGGACAGGATGCAAGCAGCAAAGAATTGGTCCCTCTATGTCCCACTCCAGACAACTCCCTTCTGGCCATGCCCGCTCCACAAGGACAATGTTTTCCTTTATTTGCCTTTCCTTATGTCAGTCTCTCATGTTTCTCCATTTTCTGTGTGTTGCAGCAGACCAGTGTGAACAGCTGTAACCACAGGGAAAGTATAAAGCCAGCTATTACTGTCAACTGCAGTCTCAGATCTGACCACACCACTTTCCTAGGTATGTCAGGAAATCCACCTTGGGTTTAAACAGAGCTCTAGGGTTGGCATTCCAGTGCAATTCAGCTTGGATATTTCTCAGGACATGGGAAGAGCACGTGCTATGTTGACTGCAGCAGAGAGTGCCAAAAAAGGGCAACCAGACCACCTTACTGGCACAGGGAGCAATTGCAGTTTGAGTAATGATTTCTCTTATTGCATTAGAAAAGACACTACTAGGGATGCATCCAATCAGGGATAAAACCTCAGGGAAATTGTCTAAAACCAGCATATCTTTTCTTTGGAATTGGCTCCATTTTTGTTTAGGTACAAGATTTCTTGAGATCAGTTTAATGTTTGGATTTTGTATCATGCACCTACTGAGTTAGACAGGAAAAACCAGAACTCCTAAGAATCTCCTTCCCAAATTTTCTCCCTCCTTTCTCACGTAGGCTCATATCACTGCCCACTTAAAATTTGTGAGCAATCTTTCCTAATGTAGGCTCCACTCTGGCAGTAAATGAATTTCCTTTTTATTCAATTTCTGTCAAACCACTTTGGTTCTCTGTGTTTTACCCATCCTCTCCCCTGTTCTGCACTTCTACATCCTCTTTAAATATCATGACTTACATTTGGCCATGGCAAGGGGCAAGTTTAATTTGTGCCATGCTCCTGTGTGTGCCAATTAATTGTCAAACTCTTGAAGCAGAATTGTCCTAATGACATGTTTCAGCTACATGTTCAAATAAAGTCACATGTTCTTGAGTGAGCAACACTGACTCTGTCAGACAGGCTTTTTTTGATTATTTCCCCCCCCCCCTTTTTTTTTTTTTTTTTTGTTTTTGTTTTTGTTTTTTGTTTTTTGGTTTGTTTTGGTTTGTTTTGGTTTTTTTTTTTTTTAAATTTTTATTTATTTATTTATTTATTGGTCTTGTTTTTGTTTTGTTTTGTTGGTTTGGTTTTGTTGGGTTTTCTTGTTTGTTTGTTTGTTTGTTTTTGGTTTTTTTGTTTTCTTTAGATGGGGACCACTTTATAATTTTATGTGGTGCAAGCACACAGTAGTCAGCTTATCCCCTTATTTGAGGGCTGTTTTTCTGTGCACCATTTTGATCCTTTATAGCATTAGTGCAAACACGTCAAGTGGAAGAGCCCTTAACAGTGAAAAATCACAGTTTGGATTGGAGCTGAATCATATAGATCAGCAGTCAGCATCCGGGGAGGATGAGGTGCTGCAGCTCAATAAGCACTGGAGGTACACATGACCCTGGCATGGGATGCCCATCCATCACTGGGTGATTGATATGAGACCCAGAGCTGCCTGGTAGAGTAAAAGACGCCCCAAGTAAAAAGATTTGAACTCTTTATGGCATGGCTCAGAATTAACGAGTCATCTCTGCTGTTTGTAAACAGCGTTTCAAGTTATGGTGTTGACATAATATAGAATGTACCAGGGAGAAGAGATCCCTGCACAGCAGCTTTAAGCCGTGTATTTCATGAGCTTGAGGTTAAAATTACAAATCAGGCTTGTAGATATTGTTCAATGTCACTTCCCCTGGCTCATCTTTATTTTGACTGAAGAACCTGAGAATATGGTGAAATATGCAAAACATGAGAGTACAAAAGCAGCATGGTGCTCTCTTGGTGTGAAGAAAGCAGAAACTGATGGATCTGGTTATGAAGAACTTTTGACTGAAATGCAGTAAAAACATGAGGGGTGGACAGCCTGGTGAGGAGTGCAAGTCTAGGGATGTAAATTCTCATCTTGGCCAGAGGGACAGGCATTTTCTCTACAAAATATGCAGAAGAATAATGTATTTCTTTAGATTTCATCTCCTTGTTGACTGCAGAACTTAAAGCAGAAAAAATCCCTGGGGGCATGAAATCTGTGCATCTCTGTATCTTTCCAGTGTGATTCAAGTCAAAATGCCAGGTTTTGCTTCATTCTGTAATTAATGAAGAGAGTGATGTGTGTGTGTCCCCATTACACCTAATTATGTCTCCAAATACAGTGGGCTAAATTAGTCATTGGTGGAGATATGCCTCTTCTTAGGCTTGGAATTTTGTTCTTGGAATTAGTTGGCCAATGTAAAGCTTTTGCCAAATCTTCTGTTTCCTGTCCTACCAAAACTCTGGGGGGCCCAAGTGTTTTGCTGTGAATACCAAACCGAGGTGAGTTGCCAGAAAAGACATCATGGGAGGTTAATATTTGTGGGAATTAAGGTACATTGCATCATTTGAGGTCAGAGGGCTGATTTCGAGATCTCGACTGGTTTTATTGGCCATAGGATCATGGCTTTGGGCACACTCCTTGCAGATAATAACCACCAATTATAAACCTTTAAATGTTGTGGGCATGAGGGGTTTTTTTCCCTTTTTTTTTTTTTTTTTCCATTTCCTATATAATTTACTTACCCAGAAAAGCTTAGCTCAAATCTCATTTACCATCTGGAAATCTGTGTGGTCCAAGCTCTTCATTGATTCATTATTGAATCCAAGAAGGCAGAAGGTAACAACGAATTCCTTGAAAACAGTATATGCAACACAGGGGCAGGGGTACAGTCCCCTTGTAGCCAGATAAAATTGATTGCCCACCTTTGCAGGCCTTCCTCAAAGAAATTAATTTTCTTTCTCTTGCCAGTTCAAAGAACTTCTAAATTGTGAAGCAACTGAATAATTTTGTAAGAAGTATGAGCCTCAGGGTTGCTAGGACTCTAGTCTGAACTTCAAGATTTCATGTGATCTGGCCTTTTCTGTCTCTTGGGGGCAACAAAAGCTGCTGGAAACTGATGCTCTTGTTCAGCCTAAGGAAAAACTCAACTCAAATGTCCTGCACTTGTTCTGATATCGCCCTTGATCAAGCCCCTCATGATGCACAGAGGTGAGGAGGGGCTTCAGTGAAGCTGGTTGCATTTATCTGTCTTTGTGCCCACATTGAGGAATGGCCAGATCAGCCTGGGTGTGTGATTCTTTATGTTCAGTTATGTGGGAGTTTGTTCAGCTGTAGCTTCTGCACTCTTCCTGTTTCCTTGATAAAATCAAGGACAAAACTGGCTTATGCTTTTCCTCTCTGTCCACCTTGTCCTTGCATGACCATGAAAGCTGAAGGAGGAGTTATAAGGCGTAACTTGATATTGATTTATTTATTTTAAAATATGACCAGGGAAGTGGATGTCCTCTTGTAGTTTATAAAAATATATTAATTAGCAATCTTGACTCATACAGAGCGTGAATAGGAAATTCACCTGTCAGCAAAGTTTGAAGAGTGCTTTAGGAACTAGTATGCCTGCAGAACATAAAGAAAAAACAGAGCTTTTTGTCAATCTGCAGGCTGAACTGTGGCAGTCCTTCCACTCCCTCCTCCCCTCAGGGTCTCACCCTTCACAAACATGGGGTTAATTGCCTTAAAATACCCACCCACACAAACTCTTCTGTGAGGGTGCCGTGCATAGGGAGAGCTGCCCTGGTGACAGAGAGCTCTGGAGCTGCTCCTGCAGAGCTCTGGATGGAGATCCATCACCAGCTGACTGATATGTGACCCACAGGTACCACATATGTTACCTAATGACCAGTCACTTAATTATAGGCTAGGTGACACGTTTATAAGGGTGAACTTTAGAGTGCTATTAGGGAATGGACAGATGAACTATACCAGTGCCCTCCGGGTAGATTTCACCCAGACTCTTCTGCCTCTGTGGACCCATTACACAGTAATTAGGATGGTTTTTAAGTAGGATGCAAGGAGTTAAATGACTAACCTTGTTATTGCTTCATTTGTCACTGTGGTAAGTGCCGCTTTGGGGGAGGTGGATTGGAAGAAAAGGAGAGAAAGAAAGAAAGAGAAGAGAACATGAGTAAAGTCTCTTCCTTCCCAAGTCCACATGTGGAGAGCAAGTTGAAGAATGAAAGTGTGGATTTTCCAAAGCTAAGACTGGAAAAATCTTTGAAGAATTTGATTTTTTGCCTTGACAATTGAAATGCCCATGAAGTGATGTCAGTTTCATAAGGGTGTATTTTTATAATGGTGTTTTTGTACTAACAATTCCCTTCATAATCCTAAGAACAAAATCTGTATCTTGTGGACATGTTTTGATTCACTGAGGTCTTTTCAGAATATCTTTTGGATGTTTGTTTTTAGTTTTTCCTATAGGAAGGAGTGGATGAACACAGAGCTGACATACAGGACCCTCCATCTCCTCTGAGCTGGGACATGACCACATCTTTAAAGCCAGTTGCTTTGCCCTCTGTCCCACGTGGTGCTGGTAGGGTTGCCTGGTGTCCATCCTCACTGATGTTGTGGCAGCTGCTGAAGTTGTTTTCTCATTGGAGTGTGGCAAAACTCCAGCCCTGCCCTTCTCATGAGCCTTTGATTTAGCAACAGGTTGAGCATGTGCTGATTTACTGCCTTTTCTCATGCACACTCAAGGCAAGGACTGCAATATCCACAATTACAGCCTGTCTTTTGCTTCTGGGTTACTGGGGAAGAATTCACCTTCTCTGCAGTCTTTGTGTTGGATGTGTCAGTTTTGGAAAAAATGTTTTTCTAATTAATTGTATGGGGATTTTGTTGCAGAGGGGAAATGAGTGGCAGTCTTCATTAATCTGGGTTTAACATCCAATTGTTCTTGAAATCTTAAATGTAGCCTTGAAGCACAGAGTTTTGTGAGTCACTTGTTGGCTATAATGCTAGCAGGTTTTTGCAGTGTTTATATGTGGAGTGGCTGCTTGAGGACAGATTTTTACCAGTGCCCTCAGTTTCCTTTCATTCCCTCAGTCGAGTCTCTTTTCAAGCAGGAATAGTTAGAGGAAAAAGCTGCAGGGAGGATTTCCCTTGTTCTTTAGGAGATAATAATTGCTGAAGGGTATTGCTAATTGAAGGGAAGGAGATAAGTTTGAACTTCTCAACCTGAGCTTTGCCCCAGCTGGCTGGAAGCCAGCTCTGATCCAGGAGCAGGGGAGGTGGTTTAACCAGTGATGTGGAAGAGCTAACATGTCCTGCTAGGATAAATGCAAGTGAGCTGGATGTAAAGATAACTTTTTGTAGAGCTTTATATGGTCCAGTTGATTGATCAAGGGGAACACAGTTAGGCCCCTACTGCACCTGTGCTGCAATGTACCTAATTTTCTTGAAAAGCTGAGGCCTTGGAGGTATTAAATGTTTGATTAAATTGGCCACAACCTTAATTCAATGCAGTGGGGCTCTTGTCTCTTCAGGATCAGCCTTATGGCAGAGAAAAATGTGATCACTGATACCAAAACCTGTGAAAGTTGGTATTATTTCTTCACTTAATTGTGGCAGTGATTACTGCTAGCATTTAAAGGCTTCAGAAACATTTGAAGATTCTTTGTCCTTTACTGCTTCTAACCTTTCTTTATGAAAATGGTAGGGAAGGAATTAAATGTTAAAAAAATATTTTAGGAGTTCTTCCCTCCCTCAAAACCCCCCCTGAAAACCAAACCATGTAGAAATACCTGGCTCAGACCAGGCAGATGGAAAACACATGGAGATCTCAGTCAGGTTTTGTTCACCAGGACATCAAGGCAGACATGGATTCTCTCCCTCCTCCACCCTTTAATATGCAGTTACTAGGTACAGTATATTTTTTCTTTAAATTGTCTTTTCAGCCCATCTAAAGGAGCAGGGATGTACCTAGGAGCTCCAGCTGTTCAAAGTATTTGGTGATGACTACCAAAGTGTTGTTTTATTTCAATTTGCTTTCCTCTTTCCTTGGGGTATTTTAGTATGGGATTTAGACACCCAGCCATAGAGCCTGCTGCTGTTTTTGTCAGCTGATGCCAGACTGCCTGGCCTACAGCTTTTACATCAAAGCACCATGAGTTTGCTGTGGGTTCCATTTCATCTGTGCATCCCACAGCCCACCTTTGTCAAGTGGAAATGGTGGATCCTTTATTGGAAAACAGAGTTTACCACAAAACATCACCATGAAGTAGCCAGGTTGTGCATGCCTGGGCTGCCACAGCAGCTGAATGTTCAGCTGGCAGGGTGAAATTTCAGTTTGTTTAAATAAATGTAATAGAAACAGTTGAAGGAAGATTGACACGTACCTCACCTCCCAGCTTTTTTTTCAGGATAGTTTTATCAATGTGCTGGTGGCAAAGCAGAGCTGCTGTGAGTTTCATGAAGCTCCTGTGTTCAGCTGAGTTCTAAGGGCTCAGCTCTGGAATGATGAACATCAGTAGCTCAGCTTTATGGAGAGATGGTTTTGTAATCACCTTCACTCTCTGTGCTTGCTTTTTAACTAGCCTCCCCTGAATATGTTTCATATTTTATTTCTGTTTCCTTAAAATATGAACTTTTTTTGCCCTGTGAAAGACTGTTCATGGAATACTGACCTAATTCTGAGCTCAAGTAATCACACTTTAAATTCATTCTAAGATTTTCACAGTGTCCTTACTAGAACCTTTGGCAGCTCTTCCCATTTTGGCTTTTTTGTGTTCAGATTCTACCTTTTATACTGGGAAATCTGCAGAGAGAGAAACCCTTTCAGAGCTGAGATCAAAGGGAGCACAGTCTGAATGCCACTGCTGTCTGCCTTCAAACAAACAAACAGCACATGACCCCCCACACAAGCAAACCAACCAAGCTCTCATGGCAGTGGAACTCAAATCACTTTATCCGTGGGGAAATACTGTAAGATCTTGGAGTGACTGCCTCCCTTGCAATGTGTAGTTGGACCTGGTGTTATCCTCTACGGCTGCTCTCTCACCCATAGTGGCTACCCTGCAGCTCATTCCCAGAGCAGTCTGACACTGGAGTGTCCAAGTTGCTCTTCTAGCTGCCCTTGACCTCAGAATACCAATATTTCCAGCTTTAGGATGAAGATCCAGCATGGCAGTGTGATTTTTGGGCAGCAAAATGCACCTGGGGCAGGGCGTTGGGAGGTGAATGACCCATACTGGAGGTCTGGTGATGAATCTCCACTTTGTGTCTCTTGTGGTCAAGGCACCAGTGCCTCCCAGCACAGGGTGACCACATCCAGTGACCTGTTTGTAGGGAAGCTCCTTTCTCTGGGAGAAGGGAGAGAGAGCTGTGCTGTGCTCTGGACCACATCTGCCCACAGCTGTTCAGCAGGTTCCACCTGCCCCACCCTGAGTCCCCTGGAGCAAGGTGTCAGCTGATGAAAAATCCCCAAAATTAGTTGATTTCCCTGAATTCCTGTCAGTGAAAGGAGACTGGGGATTGCAGGCTCCAGAGACTGCCTTTGAGGGTGGTTAGAGCAGTATTACACTGTCCATTGGCAGGTGTGGATCAAACAGGTAACACCAGGTTTCTGATAAATATCCTGTGGCATGACATGATTGATTTCAACTGTCAGCTGTGATTAGGTGACTCTTGGGAGCTTTTGCTGTAAGAGAATCTCAGTCTTAGATATATAAAAACTGGTTTCTTAAGGGCTATAATGTAACTTTTTAAAAAGATTTCTTTTTTTTCATCCTGAAGTGAATTCAGGAGCACATTGGACCAATTTTCTCATAGAAAATACTGAGAAAGAAATAATTAAGAAGTTGTTGGAAAACTTCAGTTTCTGGTTGAAAAAGTAAAAACTCTTTCAGTCACAGCAAAATACCAAAAAAAAAAAGTTTATGTGTTGGTCTTTTATGTGTTGTGATTTTGCAACATCATTGTATTCCCTATCATCATTCCCAAAATAACATTGAGTTCTCCAACAACTTCTAGGTAGAAATATTTCCAAAAGTCTTACAAGCTTTTGAGAGTAACTGTCATTGAAGATTTTTTCCAAAAAAAATCAATGATGACATTTTTTGAAAAGTGTCCATCTTCAAATTAAAAACATGTTAAACTTGATGTCACAGATGATTTAACATGAACAAATAATTTTAAAGAATAATAATTTTGCCTGAAAAGATTTTGACCATTGAAAAGCCATAACTTCTCTTATACTTGAATCTTGTTTTGATATATTTAACAAAACAGCGGGGAATTTCAAATTTCTGCCATCAGAGTGGACTCTTTACAGACATTCAAAATAAAATTCAAGATTTCTCATGGCAGAAGGTTTTCATTTTATGTTTGGAATGTGTGAAATGATTTTACTTTCGCCCGTAGCCCTAACCTTAGAGAAGGTGGGGGTGCCCAAAGTCCAGGTGAAACCACCTGGGGTAACTGATACTTCTAAAACTCTTTTTGCTGCACATACAGGGAAGCTGATGGCCATTAATGAACTTGGCAAAACAATTAGTAACAACCTTCCAGGCTGAACTTTTTGCTGAGTGCTGCGTATCCCTCAGCTGTTTGAAACACTTCCACATTCCGAGGCTGGATTCAACCTTAAGAATTATATAGCTTACCTTATACCAGCATCTACAAAGTAATTAAAGTAGATTTTATTTTTCTGCTGGAAAGGTGAGTGGGATGGGAACAGAAGCAGGAGGGAGGGCACACTGCAGCCCTGCAGCTGCTGGGGTGGCTCTATGCAAGTGTGGAGAAACCCAAACCACGCAGCACCACCAGGAAATTCCATGGCTGAGTTGGAAGCTGGTACCCAGGATCCTTGGGGTCGGGAAATTAATTTCAGATGACTCTGAAATTTGCCTCCTAGATAAATAGTCCAAGTGTTCTGAAATGAGCGTGTAATTTAAAACAGCGCGGGGTATTCGGGGAATTGGAAGCCAAAAAAATAGTTGGGGTGTGGGTGGAGAAAAAACGCAATTCAAAACTGTGAGTTAATGAAGAAAATGAAGGACTAAAGTGTTGACAGGAAAATTCAGGCAGTTATCAAGTCCAAGGGTGTCAATGAAATAATTGAAAGCATACAGGATGAAATGGCTGTGATGGATGTGGGGTTGCCCTACCTGCCCTGTGCTGCTTTTAAATAACAACATCAACCTCAGGGTTTGGACTGGGCCAGGACTCACAGGACTCTTGTACTGGCCTTTCTTTCATTATTTCAGCCAGAGCACTTCATTACTGAGGCCAGGCTTCAGTGATGGCCTGGGAAGCAAAGCCCTGTTTAACCTCCTGCTGCCTCCTGATCAAGGGGTGCTGCCTTGAGGGAGGGAGAGGAGGGTGGGTGAGAAGTGGCAGAGAGCTGGAGAGGGAAGCCTGTTGCCCAGAGGGAGGTGTGTTACTGTCCCTGCTCTGCTCTAATTCATTGGAGAAGGTGCCTTTCCCATCTCTTTTTCTTGGGACCAAGTCCTGCATATCCCCAGCTCTGCAGGAAGTTGATGGCTACTACTTTCCATGTTTGTTTTTAATGTACTTCATGAATGTATCAAATCTTATTGTCTCATCACTGGCTTTTGAACCTCCTGAGATGGGAAGGCTGCTGGACCTCAGTTCCATCTCAGCACTTCCCACCTGTGGGGACTGAGCCAGGATGAGCACTGGTGCCAGTGCAGGAGGGTGTGGAATAAATTCCAGCCAGGAATGAGTGGAATAGGAAAACTTGGCCCTGAGGATGGGTTTGGGAGATGCTGAGTGGGTCCCAGTAAGATCCAGCTCCATGATTCTTGCACCTGTCATACAAAGGAACTTGTCCTGTGTGCTGTTACCTGCTTGATAGGTACTCTCAGCAAAATTAATTTCTACTCTAACTGTGAATTCCAAGAAGGAAAATAAATTTGTATTCAAACTTAAAGGCATTTAGGGAAAAAGCAAATGTTTGGAAGCACCTAGAAAAACCTTGCTTTTGAGTAAAGTCGAATGCATAGCTTTAACCTCTGCTGTAGATCATCTCACCCCTCTGGGGTTTGAACTTTTATCAATTTCTGAAAATGAGCTTCAAGTCTGTTCTGTATTGATCATCTGCCCCATGTCAATAATAGCTGTTGTGAAGGTGAGCCTTGCTTGAAATTCACGTTAATGGTATTCATGGAGCAAGGAGAGAGGGAATGTGTGTGCACATTTAGAGATTTATTTCAAATTCTCCAGTTAAAATCTTTAAAGAGTAGTGGGTTGAACATTATTTATGGTGTTGCTGTTCCTCAGGCCTTTGATCCTCTAGATATGCTACTCAAAAGCAATTTTAGGGGTTTTTTTTGAATCAAAATATCCCCAAAAATATTTCTTATATCATAATTCTGTTGAGCATCCCAGACGAAAAGGATAAAGTCACATGGAGCCTGGTTAAAATCCCTTAAAGAAAAATTTAAATCTACAGCTTTTAAGGCCCTTTCACAGGACTTTAAACACAGAGTATTAACCATTGGGTTTTAAGGAAAAGGGTTTATTTTACTTAAACAAGAAAGAAATATCCACTTCTGGAACTTTTTGGAGTTCTTATTGCTGAAAATTAAATACTTGGATTATAATAAAGTATCCATCCATTTTTCTTATTTCCCAAACAATTGTTTTTCAACGAAACCAAAAAAAGCTAGGAAAGACAATATCCACAGAATTTCTTTCCCTTCTCTCCTTACAAATTTTAAGGGAAAATGATCTTTAACCAGCATTTATTGAAATTCCATTTGAAAATAAAACATTTGCTGCCCTTCTGAGCTACTTTTTTTGCCCCTTCCAATATTGACTATTAAACCAATTATGAAGCTGTGCCACCACTCTACTTTGAGCCTTTTACAGAAGGATTCCCACAAATGTGGAGAAACCCATATTTTTGTGAGTTTTGTGATAGAATTTAATGTAGTGATCAACCAGGCTGCAATCCTGGGTTGAGGTTCTGTTAAGCATGGGATAAATGAGATTAAACCCCTTGACATGGGATGTCTGGTGTCTCACATCTCTGCCATATAGTCCATATACAGCAAAACAACCTGTGGGGTATGTGTAATTTTTTTGAACTCAAAGAAAATTTTGTAATTACTTTTCCCCTTTCTATTTTCTGAAAGCCAATAAACAAATTCTAGAGTATTTTTATTTAAATATTTATTTCATATCTCCCCCAAATGGATTTATTGTTGTTGTTGCTGCTGTTATTATTATTATTAAGAGATGAGTGCCAGTCTATTTTCTGTCCCTGAGAAAAGACATTAAAATGATGGTTTGGAGAGTGGGGAGCAATGTTTGTTAACATGTACCCGGGTACTGGTTTGACATTGACTTGTGGGAAGAGGGAGGTTGGGTGAGTTGGACAGGGATTGTCCTGAAGCGTTGGGAGTTTGTGGCAGTCTCCCATGGGATTGCTGAGCTGAAGGCAGCAAATTGTGTTTGAATTCACAGAAGGGGAATTATATGGCTACAAATACCTGTACATTTGGTATGTTATATATAATCTATTTTTATATGTTATATATAATGCATTAGAGGTTTGTATGAATATAAAAGTTTGTAAAACATCTTTGTATATATATTTATGCTCATTGATCTGCATATTACTAACAAAACCAACATTATCACCAAGTGGGGTTGAGCCCAAGTTAGGTTTTAGCTAATCTGTGAAAGGAGTTAATTAATTGTGAATCGTTTCTCCTGGAAGTCCAAGGTGGAGAGCCCTGTGGTAAGAGACGTCACCTCAGCAAATCAATGTTTCATTAGCATGTCTATGGGAGATGTCTGTTCTGCTTTGCACATAAAATGAAACAAGAGCTTTCATCTCCCTCTCTGCCTCACTCTGCCTTTGAGAGGGAGTAAGTGGCTTTGTTCATTAAACTCCAAACTTTCCCTGCTGTACATCCCCCTGTGCTTTTTCCCCCTTACTCTAAAGCTCTCAATCAATTTAAAAGGAGAGAACCTCTATTAAGGACAAGTGTCAGTTAAATGTTTATTTCCATAATGCATCTATTAAGGTATAAATAGAGGGAAATGTTGCTGCAAGGACTGGAATTTACTTTCCATATTTGTGCTCGTGAACTTTTGCATTGGAGTTTCTGCAGAAAAGTCAGGCTATTTGCAGTACTGATTTTCAGCATCAGGCAGGCTACTGAAGGCACAATTATTTGCATCTTTTAGTTTGAAGTCTGGATTTTGGCAGTGCTATTTCCTACACTTTCCAAGTTTAGTCAATAATTTCAGGGAGGAGGGCAGATGGCAACAGTGTTTATACAGGTCAGGTGATGCATCTAATGAAAATAGACTTGAAATATGTCAGATATGTTCCAAACATGAAGTAGATATTACAAGAAGGGAGTTTCAGTCTGTTCCTGCTCAGCTCTGGCTTGTTTTGAAGCCTTGCCAAATGTATTTTATGACATGCTTCTCTATCCTCAGCTGTCAGAATCTTAACAGCCCAACTCTGCACCACCTATTTTTTGGACATGATGAAATGATAGCTATTGATAGCATTATTTGTAATTATCCCACTAAACAATTAAGCAGTGGTTTGGTGTACAATCTTACAAACATCTTATTTGGCTGAACTACAGAAGTGTCTGTTTAGTCTCCTTTATGTTTGATTTTGTAGATGCAAAGCAAGGTATATCATAAAATATTTACCTACTTCAAAGTACTCCTAGTGATATTAGAATTAGGCCAGTCCACCATTACATGAATAAACTGGCTGTGACTCTGAATAGTTTGATATAATTCTTAGCAGCCACGTTTCTGACCCTTTTTGTCCATTATTCTTGTGGACTTCAGGTCATTAACCAATTATGGGTCCATTAGTAGGATATTGATATTGTATGCACTGGTGCAACTTGTCATGACTTTAAATTTTGCATTACCTGTATATTTTCTTTGAAGCCCAGTTCCTGGGTTCATCTTATTAATGAGATTCTTAGCTGCATCTTAAATAAATTCCAGACCCTCAGGGTCTCAAATGTAGATATGTAACTCAAAAGTGCCCTGGAAGATTAAAAAATAGAAAGCAAAGAGAGTGAGTCTCAAATCTTATGATTTTCAGGGCATAACTCTATTATCCTCGAATCCATTGGTTTGGCAATATTTTTCTTCTAACTGAACAAACATTAAATACCCGGGTTTGTGTCTTGGATCTGCTTTCTTTGTGCAGCACGTGTTCACTGTGCTGATAAGATAAGAGTGCTGAGAAAACTTAAGAGATCCGTTTTTTACCCCTTTCCTGTATCCTGCTTTTGGGAAAGAACTAAAAATCTCAGCCCTAGCCAGAAATTTGGCTGATACACAGCTATCTCATAGCAAGTTTTCAGAATGAAGCCCTACATATTCTCAAAAACAATTGCAAAAGAATTTCATTATTTGAAGTGCTTCACTCCTTTGTCCTTTCCACGCAAGGCTCATTTTGAATTCTTTGGCTAGGCCCATGTAAGCTGTAGAGGAAGAGCTGTTTCTCATGGAGGCAAAGACACATTTGAAATAAAGGTGTTTAAAATTATTTGGTTTTGGTTTTTAGAAACGTTGGGAACCTTCAACCTCTTTGTGCTTAGGTGTCTGCTTTGGCTTGAAATTTTTGCAGCAATGAACAGTGAAATCACCATGGTATTATGCCTTCTTCAGAAGTAACATCTTCTTCTCTTGGAGCATGTCCATTAAGAGATTCTGTACCCCGACCTCACTAAATCTGCCTGCATAGGTTTAAATTGAGTGAGAGGGATCTTAATTCACTTGCTGGTATTTACCTTCTCTTTGTATACAGTAGTTTCATAGACTGATTTCTTGATTGCCTCTTTTCTCTGGTTTTTCATCAGCGTAACCACTTTTTTGAGTAGTTGCTCCTGATTTTGTGTGACTGAATTGAACTCCTTGGACTTATCAAAGGATGCTGCAGTTGAGCCTGCTTCTCATCCAGGGGGAATTTTTCCAGTGGATTTTCCATGGAAAAGTACAATAAGTTTCTACCCCAAACAGGCACCTGCGGCTTGATGATTAGATGGAAAACTGAAGACCTTAGGCAAGATCAAAATCCCAGCACCAGGTTCTCCTCCACCTAACCCAAAAAAGGCCACGTGCTTGTTGACTGAAGCAGCTCCTCGGCTTCATTGTAACAATGTAAATTTGGAAACAAGGAGTATAATTAACCATGACTGTATTATTGGATGTGTGTGTGTGTAATGAACAAAGCAGATATTTTTGTGTATATGGCTCTACTTATTTGCCTGTGAAAACTCCCCCCCATTTTCATCAGCATATTAAGGTTAATTAAAATGAATTCTGTTTGTATTGACTGCCTTTTCACGTATGCGGAGTTTGTGCGAATCAAGTGTGTGGCCGGGGCCTTCTTCCCTATAAAATCCATAATGTTTGCTTTCAGAGCTGGGGGAAAAAGAATCAAAATTGCAGGCTGTTTGAAATTTAAATCAGAGCAATGCTGGTCAATAGTGTCAAGGTTACGGTGCCCTGGAAGGTTTTGATTGGGTGCTGCCAGGTACGTGCTGGGTGACAATGACATTAAAGGTCAGGTGAATGGAGGTTTAGGATTTCTTTTTGGTTAATGTGGGATTCCTGGATGAAAAAACTAATGGGGTAGAATCCTGGAGCAGATTTGTACAGGTTTGTGGATGGTGTTTGGCCCATGCTGAGGGAGAGCCCAGGCCCAGTGTTTGCACTCTGCTGTTGTGAGGATTCCCCAGCTGAGATTGGAGCTTTCTTATATTAGGCCCTTAACAAATACATAACAAGACACAAATGTTGTCCTGCAGAGTTTGCAGCTGTAAGGAATGGGCCTGATAGGCTGTATAAAAGGGAAGCACAGGCACAGGAATGTGGGGTGGCCTGCCAGGGGTGGTGCTGCAGGCTGTGATCATGCAGTGGATTCTCTGGAGAGCTGGAAGTCAACCCAAAATCCCAAACACAGCACCAGGACTCTGCCTGCACTCCTTGCAGCTTCTTCCTAGCTGCTGGAATTCTACCAGATGCTTTAATGATTACAGACTGAATAGACTTTTTGGGCTTTGGCTTGATCAAACAGCATTTTGTGAAACTTTATCTAAGTCCACACTGAGGCAGCAGCCATTGGCAGTGTGTGTTATTTGAGCAGGACCCCAGGATTGCCAGAGCTCTCAGGTGGGCCAGGCTGTACCTCTTCCTTACAATGAGCTCTTCAGAAAAACATTTTAAATTGCAAAAGACGTGTTTTATTGGACCACAAACTAAGAAAGTATATAGATGCTTTAAAAGCATAAATTCAGATCAAGATCCAGATTTGACTTGGGTTAAGACAGACTGAATAAATTAAGGCAATGTAAACAAATCCTACTCTCTTTGCTCTCTCATTCAGATATGTCTTCTTCAGATTTGCTCTGATTTCAGTAATTCATTTGCTTTCTGTGTGACAACAAGGTCAAGGCAGTCCTTTTTAGGTACCTATTTCAACTAATTTCATCCATCTCCCTTCCAGGACCCTGTTGTGGATCCCTCCCTGCTGCTCCCAGCTTTGCCCCTGTCTTTGCTCCTGCACATCCATGGGTCTGATTCTCTCCCTCCCTCCCTCTCTGCTCTCCAGGGACTGGGCACACTCAGTGTCTGAGGTTTGGGGTCCTTTCCCTGCCCAAGGCAGGGTTTTCTGGGACAAGGTGCCCAGCCCCAGCTTTTCAGAGCAGCATCACACACAGGCAGCCCTAAACAAACAAAGCCAGTGCTGTCTGTCCCATTTACCATTTAATTTGTCCGTGTTGGACTCATGATTAGCACAGTGGGAGGATATGGGCTGATGGCAGCTCTTGCAGCTATTGCTGCAGACTATCTGCAGGCTCAGGAGAGTACTTCTAGTGGCCTTGCTCTTGATTTATGTTCCTTTGGTTTATTCCCCAGGGAAGGAAATCTCCACAGGGTGTAAATCAGATTTTTTTTGCCTTCCTTTTTCTGCAGAGACTCTGGCTCATAATTCTTTCAAATGTAAATCTGAACATAATTCTGCAACAAGAATGGGTTCTATGGCTAATCATGTGGCTTCAGGTTTTATATCTCTCTAAAGCTTCAGGCCATTTCTGTGGAAATATACAGAACATCTTCCAAAGAATAAAATAGTAATGTCATGTACCACCCAATTGCTTTTTCATAAGCCCTTGAAAAGGTGAACATATTTTGGTTTGTTTATGTAATAATTTTATGATCTAAAAAGAAGGAAAGCAAAATGTAGGAAGAAATTTTTCCCATTAAAGCTGGCTTCTAATCTGCTTTCTTGACAAATGCAGTTGATACTGATGGTATTTTTCCATTCCTGTCTACTCCCAGGAAGACTGAATGATCTGCTTCCGTCTCTCTCTTGGCTCTGATAATGTTTTTGTACTAACATAACATAATGCCATACAATTAGAAATTATATGTTAGCTGTTAGTCATAGCCCAGTGAGTTTACATTAGACAAAAGAAATTAAATGGGAACCAGAGGAGACCTAGTAAGTGCAGTTTATGTTGCTTTTTTATACTCGGAAATATCACATTTCTATTGATGAGCATCATTTATGCCTGTATGGGGGAGACTAAAGTGCTACAGGCAAAAGAATCCCTGGTCATTTCTTCCATTTCAAATCATGCAGAGTTTGTAAATGCAAAGTTAAGAGAGTTTTTCTTCTGTCTTGGAATTGATGGGTTGCTTCAAAATTTGTATTCACGCCCTGAAATGAAATAGAATTATTTTTAGTCTTGATTGTCTGTAACACTAAATGATGCTTTGTAAATTGTTCTGTTCTAGGGAGTGAGAGGTTGTACTGTACTGAGGAATTTGATTCCTCGTGTGCTTGTCCTGGTGGAAGCCTTGCTTTGCTCAATCAGACCAGTGGCATTGCTGGTCTGGTGTTGGTTGGTTAAATTTCTGTTTTATAATTCTGCCTCCCTTGCTCCTGGATGTGTTCATAGTATACTTATCTTTCTAAAGTTGGGAAGGTTAGATTTGACTGCTCATTAAGTATATCCATGATGGCTCAAAGTAAAATAAATTATGCTATCTTTTTGGCAGAGGTTTCCAAAGTTACCATGTAGTCTTAAATTAGCTCCACCTATTTCAAGAGGACTCCCAAACTGTCTGGTTGGCTTGGAGAATCTCTGCCCTTAAATTTATCTTGTGTTTCATACTTCAGTGATATTTGTGTAAGAATAATTTGGATTAGCAGTAATTGCTGACAGAGCTTTCTTAGACTGAGATAGCGAGAGTGAGTGAGATATTTGGCTTTTTCCTTTTCTCCTCTTTACTTATTCCTGCCTTGATTTTCTTTCTTGTGAAAAATAGAAAATAGCAAATGGCTCTTCCTAACTGCAGCTTCCTTGGTTCTCAGTGTGGCTTCCAGGTATTCCATGGATCCGTGGAATCCCGGACCCAGCTGAAGTCCCTCAACTTCTTAACTTTCATCTGCATCAAAGATTGATTTTGAATTTGGTTTCAGCTGTGGGTGAAGGTTCATGTTTGTTGTTTTCATTCAAAAATATGTTATGGTCTATATTTCAGACTAAAAATTTCCTGTTAAATCTGGACTCCAAGGTGACTCCTGACCTGAAGGAAATCCTTTGAGATCCACCACATCTTCCTTGCTTTTGTTCTCAATTTTGAAAAATCTTCCTCACTTTTTGCATAGATTTCAGTTTGGTAGGGTAGGAACAGGCTGTACTTTTCTCTGAACAGCACACACTTGGAATGCCAAAAAGGTGTGGGAATTCTTCACTTGCAGAAGAATACTTATCTGTAACATTTCTCCTGGTTTTGATCCAGAATCCCTCCACACTCAATGTCTCTTGCAGTTTGCATCTGTGGCTTTTATAACCTTTTAAAGGCATAACAGTACAGGCCCATTCACTCAGATAAAGAATTATTCATATTTTATTTGGGATAGCAACAAGTATTATTTTATAGCTATGCAAGGCTTTTATAGATACCTAAGAGGGAATTTAATCCCTGAAACTCGCCTTGTCTCTGCATGAGTCTCTGCATTCTGTCAGTGCTCAGGTGTATTTGTGGGGTACCTCTTGAACTGAGCTGGGGTTCTGGTAGCACTCAAAATCACATTCTTACACAGCTACTTGGACACAACCCTCATGTCTTACTAGATGAAAATGTTTTGGCAAGGTGGTTAAGACAATGAATTTACGGATCTGGAATTCTTAAATGTAAATCTCAATCTGGACCTTAGTTAAAGGCTGTGTCCAGCTGTCCCAGTTATGGTGGCTTAGAACTGCCATCCCCACTGCTCCTTATGGAAGCTGCAGAAGCTGCTGTTGCAGACAAGGCTGATGTTGCTCTGGATGTTGCTTGCCAATATGCAATTCTTGGCAGTCTTGAAAGAAAAGACTTTGCAGCAGCTTCTGCAAGAGTATTAGGACGAAATGCACTGATCTGGCTAAGGTCTGACTGGGTAAGCATTCTGTCAGATCAAGTTCTCAATGAAATCTAAGATTAAAAAAAATCCCTATTCCTAAGTGTTTGTGCCTTCCAAAAGGACTGAGTTGTTCCATCCCAGCAGTCAGCCCATTTCACTGTAAGAAATTCACCCTTTGCAATACATATTTTTCCAGTTTTCCAACTACCTGTACATTAAGGAACCCTGTGAATAAGATCATTTGCATTTTTAGTCATGCTGCATGTAAATGAGTGGCTTCCTCCTTGTGACGGGCGGGTGAGGTACCAAAACTGTCAAGGTTGTAGATTTTGCACCAGACCGGCTCATGTGCCAAGCACGATTTCAACCCCCAGGATGCCCAGTGACAGGTCTTTAGTGGGTATTGACTGCAAACAGACTCTCTTGCCTTCATACCAAAGTATTCCTTGACCCCAAATGCCCTCTGAGCCCCACTGAAGCACAGGCACATCAGCTCAGGCTTTACAAGTTTTGTATTTTCCTCTGGAACACGGAGCTGAATTCCTGGCCCCCTTGCTGGCAAATAAAAGCACAAACAAAACAACCCCTTCCCACACTTTTACGATGAATGAGAGTCTGCTGTGGTTATGCTTTTAGGAGGAAATCAGCTCCTGAGCTGAGTGTTAAAAAGGGCTTTATGCCTTAAGTGGCAAATGCCACCCTGACAAAGGATTAGTTAAACTTTGAAGGTCGAAGTGGGGTTCGGGAGCTCTGTCTGAAGCTCCTTTTTTCATCTGAAAAAGGGACCTTCAAAGAGAAATTTCAGTACTTGACATGCAGCTTTCCCCTCTGTTCCAGCCTTGCAAACAAGGAAACAACCAATGACAACAGAGGGAAGGAAGACAAGAAAAGCATGTAAAACAGCTTGCCTTCCCTTTCATTCAGTGCTGAGCTGCTCCTCAGGGCTGGGGCTTTCTTCTGTTTATTATCATTTTATTCCTTTTGCATATTTTTTGTTTTCTGCCAGGGAGAAACTCTTGTTTTCTACAGAGAGCAGCTTGGAGGTAGGATATCTGATACGGGAGCCTCTGCGTGTGTTAACCGAGAGCCAGATTTTCAGCAGTGCTCTGTGCTCCACAGGCTGAATTTTCTCCCCTACCCACCCAGCTGCCACACAAAAATAACCAAGCCAGCCTGGTGCAGCTTCCCTTTGCGTAAAAAGAACACGAGAAGAGACCAGCAACAGGCGGAGTGAAACTGCCAAATTATTTAGAAATCTTTTCTGGCTCAGCTCTCTCTGCAGGTTGAATATTTCTCAACATGTGGCCAAAGCTGCTGTGCTGCTGGCCAAGAACATGTCAGATTTCACCAGCTAAGCAATGCAGGCTGTGGGCAGGACGTGGCTGGGAGGGCTCCAAGGAAAACTCAGGTGCTGTAGGATGTGGTAATTACTAATTCAGCAAACAGACTTCTCCAAGTCACTGCAGCATCTGTGTCCGATCTAGGGGGATGTTGGAGCACTGCTGGTGAAAAACACCAGGTAAAGGTTGGTAGGATACGTTATGGCCCCATAAAACGTTTTGGAATTATAAAGAAATACATATTGTGTGTCAGAATGGCATCAAGACCTTATAAAACTTGTTACCCTCTTTCCCCCACGCTCCCAAATTCCTCTGTAACCTGAGGCTGCAGGGGCTGAGGTGCTCTCCCTGCTTTTCAGAGATCCCAGTTCGAATTGCCCCTCTGGCATTATTCTTTCTTCCACACACATGCTCTGCCTGCCAGAGTGCATGCCACTGTGGCACGGGGCTCCTTCCTTCTTACTTTGACCAGTGATTTTTATCTCAAGACAAGAATTAACATATAGGAATGGAAAAACTATTTTATTAACATTTTCAGGTATAGCTGGAGCTGCAGGGCATAAGCTTATTTCTGGTGAAGGGAAAATGAAGCTGGAATTCAGAACCCCACATGGCTTGTGTCTGGGACCTCGTCTGGGTTTCAATTTTTGGACTTCCTTGGCTTTCAGTAAGCAAAACTTTAACTTCTAATAAAGTAATACCCTCTGTTCTACCTTTTACTGCGCAGAGTTTCTCTATAAAACATCTGATGCCTGTCTGGCTCAGACCTTCCCAGCTCCTAGAATTAGTTGGTGAAGCAGATTAGACTTCTGGAGAATGAAAGCTCTGTCTAGTGAATCGTAAATCATAAGCAGCACTTTCCTGTGCAGTGGTAAAACCTGTTTATCTCCTTACCTGGGGGAAACTGTTATCGATGTGTCTGCACACCTGTTTAAACAGCCCTGCAGTGGGGAGGACCTTGGTTAGAGAGATTTGAAACATGATTTAAATTTTGGAATAACCAGCTTTACACATGTATTATGATGTAAAATCTATGGTTTCAATAGGAGAGGGTTTTACTTGAATAAATTCTTGGTGAGGAGACCAAGAATTAACATTCACTGCCTTGGCTAACACAGGATAAAACCTGATTCAGTTGTTTTTTTGGGTTTTTTTTTCTGTTCAGGTAGAATTTGTTTTATCCCTGAGCCAGCTTATACATTTAGAAACTGTTCCTTTTGCATTTGTGGCTCTTTCTTCTACTATTAGTACTGCAGCTTGGCCAAAAAAGCGAAGTCCAAGCTCACAAAACAGAGCATCCTTGTTGATAATTTTTGCCTGCTGTTACTCAGAAATCATTCCATGGTTCAAAGTGATAGGCTTAATTTACTCCCTCTTCTGACCAGCCTTTGATAGGTTTTCAGCTGCTCTCTGAAATCAGCAGAGATGTTCTCATCATGAATGGACAAAATATATTAAATAATGAGGTTTAAGTCCTAACTTCAACACAAATCTACATAGGGAGAAGGGGAAGGAGCTAAGAAGAATGTAATTTTTTCCTGCTGGATTTTCAAAAATATTCAGGCCTATTGAGGCCAAGCAGCTATGAATTACCTTTCTTGTTGTGATTTTTTTATTTTTTTGGTCATTGAAGATGCTCAGGAAGTTTTGCAAATTGGAAATGGACTATTAGGATTTGCTGAAATGCATTTTTGACCATGACCATTTACCTGTCTCAGCACTGAACTCTGTGCATCCAAGGTTGTTTGTTTTTATTTTGAAATAAAAATGTCTAAAGAGTACACTTTTTGCAGGTACAAAAGTTCATAATGAGGATAAAAAAAGAAACCTTTTCCTTGCAGAAATATATTTCTTGCCAAGTAGGCTGAGAGAGCAGCTGAGTTCCTGCTGTATGAGGTGATCTTCAGTAGATTCTTCTCTTTTTCTACAGTGATGATTGCCTCTTATAGCTGCATCTGAATTAAACACTATCTACCAATCTCTTAAACCATGGAATTTCTTCACTGCTCCTCCAGACAGTTGTCTGGAGCTCTACAAATTTTGAATTCCGTATTTTCTTGACTTTTCCATTATTTTCTTCTCCATCCTTCTGTGCACACACACCTGTAGAGCCTTTGCACTGGGTTTGAGATGTACATCATGGTGCTTGTTTTGTGCTGTCTTGCTCTTTTGCTTTTATATTCTTCCCATCAGTGCTGGTTCTAAAGAACAGAAGTAAATAGGAAAAGTGAGGCTTGTGGGATTGAAAATCTGTATTTCGGATTTCACAGTTCCCTCAGCAAAACTCCTTGCATGTCCTCAGAGAACAGCAAAACGCTGTCCTAACTTGAGAAATGGACCTTTGTAAAGAGCTTCCAGTGTGATACAAACACAGAAACAGAAAATGGAAAGAGGCTTGAGCACCTGGAGAGAAAGATTCCAGGCTGGGCTGCTGCATTCAGGCTGCAGTGGCACGTTCTGTGCAGGGCATGTGAAAGTGTGGAAGAGTTCAATCCATGATACCTCAGTGACCCAGTCTCCTTTTCAGGTTGGTTTGGGGAGCGAGCCACAGAAAAATCTCTGCTATCTGCCTCACTGTTTGTGTATTCCCACATCCCAAATCCCCATCCCCTGCCTTTGTGCAATACCTGTGTGAGGAAAGCTGTCAGAGGGGGCTGGCTGTGGCAGTAAGCTCAGGGACAGAGATGAGGCTCCAAGGAGGAAGGGAGACTATAAATTTTGAGGGTTTTTTTAAATATAATAATTCTGGAGGGACAATATATCTGCATTGAGTGCCTGATGGGAGATGAGTGAATGACAGGATGTTGTTTTTTTCAGGCTGCTTTGGGTAATGCCTGTGTCCAACCCAAACCTGGAGTGAGCAGCTGTTTATGAGTGACTGATCCTTCGCCACTCACATCAGTTTTCATGTTTATGCTGATTTTAATGAAGATTCTTTGTCTGCTGTATGACTTTTCATTACATGTGACCTAGCAATGGCCGCATGAATTGCCTGTTATCGTTTCTGCTCTGCAAGAAGATATTTGAAATTTATATTTTCCTTCCTGTCTTGAACTTCCCCTTCTTTCTTCTATAAATATGTGTTAGTTTGGCTTCTGGGGATATTCTGTAGGACTTGCAGCCTTTCTGCTTTGCCTGGCTGACACAAAGAAGAAAAGGTAGTGTGAATGCTAATGGAATATTTTTGGAAAGTGACTGAAATGAAGTTGTGTTTATAGATAAAAGCCACTTTTGTTTCTTCCAAGGCCTGTTCTCAGAGATCCCTAGCACTAAGATCTAAGGTTTTAGTCATGGAACTGATTTGATGAAGGAAATTTAGAACTCATTTATATATTTTATGTATTCTACTGATGAAATGGGTGAGGAGCCTCAGCCTATAAAGCCCTCTAAAGTATCCCAGCATGTTGTGCCTTCAAGATGTGTTTCTGCAGCCTTCCCCTGTCCTCCTGTATCTTCTGTGCATGAATAAAATAAATCCCTAATGGTCCTGGTTGCCTTCTTGGCTCTGTTCTTTAGGTGCCTCGACTGGGCTTTCAATCTCCATAGTCACTTTATTGAAAGACAGCAGGAATCTTCTGGGATGGCCTCCAAGATGTTCCTTTGAAAGATGAAATGTAGCCACTAATAAGCCATTCCGTGTCTTTCTCCCCCCACTCTGTCCCGGGCAGGAAGCTCTTTGGCTTCATATTTGCACTCCTATGAAAAGTTGGAGATGTACTGTCTCTTTTATTGGAAATAAATTAAAAATATAAAAAATGTAATGGAAGAGACTTGACCTGTGAAAATCCTTCCTTCCTTCCCATTTCCCATGTCTCCATTCAGGCATGCTCCTGTAACCTCAGGCTCTAAATATGGTCACCAAAAAAGGGGAAAAAGAAGAGTGGGGGAAATTTTGTTGGTTTTTTTTTTTTTTCCCCTGCCCAACACCTGGACCTCCCCAGAGGGACTTCCTGTCAGCTGCAGCCTTTGAGGCTGACCTAAGCTGGGTTTGTTTTGCTTTGAACCAGAGCTGCCCCATTTGGACATGCATTTCACATGTCCCAGGAGCTCTTTACCTCCACCCTCCCTCTCCCCGGTGTCTCGATGTTCAGTTCCTGTGCAGCCCCATGGGGAGACGTTTCGGGTGGGGAGCCCTGATCTTGTTTGAAGGGGTGGGAATGCCAGGCATTCCTGACTGGGCTTCCATGCCCTGAGTGAGTCCCAGAGGCTCCATGCTGACATCTCCCTCCATGGGTCCCTCCTGTCCTCGCGTCGCTCCCGGCACCGAGCGCCGGCTGCTGCCTCTGCCGCGAGCGCAACAGGGCTCTGAAGAGTACCCAGGCAGCCAAAAATAACAGCAATAAAAATAAAGACATTATTAAAGCCAGATACGACCCATCTGAAGTCACAGCGAGTGTAACATGACTCAGTCAAATCCCCAGGACAGTTGGAGACAGAAAGGGAAGGAGAGAGGAAAATCTCTATCTGTTTAAAGTTCTGGGCCCCAAACTCCTTACAAGTCGGCTTTGATAATTCATCAGACGACCACAAAAAAGAATGCCTCCCCCGCTCCAGATGCAACCGTGTCTTGTCCCAGCCTCTTTTTCCACAGCCTGTGAATCTCACCACATCAAGGGGAAAAGAAAATACGTTTGAAAGTTCTCCTTATTTAGGTTGGGTAGGTTTGAAATATCCTCCAAAGGCAAACGTGTGTGTGTGTGACTGGAGGCACGCGTGTGTGAGGATACAGACATGTCAAGTTATACTTGGGAGAAGGGAAAAATATTGGAAAAAAGCAGAATTTGCAGTTCACACCCAATGCTGTTGGAGAAAGAGGAGGCTGTGAGCCTCTATTGTGACACGGTTAAGCTAGTTAGAGAAATTAACCCAAAAGCCTACACCAGAGAGTGTAGTGTGGGATGGGTAACTGCACCCTCACCCCATCAGTTGCCTTGGATGTAAAAGAGAATAACTCAGAGTTCAGGCAGTGCTTCACAAAAGAATAAACTCTCCTGGATGTGTGTTTGGGTGCTGATGGGACATTTGCTGGAAAGCAGATCGATGCTCCAGGGTGAAACAGGAATGGAGGAGAAATGCAGGATCAGGCAGTGCTGGTTGTTCTGTGCTGTCAGGGGCAGAGATTAATTTCTCACGGCTGTTGTTGTGTTTGAGGTCTGGAGGGGGTACCCTGAAAGAAGAGTTCCCCACACTGTTTGGGAGAGTGGCTTTGACTAATGGACTCACAGCAAAGGGACCAACCAAGAGAACTTGGATCTGATTTCAGTATCACACAGTGTGTGTGTTTTGTTCTCGGATTTTTGCTGGGGCCAACTCCGATATAAACAGATGGACTTCAAAGTAGTTGATCTGAATAAAAACTTACATAATATTTTAATGGTTCAAGTCTTTGGGGACTGTAAAACTAGATTGAAAATCTCAGAAGGAATTTATTTATGTTTTTTTGGACCAGGCAGAGAGACAAGAAATAGATCTGGTTCTGTTTTTTTGGTTGATTGGTTTGTTTGTTTGTTTTTCATCATCCTGGGACTTCAAGATACTTTTGCATTTCTTACAATGGAAGATAAGCTGCTTTTTAAATGAAATTATTATCTAATTTTTAAAAATAGTATTTTTTCCCTTGGGAACTTTGGTTTTTCAAGGCTGGATACACCTTTCTTTACTCTTTTTGTTTTTCAATACAAAGGAATCATGGCTTGCTGCTGGATTTAATATTTGTCAGGTTTTTATTATTATCTTTTTAAATTTAATTTTATCCATTTTGAAAATGAAGGTCTTTAGAAACAGTCATGTGATAAAAATGAAATGTAAGAAAAAATGTGTGAATTCAGAGGAAAATTGCAACATCTGCAGTGTTCTAAATGGGGGTGTTCTTTTCCTTTCCTTTTCCCCTATGACCTCTTTGTTTCTATGAATTGTCTCCTTTTGCCTTTCTTTTAGGAAAGGTTAATGAGAATTTCCCTTGTGAGTGTGAGAAGTTACCTGTGGTAACCCTGTGGTAACCCTGTGGTTCTGCTCCTGGCTGAAATCAGGCAGTACCAAATGGGAATGAGGCATGGGCATTCCACTGCTCTTCTTCAAACCTAAAAAGCCTTGAATAATCTTGTCTTTTGAGGGATGAGTGGTCTGATACTGAATATTTAAAGCTCAATTTGGAGTATTTCATGTCACCTTAGTCCTTTGGCCTTGCAGAAAACCTGTTCCTAATGTGCAGACCCCGAGGGATTTTGATGGCAGCACAGATGGACCAGCTGAACTTTATTCTGGGTTTTCAAGGGCAAACTGCAAAGCCACTATTCGATGTCCTCATTCTGATAAACAACAAATCATGTGATTTGCCCAAGCCCTGTCCTGGAGACACGAGCTGGGGCACAGTCTGAAGGATTTCCTCTGTTTGCCAATCTAACCCAGCAAGGCTGGACTGCAAGATGAGATGCAATGTGAGCCCTTCATTTGCTGGTGCTTGTTACACAAGCTCAGAGAGGCACAGTGTTACTGCACCAATACCACAGACAGAATAACCACAGTCTGTCAAGATGGATTTGATGTCCCTCACAGAGCCTTGTGAGTGCTGCACTGTCTGCCCAGGCCATAAAGAGATGCTTTAATTTAGAAAGGCTACCACTTGCAGTTGTGTCAATATTACTTTAAAAAGTGTTTGGGTGGAGGTAGGGAGAAATGTGAGAGCAATTTTGGACCAGATTCTTGGGATCCAGTGTGTGAATATATAAAGTCAAATCTTGAATCAAGGTTTATACACAAAATGGAAAATGAACGTTCTGAAGAAGTTTTTGTGAAACATCACCCAGTTCTGACAAACTCCCCTCCTAGTTAGTTGTTACTCTGATTGTTTTCAAATCTGAACACCTTCTGATAGATGACATGACTTATGTCTGCCACACACATTTTATTTCCTATGTCCTCAGTGGAGTAGTGAGTTGTATTTATTTTTAATGTACATACTGTTGTTGCCTGCGTTATAAAAAATATTAGGCTGCAGTGGTCTGCTCTGGGTGTGGAACACAGTAAGGCTGTGATGTTCTGCTGTTGTATTTATTCACTAGATGCTGGAAAACCTGAGTACAGCACGAGACAAGATGTGTTGAAAAAGGAATAGTCACCAGCAACAGTCCCTGTTTTCTAAATAATCTGGATTTGGATGGCTGTGTTTAAAAGATAGACATTCTTAAATGTTTTCAGAATCCACTTTTAGCTAAGACCTTTCTTAAAGTTATTTTCTGGCTAGGATTTCCATCTGGAGTGAAAGTAGTTACCTGATTTCACTGTTACATGGGAGTACATTAATGTGTGACTGCTGGAGGTTACTCTGACCATTGCTACCTATCTCTTGATTATTTCTTAAAAAACGTGTCAGTTAAAACAATTAAAGCATTTCCAAAATGTGCCAGCTCATTCCAGTGCATCTAAACCCAGTGACCATTGGAACACCAAGGATTTAGGATTTTCAGAGTGTCAGTAGCTGCATGTCCATGCCTTGGCCCTGCCTGTGTCTCCCGTTGGGATGAAGTGATGTGCTGTGCCACATAAGCCTGGAAGGTGGGACTCATTTCCATGAGGTGTCCCACTTTCATAAAACTGTTTATAGCTCTAGATTTAACATTGAACTGAACTTCTTAATTTCTGAAATATGTTAATGAAGCTGATAATAATGAATGTCTAGTCTATGTGCTCTGTAATTTAATACCTATTTGGAACTGTATCCAAACACAGAGCCACACTTCTGACCTTGGATCTACTTTTTGTGCTGATATTATTCCTTTCCTAAAGGTCCTTATCAGCCATGATCTGTTAGGTACAACTGCTTGGACATGGATGTTCACTGGCTGAGTGACTCAGGATGCATTTCAGGGGCTTTCTTAGACACCTGGATTACTCAGAGAGATGTTTGCCCTTCTTTATTTTGCATTTTTCTGGCTGTGTCCTCCCTGTCCCATGCAATACAAACCCATTTTTGCTTTGGTTCTGGTGCACCCTGGGTGTTTCCAGAGCACTGAATTTGACCGTGAACCCTTAAGCAAACAAGAGACTGTTAGGAGGGCAAAGAGGTGTAGGACTGAACCTACCAAAGTGTAGGATTTAATTGGAAGGATATTGTTGGATTGTTGCAACACATTGCTTTTCTGTATTTCCATATGTGATCCTAGCTTGGGGTCATTTGAGAACAGTCCAACTGATGACTTCAGCAAGTATCTTAACTAAATTAGGATCAGGCAGTGACAGAAGAATTCTGGTTGTGGTTGGTCTGCCTTTTGGAAACTAGAGCATATTAACAGAAACCAACAACATTTTTTTTTGTCGTGACTATTGGGAAAGGAGAAAAACTTCCACGTTGCAGCATCTCCTACCTCAAAGTCAAGGACATGAAATATCTCTGCTGGCCACCACATCATGAAGGACGATTTATTGCATCTGTTTAAAAACAACTCTGTGTTCTCTGGGGGCTCTGTCCTTCACTAGCAGCGCTTTGGACTCAATGATCTAATAGATCTTTTTCCATCTCGAACTTTTGTGGCTTGCCATATGTAGAGATAAACATCTTTCTTTCCCATCAGCGTTGACGGACAGACTTTAGGCATGGAAACATTATTGTGTGTGGGGGGTAGGGGGAGGGGAGCTAAGGCCATTTGCTGAGTGTTATTGTCTCCAGGGCATGGGATTATTGGAAAATGATAAATAGCTGGGCAGGCAAAGGAAATATGAAAACCCTGTCATGGAACAGAGATGCCCAAGATTTCTGTTCATATTGCAGTGACCAAAAGAAATTTACATTGGAAAAACCCTCTTGCCTTCGGGGCTGAATGTTATGAACCTTCAAAGTGATTCTTGAGAAGAAAAGGGGTTGGGAATGAAAGGAGTGGGAGGGATTGCCATGCTGTTTCCACGGAGCAGGGGTCACTGCAGAATAACATTCATCATCTTGTTGGTGCTGTTCTGAGAATGGGAACAAGGTGGGAGAGATAAAAGCAGAGTTGAACTTCAGTCTGGCATTTGTGGCTTGTTCTCCAGTCCCATGGGAGCTAAGAATGGACTAAGTCCAGACTTTTTTCTTCTGGATTTCATTCAAGGATTGTTCAGCTGGCCTGCGGACTGGGTGCCTTTACTGTAATATCTTGTTTTTTTCCCTCAACTTGCTTGGACTTCAAAGTTCCATTCAAATGTATTAGTCACAGGCGTATGTATAATGGCCAAGTCTTCTGCCAGGGGAAGTCAGCATGGATCTGAGAGACTTTATAGCACTTGAAGTTTGGGCCTAAGAACTAAGATCCTGGCCATAATTTGTGCCTCAATAAAGTAAGGACAGAGATCAGTCCATCACTGACATATAATTATTTCCATTTGGGTTTATATCCCATTCTAAAATGTCACCAGATTTATTCTTGTTATTTCAATTCCTCCCCCCACCTCACCCCCTGATCCAAATCAAAACCTCCTGAAAATTAAACACCTGTTCCTGGGGAGGCTGAAATGTTCATGAGGGTGAACTGAACCATCTCTGCTGCCTCTGGAACCAAGGATGTGGCCAAGCTGGCCATGGGAGATGATTCTCTGTTCCATCTTGTGGGCCAAAGGTGTAAGTCATGGGTGCTTGGTATGCATAATGAACAGCAGAAGAACTTGAAAAATGTGGTGTTTGTCTATGACACTTGATTTAACATTTAGAAATAACTTATTCTATTTGGCAGACTTTCTTTGCAATTGGAAAACAGGAAGCCCAAACTTTGATTCAGTTATTGGAAAAAAGTACTTGAATTCAAACTGGAGGCTGAATTTTCAGAGTAACTGAGCACCCTTTCCTCACACATTATGTTTCCAAATGGGGAGAAAAAGCCACCACATTTTAACATCTCCTCTATCTTCACTGCATTTAAAGCTGCCATGAATTACATTGCATTTTGTAATGGGGGAGATGGAAACTGTGCATCAGACCCAACAGCACAGATCCAGCTGCTGTATTTAAGTGCTGTGCTTGCTTTTTAATGCCAGTAGCCATTCAAGGCATTGATTCAACATTCCTGAGGCTCCTTGGCTGGGCTGGTACTGCTTTGTGGTGCTCACCAGCTTTATATTCTTGGCAAAACTCTCATTTAAATGATCTCATTTGGCAGGTCTGTGAGGGAGGGAAGGACACCCTCTTGTATCTCATAATTCCTGTTCATCTGTTTGAGGGATGTGATACTTTGGTGTCTCAGGATGACTGACAGCTGTCATGAAGTTGAGAGTTCATGTGAGGAACATTCAGAACTTTGCTTTGGGGCTTCTTTGCAAGTTCCCATTGCAGATGGATTATCTATGTAGATCTTGAGGGTCAGTGGCTGCACTTGGTTGTGCTGGGTGATCTCAGGAGCTGGTTTGAGCTTCTGTGTGGTCCTAAGGCCCTACAGGTTGCATTCCCTTTTTCTCTCCAGAGATTCACACTGTCTGTAAATCCCATTTAGTGCCAGTGCTGTCCTAGGAAAATCCCTGACTATAATATCCACCCAATGCTTCTTTTGTAGCAACACCACAAAGACTGATATGAGAAACATTTTGCTGTACTAGGCACAGAAATGGAGGGGGATCCATGTGCATTTGGGTGTGCTGAAAGCACAGGCAGATTTGGGCTATTTAAAGACCTGGGTAGGTTGTCCCAAAACTGGCACACAGGAATAATGTCCTGAGTCAAGGTGTGTGGCTGGGCAGTGAACTGGATTCAGGCCCTGAGGCCAAACACAACAGTGTTGAACCTTCCACTACATCAAGCAAGCCTTGTTGCAAAAATTGCTGAAGTATTTTATGAGTTGTGGACAGGGCTTTGATGTCTCTCAAGTAATTATTAGATTCAGAATGGGAAGAAGCAGCAGGGCTGATAGCCATCGCTGCCCATGCTTGATAGCCAGGCTGTTATTCCAAAAGCTCAGTGGATGCTGCGTGGTTGTTTGAAGTTGTTTTTTCATTCCTGACATGTGGCTTGCACTTGGCTGGGGAAATGCCTCTCTGCCAGTAGTGCCCTGGCATTCCCCAGAGCCAGGGACATCAGTGCCACCAGCCCACGCCACTGGGACATCCAGCCCAGGGTCTCATTCCAGGCAGTGGCCAGAGCAGATGCTACTTCAGCAGGAAGTTTTTATGTTCTTGAAAGGACAGCTATCAGATAATTTGGTGCTCAGGGAGACTTTCTTTTCAGTGCAAACCAGCTTCTGCCTTGCAGCTCTCCAGCATAATGCTGGGATTTGGATGTAATACACAGCAGTTTTTCTAGGATCTGTGGAGAATCTAGTTTAAACCTGCTCAGACTGAGCCTTGAAGGGGTTTGGGGACCTGTGGATTTTACACTGTGGCACAGAGAACCCTTCTCTTGGGATTGTTTCTTTTTTTTCAACACTTCTCAACCAATGTTTTCCATTTGACAACAGTTCTTTGCGCTGGCCACATATTTAAACCAAGTAAACAAACAAACCCCACAGTTTCTTCTTTCTCTGTAATTTCTGGCCCGAGGTGACACAGGCTGTGACTGGATCAGGTTACTCTGCACACTGCTGGCACGTTAAGGCCACGGTTTTCCCGAAGATGCCAGCAGGATGAGCCCATCCCCTCAGCCTTGCTGTGGGCTCTGGCAGGCTGGCATCCCGTGGGATGCATCCTGCTGGGCCCTGGCAGTGCAGGGCACCTCTGCATTGCTGAGTGTGGTGCTCATCCTGCTGCTGGAGGCTTTGCAGCACAAACCTTTTGCTGCTGGCTCCCTGCACCCTGCTCGTTGTTTCAGGACAGCGTCCTGAGCAGCTCTGGATCCCCAGACAGTGTTGCTGGTCTCCTGCTAGCACAAATCCCAGAGGGCTGGTGCAAACAGCAGCAGAAACAACAGAGGCTGGACCAGTCAGGCCACAGCTGCCAACTCATCTGCCCCTGATGTTGCATAAAAACACGTCTCACTTTGCCTATGACCAGAATGATTTATGATGTTTTCCCTACCTTTATTCTCCCCCCTTGTCCATAATCCTTTAATACATTTACCCCCAGCTGAACTGTCTCTCAGCCCTGGATCCCGTTGTCCTGGGACATGGAGGCACGCAAGCATTTTCGCATCAGATTAAAACTCACTGACCGCAAAAGCTTGGAAACTCTGCCTCTTGCTTGTCTCTTCTCTTTTGGACTCTGCAGAAACTTTATCAGTGTTTCAGATATTAATAGATTGTTTTGCTTTTCTCAATATTTAAGGCCTTGTGTGACCCTACTAATAATTTACAAGAATTTTTGTATGTCTGTGTTTTAATTCCGCTGGCTTCTGTGTCAGCTGATGAGCTTTGATTGGTTGGGTTTACCTCATATGTAACCAAACAGAGACAGCAACCCAGTGTGGTTTACTCAGATATGTGGTTTCTTTCTAGGCATATGATTCATCGTCTGTGAGAGACACTGCAGCTGGACAGCAGAAATTTTGCAGGAGTAGAGACAAAGCGAGCTCTCTTTGCATGTAGCCTCCTTGATACAGCTTCATATCTCCCAGCCTTTTCAGAAGTTTTCAGAATATTAATAATAGTAACTTGACAGGATCACAAAAAAAAAGCTGTGAAAACTCTAGAACATTTTGAAAAAAAAAAAGAAAAAATTCATGTTGACCGTGAGTTGGCTGAAGAGTCTTTTCTTAAGATGTCTCATAACTTGGATGTAAACTTGTCTATAAACCTACATTTGATAATTATAAGCAGTGGCCAGCCTTTTAATAGTTATAATGTAAACCATGCAGCAGTAACTGATGAAATACACACATGCATTCAATTCTGTGCCTAAAAATGTAGGAGAAAATACAGACCTTTTGCAACTCCTATTTTTCTAAGGGAAATCCAACTGTCAGTTTGCCTTAGGAAGCCTGACTTTGGGTAGGGAACTGGAATCTTTTGCCATACAGCTACATATCAGTGCAGCAGCAGTTCTGAATTAAAATCCCAGTTCTTAGATCCAGTGATAATGCAATATTGCGTGTGGAAAAAGAACACTTCTTCAGGAATTAAAGAGGGATTATTTTGAACAAGTATGTGTGTGGGTGTGCACACACAAAAAACACACACAAAGACACTGTAGAAAAATATTATGAGGCCTCCAGGAATTTTTTCTCTGAAACTGGAAATGAGACGTAACTTAAATAGTAAGGATAATTAACTATAGGAGCAGTTTACCAAGGGAAGTGATAAATCCATCACCACTTGGATTCTAACCTCAGATCAGGTTTTTTAGAAGAAGCCAGTGGGTCAGCCTCAGGGTGCTGCCCAAAACCAAATTTACTTATGCAGAAGGGAAGCACAGTCTTCCTCCACCAGAGGTGGGATCCTTTACCCCACATTATGTTGGTGGTGACAGGAGGTGTTCATTGTGCTCCTCTGGTATGTTTTTTCTCCCACCTCCTATTTTAAAGAGCTTGTTTTGTTAGCAGAATGGGGAGAAAAAAGGGAAAAAAAAGTAAAATACTGATTTGTGTGTTCATTCTGTGCTGGCACCTACACGTTTTGCCTTTGGACCTGCCACCTCAGTTTTGCATATTGATTTCTACACTGGGCAAAACTTGATGTTTCAGAGGACAGCAAAAGCCTGCAGTGGAGGGAATTAGTGATTTTAGTGATTTACCTGTGTCAGTAAATCTGGAACAAGGGGGCCCCTCCAATGATTACGTGGTACATGGTGGAATCCAGCCAACTGTAGTTTCTACTGATCTCCCTCTCATCACTGGTCACCAAATTAGCTCACTTTTCTGGCAGTCCAGCTACAACATTTAAATTTGCATGGCCATGAATACAAGGGCTTGGTTACACATGATGTGAAGACAGCTTTTTGTTGAGTTTTATTTCCTCACAGTGACCTTGTGCACCATTTCTTACATCATCTTATGAGCTCCAGTCAACACCCTGCATGGTCTTCTGTGCCCCAGCTGAGGTAAACACAGACTTAGAAGTTTCCTGTCAGATTTCAGCTATTCTTGCAAAAATCCAGGGCTACACCTGACCTTTCATAGTGGGCTGCAAAACTCAGTATCTGCTAAAGTCTGTTTGGTAGAGTTGGAGTGTGGGTGAGGAACTATCCTGAAGATGTTTGAGTTTCCCCAGGCAAGGCTGGGATCTAAAGTCAGTTCTGGAGTTCATGGCTTTGGTAAAAATACTTCAGCCTGGTGGCATCTCCCTACCTCCATCTGTGAGCCTGAATTTGGGGATCTCTGGTGAAATGGACCCTGGGCCTCTTTTAGTGCTAAACACAGTTTGACCATTTTTGGTTTAGCCCATTTTACTTGAGGTAAAATCATTGGCTTTGTGAGGGAGAGAGAGGATGTTTTAGGGGAAGGCATATGGAATAATTTTGCTGGCTTCAGTATTTCATATTGATGAACTTGATCTTTTTTTTGTTGTTTAACTGCGCTTTCAGATTTGCAAGTATATGATCAGGGAAATCCTGGTTTTGGCTGCCAAGGAGGATGAATTAATAAATACTGGAGATGTGGGATTGCAATGCCTACCACAAAAGACAAGAGGACAAATGTTGGTGCTTTAGAGTCACTCTCTTTCCCAGGTTCAGTTTATGCTCCAGTACCTCAACACTTCTGCTTATTCCAGCTCTGTTCCTTTGCCTGGATTGCTCCTCCATTTGGGCCAAGAGTATTCCTTAAGCCTGATCATTTATTTCAAGGCTGTAATTAAGGTCTTGTATATGTTCAAACAGATCACAGGCAACAGGGGCAAGAGATGTCATCCATCACAAATTCCACAACCTAAAGATATTTTTTTTGGTTATACCATAAATTCTTTCTCTTATTATTTTGTGACTTGGCAGAAATATCCTTTTAAAAGTAGGCCACCATGTCCTTTCCTACATTCCTTACAAGTGGGCTACTAGGAAAGCCCCAGACTGCCAAGGCCTCTATTTTTGGTTTCCTTTTGCAGTATGAGGACAAAGTTTCCTTCAGATACAGCTCTATCCAGGGAACTCATCCCATGGACTACAGCATATAATTTGAGTTTAAAAGGGAGGAAAAAAAGATTAACTGCAGTCTTCAGTGCCTCTTTCCCTGTGTGCATCTCTGCAGGTCTGTGAAGCATCGCAGGCACCAGGGGCACCACTCTGCAGTTAAGGCTGCAAAACATCTTCCATTATGGCACCATTTTCTGTGCTTTAGGGTGTCTGGAAAAAAATACCTAGTAGGCTGGAATTTGTGTTTCTTGGTGGCTGTCAAAAATTATGGTCTCTCCAAAATGTTGGGCAAAGCCAGTCCAGCAATTTCTCTTGCATTATGTGAGAGTAAAAAAACCTCTGAAAAGCCAGGCTGTAGTAGGAAAAAACCACACACACACACAATCCAATGCTTTCCAAGTGGCAAAATAAATATTTCTAACAACTACAAAGTATTTCAAACCCAGGCTCTGAATCTCTGCACAACTCAAGTTCTCACTGAGCAGTGCAACTTTTGCATTTGGATAAAAAGGTTGGAATTTTCTCTAATTTCTTATAAGAAATGAATATATTGATGGCATCTGTATTGAAGTTATGCCCCATTTATGCCCTTAATGATATCTCATCGTGAAGTTTGTGCTGCTTAGGGGATTACTTCTTCCAAGTTGATGCTGGAAGATATTTCATAATCACAGTTCTGCCTTTCCTGTTAACTTTGTAACATTTTGCATTATGTTCTTGTTATGAAGCTTTACTTTTGAAAGGGAAAAGTATTTCTTTTGTGAAGATACTTACCATAACAGAAGCAGATTTTGCACTATCAATCCAGTTTTGAAGGATGCTGCTTCCAAACTCACAATTGCATCAACAAAGTCAATTTTATGGCCTGCAAAAATGTAAAGGTGTAAGAGAGAGGGCAGAAATCTTCCAGACTTGCTTCTGCTCCAGAAGATTTCAATAAGATTTAGAAGTTCTTTAGTGGTGTAAATTCTGAGGAAGATGCTAGTAACAAGTAGGAATAAATTGTCTTTTAGTCTTGAAAATAATTTTATATCTGAAGTCAGGATGGAAGAAAGGGACTTAACTAAATATTATCTAATATAATATATGTTATTTTAATCTGTATTTTATTATCATTTTGAAACCCTGGTGTAGTGTAACATTCCTGCAGGTATGGCAGGCATGGACACAATCTACAGACCAGAAATTTTTAGAGGGGCAGCAGGCAGCCAGGGCTCAATGGAGTAAAAACTCCCACTGGAAATCTAGAGAGAATGATACCCGAACATCCAGTACCCCAGAAAATTGTCCATCCCCAACTTTTATTCGGATTTTGTGGAATTGAATCATTTGCTAAGCCTAAAATAAAAACACCCCTTGCTCTGGCAAAGGGTTAAGTTTGTGACTAAGGTTTTGGAAACATGATTACAAAAGAAAAAAAAACCAAACATAAACCTTGTGAGGAGCAGACTGAAAATGCCTGGTGTTAACTCTGATCCCTGCTGGAGCTCCAGGAGCTCCTGGGATTTTCTGAGCTGTTTCAGAGGGGTGGTTTGGGAGCTGTGTCTCAGACACACACAGATGGAGCCTGTGCCCTGATGTGATCTCCCCTCGTGGCTCCAGTGGGTGCAAATCAGTCTAGAGAACAGTGTGGTGACTCTCCTTTTTCCTCTTCTCTCCCTTATGATTTTTTTTGGTGGAATTTAGGACTAAGCAGAGCTGCTCACACACTCTCTGCTGCATAAATGCAAATACAGCCCTGGTTATGTGTGCCAGGAGCCACATTGGCTTCATACCCTGATCCCCTGCATCCAGCTCACTCTGCTTCCTGCTGGATCACTGAATGTCTGTTTTTGCCTCCCAGGCAGGGTGGTTTAGGTTGAGGCATTTTCATGGCTTTGTTACAATTTAAATGTGTTTGTATCAGTAGAAGATATTATTTTATAGCTCCTTCGAGAATGTCTGAATTTGAGGTTGTAGCTGAGTTTCCATAAAGACCACAAGTGATGCAGTAATCTGGAAGGTGGATCTGGCTCTTGAATGATCTTGTTTTCCTCACTTTGGCACTGTGGTAACTGGAGCCCCAAATGCAGTGGCTTCACCTACTCAAGAGTGAACAGTTCTCTCCTGATCCCAAGAAATGAGCCTTTTCCTAGCCCCAGAACAAAACAAAGGGAAAACAGGAAGAACCAGCAGTCCAGAAAACTGAACAGATTGTGGGTAAACCCAGCAGAGCACTTGTGGACAGGGGCAGTCTGAACCTCACAGGTGCTCATGAGCAGGAGTAACCTGGGAAAACGAATGCAGAAAGTTACCAGTGATAGAGAAAACAGAGCTCTGTTCTGAAAAGAACTGGTGCTTTGTAAGATATCTCCTCAAAGGCATCAGGGGGAGTGTTTTTGTAACCTCTGGGGGCACAGAGGGAATGAAAGAGGCTGCTCACCGGTTGGGTTATTTTAGAGCAAGTGGCTTGATCTCCTGCTGGCTGTGCACAGGGCGGGGAGAACTCGACAGCTCCCAGCGTCTGCGGGTGATCAGTCTGGAAATGCTGTACCTGTGTCACAGCCCTGTCACTGAAACAGGCACTGCCTGTGCCAGAGGACCAGTCTACAGGGGGCCTAAATCTCCTTACAGCTACCTGCTAAAGAAGTAAATCTTCTCCCATGTGAGAAAGAGAGAGAGAGCAGCTCTCGGGAGCAGAGCTGCCCCTGACCCGAACCCACCCGGCACTCACCCCAAGCAGCGGTGACCCCGCGTGCTGTGGGATAAAGACCTTCTATTCCCACCAAAAGGCCTAAAAACAGCACTGGGGGCTGATCAGAACACACCGCGTCCGTTCTGAGCGCGGGTGCGTGTTTGGAAATGGCTTTTCCCAGGTGTACGAACGGAGAGCGAGAGGGCGATCCCAGCCCTTCTCCCGGTGCGCGCTCCTGTCCGAGCCCGGGCACGGCAGCGCTGCGAGGCGGGCTGGGACCGCGCTGGGGACAGCGGGGACAGCCCGGGACAGCCCAGCCTGACCTCCGGGACAGCGGGGACATCCCGGGACAGCCCGCATAGCCCCGGGACAGCGGGGACATCCCGGGACAGCCCGCATAGCCCCGGGACAGCGGGGACATCCCGGGACAGCCCGCACGGCCCTGGGACAGCGGGGACATCCCGGGACAGCCCGCATAGCCCCGGGACAGCGGGGACATCCCGGGTCAGCCCAGCCTGGCTCAGGACAGCCTGCATAGCCCCGGGACAGCCCAGCCTGGCCCGGGACAGCGGGGACATCCCGGGACAGCCCAGCCTGGCCTCCGGGACAGCCCAGCCTGGCTCAGGACAGCGGGGACATCCCGGGACAGCCCGCATGGCCCCAGGACAGCCCAGCCTGACCCGGGACAGCCCAGCCTGGCTCTGGGACAGCCCAGCCTGGCCCGGGACAGCCCGGCCCGGCCCGGCCCGATGGGGACGCTGCTGCCAGCACACACGGGGTGTCCCAGCAGCTGAATGCCATCATTGCCGGGTGACCCCGGCAGGTCCCTCGGCGGGCTCTGCCTCTGACACACCGGGCAGCCAGCGGGGCTGGGGCTTGGATGGGCTCTGGCTCTGCTGGTGGCTCCATCCATTAATGCAGGTTATGAGCAGGGCCAGCTTGTTTGGAGAGAAGCAGGAGCCAACCCGCAGAAGAGCTGCTTTTGAATTTTGGACGCTGAACAAAGTTTTAATCTCCACTAGGGCCGGCGTTTTTTCTTTTCCCAGCCCTCTTCTAAACACTTTCCTTTATTTATTTATTTTTCTTTTCATTTGCTTCTGTCTCCTTTTACATTCTTAGATCTCTAATAGCTCAAACATGACTGGGCTGTGGTCCAGGCTCCTGGCATGCGATGCCAGCCTTTGCTGCTCTCGAGCTGACTGCAGCAGCTCCTGGCCAACAGTGAGGAAAATCCAGGCTTTTCCAGACCAGAGGGTGAAATATCCTGGGACAGGAGCTGTGCACATAAAAGGCCAGCTTGGGTTTAAAAATAACAACAAAAAGACTAGAGGTGGTTGGTTATTTTTCTCATTAAGAATTAGTCTGAAAACTTCTTCTGTGTGAATAAGTATGTTAATAAAACAGATGTTAGTAAAAGGTAATGAATTAAGAAATTGAGTTGTGATTAACACTGATTTCTAAGCATTTTTGTTACAAAAAGCATAATGAAAAATCTTTGCATTCAACAGTGTTTTAACTGAGGATGTGCTGTCTGTGGTGTGCTGTGAGAGCTTGTAGCCCAATCTGTAAGAAAAAAAAAAAAAGAAAAATGAGATTTTGGACAGAGATGCAGGCACAGGAACAGAACAATTAATGTAATTATCTTGCTTAAAAACAGGTGGGCAAATTAATTAACAGGTCTTGTGTCATCCGAGAGTTTCAGTAAACTGAAAACAGAAAATAAAAATTACAATTTCCAGTGAAGTTCTTCAGCCATTAAACTATCCTTCTTTTCTCTCCCATTCCTTCTGTATCCTCATTAGTGTTGTTCCAAGTGTCTTGATACAATGCTTGGAGAAATATGATTAATGTGTCATGGGTTTATTAATTTTGTCCTTAGTTTAAAGGCTCCATGTCTGGCTGAATTCCCTACTGTTCAGAGAGTTTCTGTGGAGGTTTTTTGTGTCTTTTCTTGATTTTAAAGGTTTGTTTCACTCTGTGCTTATATTTGACAAGAAGGGTGGAAAGGTGCTGAAGTAAAACTGAAGCCAGTAATGAGTGTGGTTGTCCCCAGTTCCTGGTGATATTTGTTGTGCATTGCATCCTTCATTTCAAATATTTAGATTTTCTCAGAAGTATTGAGCACCTTTGAAGTGAGGACAGAGACAGAGATTGATTAGATCTTCTACTGGAGATCCAGGGGACATGTTTGACATGCTGGCAGTGGTCTGTGTTACTGCTGAGAGACCCTGCAAAATTGGGCTGCAGGTCTGAGGAAGGAGACCTGACTGCTCTGAACTTCCTACCAGTGTCACTGCTCAGGTTTAGAAATTCTCACTTTCTAATCTACTACAACACTGATTTAACAAATCACTGCTTCAAAGAAATGTTCTGCCCTTTTTCTTATTTCCTTTCTCCTTTTTTTACCCTTTGCCAGCATTAATCTTGCCTGAGCTTTGCATGGCATGGCCTTGCACTCATAAAAATTTGTACTTCCATTTTTACCTTTCCAGTCTGCTTTGAGAAATAACAGGAACCAGGTTTGTGACTCGAAGGGGTGGGTGCATGCACAGGGTAAGACAAGGAGTTGCATGTCTCAGTAAGGAAATTGCAGATGTAAAACGGCATCCACAAAAATGTTGGCTACATATGAAAATAAGTTTTAATGGTTTAGTGGCTATTAAGCTTTAATGGGTTTAGTTTAGTCACCTTCAAACTGTGTGTGTTTGTCCAGTAAAATGGAATATTTTGGTGACCCTCTCTGAAAGTTCATCTTTTGCTTTAATTTCCTCAAGCAGTGCCAGGGGTTCCTTTCAGTTTCACAAAATCCCAAAAGGTTTGGGTGGGAAGGGACCTTAAAGTCCATCCAGTGCCACCCCTGCCATGGTGGGGACATCTTCCACTGTCCCAGGCTGCTCCAAGCCCTGTCCAGCCTGGCCTTGGGCATTGCCAGGGATCCAGGGGCAGCCACAGCTTCTCTGGCACCCTGTGCCAACCCATTGCAGGACAGGGGGAGCCTGGCAGGGCTGAATGTTGGCAGGGGAGCCAGCTGGCCATCAATTAAATTAAATTTTATATAACGTTTGTCCTGTGCTCTAAAGATGTGGCTTACAACCCAAAAATTTACTTTTTAAAAAAATTAGTTTAAAAAGCACACTCTTTAGTTACAAACAAATATCACAGATTGTGTTGAGAAGTTAATAATTATAAGAATAATAGCTCTTACTCGACAAAAACAAGTCAAAATTAGTGACAGTTAAATACTTTAAAAGAAAGTCGTGTGTTCAAATCAGAAGTTCCTGACTCCCATTTCATAAATAGCTCCTGCTGTAGACACTGAGCAGAGAGAGCTGATTTGAAACAGATCTATGGTGGAGCTGCAGTCCATCCGTGGAGACTTTTAAGTCCATATGGCAAGACTGCCTAAGGAGTCACATACTTTGTGGAAAGATCATGCAATTAATCAAAAAAAGTAGTAGTGTTTTCAGTTAATCTAAATTAATGTAGTATTTATTTAGGTGAAAAAAGTGTCCCCACTTCAAAGAACAGGAAGAAATCTTCATGATTTCCTGTTTATTCTTTTTGTGTGTGTGACTGTCAGAATGCATATATTTTTAACTATTTTATTGAATAAAATCTGTTACTTCTTAGTGACAAAGAAAATCGCATGATTTAAAAATAACAGTGTGCAGTATCTTTAATATGGTTTTCCTCTATCAGATATACGGCACCCCATAAAGACACAAGGAACAATTCAGCTTTCATTATCCTCACTAAGTGGAGGGAAGTTAATTCATTTTTATTGTAAGAGTTTTAAAATTTATTGTTCTGTATGGCTGGATTAAAATCTGTATTTCTATAGATATCCTGGTGGCAGTGGGCTTTGAATTCATAATTTTATGTGTTACCCAGTCAATATTTGAGACTTATCCTAAACATAGAAGTTTTGTGGGCACTGTTGATTTAGAAGATGGATGAAGCAGGAGCTGGATGTCAAATCAACACTTGTGCAGCAGAAGTGATCCTGCAGATCAAAGTGCAAAGTCAAAGTTCTTTTCAACAGAATTTGAGGGAAGAGAGAAAAAAAAATCCTAAATATAAGCCCTCCTGGCTTGGCTTTTTGAGCGAGGCTGCTCTGAGGTGTCAGGCAGGTCCTGCAGGAATCCAGAGGGGATTTCAGGATGGACTCTGAAGAATTTATCCTGATTACTAAAAACACCAAACAAAAAAAGATAAATTGCCACAGAAGAAGGTGGTTGCTGTGTGATGGGAGGAAGGTTTGGGCAGGGTTTCTCTGCCTGTGGTGAGGACCAGAGGGCCGGCAGAGGATGCTTTTTGACTTGCCACCCGTGCATTGCTCAAATGTGTTCCAATAAATAATTTAAAAAGTATTTTGGCTTGAGTTTTTGGGGTGGATTTTCCAGTAGAAATGGTTTGCTGAGCTTTCAAACTTTCCAAAAAATATTTCTGTGCATTGGAAAAATGTATTTTATATTTGCCAAACACTGGGCACATCGACTTTTACCCAAAGCCCCTCCTCTTCCATGGAAAGTAGACACAAGTAAGGTGATGATGATGATGCCTTTTTTTTTTTTTTTTTTTTTTTTTTTGGTAGTATTTAGAAAGCCCAGTTAAAAAAAAATACCTGTTATTAAGAAACAGAGACTCAGAGCTCTGAGGCCACTTTCCAGCTTTCCTCTTACGATCTTACTTAATTAAATTGCTCAATCTGTCCAAGGCTGAGTTCCCTGCCTGAACTACAGGCATGTTGCTTTTTCTCTGCCTTTAACTTTATCAGGGACAAAGTGTCTTGTTGTGTTCTCAGAGCTCAGTTGGAGCCTTTAGCTGCTGTTGTGATGTGAAAATAAAGAGGTGACACCCCAAGAGCTGTGGGGTGGCTGGGATGAGGTTTGGGATGTCTGTCTGGGATCCTGGACAGGCTGAGGATGCTGTGGTGCCCTCCATGGGACAGAACAGGCAGGATTAAAGCCAGGCTGTGCTCTGACACAGCTTTGTGTGCTCTCTGCACCTCCACTGCAGCCAATTCACCTTCCCTACGACATCTTATACAATCAGGCAATTAAATGGGATTTCTTAAGTGGCAGCAAAAGAATGTTAATTGATGTGTGAAATATAATTATCCTCCTGGGCTCCTTGGCTTTCTTTTGTTCGTGACTGCTTTTGATTAAACAGCTCTGCTTTCTGGGCCCATTGTATCCATTCACCCACTCCTTTCTTCCTAGAAGCAGGCAATGTCTAAAAAAGGCTCTCTGCTTGTGCATCCCAAATATTTCCCAAGGCAGGGAAAAAAAAAAAAAAGGGGAGGGGAAGTGAAGGCAAAAATCAGTCATCCTGCTTGGTATGTGGGTCCTTTGCTGAATGCTGTTTTTGGGTTGGAGCCCTGCATCTGGACTCCAGCTCATGCCAGCTGAAAAGGAAACTTCTATTTTGTTTGCTTAAAAGGCAGCAAGTCAACGTTTTAAAAGGCAACCTGAGGGGATTTTTCAGGGGCTTGACCTGATTGATCTGGAAAATAAGTTAAATGAGGTGTGGCCAAGAACTTCTTAAAGCAATCAAGCAAATACTTTCTTACCAAGATGGTCAGGAAGCAGGAGGGTGGGATACTATATGTTCTGCTAAACGTTGCCTCTAAATCATTTTCTGTATTTTGGTCCTGGTGGTATCATAATGCCCTCCATATGCGTGATTGCAGCCATCAGAACAAGAAGTAAGTTGGATTTTTGTAGAGAATGTTTCTTCTGTGTGAACAAATGGCACCGTGAGAGCGGGAAGAAACCAGAACGAAACCTCCTTAATGGTTTTCTCCATCCTGGGTCTCTGGACTACTGTTTTCTAAAAAAACTTTACAGAATATTAGGATAACAGTTAAATAAATTTCCATTTTCTCTCCTAGAATCAACAAAATTAGGTTAATTTCAGAGTCAGGGTAGATATCTTAAAGATTTATACTATTTTTTTAGTCTTGAAATTGTGAATTCAGATACATACATACATATATATATAAATATATTTGCCTTTCTGGATACAAAGCCTTATGTGCCCATTGAAGTCCATCCCCAGAAGTTCTGCTGGGCAAGGGAAGGTCATGGCAGTCTCAGATGAAATGGGAAGGGCAGGAGGTGACAAGCTACAAGCCCTTGTGACCAGCTGGAGTTCAGGTGTCCCAGGGCTGTCCCCAGGGCTGTCCCCAGGGCTGTCCCCAGGGCCTGGCTGTGCTGGGGAGGGGGCACAGGCAGTTTGGGGTGTGCCTGGTCACCCTGGTCCTGCCCTTACACCAAGCTTTGCTCAAAGCCATGTGACATACAGGTCAGGTGCTTCCTTTCCAGCAACAAGGGCAAGTTTGCACATTCCAGTACCCCAGACTCCCAGAAAATGCTTGTTACTCTCCAAGTGGGCCCACCTACCCTTGTGAAACTCTCAATTCCTTGTATTTTTTAAGTGTTCGTAGTTTTTGGACTGAGAATATCTGTTGGGAACAGTTTGAACAAGTACAGGATGCAAACGTCCTTTCTTTTGCAGCTCCAAACCTTCTGTTTCACTGGATAATCCAGTCCTTCCTGGATTAGAAGCACTGCATATTTCCTAATAACTGTCCAATACAATTGATGGAACTGTAGTTATTACTGATCTGTTTTTGCTGACCTCTCCTGCAATCCCTCCTTAGTCATCCCTCTTTCCTAGGAGTCTGTTTAGTCTGCCCAGTCCTTCCTGGATATCTCTGTGCCTATTTCTTTGTCTGATGTACTTTTTGCAGTTCTGCTGAGGCAACCAGAACTGCATCTGATACTCAAGATATTGGAGCCAATGGTCATAAAAGGAAGTGATTTTTCTTTCCTAATTTCTAACTTTCCCTTTGCTTTTCATGTACAACTAAGCATTGGTTAGATTTTGACAGAAATACAATGAATTCTCTGAGATGTGGTAGTTAGTTCTAAGTTGATCATCCTGTAACTAGGGTTCAGATGGTGTTTTTCTTTTTGTGAGTGGTTTTGTCAGTGCAGATACCTGTTCCTAATGCAGACAGTGGTGTGGTTGTAAAAGTGGTCTTTTCATAATATTGGTCAGAATTGAGCAGCTATCAGACAAATTAGAGTCCCACAATGGAGTGCTCTGAAAATCAAAGGTTGAGGCTGCATTTTTAGTTTCCAGAAGGAAATTGAAACCACGTTCAGTGCATTAAAAATGTACAGACCACTGCTTTACTCTAACATCCCATCCCATTTCTTGTATTTCCATTAAAACATTTTGAATTTTTGCCCCTGTGTGACATGAAAACATGTTTTGAAATGTTATGAATGTCTGGCAAATGATTTGGTTTTGGATTTTTGCCCACCAATATTCCTGCATGGCCCACGCACTTGTGCAAAACTTGCTCTTGGTCTTTTAAGGCACGAAAATAATACAGCAATGGCTGAATTATGACTTTTAGTTAAAGAAAATAAAAAAATTAATCAATTTGAAATACTAAAAGGTCAGGAGGCAACTAAGGAACGATGAGGGAAAAGATGAAAACAGGTTCTAGGAGTAGCTGAGAATGCCAGAGGGAAGCAGGAGCTTAGGGCTGTGCTCCAGCCAGGGGTTTAAGGTATGATTGCACAACTTTCTTCCATTCCAAAGAGTGCTGCCTTGTGACCTGTCCATCCAAAAGTGCCAGGGATTTGGTAGGAAATTGCAGATGCTCTGCTTCTCTACAAAACATAGGCTAACAAATTGAGAGAAGTCACAAAACTGCATTTTAGTGACAGCTGAGACAAATAACACTTTTCCCAGAGCCTGGAATGCCAAATGCAGACCCAGAAATTTGGGATGTGCACGAATCACTTGTACACCAAATTGGAGAGTGGGTGTTTGACTCTTTTCCTGGCACAGAGAGAGAGGGATGGAGAAAGCCTCAGTCAGTGGAGCTGCGTGGTGGAGACAGCCCCAGATCCCCTGACAGCGCTGCTCTTGTTCTAGCTCATTTAGCACCACAGCCCTCCATAAACCAGAGGGAGTACAGCGAGCCTAATGTAGCGTGAGGAGCGAGGCGGGCAGCGCCCGGCGGGGCAGATTTACAGCTACCCGATGGGCCTCAGCGAGAGCATCCTCCTCCCTGCATCCTCCTCCTGCACCTTCCTCCCCTGCATCCTCCTCCCTGCACCCTCCTCCTGCACCTTCCTCCCCTGCATCCTCCTCCCTGCACCTTCCTCCCTGCTTCCTCCTCCTTGCACCTTCCTCCCCTGCATCCTCCTCCCTGCACCCTCCTCCTGCACCTTCCTCCCCTGCATCCTCCTCCCTGCATCCTCCTCCCTGCATCCTCCTCCCTGCATCCTCCTCCTGCACCTTCCTCCCTGCACCTTCCTCCCTGCTTCCTCCTCCTTGCACCTTCCTCCCCTGCATCCTCCTCCCTGCATCCTCCTCCCTGCATCCTCCTCCTGCACCTTCCTCCCTGCACCCTCCTCCCTGCATCCAACTCCCTGCACCTTCCTCCCCTGCATCCTCCTCCTGCACCTTCCGTCCTGCATCCTCTCCTGCACCTTCCTCCCTGCCTCCTCCTCCCTGCACCTTCCTCCCCTGCATCCTCCTCCCTGCCTCCTCCTCCTGCACCTTTCTCCCCTGCCTCCTCCTCTCCCTGTGAGCCTGCCCTGCCTGCTCTGCCTCTCTCTCACACACACAGAGGCTCTTGAGGATGCACGTTGAGTCTTTTGTTTTCCCTCATTAAAAGTGCCAAGATGCATGTCAAATGCCTGGAGCAGTCTCCTGCTTTATAGTTTTATTGTAGTATTATTATGACTTATCTAATTTATTTTTTCCTCTTTGTGTGTGCGTTTCACTACTTGCACTGCCAATGTTTATGTCAAGCAGAGATAATCTCTTTGTATGTCTGTCTACATACATATCTCTACTTTTGGAAGGGATCTGAAAGAGGCCTGAATATTTGCCTCAGCCCTCTATCTCACCCTCTTATCTTACCTCTATCAGAGGTAAAAGAATTCTAGGGAGGGCAGAACCAGCCCCATTCTGAACACCATTCTCTTGCCTTACTGACTGCAGTTCTGTAGGATCCCAACAGCTTTCCTGTTTGCTCTCAAATTTACACAGCTGTATACTGCAGTATAAATTAGTTTAATAGACACTGAGGTGTGTATAATGTCTGTGAAGTTGGCACCATTCTTTAGAAAGGAATATTTATTGACTTAAGGCTTTCTTGTACTAGAGGTGATCAATTTTTTAATCATGTTCATTATTTTTTTTTTCTTAGATAATTGGACTAGAATTAAAAATCCTCTACAGCACTGTGTCTATAGACTAGATGGCAGCTGGTGGAGTATTGAATCATCATCAAATCTTTTAGGAAACTGCTGTATAACATCAGCAAGGATCCACTAGACATGAACTCAGGCAGTTGGAACCCTGTGCTCATGTCACCTCCGTGTCAGGCTTGGATGTCAAACGTGACATGGGGGCAAAAGGCTGATTTTGCTGCTCTGAGCCTTCCTCTGAAACCTCACCTGTGTGTCCCTGCCATGACAACCAGTGCTGCCTTCCCTCTGCACCCTTGGTCACCCCCTGTCCCTGTCAGGGTGAGCCACCTCCTCAGCAGCATCCCCAGCCAGTGCCTGCACATGCAGAGATTCCTTGTGTCCCTTTAGAGGAATGTCTCATGCCTGGGGACTCTCCTCTCACCACGCTAACCTTTCATATTCCCCTCACAAAGACATCCTGGGCTACTGTTTGCAGGAAAATTGTTTGGCATGGTAAGTAATGCACCGTGCTGGATTTCCTCCTGTGCAGCAAAGGCAAATTGCTCCAGTCACTTGCATTTCCTTTTGAGCAGCTCCAGCTGCTTTGGCACCAATTGTCAGTGCCAGGCTGAAAACTACAGCAAGGAAATCCAGACTGAGCATTGCTGTGGGGCCAGGACCTCGGGTTAGTGACTCATCCATTTAGAGAAACACACACCTAAAAAGACTCATTCTGAGATGGCCCCATGTAAACGACACGAGAGAGACTCTCAGCCAAAACACAAATCCTGTTTCCACTTGTTGTAGGAACAAGGGAAGTGGATCTGCCCCAGCCACACTGAGAAACTGGGGCAGGACCTTGCAGTATCCTTTTTCCTCTACGTTTGCCTTTGCTCCTACGCTTGCCCTTCCTTTAGGACCCTTCTAACCTTTCAAATGGGAAAGGCAAGTGGCTTCCTGTCCCTCGTGTTTGTGGAGTGAAGTGGTGCTGGCTGGCTTTGAGGGAGGCTATAGATTTCCTGGCACTCGTTCAGCCCTCCTGTCCCGGCCCTCTGTGCAAACAATCCTCCCAGCCCCACCTCTCCACACTGCTGCTGCTGCTGTGTCGTACAGGAGGCACCGGGGGAACCTTTTAGAACCTGCCAAACTGTGTCCATTTACCAAAGGATGAGTTCATTTATTTCCTGGAAGCTTGGAGAGCTGGCTGTCTCTCTTTTGAACAGGTAGTGTCTTAGATGCTGGAACGCAAAGCGAGCTATACCTGACCAGAAAGTGTTTGCTGTCACAATGAATAAATTGGGACTCTCTTACCATGGCTGTTGGTAGTAGGTTTATGTCCTAATTTTACTTGCCCCAGATAAGTCTGAATACTTTGCAGCAGAAATGAAGGGACTAAGATGTGCCTTGCTAGCACTGCTATTAACCTGACAATCTCTGGGTTTGTTCTGGGATTGAAATCCCTTGGGAATGATGCTCTGTCTCACAGCAGAACTGACACACAATCCAATGCAGCTGATTTGCTGTGGACAGTCTTCAAATGTTGAAATCTCAGACTTTCTAAGTACAGGGCTCCTATGCATGGGCACACTTCCTGCTAATCTTGAGGCATAAACACTCAGTGGCTCCAGACGCTTGAAGAAATAAACACACTGACTCAGTATTAATATTTCATCACAACACACTAAAGTTAAACCTCACTGATCCAGAGTGACCTGCAACCACTCAAGAAAATGTTTCTTTTCTCTTTTCTTCTTTTTTTTTTTTTAATAATTTAACTTTTTATGGGGAGAAAATAAAAGGAAATGGTGTCCTGCATGGCAGGCTTAGCATGGATAAGCAGAGCTGTTTGAGCTGGAGCAAAGCTGCTCATGTGCAGAGATGTTGCTTTGGAGAGGTTTGTAAGTTCAAGGAGGGCAATTTAACAGCTTTGCTTGTTGTCTCAGCCATGGCAGGTGAACCAGACACATTTAGTGTTATGGAGTATCAGAGACACAATCACTGCAAGCTTAAAACAGCAGCTCCTGTAAATCCACTGTTAGTGGCTGCTGGAACACAGCAGAGCCTTGAAAAGATGCTTCACATTGCTGCCATCAGAAAACCCCCAGGCTGGTCTGGGGAAGGTGACCTTATTGCTGCAGACTCCCATGAGATAAAGAGGGATTTAACTGTAAGAAGGTTCTCTGCAGATGATGCTCAAGGAGTTTCCAAGCAGCATGGTTTGAACTGGATGTTAACACCTGCTCTTAGACACACTGCACATGGTGGGTGCTTTTTGTTGAAGGCACATGATCATCAGATCAGAACTCACCACGAGGTCAGTAGGAAACCTTTCCTGAGCCTGTTCTGCAGAAGGGACGGGCTCACATCCCTTGCTGGGAAGAACTGTGAGCTGGGTCCACAGGCAGCCAGGCAGGGTTAGGAGATTGGAAACTGATCTTAGACACACTTCAGAGCTTCTAGGCAGTTGTTAACACACACTTTCTAAAGCTCAGAACTAAAAATCGTCATCTTTTCCATTAATTAAGTTAGCTGTATGTGACATTAAACTACTCAAGGTGAGCTAGTGTGTGGGTTCAATCTTATCATCCAGTTAGTGAGGCCTTCACATCCACCTTTTTCTGTACCTCTGATAGGAAAAAGAAATTGAATTCATCTAATAGTGGATTCTGCCCACACTGCTGTTTTGAGTTGCCGAGTGTGTTAAATCAAGTCTTAAAGAATTATTTAAATTGCCTTGCTTTGCAATTTAAGTTCGTTTCTGTCATTTGCTTTTAATAAGTGATGAGAACTCTGTAATCTGCATGTGAAGGGTGTTTTAGGTGTCCATCTCTGGGCACCAAAACCAAGGAATGAACAGGATAAATGATCCCCTTAGAGCAGAGCTAGAGGCAGGCAGCCCCGGGGACCACACGAGGCAGTGCAGAGCACCAGCAGAAATCGTGCAGGGACACATTAGCAACACTTAGCTATAGCTGCTCCAGCACTTTATCCGATTTACGAGGGCCCCGTAAAACACACCAGGGGAAAATGTAAAAACTCAAGTGCAATTTAAACAGTAGCGTCCTGATAAGCCCAGGATCAGCTGGTTTTGATCCCAGCACAGTTTGGAGCAGGAGCACCACTTGTGCATCATGAGTGAGGCTCGGAGGAAGCTTAAAGCAGCTGTGCTGCTATATTTGCTCACCCTCTGTATTCAAACCTTGGCTTGAGAGCTCAAAGGAAATGAGATGTGTTTTGCATAACCCAGTTGCAATCAGTGGAAGCACCTACTAATCTGCTGGTGCTGCTTCTGACCTTTTCAGGATCTGATTCCTTATCAGAAAATGCAAACATTTTTAAAAGAGGAATAGAGTTGTTTATTTGGGGGGGAGAGGGGAAGGAGGGGAGGGTGAAAATTCTAAAGGCATTAATGAAAAGACAGATGTACAAATAATTGTATGAGTTTTATTATCCTGGCCAGAAAGACCTGAGGTTATGCATAGAAATGTCTTTTTGTCTTTTTACAGACTGACCACTCAGATTATCTTTTACACTCTTCACTTTCACTATTTTTGGGAATGCCCATAACAGCACATCCTGATGGCATTAAAAATAAAAGGCATTCCATCATATCAGCAGTGTTAGGTTTGTTAAAGTGTAGTTCTTCCTCTAAGATTTGAAATGTAAAATGAGGCCAATTGTTCTGAATAACAGGATGGGGAAGACCTTGAAATGTGAGGCTTCAGTGTTGAGAACTTGCAATAATTATGGTCATTCACAGAAAACACTACTAAATCCCAAACTACTCTGCCTCTTCTGATCCAAATTCTCCTTTGGTAAGGCTGCAGAACAAGAAATAAATATCCTGAATTATAATGACGTAGTCTGTGTGCCCCCACCTCCCTCCCTGTTTTAGCATCCATCTGGGAATCAGACCTTCATTTTCCCTCTCATTTTCTTCCTTCTTATTTCAGGGCTTAAATATCAGGCAGATCTGCAGAAACCAAAGAATTCAGTATATGCAGATTAATAACTGGATGTGAAAAATGGATATCAAATGCTGAGCAAAAAAATGTGCAGGGGGTTTGGAAGCCTGTTCTGTGTTAGTGAAGCAGGTGCTGAATGCTCCCTGAGTTACCCCGAGGAGCCTGCTCCTTTCCACCAGAGCCCCAGGGCCTCACCTTCCTTCACCTGCCTCAATGGGCAGTGCTGCTCTGTGCTGTTCAGCTGAATGCACTCACAGAAGCAATTAAATCATTCCAGTTAATTACCTAGCAAGACTATGGTGAAGGTCTGGGTTCTAGCTGTAGTTTCCAGCAAAAAAAGAATGCTCTAGATCAGCATTTTCAGGAGTTTGTGAAGGATTGTGAAGGTGCCATGATTTCAGCCTTTATGTGGAGGTGACTATCTTAAAATCTGAGTGTGTGTGAGGAAAGCCTTTCTCCTTATTCTGAGCCATTCTCCTTCCATCTGGGCTAAATAGCAGGTTTGTTCCCCTGTGCTCCCCTCTCCTTTGTAAGCATAAATCCCTTAAACAAATAATGGACAGATCTTTTTTTACTCCTCTGTTTATTCTGTTTAGACTTCTGCTAATCCCTGTGTTTACGAGTCATAGGGTGTGTCAACCTACAAGCTGAGGGAGTTAATGAAATTCATCTGTTCTCTATTTTCCAACAGAATTAAGGGAGGGGGGAGGCCCAAGCAGGCTTCACCCTAACACAGAAATATGACTAACAGTGGTGTTTGCAGGCACAGACTCAAAGGGAGCAGCGGGTGGGAGGAGGTGAAGCGGCCGAATGGCAGAAATGTAGGGAAATATTCCCCCTTCAATTAGAGTAATTAAAAAGTAGTAAAAATAAACCACCCAAAAGAGAGTCTGGCCAAAACAAAGTCTTAATGTACACTTATGGTTTAAAGAGTCTGCTGGAGGCCACCACCATGTGTTGCCACAGCCCTCTCATGTCTGCCTGTGACTTCAGGCAAACGCCAGCCCAGGAATGAGGCTGGGGCTCACTCCAGTGGGACAGGGCTGAGCCTCCAGGGCATGGTGTTCATCAGAGCCACCCTGCCAAGCTCCAGTCCCTGGGGCTTTCACAGGTCCAGCCTGCTGTTCTGTGTGCAGCTGAAGTTTGGCACATTAAGTATCAGGAGAAACCACTGCAAGGTTGAGTTGATCCATGGAGGGAACTAAAACTCATTAGAAAAGCTGGCAAAGCCCTATTTGCTTCTCTGCAAAAGTTGTTGCCCCATCCTTTTCATTGCCACAGGGCTTGTTTTCCTTGCCCTTCTTATCTGTGCAGTTCTTGGTTGGGTTCTTCCAGTTTGCTGTTTGCCTTCTTGACCTTTAGCTCCCTGGAAGAACAGCCAGGGTGAAACCACTGGTGATTCACTGGTGATCTCTCCCTGGTAATTTCTTTGTCAGCATAGATGTATCTCGTCATGTGAGCTTCACAGAAGCACAGCAGGGACCAGCCCTGCTGAATTCCTTGTTGGACATTTCCTAGAAGCCTCGGTCCTGACTCTAAATGCATCTTCATTAAATGTGGACAAGCACTTCTGTCAGCTTGCCTTGTGTTCCCATGACGTGGAGAGACAGAGTGGCTGGAGAATGAGTTAAGAGTCTTCAAATCTGTAACTGGAGATCTAAAATTATGTGGAAAAATATGGTAATTTGAACTTCTGGGAGATGCACCAATCTGTGCCTGCAGTCCAGAGGTTCTGTGACTAACAGGCTCAGTGGCAGGAATTTTTGGCATTCCTAGTGCTAGGGTCAGTAGATGATAGTTTTTGGTTGTAATCCTCAAAACACTTCATGTAGTAGCAAACATGTCCTTTCTAAGGCTGCCCTAGAAAAGAGGATCAGACTGTGACTCTTGATCTTTGCAATTTGAAAGGATTAAGATCTATATTTCTTAAGATATGACAAGTTCTGTGAATTATAAATTATTATAAACTCTCATGAGACAAATTTGTCAAACTTTTAGGGGTACTGACACTTGAGGAAGTGTTTTATTTTGGCTGTGGAAGGGCTTAGGGCTGCTCTTACATTTAATGATGTCCCTATAGTTTGATTATTGGTGATTATCCCGAATTTTTAGACATTTTGAATTGAAGAACTTAGATATCAGGGTTAGAACTAACTTGAGGATTAGAGTTTGAAGTAGGTCAGTTCTCTACAGTGAATGCTACACAGATGTTGAGTTTGGTTTCAGTGTGCCTGAGAGCCAGATTCAGCTCTGCACATGCAGGGATGACAACTCCAAGATGCCTTAGTTTGGGATTGACACCTATTAAAAAAAATCATCTTAAGTGTTAAATAAACTCCCAAGAACTGTCAGATTGTTATTCCTTTTTTTTCTTCTTTTTTCTTTTTTTCACCTGTTGTCTGTCCACCACCCTACTCACTCTGTGAATTCATGTATGTAACCCACTGTACACAATTCATTTTTAATGTGGCCACATCTGCAGCCACACAAATTCATGACAGCTGCAGTTTTGATAGCTAAACGAAAATACAACTGAGTAATGAGAAATAAATTTATTGTACACTGGCCATGTTTGAGAATCACTGCTTTAGACGTGTGTGTTTTACAAATAATTAATAAGATAGAGCATGCACATACTCCCATTTGTGCCAAGTGCTCTTTCCTAGCTGGAGTCTGAAGTGAGGGGGCAGGAATGTGCCAGGCAATAAAATATCTGTGCATGCCACTGTTTTCAGAAAGAACTGTCAAATGTGGACCTTGGGTCTGTCTTTCCCTGGCTGGGGTTAGACAACAAGGAGATGTAAAAAGTCCTGATCTTCCCAGAGCCCTGCTGTGCCACCCCTCACTCAGCTGAGCCGACGGGCAGCTGCAGAGTCAGGTTCTACTTAAACCTGAATCACTTCCAATTTCTGCCCCTGTTTGTGGGATGAGTCTGTGCTGGACCCTGCTGCAACCAGAGCTTGAAAACAGCAACCTCCATTCCTGTGGTGTGTGTAACACAAATAAAAGGAATTTCTAAAGAACTTTAAAGGAGCATCCAGGTAATCTGCAGTACAACTGAACCATCAGGTTTCTGGCCCTTCCAGCAGAAAAAGCCAGGACTGAATTGGACAGGTCTAACTTCTTACACCCTCATTAGAGGCCAACTGAAGCCCTATAGTTTATAGTCTGAGAAAATAGGTCTCATATTTAACATTATGGGATGGACTGAGAAACCAGGGCTGTGGCAGAGTCTATGGTGATATGTGCTGAGTCCATTGGTAAAGATAAAATATGAGAATGAGGTCCATCTTCACTCTGAAAAACCCAGATTGTGACTCTCTAGGAAAATTTTTCCAAAGCTTGTCAGTTTAATGCAGTGGCAGTGATGCCTTAAATGCTGGTCAGCTAAGTGGTACCACAAGTTACTGCAAGACATATTATTAGTGTGGTAGCTATAGGTAAACTGATGAAATAAATGGAATAAATGATTTTTTGTTGGTTTTTGCTTTTTGTACAGAGATGGCATCTTGCAGCTGTTACAAAGTTGTGTTTAGATTATAACATTAACATCATTTTCTGAGCCAGCTTGTGAGTAGTGAGGTAGGTTCCCTGGCATAGAACAGAGGCAAGGATCAGTTACTGGGAGGGAAGAGTGGTACCAGTACAGATGATAAGGAACCTAAATTAAACCATAAGAGAAGAGAGAAGACTACGCTATAATATTTAAAAATGGCAAACTAAATAATATATAATTTACAGAAAATGACAGGGTAATGCTGGGACTATTTTTAAATCAACAGCAAATTAGAATTCAAACCTCTGATAGGTTTAACAGATGGTCTGGATCCTAGAATCCAAAACCCACACACTTCATTTCCCAGTATGTTAAGAACAAAATAATGCTGTGCAGCCTTTGCGGAATGTTTCTTGCTATTAAACTATGTTGAAGATAACTTTTGACCAAGGAGGACTGAATTTGGAGTGGAAAAATAGAGTAAGTTGGTCCAGCAAGAAAAAACAACCTCACACTCTGTACCAGGGGTGACTGTGGACATGTTACAGCTTCTAGGCAAGGGAGACAAGAGGAATTGGGAAATTGAAGAAATGTGATTTCTCAGTTGCCTTGTGAAGCAAAATTCAGAGTTTTATAGTCAGAAGAAGTGGATGTGTCCCCTTTCCTTGGCTTGTATGGATTTCAGAAAACGTTCTCTTATGTCAGTGATAGAGGGAAGTGTTTTGGTGTGACGGGGTGATGATAACCTTGCTGAGCAGCACCCAGCTCTGGGGGTGACCCTCAGTGGCTGAACACACAAAATGAATGTTCAAAGCAAAAGTTACCACAAACCGTTTTGACCACGTTTAAACCTTTCAGTGAATAACATCCCATAATGAGAATTTGCTACCTCTTAAGGAAGGCTCAGAAACTGAGCTGGTATCTAGCAAACTTTGGTCAAGATGATGACTTGACACAATTCCCAACCTTCTTCCATTATGTGAAACATTTTTTATTTTTTTTAACCACCAAGGAACATTTTATTCTTAAGTATCTACTCCTTACCTAATCTCTGCTCAGAGTGCTCCTCATGCCTGTTTCAGTGCCTCTCTGATGGGCACCCCTGCAGTACTTCACTGCCCCCTGAATCACCACAGAAGAAATTAGGAGTTCCTTCAGCAAATGGGACCCATAAGCCTGATCCAATATCCTGCCTCCAGCAGTAGCCAGCCAGGACCCTTCAGAAGAAACCCTACACGATACCCTATAACCAGGGAATTGCATTTGGCATCAGTGAGGTATTTTTATCTCAGGCAGTTAATAATTGGCATTTGTCCAAACATATTTTTAAGTTTTTATTTTAACTTATTGTTTTGATTATCGATGCCAACGACTAATCCTTTTTGGATCTTTATAAATACTTAAATCAGTGATAATTCATATGAAGCAATCAACTCCATAACTTGATTGTGGGCTGCACAAGAAACAGATTTTTTTTTTTAATCGGTTTTGAATTTGTTTTCATTCATCTTTACCTGCTGTTTCTTTGTTTCTGTTTTATAAGGGTAAAAAAGGCCACATGTGCTGTGCTCTCTGCTGCTCACTCTTCCTGGTCTTCTCAATAAATCAAGTCCTTTCACCAATATCATATGGAAGTCTTTCCCTGAATCTCAAAAAATCTTTCCTTCTCCATTCTTGGGCTGCTTATTTCCGCTACATCTGGTTTTGAAATGGAGTGAGGAGTGAACACAGCCATCCAAGGAAGGGTGTGCCATCAATTTACTGAATGTTATTAATATCACTGTTTTCAGATTGTCCCAAAAATTGACTTATTTTCAAAATACTACTGAAGTGGGTGTGTGCGGAGCAGAATGTGGATTTCAAATACCATTAAATGAATTAGATATATTTTTCAGTGTTATATTAATAACCCCTGTTTTGATTGGCAACTTAACTTGATATCACCAGGCAAATCATCTACTTTCCCCCAGGGGTGTGCTGGATGCAAAGAGGTATAATGGCAGGAATTAGTCAGAAATAATTGCAGAGACAAAATAATTCCACGTCTGCCTATTAAGATGCAAAAAATCGTGGGCTGGATCCTTGGCTGGTGTGTCATGGTTGGCACGATGCCACTTCACCCCAGTGAGGGAGCTGCCCTTTACCTCAATAATCCCCATTCTGGAGGTGACCAGTCACACAAATGCTGGTGGCTTTGGCTGGTGACAGAACCCTGGCTGCTCTTCCAGCTGCAGGGAACGTGGGATTCGTGAAACTTTAGCAGGGCTGTGGCAAGAGTTGCCCTGAGATTGCTGATTCCATTCCTGCTTTTTGTTTTGTTTGAGTTGGCTGGCTGGGATTGTTTTCCCTCTCTGCCAGGTGCAGAGTTGAATGGCAGGCCACACTCAAAAGCTCCTCTTTCACAAATCCACCCACGCCACAGATTTCTGTGTTCGTCACGTTCTGTGACATGTAGCTCTTGGAAATATGCAGCTTGGAAATAATATCCTTGAATCTGAGTGTGCTTGGACTAGTAAAGGAGAGATTTTTAAGTGTCCAGAAAGGGCAGGGAGAGAAAACTACAGGAAAATAACAGGGAATCTTAGATTCCCTCAGAGTGGGATCGAGCTGGAACATATGAGCCCTATGGATTTTGAAGATGCAGATCCAATTATGAGACACCATGCTCATGCTGAAATTAAAGATGAGCCATGGTGCCAAATAAAGATATCTTGTGGGATTTCAATCAGATTTTGAATTGCCCACAACTATGTGTCGTGCTCCTGGCATCCAGTGGTGTGTGTTTGCTCTCCCTACCCTCCAACCTTCCAGATTTATTTTGTGTCTGATTCCAGTGATGCCTTTTTGTCTGCAGTCAGCAGCCAAACCCAGTTCACTGCAGCCAGTGCAGGGTGAAGTTCCTCTCTGAGTTCTTCTCCAATGGACAAAGTGAGCTGAAACACAAACTGTCCATTTTCCACCAAGAAATACTTCGGGGATAGAGGAAACAAAAGAAGAGCTGAGCTAAATGTGTTCTATTTGGATAAACAAATATCTGACTTAAAAATTGGGTTGGTTCTCTGGTCTCCTCCAGGGCCTGATCTTCTCCTTAGTCCTTTACACCAGGTTGAGATCCCTGACTTTGCAGTAACTTGCCTGGAGTTTGCATTGGAAGCATGGCAGAGAAGAAAAGAAGTAATAGTTTTCAAGCTAACATGAAGAAAATTAAAGGCAAAATTCAGAAAATTATGGGGGTAAAAGGAAAACTGATAGTTTGGGGGATTTCAATGTTTGGAGCAAGATTCAGGACTACAATGATCGTAAATTCCTACCTTTGTTGCTGCTACATTACCACTCAAAGAGAGGAAAATCAGCAGACATGAACTAGAAACTGGATTGAATCCAGTGTGTCCTTATCAAAAAAATAAAACGAAATGCAGAAACCACAGTTTACATGAGGCCTGATCCTCCATAGGTTGATATTTTGGCACAGATACTGATGTTGCCTTTTCTTTAGTTTTATCTTCGTGGTGACTGTCTCCAAAACAAGAAGGGAGATAGACTAGGGAGAATATACTTTATTCAGCAGCATTTATTTCTAGCATTAGCTGTATATCTTAAACTGTTTGAGATTGTTGTGTTCCAGCCTTTCTTCTTATAATCTACAAGAAAATATTCTAGTGGGAGTCCTTAATAGTACCCTTTTGCCCGTAGCTCTCTGATTTTGATTATGTATTGCATTGCGGGTGAAATTTGGGTTAAAGATAATTGTAAATATGGTATTGATATTAAATGATGTTTTCCCAACATTGCAATAATGCTTGTTTTGTTTGCTGGAGAGTTTATTACTTTTTGATCAATAGCATGTGAGATTTGTGAGGGAAATTAGCATAGTGAATAACAATTAGGAGAAAAATCAATGGCATTCAGACAAATAAGTGACTTGAAAAAGTCCCATAGGCACACATATACTCACACAGATTCTTTAAAGTGTAATACATCTCATTTCGAATTCCAAGAGAGGGGAGAGCTATTTGGACCAGAACTGAAACTGATGGCAGTAAATTGAACTACTGTGGGGCTATTTGTTGATACTTAGTGTTTCTAATAGCTTGAGTGTATGACTGCTTCATTCACTGGCTCCACGAACTTCCTCTGACTTCTACCAAGGTTTTTTTTCCAGCAGTTCACACCAGTCTGCTTTCCTCAGGTTACCCACACCATGTAATTTTTTTGTCACTTAATATACTTACCTTTCCCCCACACACAGTAAGCTCCAGCTGCCTTACAAGGCCCAGGAGGGCTTCAAATGAGATAAACCTTTGAAAAAGGCCAAAAACAAAGAGAAGTTGTTAAAAATAGATTTAAGCTACACAACTCTTTGCCACAGCATGACACAGATCCTGTAAAGTTCACATGGGCTCAAAAACTACTAGTGTCACTGAGGAAAAATCTGTAATGGGCTGTGGAACACAACAAAATCCTGGCTCAGGAAGTCCTTGCTCTGGGCACAGTCAGGAGTTTCTAGAGTACTTTGGTTCTCTTTTGTCTTGGGACATTGAATACTACAGAACAATTTGGGTTCCTTGACTTACAGAGCCAACACGGCTACTTTAGAGTGAAATGGGAATTTGGTCCCCAGTCCCCTGTGCTGTGATGATGTCCTGCATGAAATCCTGCAGAGAGCAGCTGAGGAATAAAGCTGCAGGAGGAGGAGGGATCTCCAGGAGTGTTTGGATCACAAAAAATGCAGGAGGAGTGGGTGCAGAAGAAGAGAGGACAAGTCTGTGAACAGTGAGTCTGTTCTCAGTCCTTGTGCTTGGACCAGCCAAGGCTCTGGGAGAGGTGCAGCTGTGCCAGCTCTGTTTGTTCCTGCAAAAGAGAGCCATGAGGAGCCTGGAGAAGCTCCGCAGTTTGGTTATCCTAAATCCCCAGTGACTACTGCCTTATTGAAACAAATTTCAGTCTCTGCTGCCTTGAAACAAATTCATAATAGTGGCAACTTTAGCCCATGTTGTAGATATTCCCCTTTATCACCCAACATATCTCCTGGTTTCTAAGGGGAGCCTGATTCTGTGTTTCTGGCTGGGACTGGAAACTTCCACCTTTTCTGGGTTAGGATTGAGATTTGTTTGCATGCACATTCCATATATCTGAGCACGCTGCTCTCCTGCAGTCCTGTCCAGGAATCAATGTTTAGAATAATGGCTCTGCTTTCCTCTGAATTGAGCTGGTTAATAACTATTGCTGGGGAAATCAATCAGCTCTATGATATCTTATTACTTACGCTAATTTAATCACAAGGAACGGGTCATTGCTTCAGTTCAGAGGGCAAAACGAGTGTGTGTGGATATGAGAGTTTATGAGAAAAAAGCACAGGGAGGAGACTTCATGAACTGGAACAGGAGGGGTAGGAACAATATGAACTCTCCAAGGCTGTAGGGTGGATGATAGAGAGAAAACTCACACCCACTCTCTGTAATTCCTGGTAATCTCTACGTTGTGGATCCGTTTTTAATGTTGCTCTCATGTTTCAAAGAATCAGATAGGTGAAGATAAATGACAACTTCTCTTTTTGTGATCTCTCCTCCATTTTCTCTGTGTCTTCACAGTCTCAAAGAGGAGGAACATCAAGAGAGATGAATAAACAGAGAAGATGTGTGGCTTCCACCAGGAGCCTCTGAGCCCATTTCAATTTCTTGCTTGCTCAAGAAAAAGGTAAAAGCAAAGGAACTGTTTGTTTGTTAAGGATATAATAATTACAAAGGATGAAACAGAGTGTAAATAGGCTGTCTGAAGAAATAAGTTTAATTTGTAAAATGCACAGATCCAGCCTGGCAAAGATTGTTATGAGGTTTTCAAGCTCTTGTCTCAGTTCTTTCCCCTTTCCTGTACACATGACTGTGTGTAGAGCCTTTCCTGCATCCACTTGTCCCTGATGGAGAGTACTACTATTGTCCATCACGGCAGAAAGAAGATTAAGATCAGTTTCTACACACTGAAGTGTATCTCTACCGTAATTTTTTTTCTCAAAAGAAGTGTTTTATTCAGAGAAAAAAAAAAAAAGTATCTGTTTTCTAATATAACCAAGAGTGGAGTTCCAGAAACTCAAAAACCCCAAATAATCAAGTGTGGCTGTGTAGAAAGACCTTGTATCTCCATGATCTTCACATAGGTGCGTTTTTCAGATAGCCTGACTTCTCACAAGTCTGCTTTTTACTCCAATCCATTGGATTTTTATGGTTTCCCTTCCAGGGTGATAGGAAACCTTTACAAACTCTCTGAAAGAAAACACCTGTTCTGAAGCTAAATGTTTCCAGCAAATTGCAAAAAATCAGTGTATGTTGGAGGAAAGGCAGTGAACAGCACCCAGCAAAGCCTTTAAAAGAACATTGGTTTATGTAGACAAAACCAGATGTGTTTTTAAGACTATTGCCTTATCATGCTTAATTCTTAAGGAATTATTTTTTCTGAAACAGTGGAATTGCTTTTAGACTTGGTCCTTTTCTAGGGGGTGGGGTGGGGGAAAGAAAATAATCAAAAACTGCTCCATGATGTGCTAAACACATCAGACCATTGTTGCATCTTTCCATGCAAGCAACACCACTTTCCTGACAAATGGTGCTGGACACTTTTAGAGAAATTGCAAGAAACAGTGTTTACTGACGTTCCCTAATTCACATTATTAACTAGGTAATGGACTAGAGACATCATGGTTTAATTGAAATAAATAAAAACATTAAAACTGTGAATTAAAGTAACTGCATTTTGATGTGTTTGGATTATTCATATTGCTTCAAAATGTTATTTTTAATCCAAACACTGCTGGACACATCTTCTTGTGCCCCAGGGATAGTACAAAGTATGTTATTGGCCTCTATTTTTGTACCCCATTTACTCCACATTCACATTGCCTCCAGTTGATTTTTTTCCTAGCAAGTTCTAATAGCTTGGAAAAAAAAAAAGAAAAGAGGGAAATGCCAAATGCCTTTAAAACAAGCACCAAAATTTAGGTTTCTATTTTTGGGTATCTTTAAAAATCTTTTGATGAATGTCAAAAGATTCTCAGAAATTCTCACCTTTAGCCAAATTCATCTTCTAAGGAATTTGATGGGGATTTTGCCAAAGATTTGGAAACAATTTTTCTGATGCAGAGCTATTTTGAAATGTGTGACCTAAGGGGGTTTTTTGATTGGTTTGCTGGACTTTGTTTTGGTTTGGGTATTATTTTGTGGGTTTTGTTTTGTTGTCTTATTGTTTGTTTAATTGTTTTGTTTTTAATCAGCTGCAACATTTGATTCAATAATATTAAATGAATTTCAGTGCAAATTTGCTTGATCACACAAGAGTGGTCACTAAGGAGGGTCTCTCTCTGTTCCTCCAACACCCTGCTGGTCCCTCAGCCCTCTGTTCCCTCCCTCACTGCTGCTTCCTCTTGCCCCCTGTTCCTTGGGATCCAGCTCAGCTCCAGGTCTGTTCTGGTCACTGCATTGTGTTGCACAGCTGAAAAGTGCATTATCTTTGATCTTGCAGGGGGTGGATTTCTACAGCTGCCACAGAGATTCTTTCTCATCAGCCACAGGGAGCTTATAAGAGGGAGGAGAGTATTCTCAAGACTTGTTCTGAAGCTCAGTCCTGAACTGTGCTTGGAGCTTTCTCTCTGGGGTTTCTTTTTCTCTCTTGAGAAGATAACGTGGCTTTACATCAACCCCTTATTCAGTTACTCATCAGCTGGGCAGGTAGAATAACAACCTCTCCTCTTTTACACCCTTTTGCACACAAATGCACCACTCTATTTATGGCAGTCACAGGCTGGACTTGTTTTCTTTGGCAGTGATAGAAAACAAGAGAAAATTTATTTGTTCTAAGTTTACACTCATTTATTCCTCTACATAGTTATGTCCACAAAAGTAAGTGATTGTTCAGCCCTAGCTGTTGCCTGTGTTTGCCTCCTGCTCCTGTGGAAGGAGCAGTTTCAGGGCACAGGTCAGGATTTCTCCAGCTCCAGGGATGCTTGAGCTGTAAGTTGAGGGAATTGATCTTTACACTAAGCCAGCTGAGTAATTGGGAGCTTAATTTCTCTTTTTCACTCTCACAGAGATCCTGAAATAAATATATTGCTTTTCTGTGAAGCAAGAATATAAAATTAAACCCAAAGGAAAGTCCTTAGTCTGTAACTTCCTCCACTCCTGAAATAGTCCAGTGCCCACATTAAGTTTATTAACGAGGGCTGTGAGGTCTGGACTGCAGTGCTGGCACTGCCATTTTGCTCTGTTGCTTTACAGTTTTGGGAAAGATTAATAACAGAGATGATTAATTGTAGGGCAGGGGAGCATGGAAGTTTGGAGACAAAGAAAGAGGTTTCTTTTAAACAATATGTATAGTTTAAATTCTAATTAACTGTGTATCACCTGTTGTATAACAGACCAGTGGTATCAGCAGTGTCAGAAATCAGGGCCTGATCCTACTGCCCACTGAAATCGATGGGAGTTTTGTCATTGATGGAGCAGCTGAGCAAGTAGCTTGCAAGAATTCATTTATTCAAGAAATCTGGCTGCTGCTTCTGCTTATCTCTATTGATTGTACTCATGTCCAATCAGGTTTGCAGCATTAGCTGCATTACCTTACAATAACAGGGTAATTCACTTGGGACATGTTCTTACCAAGTCCTGGAATCCAGAAAAAAATAAACAAAAGGTTTATCCCATGCAAACCTCACTTCCCTTTTTTTCAGAGGTAGCTACTTCTTTTGTAAGTCTTAGATCTCAAGGAACTGTATTCCAGTTTTGAAATTTCTCCACTAAAACTAGAAGGATGAAGTGACCTGAAGAAGTTTAGTTAGTAAAATGGAAAGATGATATAACAACAAAGATAAACTTTGGGCTTGGGAAACCTAGTTTCAGGTTTCAGTTCTGTCACAAACTTTAAGATTCTGAGCAAAGATATTTCTATTTATGTGCATAAACTTCTTGATAGAGACCTCTATCCTGTAAAGTGTTCCATGGATATCCCAGTGAATTACAGGATTTATGCAGAGGGCAGAGCTTTCAAATACAGTTTACAATCTTTCCTACATTAGAGAACCACACTGCTTTAAACATACCCTTAATAGTTTTAATTCCTAAATCCTCTACAGGTACAGCTACACAAAGTTGCTTTTTAAGGAATTATGTGAATCTGCATTCCTTGTGACATGATTATGTTGGAGAAAGCAATCTTTATACACCTGAGTCTTCTTAAATATTTGCATCGGTATAACTTCACTGATTTCAAAAAAAGAAAAGAAAAAACCTGAATACAGTGTGCTTAGTGAATGTTTTTGAGGAAATTCTAAATATACATGGATACCTGAATACCAACAGTTATTTCCTGAGTGCTTTACATTTTAGTGTAGTAAAAGCTGATTAATTTTTCAGTTTCACAACTGTTTGATTAATTTTTCCATTTTATAACTGTTTGTTCTGTAAATTAATCAAACTTGTTGTTACTGTCTGTTCTGTAATTTAATCAAACTTTTTGTTTTGCTTTATAAAATATCCCAGCAGCTCCAGGTGCTTTTTGGTTTATTTACTCCCCCAAGCAGACATGGTAGGGCACAGTCTTCGCTATTCTTGAACAAACACAATTACACCAACACTTTGCCTGCCTGACTTAGCATTCCCCAAAAGTGCATGTTCTTCTAGTAACAGGCTGCTGGGGAGATGACCCGAGGGATTTTTGCCCCTCTGCATATTTGCATGCGGAATAATTAACAGGCTTGTGAAATTCTTCCTTGGAGTCAAGTCTGATTTCACATGGCATTTGCTCACAGGAAATCCCACTAATGAAAAATCTGGTCAACCAAATTCAAATTTCAAAAGACTTTGGGCTCTTAATGAAGCCAAGAACGGAATGTTAAAATGGAGTTTGGAAAGAGAGGTTCAGCTGAGTTTGTTTGCCTGTCAGCTGGTTCCTTGAGTCCCTTGTCCTCAGCAGAATAATGTATGAAAACATCCTGTGAGTGGGAGCTGTTCCTTTCTGCTGGGGCTTGCTGGGTTGTGCTGCTGTGTCAAGTTTGCAGGAGGTCACTGACTTCACCAACAGGACAGATGGACACGAGTGACAGTCCCCCCTCTGCCCTGTGCTCCTGCAGGGGTTTGGCAGGGAAGCCATGGGTGACTGCAACACATGGGCAAGTGGGGAATAATCATTAATTAAAGATTAATTGCAGTCACAAGTGGCAGCCAATCGCTGGATGAATGTGTGACTGTTCCTTGAGTCATTACTGGGTGCATTTCCTGCATGTTTTGCCTGAATTGTGGCAGAAGTGTCTTTTGAGAATTGATCTGTAAATGTAGAGTGTGGACAGAAACATGATTATCACTTTGGTTTTGAAGACTTTTTCTAAGCCTTCTGTAATGTTCTTCATATTGGAGTCAGAAATTTTACTTTTCCAATGAAAGACAGTTAGCAAAACATGGCCATTGTTTATAGTACAAATTATGACTCCAATATGAAGAACATTACAGAAAGCTTAGAAAAGTCTTCAAAACCATGGTGACACATGATTATGATTCGGGGGATTTCTACTTAAAGGGCCTTGGGTCAGGTTCATGGATAAAGGATGGGATTGGCTCTAGCACAATGAAATGGAATTGTGCAAGGAAGGCTGAAGGAAGTTCTGAACTTCTTTTGACTTTTGGCAGGACCAGAATCTCCAGCAGAATTAGGCTACTCTTCTAAATACTCATTGAAATTATAATAGAAGTACACCCTGGGGATAGATACATTTATTTTATATATTAAAAAAATATTTTCTATATCCATCTCTTGTCTCTTTTGTTTCCATTTCATAAGTTTTATTTCAGAGGAACTGGACTGATGAGCTGCATGTTGTTGGGGAGGGAACACAAGTATTACCCTTAAATTTTATGCACCAATTATGAGCACATCTACAATATGAGGAGAGAGAGAGAGCAGTAGACTGGAAGAGCAGAACTGCGTTTGGATCAATAGATGAGCTGACATTGAGGCTGGAGGACTGATGGAAGCAGTGGAAAGGATAGACATATTTGGCAGATTTCTGAAGACATTCAATAGCGACACCGAGATGGAGCTGATAAATCAATAGCTCTTTGGGCAGATTAGATTGATATTTTAAATGTATATGGAACTGTCCTAGCCAGGAAGACTGAACAACCACTGAAGGAATAGATAAGCAGAAAAACATTAATTCATATTTCTGTATCATTTTTGTGTGTGTTTTTAAAGGAACTGTGTGGGACACCAAGCTGTTTTCTCTTCTGCAGCTGGGAGGTTGCATCAGATGTAAACTTGAATTGTGCTGTTACTACAGAACTCCTCAGGGTGGTGTGGGTTAAATTAAAATTAATTAATGAATTATTGTTGCAGAGAAAAAAGCATTTAAGACTTTAGGGGTTGTCAGTTAAGAGCAGGACAGGGCTGTGGCAGTGCTGGAGCACTTCCCAAGGTGGGGGTGGAATCTGGTCCAGTCCCACCATGAGGATTTTCTTTGTGTGAGCATTTTCAGGAGCATAAGGATGTGAAGAAAATCTTTATGGCAAATTTTCAACCTGCCATCAACAAGACTCAGAATCCAAATGATGCCTCACTGAACACCAGGAGTTTTGTCAATGGAAGCAAATCTTTTACAAAAGTAAAGCCTTTGTGCTCCTTTTGACCAATCTGCCTGCTTCCTCATGCTACCAATTATATCAGCTGTCAAAAGTTAGTGTCAAATAGACACTAACAGTTATGAAGTGCTTTTAGCCATATTGGAATTCTTGGGATTATTTGCAACTTTTGGTGTATGCTGATCACTGTTCTTCTCTCTCATGATGTCTCTCCATCTTCCCCAAAGTCCTGCTAGAAGATGAACTTGAAAGGGGTTTTTTGGTGGGTTTTTTTGGGTTTTTTGTTTGTTTGTTTGTTTTGGTTTGGTTTGGTTTGGGTTTTTTTGGGTTTTTTTGTTTGGGGTGAGCATGTTTTGGTTTGTTTGTTTGTTTGTTTGTGGGGTTTTTTGTGGTTTTGGGTTGGGTTTGTTGTTGTTGTTGTTTTTGTTTTGGTTTTTGGGGTTTTTTTGCTAATGGTACTGTTGTTATGTTCACCAGATGTTGTGAAGCCAAATTCAAGAAAGGCTTGTGCTAATGGAATTTCCTAGAAGTTTACAAGTGAATTATTATGCTTGAGAAGTCTATTTAATATATATTTCCATAGAGGCATGAGGGGAGGACTGTGCTGAATAAAGGAAATGTATAATCCTGAGGGGGGAGGATGTCCTTGGTTTGCCTTCCCTTATTCTGAACTTGATGGAAGCTGGATCAGCCTAAAGATGGACCACCCTGACCAGGGTGCATTAACCCAAGGAGTCTGGAACCCTTTTCCTTTCCAAGACTCACTGGACTGGACTGGCCTAGTCATCAAGGGTCTCTAAAATGATAAATACTTTTAGAATCATTTCATTCAAAGGAAAAAAAAAAGGTTGCTAAGAGGAAACCAATTCTGTGACAACTAGGTTAGAGGGATCTTGTCTTTAACTGCAAATATCACTTTATTATATTTGCATGTAAATAGGAGCCAGATAACTGTGACAGATGAAGAGAACACTTCAAAGTCGTTTGCTGTCTGGAAAAATAGAATAGATCAGCAGGGCTTGGAGGGCTCCTAACTTGAGATGTATTACATTCACTGTAGATAAAACTGATCTTTGCAAGTTTACATCCTCTAAAAGTTATCCTGAGAGGAGGCTGGCTCTCTGCAAGGCCTCTTGCTGATCACTGTTAAATTGTGGTATGGTGTTATTAAAAGGAACAGAGAAATGAGACCTGGCATCTGTGTAGGGCCACAAAAAGTGCTTATAGGACTGACAGAATGGATTTATTTACTTGAGAAACCAATGAGTTAGTAAAGAAACTGGAATATCACTTTCTTCACCAGATATTTGTGGTTGGACACTCGATCTTCATCCTCTTGAGCACAAATACTTCTTTCTACTTATGTATTTCATGATTGCTCAAATCCTGATCACCTACTGCAGTGAGGGAGGGCTTAGGAGCAGTGGATTTCATGCCTGGGTTGTTCTGCAGCCCCTCAGGAATGGCCAGGCCAGGCTGTGCTGGCTCTGGTGGTTTTGGGCTCACTGAGGATCTGTCTCTCCCTCCCACAGGTCTGGCTGGAGGCTCAAAGGGACTCACCTGTAAATCAGGGGATTTCCAGTGCTGTGTCATGTCTTTTGTGCTCCCAGTGTCTCAGGCAATGGAATATCACTGGGACAGCTCAAACCAACCCAAAAAGCTCTGACAGGAACAGTCTGACCAGAATGTTTCCACGGCAGAGTTTCAGTATGTTGGAGACAGCTGTTTTCCTGGTGACCCTGTCATTCTCTAGTGTGAAATATGAACTAGAAAGTGACTTCAGTTCTCCTGAAAATTCCAAAAAGTATCAAAAAGTTAGAGGCCATATCTACATGGTATAAAACAAGTTTGGAACCAAATACACTCAAGTGAAGTTTGGTGGAGTTTTTTAAAGAATTTTTTCAGCAAACATAAGTAAGCCTGGACCCAAAACACTCAAATGCCTCAACAAAAGAATTTAGCATCCTTACAGGACAGAGATGAAGTCAAGAGAATGCTTTAAATGTGTGCTGAATCACAATTTGTTTGGATTTCATTTAGCTTAAACCTGCCATTAAATTTTCTTGAGATTGATTTTGAAATTATTTCAGTATGTCAATAATTATCCAATTTTATGCAAGTTTCATTTGAATTTAACTTTTTTTCCCTATGTATGTGCCCATGGTACGCATACAATCATGCTTTGTATTTGGTGCCTATGACTGCATGGTGACCTCAAATTTAGAGGACCTGGGTGTTGCTCTTGTTTGTCCTCCCACTGTGTGGCTTTGTAAATGTTTTTGCCTTCTGCATCCCCTCTTGCACTTCCCTCTGGCTTATGGATGGCATAACTTTAGGGGCAAAGATCACTTTCCTTTTCATGTAGTTTTATGGTGTGGATCATATGGATGGAGATGGTGACTTTTGGCAGCACCAAAATCCAGAGGAGGTGAATAAGGGAAAGTTAAACTGCAGACTTATGCTAAAGCTTAGTAAAGATAATTCTATTTGTAAGCACTGGAGTTTAAATAACATTTCTGGGTTTTAAGCTGATGTCTAAGCCTAGGCAGACTGCAGACACATTTGTGAACATTCCCTGAGCCTGACATTTGGTGGATTAAACCACCAAAAGCCAAACTTTAGTTGTTGAAGTAGAAGGACATGAACTGTTCACCAGGTTTCTTGGCCCTGGTGTTGCACTGGGTCCCCCTGTCCCCCCTCAGCTCTGCTGAGCCCAGCAGGGCTTGGTGTCCATCCCCCACCACAGTGCCAGGCTGCCCCTCGGTGCCACCCCGGCCCTGCTGATGTCACCAGGGATGCATTTGTCACAATTCCATGCACATCTCTGTCGGCTGGAGGAGCCCCCTGCCCTGCAGTTAGCCAGGCTGTCAGTATGGGGAAGCAGCAGAGATGCTCCAAATGGTTTCACACCAAAAGGAAGTGGCAGACTGTGTTTGGCACCTCGTGCTGGATGTTCCCTTGGTGGGCAGCGCCTCTCCCTGTGGATGGGAAGGGTGAGCTGCCTTTGGGCTGTAATGGCTTTGATTAAAATTGGCAATTCTGGATCCCCTCTGCCCCAAGGATCTTGGTGAGATGTGAGTGAGCCAGCATGAGGCAGAAGCCTGTCATCCCAGTTCCAGCCTCTTTTAGTGGCAATGCCAGCCTTGCCAAAAGTAGCACTTACAGTAAAATACCCACTTGTCCTGGAACCTTTGCATTAATTAAACAAAAATAGATCAAACTAAATCAAAGGTTTTCCTTTGTTGATGAGGCCACCATTTATGTGGCAGATACTTTCTGTCTGTTTACAGAAAATGGGGGCTTCTGGCTAAAACCACACTGAGGAACTGCAGCCAGAGGCTCTGCTGGAGCCCTGGAAACCAGACTGAGCTCTCCTGGGATGGCATTGCCCCACACCACCACATCCCTCCCTGCCTGCCTCCCTCTAGGCAGGGCTGAGGCAGGTCTAGCTGCAAAGTTGGGTCTCATTGGAGAGGGACAATGAATATGTAATAACAAGGCAATTTACCAGAGCAGTTCTGAATAGCTGAAAGCAGATTTGTACCAGCATGGTGATGAGTTGTTGGAGACTGGAAGAATCTTTTATTTCTGATGGGCCCTGGCCAGGTGAGCTTGGTTGGATGATATTATTCCTGCCGAGTTTACACCTTTACACCTTCTCTTCATTACTCCCATTTCCTCCCCAAGAAAATCTACAAGATCTAGGAATTTGTACCTTGGTCCATTTTGAAATTTCTAGCATTTATCTAAGAAATTCAGACTAAGGAGGGCAGAGAACATAGACATACAGAGAGGGAAAGGGTACTTGGCAGTTTTGATTCTGTTTGTGGACCCCAGACTCCATGAAAACAAAGATAAACCTTAAAAGTAGTGGGTAATTAGAGATGTCAGCAAAATGAAATGTATAGATAGCACTGTAGACCCTTTAGAGCCCTCAAATAAACTTCTCAGTGTATGGAAGTACTAGAGTGGAAATGGCAGGCACAGCTGATAGTTCACTACAAGTTATTATTTGCACAGATTGGAGCCCATTGCTGGAAAAGAGAGGATTTCAGAAGTCCAAAGAATGGTAGAATCTTCAGTGGAAACAGGGAAAGACCACTGGGCTTAGGGTAACTCTAGTGAAGAGTGAGGACTGAAAGAGCAGATGAAAATGCAGGTCAGCTCTCAGGTACAGAAAGAGGCCTGGGGTCCATCACACATGGAGTGCTTGTTTCTAGCCTGCATTGATCTCAGAAGTTCCCTTCTTCGTTTGAACTGCTCAGACTGTGGATCTGGCTGAATGGAGCTTTGTGAAGCTCTTCCTGTGCAGATCAGTTGAAACCAGCCTTAGACTGAATCAAAGTTTTTATAGGTATTTTAATACTCCAAGAGCTAAAGAATCATCTGATAGGAAACATGGAGTTTTCAGACTTTATTAACATTTAGATCAGCACCTAAATCCACTTTGGAACACAAATACCCTGCTCAGGGAGAATAGGCATGTCCCATGCAGCTGGAACACAGCCAAAGGTGTATAGAAACCTTGAAATAATGGGTAAAGCCAGGAGTGGGAATGCAAAACTGCAGGTTTTGTTGGACTCTTATATGAAGGGTGAGACAGTACAGATGTTACAATTCACACCATCACAATCAGAAGCCAAACTATTTCCTAATTAGAATACATTTTAAGTGTGTTTTGGCCCATCAGCTTTTGCCACACAATGCTGCTAATGCTTCTAAGCCAGTAATCTAAAATTACCCCTCGTGGGTCCTACTACAGTACATCTTTCATAGTTGCATCATTTCTCCAAAGTATCCAGTCTATTTGCAAGGCCATCATTTGAAACTTGTTTCCAGTTCCATTTCTCTCTCAGCAGTGTCTGTGCTATCCCATGGCCTTTCTAAGCCAGCACACTTTATCTCAGAGTTTGCATATGGATGCACAAGACTGTGTGAGCTTCTGTCAGGCTTTGAGAATTCTCTACACATCCTTTTCCCACATTGGACAGCCTCTCCACTATGTGCATATTGAAGGGTGGGGGCTTTTCCTTGCAGCTCAAACCAAACCCCATATTTTGGAAGCTCCTACTGCTGCTCCTCAGGCTTTTTGTCAGTGCAGACACCTGAGGTTCCCTTGAGCTGAGGCGTGCAGGGGTGTGCTGGGTTCAGTCCCAGCAGGAGTGGCTCCCTGGGCTGTGTGGCAGGCTGGGGCTCAGCTCTGCTCTGCAGCTGGGGGACTCCCTTCCCTTTGAGCATCATCCCTCCTGCTGTTCAGGACTGCTGCATTTCCCTCCCTGGCTCAGCTGCTCAGCAGATCCAAGTTCAGCTGCCTCTGAGATGTGGGAGAGCAGAAAAAACACTCCAGCACAGCTCTGAGAGTTCATGGGATGGTGGTACCTCTGTGCAGAGCAGTGGTCTCCAGATGTCACAGACAGCTTTGAAAATCCCAGACTCGGTGATGCTAGAATTGCAAATAATAAAATAGTTTTCATTCAAGTCTTCCTCTCCATCCTCCATTTGCCCCTTTGACCACCCCGTGCTTAGTGTGCTGAAATCTTGGGTCAAGCTGTTTGGAGCAGATTGTCATTTTGTGCTCAGGATGCCTGATGTCATGGAATCCCTGAGTCCCAGTAGTGTCACTAGGGAGAGGAAATAATTACAGTAAGTAACCTGTGTTTTCTGATATCATGGCTTTGATTTTGGATCAGAGTTAACTTGTTCTTTGTCCTTCTCATCAATACTGTTAACATTTCAGAATAATAATCTATCTCTCAGCAGCTGGGTAGAATTTGGATAAGTAAGAAAGAAAGGTCTGAAAGTTGACACAATTTTTTTTTTGCAGTGAACTTCTTTAACCTTTGAAAAAGAGAGTCATAACTTTTCTGAAAATTATTTTCCATTTTTACTCAGTTCACTTCCTGGTTATGCCTGGGAACAAGAAGCAGGAAGCACCATAAATCTTGCAAAAAAAAAAAAAAAAAAAAAGAGGCCTGTTCTGGCCAGTTTCCTAGCCCAGCTTTGCTGATCATTGGGTTTTGGATCATTTGAATAAGCTTCATGTAAGTAGCCAGGCTCATGTACTTCTTCAAGCCATTTGCAAACTCCAAATACCAAGAAACCAACACATTGCTTAGTCTAGGCAGCCTGAACTCTGCCCTTTCACTCCCAGCTTTCTCTTACCTATAAAATACAGTTTTAGGGCTGCTTTGGTGTTTTGGATGAACTTGGTGCTAATGTGACCTTTGGTTTTACAGCCAAGTATAACAGAAGAAGGCGTCGTGCAACCCTCCTTCACACGGCCCTGCTAATACATTCTAATCCAGTCTGGTGATGCTTTGTGCAGTCCAGAGGCTGAACTAATCCTCAGCAGAGTTTACTAGTTGTGCTAAACCACCATAAAACCTCTGCAGAGCTTTCCTAGGCTTAGCTTGAAGTTAACAAGTTGTTCCCTGTGCAACAGAGCAAAGCAGATTTGTACCCCTACTCATGAGAAATTACTGGGGAGCAGGTTTCAAATTCATTTCCTCCTCATCTAGTGGTGGCACAAGGCTCAGGGGTGGGCACTGTGGGGTCGGCTGGGGTGCAGGTGAGCTGGAGCACGATGCTCAGGTACAGGTGGGATCCCCAGGAAGGAGGTGGGGTGTGGGTGTTCTCCGAGGCGTTAGGTCCGTTCTAGGCCAGGAGAAAGGGGGTGTTTGATGAGGGCAGTACAGCCCCCCTGACAAAGGGCTCCGCTGCCTGTCACACCTTGACTTGTTGAGCATGAACACAGCCGGGATCACAAAGCTGTCATCACAGAGCATTAGCATGAGAAAAGGAGCGCTCCTCTGTTTTGGCATGTCACACCCCAGTGACAGGGAGCACAAATACAGTCAGGCACTCAGAACAGTGCAAGTCACTGTCGGCTTTGACAATGTTGGGCACCAAGGCTGTCACTCCTTTGACACAGCCCCTCCTTCCCCCTACCCACGCTGCCATTCGCAACAGCAGCTCGCCCACCGCTTTTATTTCTGCACAATGTGTCAATAATTACTTGTCAGGCCTCTGCTTATAGACCTGGGACGGTGAATAAACGCTTATTATGCCTGAAAAATGTTGCAAGCTTTACCATAAATCTTGTGTTACAAATGCACACAATGGGGGCTATTGGCACAGAGGCAAACACTCACATTAACATGTAAAGTCATGCTGCCCAGAATGGAGTTTGACAAACTAACTCACAGCACAGGAGTTTGTTGACCTTTTCTTCGCCTTCCTGGCAACCAGACTGGGCTTGTGTGTGTTAAAAATCCAGATGAAGAGATATAAACATCTTCCTGTTCGTGCTGCTGGGGTGAGGATGCTCTCCATCTGAGAGCACTTCGGAGATGCTGTTCCCAGATATCGTCCTTCACACAGACACAAGCTAAGCAAGTCTGCAAAAGCTAAAGTTCACTAGATTTGATTTCAGCAACCCATCGGGTTCTGCCTGTGCCTGTTGACCCAGCAGAGGCCCTGGCTGAAACATTATTTTGCCCTGGCTGCTGTTCATGGCTTGCCCCTGCAGACTGCACCTCCCCAGCTCCTCAGCTCCTTGGGTTTCAGGTTGCTCCTGGCAGTGGATTGGAGCTTTGGCTTTGATGTGCTGGAATGGATGGCACAGAAGTGCTTCTGTCAAAGGTGCAGGTGTCATGCACTGAGCTGGGAACAAGAATGTTTAAAAGGAACTTTAAAGAAGTAATAATTAGGAGTTGCATTTAAACATCTGACTAAAGTCTTATAACCAACATTTTTATATGCATAGAGGGATTTACCCTCTCAGTGCCCTTAGGAGGGACAGGTGAACTTCACAGCATGTTTCTACCTGTAGCTAGTCTGAACTACTCCCTGACACTTTTCCTTGTTTTCTACTGATTTAATTTTATTTTGATGGTTTCTAATGATTTTCTTTATCTATTTCATCTTTGAAAAGTTATTGTTTAGTTTATGTCTATTCCTGCAGTAAGTGATTGAAGTTATCCCATAGTTGTTTTACCTTTTCATATTTTCAATATTCTTCCCCTCACAGGTTGGGTTTTTTTGGGGGTTTTTTCCCCCCTATCCTTTAATATATACTTTATTCACTTGTTTATTTAGTTTTGCAATGACACTTCAGTTTCATTTCCATTTCATTAACCATTTGTCCATAACCTCGTCCTGGGGCCGTGGTGAGCTGATTAAATTCTACCCTGAGCCCCAAGCCTAATGTCTTCTAATGGCTTGATTTCTCTCACACCCCAGGGCTAAAGGACAGGGAGAGCTGTAAGGAGACCAGGACAGAGCACTGCTAAAATGAGTTTATAGAGGGAAGCTCTTGAGCTGGAACTCCTGTATTTCCTCTTCCATACCTTTTCAGTGCCCTCCTCCTCCAGAAAAAAGGTTTAAAAACTGATTTCCCAAATAAATTATTATTATTTTCTTTTTGAGCTTTGCAGAATCTAACAAAAGTGAAGGTTAGAATTGGACCTTGTAACACAGAGAAGTTGGCTGGGTTTGAGAGCCCAGCTTGGACTTAGAAAATCTGTTTTATTTTCCAGGAAGAAAATCCTCCCAAAACATTGATACAGAAGACTGTGCATGCTTAGCACTATAATGTTTAAGGCTTCTTTTTCCTTTAATCCAATGCACAGGTGTCAGTTTAGTTTTCAAATCAGTGAATGAGGTATAAAAATTACTAAATCCAGCTGCACTATCTCATAACCTTGTTTTTGGAGTATTGGGATGTCTTTGTTAATGTATCTACATGAATGTTGGACATCTCTTCTCTGTGTTAGGAAAAGTTTCATTCTGTTTCTGCATTCCAATAAGCCTCTGGGGTTTTTTCTGTCACCACCGTGTCCAGTCTCAGACTTCACGGCAACCTCAAAAAACCTGAATAGCTGAATTCATTGTTCAGAGGTAGATGTTGCATCCTTTCCTTCCATCACAGAGGAGCATTGAAGCAGTTCAGCTGAGTTTTGTTTCCAGCATTAGGGACAGGGAGGGAACAGGGTTTGATTTAACTGTAATTGCAGGAGAAACTTTTAGAGGCAGAACATAATGAGGAGCACTGGCAATTGGCCTGAAAGATAAAACCATGCCCTTCTCTAAAATAAATAAATAGGCACACAGATTTTTCTCAAATACAAGTGGGCAGGAATTTAGTCTCTCCCATGCAGAGGTTTCCAACTGAATGGCCTCCAATTCTTGGGCTCTGCAAATGTTATATCCCTGCCAGAGGTATTATGATGTTGACAATTTAAACTGGGAAGATTTCATTCCCTACCTTTTTTCCATGTGGCTACTTCCAAAGTTCATCTGGTACCATTAGGGAAATTAAAAGAAACAAAGAGCCAGTCACTTCGATTTTTTTGTTTTTAAGTTTTTTTGGGTTTTTTTAGTCCTACATTTTCTGGCTTTTGAGTTGATTGCAGGTTTGTTTCAGGGCTGTGTTTTGTAAGAGAAAACCTATGGTTAGAGCTCTGCAAACAGAGCCAGTGCTACACTCCTGACATCTGCTAACAGAGCCACGATGGGCAGAGATGGGCTGGTTTGTGATTTTTGGCCAGTTCAGCTATTCCAACAAGAGTCACTGGTGTAAGAGCAGTTGTACCGACAAAACTCCCAGATTGTAATTTTGTCACTGCTGCTATGACATGACCTTTTCCACCCAAAATAAACACAGTACAAAAGGCTAAATAGTTGCCTAATAGCCACTGTCTCCTGTGCAGGCTCCAGAGATTTTCATGTGAATCTGTGGCTGGGAAACAGGCACGGGACTGGTGCTCGAAGTCTCTGTGTTTAGTGACGTGCTTTGTTTATGGCCCCATTAAAAGTCTTTTAAACTATTAAACTCGAGCTGAATCTGGGTGTTTTCTTTGCATACAAACCTCCTGAGATCCCCCACTATGCAGTTTGTAAGGGTCTCTGGGGGGACCCAGGGGCTAATCCTCTTCTTTGCTTCACCTCAAAGATTATCAGAAGAGGGACAGCGGAAAGGAAAATCTGTCCCTGGGGTTAATCTGATCTAAGGCCTGTGTGCAGCTCTTCAGAAAAATGCTCTGATGGTTTTGGTGTTAAAAATCTGCTTTCAAAATAGAACTTAAACATTTAATCATTTGTCTTGGCCTGGCTTCAGTTTTTTAAATCTCTGTCATGTATATTTTTAAAGAAGTTTCTCATTTTTTACTTAAAAAGCACAGCTACTGAACTAAAGGTTTTTATGGTCAATTAAGAGATTCTTATTTCCTAGGTCATCTCAACATAGCTATAAATTGTTACCTGGTCACTAGACCTGACTTTCCATATGTGAGGCTAACATTCCTTAATGGAAGAGACTGAGGTGGAGCAAAAGAAAGCCTGTTGATAGATCCTCAATAACAATATTTAGAGACTGACACTTCATTTTTGAAATGCTGAAGTGAAATGCTTCATTGGGATACTGAATGGTGGGGAAGAAGTTTTGCTCTGAGACTTGTTAGTAGCTGCTGGGGACTCCCACTCATCAGAGACAGGAGATGGTTTGGCTGAGGACAGGGATTGGGGGGATTATCTGTGATTATCACATTTCTGGTTTCCCTCACCCCAGAATTCTGATCTACAGTGATTTGTTCATATCTGTTGCTATTCCAGCTTTAGGACAGTCTGCCCCTTTGAGATGTCAGATCCATTGCTAGAGTGGAGTTTATGTGTACCACCATGGGGAGGGTTTGGCTGAGATAATTTGGAAGGTGCCCATGGACAACGTGAGTAATCTCACACCAAAGTGTGCAACTGCCTCCCTACAAATTCAGGAAATTCTTCAGGATGTGAGGGCCAGGCTTCCATTGCACAGACCAAAGGACTCTGAGCTTGGCCTTGTGTGCTCCCAGGAACTGGTCAGGGGCTTCTGTATGAATTAAAGCAGATGATGAACTGCAAGATGCAGAGGCAAAAAAAAACCCCTCTGCTGATTTTTCACAAGCATTGCCGTGAGTCAGCTGCACATGACAGTGTCCTTCAAGGTTACATCTGCAGGAGAGGACAGCAAGGAGAGCTGGGCTGAGCACAAGAGCACACTTTCAGCAAATTTCCTGCCCTTATCTTGGATTGTTTATGGCTCCTCTGGGAGGATTATGACCTTCTATCTCCTTTCCACAGAGGGTGGATTTTGTTTTGAAAACATCTTTTTCCTACAGAAGTGTCATAGTCAGTTGGAGTCAATTTTATAAACCTTACTTCTCAAAGTGCAGTACCAGCAGACTTTTGTTTTTCACTTATAATGGTGACAAATCCAATAACTATGGAGTGCATTAACCTCTCTGCTGCTGCAGTCTTCTGTATTTTAATGTTTGTTTTCTGAATTTATTTGTCTGAATTGAATCTAACCACTGAGAAACTGAAAACCTCAAATTTAAGTGCAGACTTCTATAAACTGCTGTTTTCCAGGCTCTTGTACTGACATACCATTGCTGCAGGGCAAATGTATGTGCGGTTACTCCAGATTATAGTTCTGTCCTTCTAATTGTTGAGGGCAAAATATATAGTTTTAACTGGTTTGTGAGTACCAAACCCAGTTCCTATGATTTCTATTAGGAGTGGAAGCTATATTTTGTTTTGGAGAAAGTTACGTACCATTGCTCTCCCTGAAAAAAACATAAAATCTTTCCATCAGAATCCTTTTGCCTCTTCCCATGGTAAACTTCCAGCACCTCTCTTTCAAAAATGGTCCTTAAGTTTTCCTACAGCTTCCTAGACAATCTGGTGATGAATTTTGAAATGGGACACAGAAGCATTTTGCTATTACATCGTTTCTTTCTTTCTTTCTTGGAAAACCAGTTCAGTAGGTTAGGAGGAAAAAAAATACATGTAACAGGTCCCAATTTTAGTGGGGATTTTGGCAGGTTATGTTGTAGGTGAGGGAGAGAAATCTGGTCAGGGTTAAGTGGCTGGAAAATACATACGTGGTTGGTGGCAGGGCATTGGTACAGATATTAAATTAATGATTAATAAAGGTGTGGTGTCAGGCTTGGAGGGTTTATCAAAAGAGCAGCTTTGTAGCAGACTGCACTTGGCTCACATATGGTCAACATTTTTTTGGGGGGTGTTGGTATCTGAAGTTGTGTGTTTTAAAGATGATATATGAGATTTGCAAAGGGTGGGGATGGGAAGAATTGCAGATGTCCTTTAGCATGATGCTGGAATTCTAAACTTTCTGATAAATAGAAGGAATCTTTAGAACTAAGACACTGTACTGGGTCTAGCTGTGATGGAGCTTAGGAGGTGGTTACTTTTGCTCTTGGTAGGAAGTTCTTATAAAAAGAACATTGAGGGAATAAGTAAAGAAGTAATTGAATTCAATTACTGTAAAGTTGCAAGTTGATTTCTGTAAGATACTAGGAAAATTCAATGATGAAAGTTGTGAAGTATCTGAAAGATGTATCCAAGGAGGCTTCAAATTTCCTTTACTGTACATTTTTAGCAACAAATTAGATTGAAATCAATCAGGAGTGTTCTTGAAATATTTATCCAACTGTTGTGCAAGGGGAAGAACTTGCTGACCTTTTGAGTCCTGTTTTTCTATGATAATCTGTCTCAAAAACCAATTTCTTCTATTTTGCTTACAAGAATTCAGCTTCTAAAATCCTTATGTGTGTAGAGCTGGTTTTGTGACTGTTTCCCACTTTGTTTTTCTTCTCTCCCATGATTTGTTTGATTTCTCCTCACACTTGTGGATGTGCGTTGACTTCACGACTGGCTGGAAGGAGAATGGTGGCTTCTTATAGTGAAAATATTGAGATTTCTAGAACAAATCAATCTGCTTAATAAAGAAAGAAAACAATATCTATTTTTTTTTCAATCAGTCTCCATAAAACTGGGGCAAGGCCAAACTAAAATATTCCTTTTGATATGCTTGGCGTGTTTTGATGCCTATCACAAACAACACATGGAGACACAGATGTGGAATTAAAAGGGAGGAGGAAATACTGATGTTGTTATTAGAAGGGGACGTCCACATTGTTGATTTTGAACAAATACAACAAAGCTGCTGGTTAATGCAGTGCTGGTGTGCGTTTGGATGACAGCCCCAAGTGTGAGAGTGGGGTTTGAGCACGAAGCTGGCGTGGAGCAGCCCCAGAACCACTGCAGGCCGTGCTGCTCCCCGTGCCAGTGCCCATCCCTTTGATGTGGCTGCCACATGTGCACAGCCCTGCCAGCACAGAATTAGGCAAACTTCTCATTAGAAAGAAAATTGTCAACCGCTGCTTTTACAGGCTTCCAAGAGCGAGTCCTGCCCTCCACCCCGCCCCCAACAGGGCTGTTTGCGGGAGGAAAACTTTCTGCACAGAAATCTTGGTTGTGTGAATAACTGGAGCTGGACAGATACAGAATCTGCTGCCTCGATGACAGCAGGGCTGATAGCAAGGCCAGGACCTCTTTTGACTCCACTGATGGTTTTGGGTGCTCATTTTCTGGTGTGATAGACAGATGTCTTGATTAACACTGTCAGCTCTCAGGTACAGCTACAGAGATGACAGCAGGAAGAGACAATAAATCAGTTAATGAAGTTGTGTGAGTCATTGCTGGGTATCCATGTTAAAATCAGGCTTTTTCACCCTCCTGGCAGGATACATGACCTCATATGCCCACAGGAGACTCTGTGTTGGATTTGTTCCATTTTGTGTAATTTTGAAATTCATGAAGTTCATTGGAAGGATTAATTATGTATAAGGCATGTGTCTGCATGTTCTTTTCATCTATGAATGTTACCCTGTGTGCAGTTATTAGGGGTCTGATTGGACTCAACATTTTGACAAGAATTCAGTGACAAAAGGGGCCCATTAGTCTTTGAAGTCATGGGCCAAGGAAGAGGAATGCCAGTAACATCAGTAATGACCTCATTTAACTTGTGACAGAGTACAAGATAATCAGGAAAGGTCATTGTAATATAACTGTGGTTTATTCTATATGCAGCCCAACTCATGTTTCAGCCAGGCTGTGTTGCAATTTTAATGAATGTGAAATCCTCTTATGTTCCCATGCAGGAAGGATGGACAGAACAAGACAACAACTGGAAAGATCCGTCCCTCTCTGATATACTTAAAAGTGAATTAGCAAAGAGCTAGGAACAATAAAAGACTTCTTGTCTTCTGTGAGATTTTCCAAAAAATTTAATTTTTTACTAAAGAAGAGTTCTTGTCAACAGGGAAAAAAAGTAGTTTCAATGTTGTCTTTTCATCATAGCTATAAAACACAAAGATTTCTCTTTTCAGTCAAAACTGAAAAGCTTTAGGGACAAACAGTCTGTTTGAAATCGCCAGGGGAAAGCAAAATATAGTCTACATTAATAGAACAATTCTGTGAACCTCTAATGCAATTATCCAGCTGCTTTATGAGCAGTATGAGTATGCAATCGTCAGCTTTGGAAATCCATCTCCCCTCTGCACAAGTTACACCTGAAGTAACAAAATTTTTGGGAAAGAAAATAATCAAAACAAAACCGTTTCTGTTGCTTTTTTCATACACTTTCCTTATGTTTCGTCCTCTTATGATCCTGTACACTTTAGATTTTGGAACAGATTTATAAAAAGAACAAAAATACTGTAAACCAGACAATTGTCCTGGTATTTTTGTCCTGGTGGGAGACAAGAATTACTGGAAATAACTTGGAATAAAGCTGCATTCAGAGGAAACCTCTCTCCACACAGTCCTCTGAGATTTGGGTATTGTACAAAGGGCTTGAGTCAACATCAGAATTTCTGTTTCTAGTGTGGTTCAGCTTTTGTGCACTGACACTGGAGGTAGTTTCCATTAGATGCCCATGGGCTGTCATTCTCTCTTCTGTTTTGATTCTTAGCTGTGTCTTTTCAACATTAACTTTTATGGTTTCAGCAGCTTCCACTTGAGGTTTGCAGACATCTCCAGTTAAGATGAATTGTCATCCATATGGACAGACTTCTGTTTAATCACACTTTTTTTGGAATAAAGAACATTTTGTCATCAGCACAAGAAAGGATGATATTTCATTTGTTTAGCCCTTGTTGGGAATGTTTTGAACAGACAAAGCCCACAAGGGTCTGGTTTCCAAAAACAGCTCTAGATTGTGCCATCAGCTCCTTTCCCTCCTGTGCAGAATTGGCTTTGTGCTTGTGTTTTAAGAGGAAAAACATATCACAGCTGAGACTGGATGTACAGACCTGTAGGTGAGGATTCATAGACTGAGGATGGCAAACCTGCATCTCTGGAGAGCTGGGGTTCCTCAGGGCTGAGACATGTCCCCATTGTGCCTCAGAGCTAAAGTAACCCTGCCAGAGATGTGGAAACCCTCCCCTCATGCCCAAAACATGCCGCGTTTAAGAGAGACACTGAAGCAGGAGATAAGTATGATGCAAGGGCTTGTTTATATCTTGTGCTCAGCAGACAGAGCTATTTGCACATCCACATGCTTCCCTGATTTCTTCATGGTGTTTGGAATTACGTAAGGACCAGTGACAGTAACCACCATGTGCTCAGTGTGCTCCATTGATCTCGTCACCACTGCATGAATTTCCACACTGTGGTGACTAAACTTTGTGGATCCTGCCTTGGAATGCTTTGGTTGCAGGATAAATCATGGCACGGATTTTTCAAGCTAATTCCTTCTGCTGATACTTCACAGTCTTTTCAAGACTTTTTGAAGAGATGTGTCTCATCTCCGCTCCTGAACTGATGAGCAGGGCTACAAATTTTAGTTCCACAAGCCCGCTTGAATACCCAAAGAGCTGACTCTGATTTCACAATAGCTGGATGTTTGAAAACATTCAAGAGTGTAGAAACACTGTGACACTAATTTAAGCATCTCACAGTCAAAGCCTTGCAGTTGTTTTCTTGCAACACGTGTCTCTTCCTGGAAGCCAAACCAGCAGGGCCAGTGGAAAACATGTGACTGCCTCCTTTATTTACATCCCCTCCCCACCCCGCCGGCCAGCACTGCTTGAATATGAAAGTCACCGGAGAACAGCAGCCTATAAATATTCAGAGACATCCAGGCAGGGCAAAAATGTTGCAAAAACCTTTGACTAGCAGTTCACAGAGCCTGTGAGCTGGGACTAACCACCGCTGGCCGGGACACAGGCTGGATTCAGACAAAGGCTGATTGTAATTTTGTGGTTGGACACGAATGTTTTGCACAGCACTGATTGAGGCCACTTTGAAAACTGGGCCAGGGTTGTAAAATAACCTATTTACTGCAGTGTGCATTGTGTTTGAAAACACAATGAAGCCTTGTAGATTCTAGCTGGGCTTGGTAGAGACCTTGCAGCTGAAAAAAAGCTCTTCTGGCTATGAGGAGTCTTGTGGGACCTTGCTTGTTTTATTTGCTGCCTGTGATTGGGTGAGGTAAAGTGAAACAAACACAAAGCAAGGAATTGGGTACCTTTAGGTTCTAATTCCAGTTTTTCCATTGATTTTCCTCCTTGACCTTTGGCAAGTCATTTAACCCTTTGGCCCTTTGATTTCTTACACAAAGAAGCAGGATAAGACTGTGTTGCTCAGACAGCACAATGACTAATGAATTAATGTTAATGAATTAATAATTGTAAAGCCTGCAGTCCATGCAAAGCCTTATGTTAGTGGTAAATGTTACAGGCATCTCGTGAGCCTGTCCAGCACTGTCTGTATGAGATGAAGTCACCTCCCACTGATTCACTTTGGGGCCTCAGCTGAACCCAAGGCTGAGTTTGAGGGTTGAACCTGTGACCCGTGGCAGGAGCAGTGTGGTGACCTCCTGCCTGAGGCAGAGCACAAGGAACTGGGCTCCTAAAAGTCAGCAGGTGTTGAAAGCTGCAGATTTGCTCTTTCTGAGCTTCACACAATGCTGTGAGAGCCTGAAGCCCCTTGGCTTTGTGGGGGTCCCTCAGAGCCTCTCTGTGAGGAGCATGGTCAGACAGTCAGCAGCACCTGGAACAAGGTGGAAACCTTGTTCTTCTCTGTGCTGCAGTCTGGGGGAGCTCAGGCACCCCGAGGATAAACCCCCAGTTAGCCAAGGGAGTGGGGGAGCAAAGGCTCCCCATGGGACAGAGGTGTAGCCTGCCTGCCCAGGCTCCCTCCAGGGCAGCAAAGAGCCTGTGGGTTTGCTTCATCACCCGAAGCTGGTGATCAGCCTTTCCATTTGCTGGTTTCACTGCTTCTATCCTTACTGAAAGGTCTTGCACAGCAGATCTGGTTACCTGCCTGTCCTGCAGATATGAGTGGTCTGAGATGTGAAACAAGTGCTGTGTGTAGAGCCTGAGCCCCAGCTGAGGGCTGGCTCTGCTCATCGCCCTGCTCAGACCTGGCTGTCAGCTGAGAGCTGAGCAATTGAGGGCTTTGGGTAGCCAGCGTGTAATAGCCCCCTGAACCCTTTTCCAGTTATTGGGATCTGAGAGAGAACCTAATGAAAATGCTTCCTTTGCTTAAAAAAAAAAAAAGATTTTGACTAAATTCCATAGCAAAGGCAAAAATAGAGTGAGAATAGACAGGTACTGTAGATAATTCACTACAACAAATTTGCTTTCAAATGTAACTTTGGATTCTTTCTCACCTGGTTAGGACATACCTGCTACAAATCTACTCTGCATGATCTGCCTCCATATATTTATATGTTGTCTGTGTGACTTCCACACAGAACAAGCCATGATAGAAATCTTTCATTTAATTAAAATTGATTTTAAAATTCCCTTGATCAATAATGAGTTAAAATTCATCCCGGCAGTGATGGGAACAGCAAACCTTCTGAGAAAAGCTTTCAGGCCAGTGGTTTTGGCTTTAGAGACTGGGTCTTGCCTGAAATTATCCTTTTCTTGGCTCCAGGCTCCGTGGTGCTTGGCACAGTATGGTTTACCCTATAGCCCAGCTTGTCAACCACCCGTATGAAAAGATGAGACATCCAGTCTAAAGGTCTTTTTCCTTTTCTGCTTTTTTCAGTGTAGATGCTTTAAACATCAAACTCTTTGTAGCTCTGTTGTCATCAGTTTGGTAATGCCTAGTGGGCTTCAAAATGAAATTAGGATCTCGTGGAAAATGACCCAATATTTCTTCTTTGATTTCTACACTGCAGCCTATCTGAAGTGTTTGAAGTGCTTGCTCAGATGGCAAAATGGGGTAAGTTATTAGTAAAGGGATATTTAACAGCTGAGTTTTAAAGATTGCAAAATCCCTCTGCATTTAAGCTTTATCCCCCTGCAGAAGAAAGACCCAAAGCAAATATGTATAATATAGAAGAACATGGTTTATGTAACCTTGCCTTAGAGAAATTGGAGAGATTAATAAAGACTGGCTTCAAATGACAGTAATGCTCTGTTGTTCACACTCCAGGGTGCTTCCTAATTAATTGTCTCAAGCCTTTGCTGAGAGATACTTTACCAAAAGTGCTGTGATCAAGGAAAATTAAGAGACTGAGGTACTCACTCAGTGCTGCTTCTCTCCTGAGAGTTACTCATTTATGCCATCCCAGCATTCCCAGTGATGAGAACTTTGTTCCTGATCAGGCAACTGGATCCCCCTGCTTGACTTCCCTTGAAGCCACATGGACCTGGGATAACAAATCAACAAATTAACACAGAGGGTCTGATAGCAGGATTGAGGCACTTGCTAACTCTGGACTGGCCTTAACAGATTAACTCTGGGTAATTAATGTGCAAATAACATCAATTTATACAGTTTCATAGGGAGTGAAACCAGAGAGCTACAAAAAGTGCATTGAACAGGAACTGCAGAAAATCAGTGTCAATCAGGAAGGAAAGGAAATGTCAGCTGTAGTGGAAAGGTCTGGCATGATCTTGGATCAAATGGGGTTGTGTCACCATTTTACTCCCTGGTTAGGGGAAACTGGTGGATTCTTGCATTGTTAATTGGCATCTTGTGTTGGAAATACTGACAGCTGATTTGCTGCTGTTTGCTGTTTCTTAGAGAAGTACAGAAACCCAGAAGATGCCATGAAGAGGAAATGTTTTTGGAAGTATAAAAACAGGCACCCCACAAAGCATTTCCTAGCACATGGAAAAGGACAAACAGTGATTACGTAGTTTAAATTAACTCTACAACATTGAAAGCAATGTATAGAATCAGTAAACACTGTGATAGTGGGACTTCCTTTGCCATTAAAAAAAAATAGTGATGCTTTCATGTTAATATGACAGGTAATAATTTCTTACTGAAGAGGTTATTCCTTGCAGAGTGGGACAGTGCCCTGGGACAGTGCTGGCTTGTCCAGCCTGTGGCAGGTGGGTGACTCGAGCTGCAGGGCTGCCCAGGCCCTGCCTGGCTCTGCTGCCACGAGCAGGTGGCAGGACCAGGAGCAGGCTCTTGGTCTCCCAGGTTCCCTGCTCTCACCTCCAGGCAGCACTGCTCTGCCTGCAAAAATTTCCTTTGCCCATTTTTCTTTTTATACCTACATTATCACACTTTTACAGTAAAGTAGCCAAACCTTACTCATTTTACTTTCTGATGAGAAGCACTTTTCACAGCTCTGCTTGGTAATAGAATTAGATATTTCGTGCTTTCCAATCATGCGTGTCGTGACCAGGGACTTATTTTATGCTTGCTGCAGCCCAGTTTCTCTGAGCATCTTGGATGCATTGCAGGACAATTCCACACTGATCCCCAGGTGAGAATTTTGGGCCACCCTGTGCTGTGGCACCCTGTGTTTCAATGTACTTGTTCTGTGCTTTGAGATGACTGGAACTCTTGCCTTTCCATTTCTCCTCTCTCTCTCTCTTCCCCCTTGGTCTGCTCTCAAATAACTAGAAAATTTTGCAGGTAATGCATTCTTGCTAGTTTTTCTTGTTTTGCTTGGCACTAGAAATAGGAAGAAGTGTCTCTGAAACAACCAATAGGATGGCACACAAATGGTTTTCTTAAATTTTCTTGTTTATATTAAAAAAAAATTCAGTAGCAGTCTGTATTTTTGGTTTGCTCAAACAGTTCCTCCTAGGGGAGCATATCCTTATGAGGAGAATGCTGCTGCCAGAAGGATAGGAAAGCATCTACTAGGATTTGATTTTCTTTTTCTTTCCACTCTCCTGCTATACTATTCCACAGTGGAGCATAAGGCTGTTAGATCCTTGCTAATAAGGTAGTTCCAGTGACTGTGCAAAGAAATGTCAAAATGTTAATACAGTCATCAAGAGCTCCCAGGCTGCCTCAGCTATTTGAATTGATTTCAGAGGGTTCTGATCAGAGGAACAACTCCTTCCTTGGAGTTTAAATGTGCTTTATTTTCCATGAAGGCATTTTGGAGCCTCTGCCTTAAGTCCTAGTTGGGAGAACACTTGCCAAGTCAAACAATCCCCATTTTCCCTCCTCACCCACACACCTGCTGTTTGTTTCTCTGTGCTCCAGCCTTGTCATTGTGCCATTCCAGTTGTTGCTCATTGTCACAAGGGAACTGAGTACCTAAAGCTGAGGTAATTTAAGGGAAATGGAAGACAGGCAGATGTAACTGCCCACATTTTCATTTGGGCCAGGATGGGTATGGTAATTCACAGGTATTAAAGATTTATACATATATATATGTATATAATCATGTCTTTCAGGATAAAGAATGGCCAGCACCTGAATTTCTGAATGATGAGAAGCAGGACCTGATGCCACCTCTACCTGGGAACCTCAGTAAGTCCCACTGCAGATATTTCTTGTGAGTAACCACCACCACTTCCTGGGTGGGAAATTTTGGCCTGTTTTTTTTTTTGTCAGAATATTATTACTTAATGCAATTCCAAGTTTTCCCAGCAATTTAATCAAAAGATATGTGTTTTCCTATAATAAGAACAAGAATATGTATAATTTTTGCTGTGGAAAAATGTTGGTTATTTCATACATCTAATTTTATTTTGATTGGAGATGAAAATGGACAATGCTTCCCAAAAGAAAACTTGACCCTGCACACAACTCCATTGGAGGCAATTTAGGGATTATAGTTTGTATTTTCTGATATAATTGTCTGTTGTGTGGAAAATTTAGCTTTCAGAAAGTCTATAAAACCAGCCAGAGAGCATGAGATATATTACATTACTTTCAATCACCAAACTGTTGGTTTAGATGAAAAGCCTTGCTGTTTTCCTCTTACAGTTTCTGCTTCAACCTTGCTGCTTGTGAGCCATGTAGTCATAGTCTGTGGATCTGAAAAGAGCACCAAAGCTGTGGCAAATTGTTTTATTTGGTGTTTCTGCTGTGGTGGATTTGAAGTGTTGGAAAATGGCTTTTAAAGCTTACCTGCTTCAAAGACAGAAATCTTAGATAATGGTTTGAGGGAACCGAGAGAAAGGAAACACAGCAAAATCTGCTGCTGCTGAGTCTGATTTTCCAGCGCATCCTTTTCAGTGGATCCCTGGGACACACCTTGAGGTCTGGTACTCCCTGGAGTTCCCTTGTGGGGTTTTTTTGTCTTTTCCTCTCAGGACCCTTTTTGACCATCTGTGGCTTGTGGAGAATATGAAAGCTCCTTCCTGTGTCCAAGATCAATAGCTTTAAAACCAGAGCACAAGAAGTCACTAATCATCTTTTCCACCAGGCGTGATTAATTTCTGAAGTGCTTCAGCTAGTTCCCTTTGAAGTTTCCTTTCCATTTATTTTTCATTTTTTATTTTTTTTCAGCAAGTGTCCAAAACTCAGAGGCCCACACCCACATGTGTCCTGCAAGAGGCTGGGGCTGGCGAGGACTCCTCTGGAGTCTCTGCTGCTTGGATGTGGGTGGGCCAGAGCACTTTTTGGAAAGCTCTCCCAGATTGTGGAAATGTGATTTAAAAACCAGTTGAGATGTTTCCCAAAGCACCCTGGCTTCAGTGGAAAGTGGTACTGCTTTCCTGTCTGAATCTTGGATTGAGAAAAGAAGGAAAAAGGAAGGGGGAGGAAAAAACACCCCAAGCAGCCACACTACAAGATTTAATTGAGTGTGTTTCAGTTCCTCAGCCTCATGCCAGCTGAATAAGAAAGTGACTGAGAGAAGCTACATCCCCCATCACCTCCTCTTTATGTGAGTAAATAAGACATTCCAGCAGTGCTGAGGCTGGGCCAGTGGAAAGATTTTTATTATTATTATTATAGTTATTACATTTTTTCAAGTGTTATTTTTAAAGTAAGGTCATCCACAAATCCACCTGGTCTCTCTTCCTGCTGCTCCTGCACACCACAGCAACGCTGAGGGCTGCTCTTACTGCAGCACCACTCACAGAAGGGGAAACTGCATGTGAGGTGTGACTGGGCCCCCTGGAACCCTGAAACTGCACAAGTGCCACCCTGCCATCTTTGCAAGCACCAGAAAAGGGTTGTGCTGAAAAGGGGTGGTGTTGGCTCAGCCAGAGATGAGCATGCAGCCTGCCAGTGTGGGATGTACATGAGCCTCTGCACTGCCTTCAGTTGTGCTTGGCCAGAGCTTTCTGATTGATCTCTGGCACTCAAAGAGCTGCCCTTGTGTGTGAGCCGTGGATGGCTGAGTTGTGGTTGATTGCTGCTCAGTTTGCAGGTACAAATATTTCTGTACCCACGTTTCCTTCTCTGCACAGGCACATTCCCAGTGACAGGAGTGATATTGCACGTGTGTACCAAAGAGATGTGCTGCTCTTGTAAGGCTGCCACTGAATGCTAGGTAGGAAAGGCATCCACAACACAACTGTTGCCAGGAAATCCCTCTTTGAAAACAGGATTTGGCTCCTATTTATTTTAAATATACCGGATTTGTTTATTTTTTGTTCATGCATATTCAGCCATAACCACTTCTGGCTGCTACAGGAGCTGTGAGGCTCCACAAAAAACTCTGTTTTCTTCACTTTTGCTGCACTAGCTAAGGATGGAACTGAAACTTAATGAGGAAGCTTGTGCTGGCAACATTTCATACCCAAATGTGTCGGCTTGTGCATTTCTGGGCATCTGTGCTCAATATGAAGCACCTGCTCATGTAAGGTATGTTCTGTAAAGATTGGATGAAGGCCCAGTTGGAAAGGAAGAATTCACACATCTAAGAAAAAATACCTGTTGAATGCACAGTGGTGAGCAAAGAAGCTGGGGTTCAGCAGCAACAGGAATATCAGGGGTGGGAGGGAAGGCTCCACAGCAGGAACAGAGAATGTAGAGAGAAAATTAAAATGCAGTGAACTGCTAATGTGCAAAACAGAGGCAAGTGGTTCCCTCTGTGGTTCTGGTAGTGTGAAATGCATTTTCTGCTCTCTCTTAAGGGTGACCCACTTATAAAGTAGTTGAACAATGACAGTAGACATCTCTGAGACTAAAATTAAATAGATATATCTGTAGATGTTGTCCTAAAGGAAAATCTCATAGAAAATAACTGTTGAGGAATCCAGGCCTTGCTTTTAGTTAACAGTGGATGCAGTTTCTCCTGATCTTACTGGAGATGTGTCTTTGTCAAACTGAGTATAAAAATTATGCCTTATTTAACCATTTTCCCTTGTTTCTCTCTCATCCATCCTGTCTCTGTTCTGTATTCTAAGATTGCTTTTCATCTCCCAGAATAGGGCAAGACCCCTTGTCTCTGGACACTTCACACTGCAGGGTTTCAGGGCTAATGTTTGTGCCCCTGGTATCTCCTTACTTGGCTGGAGGTTATGAGGGAATCATGACCCCTGTGATTTGGAATATACACAAAAACAATGGTTTTCATGACCTTATAAACATTAGGTAGTAGGAGACATTATTCAATTATGTGATAAATAATATAAAAGTATTTCTATTTTTCACCTTATAAAAGAAAATAGCTATTAGTCCTTATATTGAATTTCCATGTTCTGGTCACTGGTTGTGAAACAGTTTCCTGCAGTTTCCTGCAGGTTGGTCCCCAAGCTGTGTCCAGAATTGGGTGCAGCTGTTGTATTAATTTGGCCAATATCCAGATAAGGACTTCAAATGAAATTCTGTCCCCAGGAAAGAAAAGGGCAGCACTGCCAGCTCAAGGCTTGGCTTGTCCCCTGAGCCATCTCTGGGTTTGTTTCTTAGGAAAACAAGTGATTCCCAAACTGGCTGTTAGTGCTGAGACCCTTTGAAACCACCAGCTCCAATTGCTTTGAACTATCCTAACTTCAAAACAGGCATGTGATTTTCTGTACTAAATCTAAAGTGGAGAAAAAAGTTGCTTCTGGGGCTGGAAACTTGCATGAAGGACTGAGTTTAGCTGTAGTTCAAATACTTATGAGTGAGTTATGATCCCTTGAAGCTCACCAAGCTCCCCTGAGAAAGAATGGGGCCACTCAGAGTGTGGGGATATTGATCTTTAGGAAAACGCTGCCCATCCATGAATTCCCCTTCTTCTCATTCATGCCATTCCTTAACTTCTCTTTTGCACAATAGATTTTATCATTTGCTGCCCATTTACTGCCAAAGCATTCTTGCACCTGCTGCAGCAGCTCCAGGCAAGGATTGTGGGGTACAAGTGCTTGTGCTGGAAGGTGCAGGATATTTTAGGGTTCATTCTTTTGCCAGTGATGCTTCATCCCTGCCCAGTTACTTTCTGGTTATTTCCTTCTCAGTTTGTGTTCCTGTGTCTCAGCCCACAGACTGCAGGTCAGTTTGTCTCGTGGAGATTGAGGAGCTGATTCACAGCTAAAAGCCTCTTTTCTGGCTTCTCTACATTTTGTTTTTTCCCTTGTGCAGAGGAGCAGGGGGCACAGTGTGTAACTGGGATTCAGCCTTTTCAGAGTGGCAGTGCTTCCCTAGCCTGACAAGCAATGAGAGGTGAAGGGGGCACAATATTAGGTCTAGCATTGATTGCCTGGGTGATATTTATTGAATATAATGGATAATATTAAGCTGGAGTTTTGTTTTTCTTTTATTTTCTTTTTTTTTTTTTTCTGCCTCATCCATTACAGGCTTTCCTTTCCTGGTTTTGGAGGGGTGTAAGGATGAAGCTGTAGTTTCAGTAAAGTCACTAAGAGTAGAGTTTCATCTCACCCACACAAATGATGGTTGGTAGTGCACTATTTCTGTACAAACATTTCACTGAATCTGTAGCTTTTGCATTAAGCTGCATTTTCTTCCCAAATGGTTTTAAAATGGTTGGTAAGAGAGGATTTGAGGTCCTTCAAATCTCACCCTATCCCCCCAGTAAAATTCATGTTGCTATTGCACATTTTGGATGTGAATATAATGCTAAAAGAATGTTTATAAAAATACCATGAATACAAAAATGTGGGAGATTTTCCCTGTGGTTATTTGGTGTCTTTATCTTGTGCCTGGGAACGCTGGTTTGGATGCATGCGTGAAATGGCGGGAGTTTTCCTCCTCTTGTAAAGCATTTATTTCCTTCATATGAAGGAAGAAGCTTTGCAAAAAGAAGTGAGGCAAAGAGAGACAAAGAGGCTGTAAGGGGTGGATGATGGAGTGCTGATATTGGCACATGTACAGGTCTGTGTTCTTTGTGGCTGACACAGAGCACTGTGCCTCGGTAATGCAGCATCTGCCTTGGCACGGGGGCCCTCTAATATTCATGGAAGTTACAAAGCACATGAAAACACATTTCTTTCTCTTTCCCTCTTCTTTTGAAACCTCAAGGTGTTGACTGGTGGCTCACTGTAGCACTTAGTTTGTTACCACCCATTCACACCTCTGCGTGCCTACTGTCCCCACCTCCCCTCACACCTCCCTTGCTGTAACGATGTGTTGCAGAAATAAATTGTGTTGCACAATGAGTGCGTGGAAAGAACAAGAGGGTATTTAAAAGCTGAGAAATCGGAGAACTGGTGTGGAAAGAGAGAGAGAGAGGGAAGTGCATTTGGCACACTGAGCTGGTAGTATATTATAATTCAAGCTCGATGTCTGCTGTGCTGCAGTGATTATAACACTCATTTGAATGCTGGAAGTTGAATTTAACAGGGAGGGATTGAAATGCCCAGGACTTGGGGTGCTGCTGGAGAGCTTGGGAGTTCAGAGTGTGGCTTCTCTTCTTTTCTCTAGGATCTGTATGGAAAAGAAATGTTTTTCTGTTTTGGTTTTTGGGTTTGTTTTTTTTGCCCCCCACTTAGGTTGGAACCAACAGAGGTTTTGCAAAGACTCTGCTTAATCGTGGATCCTTAAAAATCCCACTTTGTACCTTGAGAGGTTTGCCTTGGTGTGAAAAGACTTTCTGAGACAGAGAAATGAGTTGAAATAAACATTTAGTGTTTCAGCCATGCAATCGTAACACTTTCCTTTAGTTCCACGTCTCTCTGGGAAGATTGTGCCCCTTGATCACACTCCAAACGAGCCAAGGCCGTGCTTTGCATTCACACAGCACCAGCAGACACCAGGCACCTTTTGCATTCCATGTGCAAACCTCCTTTGCTCGCTCTTGGAAGCCGGTGCTGAAGGAGATGGTACCAAACTTTATTATTTTCCTTCCAATTCTGTTCAATCTCAGCGAGCTCCCAATTTGAAATGATGGCTTGCCCTTAAAGAGCTGCTTGCACTTGACAAGCGTGTGGCAGTTCTTCATTAATTACCAGCCCAACCTCAGTTAGGTGGAATATTTGTTCAGCGCACATAATTATCTCTCTGTCGTTCTCTCCCTCATATCGATTCGTGTGGAAAATATGATTAAAACATGAACATCTACAAATGATTCAGAATAACAAGAGAGGAAAGGCCATTGTTTTTTTCGCACTGACTATACTAGATTACTATAATTACAGCTGAATGGTTTTACATTTCTCTGTGTCCCTCACAAGACTATGCTCATGCACAGCCTCGACGTACCGCTTAAAATTAGGTTTAAAAGAAAGAGCCTCTTAAGGATGTTTCTTTGACCCATTAAGGACCTTTACCTTGGCACTTGTGCATGTAATCTCTGGCATAAGGTCATGAGAAGCGGGGGTAGGGCTAGGAAAAGAAACACCAACCCTTCAGACATCTGTTGTGGTGCCTGGGCCAAGAGTGGAGGGGAGGCTGTGCCAGTTCGGCAGCCGCTCCTGCAGATTGCAGTCGGCTTGCTTTTGATGCCAGCGTTAATAATGCGGGCTTCCCGCTGCGTGGGTGGCACTGCCAGATTCCTAATTAGAACTCACTGAAAGCACCAAAAGGTGAAGTGGTCATTTCTTTCCACCCCCCACGCCTTTGTGTCTTCTCCCAGCAGGTTTGTTTAGCCTCGTTTTTATTTTGGCCTCTTGGCCCGTCGGAGAGGACTGGGGCAGGGTCCTGTGCGCTCTTGCCTTGATCTCAAATTAAACAACTGGAAATGTTGATCTGCTGAAGCCCTCAGGAAGGCCTGATTCACTGTGGTGTGTGGAGATGACAGAACGAATTTCACACTTCATCCATTGTGCGCAGTGGGTTCACTTGTTGTTTGCTCCTGCAGCTGGTGCTCCTGAGACAGGGCATCGTTATCCTCCCCTGACTCGATACTGGCTACGTGAGAAGAGCCTGGTTCAGAGGGCAAGAGCATGTTAGGTGTGTCCCACTGGCAGCTCTTGCTTTCTCTCAAGAGGCTGTGAATACTATTCCAGAGGTTTTGTTTGTCCCTGAATAGCTTCAGGCTGCTTTTTCATAGAATCATAGAATGGTTTGGCTTGGAGGGCACCTTAAAGATGATCTTGTTTCAAATCCCTGCCACAGACAGGGACACCTTCCACTATTCCAGGCTGCTCCAAGCTCCATCTAACCTGGCCCTGGACACTGCCAGGGATGGGGCAGCCACAGCTTTTTTTTTAGGTTGGTTCCAGATTATTTGACCAATTTGGAGATCCTTGAAAAGGCTCTGTGAACTCAGGCTGAGAAATAATTGAATTGTAGGATTTTTGACATGAAATGTGATTAGATGTGGTTATGTTCTCTGGGAGAACAAGTTTGGAAGCAGGCAGGACTCAGAGGCACAGCTTGGAGAAACCAGCCCAGGTGAGCACAAGCCAGCCTGAATGTACTAACCCTTTCCAGCTGCATGTGGCACATCCCAAGGGCTCTGTTGTGAAGGAATGGATGGAAAGCTTCCAAAAGACGGAATAACTGTTTTCAGGATGAGGTTTCTGCCTTTTTGTCTCCTCCCCTTCACTTTTCTTAAGAGGGTGCCTCTTTAGAAGTTTATTATAGATCTGTTTATCTCTTGCTTGATAAAGTAAAGGGATTAATTGTACCAAAAAACAGGCAAAATGCAACCTGCAAAATGTGGGACAAAGGGTTCAACAAGAATTGCAGACTTGGACCTGGAGGTGCTGTCACTACACCTCTGATAAGGAATGTGCAGAGCTTTTTTCTGGACATGAAACAAGGCATTCAGTTTTTGCTTGTAAGGTTTCAGTTGCAAACCTGGAAACTGAGCTACACAAAGTTATGAATCAAAACTGGAGAAGGGAGTCCCATGAACTCCTGCCAGCTGAAACTTCTGACTTTTCCTTGGCTTTACCTTTAATTTGCTGTTAGAAAACCTGTGATCAAGTTTTAGCCTGTGAGCCAGAATTAGCCAACTAATCAGCAGCCTTTTTCATCTCCTGATTAAATGAAATCCTTCATACTGTCCTGCCTTTTGATCAGTAATGCAATAGGATGCATATTCCAGTAATTGTGAATGCAGAACAATGAGTTTTCTGCCAGAATTATTTCAGCACAACTGCACTGCCCACTCCAAATAGCCCCTGAATAGCTCAGCCTTTAGGATGGAAGGGAAATTGCCTTTCTTGGTGTCCACAAAATGCTTACCATTGACCAGTAAATATCTTCTAGTTAGAACATTATTTCAGTTCCTTTCTATTCATGTCTCATAAAATAAAACAATGCCACATATTTTTTTCCCCTATCTCTTCACAAGGACATAATATTTATGACAAATGTTTTGGAAAATTCCTATAACATATGTATGGATAGAAATGAGAAAGAGCTGAAAAGAAGAAAAAAAAGTCCAGGTTCCAGACAGGGTGAGAGAGAAAGGGGGAAAAAATAACTCTGAGAGACAGCAAATGTGTATCTTTTGTTTGGTAATATGGTATCCATGTAATGTCTCTGAAATGGCCACAGTTAAAGTTCATGCTACATTAGGAAAGCAAAGTGGTTTACATTGAAACTTAATAGAAGTCAATTGTGTTTGAAACATCTGATGCAGAAATAAAACACCTTATGTTTTATGGGAGCGAGGAGCTGCATATTTGGCACTCGTTCTTCTTTCTAAACACGTGTGCTCCCTCTATCAGTCTGAGATAATCCAGGCCTGGCTCCTGCCCAGTCACTCCTCCTAAGCAGAATTACGTGAGGCACGCTGAGCTCCCTGCTCACACTCCCCTCCCTCTTGGGCCACTAATTGCAGTGAGTAGGAATTAGCTCTCATCTTCTACAAATCTTCCACCTTCTAAGAGAACATTATTAACAATGAGGTTTTTTTTTTTTTTCTTTCTTTATCATTTCTTTTCTTTCTTTGGGGAGAATTGGGGTATTTTCCACCTACATTTTTTTAAAAAAATTATTTTACTAGGTTTTTGGTGGTTTTTTTTTTTTTTTTTTTTTTTTTTTTTTTTTTTTTTTTTTACTTTTTTTTTTTTTATGCAAACTTCAAACTCTTGAAGTTCACATCAGAACATGATCTCTAGAGCTGCTGTTGTTTGATCCACTTCCCTAAACAACCAGAAAATAAAGTTTCACTGGCAAATCCACTCTGTTTTATAGGAAGGTGTGGTCATGAACTGATCCTTCAATTGAGCTAAATTATCCTGTGGACACCTTCCAACTTCTGCTGCTTCCACTCAATTACATGCTTATTTTCCTAATCCTCTATTTGATAGGCAGAATTTCACATTTTTTGCATCCCAGCTGAAATGGGAACCTCTATTCTTTGCTGCTCTAGATGTGTGCAGGCATTCACACCTCCAGGGAGTCAGGGGACCTGAACACAGGGAGCCAGTCTATGAGAACATAATCCAGAATTTGCAAATATTAGTGCACTTCTGCACCCTCTTCTTTCTGAGGGGCTGAAAGCCAATTCAATTAGCTATTGAAACATTCTATTCGGTAGATTAATTGGGATTTGAATTTTAAGACAGGATTAATACATTGTTTGGGTGGTTTTTTTTTTTTTTCCCTACAAGGTTATATGACAAGACTACAAGAGAACTGAAAATATTAACCAGAACTCCACATCCAAAGTTCAGTGCTGTCACTATTCATTCACTCATCCTCCCTTTAAATATCACATCTTCATTGGGAGCAAGTAGCAAACTTTATCCAAACACTTAGGTATATGAGATTCAAACTAAGTAGCTTTAAATAAATGACACATTTGTTTTTTCCTTGTCTAAATTTAAGCAAGATAATATGTCAAAATTAATCTCATACTCTCTCTTAAAAATAAAAAAAAAATAGAAAAAAGAAAAAAATAGAAAAAAGAAAAAGAAGGAAAAAGAAAACATCAGCCACAGTTAGGATTATATGCATTTAGCTTAATCATTCAAAATAATGCCTTTATTTTTCAATATAAATCTTAAATTCTGACAGAAAATTAATCTGAAATGTTGTGAAAATCTGTATATGTTTTTATCAGCTAGCAGTCATTTGACCTGGCAACATTTTCTATGCTTTCAGTGTATTTTAATTAGATGCTAAGGATAGGATTAAGATAGGTTCTTTTTTTCCATTTGTGGTGTTGTTGGTAACCAGGACTGGTTTAGAGTCTTGATCTGTGCAAGAAATGGAGATCAGGTTGTTCTTTTCCATATACCAAGATATTAAAACACATTCTTCTAGCATCTATTTCTGTTAAAAAGAAATCGGTCAATTTTGTACCTGTTTCATAAATAGGAGGACAATTTATTTTATGAAACAATCCAAAGAGTGTGGAAAACCTGATTCCAAAGGGAAAAGTGGTAACACAGTGACCTTTTCATGTCAAAATTTTAAACTCTGCTCCAGCATTCCCTTTCTTAGGGGATTAATTTCCATGGCACTGAAGCTGTAAGTCACTTTCCATTACCAGGCTTTGTTTTTGTTGGCACTCTTGGAGGTTTTCCTTTTTTCCTTTGCAAAACTTTGGTGAGTGTGTGAAGACAATCTGGTTTGTGCATGAGAACGTGAGGAGGGTGGATCTGTACAGAGCTGGGGGAGCTGCTCTGCAGCTTCAGTAGATCCCTGCACTGTGCCATTTGTCAGGAGGAAGGAAACGAGTTCTGCTCCAGCCAGAATGAAGTGCTGGGCACTGGGACAGAAAGGAACTTAAGCACTGAGCTGGTTGAGAATGTAGGGCTGTATTTTAAAGTTTAGTCCTCTCCAAACCACATCATAGCATGGTTTGGGAGGAAGGGACCTTACAGATAATCCTGTCCCAACCCCACCATGGGAAGGGACACCTTCCACTGTCCCAGGCTGCTCCAAGCCCTGTCCAGCCTGGCCTTGGGCACTTCCAAGGATCCAGGGGCAGCCACAGCTGCTCTGGGCACCCTGTGCCAGGGCCTCAGCACCCTCCAAGTGAAGAATTTCCTCTCAACACCTAAGCTAAACCTCCTCTCTTATAGTTTAAAATCATTCCTCCTTGTCCTCTCATTATGTCTTGAGTACATCTTCAACATTCAAAAGTCTAGAATATGAAATTTCTTCCTGGTTTTAGCTATGGCTACTTCAAGCTTTGAGAAGGTTTTCTTTGTTTGTTTGTTTTGCTTTAATGGAGTTTTTCTGTAGTGGTTTGTTTTTTTGGTTTTTTTTTTAACAAAAAGATGCTCTTTTTTAGGATTCCAGCTTTTCCTTTTCTGTACCTCCATTAGTTGTCCCTCCATTAGTTTTTTTAAAGGCACAATTCTAAAATGAACAAGACAATGAAATAATAACACCCCTTCCCCACATAAATGCAAGTTTAAAACATTTGAATGCACAGTGTAAGGCAGGAATGACAAGTTTTCTCACCTTGACATTAATATTGTCATAAAAATCAGACAGTGCTGTGGCTAAATAAGAGCCCTACCTGGATTTTATCAGGTAGAACTTTATTTTTCCTAAAGCCACAGTTCTGGGTATCCCACAACCAGGTGAGTATCTGGTCCTTCCAGAAGAGAAAATTCATGATCTTGAGCAAAACCAGTGATTTAAAACTTGAAAAGAAGATACAGCTTTTGGTTGAAAAGGAGGAGGCTAGCGGTTTCTGGGGTTTTTTAGGTGGTTTTTGTTTGTTTGGTTGGTTGGTTGGTTGTGGTTTTTGTTGTTGTTTTTGATTTTTTTTTTGTTTTTGTTTTGTTTCTTTTTTGTGGGTTTTTTTTGTGGTTTTTTGGGGGGGTTGTTTTTTTATTTGTTTGGTGTTTTTTGGTTGTTGTTATTATTATTATTATTATTATTATTATTATTATTATTATTATTATTATTATTTTGTGATCTTAAGTCCTCAGCCCTGACTTTTGCATGCCCAAATTTGACAGCACCACACTAATACTGGAAAGCCATTCCTGGTGGGGAAGGCTGATCTGCACACCCCAGCTCTGCCATGGTGTGTGCTCTATAGATGGGCTCAGCGTGAAATCAAAACTTAATATTGCCAAAAGCCAGAGGAATAAAGCAATTCCCTGGACAGCCTGGCCAGCAGTGCAGGCACAGCACAGGAGCCTTCCCTCCCTGGACATATGCTGAGCTCGTGTGTGAGCCCTGCCTGCCCCGGGCTGTGCTGGCTCACATCAGTGCTGTCAGCAGCGCCCAGCCCGCAGCACGGGCTGCTCCTGTGCTCTCCAGCTGCCAGCAGGGCTCCCTGGCCAACTCTGGTGAAGACTGAGCATCCCTGAGCAGGGACTTTTGTCTCTGCTCCCCTTGATCACAGTGCCACCGTGGATAATTGCAAATACATTTCATGTGTGGCATCCCTGGGACTCGTACAGCACTGCAGACCTCAGTGCTTCCTGGTCTTTTAAGTTCCCAGACTGGCTTTGCATCCATCCAGGAGAGTCTATCTCTGCCCTTCATCACTGCAGGAAATCCTCTCTTTGGGGACCAGTCAGTGCTGTCTCCTTCCTCCTCTCCCAGCCCCACGCTTGAGCAGGCTGTTCCTTGATTGTGATCTAAATCGTCCTTATCTCATGCCAGGCCCCGGGATGGCTGCAGGGCAGCATTTCCTGCCGGGCAGTGCCAGGCACAGAGCATATGCTGGACATCCACGGGCAGATGGGCTGGTTGGGGCAGTGGAGCATGAAAAAACAGGGGCCTGGGCAGGAAGAGGCTGAAGAACTCCACAGCCTGGTTGAGTGCCACATCCCAAGCAATGTTAACAGCTCATTAACATTCCCCGCAGGGCTGGCGGGTCAGCACGGGAGGTCAAAAAAATTAAGGACTATTTTCTTAAGGAAACAGGAGGTAAAGAGGTTTAGATCCATACAGCTGGTGTAGGACTCAATGCAAAGATTGGCCTGAAAGGAGGCAAAGGGGAATGCTTCATCTCAGTCTCTGCCTGCCTAACTAGGACCAGCCATCTGCCCAATTTCTACCTGGGATTCTCCCCATGCTGAGCTGAAACTTGCTTCATTATTCAAAAGCAAACTTGCCCAATGGCACAAGATGTTTAGAGGCAGCTGATTCGTGACCTAGCCAAAGACATCGGGAGGAGGGAGCGAGGTTTTCCTTTGAACCAGGCTCTGGAAGCATATGGCAGGCCTTGTACTTCAGGACGTGATCCATATGCTGCTCTTCAGTGCCCATATGCTTTCTATATTTTCCGTATTTATTTATTTTAATCGGGATTGAGTCTGTGATCTTGATTTTCCTTTTGCTGCTGGCTGTAATTACATTTGGTTGTGCTACTGGAGGTAAGGCAATGAGGTTAAAAATGAGCACCAGAGTGTTCAGTTTTGTCCTTTTGACATCGTCTTGTCCTGTGCATTTTGAGTCGAGAGTTGTATTCTGGGTTAATGATCTGTAATGCTGTTAGTTTACATTTCTCCTTCTTGGTGCAGCTCGGAAGTGGAGTTTCATTGACTCAGGGTCAGAGAAGAGACAAGCTCCAACAATAGAGCTGTACAAACATTAACTGATATTCACTGTTCCTTGTGGGGTTAGGGGCTATAAATCAGTGTATTCCTCTTTCCCTGGAAAAAGCAGCAGAACTGAGAAAGCAGCTCCGGACTCTGCCTCCAACCAGTGTGGCAGAACTTGACCTAAGATAGTTAAGATTTATGGGCACAAGGAAGCACTATCAGCCACTCTCTTTGTCCTCCTCACTCATACAGGGATATTCTGGCTCCAGCAGGGCAGCATTTCCTGCTCTCCTTAGCAGAGCCCTTCCTGTCCCACAGGCTCCGTGGTGGTGACAGACGCGGCTCCTCAGCTCCCAAACCAAGCAGGAATGGTGCTGCTGAGGCCCCACCTCTGCCTGCACACCTGAGCTCGGGGGGTCCCTCTGGCAGCCCCACACCAGAGAAGCAGCAGCTCCTGAGCACAGCAGCGGGGCTGTCCTGGCCCCTGGGGTAAGGGCAGGGTCCTGCCCCACCCCTGGTGCCTTCTCCTCCTCCCACACTCCAGCAGAGATGCCCCTGGCACTCCCCTCACAGCCCAACAGGAACTGGAACAGCAAACCCTGCTTGGCGTGCCCAGCCTGTGCCCATCTGCAGGAAATCCACCAGGAGCTAAAACAAAGTGTTTGTAGGAACAAAGGGTGTCCAGAACGAAATGAAAGTGTTCTGAAAAGAAAAAACCACAAATACATCTTTGTGTGTTTAGTCGTTCAGCCTGCAAGAAGTCCTGTTTTCCCACTGAAAAGTTATTCCTCACAGACAAAGGACTTGATGGCACAATCATTTTAACCACATGCATTTTGCTTTCCTGTGAACCTGCTAAATAATTAGCAGTAAAACATAGTTTCTTTTTTATTTCCACATTTCATAGGAAAAAAGCTCCCAACAAAATAAATCCTCTTTGATACTGGGGCAGGGGCTACTGATTTTGTTTTTGGTTTTGTTTTATTTTTAATGTGGAAAAGAATGCAGCATACTCTGGGCCTGGTGTTAATGTAACCAGATTCTTTTGAGGATCCCCAGCAGTAATTAAATGACTATTCCTCACTTTCTGTTGCATACAAAGAACAAATGAGCAGATTGGGTATTTCCTGCATGAAGTGATAACATCTGTGTATTCCTGGGGAATATTTAAGCCCTTTATCATTGTGTAGTAACTCACGTTAAAATTATTTAGAATTAATGACAGTTTTGTGTGAAAAAAAACAATGTCTTGGATTCTGAGAGGTTTTATCACTGACATGTTTTTCCACCACAACATTTTTAGACACTGAGAAGACCTTATGGTATCAAGGACTCAGAACAAAACAGGGTTTTTTTTTGCAAGAAAAACTATCTCTAATTTTCACTTAAATCTTGTGCTGAAATGTATTTATCTATAAATACTTTTGGATTTCTTGTTTGTTGTTACTGGAGAACTGAAAGTGCCAAAATACTGCTCACCAGTCTGTTGCTTCTGCCCTCAAAAGGAAGCAGGAGAGACTATAAACCCTGCAGAAAATCCTGCTTTTGTGAGAATATGGAGAACCTTTTCCAGAATGGAGCTTTAGAAAGAAAACTCTTTGGGAGATTTTGGTGGAAGGCTTTTTGGTAGAAAATCAAGGATTTAAAATGAAAAGATGTTTTGCTAAGGAGGTATAACATGGTCCTCCCAAGAGACTGGAGCCCTGCAACATTGAACTTCCCCTCCTGTCCTTTCAGACATCACCAAGTTTGAAGAAGATGCACTTCAGTGTTGAATGGACTCTAAGCTGATTCTAACAGGGGACATTAAAATGCTTTGTGTTAACAGCAGCAAAAACTATTTCTACTTTCTCCAGTAGAAATTTATATTGAAACTTTCTGCTCAACCCATTCCCCTTGATAAATATTTTTATTTTCATCTCAACTGAGGAGAAAAATCAAAAGAAAAAATGCTGGAGTTTTCAGACCACATGACTTCCAGTAGAACTCCAGTTAGGAAAATGGAAAATGTAGGAAAGAACCTGAATTTCAGTCCATCTAAGGTTCAGTCATTGCTCTACTTTAACACTTAGATTATCACATAAATATAGGGTCTCATTTACTCCTTTTTACTCTTTTTCAAGTCATAGGATAGTCCCAAATCATTAGCTCATCACAGGATAATCCTCTGGACAGCCTTCCCTTTCTGCCAGAAGCAGGTGGAGAATGTGAAAACCTCACTTGGCATTTCCAGCACGGGGGCTGGGCTCTGCCTTCCTAACCCACGCAAGCCTTGGGCTGCTGCCAAATCAATCGCTGATAATGATGGCAACCATTGCTCTACTGAGGCTTGAATGACACCTTTCCTTACAGTTCTGGAAAGAATTTCATTATCTTGCAACATATTCTGAGAAACTTCACATTTTAGGTCTCCTGGAGAAGACATGGAAAGTACCCAGTGCTTTATGGCAGGCCTTGGATGGGATTTTCCAAGCATAAGTAGATAATAGAGGGCAGGACAAGTCTTGACTGAATTTTAAGGGTCCCTCTGAGGCAGGTGTGTCCTGGATGCAAAGGAGAAGGAACATCATGAATGTTTGCTTGGATGTGTTGCTCTCACATTGAGCAAACTCTGCTCTTGGCCAGGAGGGTTTTGGCACCTGGGCTCAGGTGGGGGCAGAGCAGAGCAGTGTCTGTGCAGTGCAGCCTCAGGAAATCCATCCTCCTGTCCACCCTGCCCAGCTGGAGCTGGGTAGAGGTTGGGAAGTTCTGAGGCCCAGGCTCCATCTCTCTGGGTGGCATCACAACCATTTTCTCTTCATTCTCCAGGTGAAATTTCAATGCATCTGTGTCTGTCTCCTCTTTCCCCATGTACAGGATAAGAACCAAACAGATCTGAAAATGTCTCCTGCATCTTACAGCAGTGAGCTTTGATTCACACTTCCCTTAATTCACTGCTGTGAAAAATGGGCTGGCATCCTACTGTGAATTTAAATACTCCCAACCCAGGAATAAATGGATCCCATGGCTCATTTATCTTTCAGATATTAATTAATAGTGGTTAATTGTAGTTATGAACTGCAGCATTCTAGTCTCCAGCATCCATACATTTTATTTAATATATTCTGATTAAGGTGGAGTCAGCGAGTTGGAGAATAATTAAAACAGCTCTTTGCCATCAGCTTCTTACAAAATTTCAGCTTCCTCATGAATTCATAAGATGATTGCATCTGCCTCTTCAGAGAGAGAATTGTTTTGGGGCTGAAGCATGGCAAACACTGAGAGAAAATCCATTTGAACATGATTTGCCTGTGCTTGGTGCCACAGACTGACACACCACTACCTTTCCCAGCATGGCACTGGTGGAATAACTCTGCACATCTGCACTTTTTGCTCTAGAATCATAGGATGAGAACAGTTTCCACTCTTAATTCTGTCCCTCCTTTTTGCAATGAAATAGGTGATAATTTGAGCAGGGCAGTCCATGCCTGTGAGCTTACAGTACAAGAAAATTCCTTGAATGATTGGTATTAACTTTCTGAAACCTATTGTTACCCTAGAAAGGAGAGGTCATAGTACAGGGCTAAGAGACTAGTTTGCTTAGATAAACAACATTTTCTTCATAGACTCATGGAATAGTTTGGGTAGGAAGGGACCTTAAAAGCCACTTCATCCCAATCCCCTGCCATGTGCAGAGAATTCCACTAGACCAGGCTGCTCCAAACCTCCATTTTCTTATGTCATGATCCACATTTCCTTTTTCTGGACATATATAAATGCTATTTTTCTGTGCTTTGTTGAGATTTCATTTACTGGTTGAGATTTCAGGCTGATGGAAATACAAAATATCATTCATTTTACTCTGTTAATGACTGTGGTTTCAAATCTCACCCCTCATGTTGTGAGTGCAGAGCTGTGTTTGAATCCCCTCACGTAGCTCTGGGCAAAGCAGGGGTCCATGAAGGCTGGCAGGTGTTAAGGCACAGCACACTGCAAGCTTTAAGGACAGTTTCCTGAGGGATTTCCTCCTGAAGGCAGCTATTGTTTGGTTAAGAGAGAGCCAAATCCACTTCGCTCCCAGTGGCATTCCGAAGCACACTTGCAACACAGAAAAAATGATGACTCCAGAATGGATTTGATGATAAAGTTTCCCCCCACCCCTCACAAAAGCTTGTGGCTGAGCTCTGGCAGGGAGATGTCCTGTTGGAAACTGAACTTGGTTCATCTGGGCTCTGGTGGGAACCCCGTGTTCAAGATAAACATGAGAGTGCTCTTTGAAGTTGTTTGCTCATCAAAAGCACAGTTACTTTGTTTGTATTATGCTTGATACTCCCATGAGATGTAGTCCAATTTATGGTATAAAATCTTGGCAAGAGGAGGCAGTTTAGAAAGAAAAATCCCCCCCAAACCAAACAAAACCCCCTTTACACTGCTGGGAAGGTGGGAATACTGTCCTCAGAGTCCCTCAGATGTTTCTCTTCAGAGCATTTAACAGATTTTAATTTTACTTTTCTGTAGTCTATGTGAGAAATCTTCCTCCTGCCTCCAGTATATTTGAAAGTCTTTTGGGCTAAGTTACATGTGAAATCACTTGAGGTTTCAGGCTTGGCCAGGGCTTTGTTGTGTTACCAATGTGGTGCTTGTGCTTTGATGGTCTCTGACTGACATTGCTGTAGGAGTAAAAATCCCCCTGTGCCAACAATGATTTGCTCCTTCTTTCTCTGCATCCCATGGAATGGATGTTACTGATGTACCTTTGATGGTCATCTTTAGATTTGAAAATGTCCTGTTATATAAATTCTGAGCTGGGTGAAATACAAGCTGCAAGAGGCATAAAGGAAACGTGACAGGATGGGAATAATTTCTGCTCCTAGAGAGGGCATCATCCATCCTCACAGGTTTTATCATACATCATACATAAATACTGATGGCTGAAGGTGTTTGAAATGTATATTTATCAAGGTCATAGTTTTAGCTCATAGCTCAAGTATCAAGTGTTTAGTGGTGAGCAGAGGTTTAGATCTTGTTTTTCCCTATTCACAATTTGAAAAAAAAAACCTTAACCAAAAAAAAACTCCAAAAAAACCCACCAAAACCAACCCCCCTCAAAAAACAAACCCAACCCCCCCCAAAAAAAACCCAAAAAAACCAACAAGAACAACAAAAAAACAACAAAACAAAACAAAAAGGAAAAAAAAATACCAACAAAAAAACCCTAAAAACATATTGAAAGTAAGTCATAGGAATGAACTGGTCACTCTGAAATGTAAATTTCCAAGTTTTGTGCAGATGCAATCAATCTCTAAATGTAGAAAATCTGCGAGTACCAGCAATTTGTAGCAAAATGGGTATCATATGCATAAATATGTATATTAATATATAGTCTCTGTAAGTGTGTAAAAATGCACTCTGAGCAGTCCTAACTGAACTGAGGGACATTTGTCATGACTAGGGACATGAATAGGAAAAGAAAATTACTTTTTTTCCTTATAGTGTGCTTTCTTTTTCTTTGAGAGAAATGATACATTCCTTGCCTCTTTCTCATGTACATTACTGATAATTGATACATCTGAAGAAATACTGGTAAATTAAACATAATTTTAAGCTTCTTCATTGCCTTCTGAGAATCTTAAAGTAATTTGCTTTTAGTAAAGAATCCAAGAAGGATGTCACTGTTATAAAACTAGTTGTCATTGTAACAATGATAATTTTTTAAAAGGCGAGACATCTAAATCATAGAAAAGCTAAGCTCAGGATTTTCAGAGCACTTTAAGTACATCATTTTTGTGGTTGTTTGCTTTGAGTTGCTTAATGTAGTCATCTAAAATTCAAGGCTCCTAAAATCACTCCATGGAATCACTCCATCACTACATGGAATTTGCCCAAGATCACAGTGGGAGTTTGTAATGCCGCTGGGGCCAGAACCTGCATGCTGATTCTGACCTTGCTTAAGCTAATCTTAAATCTTCTATAGTTATTAATGTCAGTAGATTAACTTTTTATACAAAATTACTGTCACTAAGATTAAAATTCAGATTTCCAGACTTTTCATCCTGTGCTTTAGCTCAGCAGAAAATAATTCTTTCTCCATATGTTATTTTTTGGATGGGCTTTAAAATCAGATGCTTATCTCAGTCTCTTCTTTTGGCAAAAGTGAGCTGGAAATCCCAGCTGGAGATTTCTATTCTGGCTGTGTCAGAAATGTCTTGGGAGCAGCTTTCTTTGCAGTGTTTCAGTGCTGCTCATTCTGCTCCCATTCACAATATGGGGAAGTACAAAATAAAATTTACATTCTGGTGTTTTAGACTAAGGGAAATCTCCTTGATCAGTTGAGAGGTGGCTGAAAACACACATATTTTTAAATAGAGCTGTGTAGCTGGAGATAAGTGATCATAGTTGATTTTTATTTTCTCTGTTTACCTCAGAACACCAAAGGTAGAATTTGAGTCAGTGACATCTAATACAGCTCTTAAGTTCATATGAGTTGTTTGACAGTCAGGGTATTATGCATAAAACTGTTTTGTCTTTCTGATTCTGTATTTCTATGGGCATGTGCAAGTAATGATGATGCAAGGAGGTAAAGCTCAGTTGTAGGTGCATTTCAGATCTCACCTTGATAAAACCATCCCTTTTTCAAACAGATTGGACTCACTGCTTGCCTAGCCACGCGTTTTTCCTTTATTATGGTCTTAATCATTATTCAAAATATCTTGTAATCTCTCAAGAATGCCTCCTCTTCTTGTGTAAGAGGAGCACTCGGATTTTTGCTCTGTCTCGTAGCTGTGGTTCAGTCCAAGGGAGGTGAGAGAATGTGCTACTTCAAAGGTGATTTAAGTGAGCCTAATGTTTTAGGTTCTTTCAGTCTTTTCATTTTCAACAAGGACCTCCTGAATCTTGGTTTATCCCCAGGTGTTTCCACTGACATATAACTGGCTCTGAGAAGAACCACGTGTGTTCTGCTAATGGGAGACAGCACTGGCGTGCTCCTCAAAACTCTGTGTACAGCCTGGCTCCTGCTCCTATCCCAGCTTGATTTACTTGGAGTGTTATCTTGGAGGGAGCTGGCTCTGAAAACGAGAGTAGGTGGAAAAAGTTTCACTGAAAAGAACAAATTAATGTTTCCTGTCTTCTGTCCACACAGACCTTTTTGGACAGAGCTTGTGCTGAGGTGTGTACCACATGTAAGTACTCTTTAAAGCTGGTTACTCTCTGGTGCCGTGACCTAGAGAACAAATACAGAATTGTTGAGCAGATGAGCTGCAGCTTTTTCCCTTCTTCTTTGCCCAGCATTTCTTAATTTCTCTATTCATGTTTCAGTCCTGTAGGATTTTATTTTTTTCATGGGACATCAAAGGGAACTTTTGATTCTGTACTGCCAGTGAAAAGCAGGATTCACCTGTGAATCAGTAGGCTCAGAGTTGAGCCAAGAGGCAACAATAAACACCCATAGCCTACAGCTGGGCACTTTGTAAAATGTGCAGCTGGGAGAGGGCTGGAGGCTTATTGGGATCCTTTGACCCAGCCCTGACCAGCTTTGGAGAGGGTGGCTGTCCTGCCTGCCCATAAGGGACACATCCTCTTGTTCTGCCCCTCCTGAGGGATCAGCATCACAACCCCAGGAGTCCTCAGCAGCTGGATCACATTGTGGTGGGATGATGAGTCCCTCCCTGCACCTTTCTTTGGCTTTGCGTAATAATTTTAATGTTTCCTAATAAACATGGTGTCAGCAGAGCTCAATAGTGATTCTTGTTCCATGACAATGATTGCTGTGGCTCACAAGCTTGGTAGGTATGGGTAGAGAGTCCTTGGAAAACTGTAAGAAAAAAAAAAAGTATTTTTACTTCAGAAGAAGGTCCTGTTTATGACTTATTAGCTTGATTGTGGAAATTAGGATTGTACTTACATTGCTAATACCTTAATTTGTGCCTAGGAATTTCAGCTTTTGAAAAAAATTCTCATTTGACAAAAAAGCAGCCTTGCTTGCCCTCCTCCAGTGCCTTCCATAGGGCCCATCCAGCCTTGGCTGAAGAGCAAGATTTGAGCACTGTTGAGAGGGTTTGGTGCTGTGTTCATGTAGCAGAAATGAGGGCTATTCACAGCCTGGCACTGTCACTGGCTGCCCTGTCCTTCCTCCCTCTTCCTTGTCAGTTCATTTAGCTAATTCCTTTCCTCTTAAATGACTCCCTTCTGCTTAACAACTTTCACAACTTGTTTGCAGCCACCCGCAGTCACTGTGGCTGTGTGTTCTTTTCTGGGGGATATATTAGACTGTTTATTTAGGCTGAAAGCTGTGAAGGGAAGGTTTGCAACTGTGTTTTCATGCTGTCTAACACCACCAGAGCCTGACCATTGTTTGTTTCAAAACACCCTGCAATAAAAACAATTGATGTTGCATGCATTCATCAACAAAAGTCATAAAGCAGTTGTAACTAAATCCTTTTATTTATTAAGCTGTTGCGCCCCAAGACTCTGTGAACGGGCCAGAGAAAGGCAAATGTGGCCCACAGAGACTTCACAGAGCAATTGTTGCTCTGAAGAGCCCATTTCATTTAATTTCATTTCATTTCACCTGCTCTCCCCTCCTCTTGTTCCCATCAGCGTCTCCGCTTGGAGCTTCTGCTCCAGGCTCCAATCAAGCGAGCACCCAAACTCCTAGAGGAACCGTTTTGCAGCAATATGAGCCTAATTGTTTCTAGATTGAATATTTTCATGGGGTATCAGTCTCAGTGCTCCTGGAATTAGCATGCTCACTGAAGGATTGAAGATGCTTATCGGGCCCGACAGCTTCGGTGTCAGCGGGCTCACCGGCAGCCCCGCGGAACTTCGCCGGGCTGGCGACAACATTTATCTATGCAGAATGGAGACATATGGCCAGAATCATCCGCTCCCTTTCCTCGGTAATTAAAACATCTGGGAGCACAAAAGGACTGCAAGAATAAAAAAAAAAACACCTCTCTCTGCTAAATAAAACAGGAGCGTGGTGCCTTTACATAATTGCCAAGGCTTTCTCTTGCCGGTGTGGCGGCGTCTCTGGAGGACCGAGGTTCTCTAATGTTTTTTGAATGTGTGACGGTCAATAGAAGCTCAAACTGAGCTGAGCACAGAGCTCAAACTTTTTATTAATACTGTCTCTTACTTTATTTTCCAAAGGATGGATTTGAATGCTCCTGAGAGGGATTGCGGATTATTTAAGGAGTAGCAAAAGCATACTGAAGTCATCAACTGTTTTACAGGCCACGATTACACAGTGATAGCTTTCTGTGTCTGGAGTATTCTGTAGATATGTCTCTGATAAACACTCTTTCACTGAGAGCTTTGAGGTTCAAATTCAGACCAGGGCAGCATGATGACAGCTGTTATCATTTGATGGATAGTCAGTACAGTGTGTGAAGCGTGTTTCGTACAGTTTTATGTAATTTTCAGAGATTATGTGTCCCAAACACAAAGCCATCTCAAAATGAAGTAATTGTCTAGCTTCTTGGCCCTTGCGAAATCCCCAGCAGAGCAGTGTGCTCCCAGCCTTGAAGGGCTGGACTTCAGAAAAGGAACTTTATTTTTGGTATATGACACTTTTAAATCCTAAAACTTGTCATCTGCAGAGATGGGCAGCCAATTTGAGAGTTACTGTTGTTTTATTGTGCACAGGGCTCACAATGTAGTGCTTTGTAGAGACTTTTCAGTCTTTTTTAAATATATATATATATAATGGAGTAAGTTCATAGAATTGTTAAGGTTGGAAAAGACCTTAAAGATCAACAAGTCTGTCAGCTCAGCACATCATCTGAGTGGATGTTATTGAATGTTATTGAAGTATCTGAATAACATCTCATCCACATTTTGCTGGCAGTTATGGATTTATCCATTATCTTCTGAGGGAAGACTGAGAAACTGAGGCAAATGAGTAGAATTGCCCATAAACACATAGAAATCTGTGGCTAAGATGGAAATTGAATCAAGTTCCTGTGAGAGCTTTTTGTGTTTTGAAGTCACAGCTGAGGAGTACCCAGTGCTGCCACCAAGGAATCAGACTAGAGGGTAATAATGAATTTTAGCCTAAAACCTGTGCAAGAAAAAGCCCACTCTCACTGAGGAATGATACCACAGGCAGTTTCTCTGGAAGTGCTCATTGCTAGGCCCTGTCTGTGATATCTGCACCTGTGTAACAGGTGGGGACTGGGGCTCACATCCCCTCCCTGACACCTTCAGAGCAGGAGTTTGGTGCTGACTCCTCCACGGCTGAAGTGAGTGTGCTACCTCCTTGCCTTTTAGGTGTCTTCTGGATTTAAAAAGGTCTCCAAAAAGCGGCAATGCTCGGGTACCTTTCCCTTCCATGCTCTGGCAGTGATGCTGCAGCAGCTCTTGGCATCTGCAGACTCTGTTTTGCAGCTGCCCCAAGGGCTTCTCTGAGCACTTACGGGGCTGCAGTTAGGTCCTGTGTGAAGGGACAGCCCCAGTTTCTCTTTAGGAACCCCGTGTGGGTGCCTCAAGAAACTTCAGCGTGTTATGTGTGTGTGGAGCAGGAAGAGGCAGGGCCCAGGGTTTGTGAGGTGTGTTGGTGATAGACTTGATGGCTTTAATTTTAAGAAGTGTTTTAAGGAGGGACACAGGATGAAAGGCTGGTTTAGGGAGTGGATAACATGGAAGCAGAGGGGAGGTGATGAGAAGAAGAGGATTAAGTTCTTTGCTGGGAATTGAGGAAAAAACACAGAACTGCAGAGGCTGGGTGCTGCTGGTGTTTAATTTGCACTTCACACTTGATTCCAGCAGTACCCAAGCAAACTAAACTGGGAGCCATTGGCTCTAATACCTAAATTAGCTTTAATATAGTGCTGGAAGGCTCTGAAGTGCAGCACCTCTGCACTAATTTAGCTCTTTGTCAATAAAACGAGCTCTTGTGATGTTTCCAGTAACTGAACTGGCTTCTTGACCCAGCTGGGTCCTGCCTGCATCGAGCCTGGGCAGCACAGCTTGGCTCAGAAGTGAGGCATGTAAGGAGGGAGACCTGGGCAATCTCACTATCTATATTTCTGATTTGTTACTTCTCCTCTACACATCTTATGGCTTCTTTTACTTGGAGGTATCTCTCCCTGAAGTATTAGTAGCTATTGAATTTTGTAGAATATCCCTGATAATGACAAACAATCTTTTTCCTAAAGAAAACTTATCCCAGTAGAGGTCTAATCCAATATATTTATATGACAAACAGCTGAAGCCTTGAAAACATCTAGCTGGCACAAAGATTCAATTAAATCCAGCCCAGTTCTAGGTGTACATCCTAATTAAAGTATTTTACATCCACACAGACATAAATATTTATGCTTAGTAGAACCTATCCCAAACAGCAAAACAAATTACTCTGACAACATGGAAAGCATGAATGCTCTCCATGGGTCTATTATCTGCAGGCATAGCTTGAATTTCAGCAGGTGTCATTTTACAAACTGTGGAAGAAGCTGTCAGATGTGTTTGGAAGAGGGCTGGCAGTAAGAGGGAAGGTGACAGCTTTAGTGGGGATGGAACAAGAATTCTGCAAGCAGCATCATGGGCCCAATTCTGACCTCACATTCTTGGGCTCAACAATCTGGGTTGTATTCTCAAGGATTTGATCTTTTATCCTGTCTGAGTGCCACAAGAACCCTGACAGCACATATAAATATGGCAACAGGTCATTTTTACCTTAAGAATTGTGAATATTTGTTTGGTGGGTTCCATGCTGCTGCCTCTCGTGCTCTGGCCAGTAGCCTCAGACAGATATGTGTTATATGTCCATGTTTCCTGGTTTCCTAACAGATCCAGAAAGCATCCAGTCCCTCATAAATTCCAGTGTTATCAAACCATAATTCCTGCAGCCCCACAGTCTAGTACAGACAAGCATTTAGAAAGATATTTTGGGGCTGTGTTTTTCTGCTTGCTTTGGAAGCTGAAGTTACTGGCATGAACAGAGTTCTTAATTTATAGCATTAGTTAATTTTCCCTGGAGACTCAGAATCCTAAGCTATCCCAATTCTGTATTTTGGGCCCTATCAAATGGCATAATGAGGGTGGTCATGATTTAACATTCTTCTGGCTGGTGTAAACAAGAGATCTTGGATTTGGAAAGACCCCAGTGTTCAAACAAAAAAATAAATCTCAGAAGAAAGCTTCAGAACCAAGATGCATACAAGATTAGGTTTTTCTGCTTTGTTTACCAGCCTTCATTTAACCCCTAATTTTTGTTTTCCCCCGTGCTTTACTGTTGAAAATGGGATTAAAAAAGCAAACCCAAATCTGGGGACACCTCACAGAACAGAACACACTTGCATTTATTTTATTTATTTAGCAACAGACATCTATTTTTAAAGGAGTCAATAATCACTCCCATCCCTGCTTCCAAGCAGGAAGAACACTGGTCATAAATAGTGTAACAGACTCGGTGCCAGGTGAGCATCTGCATATTTTTTCCATTTACCTCCCTTTGTGCTGGTGCTGCTCCAGGATCCCAGAAAACTAACTCTGTCCCTATCCTCCCTTCTGCTGTCATTTGAGGAGTGGCCACCCCTTTATCCACCCCACCTTGGCTGTTCCCTGCATGGATGTCCCAAGCTCTCACTTTGGCCTCTGCCCCGTGCAGGAGGATCCAAACCAAATCCAAGCTGGTGGCTTGGAGCAGGCATGGGACAGGCAGGGATGCCCCAGGGAAAACTCCATTGCTGTTGATGCCTTTTTGGGGTTACCTAAAAACAGAGGCCAGGCAAAATTAGGAGAATAAAAGTGGTTATATTTATTGAAGGGCCTTCAGGTACATTTCGGGCAGACAAAGCCCCCCAGGTGCTGCACCCAAAATGGACCATGAGTCATGGGTTTACACACTTCATAAATTCGGTCCATTTGCATATTAAGGGTTAATCTCCCAATTACAGGTTTAGCTAATGAAGTCATTCACCCCAAGTTTGCTGCCTCCAACTCACTTTCATTTGCATGTCTCAGGGCCTGAGGCAGGGAGGTGTCCTTGATTCCCAGGAGAGGAATTGTTGTGTCTGACCAAAATGGGAAAGCAGCAGCTCACACTGTATGGAGTTTAGAGTTACACTAAAGTATTGCAGGATTACAAATATATAAAAGTATAAAAGCTAAAATCCTCAGGCATCAGTGTCCCTTTTCCCCAGGCACTTTTGGAGGAACTCAGCACACAGAGCCCTGTGGGGATGTTTATCAGAGTGCAGGGTGGAAAAGCCTGCCCAGGCTTTTCTAGGAGCTGTTCCTTGGGAGAGCAGCCTGGATTTACACTGCCGGGCTGTGTAGCTGCTCAGTGTTAACATTGCCTCTGTGAGCATTGGGGGAATTGTAGTAAATCTTCCAAGAACGGAGAGCTGGTTTCATCTTGTTTGACACATTGTTTCCTGATAAGAGCTGCTGGGAAAATACTTCAGTTTTCTTGTCAGACCAAGCTCGCTGAGTTGCCAGGAGAGACTCTGAATCCACAAGGTCCTGAAAAAGAAATTTAAGCCACACTGTGGAGGGAAGGAACAGTGATGTGTGAAATGGCTGAACACCAGGGGCAACTTTCTGAAGTACGGATAAATGTAAAAGCATGTGGAAATACCTCTTTGTCTCTGTCTGACAAAGAAAGGTGAAGCTTTTAATTTTCTCTGTGATTCCTGGTAGCTGTTGCTGGTTTCCCAGTTGTGCCTCCAGCTGAGCTGTTTGATCCTGACTGAAATTTGCAGTAACCAAAAACTGCAAACAAGGGATTTTTTCACCCGGAGAAACTTTGGAGAGCCAAGGTGACTCAAATGATGCTGTGTAGTTTAAAAGCAATAAGAAAAAGGAAACAAAACCAGTACAGGAATGTGCTTTATTTTTTATTTTTTGGTGGGGGGCTGAAGGGGTTTGTGTTCATTGGAACTTAGTCCTGCTGTAAGTTTGTTCCTTACATTACAGTTCACGTTCCCATGCATCCAAGATCTCTCATAATCCCACTGATGCTGCTTGGAATTACAGACCTGATTGCAGAACGTTGTTTTGAAAGTGTGTGAGTGTGTGCCAGCAAACACAGACACTTCTATTCTGAAAACCCAAAGCTTGGATAAGTCTTGAGCTCTTTTTGTGTGCATGGAGTTAAACATTGCTCTAGGTTTTGGTGGAAAACTTGCACTAAAAATTTATGCCAACCTATGTTGCAACCCACAGCCTGTGCATGGGCTAGACAGGATTTGATGGCTGGTTTGTGACCGAAGTTCTTTCAGACTCTGAATTTCAAGGGCTGCAAGCTCAGATAAAAGTAAACAGACTTCCCATGAACCATAGTGAACTGGGGCCATTATTCTCAGCAAAACTCGCTCTGAGTGGTGTTCAGCCCTGAACTGCACTGACTCCAGCAGAGAGAGAGCATTTGCTGTAAAACAATTGTGGATGTTTATTTTGGCAGGTCTGAAAATCCAGCCATGGGCACAGGTGTGTAGTGAGGATTTATTTGCCACCTGAGCTGCAAAGTATGTTCCGTGTATCCAGCATGAGAAAGAAATTAAAACATGAGTGTGGAGAGGGATATGATTTTATCGTCATATCTGTGTGAAGCAGGAAGTACATCTTCATTCCCTGTGAACATTTCTTTTCAGTCTTTCTAGTTGCAAGAAAGGATAAACACTTTTGAAAGAGCACACTCATGACAGACACACACAGTGACAAACTTTTAAAAAATACATGTCCCTAATTTTCTGAGCAGCTGTTTAAAACTAGATACATGTCAAAAATTACCTTGGTGATGTCAGCTCAGCCTTTTGCATTTTTCACTACCTGTCCCTGGGCAAATTCTGATCCACCACCCTGCACAATCAGAGATGTGTTTCTTCTACAAATTAAAGTAGTTAAGCAAAATGAGAGCTTGAATAGAAAAGTTTATAAATTAGCTATGAAGTTCTGTAAACATGTTTGCTGCCTTTTTTTTTTTTTTTTTTTAAGACTTAATTGCAGCTCTAAATGTTTAATTTGGAGGTTTCAGCGGCAGACATAGCTAAGAGTTCTGATGGGGCTGCTGCAGCACAGCCTCCTGTCTGTCAAATGGACAGTGCTCCCAGAAAAAAATCAGCCCAGATTCCCCAAAAGACATCTGTGTCAAATTGATGATGAGCTCGACTGGCATCTTAGAAAGAGCTTGAGATGGCAAGATTAACCCTCAAATGGCCTGGGAGGCAAAGGGCATGGCATTTGAAAAGAGGGCCACACACAGGACTTGGCAGGTGGAAAAACCTGCAAGACTCAGCTAAATGCAAGTTTTCTTCAGAAATGTTAACTTTGGAACTGGGGGTGGGGATGCAGGTCATGCTGTTGGCTTTCCTTGGTTTTCCTGGGGGTGATACAGGTTTTTAGGATGGATTTTCTATGGAAACAGCCACCATGGAGTGCTTCATGGAAGTTACAGGCTGTGTAAGGTTTTTCAGGCAACGTTAGAAGGTCCCAAATGCGGAACCCTAGGATATTCTGAGCTGGAAGGAGCTCACATGGATCATCAAGTCCAGGTCCTGGGTCCCCCCAGGACAACACCAAAAATCTCACCTTGTCCCTGAGGGCGTTTTCCAAGTGCTGCTGGAGCTCTGGCAGCCTTGGGGCTGTGACCACTGCCCAGTGCTCAGCACCCTCTGGGGCAAGAACCTTTTCCTATCACCCAACCAAACCCTCCATAGCACTTTTGCCATTTCCTTGGGTCCTGTCCCTGGTCACAGAGAGCAGAGATCAAAGCTGCCCTGGGGAGGAGCTGCAGCCCCTGTTGAGGTCTGATCTCTGCTCTGGCCTCAGCTGCTCCCTTGTATGGCTTCTCCTCTAGACCCTTGGCATTTAAGTGTTCCTCCTTTGGGCAGTCTTTGGTAAATTCATACTTTTCTCATACTGTGGTGCCTAAAACTGCACCCAGGACTTGAGGTGAGGCAGCACTAGCACATCCTCCTGCTTTTCTCCAAACTGGAGAAATCCATCACAGCTGGCCCTTGGTGCTGCTCTGGTGCCACCAGATACTAATGAGCCACCTTAAAAATTCAACAGTAGCTCCCTAATGTTTCCCCGAAGGAAAATAAAGAACATGAAAGACAGACATTGCCCTGATAGCAAAGGGAGAGCAGTTTGAATTTCCCTGTGTTTGAGGTTCTGTGCTTGTGTAGTGTCAGCAGTGTGACTCCTGGAATGGAAGGAGCCAGTTCCCCACTGGTGTGTACTGGTGGGACTCTGCTGCTGCCACTGGAGCAAGAGTTATTTACACCAGAGGAAGAGCTGGCCTTCATAAATTGTAAATAGTCCTTGACAGAAATATGTACCCGTGGCCTTGTCAGCTCTCAAAGGTTTTGTCAGTGTTGGTCTGCTGGTAAATGTACTGGCAAACTTCCTCTAGCAGAGCCAGCAAAACCTTGTCCTCCCTGGCCTCCTCTTCCAGCATCTCCTGCTGCTGTAAGAACCCAAAGAGCCACATCTGACCCAAAGTGAGTCCTGCTGTTGTGATTGCATCCATGGCACAGTGATGTTCACTGGAAACTGTGTGTCCCTGGGTTTCTCTGTGCCTAGATTCTTAGCAAAATTGTGCATTGTAGGTATGACTTGATGTCTGTAATAACTCCACCACTGGAAGTAACTGACTGTCTCAGTGAATTTAGCTTTATTCCCAAGGCTTGCCAGTGTTTCGGGAGCTGTGAAGAACAAAAACAAAAACAACTTTCATTCTGGTTATAAGGAGATAATCATATGTCTTTTAAACAATATTTTTAGGTCTCATAAAAATATGGGCTAAGGCAAAGATTTGGGGTTATCTCTCATGATAGTCACTTACCACAGTTTGGAAATAGTCTTTGGAAACCAAATGTAAATTCTGTGCAAGTCTTATGTTGCTTGTGGTGTTTTGACAGCATTAGAGCCCCCTGTGCTTCCCCTGTTCCTTGGGAATTAATCAAAGTGTGCCTGACATTTTCTGAGGATCAAAATAGATATTTAATAGTGGATAAACACTGAGATTGTTTCATTCCTAAAAATTAGCAATAAATTGCCTAGAAACAGTTGCTGAGAATGTAAAAATTATTTAATACCTATTAGGCAGAAGCTGATGGACCTCAAGGCACTTTATTAACAAGGAACACAGCTCCCACGTAGTGCTGTGATTGATAGGAGTATCTCCATGTACAGATGTGAAATACTAATGGAGGCTGCAGGAGAAGAGTTAGGGCTCCCCTGGGCATTTATCACATTGCTTCAGACTGGGGAGAAGCAGAAGTTAACAGTGAGTTGTAAAGGCTCTTGCAGGTTTTCTCACCTGCTGTATATACTCGTTTAAGAAACAGCAGGTTTATTGAAGAGGAAATGGACTCTGAAAATACGAAGTTTTATGAAAAAATGCGTTCAGAAAAATTTGAGGATGCACGAAGGCCAGATGGGAGCTTCCCAGAGTAGAAATCCCTTAAGTTTACAAGTTTCTTTTGGGGCTGCAGGATGAGATGAGATGTTAACAGAGCTGGAAGCTGTAAATTGGGCTGGCAAAGGCAGCTCTGCAGCCTTCAGAGAGCCCTTCTGACAGCGTGGATGGTGCCCAGGAGAGTCCTGGCTGGGATGGAGGGCCAGGGGGTGGGCAGCAGCCATTCCAGATAAATGCTTCCTGTTCTGGCATCATAAATACAGGTGGCAGATCTGATCCTCTGTGTGAGGACACCCACCAGCTCTGCATTTGTGGGTCATTAATATCTCAAAGTTCTAAACCAGCACAGACCACGGTGGTTTACAGCAAGTGAATTAGATCAATTAATTTCCAACCCAAACCTAATGGGCATTCTAGAAAAGGATTTAATGTCTCATTTACTCTCTACAGTTATCTTGTTAAATGCCAATTAAGTATCTAAATATTTCTTACAGCCTTAATGAATTACAATATAATAAGTGATAAATGATCACTTGTTTTTACTAACATGCTGAAGTCGACTGTTAACTTGAGGAAGTGAACATTAAACTATTTAGGACAGTTGTTTGTACCAGTGAAAGAATTATTTTTAATAACACCGTAATTTTAAAGTAATATAACTGGTAGACTACAGTCTTTTTTTTTTTTTTCCTTTTTTTTTGGTCCAGTAGGATAATGTCATCAAGAAAAAGTTGAGATTGCCCTTTAAAGGTCATGTGTTTGAAAAAGTTTTTAAACTTACTTTTTCTCCTAAATTTTGCAAATACTTCTGTTTCTTCCAATTAGCTGGTGATGTAATTAACCCCATTTTCACATGCAGTTGCACAGCTAAACTGAAAATCTGGCCCCACATTTTCCAACTGATGAAAACACTGTGGAATTTCAGAGTGCAGTAGCACAAGTATATTTTTCCAAGTGTATTTGGTGTCCTCCACAAACATCTGTGACTTTTTAATTTTTTTTTTTTTTTTTTTTTTTTTTTTTTTTTGTTTTGTTTTTGTTATTATTTGCATGAACCTCAACAGAATATATATGAGTACACAGGTACAAACAAAATACTTGGAGGTGATTTCCCTCCCCACTTATATTTGGGCTTGATCCTTTCTTTCTATTATTTGAAAACCGTATGCAAACATCAAGGAGGTGATTTTTAATCAATCCTTTGTTATCCTCCAAGAGAGAGAAATCTCATTCTCTGGGAAAAGCTGGGTTATGTCAAGGTAAGAGGTGCATAAAGCTGCAAAGTGATGCAGACAGGGTCAGGTGGGCTGAGGCAAAGGACAGGACCCCCCAAGCCTGTGAGGAGCCCCTGCAATGAAACCTGCACAGATTCCATGGTAATGATGCTGGTGGGTCCTGGGCATATTGCAGTGAAAGATCTTTCACTCTTCCAAGGCCTTGGTCCTTCTGATGAAGTGAATGGGAATAAATTAACTCTGTAAAGCCAGAAGGGACACTCCTCCTGCAATAATTTAACGTTGCAGAGCAGTCTTGGTTCAGCAGGATGAAGAGCTGTGGCTGGCACTGGGTTTTTGAAGAGTGGCTCAGTCTCCTGGGCTGTGTGGAGCTGTGGGGCAATGGGAGCAGTGCCCTGCAGCCATGCCCACAGCTCTCTGTTCCTACAGAACCAAATCTGCCTTGTGGTTTTTTGTGCTTTGTTCCCAGATTAGGGGCTCTTAGGAATACTCTGCAGGTATTGTTTCTAAGCAGTGTCTTTGTGCATTGTACTAAAGAGGATGCAAAGGGATTTCATCTCCTATGCTGTGTTAAAGAGAATACAAAGGTATTTTCAGAGGCTCTTTTCTTTGAGCATTGTCCTCCCTATTTATGTCAGCAATTAGTTTATTCTTAAAAGGAGGAAAATAGAAAAAGCAGCATACAAGCACTCGAACTGCACAGCTCCCTAAGTGCTTTTTTCCAATTTATGAAACAAACAAAACAAAACAAAAAAATCCCCTCCTAAGTTAAACTAATATGAAACAGCCCCAGCATTTGAACTTGTCGCACGAAGCTGGTTTAAATTTTAATGTGAGCTCTGGAGTAGATTTGTGTAAGGCAAGGTAAAGCAAGTCCCATGAAATATTGATTCTGTACATTTTCTTATGAATTTTTATACTCCAATTTAGTAAATTTTTCATCTCGCCTGCACTTAGAGGTTGCCTATAAAGTCGTTACTACCAATTGTATTAACTGTTGTAAATAAATCATCTTGGTTTGGGCTATTTGTATGAACATGGGCCGACAGGGCCCGGTTTTGTTTGAGCTGTGCTATGTTATGGCCTTAGTCTGAAAGGGCTAAAAAGGCATTATCAAAATTTAAAATCCATCATGGCACAGTGGCAGAGCTGCAAAGCCCAGGAGCATCTGTCAGAGGCAGGAGTCTTCCTGCTGCATGTCCCACCTGGATCGGACAAAGCAGCAGGGAGGGGCTCCAGCAGGAAGGTTGTTTTCTCTTTTGTGTCAGGAGAAAATGAGGTGGGAGGGGTGGCATTGCCACCCCTGTGCTCATACCTGCAGATAGCTCCACTGAAGAGAAGAATAAAAACCATAAATATTTGCAATGCTTAGGTATAGCTTGACTTTGCAAAGTGTTTTCTTTAAAATGCTCCCTGCAAAGGGACATTAGAACACCTGATTTGAGGGAAATCAGCAAGTGAAATATTTTCCTTCGGCACTTTCAAGCCTCTAAATCCCAGTTTCTCTCTACCCAGAGCTTGATCATGAGCTCTAAGTAATAACCTCCATCAAACCCAGCTTAGATGTTCACACTGCCTCCTCATCTCTAATTATAACATATTAAGTGGGCAGGTAGTCAAGATTCTGTTCTACTTCGTGTCTCTGTATGAAACACAGAGAAACACAGGTTTTCTGATGCCTTTCCTTTTAAAATAATAATTTCAAAACAACTTTTAAAGCGTTACATAACATTCAGCTGAATAAGCTTAATGATTTCTTTTCCATGAGCTATTCCACTGGTGAGCTTGGCTGCATAACAGAAACACAGCATGAGAGCTTCAAGGTGTTTAAATGGTCTCATTATTAATTTTGAACTGTATTCCAATTAATGCATTTTATTGCTTTTAATTTGGTTTTCATTGCCCCTTTTCTGCTGAAACTCTGACTCAGTGAATTTCAGCAACACTCTGAGCTGCAGGCTGGTCATGTCTGGACTCTGCTGTAGTCACAAGTGCAGGCTGTGAGCTGTTAGTGTTGTTGCAGCTCTTTGAGTCATAAATGTCAGCAATCATTTGCTGAGGGCCTGACTTGAAGCAAGTTTTTGTATGTGCTTATACCCTGTAGTCTTGAGAGGTGCTTAAATATCTCCTTAAAGCTGGAGTATATGCTTCAGTGTTCTGAAGATGGATAACATGCATGTGGCTTGCTGTGGTTGATGTATAAATAAGAACAGATGGTTTTTCCAGATTCTAGTTAATGGCAATTAAACTCTAATTTGTTATTTTATACAGAACAAATCTCTGGTAATTCTGGCTTTGTAAATATTCTGAAACAATGCTTTTTTGAGATACTGTCATTAATGTTTGGGCTATTTTGAGATAAGCCTTATGATAATTTGATAACAAAACATACCAAATGCACTCCTTGCTGTTGGTTGTCTATGTGTATTTTTCCAACTATTTTTTATTTCACCTTCCTTTACATAAAGATTATTGTAAGCTCATTTTTGCAGTAGCCCTAAGCATAACATTTTTCATAAAATGAACCTGTTAATAACAATAAATTTAGTAAGTGTTTGGACATAACAGCAAAACAATTCATGACTGAGAGAAATTCACTCAAATTGTGCAAATAATTCTCTAACTTGTCCTCTTCTGTCCAAGCTGTCCTGCTCAGAATCCAGCTGTGCTCTGTTGGTTTGTATGTTGCTCGTAGGGTGATTTCTTAGATAAAGTTTTTTTAAAATTCAGAATATCAATATCATCCAAGGAAAAACTCGACTATTTTTTTCCAAAGGAGCAGCACCTCATTAGTTAAAAGGCTCTCTGCAATAATCACCTCGTACCCGTTTAATTTGCCCTCCTTGGCTGGAGCTGACCTCCCAGCTGTCTGTGTGTGAGTGTTTGTGTGAGCAGCCGAGGCTCCCGTTAATTACAGAGCCTTCCTCCCATTCAGCAGGGCCCCTCTGATGGCCAGGAGGACAGGAAGGAGCTGCAGAGAGGGAAAACTGGGAGGGAAGGAGAGAGGGAGGCAGGAGGCAGTGGGAGCCTGCCCCGCACCGAGGAGAGGACGCACAGGCAGCAGCACCTTGCACCGTGGTCTTTGGAAGCTGTGGGAGGCAGATCTGGGATTGCAGAGCTGAATTCTCACCGTGCTGGGGTGACCAGGGTTGTAGCATCAACACATTTGGCCAAGAGGTCCTCACCAAACTTTGGGGTTTGTGTCATATTCCCCCATCTGTCCTGGGGAGAGAGCTGACCGACATGTTAAAACTGATCCAAATATTTTCTCCTGACTTAGAGACACTCCTTGAATCAGAGGGTAGTTAAAAAATCAAGCCAACCCCCTTGCGTTGCTGCTTTTCCCCACACAGATCTCACTGAGTTTGTAGTTTGTCCTCTCACTGAGCTGGGATCTGCCTTTCCCTGGCACAGCCCTTGTGGGACCTTGTGCTCTCAGGCAAAGAAAGCTCGAGCTCGGGTGCCTTTTCCCAAGGGATATGGGATTTTTGGGTAGTGATAGATGGGATATCACTAGAGAAAGCAAGTGAGATTGACAGCAAACCTTTGTGAAAAGGTCAGCATCTACGTTGCCTTGGTGTAGAGTGTCAAGATTGGGAAGGAAAATAATTGTAGAAGAAAACCAAGTTTTTCCTTTGTGTTTATTTTTACAACCCTGATCAGTGTTGGCTATTCTAAATTTCCACGCTATTCAGCCTCATTGTGGATATGATGTTGGAATGATGGTGACATGTTTTGCTGGTTTGGGTTGGATGGCAGCCCTGCTGGGGCTTTAAAATGTGGAGAATCTCAGATGTCACTCTTCCACTGCAAACCTGATTTGATTATTGATTCATTATGTTTCAAAAAAAATCCTGCTGTTTGATTGGAACTGACAAAGTGTAACTCAATCAGTTATATATTAAAGATTTTGAGGGCAGCTGGAAATTAATGTTACATTTAAGTTCAGATATTTAGACTTCAACATATACGGCAAAAGCCATATATTTAAATTTTTAAAAACTATTTGGTCATCATGGTACTTTCAACCAAAAAAAATCATTTCTTCTAAAGAGCTGCTAAATGCATCATTCTCAAATTCTGTATGTGGAACAAATAAGATGAAGACACAGTTAATTGATATCAGGGAAGGGAGGATGGTTGAATGCAGGAAGGACATCCTGCATGTTTTCCAACTGAATTTTTAACCAATTGGAGATGCAGGCTGTGATGTTGCCCAGTGTGGGAAAACAAAGGTGCTCTGGTAAATGAAGCTGAGGGCCAGCCCTGTGCACACACATGGACTATTGCTGAAACAGCAGCTAAACCTTCCAGTGGTTACATATGGTTAAGTACTGCTAGTATTTTTTTTTAATCAATTGAGCAAGTAAAAATTTAGAAAACTGTTTTGACAGAAAAATGTCTGATTTACAAATATTCTGTCCATTTTCCATCTGGATACAACTGGAAGCCAACCCCGGCTTTGCGTGTTGAAGTGAAATGATCACATTAGATACAAACTCCTCATGGAGGCAGCAGTTTTGGTGAATATCAGCTTATTTGCTGAGTTTCCTTAACTCCTCATAACTTACCCTGAACACACTCGAATGTCAGGTGCTAGAAAGTTCAGCAGGGAGCAAGGTCAGACGCAAGAACCCAACATTTTCAGAGACAGGAGTAGATTAAGTTCACCCTTCAACCCGCTCTTCTGAGAATCTGCCACTCCTGCAAACCCGTTTTAGCTGTAGCACCCAAAAGTCTGACAAAAGGAAAGCAGAAACACCTCAGTGTGTATTTCTCCTGCAAGCAGGCAGTGTCACAAAATGCGATTTTGCTAGATGACTGCATTAGCCTTGAACTTTTCAGACAGATCTAAATGAAGAGGAGGAGTTTATCCTGGCTTCTAGGAGCTGATGGGAGCCCTGTGGGGAGTGGGTTCAACTTTTTAAATGTTCACATAAAACCAGACAGGTCTGTCCGCCCCCTCAAAAGCTCCACGGGTGGAGAAGGAAAGCACATCCCAGTAAGCACACGCAATCCTTCAGAGTTCATTAGGCTGCAAGTGTGTTTGAAAGGACCTTGAGAGCATGTTTCCAAGGGAGGGGTAAGGTCGATGCGTGGATGGGAGAAGCCAATTGAAATCAATGGGAATTGATTTAGAATCCGGGGGCACTGTGTTAAAATCTCCAGTCCTACGATACACCTTCATGAATATTAACGGCAGCGGGATCGATACGCAGCTGATTTTCAGACGTACAGCTGGCTCCTTTTCGTCTGTAGATGAAAGACACGACAATCTTTCTGACTGAGAACTCCAAAAAGTGGCTTGTGACTTCAGATCCCGTTCTCCAGAGCTGTTTGATGACGTTCACAATATTTTCCTACTTTTCAAGAGCGCGTTTTCCCGGTTACATTTATGTCGTGTTTCAGGGATTTCACCCGAGCACAGCGGAGTGTGCAGCTCCCGGGAGCACCGAGGCGTCTCTCGGGTGTGTTTGGGAGCCCCTGTGCAGCTCCCGGGAGCTCCGAGGTGTCTCGGGTGTGTTTGGGAGCGCTTGTGCTGCTCCCGGGAGCACCGAGGTGTCTCGGGTGTGTTTGGGAGCCCCTGTGCAGCTCCCGGGAGCACCGAGGTGTCTCGGGTGTGTTTGGGAGCCCCTGTGCAGCTCCCGGGAGCACCGAGGTGTCTCGGGTGTGTTTGGGGCTCTGGGCTGGGGGATGCCCGGTGCTGCCCTGCTGCCCGCTGCCTGCCAGCAGATGGCTGCAGCTCTCTGATGGAGCCGGCGCCTGCACCGCTCCTTTCTGCATCGCGTTCCTCTCCAAGTCCCTGCCGAGCTCTGCCCGCCCGGGCCGCCACACCCTGCCTCCAAAGGAGTGTTCTGCCTCCAAAGGAGTGTTCTGCCTCCAAAGGAGTGTTCTGTCTCCAAAGGAGTGTTCTGCCTCCAAAGGAGTGTTCTGTCTCCAAAGGAGTGTTCTGCCAGCCTGCGAGCCCAGAGATTGTCCTAATCCTCTCGGAAAGGCCCTGCCAGGCTCACAGGCACACACCTGCCCTGCTGCCCTCAGTGTGGTACCTCAGCCGAGCCTCCGCCCTCCCAGATGCTGCCCCAGCTCTGAAAGTGAAATCACTTTTCCAAGTCTCCTTTTTTTTTTTTTTTTCCCCTCCCTTAACAAAGGATGCACATTATTTGAAACATCCTGAACGTTTTTGTTTGTTTGTTTTGAAAGTGCGGGTCAGGATCCAGACTTGGCAGCTTGTCCCGACTTCCTTCAGGAGCTGGGCAAATGCCCCAGGTCCCAAGACGCTGAAATTCCGGGAACATTTTGGACTCCTCTTTAGAGTAGACAAAGATTGCCGTGTTCAGGCAGCTTAATGACAAAGAAAATGTCTCAGGCTTCTATATACAGTACAAAATACTTATAGAAAGCAGAGTGTGTCTCAGGGCTCTACAGATTTAATGCTTTTCCCTGTGGCTGCTTTAGGTAGTGTCTGGCAAAATGCGTATCATTGAAAATACACTTGTTTTATTCCAGTTTTGTCACTATGGCTGGTGATAAAGATGTGGACAATGCAAGATATGCTCATTATCTCTGGCATTAGATACTAGAAGAAGGTACTGGGATTCCTCAGAGAGCCTGGGCGTGCTAAGGGATGTTCTGATGCACCCCAGGAATATGAAGTGGCCAGGGTTGCTTTCCAGCCAGGGTTTGCTGTTTCTTTGTCCTGCTGAGCTCTTCCTGGTTGTTCCAGAAGTGGCAAAGTTACCCCTGTGCTGAATTCTGGTGCTTGTTTGCACTTGTAAAGACATTGCTATGTTTGCACGTTGCGTTTCTTTTGTACTTAAGAGTTCAGGTTTTGAGACAATTTGCTTAAAATGGTTTTTCAATGGACTTTGGGAGATGAGCTGATGCCTGTGATAGGGGAGAGAATAGCTTAAAAAATTAGGAAAACTAAAAAGTGGTTTCTGTAAGTTTGATAAAGGTCCATGTAGTGGTGCTGCAGTGGCTTTCAGAACAGTTTTTGAGAAATAGAAATGGTGTGGAGAAAGGCAATGGGAACAATGTAATACAAAACAGGGTAAACTTTGAGACTTTGTCTTTCTATACATTATTCATCACAGCTCATGAAAGGCGACTTGGCTTCTCTTGTGTTTTTGACGGCCAATTGGAAATGGTGAAAATGTTTGTAACTTCTATTGTGTTTTTTTTTTTCTAATTAGACAAGACAAATAGTTTATGAAGAGCAAGGACAGAATTAATCATGGGCTCTTGCTCATCACAGCTGTGCTCTGAATGCCTGACAGAGCCACTTTATGGCATATAATTCAACATATAGAATAAATGTAGTACAAAGGACAGAGTTTTGAAAGCATTTTCAGTGGTGATCACGTTGTTTTGCAAAGTCCTGAGCATAACTGATTACAATTGAACAGAATGGGAGCTGTGAGATGCTTTGGAAAGTGAAATCCTCGCTGGCATTTCCAAACAGGAGATCTGAATCTGGATTACAGCTTTTTGTGCAATTTGGATATAATTTCCATGTCTAATTTGGTGGGTGCATAAATGTATTGAGTGTTTTCTGCAGGCAGTTGGTTACCTAAGCATCTAGCTCTCCCTTTGGGTTTAAAAGCATAGAAATCAGGAGGTTCTGATTGTAGTTTCAAATGATTAAAGTCTTCCCTCTATGTCAATCTGAAGATTAGAAGCTGTATTTGTGTTCCATATGAATTATATGTGTGATTTTCTGAATGATCTGTTGCCAGTAGCAATTGGAATTAATGTTTCTTATGAACTTCAGAATGTATACAACTTGATATTAGCTTATTGCTCTTCAACTCTTTTTCTTTCATCTTAGGATGAATCTGACAGGCTTCTGATGTTCTACTTTAATTTTAAAAGTCCTCGCCTATTTTACCTTAGAGACTATCTGCACTTGTATGTAACATTACCCTTTGCATTGTATAAGAGTAGTTTAGCTTTACAGGGTGCAGCTGAAGTGGCTTCTCAGCCTTTTACCCAAGTCAGACTTCAGAAATGATCAGTGACAATTTTCACCTGCAAATGGGCATTTGTCTGCCTTGTACCTTCTTGCACTGAATAACTGAACTACAGGCACAAATTCTGTCTGGAAGTGCAAATTCAACTCACTTGCATATTTAAGTAGCTGTGTCCACACTTTAAAGGTCTGTTTTAAGTCACTTTGAGCATGCTACTGACAGGCAGAAGTGTGAGCCTAAGTGTTAGTGCACATAATGTCTAGCAGAAAAGAAAGGGGTTTATTCTCTATTACAATATTATTATATTGCAGTGATGTCTGTACATTTCAGGCTGATGTAAAAACTGAATGAAATTAGATGAAAGTGGGGTTAGTTTGGCTCTCAGTTCTTCTCGTGCTAGAACAGGATGTTCACAGGTTTCCATTTGGTTCACTGGTGTTTGTATATAATATGCTAAAACACCTGACTTAAACTTTGCCAGCTCTGGCTGGAAATACTGGAAGCATTGCAGCTACACAGATTAAAGTTTCAGAGAGGTGAGATAAGTGTCTGATCATGGGGGTGCCTGGTGAAAACAAACCTGTTCTTTCAAAATCTGCCACAGCTGTCCCACGTCCTGTGGTGTGAGCAAGGTGTGGCTGTTAGATCCAATACACTTTTGATTATCTGTTTTTGAAGCTTTGGTTTTCATGGGGTGGAAGAGGAACCTTGGTTTGCTTGTTTGTGTTATGAGCAGACAGGTTTCCAGTGTGCTTGTCTCAGTGTCTGGTATCTCACACTGGTGTTTAGATTTTGGGAGAGTGGAGATCCTCACAGTAAGAGATGATGGAAAACAAACCCACTGCTCCTTACTGGTGTGTGAATACTTATTTCAGTACAGCAACTCAAAGTTTCACTGGGTTCAGAAGTGCCAAACCAGCACATTTTGTACTCCTCAAAAAAAAAAAAATCAGCTTCTGGAAGGGAAGAACATCTGCATCTAAACCACGCCAATTAGCAAGAAGACACGAGTGATGCTAACGCGCTTGCTCTATTTTTGGTCACTGCCTACGTGATCAGGAAAGAAACAGAGAATGCTATGGCTTTGATTAACTCTTCTTTTTCCCTTTTAAAAGCATTTTTTCTTGTTTTCACCAGTGAAAGGCTGGTGAACAAAGCAAGTCCATGTATAAATATGGCTGGAATTGAGCAAATATATGGTCACGGGCAATTTATTTGATATATTTACTAAATAATCTGCAGTCCACTGAGTGTGATACACTGTGCCCTGCCATATAGAAAGCCAGGAAAGGCCTACATATTTACATAATTCATATTTGTATAGCTAAATCTTGAATTTTCACATCTCCAATTTTTATTTCATTTTGACCTCTGTCATGTCACTTGACATTGTCTTTTCATGTTTTCAGGATTGTCTTGAGTTAGTGCTTAGTTTTAGCACAATAAACCATAATAAAATGGCAGGTCCTAGTACCTTCAGCTCTACCAATGAATGACCTGTAAGGTTTTGAGGTCATTATAATTGGCATAAAGTGTGTTGGCAGAAGAAATCTCAGCAGAACCTGCCCAGCTCAGTTCACTGCCAGAGAACAGAGATGTGGGGTTGTTGTGGTTTAAGCATGGCTTCCTTTTTAATGGTTTTTGTGGGGCTTTTTTTTGTGGGTTTATTTTTTTTTTTTTTTTGGGGGGGGGGTGGGTGGGTTTGTTTGTTTGTTTGTTTGTTTTTTGGTTTTGTTTGGTTGGTTTTTTGTGGGTTTTTTTGTTGTTTTGGTTTTGTTTATGTTTTAATTGGGAGATTTAGTAACATTTTAAAATCAAATTATTCTTTTTCCAAAATCAGAGAAAAGTCTGTTGAGAACATCCCTCAGACTACAGGGAAACATAAATTTCTAGTCCATTGTAATATTTTAGCTCATCCTTCTGTGAGTCTAAATACTTCACAACCACCAAAGCCTAGCAGAAGGTGCAGTTTTAAGTTAATCAAGGAGATTTTGCCTTTTGCATAACAAGGCAGAGTGAACATCTGAGCCCTCACTAAGGACACAACAAGCAATCATATTAATGCTGATTATAGAAAGATACTTCAACTGGAAGCTGAATTTGGTTCCCAGTACATATAAACAACACGAAATAATTCAGGTGCTTGGGGTTTATGTGAAATGTGCTGGAAGTTGTTCAAGGCTTAGCTTGGGAGCTTGTGTGACTTCTCAGGCACGTGCAGAACACGAATATCTTGGCTCCATTTGCTCTTTTGCTTCCTCCCAGAGGTCAGGTGTTGTCCCTGCCTGATACCAAGCATTGCCATTCATCCCTGGTGGTCTGATTCAGCCCCTTGGAAATGAAAGCAGAACTCCCCATGGGTTCTGTAATTTTTCAGGCAAAGCCATTAGCAGCTCTGCACCTGTCAGAGTTGCCATACCTTAATGGCTTTGAAGCTGATTTACAAATACTTTAGTGTTGTTTTATCTCAAATGTTTAGCAATTTTCCGGGTCCTGTCAGGTAAAACAAACTCAGGTGTTAATTATTGTTATTCCAAGTGTAGCATATGGGGAAAAGAAAAATGTCTTGCAGGTACAGCAATAAAATGAAATCCTAATTAGTCTTTGGGTAAAACTGGCATCAAAAGAGGGCACTAGTCCTCCACTGAACCCAGGTGTGGTGTGTTCCCAGGTTTCCCTCTATAAGTGTGGAGTGCTGCTGATATAACAGTTTTCTTTTTGGAGTGGAGCAAAATCTGTGTTTATTTGTGTTTGTAAGTTCAGTGGACTCCTTCCAATGTTGTTTATGAGCCCTTGAATAGACTGTGAGATGAGGAACAGGAAAGCTCACTGCAGAACAGCAGCAGCCTCTGTTTTTATCCTCCAGACCAGGGATGTAGAATTCTGCGATAGTCTTGGTGCTGGTGGTGTAACAGATGTGACATTTTAAAGGGATCACTTAAGTTATGTAAACCTACCCAGAACAGGGCAGCAGACACCAACAAATTGAACAAACTGCTTTTTCTACACCAAGAGTGGGGTGGGTTGCAGAGACCTCCCTGGTGCTTTCACAGGCTCTGTCAGAGTGCACTGAAATAAATGAGAAGATTCTTTCAGAGCTAAATTGTGGTGACTTTACTGGGGTTTGGACTTTGCTCAGGTAGCTCACAGCATCCTTTTCTGTGCTGCTGAACAGCAGGTCCCTTAGTACCTCAAAACTGCATTGTTTTAGCCAGCAAGACTTACAGATGGTGACTGGCCTGTTTGGGGAAGAAATAAAAAAATAGAAAAAAAAATTAGCCTTCTTTACTTGGTGATTGTTCAAGGCCCATGGTTGTTCTGGTCTCTGTGTTCTGTGTGTTGGCTGTGTATCTTCCCTGGGGAAAGCAGATGGCTAAGTCTGCACAGCACTGGAAAAACGAGTGCAGCGTGGTGGTTTAAACCCAGCTCAGCTAAAATCCAGGGAGTCAATGCCTTTGGCACCAACCTCCAGAGGGGTCAGACAGATCTGGTGCAGTCACACTGCTGCCACTGCTCCACAGAGCAGCTGCAGCTCTGAAATGGCTCAGAGAGCCAACAAGAATAGGAAAGAATCCTACATATATTAATTTTTCCAGCTGCAAATAAAAATAATAGAAAAAAAAATCACAGACTTTAAAACTGTCATTTTATAATGGTATTATTTAAATGTCAGGCATTTTTCAGCATTAGAGATGCCTTGAAATTAAGTAATATACTCAATGGTTACCCTAGAACTTTTTAGGTTTCTCACTTTAGTGCCTTTGGTGACCAGGAGGATCATATATATATAATATAAAATTTATATTTTAATTTGTGTGCCTGTGGTGTTGCTGTCCTGGCTTCAGCTGGGGGAGTCAATTTTCTTCCCAGCAGCTGGTACAGTGCTAGGATTTCGATTTGGGATGAGAAAGGGGTTGGTGTTTAGGTGTTGCTGGGTTGTGCTTGTACAAATTCAAGAACTTTTCAGCTCCTCACACTGCCCTGACAAGCAAGGGGATGGGGGACACAACAAGCTGGGAGGGGACACAACCAGCTGGGGAGGGGACACTGTTGGGACAGCTGACCCCAGCTGACCAGAGGGCTGTCCCACACTACAGGACTCCATGGTTAATCTATAAACAGGGAGAGGTGGCCTGACAAGGGACTGGCTGGGCATCAGTCAGGGAGGGGTGAGCAATTGCACTGTGCATCACTTCTTTTCTATATTCTTTTGTCATTCTATTATTATTTTGCCCTCCTTTCCTGTCCTATTAAACTGTTTTTTTCTCATCCCACCTTAATTTGTTTGGATTTTCTCCTCCATGCCCCTGGGAGTGAGGGAGTGAGCAGCTGTGGGGTGTTCCACTGCCTGCCCAGTTAAACCACAGCCATTGCTTAAGCTTCAGTGGAAACACTGAAAACCTCTGGCTTAAACTCTGAGTTTAGGTCTGGTACAACTAGATAATGACTAGGCATCAAGGGCTTCAAATGCCTTTGCATTATAATTGATCTCTCTTTCTTACCTATCAAAATTTCTTTCAAAATTTAAAACAGCCTCGGGCTTTCCCCATATAAGAAGTGGATCATGCCTTTCCCATATTTAAAGAGAAAGATTCCAGAGAGGTTTGCCAGTGTTTGGTTCCTCTTAAATGCTTGCTATTTCTGTACAATTCCCTGAAGTGTATGATGGTTTATTTGATTTCATTAACATTTGGAAAGGATTTGAGGAATTGCATGGTTTGGTCACTACAGTAAAAAGATAATAATGCTCTTGGGAGCAGCTGAATGTGGAAATTGCATGTGAGGAGCTGCATGTCCATCCTTGCAGGCTGTAACAGCCTCTCTCTACGGTGTGCTATAAAGTTTTAACTGCTCTAATCAGCCAGGACCATCACCAGCACTCATGTCAGAGGAATGGCTCTCTTCTGTGATAACATCTGAGGGCTGTTCTCAGTGATGGCCCTGCCTATATATCATTTTCCAAGCATGAGAACACATTCAAGTCTGAACTTGTTTCATATTGAAATAATTTGGAGGGAAGGCCACCACGAGAGGAGGACTGGCCGGGATCTGGCACTGGGTGGGGAAAGCCTGGATTCACATTTCCTCTTTCCATCCCTTCAAGCATGCCTGTATTACAGCCATGGGTATAAACCCATTTTCTTCACCAAGCCACCTCTTGTACCAGCCACATAATGCCATGAATAGTGCCACAGTGCCAGGCAGACTGGTTAGCTGGCTCCCCTCCCTATAAGCAGGGGCAGGAAGACAGCAGGGGGGCTGGGGACAGGAGAACTGCTTTCACAGCCTGACTGGCAGTGGCAGCCCCTGGGTGCTCTGGGCTGATCCTCCAGGAGTGCTTTGAGCTCTCACAGTCCACCTGGAGCAGCTGGTAAGTGTTGATGTGACTCCTGTATTTCAGCAGCATCTTACAAAGGTATTTGTGGAGTCTTACAAGTTTTCATTGAGTTTGGCAGGGATGTGAGGGGGCTTGTGGGATGTGGCACATTTCATGCAATCCCTGTTCCTTAGCAGTGTTTAGAAAGGCTCTTGCAAGGCCTCAGAAGAGGATGCAGTGATTCCCATAACATCACTCTGGCTTGCCCCAGAGACCTTCCAGCATTGCTTGTGGGAAATTGCACTTGAAAGAGGCTTCAATCACAGCAGCCCAGGCTGAGCCTGCAGCACAGTCCTTGCTCAGGACCACTGCTTGCAAACCAGCAAAAGGGTTGGAATGCTGGTGTGAGAATACTGAAGTAGTCTCATCTCTCTTTTTGAGCTTGGTCCTGTATTTTAACAGAGCTGTGTACATTACCCAGCATTTAAGAGGATAACACAGAGCTTTATCTCAAATCTTTGGAAACTGCCTCCCTTGAAGTCTGAAATGCTGTATTTATAGTGGCCACTTCTAGGGAGGAGGGCTGCCCTGCTCCAAATTAAAAAGGCAAAAGCTTGATTTCCTTTTTTTATTCTTTTAGAAGCAATCATTGTGAATGAGGCACAGAAAAAGTTCTCAGCCCACTGTCACTGCCGTCTCTTGTGCTGAGAATTCAAGCTGCAGTTTACACCCCTCCCTCCCTCCTCTCTCTGCACTTCCCACCCCACCTCTTCTCCCAGCACCATACATGTGTTTAATCTTAGACATGGATGTAAACCTGTCTATTCCTTATTTTGCATCCTTCGAGTATTATTATAATCAGGCCAGTTTATTAAGAATTAATGCCCCTTCGTGAACAGAGGATAATGGAATAGCCACATTTCCTCTTGTGCTGGACTGTGATTTACTAATAGGAGCTTCTAGGGAAAGGATCATAAAAGAGTGAGTCCCCCACCTCTGGATTAATATTTAATCAGGTGTTAAGAGAGCCTTGTGTTGCATCCTAGAGTTGCTAGCAGAAACCTGCAGGGGAAATGAGAGGGTCCTGCATCTTAAAGGGGCAATGCAATTATAATTAAAGGCTTGATCCAAAGCCCTTGGACATAAATGAAAAGCTCCTGTTGATTTGAAGACCTCTGGATCTGGCCCAAAGGGAACCAAAAATAATGAATGTTTTTGCATGTGAGACATAGAAAGATAGGCGTACTTATTTAGATAATTATTTCAAAGGTATCAAATGAGGTTAACATGCATGGTCTAAATTTAAAATGAATGGGATGGAAGAGGTCTGCTGCCAAAAACATGCATCAAACAAACTGGGGGCCAAACTGTTCCAAACTTTTTAAGTATGTGAACATGAATTCAGATTGCCTAGCTCTTGTATTTCATGGCTAAATAAGCTACACTGAGAGAAGGGTGGCAGTTGACTTGTTCCAAATCTCATTACGGTTTGTGGACTATAGCTCAATAATCTGTTTTTAAGCAGGCCCAGATCAGCTCCCTTCAGTCTGCAGACCTGCAGCTGGTTCCCTACCTCAGCTGTACCACATCCTCTGCAGCCCTGAGCTCCTGCAGGAGCAGCTCAGCTGGGATGCTCTGGGTGGGACACAGCCCTGCAGACCCCAGAGCACAAAGTGCAGGCAGCCCATCTGACACTGCATCCTGTAATGTTAATTTCTGCAAACCAAGTGCCTTTTTCACTTACTGTAGGAAGTTCCCAGTACTGTCACTGGGTTATTTCATAATAAAGCTGGATGTATGGATTTTTAAGAACTTAAAATATGTTATTGACTTGGAACAGGGTGTTGGGGGGTGTGCTGCTGGTCAATATAGTTTATTGCTGTGCTTCAAACTTTGCCCAATAAGGAAAGCCTCCAGCTGAAGTGAAACCCCTGATATGAAGAAAGGATGCAAAAATGAGGGTGGTGCTGAGGCTTTTCTCTTCAGAGGAGGGGGGAAAGGAGGGGCTGCTCTGCTCCTGTAGTTCCTGTGAGAGAATGAAGCTTGACTACTGCAGATCTCTCTTCTTGCTACAAAAAATACTTTGCTCTTTGGTGATGGTGTGATGAGGGGCTGCCCAGCTGAGCTTTTTATGATCTTGTGCCGCTTTAAAATTGGCCCTTCAACCCAATACTCTCAGCATGCCTGGGAGCACATGAAATCCCCAGGAAGGGGGCACATGCAGGTGCTCAGTGTGGCTCACTGGAATTCAGAGCAGCCTGTCATGTCCTAGGTCACTGTGCTTCCACTGATCTCAGTTTGCATCTGCTCTCCACCCAGGCTGGTTCTGCATTTGTGCTAAATACAGCACAGATAGGGGGCACTGATTAGGGCTGGGTTGGTATCAATAATTCTCTCCCTCTCTCTGAACATCCTCGGGATGCCTTGCACAAGGTGTCTTGGTGCAGTGTAATGGGGGATGAGGACGTGGTGCATCATATCTGTTTAATTTAGAAAACCTGCTGGTATTCCTTCAATTGATTTTGGCTATTTGCATTTTAAAAAGTAAATCCTATAGCAGGAGTGTAGATTTAGCTCCAAAACACAGCTACAGTGCTTGCATGAGTGATAAATCATTTGAGAGAACATTGGTCGTGGACTTTCTTGTTTTATGTTTTTGTAATTGCACTTTGAGCATGAATTGTAGTTTTCCTGCAAACTTACAACCTTTTATGCAGAATTTTAATTTTTTTGTGTGTTTTCCGCATCCTGTGCTTTTGGAATCAGAAAATAGATTTTACAGATTGAAATCTATAACTACAGAAGAATTTTTTCACTTCAGATTTGCACTGGAAAAGTTGATTTGATTCTACCCTCGAGTTTTGATGATCTGAAGGCAACAGAAAATAAGCTTTATGTTTTTGTTTGGTTTGTTTTCATCCTCTTGAGGTCTTTGCAGGCTCTGTAAAAAGTTGGGGTACCAAATTTGGGCATTTTGAAATATTACAGCAGAGATGAATCCACAGCAGAGATGTACAGGGATAAAGAGGGCATGTGCCAAGCAGCAAAAGCAGGAAGCAGGGATGGATGTGGAACCTGCACCCACTGCATCTCAACTGTGCTCCTGAACAGAGCTAAACTGCTGCCTCCCTTGTGATGATTGCTCTCAGAGCAAGACTTTCCCTGAAAACCTCTTTCCAACACCATCTCTAATAGGAGAGGCTTATTTCAGAGTTTTATTCCAGCTCATTTAAGTTTAGGGACCTTCCCTGTTGCTCATTAATCTCCAGGAAAAATGCAGATGAGAGAGGTTCAGCCAGTGTGCAGCCACTCCAGATGAAGCTGGGCAAGGGCTTTTCTTTCCTCCTGCTGGCTGGAGGTCAGGAGCCGTGGCTGCATTAAAACTCCTCAACAGAGCAATGCCCAATTACACAGCCCCTGGTAAGGGCTGGGGACTGTGAGACCATTACTGTTGGATAGGAAGAGCTGGATCTCCCCATCGTTTGGTGAGAGATGAGAAATGATCAAAGAAAACTGACTGGTGTTTGAAATGGAGTAGGGAAGGGACTTTTGCTTCTAATGAAACACTAACAGCTGCTTTGTGATTCAGCCTGCTGCCCTTGCTTGAGAACAGTACCAAATTGTCCATTAGTGGCACACAGCATTGCAATAAAACTTATGAAAATTATTTATTGCTACATCAAGCTGTACAGTTCCTTCTTACAAAGCAAGATATAGCAGAAATGGGGTAAAGACCAAGCATTTAGCATTAAGTTCCCAAATAGTAAGGTCTTACCTAATGTGCAGTGTATCCATTGCAATTAAGAGTAGAAGTTAATGAAGTTTCTGACAGTCCTTATTTTTTCCTGGGAGAAACTCTGGCGGTCTGGGGCTGGCCAGAAAGTAAGTTATCTCCAATTCATGCAAACCTCAGCTTTGCTTAGAAAAGCTTCATTCTTTTCTCAGAACCTACCTATTAACCTTGCTTTCCTTTTCTTTTGGAGAGAGAATTCCTTTCCTGTGGATGTAGCTGTGGGGGAATTTGTGGTCTGTGCAATTCTCAGCCAACCAGACCTCATCCCCTTGATGTCTGAGAGCTTCAGTAGGTAGTGGCAGGGACCTGACCTGATCAGGCAAAAGCCTCCTCTTTCCTCTGGTCAATGGGAATTTTGCCACTGACCTGTTAGAGTCAGGATTTTAGCCCTGAGGTCCTCAAAGGGATATTGATGACACTTGGTGGAAAACAAAACAAGGTATTTTATCACCAAAAACTAGCCCAAATGTGCAAATAAAGCCACAGAGATAATAAAGGTCAAAGCTGTTTAACAGGCTTTCATAAAGTTATGTACCACTTAAATCCTAATTAACTCCAGTTTGGGGCATTTCAGTGGGATTTAATGAATAGGCTTGTGGAGAACCTCTGCACAGGGTTGAATTTCAACCTTTGCAAGGAGGATGGGAGGAGGTTGGTTTACATTAGGCATCTGTGTATTTTGTTCCCAAAGTAACATTTAGGAGCACAGCCACAAACAGCACATGCTGTGTTATAGCTGGCAATTTAATCTGCAGGCAGGAACATATAAAATCCATGATAGGATGAAGTTTGCCTTGCTGTGAGTGTTGTATAATGGGAGTACTCAACAAAAGCCAGAAGGCTGAGCAACAAGTGGCATTTCAAACCTCTGGGCTTACCACAGGCTCACGTATTTTGCAGGATGGATATTGTACTTGAGTTTCTAGCATTCCAAATGCTCAACTTGTCATGGAAACAATGGGGTTGCATTAGCAGGGGTGGAGCCAAGGGGTGTTACTACAATGCAGGAAAAAAAATCAATTTATTCTGTGGCTTACAATTTATTTCATGGTTGGGGAAATATCAGTTTAAGTGATGATTATGTTCCCCAAGCATGTGGTACACTGGCTCTGTGTTTAATATAAACAATTACTGTATATGGGTTGCATGTGTGGTTGTAATGTGGTGGTGTGGTGTGGTACTGAGATTTTATCAGGTCTGGGCTTGTTGCATTCTTCACCAATTCAAACTTTCCCTTCATTCAAATTACTGTCTGTGCAGGTCATCCCAAGTGAACGTGAGCAAATCCTTTACACTGCTGGTTTCTCATCACATATTCCATTGTTGACACATCCTGAATGTTATAAATTCAGTGTCTGATGAGTCCTTAAAAGCACTTGTGAGACTCTTCCTCCAAGGGCTGGCCTCTTCACTGTCAAAATCCCATGCAATAAACTGTTAGAAAAAAAAGTAAAGTATAATTTTTTTTAAGACTCTCTGGATATTATTTCTTTATAATGTGATTCTCTGTGGCATCTCAAGATTTCTGGCAATACAGGGATAAGTGGTTTGAGCTCCTTGAAAGTGCCCAAGGAACTGCCCTGTTCCACAGCCTGTTTGGTTCACAAGACACTGGCCTTGCTACCAGTTTCTGGGTTAATTCAGCCATCCTTGTCATCTGTTCTCTGAATTTACAAAGCAGAAAAATCAGCTTCAGTATTTCAAAATGTGGGAAAGAAAAGCTCTGCCCATTTCTACCTCACCCCTGGATCCCAGGGATGCATTTGGAGCTGCTGTGTCCAAGCCTCTGTGCCTGGTCAAGGCCAGCAGAAATGCTGTCAAACCCTGCCCGTGGCTCTGAGTGCCCCAAGGCTCTTCCCTGCCCTGGTGCAGCCCCTGGCCTGGATACCCCTGACAGGAGGACAGGCATGGACAGAGCCCTGTCACAAAGCCCCTGAAAATTGCCAAAGCTCTGCTTTTGGTTAGCCAGGAGCAGAAGGACAGAGGAAGGGAGAGGACAGTGTTCCCTTCTAGCAGGCAGATGAGGGTTGCTGTCTCAGCCTGGCATTTCAGTCTTGCCTCTTACTCCAGTCCCTTCCCCCCACCCTTCCTTCAGCTTTAATATCTGGGTTTGTCTGATTTTAAAACTGGGTTATTTGAATGTCAAACTTTCAATAACACTTTAACAGAGGTGTCCATTAACCCATGCTAAATTACAGCAGAACATCTCTGGAAATACATGTGACATCCACATGAATACCAAATGAATTCATTAGGATCAGCGCTATTACAATGAATACCAAATGAAACCCACAACGATGGGGACATCATCTCTCTCTGGGAATAATCCACAGCGTTCCTTTGGCACTAGTCAAACACATCAGCTGTTTGTTTCCACTGATGAGAGGTGGCAGTCTAGGGTTTGGTTAGATAAACAAATGATGACACCAATAATCACTTAGTTGGTGGCTGTAATGCTTAATAATCACATCCTGATATCATGCACACTAGAAGCAGTGCTGCACTTTTTATGCATAATGAATCCCAAACACTTCATAAAAGGTGATAACTTTCTTTGACCACTGAATATATTATTTATAAAAGTGCTCCCTTCCCTTCCCCCTCCCACCCTTGGAGATCCTTTTACTTTTTTTTTTTTGTCATGCAGAATACACTGGTAGCACATCTTAGACTATGAGGTCTCTTCTTATACATAATTTATAAAACAATTTACAAGTGATTTATTTTTAGCAATAAGATAAAACATGGTCTGAAGGGTTTTACCAACAGAGATATAGACGGTTTGGGAGTAATACTTGTGGAGGAGCCTGGGATCAAGTGAAAATTATTTTTCCTTATTTCCCTGAGGTGGGAACTTTAAGGAGCCTCCCCATTTGCACAGTGCACTAAATACACACTCTTCGTTAAAACTGCATGAAATTGCATGTCACCATGTTCCAGATTTCCTTGAAAAATATCCTTTCAGCAAAGATAGGGTGGTAGGTAGATCCTGTTGAGACACAATGAGTGTCCTTCCCAGATGCTGTCTGGTTTAGTGGCTGGCTCTGTCTGCTTTAGGCCCTGCTGAGTGCTGGAGCTGCTGATGCCCACAGAGGTGATAGAAACCCTAGTTTGTAATTAACGACTCGCTGATGAAGAGGAGGGGCTGTGCTGCCTCCCCTGCCCCAGGAGATGGCAGTGTTTAAGAGCAGGAGCAGAGCATCCGTCAGGAACCTCCTGTCCTTGCACCAACCCTGGTCCTCATCAACCAGGAATTCGCAAATATCCTGGTGGTAGCCTAATGGGAGAAGACACATGGGTTGACCCAAGCATGGAGAGAGGGCTGAGTGGCAGCAGAACCTCTTTATGCCAGTTGTGGTGGTCTTTGATCTGAATTACTGTTTTGGGCTTGTGTGTAGCAAGATGTTCAACAATGTTGACCTTGTAGCTCTCACATCTCAGCCTGCAGCTGTGTGTACTGCAGTAGCAAAACCCATCTCACTGGCTTTCTCTCATACTAAGTATTCTTTCATATCAGCCATGATTTTTCACAAAGCTAAAAAGTCAATTTCTGCAGGGATCCTGCCTTGGAGCGCTGGTTACCAGCACAGCATAAAATACAATCAGCATCAAAGGCAACATGTGCTTATCCAGTCACCACTGAATTAAGTTCAGGCCTTCTCTTTCCAAGCCTCTTCAAAGAGATATCAGGAAAAATTGCCTGTTCTCACTGTCTGTGTAGAAACACCAGGAGTGGTCCCTACCTGCTGTGGTCACCAAGTGGTGGCTTTGAAAACTGAAGCTACGGGTTGGGTTCTCCAGCATCACAGAGGGCACAGGCATTTATGGCCATGCAATATGCACCTAATGAGCATGCTGGTGCTAAGGTTGCTTAGAGCTTTGCAACCTTTCTCTGTACGTGACTGTGTAAGATAACAGAGAACAAGTCTTTCAATTCCCACTATCTGCTTTTCATGTAAAGGATTGAGCTGGTTCTGACTTCTGGCATTTAAGTGTCAGAGCTGGGGAAATGTGCAGCTGTTGTGGGTGTCCAGGTAGGAGCAGGGCACCAGGACCTGTGTGCCTGGAGGAAACATCCTCTTGGAAAGCCAGCTGAAAGGGTAAAGCTGTCACTACTTAACTCAAAACTTAATCAGAATGGTGTGTGTAGTTGTGTTGTGTCCAGAGACTGAAATGCCTGTGGCATGAGAGTCCAGAAACTGGGGTTACCCAGCCATTTTTGGGGAGCAAGTTCAAAAAACCTGAGGAAGAAGCTGGAAGCACAGTCTGGGCTATTCTGGGGTCACCTTGCTGAATTTCTTTGCATGTTCTGCTCCTCTGAGTCTCACCCTGCACTCCTGGGCTGTCTCTGAGCTCTCCATTGTGTGATCCTGGCCTTGAAACGGTTCAGCCTTCCAACTCCTTGGAAACTAATTTCCTACTAATCTATTTGTTTAAAATTAGCATCTACAAAGATAACTCTGTGAGCAGCCTGGACTTTGATTTGGGGAGACTGGGGACGTACACCCCAGAAAACTGTAAATGCAGGCACTGCTTCCCTTTGCATCCAGAATTCAACAGAGCTGTCAGATAACACATGAGAGATGGTTAATAATAAATTAAAAACATCGCAGCCACAGGGAAACTGCATCTCTTCCCTCCCCCCAAACTCCCCCTCTCTTTTGCTTTTTTCTACCCCATGGGCTTAATCAGCATCAAAGAGTAACAAATCCAATAAAATGCTTCCCTGAGCCAGGAACCAGCCTGAACTGGATATGCACACACACACACACACCAGCCTCTCTCCTCTCCCCCTGTCTGCCAGCCCCTTTGCAAAACAGCTGACAGTCGAGGTGGAGATAGAACAAAGGAAGAGATGGGAATGGGAAATCACAGAGATCCCCCCCCATCTCTCATCTGGTACTGGAAAGCTCTAACTGGCTCCTGTGCTTTTGGGCTACCGGTGCAGAAAGAGCTTTTCCTGCTCCTGACTTGGTTTTTATCCCACTAAGATCAGAGATTCAAGGGGAGGGAAAGGAAAGCAAAGCACACATGCATTTCTACTGCTTTCTCTCCTTTTAAAACTGAATTCAAACACCAGCAGCTCCCTCAGACTGCAGTAGGCCATGTGTAGACCTTTGATGGGTTTATGGCCATGGTGCTCCTCAAACACCTGCCAGTCCTGGCTTGGCTGGGAGCAGGAGATGCTGGGCAGGGGGGTCCCCAGGGAGGCTCCATGCATGGCCCCCTCCCCACCCTGCACTTGCTGGTTCCTCCTGTGCAGGAACATCTCTTTTTGGAGCTGGGAGGAGTTATCCATCAGTCCTGAGCAGGAGAATGTGATGGGCTGGATGTTCAGGGGTGTGAGTACTTGTGAGTATGTCTGAAGTCAATGGGCTGACATTGTTTTTCCATAGCTAAAGATTCAGCCTGAGGTGTCACCTGCCTAGCAACAGTGTGCAGGTACTCCAGTAGTGCTTAGGGCACCAGGAGACTGGAAAAAAATTTAAAATAGGTAAGCAGAAAGAACTAAGGAGAACATACCCTCAGCAACTTCTTTCTGTGCTGCTCTTTGTGGATTACTTCTCGGGGTATGTCTGTCCCCTGAAGCTGTAATATCTAAGCACTTCCTATCATTAATATGGTGAGTGCATCTTCTCCATAGCCTTGGAGAGAGAGTTGCCATCATTTCTGCCTTAAAGATGAAAACTGGAGCAACAGAGGAAAGAAGGTTTTGCTCATGGCCATGCAGAAAAGCCTATGGCAGAGCCAAGATGAATCCCCATAACTCAAAATCTGCTATATCAGATCATAGCTGGAAGAAAATTCTTGCCTTTGGCCTGTCTGAGCTGTAACACTTTCAGGTGAGTTCAGACATCAAATCTGTGCTGTGCTGAGTCCAGCTTTCTAAATCTATGCTAGAGAATAACCCCATTAAATGTAGAGATTCCAAGTAGCTGACAAACAGCTCTGTCTGCCAGGCTAATGGACATCTGGACAGCAAGTACTTTGAAACTTGAAAAGTCTGTACCACCTAGCTGTGCATTTTGCCTGTGCACACCTCTTTCAGATGGGAGCTCCAAAATCTTCTAATGTTTGATGCACATTGCCAGAAAGATCCCCTGGCATTTTTCACAAGAATATTTCTTTACATTTCCTGTTCAGTAATAATCCTTCCTGTGTGCTGCAGTGCTGTGGTTAACAGCTGGATCTCCAAAGACCCTCTGCAAGTGTTGTTAGTGTGGACAGGGTAGGTGTGGCGTGAGAGGAGTCTGTGGCTCCTGTGCTGCCCAACTCTGCAGGGCTGCATCACCCTGAATCCAGTGTTAGACGTGAGAGGAGGCTGAGGTGGTGCAGCTGAAGGAATTCTATCACAAAACTAGAAGATACTGTCTTTTTTAGAGAGCAGAGGTCTTTGGATTCGCTTTCTCTGCAAGTCCCCTCCATGAGAAGGTGTAACACTGTGAACTAGCCAGGATTTAATGAATGAATTCAGAAACTACCAAGGAATTCCAATGGAAATAGAGATGACATCTGCATTACGGCCATAATTAATTAACCAATCAATTATCGTGATGAATGCTATTTTAATGAATCAGTTGCAAATCATTTTTGGTTCTTATGGTTTTCATTCAGAGCACATTAATCATGGCAGGCTCTCTGGGCTGCAGAGGAATGCAGGATGTGGATCCAAGGCCTTAGTACATCTCTAACAGAGGTGAGCCAGGTTCTCAGCAATCAGATCCAGATGCAGGTATGGAAAGCTCTCCTCTGAAGGTCAGGGGATCTTCAAACCTGGGAAAGAGTGCTGGAATATTACAGACATTGGCCCAGAGCATGAAAGAAACAGGTAAGAAATGGCCCAGGATTGGGATGGGCTTTCAAACACTTTCAGATCTGGACTTTTCTTCTAATTCCATTTATATCGGGAGGAAGGTAAAATAATGTTTTTGAAATGTTGGAAAAACCATATTGGTTTGGGGGTTTGTTTGGGTTGGATTTTTCCTGATATTAGATTAGAATTCTTGTAAATTTGTATAAATGTAATTTGCTCTGGCAGTGCTGTACAGGGGCAGGGGCTGTCTGAGGGGAACCAGTTGAGGGTTTAAACTTGGGTTAAACTTGTTCTTGAACGTCTGTCTGGACACTGCATTTATTTTCAGTGTATTTTCAGTTACTCCTGGGGAGAGCTTTCATGGTTCTACCATCTCTGAAGGATTCCAGAGAGTGTGACGAAAGAATCACCAATTTGAATTAATTATTAGACTTCAACCCTTGGATGTAACATCTTAATTTATCTGAGGTGTTGCCAAAACTCACTGCTTGCTCCTGGAATCAGTCTGAATATGCACTGGCTGAGCTGGGGTGTTTTGTACAGCTCTGCCTAAAGTTCCTTGGAGCTGGAGCTGCTACAGAGAAATGCAGCAGGCACTTCACAGCTGAAGTGGAATGACACAGGCTTTTCTACTGCAGGAAACAGTGGATTTGTGAGGTGGAGTAGGATTTTATTTCTATTTTTAATTATTTTTTTTTAATAGAGATGCCAGGGAAAAGAAAATGTAGTAGAGAGATAGAGTCTTGGGTAAAAAGAGTCCTGAAGCAGTCTGAGAAACCAATAATTTATTTATTTCAGGGCATTATATCTAATGAGGGGAATCGAAAAAGAACAAAACCCTAAACCAGCTAGAAAATATGTGGTTTCATCCACAATGTCAAGCTTAAGCCTGAGGTAGTTTTATAGTGTATGTAGCCACAGAAGCATTAATTTAGGAATTGAACTCTGCAGTGTACCTGTTATGAATAGCTTATTTCACTTGTAGCCTAGAAATACATAGACATCCTCCCTGCACAGCTGAGGGAACATCATGGGGTGGGGTTTGGATAATTTATTACATTATTTCTGCTCACCCTGTTGGTGTAGCAGCTCAGAATGGAGTAAGAAGAGGTATCTTTAGTGAGTTTAATGGTTTGGGTAGATAACGCTGGGAACATTTTTGGAGACACAGGTATTATTTATATTATTAGTTCAGATAATAGGTTTTCTTTCAATGTTTATTATATGTTACACCCTAAAAGGCACAGTTTTGGCAAATAGAAGCTTGATATTTGTTTCATAAAGCTATACCAAAGTATCCATTGACTTCTGGAATCCCTTTGAAACCTCTGTCTTCTGATGGGATGTGGGCACCCAATTCATGCAACAAATACAAAAGCTTGTGAATAGTCCTGACATGGCTGTATTAAAAAAATGTGGAGAAATATTTGTGGGATATTTTTTGGAGTCTTTATATGGTTTTACTGGCAATCACATGAATTTTATATCTGTCATAGAATCTCCTGACATTTCCACCAATATGTTGCAAGGAGATCATTAGAACAATTACTGAGATGTGGGAAAAGAAGTAGCATTCCATAGCATCAATTGCCAGCACTGCCATCTCTAAGCAATTAAAAACCATGAGAACAAAAATTTGACATTTTTCTGGCCTCTGTATCAAGAGGGTGCACCAGCATTTGTTTTTGAGGTTTTCAGAATTGCTATAGTACTAGACGTACATTCTTGAAAAAGATGAAGCTGTTTCGGGAAAAAAATGAAGTCAAATAAAAATAAAAAATCATGGAAAGTCTTAGTTTCATCCATTAGAACTTACTGACTTGATACACATTAAGATTTTATAGAAACTATTAAATTTTGAGGAGTTCTCATGGGAAACAAACAAGTTTTGGTAGAAAGTTTGTTTTCCTGAGGTTCCACCAAATTTTGTTTCAATTGTTTGTGAACCTGAAGGAAAGAGTTGATCCAATCCAATAGTCCCAGTTGCCCGTAGTCATTCCAGCCCTGGCCAGTTCTGGTGGGCTGAAGAGGAACAAGTGAATTTGGGAATATCACCCTGGTGTCGGGCTGGGGAAATGGTGTTTCCAGGCTCCCAGATCTCCACCTGTTTTCCTCTGGAGAGAGGGAATTTTCCCAAGGGCATGTAATGACAGGAAAAGGGGAAAAGGCCTGAAGGAGAAGGGAGGGAATGTTTAGATTACATATTAGGAAGAAATTCTTTACTATAAGGGTAGAAAGGAACCAGCACAAGCTGTGTATTCTCCATCCCTGGAAGTGTTCAAGGCAAGGATGGGGTTGAGAGCAGCCTGGTCTAGTGGAAGGTGTCCCTGCCCATGGCAGGGGGTTGGAATCAGTTGGTTTTTGAGGCCTTTTCCAACCCAAACCATTCCACAATTTTAACCTTTTGCCAGCGACCCTGTGGTTTTCACAGGCCTTTGGATCTCAGAGCTCCTTAATTGCCAAATGGCTGCGACAGATTTGAAAATGAATGTGACACTTTTCAACAGGAGGTGGTAATGGCAAAATTACTGAGATGCTATTTCACCCTTGCTTGGCAGGGACAGGAGGTGCTGAGGCCAACAAAAATTTTGTCAGGCTTGGGCTGTAGTGACTGAGGCTGTTTGACTTGCTGTAGTCCTCTAGGAAGGTATTTGGACATCTGAGAGATTGTAATTCATTCTGGAAATGACATATTTCAATATTAAAGTTGAATTTCACTTCCATGACATGAAGCTGATTTCTGAATCCAGATGGAAAAAATTCTGAAACTTAAATAATTGATATCTGGTTTCATGACTAGCTCTGTATCTCCTGTGGCAATAAGCTAGAATTCTTGAGAAAATCATAAGGATTGAAAAGAGCTGAGGACTGGGTGTATCAAAAGGCTCAGCCAGTCTCCCACTGCCAATAAGGCACGTAGGATTATTTCCCTGGAGACTCAGAGCAGAGGGTTCTGACAGTGTGGCCGTTAATAAAACAGGAAAAAATACTAGTGAGGTTTGTCTGAGACCTGCTTTGAGTTTGAGGAAACACTTTTTAGTCTTCTTGGATCCAAATATGTGATTTATTCCCCTTAAATCCTAAATTTAGCAGAAAATAAACCAAACTGGGCTTTCCTCACTTGGGTAAGGAATTCCTGTATGTTATGTAGCTGGACCTTGGCTTTGGAACAGGGATTATTTTGTCGATCAGCCAGACTGCACCTTCCTTGCTGTGCCTTTGCAGAAAGCCAGCTTTGCACACCCTCTCACACCTGAGAGGTTTTTTCCCTCAGGTGGGAACATTAAGTTGATAGTTTGGAGAGATAAAACTGCCGAGGGCAGGGTCTGTGATGGGTCTGGTGTCTCCTGTTGGGTGGGATCTCGGGGTGAGGGGGCTTTGTGGGAACACCTGTCTGTATTTGGGGCAGACTGAGCCAACCTTGAGCCTTCAGACCTCCAGGGACTCCACTACTGTTGGAGAGGTGATGGCTTGCACTTTCCCAAACAAAGCACAGCGATGTTTCCTGTAACTCGAACCAGAGAGACAACTTGCTGCTTTGTAATCCGTGGGTGGGGGAGGCACTGTTGAGTCAGGAAGCCCCCAGAGGGTGCTGGGTTTACTGGTTTCAGCTGTGAAATCAAAACACATGCATGAGTCAGGCCAGTGGTTAAGTTCTGCTCACTTTGAGGCCCTGGCTTTGATTAAATTCATGTGTCATTTTCAAAGGTCCATGTTTAGCTTGGTTTTAGATCATGCTCGCATAATTAGTTTATTTAAACTATGTCTCATGTTAAACCAGATTTTGCCTGTGGACTTAAGTACAACTATGTAATAAGATATACCTATTAAACAGATGTTTAATCTTAATGACTATGTTCTTGACAATCGATTGGAATTGAACATCTAATAACTACATTGCAACTAGGCATATCTCTTTGCATTTAATAAGATATTATAGTAATATAATTATAGTAATATGGGATATTATAAATAACATATTCATGGCAATATACCAAAGTTTGTATAATACAGGCTATATATATATATATTTTTATATATATATAAATCGTCTGAATAATGAGGAGGCTTTAGCTCATCTCATTTCCCTGAAGGAAGAGAACAAAAAAAAAAAAAAAAAGAAAAGAAAAAAGAAAAAGAAAAAAAAAGAAAAAAAAAGAAAAAAAAAGAAAAAAAAGAAAACCCAACTCCCCAGCTATTATCCTCTTATGGAGGAATGAAGGAAACAATTTATATTGGCACTTTGCACTGCATGTCCTGTAATAACACAGTGTCCCCAGGTCACCACCCCGAGTAAAGTCCAAAGTAGTGTTGTCACAGAGCAAAGCTCCACCTTAGGCTCACATATTTGGTGACTAGTGGGATACTTTTGTCAGACTCAATAGAAAGAAGGAGGACTAAGAAAAATAAGGGGTGTAATTAGAACAGAGCTGTGGACACACTTGTTGGAAAATGAGCCAGCCAACCCCATCATTCCTTAGTGGAACTCCTAGTTGTGTGTAAACATAACATTTCTGCATTTGTGCACCCAAGTCTCTGATTTTTGATTGTGACCAATAAATGAGCCATTTCATTAACAGCTCTCACAAAATATCTGATTGTTCCCCAAATCTGATCTGATAGTCCCAACTCCAGAACTTTATATTCTGCTACCAAGGTGTGTACAAATATATTTGGATAATATATTTTTTGTCTTGCTTCTGTACCGTAACAGTATACTGATGGACATTTAAGTATAAACCAAATAGCTTCAGAATGTTCTGTTCAGAATTAGCAAGTATGTGTCAAAGAGCCTGTTGACACAGTTGAATATTTTGGTAGTTGTGCAGTATTTTAGGATTTTATTTTTTTTAGGCTGTAGTTTGAGGAGGCCTTTAAGCCCATGCTTAAATCTATCTTTTCAGCAAATCTGTTGCATGTGTTCACTATTAAGTGCATGCTAAGTAGAAATAAGCTGATTAACTTTTGTCTTATGGTTGGACCTACTCTTCATTGAACTGTATAGAAAACTTTCCATTGAATCCAATGAGCCCTGAGCTAAACTCTTTAAAAATGTGGTGGAAAGGCAGAGAGGGAGGATGGGAAACAGGTGGGTTAAAATTAGCCTGGATTATGTGGTATCTTTTGGGCTATTGAATATGTATAGAATGGAGCTCTTGTTAATGCAAATTACAAACATGTTTCAGAGTCTGTCTTGTGGCACATGTACAGTGCAGTGATGGACTAGAAACATATGAAAGACATATTGATGATAGTAAACATTAGCTTGGCATTCTGGTCTCCAGCATTGCTCAGAATTGGGGGGAATAAAAAAAGTCTTCAAACTTTTCATGCTCCATAAAAATAGTTATCAAGGTCTCTTTTTGCTCAGCCTTCCAGATTCCTCTTTAAAAACTAGCCTGGCTTCCCTGAGTATCTCTTTCCCAGTGTATTATATTTTTCCCAAGCCTGCCTGCATTAATTTTTGTTAATATTGTTGTTGCCATCTTTGCACTAAAAAATGCATGAAGGAGAGAGAAGTGTGGTATGTGTTTGTGTTCTCCCTTCTTCTCGTCCTCATCTAAATCAGAGGCTGGGGGAAGAAGACACTTTTAAAAAATTCCTTCCTTCATGTGCCAGCTTTGCAGTGAATAGGCAGTGAATTCTCCAGAGGGAAAACCTATTTTGGTGGCCTTCTTGTAACTGTATTCCTGGAGGGTACCTTTAGCTAACAGTGCACCGGGTTAAATTAAGCCTAGAACTTCTCAAGAGACTATTTTACTGCTGAATTTATTTAGCCCCCTTTACCCCCTGTTTAGGCTGGGAGAGAATGATGTTCTGTGTTTTGTTTTGGGTCTTTAATTTTTTTTCTTACTCCATTCTGTTGGTAATTTTTCCACACACCTTTATTAAAGACAGTGATTGCAAACACATTTGACTTAATATTCCACTCACGCTGTAAGTTAACAAGTAGTTCAAAGATTAATTACCATGTACCTTGCAGTTCATAGATTCTATTATGATATAGCTCAAGCAAAGGGAACAGGGGGAAAATCCAGCTGATTAGCCTGTGATTATGTGTTAGCCTGTGCTTGTGGTCTTTGCTTGGTTGTCACTGTGTGAAGCCAGAACTTCTGAGTGGTTGCACTTTCCCATCAGTATTTATTCTGAGGTATTTGAGGAGTCTGTAAGACTTAAAAGAATATTAGTGGCAATATTTGTCAGGTTAGTACCGCTTCAATTGCTGATGCTGTAACGGGGGAAATCAGTCTCAGTGGTGGGATGAGGACAGGCGTTAGCTGTGCTTCACACGGGGGTATCTGCAGTGCCATGAGGCAACAGGCAGCAATCACTGCCCATCACCCAGGGCACAGACTCAGAGGGGTCTGCAGAGGGAGTGCTGCTGCCCCTGACAGCTTCACCAGACTGCAGGGTGGAAACCACCCTGGGGCTGTTTTCCTCCCAGCCTGCAGGCTCCAGGTGTTTATGAAGAAGTTTGTAAGTTAATCGATTGTTACCATGTACTGTTAGTTGTTAAAAGTTGCCATGTCAAATGTTGATCACCAAGATGAAGGCACAGACTCTGTTAATCACCCGTATTGTTAATTACCCTAACCAACAGTCCCTTACCTGTATCCTTTTCCCATCAAGTGTAGCCTCTGCTCCCCAAAATGGCACAAAATATGCAAATGAAAGTACACAGGGACACTGGGTACTGCTCAGAGATAAAGAACCCTTGAGGCAACGAGCCAGTGCAAAATCCAAGACAGGAAATAGCACCCTTAGACTGGCGTAGCAGTGGAGAGGATAAAACCACCAACCAAATCAACTCCACCATGCTGCTGTGACCTCAACAGCTCTTAATCTGCAGGACACCATCAGACAATGAGCTCATCAGGACTGCCCAGGCACACCCGTGGGGACGGCAGCCCCAGCTCTGCTGTGTGTCAAAGCTGCCACCTCCTCCTCAGCATCACCGAGGGACCAGCGACAGTGTGTGCGACCCCACGGGCCCCACCCAGAGCTGATTTATTAATAAAGGCATCTAAAAGGAGCAGGGCTCCTTGCACAGGAGGGACTGAATGATTTTGGATGTGCACAGTGAGACCACATTACACTGGGCGACCTGGCCCTGGTGTCCCTGCCCACAGCTCTGTCTGGAACTAGATTATCTTTAAGGCTCTTTCCAACTCAAACCATTCCAATTCTCTGATTCTATGCCATGCAGATGCCCAGATAAGTTAGTACTGTGTCTGGGCACTCCTGATTTGGTAATAACACACCTAAAACTACATTTATACCATGCCAGACTGTAGCATCTGGTAAGAATGGGTTCAGCAATGTGCAGAAAGCCTCAGATGAGGAGTTCATCCCCTTGTCCCTGTGTTAATAGCTGGAGGTCTGTAGTTTAAGATTTGCAAAGAGAGACCTGTCAAAGCTGTGATTAGAATTTTCTTCCCACCCCGTTCTCACTGCAGGCAACTCACTGTTCCCCTTATTCTAGAGTAAATCGATTAGGACTCAATAAAAAGCAAGTGCAGAACCTGCTTGTCACTTCTTAAATGTCTCAGCCTGTTTGGAGACTGTGCCTGAATCCCTGAGCAAGTGGGAGCTCTTCTGGTGTGAATTCCCCACACAGAGTTTCCCTGGCTAACAAGGGAAGGCAATATACATAGGACAGAACAGGTTTCTATTCAGCCGTGGAGAAAGCACTTGTGAATGTTGCAGGAAATGAGATCTTAAGTCAGTGCATGAAACAATCTAATCCATCACAGCCCCTAGAATGGCCTCTCATAACTCAGGGGCTGTCATACCCCTTTGTGTGCATGAAGGCAGTTGTGGAAGAAGTGACGAACTGCGCACATATTCTGCTAAATCCGTTCTGGCAGCTGAGGTAATATATTTTCAATGCCAAGTCACATAATTTTACTTTAGCTCATTTGACTCCAGGCTACAAAGCTATTCCAGAAAACAAAGGGATGGTGTTTGAATAATGAATAATAATGAATTTAATTCCATGGGCTTGTGCTGGGCTGAAGCCTCTAGGAGGTTAAATGCAGATAAAGTAATGGAAAGGAAAAGTTTTACCTTACAAAATGGTGTTGTTTTACTCTAGTTGCCCTGATTTCATTAGGCATTGATACATTTGGATAGATGCAGCTGGCATATCATTTTAAAACTAATATGTTATTAAGTGTGATTTACAGATTTACACCTACAATGATCATAGCATTACTCTCAGCATCTTCTTCCTGTCCTCTAGTTGGGATTTTTTTGATTTTTTCCTGTCCTGTTATTTTCTCTTGCTTTTGATAGTTGTAGATTCTCACAGTAGTTGCAAGGAAATCTGAGTGTATCCTTGCACCACGATGGGTACATATGCACTCTCTTTTTGGTGTTACCAAACATCCTCAGGTGATAATTCAATGCTTTTCAGGAAATGAAGAAGGGCAGAGAGGTGATTCCTGCCTCTGCCTGTACAACACTGAACATGCACTGGTCCTGACACTGTTGGACACTTTTGGAATTTAGTATCAATGACAGGTGGGCAGACAAGGAGAGGGGATTGCCCCACAGGGAAATCCTAGAAGGCAGCTTCAAGGAAGACTTGCATATTTGTTAATTTGCCATGGACAGGATTAATTAAATACCACTGTGGCTTAATAGACCACTGAGCTCTGAGTGCTTAATTGTATTTTATCCCTTTGAAAATCCCCCTTTCCTTTAGTGTTTTATTGGAGCATAAATTTGTTTACAGACTGTTTAGGGTTTTTTGTGAGGTTGCTCAGGAGTCTCAAAGCTTTACTTGGGCAGATCCAGGTGAGCAGGGATGTGGAGAAGTGCTGCAGGTGCTTGTCTGGGAGGCCTCACCCCATCTGGAGGGGGAGATTGAGAACATGTGCACAAGGATGTCCTGTGGGTTTCTTAGCACCTCTCACACTTGTGTTTGGTCAGAGGTGCTGTTCCAGCTCAGCTGCTTCTGCTGCAGGGGGGTCCTGAGACCCTGGGGAGGATTGCAGGAGGTCCCTGCTGCCCAGGGCTGCTCTGGGAGGGGTGAGCTGAAGGAGGGAAGGCAGGAGCAGAGCAGTAGCTCAAACCAAGGCAGTGGCTGTGTGTGGCTTCCCTGGGAGCTGCAGGAGAGCCCTGCTGAGGTCAGCCCTCAGGTGGGAAGGGCCCATGGCCAGGAGAAGAGGAAGACTCATTTCTTGCTGGTGCTGGCTGTCCTAAATGGGTGTCTGGCAGTCCTGGGGGATGCACTGCTCCCATCTTCCAGTCTAATTTGACAGCAGGTCTTTTCCAGCCTGGATGATTCTAGGCAGTGGAAATCACTGTCATACCAAAAGTTCAACATCATTGTTAATTCACAGCAGAGGATCAGATGAACCAGGAAGGGGAAGTCACCTCTAGAAACAGTTTGATAAGTATTAAAAAGGAAAAAATCCAGAGGCTTGATAGGCAAAGTGGGCTGTGAGGAGCCATAATATAGATAGAGATTTCTGATCCTATTCGAGACAATTTATAGGACAGCTACATGTGAGATGTACGTTCTTTATCTGCAGCCTGAATGGCAATACTTTGTTAATTTGTAAGAATGAGAAAGTGAAGCTGATTATAAACAGAAATGAAATAGTCATTCAGGCACCATGTGCATGGGACTTCTAGTGAGCTCCATTGGAGGTCCAGGCTCCGAATATTTGCAGGATTATGTGTCATCTCGTGGATCTGTTTTCACAGTCCAAGCCATCTGGCATACAGGAGTAAACAAACAGCAGAAAATATAATAAGTAAACTGTTTTTTAACTATTTTTTATCCCATCTAAATACTAGTAGAGCCTAGGAATTTTGATTCCTGAAACAGATTAATTTCAGATTAAATTTTATATTAAGTGAAATAGTAAATGCAACATTTGCACCTTGCAGGAAGGAGTCTTCTAGTCTTGTTCAGAAGGCTGTGCATATGTTTTTGCCCAGCTCCAGCTTAGTGAGGAATATTGTAGGGAAAAGACCAATTCCCTACCAGTTCAGCCTTTGCATCCAAAAGAGGAAACCAACCTACCTTAAGGTATACAAAACTAATTAAAATTGAAATTTTGTCTGTTTGAAGGTGGAAATTTTGTGGCTAAGGTACAGTGAGAAAAACTGACAATCCTTTCCCTCTGGTCAGTAAGATTTTCAGGAAATTGTCTCAATTTTTAGACACTGTGTGAAGTATCCTCCCATCCTAGATGTATGTCAGAGTTTAAACCTCCTGTAGCACAGGAAAAAGTCAAAGTCTTTCAAAGGTGCTTGGTGGTAACTTTGTCCTTTCTGAAAGGTGTGTAACAGCTCTTAATATTTGAAAGTAGTCAGAAATATTAAAGAGAAGGAATAACTTCAGGGGGCAGGACTTACCTTGATACTCTTGGGTTCTTGGGTGCCTTTTTGGTTCCTTGTGTAAGTTGGTGTTTATGCTGTTTGATCTTATTTCCCAAAAGTATTTCCCAAGCTGTGCTCAGACAGAGGCTATGGGGAGGAACCTTCAGTGAAATGGAATCCCTCATTCAAGATGAAATAGGACTTTTTTTTTTTTTTTTTTGTAAGCTGTTTCCTGGCAAGGTTTTCCTGTGACATTTGCTGGGAGGGTTACCCATTAATTTGAATCCAAGCACCAGCAGGAGCTAATCTGGATGACACTAGATCATGCTTGGCATTTGTTTCCACACTGGTTAGGTGCCATGTGAAATATTTCCAGTGTTGACCCATGTTTCCAGCTTTGGAAGCTGTGCTGGAAAGTGCAGTTATGCTAGAAGAGTTGTCTGATGATTTTATTTTATTTTTATGAAAGGTCCAGTGGAAATGTTAACTAGTTCACAGAGAACTCAGGTGCAAGCACAGTTCCACACCTGTGTCAGTACCAGAATGAGGAGCTTGCACACGGTTGCTATCACTGTTATTTATTATATTTATCGAGGAAATGCTTAACTTCCCAACTGAAGATGAGGATTTCACTGTGCTGTGTCTGCATACACAGCTTAACCTGCTCTTGAACCCCACAGAACTCCTCCCCACAGCCTGTATCTGCACGTAAAGGGCTCCCAGAATGAGCTGTCTGAGTTGCAAACCTCAGGGAATGCTGCAGAGCCATGCCTGGAAATAGTGGCTCATGCTCAGAGCTGGCACTCCATGTACTGGTGGGTAGACTTAGGAAGTAGCCAAGATTTAAAAACTGAGCAGAAAAATATTTTTAATCACTCTGTTCACATCAGCAAATAGCTTCTGGTCCATTTCCCATGGGCATTAATTGAGCTGAAGTGCTCTTCCCAACACAGACTCAGGGAATGTGAGGAGAAAAAGCTTTGAAATTCCATGGTTGTGGCTAATAAAGGGCACCAGTTTCAGGCTTATTCAGGTACAGGCCAGGCTGGTTTGGTTTTAAGGACACGATGTTAAGTGTTTTCATGTGTTCTAATTATTATTCAAATAAATAAGCAATTATCAGCAATTTATTGGGGTCATAAAGGAGAGATGGAGGAGTAAATGGCTAAAGAAAAAAAAAAAAGAAAAAAGACAAGAGATTTGAAATCTCCTATGGACAGTTTAATGTGTTGAGATGCAAAAGGTGACTCTGAGGGTGTGATGTCTTGGGGAAGCAGATTATCTGTTTGTTCTCTCTATTTTGCAGTCCTCAGCACAGGGGGCTTCTGATTCCTACAGTGTTTTAGGTAAAGTATGACCATGAGATTGAAAAATAAGGCAGGAGAGTTGCATCAGGTTATGGCTGGGGGTGGTGAATGCCCATGGAGAGAAAAGGATTGGGAGAGAGCCCTGAGCAGGGACAGAGCAGAGAGGAGAGGCAGAATGGAAACTTCCACTTCGTGGCTGATATTTGTGGCTGGCAAGTGATACTGGCTCATGGATTTGTGGAACTGATTTATCTGGGCTCATAGAAGCAGAAACAAAGTTTTGTGTCATTCAATCTTTTCACTGCATCCTCTATTTAAAAAAAAAAGAAAAAATTCAGGAGCAGTTTCCAGTTCCTGAATTTTTGTTTGTGTAATTTTCACATCTATGGTGAAGCCTAATGCTCTGGTCCTTGAAGTGCTGTGAAGGAAAAATACTGGGATTCCAAGCTGTTCTTGTATCATGGCATAATTTTCAGTGCAGAACCTTAGAATTTCCCCACTGCCAGTGGGATATGGGAATTCAGCCCCCTCAGTTCTGGGTGATTAGCCCAAAATATGGCCAAGATTTTGAGTGACCAGGTGAATGTGCCAGTTAGTTTTGAAAGATCTCTGGAGTTTGAATAAAAAAGAACCTGTTTTTACTCAAATAAAGGGGGATAGGCAAACTGGTTTTCCTTGAATTGCTCCAGTTTTGAATTCATCCTCAGTTACAATCAATGGATTCCCAACACCAGCAGCTGGAGTAATTGTAAATCCAAACTTCTTTTAATCTTTTTTTTTTTTTTTTTTTTTTTTTTTTTTTTTTTTTTTTTTTTTTTTACCAGATTTGGTTGTTTTCAGGCCCTACTTTTTGAGGTTAGTGGGATTTTTCAGTTTACTTGAGTACAATCTGGGTCAGCCCCATATTAGATGCCTGTCTACACTGGTGTCTAAGTGATCTATAATTCCAATGAGACCTTAGGTTTGATGAAGGAATCTTTAATAAAATTGCTTTTGTGTTTAAACAGCCCATTTGTAAAGGCTTCTTTCTCCACAATAGTAATTGGATTCCTCAGTATTCAGTCATTTCATTGCACGATGTTTCACTCTGAGAAAATAATTTCCAACCCATGTTTCTTTTCTTCTTTTAACTTAAAAGAGCCTCTTGTCTTCTTTGTGGTCAGTGCAGCCCATTTGTAACTGCCTGCTACGAGCTGAAATCTGTACATTCTTATCTCTCTTGCTTTGTTTTTCTGTACCAAACTGTAAGCAAGCCCTGAAGTTTGTTCAGATTTGGGATCAAACACTGAATTTTTATTTCTTTTCTCGCGAATTCCTAGGGGGGAAGGAATCAATATGCTAATGGTGTTGCATCAAGCTTTCAAATCTATGCAGACATCAATAGGCAGCTGTTCTGTGCTTTTTAGCATTTTGGGCCAAGTTTCTGATTTCAAACAGATTGATGTAAAACCAGAGGAACTTCATAGGAACTTCTCTGGATTTACACCACTAGCTCAGACTAGGTCAAGCTTTTAAATTAATTCAGGAACCAGATCTTGATTTTCATTGACTATTTATATAATAATTGGAATTTTATTAGGAATAGGACATCTGCACCTTCATAGCTACTCCCTCAGGAAATCAAGCTGTAATTTTGTGACATTGTGTGCTGCTCAATAGGTGTAGCTGCTCTTATTTGGTAAATGTATATCAAACTGTATTTGTTACTTTGCCAATTTAATACAAAAAAAATTCTTTCAAGTCAGAGTAATGTCCTCTGCTTTATATTTGAAAAAACAAATTAATCCCATGATAGGCTGTGATTTGCAATAAAATTGATCAATGGGATCTACCTCCACAAATTGCAGAACATAGAATTCACATTGTTTTGAGTAATACTGTTGTGTTCCTTGAAGTACATTGCTGTTGCTCCCTGTGTTCAGTATAGCATCTTAAGACTTTTTAATAGAAAGAAACTAAATGAAAATTGATTGATAAAAGCTCCATCAAGGTGTTTATTGTTTTTTGCCCGGGGTAAAGCAGAAACTTTTGAAAGCCATGCCATTTGTATTAGATTCTGTTTTTCAAAGTGCATGGGCAATGGAGATGTGAACATAAAGGTAGGAAATTGCTTTTAATCATTAATAACTTGCACAGGGATGTTGTAGTACAAGGTGGAGTGTCCACCTTCGTGCTGGATAATGAGGATTTGATGCAAAAATTGGTGTGCAGAGGTGTAGTGGGGATTGTGTATGCAGTTGTAGTACCAACACTGGCATCCACGGCAGCTTGAAGCATATGCAAATGAAAGAGAAAATACCTGATTAACAAGGGAGCTGTGTTATTGTCAGGTACTTTACCAGAGACAGGATGTGCTTTAGCAGCAGTTGCCTGTAGGGCCTTTGAAGTTCTTAACCCTTTGGAGCAGGGCCTGAAACCTCATCCTTCCCTGGTCTATGGAGTATTCTGGTTTGGTTGGGACAGATCCAAATTTTCACCAGTAAGAGAATACCCAATTCCACCAGTAAGAGAATTTTAGTGAGGTTAGGAGCTGTACACTGTTCTGTTATGTAGGGAATTTATACTCAAAGTAAGAACATGGAGCAAGAAACAGGAAAGGTGATGTGGATGGAAGGAGCCTTCAGAGAACTGTGGGAGAACATTTGTTCTTGGCAGTAGTGAAGGGACACAGGCTTGAACTCCCACTCCAGGCAGGAATTTGCTGCATGACTGCCTCCAACCCCAGACAGGCTGAGGAAGCAGCTCAGCTCAACTGGACTGAACATGGGGGCTTGGGGCTAAATTTTTGCCATACAGAGGTAATTTTTCCCCAAAGTAACCCAAACTGAAATGTTCCTGATTCTGAAAATGCATGAATGTTTATGATCAGAAACTTATTTCCCTGTTCCCCATCACTCACTGATGGAGAAAAGCCCAGTGACTTGCTTCTTTGGCTGCCCAAGATCATTTTGCACTCTCAGGTCTCCATGGGACTTTAAGGATCATTAAACCATTTTCAGAATCATTAAATGGTTTGGTCTGTGCCCACTCATCCCATGTTAAAGGTAATTATTTGAAAGGGTAGGAGGGGGTCTGGCGTCTCTGTAAGCAGACATGAAGGCAGTGGGATGCTTGTGAGGTGCCATCCCTGCCCCAAGAACTGGGGACAGAGTGGAGAGCTGACCCTCAGTAATGGTAAACTGGTTTGTCACAACTTCCACTTCCTGACTTCCAAAACCTCCAATCTAAACAGAAAATCAACCCCCAGACTGGAATGGGTGTGGGGAAATGGCAGCTGATGTGACTTCCTCGAGACCTTGCAGCAGCATTGGTGGCAGAACCAGAACTGAGTGCTGCAGCCTGGTGCAGAGGACATTGTATGGATTAATCTGCTCTACTCCTTACCCAAAAGAGTGTAGCTGAATTTCTCTGCTGGTTCTGCTCTATTTTTTACAGATCGAGAATGAAGAATTCTGTGCATGGGTTCCTGGTGGTTGGGTTTTTTTTTTGTTCTGTTTGTTCAGTAGAGACACATTAGAAATGGCATTCACACCAAGGCTGGTTCTTATTGGGAAGGTAACTATGAAAACCAAGTGGAAAGTGTCTCTGTTTTGCCTTTTGCCTTTTACCTAAGATGAGTTTCAATTTCTCTTCTTAGGCTGAAGAAAATAAATAATTTGGTTGAATTTTGCTAGAGAAAAATGAAAAAAGATTGTATGGAACAGCATTCTGCTTTTTGTTTGAATATGCTGTAATTCATCAGCTAAATAATTTATGTACAAAACACCGAGCTTTGGTTTTAGAAAAGATACTTGTAGTCAGAACACAGTTCAATGAAACTCAGTAATCTAAAAGTGAAAACATGGATTCGTTTCCACACACTACATAAATCTATGTAAACTAATAAGATTTATTTCTTTTATATTTAGAGAAGGAAGGAGCTGTTTAATTGGAGAAAGTTCAAACCCTGTGGTGATAAAACCCACGTTGCTGCACACACGAGTAGTGTGTGTATCTGTAATGTTGTATTGCTTTCCCTGTAGGTAGTTTCTGTAGTTCTTACTCAACGTGAATAAGTTCTTTGAAAAGAATAAAAGAGAATTAATAAACTTTCATAGCTGTGTTGTACAGCATATTCTATATGATGAGATTTCACTTACATACTTACTATATTTCACTTACTAGATATTTTCAGGCACAGTTTCTCAGTGCTTACAAACAATTGCAGTGGCTGTGCACAAATTAAATAGAAATGCACAGCTAAGATTAAACTCTTTCAAGGTCAGGCCCTACAAACCCACTGCACATCAGCTGTGCTAAGAGTTGGCAATGGGACTTGAATGAAACATGTGACAAACATATGGAAAATATATTCCTTTGTTTTGTACATTAAAAAAAAAGGATTATACTCAACGTGCTACTGCCTTTGAGGGCTATAAGATAAAACGTTGCAAGGTTCATTGACTTCAAGATGGGAATCCTGGGCACAGCCCAGATGGAAGCCTGATACAAAAAGCTGCTCTTGTCTTTGAACATTATTAGCCCCAAAGAACTGAAATTCCTTTTAGGTTTCTCCCCACCCACTGTAAAACAATATGTGTGCAAAGAGTTTCCACTTGGTTTTGTTCCTGGGCTGACCTGCATTTTAAGCATTGGGGAAAATGGGGTTTTAGGAGAAGATTGGCTTACAAGTCCTCTTAATGGCATGGACACTGAAGGGTTTTGGGAGGTGTAAAAAGTCCATGTTATACTGCTCCAGGGTAGCTGTTCTGGTGCTTGTAGAGGAGATGGGTTAAGGAGTTTGTGTCCCCATGGGCCTCATTCTCACTGACATCTTCATAATTCTTTTTCCTCACCCTGGTTGAGCTGACAGTCATTTGTGTATCTGATACCTCAATTAGATCTTTGAGGTGATCATGTCTAATATCTGCATTCCACTTACCTCTTTCCATTTTGTGAAGTTTATTTATATGTGGCATGATTTCATATAGATTCCTTAGAAATACCTACACTAACAACTGTGGGTGGGAGGGAAGATGAATGTGGGCAGTGGTGGTGCCGGTGCCAGAATCAACCTTCAAATTACACCTGCAGTATTTTGTGACACTTTTGGAGTCAAAAATCAGCTGTTAAGCAGGCTGGTGTTTGAGCAGTGTGTGTGTTCCTGGGTGATGATGAGTGTCTCCAGGGGCAGGGTGTGAGAGGGGCATGGCAGGGGCACACTGACCTCTGGCATCCCCAGGGAGTGCCATTGTCACAGGGAATAGGGGACCCGTGGCTTTGCAGCCCAGGAGACACAGCAGCTTGTTAGCACCCACAGGAACTGCCCTCCTTTATCCCCTCTCCTGCTCTTCCCTTGGGAAGCTCCCACTTCCTCCACTGGAATCCTGAGTAGAGGTAATTCAGGCAGGAAAATACTTTATTAAGCTTATTTTCATACTGGTTTTCTCCCTGAAGTGCTGGTTGAAGGAGATTTGTAGTTCATTCAGGTCACCTCACAACTTACAGGGAAGTGGGACCTCCCTTTTTGGGGTCTGGGTTTTGAACCACACATGGGTAGGATGAGCTCAAGCTGCTAAATTGTTCTTAGCTGACCTGGTGGTAAGCACAGAAGGTGAAAAGATGCCTTAAACTTAACTTTTTCTTTCCTCCTCACAGACCTGCGCCAAATAGGGAATGGAGAAATTGGCTCGAAAGCCTTTGTTTTTTCCTGCTCATTTTCTGTTATTTGTTGTTTTTCTTTTCAAGTAGACTTCCAGGCTGAATGCAATTTTCCTGTGGGAGTAGATGCCGAGTTCTGTCTGTGTTTTCATCTCCATAGCTGACAATAATAAAAATTCCAAACAACTTCCCCCCACACTCCCTGCTTTGCTGTTGTCGTGTTTTCTGCTGGTTGACAAAGTCACCTCTGTGGCCCTAATATCTGAGTACATTTGTTTTGCAAAGTGCTGGGAGCTGCATGGCTTGTTGATGTTTTCAAGAGCTGTTGATACACTGCATGTTGCACGGGTAAGAGTTTAGGAATTTTCCACTCCCACTCCCCAACTGTTTTTTTGGATTAGTGTTTGTGTTTCTCTAAAGCACCCTGCAAACACCTCCTGTCAGGAGGGGATGGCAGAGAGGCTGAGGATATCAGTAAGGCAGCCTTGAAATGTTACTTGTCCACTGGGAACCTAAAGGAAAATTGTCCCAGGAATTCCTTACATGTGCACAATCCTTTCAATGGAAGTGAAATCCCAAATCTCTTGGAAGGGTTTATTTTGTGGAGTTGAATCTTCCTCTTTTCCCACTCTTTCCATGCCTGTTTCCTCCTTCCACCTCTGGGCATTTCAAAGCAGGACTTGCCTGATCACTAATTTGTTTTACCTGTTTGAAGATGAAAAAACAAATACCCAAGAGCAAAAAAAGAGTCACTTGAGAGCTGCTGTTTGGGGAATAATTGAGAAAACAGGAACAGGTTTCACTTTAGCCTGCAGCTGATGTGTGGCTGGAAGAGGAGCAAAGTCTCCTCTGGCCAAAGGAAGGAAGGAACAACAGATTTGGTCTGACAGTTTATTCTAAGTGGTGTTGCTTGGACACTTCAGCAGCAAATCATCTGTGAATAAGAAGGGAAAGAAAGACAAATCACTTTACTTTAGAACACCATCATGTTCTTAATGTGTTTATTATCTGTTTATTCAACAGCTTTTTGGTGGATATTGTTCTCCTTACACCACAGTGTTCTGTGTAAGTTATTCATCTTGGTCATCTCCTCTTACACTGTGGTGTAAGATGCTTTTGATGCTGGAAGAGGAAAGGCAAGGTGTTTGTTGCATCTTGAGGAATCCTCAGGAGCCAAGTAACATATCTGCCTCTAAACATTAACATCTGTGCTCCCAAGTCCTGATTTGAAAAGATTGCATCTTGCAGAACTGCCAGACCATGAACCTTGCCAAGCATGAGCCTCTACACATTTCCAAAGTGAAAGGAAAAATAAAATTGGCTGAATTAACCAATGAACCAGATTCCCCTTTACTATTACCAATAGCAGGAAACATCCTTAAAACCATTCACTTTTTAGTCAAACATTGTGTGACTAAAAGATACTTTAGACCACAAAATACATGCTGATAAATGGAGTTCCAGGCTGTATGCATGTAATGTAGTAGTTCAGAAATTCACTGGCCTTCGTTTCAGCCCTGTGCTGTACAAATCAAATTGCAAATGAAGCCTGCTTCTGTTGGATGGTGCCAACCATCTGATAAGGAGATCTTGGCTGACTACTCCTCATGTATCTTAAGGGGATATAAGAAAGGAATATTTTTAATTTTTACTACTCTTTGAAAATACCAACTTTTTATGCCTTATAAAAACTACTTGATCAATTTTCATTTTAAATCAATTATCACGTGGCCTTTTCTCTTTTCAGCAAAATGCTTTTGTCTCTCAGAGTTTATCTTAATAATCACAAAAAATCCAATGACCCATGACAGGATTCACATTGTTCCTCATAATGTTTTACTCTGTGTACAATTTGGAGATGTCTGGTTCTGAATGGGGCTGTGATTGAGAGGCATTTAGGATGGTTGGGGCAAGAAGGGTATGAGCAGAAAGCCAGTGAAATCTCTTTAATTTCCATTCAGGTCAGCAATTTTCCTTGCCTCCAGACCCTAAGCTGTAGTTTCATTTTAATTTTCCCTTGGTGGCTGTTCTGCTTGGACTTCTGTTGTAAAAAGCAAATAAATAAATGGAATTTTGTTATTTTAAACCTGGCCTGGCAGTGCAGTAGTGCAGGGGCTCGGGGGATGCTGGGCAGGGGAAGGTGAGAGCTGCTCGTGCTGACTGCACCCCTGGGGAATGGAGGTGGAACTGAGAGATTTGTGCCTCCAAATGCTCTTGCACTTTGTGCTCAAGAATCTTGTCTGAGCTGGAAGTCAGCCCCATTCATGCTGCACTGATTTCTGTGCAGTGTTAATGAGAGAGAATTAGCACAGTGGTGGAAGATCTGTAGTTTGTATCGTGTACTTGTTAAATTTCTACTTGGCTTGTATCAGGAAGAGAGATTATTTAGTAAAAAAGCTTTATTAAAAATATTACTTTAGAACCAAATATTTCAATTCCACAAACGGATAATTACACTGATTATTAAATGTATATATCAATTCTATTAATGGATAGTTACACTAATTATTAAATGTTTGCTTAGTGTCAAAGTTTTCTCAAAGTGTGTGCCTGCCATATGCTAATGGCAGGCTGGTTAATATTATTTATTCCAGCCTACATGTTCTCCAGCAACATGAATTCATAGAAGGAATTTTGTGTGCATGAAAAGTGATGTGTATTCAGAGCAAGTAATTTTTCACTTTCCCATCGTGTGCTGGAATCTGGTTTTGAGAGCTGTGTTTGCTTATTGCGACTGCAATCCTGAGTTACTGAGTTCCTTAAACTCCAGAATCCTGAGTTACATGAAGGGTTGTGCTTGAAGCCTTCAGCCAGGCAGAGCTGGCTCCTTTAGGTGTTTCACACTGCATTTTCTAGCACAAGGGATCAAGTGAGAAGGGGAAGTAGCAAGCAAAGTTCTGAGCAGCAGAACTACGGGACAGGATGACTCCTGCATGATTATCATCATTATCAAAGTGTAATTTATCCAATTAGCCAATTCCATTAAACAGGTTCGACTGACTCTTTTTCTCCTGCCATTTCCTCCTGTTTTAATGTGTTTATATCTCGAATGAGTGAAGGATGTATTGTTTGACATGACAGCTTGCTTTGTGTGCAGCTCTCTCTTTATTTCAATCCATTGACTGACAAAAGGTAGGAGTGGGTCTTTTTGATGTAGTGTAGGGAATTATTTCCTGATTTGACATGCTAATTGATTGGGGATTTCTTATTATATTAAGGAATATTCATCCTGAGTTGCTCAGCAGAACAGCATTGATGCATTGCAACAGGAGGATAAAAATGAGGGATCAAGCTAAAAGGAGACATATTTAAGCATAAATGTCTGTGTTGTGATTATTACACATGGTTAATAATCTTTTTGGCCTCTCTTCTTGTTACCTTCAACCCTGTGCTTCTGTTTTCTGAAGTGGCTTCAGAGCTTCTATTGAGAGAAAGTGAAACTTTTAGAAACAATTTTAAAGTAGTTCCAGTTGAAAAATATGAAGTATGTTCAGGTAAAGAGTTGACAAATCTGCATGTTTTCACTACAAAACTGGAGAGATGTTTTGAATTTCAGATTTTCCCCTCTCTTTTCAATGCCAAATAACAAATGGATGATAAAGGAAGAGAGAGGAGGGAGATTGGAGAAGCTTTTCAGTAGTGAAGGAAAGATCCTGTGCAAAGAAGTATTGACACCTCTCAGCTGAGCAAAACCTGGTATTGTGGCATTACTGCAGGTTTAACCTCTCTAGGTGATCTGGGCAATTGCATCCTTATCCTTGAAATTAAGATCATGGATTCATAGACTGGTTTGGTTTGGAAGGGACCTTAGGGGTTGTCTCATTCCATCTTTGCCATGGCAGGGACACCTTCCACTGTCCCAGGGTGCTCCAAGCCCTGTCCAGCCTGGCCTTGGACACTTTCAGGGATGCAGGGGCAGCCACAGCTGCTCTGGGCACCCTGTGCCAGGGCCTGCCCACCCTCACAGGGAAGAATTCCTTTCTAATACCTAGTCTGAATAGAGACTGTTAGTTTAAAGCTGTTCCCTCTTGTCCTGTCTCTCAGCCTCTTGTCCAAAGTCCCTCTCCAGATCTCCTGAAGCCTTTTTAGGCACTGGAAAGTGCTCTAAGGCTCCCTGAAGTCCTCTCTTCTCCAGACTGAACATCCCTGACTCTCTGTGTCCATAGAAGTGGCATTCCAGCCCTTGGAGCATCTTCATGGCCTCCTCTGGACCACACCAAGGTGCAGCCAATGTATTCTACTGTTGGGTAGAAACAGGAATATCAATGAGGACTAGGGCTCTCAAGATGCAGGCAGGGAGCAAGCACAGGCTCAGCATAGAATTTAGGGGAAAAAAACAAAAAACAAACAAACAAAAAACCCTAACAAGAATGAAAAAAAAAACCCAAATTAGGTGAGTTGATTTTTTAATGGAAATTTTTCTTTAGGGAAGATGTTGCTCTGACTTCTGGAAGGAGCTGGATATTCCATCACATTCCTGTGTTTCAATAAATGGAAAATACAGTGATAATGACACTGATTGTTTTTAAAATGCAACTGTCTGTAGTTATCTCTAGAGATAATAATCTCCTGCTGGTTTAGTGCTTCCTTGATTTTGCTTGTATAAATCTGGAGGATGAGACCTTGCAAGGCTGTGTCAGATCCCCCACATCACCTCCCAGAGCAGCATCTCATCTCACCACCTTTCAAAATATATTCCCTAAATTAATCCTACAAGGCTTTGCTGGTCTGCTTTAGCTCTCTGATTGTTTATTACTGGACCAAAAAGCTTGAACTTAACAATCTTTTCTGGAAGTTTTTAGTGGAAACTAATTTTGACACTCCGATTTGCATTGCACAGGAGTGCTTGTGGCATGTCTGAATATTGAATTTTAGCATGTCAGAGGGCAGAAGAGCTGCTGCCTGGCATCCAGGTACTCAGTGCTGTGCAGGGTGGGTGGAATAGATGGATGGTTATTATTTCATGGCTTTTTTCATTTGCCTGAGTGCTGGTGGCCACATGTGAAGACAATTCAGAACTTGTAGGCTTGTTTTTGCATATGGGAGCCTGGGTAAAGTAGCTTTTACTGATATGACAATTATTCTTTTCTAGGAACACTTTGGTCTTGTATCTGTCTCTTAATTTTTTAATCCAAATATCTGAAAGTATTTTTCAATCCTTTAGATTCATTGTTTGCATTTTAACAATATAGAGAATGGGAAAGAAAGTGGAGAGAGGCTAAACACACAAGTCTGTTGCTTATAAGGACACCAGGATCTAAACTAAATTTGCCTAATTCCCATTCTGCATAGTTACTATGAGACAATTGTTTTACTTTGTGCATTTACTTGAGGCATGCATCATGGTTTACCCATGATAATCTTTGTGTGGAAGTGCAGCCATGGATTGGACAGAGGACCTCTGGAATGGGATTTGTAGAGCCCAGCTAGAGCTCTTTTCTTCAAATTCTGTCAATAAATCAGCTCATTTCAGAGCCTAAATATACCAGTGCTTCATTGGAAGAATACATTACCCAAATATCAAGTTGAAAAGGGTGTAAAGTGTAATGTGGGGGATGCTCACGAGGAGCAAACCCCCCAGGAGTGAGCTGGGTGATCTTGGCAGGGTATGAAAAGGCACCAAGGGGTTAATCATCCCCCACTCTGTACGAAATGACAACAAGCTCTTGGCAGCTTTCCCCATTCTTTATATAACACTTCCAAGCGCTGAAGCTTGTATCCTCCTAGTAATGCTTTTAATTTGTGCTCTGCTGGGGAGAGGCCAAGATTTAATCGAAATCATTAGAATCTCTTTGCTTGAAGTAGCTGAGGGCTTGTAGTGAGCTGGAGGAGGTTACTTCAGAATAATTAAAAGAAATATATAAGGTCATCATTGGTGTCTGAGCTATTCCAGACACCAGGTTCAAGGGGGAAAGGTTGAGTTTAATGACAACTCCTCTTAACTTAAGTAGGATGCTTGCACAGCCACATAGTTTTAATAATTAAACTTTGCCTTCTTCCCTTCCCACACACCTGCCCCAGTGACTTTGTTTCTAGCTTCATCTCTGTACAGCAACGATGGGCTCGAACCAGAGCCCAGGAGACAGATTTTTGAGAGATTCAGGGCTTTGGGGGCTCCACCACTTTGATCCAAATCTCAGTTTTCTGGTTTATCTTTTATCTTTAAAATTAGATGTATTTCAGTGTGTCTATAAGCATGCACGTATGCATGTGAGAGAGAATGTGGTGCTGTGTGTGAATTTGAGTGTGTGTTTATTTACAGCTGAGATCTGCTCTTGGGTTTTGACTCCCTTCATTTCAGTGGGACTATCAGAACACAGGTGCTGCTGCTTTCAGGGCATTTTGGTGTCCATGTGTGGATTTTAGTCCTGTGTGTGCCTTAAAGGCTTTGCCATGCTCTAGGTGTGTGCACAGGAAAACAAACTGCTAGGGTAATTTTGGGGCATGATATTGTGTGCTAATTGCTTAGTATAAATTAGAACATGCACTTACTTTGTTGGTTGCATATTAGACAAAAAGGTACTCAAAGAAAAGTTGAAAAAGATTCATATTCCTTGCACTGTACAGTCCTATTGTTGTACAGGCAGAGATGGAGTGAACTGGCAAGTGATGAATTTGTGTGAGAAACTGTCTTTTTTGAATGACTTTTTATGCCTAAATTTGAATACAGCCTCTTACAGCAGAGTAGGTTCAAATAATGAACTAATAGTGAATGTTAAAGATTTAGGGAATTGTCTGTGAACTTTTGACCCTGGGAATATAAGGAGGTTTGCTTTTCAGGAGAATTAGTCTAGCTGGGCTAATGGGTGCCAATAAGGGCTGTAAGCAGTGTGTCAGGGACCAAATCTTTTAATTAACCGCTGAGTGAAAAGTAGTTTGGGAAATGCAATAAGTCAGATTCAGGTCAGATCAAGCAGAATAATACGTGGGCAAAGATGAAATTAACATACTAGGAAACGCAAGCTGAAAATCTCCAAACTTTCCTTATTAGACTGATAGAAAATGGGATTTACTTTGATTGCTTCAAGGAAATGTGGCACCTACTTTTACTGACTTGCTCTAGCAAGGTTTAGATTCTCCTGGCCAACGTCATCTGCAGATGAAAAAGATTAAACTGGATTAAACTGGAGACATTCCACGGTCCAGCTTTAAAAGGACTGTGATTGTGGTGCAGGCTGGCTTGGCACTGGCCTGTGCTCCAGTGGTTTTGTTCAAGTCTGGGATGCCCACAAAGTTACAACAAGGATTAAATTGCTGGTGAGCCACTGACTCTTGTCTTTCTTGACAAATGGTGTGGCCTCTGAGCTTCTTTGCATTCTCAATTTTTCTGAGTCTACTGTCTGTTGCTTTGACAGTGACATTTTAACTTCTCCTGGAGCAGTTTGTCTTTTTGTCCTGTGCTTCCATCATCCCTGTCACAGCCGTGTCACAAAATCATGGAACAGTTCAGGCTGGAAAAGACCTTTGAGAGCACCAAGCCCAACCCAGCACTGCCAAGTCCACCACTAAACCACGGCCCAGGTACCACCACAACCACACGACTCCTAAATCCCTCCAGGGATGGTGAGTCAGGGCGAGCTCCACTCATTATTAACACAACATGGATAATTGCATTCAGTATTGTCCTGTAGATGGAAGGATCTCGCGTTTAATTATACCTTATTAGCAAAATTAGTAGGATCAGATCTACATCTAGAGAGTTTAGAAGGCAAACCAGTGCCTGTCAATGTATCGTTACACAGTAAGGTTTAAATTATTAGCTTAATTCACATTTAATAGGATTTTAATCCTGTTCTGATTGTTCTCTGTGCACAGAAAGTATTATTTTATAGGAGAACTATGCCTTAAATTTTAGTGAAAGCTTTGAAATTAATGGAAAAACTCCAAGTAAGCTTAGTGCGCTTTGAATTGATCCATTTTGAGTCTTTTCCATCACCACTAAAATTCAGATTTGCTTTGAAAACTGTGATTGTGGGTCCCTAATTTCCTAAGTATCATTATCAACAATGGTAATGTGGCATCTGATTTGCCAAATAACTTATTCAAACCTCCACTAATGTCTCAGTCATCACAAACTACTTAAGTAATTTATTTAATTGGAAACTGCACTAACTTCAGTGTTACACACACTGCAGAGTAGTGAGGGATTCCACAAGACTAGAAACAACTTCCCAAGCCCCATTGCATTTCCTCCTTGCTTTCTGACTGGCTTGAGAGTTGCAAAGGTTAGCTAGGATTATATTTTTTTTTGTCATAATTGTTGCAAGGTGCACTTCTTGCCAAAAAATCAAAGGGCTTAATTCAATTCACAGAGGTAAAATCAGTCCTGCTGTCAGCTGTGGTTCATGTATAACTGTTCTGCCTCTACATTGTTGGGCTGGAACAGTTTCAAACAATCTACCAATCATGAGCAAGGGAAAAAAAGTCATTAGAAAATCAATTTCTGCTTAATTGAAGATCTTTCTTCCAAAAGGGAATGAAGCAAGATTTATAACCTCAGATTCACTGACTGTACAATGATGGCACTTGAGCTTGTCAAGGTTTCATTTGGTGGCCGTGGCATGGGCAGAATTCCCTTTTGCACCTGCTGTGGGTGAGCACAGGGAGGGCTGTGGGAGCAAAGGGCTGTGGTACAAATGGTGAAGCACAAGGGGCTGTGTTTGCAAATCCAGGGGGGGATTTGCAGGCAGGAAGGCATAGCAGCAGAAGGGAATTTCAAATGCATTGCTTATGCATTTCTCCTGAGTGCTGTGAGTGGAAATTGCAGTGATTGACTCTTGGAGATGCCCATTGACTGCTGATGCCAACCCCGAGGACATCCTGTATCCCAGTGCCCCTGGGGTTCATTCTCAGCCCCCAGAGCAGAGGTTCACAGAGGTAAACTCCTGGCACTATCCTGTGTGAGGGCTTTGCTGCTGATTTCAGTAGGATCAGCATTTCACACCATCTGAAAACTTGTGGTCTCATTTTCTTCTGCTGAAAACTGAGCAAAATCACAATGTGGTTAAATGGCAGCAAGCAAAGAAAGTATAGGAAAATGAAAAATTAATAGGAAAACCAGATTTGTGATTGTAGATCCTTTCCCCTTCCTGGTTTCTCCTGCTGTACTGAGAAAATGCAGCTCCAATCTCCTTTAAGTTCAAAACGAGTGGAAGAGAGTCATGGTGTAAATACCAAGCAATAGCTAAAAGTGAATTTACCAAAGTTCAATAAACATAAAAATGATGAATTTAGATGTCATGTAATTAACTCAGAATTACATGAGCAATAACCAAGTAATTACACCTTTAATAATGCATTAAACTTGTCAGGAATACTTAGTCATTCAACTAGAATTTAACAAGATAGCCTATAGCAAGTTACAGTAATTAGATATCACTACTAAAAACATTGACAGTTCCTAATTGATACCTTTTATTATAAAGTTAAATGCCAAACATTTCTTTTGAGTGTATTAAGGAGTAATATTAGCTGTGTTTAAGACCATACTGCCTACTCTAATAAATTGTATGCAGGTATAAAAACCAGCAACAAACAAAACCCTAAGAAAACAAATCTATATCATCTAAACCTATCAATCAGTTACACAAATGTGGTTCAAGTTCTCACTCCTGTAATTTAAATTACAACATAAGAGAGTCTGTTCCCTGGCAGGTCTGTCAGCAGCAAAGGGAAAAGTGAAGTGGAAGAAAAATCTTGGGGAAACAGGTAAAGAGAATGACATTTACATCACCTGAAGGATGCAGGTCTTCATGGGAATAAAGCCCCCTGCAGCCTTTGCAAGAGTAGAGAAGGGAAAATAAACAACCTCAGGACTTTGTAAATTAGCTTTAAAAGCAGGACTTGGGCTTACTAACAACTAAATCAGATTGTTTAGACTACAGGAGAAAGTGTTGAGGAGAAAGAGATGGAATAAAATTGAAACTATGTGTTTACTTGCTGCTTCTAAATGTGGGAGATATTTTTGCTGGTTTTATGTTGTTCAGTCTATGCAGTTGGCAAATAACTTTTTTTCTTTTTTCTTTTTTTTTTTTTTATTGTAACCATGCCAAAAAAGCAAAGTTTGTTCCAGGGAAACTGAAAGAATAATGCAAAGAGAAAGGAAAAAGAAATTTTTGTCAATTTTAAATGTAGTTTTTCTGAAATAAAAATGTATTGTTTAATTCTATTTTATCAAAAACATTTTTATTTACAATTTTCTTATTTATAACAGTAATACCCATATTTTGCCTGAATTCACAAAATTTTTGTTTTTCCAAAGTTTATCTCTTAAGCAAATTTCTGGAGAGAGAAAGTATGCAATCTTATTTTGGAGGTGCACTGGAATCTCTGATGCTTAGTGGAACCATCTGTACTTTAAACCAAACTAAGCAGAGATTGATGTGTCTGTGTGAAGCAGTAGGGATCAGCTGGAATCATCACATACATCTTTTGTCATTTCTTTTTTTCATCTGTATAATTACAAGTCTTATCAGGCTGCATGCTGAGCTATGGCTGATTGTCAATAAGACCTCTCTTGATTGCATTGTATATAAATATTCCATGTCAATCTCTCAGGATGCAATTCCAGGGGCCAAATAATTGTACCCGAGTCCATGGATACAAAGTCCTGGCCTTTTTTGCTACACTCATAATCAAATTAATACCTACAAGGGAGGCTCACAGATACCAAGTGCTTAATTCCTCTGCACCTTAATGCTGCTCCTCTGCCCTGGTCTGTGGTGGCTCTGCTGAGCCTTTCTCTCCAGATATAGAAGATTATTCATGAAAATGAAGGTACTGCATTTATGTTTACATGATCCTCAGCCAGTTGCATGGCAACTGGAATTGTCTTTACTTTTATGCATATTAAAATCACTCAATAGATACCTTTTCAATAATTAATTGGTAATGAATGTAGAGGCTGTAGAATGCTTTATCCAATGTGTTTAGGCTTTATCCAGTGGTTAAACTGGATAAACAAGCTTTGTTTTTCTTGTTAGGGGTTCTTTCACAGGAGATGCCATGCACTGTTCTCAAATACCAGGCAATAAACAAAACCCAGGAGGAGCTGAGTGACCTGGACAGTGTCAAGGCCAGCCAAGTGTCTGTGTTTGCAGGGCACAGGACAGAAACTCTGGGGCAAAGCAGACTGCAAAATTTATATAGTCAGGGAGGCAGCAGCGATTTTCAATCCATTTTCACCACTTCTGATGCTCCTGACACCCACCCAGTGCCTGTCTCTCTCTTTGGGCTCCCCCAGTGTGCAGGTTCTTCCTCAAACAGTTCAAACCAGAACAGAGAAGCTGTGGCTTGAAATAGCTCTGCAGGGCTTCCTCTCCTCTCTTCACTGACTATGACATAAAGGGCTTCCATTGCATGGAGAAAGAGAGCATTCGTGGACTCAATAAATATTTTTCTTGTTCCTTCTTGCTTTTTTCCTGGCCTCTTCCAGAGGAAAAGGAAAAGAAAAGGTCAGCTCAGTGTGTCTGCATCACTTGGCAATTTCAGCTCTCCCCATCACACCTTTTGGCTTCCCTCGATAGAGAACCTGGGATTTCAAAAACTGCACTGGCTGGGACTGGACAACCTTTCCTCCTTGCTGGGAATGTGAGCAGGACTTCTTAAAAACACAGAAGCAAACATCTGGTTTCTGCATGGTTTTGTACTTGTTTCAACATATGGTAAAGTAAAAGGTTTCTTTACTTCCAAAAGTCTCCTTCGGCCTCGTTTAACGGGCCCGGAGCACTGAGGGCTGCTCGTGCCTCAAAGGAGAGTTGTGCACCTGCTTGTTTGGCCTTGCCAGCACTCCCTGGGTCCCCCAGTGAAGGCAGGCACTGTCTTGCTTGTCCCCTTGTCTGGAGCAGATCTGGAGTCACCCCTTTGTCCTGATGAGGATCTGCTCACAGATCTGTATGTGGGGAGTGGGGTATGGAGGAGTCCTGGCTGACCCTGTGAGCAGCAGCATTCAAAAGTGCAAAATATTCAGCTGATGCTTCTTCTTTCCTGTCACCACCAATGTAACAGGAGAAGTCAGTCATGTTGTTTTGTTCACATGTGAATACCCTCATGTGTGTGCATTTACACCCGTGTAACACACACGGACCTGTTTGCTGCTATGGAGGCTCTTTGTCAAACATGGCTTTGGGGTTTGAGGTTCCTTAAAACGAGGTGTTCTCAGCAGCTGGGATGGGAACCCCCCAGCAAATCTACATTTATGTTCCTGCAGCCCCTCAGGTGGGGGCACAGTTACCATGGCTGCAGGATGCAATCATGGCAAGTCATGTAAATGAAGGACACTACTGATTGTTCATTTTTGCACACACCATTACATGCACACACTTCTGAAAATAAGGCTCGGGGCATAATTGGTTGCCAATGGAGCTTCACCAAGTTGGCTGCATACATTTGGTTTCCCTTATTTTTTACATTTTAAAGAGCTGTTCATGCTGATTCACAGAATCTGTCTTAGGGCCTTGAATTTCCTCCTAGATATTTCTCTCAGCATAGCTCTTGTGTTATGTACCTAAAATAGATGATGCTGTCAACCTTTTAGATATGCTGGTTATGCCGGTTGTGTTCTGCCTTATCTCTATAAAGCAAGGAATTGTGTGTTCCCCAAAAGGCTTCCCAAGTTTGTTCCCTGAAACAAAAGCACAGGAATTTCTTGAAAGCTCGAGACAAGATATGTGTGGAGGTAAATTTGACAAAGTAGTTGATGAGCTTACTACTGAGCATGTTACTGGGGAAAAAAAAAACAGATCCTCTCTTGAAACCCAAAGATTACACAGCATGTTGAGGACTCTAGTGTTGCTCCTGAGGGTGGGCAGATACCTTGGGTGCTCTCCTGGGCTCTTCACCAGTGTTAGCAACCTCAAGCACAGACGCACCTGTGTTGTTCCAGTTGTCCCAGGCTGCCAGCTGATGAAGTGACAATGGGGTGTGATAATCTGCCAGCCAGTGCTGGGTTACAGAGCCATTGCAGCCCATTAACACTTCCTAGCAAGCCCGTATGGTTCTGCTTCCCCGAGCCTGAAAAGCATTAGCATAAAGACTCAAAAAAGCTGAAGCTCATAAAAAGTCGAAAGTGTTCCTGGGACAACAAAATTAGAGGCTTTCAGGTGATTTTTGGAGCCAATTTGAGGATAGGAGACACATCTAAATAATTTCTGCATGAAAATACACATTGTGTAAGGGCTTTTCTTGAGGGGAGAACCTCTGGGCTGCTGCACCAGTGACCTGCTGACCTTCCCTGATGTAGAGAGAAGGGCTGCAGTGAAGATGGGAATGATCGAAAGGAATTAAGAGATAATGGAGGACAGAATGTCTTAATTAAGACATCCTTCCACTTTTATCATTGCAGTCAAGAAAATGGTGCATAGAGGAGTTTCTCTAGAGCTACAAAAGTTAGACCATAATTTTTGTCTTCTATTACCTGTATTCTAGCTGCTGCATGAATTATCCTTTAATGATGTGCACTGTATAATAACCTAGATAGATAGATACACCTTAACTATTATCTTTTCCAAATGGTGCAGGAGCACTGGACCGGTGCATTACACCACAAGTGAAGCAATCAGGCTGTAGATATTTAGTCTGGAAAGGCCCTAGAATGTATTTCCCATACCACCTACTCACCACAAAATGTTTCCAGTGACTCACTTAAGATCTAATGAAAAAGATCAAAAGGCTGTACTACACTAGAGGAAAAGTGCAGGAGAAGTCAAAGTCATCAGCAGTGTCCTAAAGCCTGGGAACTGTAAGCAATGTGCTGAAATTCCCAGGAAATCCTGGGATGCTGGTAGTGCAAGTAAAAATCTTGAGTGATTGCTGTCAGTAGGGTTTGGAGGAAAGCTCTGTCCTTAGTCCAAGATCTTGTGATGAGCTGAGCTCAGTGCTCACAGGTCAGATATTCCAATGAGTAACCAGTGGCTCTAATGTTACTGTAGGTCCTGAATTTCCTATCTTGGTGTCCTGTTCTAGTTAGGGATCAAGGAAAAGCAGTAAAAATCCTTAGAATCAATTTTTCACGCTTTGTGATCCTTGCAGCAAAGTAGTAGAAGATAAACCTAAAGTAAAGTTGAGATGGGAATGGTGTGAAAAGATTGAAAATAGTGTGTTTATTATGTCTTTATTGAAAATACTAACTTTTTGTGATAGGATGAGAGAAGTGAAGATGACCTGGCTGGTTTATAGCTATGTCAGTACACAGATATCCATGCTTTGGATAGCAATGGGAGTTTTCAGTGTTCACCAAAATCTAAATTTCAGTCTTTGTCTTATTAAAGCCCTGACTCAGCAGATCCCTTCAGCATTGCTTTTCTTTCAATTACATTATGCATAAACTGACTTAAATGCTTTGGACTCCCCAGTTTGATTCCAAGTGAGATAGAAAATGGCACAATTTGGAGCATGGAACCAATAGGTGCCCTAATCCCCTGCTGTCCTTGGTGCCAAGTTGTGTTTCCAATCTGGCCCATGTGCAAAAGATCCTCTTCCCTTTTATAGTTCATTTAGTCAGGGGTGTTTTTGACAAAAACCAGCAAAATATCCTGGAATTACCTAACGTGCTTGCAAGGGATTGTCCAATGGTTTCTGCAGCGTTCCCATGCAGGGGTTATATAAAAATGTTCTGTTGCTATGTGAACTGGAGGTTTGTTTTGATGTAGCATCAATACCCAGGAGGGGAGAAAGGGATGGGGGGGAGGGAAGAGAAGGGAAGACACTGGCGTGGTGCCAATCTCTGGAGTTTTTTGTCATGATAAATGGCTCACAAGGAGTCAGCATGACCCGCCAAGTAAACCCAAATGCTCTCAAAGAGCCGTGGGCTTCAGATACTGCTGACAGACAAGTCCTCCTTATCAGCCTTTTTGTTTAAACACACGGGCAGAGCGTGCACACGGAGGAGATCTGCAGCAGCGAGGGAGAAGCAGGCCAGCAGAGAGGGCTGCACTGGCAGATAATGTCCACCCAGATGGCCACAGCTGATTTCCACCCACTCTGACTTCTGCAGAAGCTTTGCATTTCCCCTCAGCTGCAGACACAGGTCACAGTAGATCCCCTCTGCTGCGGTGGATGAGCTGTGGAGTACAGCAAGGCTGCTTTGGTTTCTGAAGGGAGGAATTCACATTCAAAACTGTTCACTGGGACAGTATCTGTGTCAGAGGCACAGCTTCTCTGCACTTGGGTTGTTTCCTGTTTTGCCCTGCTTTTTGGTTTTTTGTGTATTTGACTCAAGTGAACAGTTAGGGATGTATAGCTTTGAAAATGGATTTCATATTTATTTCTGACATTTTTTTCTTCTTATCCACTCTCTCCTAGGAAGTCTCAATCTTGTTCTGATGGGCAGGTCAAGACTTGAGCTCAGTGGTGGTTTGGGATCTCAGATCTGTCTGATTCGGTGGAGATCTGTCTGTAAGTGCAGCCCCCACAGTGCATCGAGCAGCCCTTTGCTAACAGAGGCTGTAATGCACTCCATTTACACTTGCAGGAAACGACTGCAAGGACAACCAAAGATAGAATTAATGTGAAATAAGTATTCCCTGGCAGAACAGTCTTAGGGAATTGATGAAGCTGAAGAAAACTACTTTTCTCCAGTTACTCTCATAGGGAATTTCAAAGCAATGGAAAATGTTCAGGAGAGTATTCAAATGTAAGAAGACACGTTAGAAAGATCCTACCCTTAACTGAAAATGAACCATTCAAATCCTCCAAAGCTGAAGAGAACGAAACAAGATAGGTAGAGAAATTAAAAATGTCAACCAGAGACAAAAGATAAAGGGATTGAATCATGAGTCTTCCACTGTTTGGGTGAGTGTAATCATCTCTCCCTTATCCACTCTGCTGTGTATACAAAGGACAGGCGACGGGGGAAATAAGAAGGGCATTATGAAACATAAGTAGTCACAGGACATTTGAAAATACGAAGTATTTTAATAGTAGCAAGTGTGAGCAGAGTGGATTAAATAGGTGCTTTGGTGAATAGCTGAGTGAAATGATCTGCAAGCCCAGAGCTGTGAAGATAGAGCCCGGTGCTGGCGGCAGTGAGACGGGGTGAGCTGGCAGGAGACATCTCTTAGGGGAGTGAGGGGAGCAGAAGAAACCTTGGAACAAGCTGTGCCTTGTATGCCTGAGACAGCTGGGGGTGAGCTGGAGCCCCTGCACGGTGAGGGAAGCTCTGGGAGGCAGTGCTGGTGTAGCTCCAGGGCTGTGTAGCTACACGGGCTTTGTGCTGCTGGCGAATCGCTCAGTGAGCCGCCAGGGCTGGGCAGGCTCTGCTCAGCTCTGCAGTGAGCTTTGCCAGAGTTAGTGAGGGGTTTCTGTGCTGTGCTTTGCTGTGAGGTGTTGATGGGTCTTCAGGGCTTGACCATGAACTCGTGATCAGGCTGAGTCTGCTGTGATTCTCATAGAGAACATGGAGTTAATGGAATAATACCTTATGGTAAGCACAATGCAAGCACAAGAGTTAATGCTTGCAGGCCATACCTGGCTTTTGGCTTGACTGACTTTGTTGTGACACTTTATTTAGCACTTTGTGCATCTGCAAAATGAGGAGAGGTGGCAGCAGGTATCACCTTTCTGCATGACTGGAGAGAAATGGGAAAGAGATTGGAGAGATATGGAAAAGGAGAGTCCAGGAAACAGGTTGACACAAGTGGGTGAGGCTTCCAGGGATGAGGAGGTGGCTTACCTGATGGGGTAACCAATTGCTTCCTCTCTACTTAATTATTCTTGCCATCAATGTGAAGACCCAACAGCTGAAATACGTATTTGATTTTGTGAGTGGGACTTAAGCAGACAGAAAATCAAATTGGAGCCAAGAACTAGCCTAAAGGCAGGCACATCCTAATGCAAAAAAAAAAATTTAAAGGGATTTAAGCATTCCCTGTGGCACAGCTTCCTTGTCCCACTGCTGCTGATGCAGCATGGACTGGTTTCCCCCAATTTCCAGGAGACCAAAGAAATAAAATAGTGTTCTGTCAAAACCAAAGTGCCTCTGGGCAGCAGATGAGGAGGGTTTGGAGCTCTCTATCTTTTACTGGTTTTATTTTTTTCCCCTTTTCCATCCTGCATTTGCTCTTTAAGAAATTGTCATTGAGGGGGGAGAAGGCAAACAAAAGTTGACTTTTGTTAAGCAGTGGAGACTTGGCAGTTGTGTGGAGGTCATGGTGCTCAGTCAGTGTCAGCCTCCATTCCCCAGAGTTGTATCCTGTAATGTATTTATTTATCATTACAGACGGCCAAATTTTTTTTTTCCCCTTTCAGTTTGTTCTGTCCAAGGCCGCGGGGTTCCGACAGAGATCAACAGCATTCCCGCAGTGATGAAGCAGCTCGTCAAAAGCTGAATTAGATGTTAAATCTTTCTGAAGTGGGGAGGAGGAGGAAGGAGGGGAATCACATTGTGCTAATAATTTATCATGTGTTGTTTCCTGTGAGATAATGTATAGGAGAAGATTTGTTATGGTGCAAGTTTCAAACTGCTGTTTCAGGGCTACAGTGTCTGCCAAGCTTATGATGTATTTGATCTTTTCTGAAAGTCCTTCTTTTCCTTTGCTACCTTTTAAGCAGACTGTCTTCCAGGTGGGTAAACATTTAAAATGCTCCATCTACTGAAACATGTTCAGGTAAGCACCAAAATTTGCAGGGATAAGAGGAATAAGCAGAAATAAGCTAGATTAGACTGTGAGGTCCAGCTCTGGACAGAAGGTTGGGTGCTCAACTCATCCTGAGCTTTACAGTTGGAAATATCAGACAAGCTGTGCAGGTGTGCCTCTTGTGGAAACCTATGAATTTTGGGACAGACCCTGAGGACAGCAAGGCCTTGATTTGCAAAGGTGCTGCAAAATGCCCAGCATTACATAAAGCCCAATGAAGTAACAACATAATAGTGCTTCTGGAGACATTTATTGAACCATTCTTGACCATCTCCTACAGTGCAGGTCACTTTCTTGAGCCTGTGCATGTGTAAACTGGTGGAACTACTCTTGGTGTTCTTCCTTTCCTCATGTTCCTTTTATCCTCAGAAGGGCATAGATCTGAGCCTCATTTATGTTTTCTGATATTACACACTATTGTGTTTGCTGTCTGCAGTTGTTGAAAGGGCAGTTCGTGTCCCATATCAATGGACTCTAAAACACATCCCTTTTAATCTAAACTGAGAGGGGGAAAGTGTCCAAAAGGTTTTTCTCTCTGAATAAGTACACTGGCATAAGAACATTTGAGGTAAAATAGCTTTGCTCCAATTCCTCAATAGAATGTCAAGTGCAATGACAGATGAACGGGCAGTCCCAAAATTTACTCAATATTGGTTTGTTCCCAGAATCTAGGTCAAGTTATTTCTGGTTTGTTTGAATCAGAGTTTCTACAGGTCTTAAATAGCACTGTTAATATTATGAGTGGTTTAGTTATCAGGCAGGAAGGAAGTTTATTGATCAGCAGGAAAAGCACTGTGTGCATATGAGCCATCTCTTCCTGCCTGAAATCCAGCATGGGATGTGGAAAGCCCCTTGTGCTGAGGGGCCTGGGAAGGAAGTTTGTAACACACCAGCCTCCATCAGCTGCTTGCCTGGTTTTTACCAGAAGCACCTGAATTACCTTTAATGAAATTTCTCCATAAAGCAGTCCTGAAAGTGTGATCTGCTGTGCACTTTGCTTAGCAGGGAGTGGGTTACAGGGGGAAGTAAAAAGTTCACACATTGTTGAATGAATTTGGGCTCTGACTTTGGGTTTGAACCCAGTCTTTGTACTATCAAAGTGTTGGTTTGGCCTCTGGACTGGCTGAATGTGCTTGTCAGATGTTGGGTCCCACCTGAATATCCCTGTGGGGAAAACTCACAACTGGTTTAAGCCACTAGGCTCAGAAAACACAAGCAGACACCAAAAGTGTCAAGGATGAACAATATTTTGTCCCTACAACCCCTAACTTCATCCAGGGTTTGGGACCTCAATCAGAGACTCAGGTTACTCAATTTCAGTACAAGAGACTTGGAGGTAAAATCCAGGAAGAAAAGTGTTCTGGCTTTTCTAGACTGTCCTAAAAGGAGCTCTTGTCCATCCTTCCTTTTGGAGGCTTGTGATGTTCAGAGTAACCTTTTGCTCAAAGCAGAAAAATACATAAATTGTGACATTGTCTTCCTTAAGAATGGCTTCTTTCTTAAAAATCTTTCACATTATATTATTTACAGAAAATAGGGCAGTAGCAGAAATCCCTTGTCGCGGTGCCGCTACTAAGCCCCTTGGCTTCACCCCGAGCCAGCCCAGGCACCGGAGCAAGCGGAATCCGAGCTGCCCCTCAGCGGAACGAAGGGGTCAGCCCTGTGGGTTCTTGTCCCTGGGAGAGGCCGGAACGGCAGTAGGATAACTGAAGCGACGCGCTAAGAGCGAGAAAGGAGGATCCAGCCAGCCAGACAGAGGAACCACAACTTTAATCCAACATAGCACTGTCCAGACCGAAGTGGAACCAGGCTGAACTGGATACCGAACAAAGAAATGCACCAGCTTATATGCTTTCGGGGTAGGGGAGGAGAAATGGGAGTCCCTCTTTGCGGCAACCAATGGAACCTTGACACTTGGGAGATAAGGGGAAGGGTTGCAAGCCTTGAACCAGTTAGGGGATAGGGGAGGGATAACACAGTGGCGGGAAGAGGGGAAAAGGTAACATGTGACCAAGGGGAGCTAGGAATAGGGACTTGTAGGGAGGAGGTAGCAACTTATGAATTTCAATTAAGGGGGGGTGTACAGAACATACAGCATTGTACAGAACATACAATATAGGACCCACCAGCCTTTCATCTTTTTCACATATCTAAATCCTTCCTACTTGGTAAACCACCCATATATCTTTCAACTTCTCTCTGCCTCAAAACCCTCTTTCCTATATCCTTCTTTCAGCACCCTCTCCTTCTTCCTTAAGTCTCTCTCTTTAAATCCTCTCCCTCGTCTGTCCTTCTTTTCCTTGTCACAGTCCTTCACAGCACCTGCTTGTTCCTGCTTACACTGTCCCAACTTTCTTTGTGGAGTCCAACTGAGGTTTAACATACTGAAATGGGGAAAGTCCAACCATCCACACCACCACAATCCCTGAGTGAGCATCATCATCAGGAGGTGAAGGAGGATCGTGGTGATTCCCCTGCCCATTCACTCAGTGAAACTTGAACCTTTCCTGTGAAAGCAGCAAGGCTTTGACAGGAGGAGAGGTGAAGAGCAGGCAGCCAGGGAATTGCAGCATCACGCTGGGATATGGGAAATGTTAACTTGAAGCCCTCTGGTTGAGAAGTGGAATTCCCGTGGGAGTGCAGGAGCTGCTGAGTAACTCAGTGAAGCAGCAGTGGCGTTTCTGTGGTGTGGTTTGGCCTCAGAGGAGCCCCAGCAGTGGCTCTGGGAGGAGCAAACCCCACCTGGGAGTGCTTGGTACCCACCTGCAGCTCCTGCAAGGCTCTGAGGGAGGTGAACACCTTGTGCAGCCCAAGCAGAGCTGGGCTGAGCTCGGTGTGCAGCCCAGCTCAAGTGGGGCCATGCCCAGATGCTGAGCTGCTCAGGGAGCACTGCTGATGGAAACAAGGATACATGAAGGGCTGGGGATTGGGAACAACCCCTGTTCTAACGAAGGCAGCACTGGGCAGGTTGTGCAAGGTGGCTGAGCTACTCTGAAAGCTCTGAAAGTCTCTCTGTACCACCCAGCTCCTGGTGGAGCTCTGCTGGACCAGTTCACCACAGAGTGCAGCAGTGGGGAGCTATCAGAGCAAGTATCTCGTGGGACTTCATCCTGCCAGGTGTTTGCAGAAGGTCACAAAGAGGCAGAAAAATGAATCCTTCTCCACCAAGCAGTTTTATTTACCATGTGTTCGTCTTTGCAGTTTCTGAAGGATCTGGAAGAAATTACAGGAGTGACAGTTGTGAGAGGGACGTACTCCAGATTGGCAGGGTTGGTTTGTGCTGTGTTACCACACTGCCTCTTCCTAGCAGAATGGATGTGCTGGTGATATTCCCAGAGATGTGCTCATGTTATTCGCAGATTTCTTGAGCTCTCATGCTAACTCTGGTAAGTGTGTAGAAAGGGAATAATGAGTATGATACAGGAAATAGCAGTTTAGGTGTTTTTGTTGTTGTTGGGTTTGTCTGTTTGGTGTTTTTGGTGTGGTTTTTGGGCTGGAAAATGCCTCTGTAGCCCACTTGGAAATGAGTGTTGTATTGCTCTTCCTGGTTCTTTATTTGTTCCATATTCCTTTCTGTTGCATCAAGCAGCCCAGCCTGTGCTTTTGGGGAGCATCTGGTCCTGCCTGTGACACTGCAGGTCACTCAGCAAAGCCTCCCAGTAAAGGAGTGTAACTGTCACAAGAAGGTGTTTCCAGTACACAGAAAAGAAATCCAATAGAAAAGTGACATGTTAAAAGATAATCTGTGTTAAACAAACATGTTTTCTGTGTCTGACACCCAAACATGGTGTATTTAATAATACAGCAGAGCACACTTCATCAGAATCCCAGGGAAGAAGCAGACCTGCTAAAAGAATAACATTTTGGTGCCAGGGAAATTATGCATTTAATAGATCTCTGCTGTATTTAGCAGAGAGATTTCCATCTACATTCAGCCTTGGCTAAAATGTGATGGCAACATGTTGTAGGAGCTAGTTCCTCCTCAGGGCTTCCTGTTCCAACAGTGGAGCTGTAAATGGTGTTATGGAAGTGGCAAGTGTCAGAAGGCAGCAGGATGTCACTGCAGTGGGAGGTGCCTTTGATCACCTGGCCCGTTCAAATGCTGAGCTGTCCAGGAGAAAATCCTGTCAGGTTGCTTTTTAGCTGCTTGGAGGGGAGGAAGTTTGACGGTGCTCCACATGCCTTGTTGCAGTGGATCCTGATCCTTATCCAAATCTACTCTGGCTAGAGCAGAGCCTCAGGGATAGAGTTCTTTTCCCCTCACCCAAGGCAGCTGCTGATGGGATGCAGCCCTTGCTGACAGGCAGGATGGATGGAAGGGACAGGCTTTTCTCCTACTGGCAATTCCTGTCCAAGAGAAACCTCTGCTCAGTGTACTGAACAAAAACCTTTCCAAAAGTTGCCAGCTTCGAGTGAAAAAAAACATGGATGTGGTGTTTTGGTTTTGCATAGAGGATTTGAAAAATATCACCTACATTGTGTCAGAGTGACAACTGTCTGCAACCTTTGGGCTCTTCCTTTCTGCAGCATACAAAAAGGTAAAGAGCTCATCCTCTGTCACTTCTGTGTTTACTATGGAAGGGATGTTTCTGTAGGAAAACTGGGACTGTCTCTGAAGAGACCAAGCTGCCACTAAAAGATTTGTGTATTCTGACCACACAAGGAGAAAAGCTAATTTTACAAAGATTTGTCTCACCCCTCGGTCCCTGCCTTCCTACATCTACCTGTCCCCACTCCAAAAGGGAACTGAAAGGAGAGGGGATGCTGAGTGGGCCAGTGGATGGTGCTCTTGGCTGGTGCCAGCAGCAGCAGGACACAGCCTGGTCTGCAGGGACCATCTGCCTTGAGGCAGAAAATCCTAATGGATTTGTTTTAACTTAGGCTTCAAAGTCAATAGGTTGGTTTTCTCTTCCACATTCTACTCTTTGAGCAATAACTTTACTATTTTCTGACTGTAGAACAAGGAACAGGTTGGATGAAATTACTTCACAGTGTATGAGTGGGAGAAATCCCTGTGCCAGGGGTGGCTGGGGGCAGGTGCAGCGTGGGCAGGGTGGGCTGTGGGTGCTCTCCGTGCCCATGGGGTGATGGGTGGGAGTTTCCACCCCCAGCAGTCACCACTGGTGCTGCAGGACCTGCCCAGTGTCTGCAGGCCTGCGGGGGAGGCTAAAATAGATTCTTGGCATCAAGTCTTGGATCTTGGATCCTCTTTGCTTAATAGATTGCTCTGTCTCCCTAGTGATACTGCTGCAGCTGCAAGCCACAGAGGCATTTTGGCTGAAGTCCTTTGGTTTAAAGGAAAGAATACTGGATAGATCTGCTCAGCAGCAGCGTGACTGAATGCTCTCTTTCCACCCTGGCCTGGGACAGTCCCAATTCTGCTGACCTGAGGGACACATCTCTTCATGTCACAGGCTATGGAGATGAGAGAAACAGTGTGTGCAAAAGGTTTTGGTTTATATAGAAAGATTTGAGGTCTCTGCCCAAGAGGCCTTTTTTTGTGCCTTTTTTTCCTTTTGAAAATTACTAAGTTTATTTTTGTCTGTATGAGTTGGCCAGGTTTTTTTAATATATGGTGAAGGTGGCCAGAGTCCTGCATAGACACTTTTTTATATTTCATATAAACCTAAAAAAATACATTAAATAAAGGTCCTTTCACCTCCAGCTTGATGGTTCAAATCCAATCGTGCTTGGGAACAGAAATGTTCAAGCAGTAAAAATAAAACGTCTCCTGATTTATGAATAGAAGTGTCAAGCTTTGACTTGCTGTGATTACTGGCATCACATTATTTGTGAACATTCAGACAACTGCCAGAAATCCACAAAACACATTTGTGAATCCCAGAAGTTGCATAAACTTCAGCCTGAGTGGTTATGTGCTTTCTGGTGGATAAGTGGGCTGGCTGGAGTTGTATAACGAGGCCAGCTAACTAATGCTCAGGTCTCATAGCAATAATAATGAGTGCAAAGCTCTTGTTCCTGTTACACAGCAGAAGGTGGCAATTCTGCTCCAGTTTACACCAGACAATTGCCATTTGCTCTGGGGAGCTGTTTTACTGGTTTGAGGAAGCCAAAGAAGAAGAGATACAACCTGACTTTCAAACCTTGCATTGTTTGCTGGGCCAGTTGTTGGGGAAAGAAAAAACAGTTATTTGCTTCGATGCTGAATTGTTCTATTGGAGAAACCACAGCAGTGGTAACGCCAGGTAATGCTTGTAGAGAACAGGAGGTGGTGGGAAAGGGGGCTGTGTTCAGGGCTCTGTGCAAGGCAGAGCACATCAGCCACTCTCTATATTGGTACCAGTGTTCAAGTGCCTTAAAAATCATGGGAATTTTGCAAATCCATATGGATTTCACACCAGGAGAAGAGATGCCACAATTAAAGCCTGGATTCAAGCATAGCTGTGCTAAGATGACTCTGTCCCCAGCAGACCCTGCCAATTACCTATTTGTTGGGCATCCAAAGCAAGCAGTGAAACCCAGGCTGTGGGAATCTTGCTCAAAGCCATGACAAGACGTGGCCTACAGTATTGCAGAACTACTCTGGGACTAATTGTACATGATATTTTGAACGTTTTTAAAGTGCTCTTTTCCTTTATGTGAGTCTTTTTATTCTCTCACTGCTTTCCCTCCATCTGCAGAAAGTAAAATTTAGAAAAGGTTATTATAGCTGCTTTGTCACAATGTATGGTACCTGCCTGGGGAAGTGATAGGACAGGGACAACATGGCACAGTTTGCTTCTGCTACCGCTCTGCATATGTGAGACTTTAAAACATTATTTGCAGTTTCTGTCGGTATTATAAATAATAGATCAGGTCCACAGTTTATTTGCTGAAAGTTCCAGCAGATGCGGTGTAATTAACAGACTGTAATCATTAGGTTTTGGAGAGAGGGTGACATATCAATTTTTAACTGTTTTTCCACTTAGAAACACATCCAAGTAGTGCTGCCTCCAGAGGGATATGCACATGGATGAATGCACTTTGTGCATGCCATTTTATATACATTCTCACTTTGCTTTCCAAGTATTAACATGTGTAAATCCCTTTGGCATGTGCAGATACGTGCAAGTGGGCTGTGCACCCATAGCATTTATTTGCATATGGAAGAAAGCATATGTGGAATTGTGTGCACTGAGTTACACTTGCACTGAAGCCCTTTGAGTGTCTGACCTCACAAAGTATCTCTTCAAACCTGCAACTCAGCAATTCGGTTCGTTTTGCCTCGAAAATAAAGGCAGGGTGACTTTGTGCAGGAATCATGGTATTATTTTAGGAAATAAACTTTTTGAGGAGTATTGCTCAGTTGCCTTCCCTTTAATAGAGTCACATGGAAACCACAGAGGTGATGAAACCTGTCCTGGTGGACAAATACAGGTATAGCTCAGTGGTGCAGGTGTTGAGCTGGTACCCAAGTGAGTTCAGGTAATTACTGTGGGGGAGATTGTTCCTTATACCCACACAAATAATCCTGGGGCTGCAGCACAACACCACAAGCTCTTTGCTGCTGTAGGTCTCATCTGCTCAACAGACTTCTCCAACAAGTTCATTTGGCTCTCAGGGTCTTAAAACAGGAGTGAGACTGTGGTGCTGTGGTGCCCATTGCCCACAGCAATGCAGGACACGGGGTGAATCTCACAGAGGTGATCCAGGACCATAATTATAATTAGCTTCTGGAAATATTAATGCATGCATTTGAGATTTGAGGGGGGTTGAAACAGAGAAAAAAGTGTTGAGAACTGCTCTCCCTCCTTAGGAGGGCTTCTAATGATTTTGTCCAGTAGCTCCTAACTTCTGCCAATAGCTCTATTCTTTGTGCATGGATGTAAAGATGATGACAATATCTGAGATCATCTCTTTGAAGTGCCAGTTAAAACCTGAGAAATTTTACTGAGGAAGCTGGTGAGAACCTTTTTGCCAACTGTTGAGTTTGCTACCTCTAAACACCTACCACTGATTACTTATTTATTTTTTTAATGATAACTAAAGGAGAGTACCCCTGACTTCCCCCATGTAGGCAGTCTTACCACGTGAATTTTTTTCTCTTCTTCTGGAGAAATTGAATGTTTCATTCTGTGTCTTGTAGAAACTCTAATTCAGGTTTCCCACTGTTATATCACTTTATTTAAGGACAGTGCAGGAGGCAGGAATCTGAGCTGACTGCCTGATGCTTAAGAAGGTGAATAATGACTTGCAGAAGACCTTGTGTGTATCTTTTGATCTCTGGGCTTCAGACACCCCTTCACCCATAATTAACTCGTGTGTTGACTGATCACCTGAGTGATCAAGGGAGACTCAGCATGTCAGTGGAAAGCAGGGAACTATTACTCTATGGCAAAACAGCAATCAAGCCAGCTCGTCTATGATACAAATCAGATACCTGCAAGAACAAGTCCCGTAATGGCAAGCTGTACTGGAGATGGATGATATCCTAAATCATTATCTTCGATAGCATCAATTATGTTTACAGGGTAAGCCCATGCTATCTTCATGGCAAGCCCTGCATCCAGATAGCAGCAGCAGCAACAACAAAAATTAAAATTACAGCATGAATTTCGGGAGGGGCAGTGCACTGTGCACGACTGGCTAATAAATCAAGACCATCCGTGGATTAGATGGAGGGGAATGGGAATGGTTATCATTCTGTTGTATAAAATGCACAGCTTAGGCTCTATAGATCATTTAAAATATATATGAATTTGAAATCAGCCAAAAGATATGTCAGGCATTTTTCTTCTTAGAATTATGGCATGTTTTTAAAGCCTAAGTGCTTTTCAGTACAAATTTTAGCATGTTTTGCATTCAAATGAAACATCTACTCTACGTGTGAAGCCCTTGCACACACTGCCCGTAAAAGTGGAGGGAATCAGTGGATTTATAGGTTCTCTTGCACATTCTGTCAAAGTCAGTTCTGCCTAATGGAACTTATGGAACAGGAAAGGTTTTCATTGCACAACTTTCCATGAGAGAGATAATGTTTGTTGCCTGACACATTGCAATGCCTAAACAAAGACTCGAAATAAGTTTGTGCTAAAAGAAGAAATCTCAGCTGGGAAGGGATTAAGTTAATAACATTTTCTGTAATGTCTTTATCAGCATTTCTGTGGCCAGTTTGTGGCAATAAACAGGGAAAAAAAAAGCTCATGTTCGAGATGGAAGTAAATTTCAGGCTGATATGAGTGATGTACCTCATAACCAGTTATAATTAGAAGGGAGGCTTCTTACAGCGCCACTCCTCTATAAATCACAGCAGATATTACCCCAACTTGTACAACAACTATGAAATATGCTGTGAAATTTGAAACTCATGAAAAATAGGTTCTTTTGTTGCAATTTCATTCTCAGGAAAGCTTTCATTTGATGCAAGCTTATGCCTTTTTTTGACTGGTTTCTTAAAGCTAAGGTAACCAGCCTCAATTCCCTAGAAAACTGTTAAAATTTTAAATTTAGTAAAGTCTTTTTTGTTTTTATATAATCACAGTTTGTGCAAGATGAAAATATTGCATGTTTTCCTGCACAGGGTCCTTACTTGGAAGTCTATCAAAAAAACTCCAGCAAAAGTTTTCTATAGCAGAAGCTGCTTATCAAGCACAATTTTACACTAGGAAATCAGAAATACATGTTGATAGCTAATGGATGTGTATTTTCCTTTTCTCTTCTGATAGACTCAGCTTTGATCTGGCCAGGTGCCCACCTGCATTGTTCCAGATGTGACCATGGAAAAGTCCACAGGGAAAGCAGCCTAGGGAGGAAGGTCTTGCTAGTTTGCTGCCTAAAAACAGAATAAAAATCAAGTTTCCTTGATTTTTTCTCTTGCACTAAGGTCTAAGTCTTTTTCCTATGATATTTTATTTTTAAGAGAAAAATGGATGAGTTTATTTTAGAAATATGTTCTCTGAAAACCTATGAACCATTCAGGACTGTTGGCATGGTAGGGCTGTAGCTGCTTCTATTGATCCTAATTCAGAGCTGTAATTGCAAATAAAAACATCATTATATCCCCCAGCTACCTTAATTGAAGGATTGATTCACAGGGGCAAAGCATGACAAGAACCTCTATATGGGCCAAGTGCTTATGGCCATTTTAGCACCCTCATTTTGGCATGGCCTGGGTTTGTTCTTGTGTGGAAGAATTTCACAGATACTGGGGAGAAACCTTCACTCTTCTGCTGTCTGACCTCATTTTTGGGGCCCTCCACAGGGTCTGGGCAGCAGGAGGGTCCCTGGCTTGGCCTCCCAGGTGCCAGAGCTGCCAGGAGAAGCCACCTGTACGTGCAGGTGTCCCTGGTACTGCTCTAGCTGTGTGAAAAATGCTTTACACTGTGACTGGCTGTGACAAGAGTGAGATGTCATTGCTCAAGGGAATGTGTTCTGCCAGGCTGGGTTCAAACATGTGGGACATGCTGCTTCCAAAATAAATCAGTGTTTTTAAAGAATTAAACACAACTCTTGCTTGTTGGGTGAAATTATCAATTGTTTTGTCTTCTGGAGGTAAACAAAGAGCTGAGGGAGTCTCAGTCTCTCAGTCTTATGACCTTATGGTCACTGTCCAAAATACCAGCAGTGACGTTCCACACTGGAGAGCTACGAGGAAGAAAAGCAGATACTCAGCAGGGTTAGCCCAGTGTCTTTCCAAGCAATCCCTTATTTTTACAAAACATTTCCATATGGGAAACTCCACCACTGAGCAGATGCACTGAAAACAATGTGGTCAGTGCTTAGTGTGGATGCTGATATGGGCTGTTGAATGCCCAGAACAGTTGAGAGGCTTCAGCAGAGCTGCCCTGCATGTCTAAATGTAAAACTGATGCCTGGGGCTGAAAATTGATCTGTAACATTAAACTCCAACCACAGAATGGGCATCACCATTTGAAAGGGAAGCAGATAACTGGTATTAGCTCATCTGGTAAAGATGAGTAGCTGGACAGGGTCTGAAGAATTCTTGCAGATGTGAAACCCTTACCCTGAACTTTGTGGAAAATTGGTTCAAAACACAAATTTGCGGCAGATACTTATTTATGTAATGTGCCTGAGATGTAGCCGTGAATCTAAATCCTTTTTGCAGGGCAGAGTTGAGATCTGGCTCTGTACTGACCCTGCAGGACAGCCTGTCTGCAGTTCACTAATCCTAGAAAGCAGACAGACATGCTCTTAAGAAAAAGCCTTCCTTTTTTCCTTCCCCTTCCCTTTTTTTTTTCTCTTTCTCCCTCCCTCTTTCTTTCTCTTTCTCTTCTTTTATTTTTTAAGGGAAAATTTGTTGCAATAATACAAACCCATCATGCCCTCTCTGGTTACAGCTGAGTGACACTACATCAGCAGCAGGATATGTACAAATTAAACTGTAACAACGCACCAAGGAGAGGCACAGCAATATCATAAAAATTATCCACAGTACAATATGACTAATGTTGTGTGAAATGCATTCATTGGCCAAATGATGTCTAGGTGTATCTTAAGGAGTTATGCTGATGGAGATAATGGTTATAGAACAGAGATAAAGGAAGGAAAGGCGAGTGAAAGACAAAAGGTTGCAGCAAGGGCAGCCTGGCTGGGGAGGATGCTCAAGCAGGTGAGCTTGAACAGGAAAGCTGAGCTCCTCTGGAATGTAGCAGGATGTGAGAAGAACTCAGTGGCACCTTTCCTCCTCACATGTCTGATGTGGAGGTGTGCTGCTTTTTCAGGCACACACACACATTCCTGTGCTCCTTCTCACCTCCTTTTTTGTGGGCTTTTTGCAAACATTTGTCTAGAAACACACGCTGCATGTCTGTTAAATATTCTCTAGCTCTGTTGCTCATAGAAATGCCTTTGTTTTCCTTTTCTAGATACAAAACCCCAAAAATTCAAAGAGAAAGGACTGATTTTATTAGCATGTCCAAACCCAAGCAATTAACTAAAACAGCCAGAGGATGGCTAGAATAAACACATCATTAGGATACACTCAGAAGTTGTTATCTCATTTCTTAATCCGAGGGTCTTTGTGAAATGAGTAAATGTTTTGCCTGAATAAGAAACTTGGCTATGGGTAAGTCAGTGTGATTTTCCTTTTAGTTAAACATAGATTTAGAAAAAAATCTGTCCAGTGACCCGTTGCACCATCACGCTTATCCAGAGATGTTTATCTAGACTTGAACATTCTGTTTTCAGAGGAATTTAGGGATTACCAAAGTAAATCTTATTTTATATCTAAATTGTATTTCCCAAAACATCTCAGGTGAGCCCCCTACCTCACTGAGTGTCTCTTAAAAACCTAAGTGCTTTTTAAAATCAGCAAACTGGTCAGCAAAGTGAACTTGCCTGAGATAAAATCAATCTGTGTGCAGTTGGTTGCTGGAGTTCAGGGCCTCGTCTCTGATGCAGTCATGGCCTCTCAATTTACTAGAAAAATAGAGTATTTTCATGGTATTCATGGTTATTTGTCACCTGGTTGGTTACAAAGAGACAGCCTAGGCCAAAATCGTGCAACAGTTGTTTCTGATGTGTGGGAGCCATGTTAGCCAGGGTTTGGTTTTTTTTCTCATTTATTGATATGTACAAGGATGGAAGGTAAACCCAGCCAAAAATGCTGGGATCCAACTATTTTCAAAATCCTAAGATATCCAGAACAGGGAGTTAATTTTGTCTCTTAGTGAAGATAGGGGGTCCCCATGGAACATTTCAATGGGAGGCAAAGCTCTCCACAGACACGGGGTGTGCTGGACTGAGCATTTCTGTTCTGCTTCAAAGGCAGAGGAGGAGGGAGTGATGCGATAAAATCATTGTTTTCAGCCCTAAACCTGACTTGGATCTGGGGGTTCTTTGTGAACCTTACAAAGCTTTTTCTGCAGCCAACCACCTCCACTCTCTGCTGAGCACGTGCCAGGAATTCCCTAGCAAAGGAAGCTGCCAAAAGCCAGGGAGTTGTGATAACTCTGTGCTATCACATCCATAAAGCCTCAGCCAAGGCTGCTCTTCCCCCAGGCAGGCAGGGGCATGGCGTGGCCAAAGAGGAATTCTTCAGCCTATACCCCAGGCTCTGTTATTTTATTCTCTCTCTGTGCTGCAGCTTTGTGTTTTTACAGGGCTGTGATGGCTCTGTGCAGAAAAATTGCTGCATTGCCTCTTCATTTGGGGAACAAACTTCAGCCTGTACTCTGGGGGCAGGAAAGCACTCTTCTCCTTGGCTCTGACAGGAGGGTGTGCAGCAACACAGCAAGCTCAACCTTGAGAAGGGGGAGAGGCACTCTGGGACCCAGGCTGGTTTATATCTCAGCTGATTCTCCTCTTTCTCTCTTCTGTATCCCCTTAATAGCTTGACAGGAGAAATATAGGGAAGATACAGCCATCTGATTAACAGTGCCGGGGGCTGGGGATGGATGACAAGGGAAGGGAGCGCAGCGTGGCCACCAGCCAAGTTCCAGCAAGAAACAGAATATCTGGCTTCCTCTAATCTCTGGAGGAAAATTAAGTTACAAAAACCTTTAGTGGAAACTTTGCATACATTCAGTACCATTGCCATGCCTGACAGAAAAAAAAACAACAAAACACACTGATATATTATTTAGTTTATAGTTATAGAATTAAAGGCGCAAGCTTTCCCACCAGGAATAAAAAAATCCTCTTGAAAACTAAAGACAAAATCCCATAAAACCCATTAAAACTCCTTGACTGTTTTGTGCTGTCAGAGTTCTTGAGAAATTCTCCTTTTTGTGTTAATGGATGATTGTGTGAATTGTGTGAAGATGTCTAAACCTCTTCCCAATGAATTTTTGCACTTCCATGTAGATCCCTTCTTGTTTTCTGAGCCATTGCTCTGCCTCCTGGAGCAGTGAAGCAGAGGAGAAGGTGGAGGTGGAGAAAAGGCTCCAAATTTCCCTGGGCAGACACCACTGCCCTAGGAGAGGGTTTAGGCTGCTCATGCCACCACTGAGCCCAGGAGCCAAGGCCAGCGCCTTGCTGTTCACCAGAAATGTGTGTGATACACACAGAGGAATTCCTCCCCCTCCTCCGTGTCTGTCATCAATGTGTTGATTAAAAATAATGGAGTTTGATTTAAAAAAAATAGCTTAGGTGTTAAGTGAGCAACAAGTTGGGACCTGTGCATATGAGAGAGAGCCCTGATTAAAATGAAATAGTCTATTTATTGACTGTTACATCTAAAGTAGTTGGAGTAACTATGATGAAAGTATTATTTATATGTTACTTAGCTCTATGAGAGGGAAAAAAAAGAAGCTAGATTGGCTGGTTAGAACTTTTCCTCATTAGGTCTTACAGTGTGTTGATATACGTACAAAGTGTGATTTTTTCATTTGAGAAATGTGAACCAAGGGTCTGAACAGCCATTTCTGGCTCAGCACCATGCCTTCCCCTGGCTGCCTGTGCTCTCCTCTTGCTGCCTCTCCAGGCTGGTGGGAAGCTGGCTCTGCTTCCTGCAAGAGGAGAAAGCACAGATGCATTTTGTAGTATTTCCCTCTGCCTTGTCCCAACCTTCCTCGTGTGATTCCTTTACCAGCCTTGTCTGAAGGGAGCATTTTCCATGCAGAGGAACAGAAGAGCTGTGTTTACATGCCATTTCCCTTCTGAGAGCTTTATTTCTCTTCAGCCTCAGGGACCTCAACGCCAGCCAAAACTCAATATGGGGCTGAAATTGTACCCTGGCCATCCCCGGGACAGAGGGGTGTGTTTGTGTAAGTGTGCACATGTGTTGTGTGCACACAAAAACAGATGTGTGCCGTCCAGAATAAATGAGGCCATTCAGGGTGTCACAAAATGGACAATTTATGGCCAGTTTCAGCAATTAGTCAGACCAAAGGAGTGAGGTGGGTCAGTATTAAAACCCTCACTGTTTTGTTTACTTTAAAAAAGCAACAGGGAGTTCCAGCTGATGAACAAAGACCGAGAAAGGGTAATTAAAGAGAAACAATCTTTGATGTTTCTCTTATTTAAGTTTCTCCTCATTTTGTTGTGCTCCCCTTACATGGTCCTGAGAAACAGAGCTGCTGCTTTTTTTGGGGAGGGTGGTGTGGGGGTGGCTGCATGGGCAGTTCTGAAGTAGGAATTCACCATTTGCTTCCTGCCAGGCTCTTGCACCTTGCAGTGAATTCAGGTGCTTCCTGCAGAAGTGCTGGCACCTAGCAGAAATTCTAGGTATCAGCCCACAGGGCCATCCACTTGTGTGACTATTTTTATTGACCTAATGGGGGAAAAAAGTTCCCTTAAAAATATTGATAGCTTCTAAAATACTCCACCAGCCCAAGAGTAGCTTAAACTATGTAAATTAAACCTTAAGCATGACCTGCCCCCATAGTTCATCACCTCTGTTAGTATAAATATTCTGTTCCATTTGAAATAGGTTTTTTTTCTTCTACCCAAGTCTCAGTTCTTCTGTTTCCAACACTTTATTTTGTGCCACAGTCATAAGATTATGGGTTTCACGTAAGTTATTACAAACTCCTGAGAAACCCAAATCCTTGTGCTCTGTGGAAGTTTTTAAGTTCAGTAAGAAGGTGAACTTTGCAGGACTTTTGGTGTTTCCTGGTCCATGGGCAGCCTTTTCTGACTCGTGCATTATGAGTGTGCTTCAGCTGGCTGCTGCTCGTGGATGCTCTTTCTTTTGTGGGGATGACAGTGAAAGATGAAAAGTGCAGTGGAATGGTTGGGAGTTATTTAATCAAAGTCTTTCAATGAAAGAAAAGATATTTTAATATGTGGTTTGATTCACTGCAAACTGTTGGCAGTAGGTGGGGCCCTTACTGTAATAAAATCCCATCGAGTTGGGAAGTCTCTTGGAGGTGGTGCCCAGATGCAGATTATTGGAGCTGACTCCTGGAACATCATCCCTGACCTAACTCAGGCTCTTTGCTGTCTCCATGTAACTTCTCAGGAGAAAAACCCAAAAAGGTGGGAAAGGGGAAACAATGTTATACCTCTGTGCCCCAACTTTTCACTGTGCTCTGTCCTAGTGTTTTCTTTTTCTGTCTTTCCTTCCAAAAAGCTGCAAACCCATGGGATCCCTGACTCTGTTCTTGCTGACCACACTCAGGGCACTGCCTGAGATCAAGGATGAGCAGGAAGGGGAGCACACCCCTGGTACAGGATGGGGCAGAAGCAGAACCTCACCTTCTGCCACGAGGCTGTGAGTTCAGCATTTCACTCAAGCATTTCCTGGCAGTGCTGGGGCTGGCCTGGAATCCAGACCTGGTCTGCTCAAGGTGGAGCCATTATCCTAAAGTGCTTTTATTGATCTGTTGACTTTCTGTCTCCCTCCTTCTCTTCCTCTCTTCACCCTGCCAGCCTCTTAAAGACTCATATCTTGTCTCATACAACCAAGGTATTTGAAGGGGTGAACAATGATTTTGAAGTCACATTAGACAAACTATATCTGACCAGTAAAACCAGATATCCCCTAAATGATATCTGAAGAAGGATCTGTCTACAGTTACAGATCAGTCCCTCTTTCTCTTGCCCTCTTATTTTTTTCTCCCTCTATGGATGTCCTGGTGTTCTTCAAACAATCAATTTCGAGGCCTCATACATCTCCTCTGTAGCAGCCTATCCCCCAAAGTGGCAATTCCATATTGTCATGCTTTATTTTTGGTTGGTTAAAGAGACCTGTAGTAGTAAATCTATTTCTGTACTGTGATATCCAGCAGTATTAAAGGCTGAGATTTAAAGATAGGCCTGAAAGACTTAGTAGTTGATGCCTGTAGAAAGCCAAGAAGAGCTGTGTGCCTTACTGGAAATTTCAGGCACAGCGTGTTAGAATGCAATATATTACAGCGACCCGAGCTGCAAATCCTCCTGAGATGGAGATAAGGGAGAAAGAATAATACTGGAGAAAATGTTAACAACACTGTGTGTTACCAAATACTAAGAAAGAGCTTGAAGTTGGTTGATCTATTTCTCATTTCTTATTTCAGGGTTCATAATTTCTCAGGTTTGTGGAAAATTGCAATTCCTTCCTAATAACATTGTTCTTTAATTGGTTAATACATGGTCCTTTAGTCAATGGTCTGAAACACACACAGGTAAACACAGAACAGTTAAAAAAGGCTAAATTTGATTGTAGAAGTGCATTAACTTTTTAAAAATGTGAAGTGCAATGTCTTTCATACAGCTGAGGGCATCACTATTCATGAATGCAGTATTTGAAAAATAAAGAAGTTATAGATTGTTTATAGTCAGGTAAGCATAAATATGCATACATGTATATAGAGCACTCCAATTTTTTAAAGCTGAAACAATATAAATAAAAGCATATTTGAGTAAAAACCAGACATTCACATTGAACCCTTTCATTGGGCTGGATATTACTGCAGTGGAAATAGTGTGAGTGTTTTCACTGGGAAATATGAACGACATTAAGAACAAAATCTTCTGTAGTCACATCCCTTTTCCATTTTATTCATATCAGCATTAATTTTCTTTTTATGGAAATTCACGGAAAAGAAGATAAATTAATTTGCTCTAGTCAGTAGTTGCCTGTGCATTATTGAAATCCTCCTTCCAAATGTAGTAAGTTCTTTCCTTACAAGAGCTTCCAAGCCCTTGTAAGCCAGGAGCAGGAACAGCCCTGTGTGCCCAGGTGAGCAGCTGTGCTGACCTTTGGTCAAAAATCAGTGTGGAGGGTTTGGAAGCAACCTGCTGGCTGAAATACCTTCATGTCGAGAATTTATCTAAGAAATCTGAATGCAGTGAAATGTGGAGGAAAAGAAATGAAAATCTGTTTCCATACTGCTGAGGAAAGGAGAAAGAAAGTTGGTGATCACCTTCTCAGATCATGGGATGGCCCCTTATGGACACAAGGGAGTGAACCTTGATTAATTTTAGGATTTGTGTGATGAGAAGCAGTTCACAGTGCACTGCAGATGACTTAGCTAATAGTAACACTGTGCTTTAACAGCAGACTTTCCTTTGAAAATCACAGACAGGGAAAAGGGAATGGGAGTCTTGAGGGGAGAGAATGCCTTGGCAAGCACCCCTAAGTCATTTACCTTTCTGGGGAAACTACAGCAGGACCACAGCTACAGCCTGATGTGCACTGAGCTGCATCTCTGGAGAGTGAACAGCAAATGCTTTGTGTCCTGCACTGAGCTGGAGGTAAGAGCCAGAGCTTTCCTTCCAGACAATAGCTTGCGTTGATGCTGCTGATGGCAGAAAACATAACCCAGTCTATTCTGAGCTAGGCACAAATCTGCATTTCCCTTTCTCTAAGTCAAAACTTAGAGTTTTGAAGCAATATGTTTTTGAGGAGATAAGTTTGCCCAGTTCTGTAGAGCTCGTGATCAAAAAAGCATTCGCTCAGCCTGTGAGATGCTCCTAGGTACTGTTATAGGCAGACTGTGAAGTTTGTTTCTGTATTTCAAAACCTAATTGCTCAGTGAAACTACCTGAGTAAACTGGTTTCAGAGCCAGAAAAGGCTCATGACCATGCTTGTCTGGTAAGAGATCATACAAAGATAAAGCTGATGTTCATTCTAAAAGGTAAATTTGTCTTTTTACAGAGCAAGGTGAATTTGTAGACTTTCCTCCTGTGAGATGCTATCAGAACAAACTGTGAATTTGGATGTCTAAAACAGACCAAGACAATTTTCTCAACACCAGTACACAAGTCAGCACTGTAAGTAATTTGCAAGCCAGAGAAAGTGAGGCAAAAATCACCTCTTGAGACATAAACGAGCCTGGGCAGAATTATGTGAAACTCTGTCTCTTCTGACAGCAACACTGAATGTGGACAAGTGCATTTTGTGATGTGTCCCTGCTGAGCCTGAGCCTGTTGGGGGGCAGGAGCTCAGACAGGCGAGCTGATCTGCTGGGGAAATCCCCTACCAGCAGCAGTACTGTCCTTGTGGTCCTCAGGCTTTGCATAAAAGAACTGTCCTACGCATTAGAATGCAGCATGTGGCCTGTTGTTGTTGTGTGTTGTTACACAGGACTGAAGGCAGTCCCAGGGAAGAGGATTATGAACTGGGAATTCCTGGCTGCTTCCAGTAGGGTCTGCCAGCCAGGGGAGCCAGGCAGCTGCACCCCGGGTCTGTGGGACAGCAGGGAGAGCAAGAGGAAGCAGGAAGGGAAATATTCTCTGGTAATTCACAGGGAGGAGAGAGGCAGGAGGAACCCCATGCACCTTTCAGCAGAACAGTTGTGAGTTGCTAGGTGCAAATCCCCAGAAGCCCAGTGTAATTAAGCATCCTGTAAGGTGAGGAGGGAGGCAAGCACTGCAATAAGCTCACCAGCAGCATCTGCACTGACTCTCTGCCCCCTCTGGATACCCTTTGGAAATCTTGACCATGTTTTCTATTTGTTTCAGAGCCAGAAACAAATGCTGGCACATGCAAAGGTGTGAAATGTTGGCCAGCTGATCCCAGCGTGCCCTACAAGGCGCTGGAGGGAGGAGTGCCCGAAGTGGATGATGAGCTCACTTCAGAGGCTGTTAAATTAAAGCTTATTGCCCTCATTAAGAGATGTGTGTAATGTGGTTTCAGGCTTCTGATATGGCAAAACCAACGTTTTCCAAATGTTTTGTTGTCCTGTCTGTTATGCTCAGAGGGGAATTCAGTTTCTGTTTTGCACTGGGTCAGATTTGGCACAGAGATAAGATTTCTTCACGGAGTTTAGGATTTGGGGTTGCCTCTGTGAAGGCAGAGGCTGTCTGGGGCAATGTGCTTTGTCAGAACCAGGAGGGAGCAGAGGGGAGAAGGAGCAGGGTGCAGAGAGGTCGATGCCTTTGCTGAGAGCAGGGCTATGCTGAGAGCACTGGGGATAAAAGGCCAAACCATGCAGGTGTCCCTGGCTGTGCTCCCTGGGGCTCTGCACGGCAGGAATCAGGCTGTACTGCTCCCAGCAGGGTGTAAATGAAGGAGGATGGCTCAGGTTTATTTCCCATGCAATTTAATAAGCCTTGCAGGATGAGGAGCACTGAGGTGGGGTGGAGCAGGACCAGGGAGCAGTTTAGATTCACCAGGTACCATTAGCTTGAGCTCAGCACTGACCCTGCAGGACTGGGCTGGTTTGCACAAGAAGATTTGAGTGTCTTTGCCATGTGCTCCCCATCATTTCCACTATCTGTGCGTTTCCTTTATCTGGGGTGCCACAGCTCCTCCCTATGATGGAGCATTGGCTCTCCAAGCAGCTTTAATCTCTGGCTGTCTTAGGAGGGTCAGGTTGGGAGAGACTCGAGGTGCTCAGCCCAGAAGTGAAGCCCTCCCTGCTTCAGACAGGCCTGCAATTGAAACCAGCTGATCCCAAGTCCTTTGCAAACATTTCCATTTCAAACCACTGAAGTTTTATGTCTTTCTAATGAATTTTTTTTCTCGAGCCTCATAAATCTCATAAAGATCTTGTACAGCTAGTAAATTCGGCCATTCAGATACACGTTTTCCAGTAAAGAGGATAATGGTTGCTGTTCCTGATGCCACCTCCCCTCCCTGTAGGAATTCACCTCTTGCCTGTGGGCTGCTTGCACGCAGCTTGGGCCATGCTGAGAATGGCAACACATGCAGGTTCTGTTTGCAGGAAGGACCAGGGCATTGCTGGGCCTCTGCCCCTACCTGTGACCTGAGAAAAGTCATTTGCTCTCCTCCCATCTCAGATCAGAAGAAATAGGTTGATGAGCCCCTGCTCGGGGTTTGGGAACCTTGTTCTGTTCAGGCTGGACAGAAAATGTTCCAGCCACTCTTTTAGGCTTGGATTTCCAAGTGGGCTTGAAAGGACACAAATCCAAGGACAACACAAACCCAACACTCCTCAGACTTTGTTTGAAAACATCAGGCAGAAGTGCTGAAGTTATTTAGAAAAACATACTAGAGAAATAGAAAATTGCAAGCATATTTCCCCCTTCATTTGTTGTCTCCCAAATTCAAACAAGCTTATTTCCTTTCCTGCAATGCTGTTTTTGATAATCTTGTGCCAAAGGCACTGAATCTGCTCTTATTGCTGTCAATAGCAAGATGCCTGTTGCTTTTAATGGTTCAGCTATTAAAACACCACATCCCAGTTGTCTGGCTGTGAGCAATCCCAAGCTATCGCAGTGACAATATGGAACCTTTTTCCTCTCTGAATGTTTCTCTGCAAAGTTTGACCATTTTGACTGGGGTAAAACATGTGTCTATCTGGGATTCTTTCCAAGGATGAGATTTTGACAGCTGTGCTCATGTTGGCAAAAATCCTGACATCTTGTGCTCCGTTGAAATAGCAGATTTTTAGTGGAGAGGGGTGGGAATCCGATTTCATAGATGAACACTTATGAATTGAGGGCTGTGAGCCTGGGCTCTTTTCTCTTGGGGGAAGAGGTTGAGCCCATCCCTTGGGAACAGGGTGGAGCCTGCCTTTCTTCCCATGCCCACCTGTGGGCACAGATGGCCGTGGGCAGTGGGGTGGAGGGAGCTGTGTGTGCTGCTGCCAGCTTTGTGCAGCCCTTTGGGACTTGCCTTGGGCTGCACCCAGGGCAGCAGAGGGGGTCAGCCCGTGCTGAACGATTCCCATTTACACAGGGGGTCAGCCTGCCTGCAGCCCGTGCTGAACAATTCCCAGTTACACAGGGGGTCAGCCTGCCTGCAGCCCGTGCTGAACAATTCCCAGTTACACAGGGGGTCAGCCTGCCTGCAGCCCATGCTGAATGATTCCCAGTTACAGACTGGATGTTTTGGGCATGGAGGGTGGGTGGGGCTGGTGGGCTTTCAGTGAAAATCCACCTTTGCAACCCTGGTCAAAACTTGGCCTGATGTTTCTGCCAGAGAGCTGGTGACAAACAAAGCCTTGCTATACTCTGAAATATTCTGTTTGGGGGGTTTTATTATCTCTATTGTGATAAAGTTGATTTTTTTTTTGTTTTATTTTTCACTGGAATCTCCATCTTGAACTGGAGAAGTATTTCCCACAAACACTGTGATTATTCAAAGTTGATATGTTTTTGCGGTAACCTTCAATCTGATGAACTGTCATTTTTCTGATGAAGAATCACTTATTTGGAGACTAGAATTCCTATTATCTCGACAAATAGGGAATGGTGGCACAGAAAATTGTGTCACGAGGTCACCCAAGAACTCCACATCAGAGGCAAGGATAAATTGGAATGGTGTAAGGTCATCAAAATTTTTTCAGAAGGTATTTTGCAAATCCCATATTTATTTATTTCAAACTTTCCGGTGGCCAGACAGTTCCTTTACATTTTACCAAGAAAAATAAATTAAAGAAAAAAGTCACAAGGTTTTAAAACCATGTCAACAATTATTTTCCATGTCTGGTATTTCACTGGAAATCAAGGAAAAACACTTTTTAAACACAAACAAGATAGTAGTCAAACAACAAAACTCCAAATAAAACATGCCTCCTGTTGAAAACAATTCAAACAGTTTTGCTCAGGAGAGGTTTCAACTTAGGGTTACACACACAAAATCAGACATTCCTGCTTACATCATGGCAAATGTGAGATCTTTTATGTAACAGTAAAAGGAAAAGCAGCCAGTCTGTCTCACATTCATCCTTGCTGAGCATTAAGTGATGTATAAGGATATTTATCATCCATCAGAAGGCACTCGGGCAGCCTTTTCACGTGTTTAATTCCTCAAGCCTTTTCTAAGATTTGGGGGGCTGCTGAAGGACAGATGAGTCAATTTGAAATGGTAAAATTTGGGGCAGCCCCAGAACAAGAAAATGTGGGTGTTTGGGGTGGCTGCACATGGCTGTGACAGCAGGCAGGAGGGCTGAAGATGAGCTCTAGACATGGATTATTTATCTTTGCACAGCCTGGCCTTGTCAGCTGAGTGGCCAAAAAAGTGATCAGGAGCTACAAAATTAAATGGGAAAAGCTGCACCTCGTGTACTTTGTTTATAGGAGATGGGGCTGAGGAGGACAGCAAAGGCCACTGTTGCTGTGTGGGAGCTTGGTCAGCAGGGACTGCCCGATGGCCTCAGGGGCCCTTTCAAAGCCCTGCCTTAATGACAAACTCTTCCCCTCCTCTCCCACTTGTTTTTTGAAAACTAGGGCAAATATTAGCACAACTGTGACTGTTGGGCTGCGGTGTTGGAGTGCTCCTAACCCATGTTAGCTTGATTAAAACTAACATCACAGTTTCTACGCTGAGAAATTCCAGTGGCATGTCTACCATAAATTAAACTGAAATTCCAACTTTGAGTTGCCTTCTAGTTCTGCAGCAGATCTGTTTACTCAGGAGTAGCATAAGGCAGATGTCTTCATCTTTGCTGATTCTTAACAGGTCACAGGCATTGACTTTAAATAGCTAAAAGCCTTTAAAATAATTTTAAAACAGGTTTCCCCCTTCCCTACAAACCTTAACCTTTAGTTGCCCCTTAACTAGATATGCCCAGGATAACATGATCCTAAAACAGACCATATAAACCATGGAGCAGCTTTAAATATATAATGTGATCATTACCTGAAACCAGTGAAGAGGTTGGAATAATTATTGCTCATGTTTACACTTCTGCATTTCAGTGGGCTGTGTTCAATCCTTTAATGATGATGATTAAAAACATACTGGAAACACATAGTAATTAAAGAGAGCACTTAACCGTGATTCTGGAAGCACAGAGGCAGCTTTGAAGTGGAGCTGGACACAGGCTCTGTTGCCAAAACGTTGCAGGAGTTGGAGCACCAGGTAGTTGGTAATTGCAGGTACCACACCAGGGCTGTTTTGGCACCTGCAGCATCCTCCCCCAGCAGCGACCTCAGGATCACTCCTGGTACGTCAGTGCAGCCTCAGAAAGAGCTGATTGATGGTGGCTCAGGGATCACACAAACACTCTGCTTTTTCATTTATGCAAAGCCAAAGTTGAATTTGGGCTCGTTTCTCCACGGGGGACTTTTCGAGGGTGAGGCAATGTTTAGGAAGAGGGCAGAGGAGGAAGTTTGGGGTGACAGCAGAGAGCGGGCGCTGGTTCAGGTGCTTTGCCCTGCCAAGGCTTCAGTGTGGGTACTGACATGAAAGGGAGTTCTCAAGCCACAAGCTCCAAACCTTGTGTTTTAAGAGTGTTTCTGTGGGTGAGGGAGAGGGGCATGTATTGCAGAATGGATTCCTTGTTTGTTTTCCCCTTTTAAAACAACAAAAATACTCTTATTATAATAACTGCAGAAGGATGAGTGATGAGGCTTGTGCTGTAAAATCGTGTTTGCTGGAAAAGTTGTCCTGTTTTCCATTGCTTAATTTCATCTGAAAAGGGAGGGTGTGGAGGCTGGGGAGAACACAGCTACTTTCTTGGAAGTACTTTTCCAAGCACTAGAGATGGGCTGTCCCAGGAGGGAGCAGTTTAGCTCTATGTAAGAAGAACACGGTTCAGAACAGGTTCAAAAGTCTCTTTAGGGTTTAAAGGATTCACCTTGAGTCATTGTCCCTTAATTTCCCACTCCATATCTTTTGGTAATTTTCTGTGCAAACCCAAACTCAGTCTCTGCCCCCGTGCTGATGCCACTGAGACCACCTGCTTACACCATGTGAGTCCCACTTCTCTGGAGTTCCTGTCCCCCCGCAATGTCCCTTGAAGAAGACCAGCTATCAGCTAACCCTCAACATGCCTCAAACAAGACTTTTCCCCCTAGATCTCTCCAGCAACATGGCTCATATCATGATCCTACTTGTCATTTAACCCTGGATGGTATCTTTGACTCCTGTCTCTAGGTTCATACCTGGGCAGTGTCAAACTCTGGCCAGTGTCAAACTCTGGCCATTTTTTTCTATGTAGCCTCTCTAAAATATTGCTATTTCTGTCCCCTCTCCTGGCTCACAGGCTTGTCCAGGCTGTCATTACTGTGCTCCTCAATCACTGGCACAACACTGCTAATTCTGGCCCTGGCAAATCCAATCTCACCCTGTTCACACACGTTCTTTATGTTCCAAAAAAATCCCTTGCCTCTCCTGCCTGTCACCCCTCTCACTGCATCTCTATTGCAAGTGTCTGCTCTTGGTCATATCAAACATAATCTATTTGGTTTCCCCCCCTCCAAAAATGGATCTTTTTCCACCCAATACAGTGTTTTTGCTTTGTGGTTAAGATGCCAGTTTTGGCCTCTGATCAACCCACTGTGCCTCTCTGTGGTCCCCAGCTGTTAAAAAAAGTCTGAAATCACCCTCACATGTTTCCCTGTGCTGTTCAGGCAGCTGCATTAACCCAATTTCTCCTCAAAACCTCCTTCTCTTAGCTGGCTGTAAACCCTTCAGAGCAGTGGGGCTGTTGGTGTGATGAGCTCTGATGGTGTGTGAGCAGAGGTGATGGCCCTGGTTCATCAGTTTGTGCTGGCTTTGCATGGTGCCTGACACTGGAGGTTACTGCCCCGTGAAGGGAATCCACAGGAGCTGTGGGAATATGAAATAATAATAATTTAAAAAGCATTAATTTGGTATTAATGATAATCAATATTATTAATAATTACAATAATTAATATATAATTACATATAGTAATATATAATAGACTAGTATATATTAATTAGACTATATATATAAATTATAATAATAATTAATGAAGTATTAATAGCACTATGCTTGTTGTTGCCCCTGCAACAAACAAATGATAAGCATTGGTCCTGGAGGAAGTTAGTGGGTTTTACTTTTTTGAGAAAACACGTGGTGGAGAGAATTCCCACCCCTAGTCCACACCTCTTTCACAGGCCCTTTTCATTGTTCCATCAACCACTGAAATGAAGGGGAAGGCTTAAAAAGAGAGATTATAAGTGGCAGGATCAGCAGTATGCAATTCTACTTCTGGGTCTTCTGTCTATTCTGTTCAAAAATCATTGCTGGGGACTTTGAGAAGTTGAGTTGGAGTTTGTCTGTGAGAAGAGAAAGGGGAATGTCACTGATTGACACCTGATTCCATTCCTTTTTTCTTGGTGGGGTGTTCCTTGGAGAAGCCTGACATTGTACATGGAGTGCCCAGTGCCTTGGACAGGAACAAACGCACACTGGTGGGGCTTTGCAGCATCCCCTGCAACTGCACTCCAGCTCAGAATCTCCTGAAGCTGCCAGCCACGTGAAACCAGAGCAAAAAATGGTTTTGCCAGTGAAAAAAAATAAAAAAATCAGATGCCAAAATGTCAGGCTGCAAACCCAGACTGCCGAGCAGTTCTTCCTCCTGTGAGAAGGGAGAACTCTGGTGAAAACCAAAAATAAAAAAATCTTAATAATCCAGCCCTGAGAGGGGAACAAAGGTCGCTGCCTCTGCAGCAGCCAAGTGCGTAGCCCAAGGCCAGGCAACATCTTGAGCCTTCCCCGTGGCTTTGGGACCTTTCACAAAAGCTGGGCATTCTTCCAGCCCCGAGCCCTAGGAAGGACAGCTGACCCACGTTGCACCTGGGCCACCTCAGCCTTATTTCATTTTCACATAAAGCTTTGTCTACGTTTATTTTATTTAATGGGCTGCCTTTTCTTTTTTTTTTTTTTTTTTTTTTTTTTTTTTTTTTTTTTTTTTTTTTTTTCGGTTTATACTGTCACAGGAAATTCTCACTGTTCTATTACCTTTTTCCTGTTGGAACTAGCCTTAAAATAAAATGAATAAATAAATACATATACATACATATAAAAATATGCAGACAGGAAAGCCATTCAGATCTGCAGAGGCCTTGATAAGGCTGCTGATGAGGTTGCCAGCTTTCCCCATGTCTGAGCTGAACAATTCCCCACCACCTCCCCAGCCCCTGGGAACTTGAGGGGAGGTAGTTGTGAAGTTTCTAATTCTGACTACAGGTGTCTGGTTTGAAAGACACCACATGCCATGCTGTAACCTCATTTAGGAAAAAGGTAATTAAATAAAAATACAGATGTGTTACAGTCACAGTTCCTGAACATCTGAAATGCCCGTCGGTTTTAAACAAGTAGAGGATAAATCTCTCCAGAGGAGCACTACCCTCTCAACTGTTGTAATATGATTCACTATTAGTATTTCAAATAAGAAAAATTGGTTTTGAATGTCAACATCTGCTCTTAACCCTCTCTTTACAGCAGGAACATTGTGTTTGAAAACAAACAAGATTGGAATGCCTAAACTCCCCTCCTTCTTCTGCTCTGTGTATCCAAATATTCCTGCCAGTGTTCACTTTTTGCAAATTCTGCTCCATCATTTGGTGTTTTTAAGGTGCTGTAGATTATCAAAACCAGGGGAGTTATTAGACCTGCTCAGCTTTGGATAGCCACTGATCTTACTCTTTTGAATCATTGGCTTGAGAAGTGTAAATGCCACTATATTCTGGGTAAAGTGTTTGAAAAGATTACTTTGGAAAAGATTTCTTTGAAAAAGATTAGCCAGCTTTAAGATGGGCTGTTCCCTGCTCAGTAGTAATGATGATGGTAGTAATGATAACAATAAACTAACTACAGAATTCAGCTGCTCTCAGTCCAGTAAAATATTTAACCCTACCTTAACTTTCCAAGCGTGTGCCCATCCCTGCAGCAGGGCTGAGCACAGGCTCTTTGCTCTGTTGCTGCTTAACTCCAGCATGTGCTGCTCCTGTTGTTTATTTCAGTTGGGCTCTTTCTGGGTTTGACCGTGGAATAAACCTTTGGGGTTAGCAAAGACTGAAGAATTGCTGATATATTAATTATCCAGCATAATTCAGGGGGTTGCCACAACAGCTGAGCGGTGCTACTGCCCTGATTTTTCACTACACATTTTACAAAGCTGTTGGTCTCTCACTGCTTGAGCCCTTTTGTGCTGCCTGAGGGAAGGAGATCCAGAGCTTTGAGTGGAGACTTGGCCCTGGAGGAGGATCTGGGGGTACCAAGCCTGATGGCACTGCTCTGAATCTTCCTGTGAACCTTTCCAGAAATGCAGGGGGTTCTCCTAAAGCCTGAGCAGTTGCAGTTGTGCTATTTCTTTGAATTCTTGCTTTTATTATACCAAAAATATACCCCAGTGCATTGCTTCCCTAGAGAGGTACAAATCCACATGTTTCTATTCTTTGTGGTGTGGTGGAGGAAAGCTTCAAACACAACGTGGTTATTATGGCCTAGGCTCCAAAATCGAAAAACACATAAAAATATCTTCTGTATTTCCTAATGATTTTTCAGGATTTTCAAACCAATTTCAAGTCTTTCTGAGACCTGACAGGTTTTGAGCACTTAGTGTTTGGCAATTCCTTGAGCCCCTGAAGCCTAGCTTATGGGGAATCAGATTTCTATAGAACTTTACAGAAAATTTATCCTTCCTTGCTGTGCTGAGCATTATAGAGATACCACATGAGAACGGGTCAGGGTTTCAAAATCTTTGCCATTAAAATGAGAGCCAAAGAGCAGGAACCACAACTGCAACAGGTTCTATCAGCTCAGACCCCACTTTGCAGCACTCATGTAGGAGCAGAGCCCTGAACAGCACCCAGCTCCTTGCCTGCACAACTCAGAGATGCTGCCAGTCTGAGCTTCAGGCTGCTGGGGGATTTCTCCAGGCTTAGTCCTTCCACCCCTCTGTGTTTGCAGCCTTCTGAGAGCACAAGGAAGCAGGAGGGAGCAGAGATCCCCAGCAGGCCCCTGAGAGTGCTGCCTTTCCAACTGCACTCCTTGGGTTCTTCCGAAACGCCTACAAAATACAAAATGAGAATCCTGCCATTGTCTCAACTGGTCTTTGAATCAGGGGCTCTTAAACAGAGGATATGCCATTCTTCTTTTGTTCCATGCTCCCATAACGCTCTTAAAAGAAAAGGAAGGTTAAAAAAAAAAAAGAAAGTAAAAACCAACTTAAAATGTGCTGTCAGCTTTACCCCAACAGCCAGAGGTGGAAGGGATGGTTAGCCAAGATTAGAGTGCTGAGCTTTGTGATGTCTCACTGTGAGTTAGGGCTGCATGTCAGTAGCAGTAAGTAAAGCAAAATGCAGTAGCTAGACTGGTGTTCTGTTCAGCTGCCTGGGGCCCCAGCTGAAATTTAATAAGCAAGTGTAAGATTTTAGTGCTTTGGAATGGAAACTTTATGGTAACTTCTTTCTGCAGCCCCAGTTTAAGTGATGTATCACATGTACAGCTTGTGCACCTTGGGTGAATCCAGCTCTGCTCTCGAGCTGTTCCTCTCCCAAGCTGCAGCCAGGTAAATCTTCAGGCCACAGAGCAAGCTGCTACTGAACACAGTTATGGTTGGGATATCTTCCCTGCAGCTCCATTCACATGGATTGGGAGAACCCAATGGGTTGTGGCAGGTGGGACAATCTGTACTGATTTTTTTGAAGTCAGGGGTTAGCAAATCATGTTCAGGGTTGGTTTGTGGAGCACAGACACTTTGGGGCATTCTTCAGATTTGGAAACACAAAGGTGTTCTTCAGGATTCTCTGAAATGATTAATTTTTTTAGTTTATTTTTTGATACACAATTTTTTATTGCTCATATTCAGCTCACTAGGGAGGATGAAGAACTCCCTACGGGAAAATGAGAGAAGTTCCTTATTTTAAACATCCATCACTTCTGTTCCCTGCTCAGGAACGGGTGAGGAGTGCATGCTCTCCTCTGCTGCCAGCTCCTGTTTTGCTCTATGTGTTATTTTACAGTTTCTTCATTATGATGGCTCACAGAGACTTGTCAGCTGTTCCTCATCTCTCTCCAAGCATGAAAATCTAGTCTTGAGGAGTGAGTGTGTTTAGAATCAGATCATATCAGGAGCTGTTGGCAGGAATGCACTGGGATGGCAAAGGGAGCTTTACCCTTTTCCCAGCTCCCTGCTACTGTTTCCCATTAGTACCAGCTGGCACAGCCCATTTGTCAGGGATTTTCTGTGTGTTACTCAATACCTCCAATATCCATGGCTGTCTTTAGGAGATGAGGAGGCTGGACAACTCTCAAGAAGTGGTGAATTCAGGCTAACCAGATAAAAACAAGAGGATCCTCTTTACCTCTCACAACTGACTCTCCCAACTTTGTCCTTCCAGCACGTGTAGATGATGTGCAAAGGGCCAGAAAAACATGGGGACCTCTCTCTAGCAAAACATCAAAATTAGCCACGATCTTTGTGCTCCTCAGTACCCCTTGCATGGTTTTACTGCCACAGGCCCCCAGCTGAGGCTGTCTCACTGTGCATGTAAAGCCACTGAGGACAGAAATTGCATAAACTCTTTCAAAATCCATGTTTGTTTCAGCAGGGTCTTTCAAGTTCAGTCACTGAAAGGTCCCCCATGATAATAAACCCCTGTTCATTCCTTTTGCCTTCTCACGCGTGTGTTTATTTCTGTTTGCTCCTTTCTTTTCCGCAGATGGCAGATAAATCTTGTCAGTGCTTTTTTGGCTTTGCAGCCTTTTCTCAGTCATCTTTCCTTTTGTATCCCCAGCAATGTGCAGATCTGGTGGTTTGCTATTTCTGCTAAGCATATTTCTTTTCCATGCTGTCTCATTGTCTCAGTCTTGTGCTTTTTTGCTGGGTGAAAGAAGAAACAAATTTCCAGTAGGCAAAAAATAAAGCAGCCCCAGCTCATGAAAAAAAATGAACCCTTTTTAATCACTGCTATAAAATGTAATGGTTTGATGCGAGTTCCTTGTCAAGAAAGGAAGACTGACCAATAGGTCCCAGAGAAGCATCTTTTGATCTGTCTCCTGGATCAATTGGAATTTTATTGCACATGAGGAGAACAATACTGCACGAGCCCTTGAAGTGGAGCTAGCACAGATGACATTTTTATTCATTCTCAGCCAGATTGCCTGGTATTGTGTCCCTTCTGTGAAAAATGACACCCTGGCAACAGGCCACTGACTGCAAAGCATCTTGGCATGGGCGTCCTGTTTGTCTCAGCCTGAGCTGAGCATCACCAGAGATGCCAGACTGCTGGCCACGAGCTGAGGGTGTTAAAGCACCATCTTTATCAGCATCTCACTGCCATTTTTGGTGGGAAATACTCGAGGGAGGAGGGGTAGCTCCAGACTGTTTAAGATATTTGGTGGCATCAGCAGTGGTAGCTGGCTCTCCCCTGGGATGAGCAGCAGCTCTCCTGGCTGACAGTGACCAGTGTGTCTGTCACAGTCCTGCCAACCCCAAAAGATGAGCCCTCAGAGCTTCTGACTGTTCTCCCCATCCTCTTTTTCTTTCCTGGTGCCTCAAGTGAAATGTTTAAAACCCTTCAAGTGATTAGGAAGACAAGTCTGACTGACTTCCAGTTTTGTCTGAGTCATCATAATTTCTGCAACATAGCCCAAACCTCATGGATTTCTCTCAGACTTTTCAGAGGGCAGTCCCTCAGTTTGTCTGACAGGGAGGAGTCATGGAATGTCTGGGGACAGGTGACACTGAGCTCTGGGTTCAGTTGTAGCAGGACTCTTGGCTGCCAGAACTGTGTGGAGATGGGTGAGCCATCTCCATTATTATGGAATGGTCCATAGCATAAATCATTGTTCTGATGTCCCTGTTGAGTCTTTCTGCCTTCTGAGAAAGGAGTTTAATTGGAGAAAGTGGAGGAAGATTTTCTTCTTCCAAGCACAAGTTTAACCCACCTGGACACATTCCTGTGTAACCTGCTACAGATTAGCCAGCCCTGTCTATCCTGGAGCTGATTTCCAGAGGTTCCTTCCATCCCTAACTATTCCTTGATTCTGTGAACCAATAATTTTGTAAGGTGCCCTGATTTTTATTCCATTTAAATACCTTTTGTTGTATCCAAGCAGGAGTGGGGCAATGTGTGCAACAGCCACCACTGTGCACGAGGATTCGCTGCACTGGGAACTGGAGGTGAATTTGTCCTGCCTGCTGGAACTAGGCTCCCTCTGTGTCTGCTGCTGGGAATGGGCATTTCCCTAACTAAATAGTTGCATTTTTCTGAAGGAAGGACAGTGTCTTTGCCTTCAGCTCTGATGCAGTGTGACATGTACCGTAGGTCCTGTCATCATTCATGAAGTCAGTCCTGTTTCAGTGTTAATAAGTCCTTAATCAAGTCATTTGTTTCATACAGGATGTCACATTTAGCAGGGAATTGTCCAGTCCTTGAAAACTGGAATCACAGGAGCACTGTTTAATGCTAAGTGGTATCTGCATCATATCTGAAGCTGGAACATGCCAGGAAAACATCCTTCACATTCTGCACTAATATTTCCAAGCATTCAGGACCAATCACGGGTTGGCTGGGTATGTACATTATTTCTCTCTGTTTATGTGTGGCATATGATTATATCCTATATTTAGTAACTAATTCTCACATTGCTTATCTGTTCCTTATTTTTTTTGGCTGGTTCTTTTGCTTTTTAAAATAATACTGTGCAGCATTGGACCAGTCACTTGAAACCAAGATTGACACTCTCAGTCCAACAGAAAATAACTGAAATTTAAAACTGGTGCTCCTCATTCTAGTCTGTTTGTGATATGTAAGGAAAAAGAAGAGGCTTGAGCCAAGCAGCTGCTGGTGGGATGAGGTGGGAATCTGTCCAGAGAGACCAGGTTTATGATTATCATCTCCTGTTCTTGATGTTGTCTTCAAGAGGAACAGAGCTAAGGGCTAAAACTCTATCTCTAATATCTAGTTCCTGTAAGTCCTTTCCACTTGGAAAGAAGAAAAGGAAGTTGTAGTGAACTTATGGCAAATATTGTCCCAATGAATTTTCCTTCTTTTACTTAAATCAGGTTTAATAGCGTGCCTGTTTCTGTCTGCAAATAGGTACATCACCGTGGCAGTGGTGATAGGAAACACACCTGTACATGCCCCATCTGCTGCTTTAAAGCAGTGTCATTGTGTACAAAATACCTGCAAAGTGCAAGATTGAAAAGTCTTTTTTTTTTGCCTTAGGGAACCGTTTGCATTTATATTTTAACTCTGCTGTTGTGGCCTTCTCATGAGCCAGACCCCTTGTGGTGGATCTGTGAAGACACAGAAGGAGCCCTGGTCGTATCTGTGGGCAAAACATTTTGGTTTGGTGTTTTCCCCAGTTTCTCTCCTGAAATACTCAGTAAAGAATAGGTTAAAAAAAAGAGTCATAAAATACTTCTGCTGATTATATTTTGTGTTTCCACAGTCATTCCTGGTTCTAATCAGTTGATCAAAAATACTGAATGTATTAAGGGTCCATGTTTTCTTCAAAAAAATGTTGTGTTCTCCTAAAAGCTCTTTTTTTCCCTGTAAAAAGTTCTACTTGAATTTAGTCCAAGTCATAATGAGTGCTGGAGCAATTAAAGTATCAGCCACTATAAGGAGTCTTGGGAGCACAGGAGACAGATAGGATCAGGGTTTAAGCTACTTAAATACCTTTTATGAGAAATAAAGATTTCACAAACCCCAGTTTCAAACAAAATAGTTGACATATGCTAAGCTCAAAGTACTAAACTTCTTCTCCTGCCCTCTCCCACTAAACAAATAATGATCTATGAAATATTTAAACTTTATATCTGCAGGAAAAAAGAAAACATTTATTTCTATTTAATTTTTTTTGGCAGGTGCTCAGATATTTATGATAATGGGATCACAAAATGACGTGAAAAGGTTAGTGGGAAGGTGCTGTGGGAATTTTGAGTGTGACTTTGTAAAATGTCACATTTGTTAACTCTTACTCAAATTGTAGCCAGAGTGTTTGTTCATTTACATGTCCTAGTGTAGTTATTGTGCATTAGGAAACTTCAATCAATGAAGGGTTTGTGTGTAGGGCTGGATCATGCCTTCACATGCTGCAATCTGTTAAATTCCTTTGATTTAATTCTTGTAACTATTACCCTCAAAAAAAAAAAAAAAAAAGGAAGAAAAAGCCCTTTAAATATTTTTTCATTAACACATACTATTAAGTGGGTAAGTGCCCTAAGTATATTTTAATTTAATTTAGATTTAGCAGCAACATTTTTCCCATACTAATTAAATGCCAGTTTGTTATTAAGAAAATATTTATTGAAGTTGAACTTGGTGATAGATACATATCTATCACATCACTGTTAAACCTCATTAAATAGTGTTTTAATTGCAATTTGTTTTTAATTACCATTCATTAAGCATATTATTAAATCTAAATTGCATGCTTATGAAAGAGGAGTTTGCCAATACAAGTGGCTGAGGCCCTTAACTACTGCCTTGCTTTTAGGTTCCCATAATCTGAAGTGTGTAGGGTGAAAGTTTGATCTATTTATGTTATTTCTATTATTATCTCCCTTGATGCCCGTGTCTCCCATCTTTATTAACAGAATTAATTACATCTGAGGCTGTCAACAGATATAAAAGGAAAATAGAGTATAAAGAGTGGTGACAAAACAGGTTTTTGGGCAAGAAAGGAGGGAGGAAGCAACAGCAAAGCAGGAGCACAGGCAGGGAAAAGAGCAGCTAAACAGGGCACTGAAACCAATTGTCTAAATTGGAAGAAGGAGAGGATGGGGAGTGGGAGCCTGAAGAATGCAGAGGGATGCTGTTAATGATTTGAAGAGCTTTTTCTCTTTGGCTGGCCAGGGTCAGTCTGAGACAGCACAGTGGTTTCTCAGCAAAAAGTTTTGCTGGTCCCAGTCCGGGTCTGGCACAGCTGCCAGTGAGGGAAGGGCTCATCCTCAAGATGAGGACAGAGCATCCTGCTGGTGGCTGTACAGCATCAGTTCACAAGCAGAAATTACAAAGAAAACCCTTTCAATTCTTCCAAATTTTTACCCATAGGCAGCACCGCCCCCCTGCAGAAATGCTACTCAAAGGAGCAACCACATGGGATGTGTGAACTTGCTTTTCTTAGACGTTTGCCAGGTTTCTTAGTAGTAGTCCATGAATCTAAGGTAAGTTGAAAAAATCCTGAGATAAGAAGCTTCTTTTCTAAGGCTATCAGCTCTTTCAACAAAAAGACCCCACTGAGCTGGGTTTTTAAAGGCTGGATGTTTTTTTAAGTCTTAAAAGAAAAAAGTCTTTTGGAGCCTTTCATCTAGGAGTGACACTCGATTTTTGCCAACAGGGAGGAAAGGCTGGGAAGAAAGGTGTGAGGTTGTTGTTCTGCTGGAGACCAACAGAACCAGTTATCAGGCTGGAGAACCATTCCCAAAGGGGGAAGGAGAGGCAGCACCTGACAGAAGGCACGGGCAGTGCTGGCATCCTCTGTGTGCCAGTGTGTGACCCTGTCAGAGCACTCAGGAAGGAGTTAATGGGAGTGGGACAGTGCCATGAGGGTGAAATGACATTTGTACATGCAAACAGCAGAGACAACCCAATGGATTGCCAACTTCCCCATGGGCTGGATAAAGAAAGACAGTACAACTCTGCACATTGACACTCTCTGGCTCAGGTTCTGCTTGCACTGAGGATGGTTTTGTGCCAGGTTATCTCTACTGACTCCAATGGATTATCTCCAATTCACAGTGCAGTTTAAATCAGAGGCAGGACATCTTTTCTCCTCTTTCCAATTCATGAATCTCTTTCAAAACCTTCTGTACCAGATGTTACAACTGTAAGCAAATTATCCTGGCAAACCAAAGTATCTCCTCATGAGTCTGTGTCACAGTAGGCCCTGGTGCCTCTATCTGCCTCTGGGTCTTTTGCTCATAAACCATTATTTACACGGTTTTTTTGGCAGATGAGTATCTTCCATGAAAAAGCCATTTCCATTCCAATGTAACAGGGCTTTTATATGGCCTGTTCAGTCCCTGTTGCACAACCTTTTTGCACAATGATTCATTATCTGTCTTCTTGATGTGCTGAATCATGGGATGACACTTTGCCAGCTGCTTTGTATGCCAACAATAACTTACTCGTGTTTCAAAGATAGAGAAGGCTGCACAAATCACTGCAGCACAGGGAGCCTGGACATTTGGCTGAGGGAAGTTCTCAGCAGGCATTGAACTCCATGTGGATGGGGGAGTTACCTTTCAGCTCCTGCTCTCTTTGGATGGCTGTGGGGAGCTGCATGTGGCCCTCACTTGTCTCTACAAAGCTGGAGAAGGCCAGGGCTGCTGTTGCCTCTGAACTGATGGCAACCAGCCTCTCCTGCACTGTGGTCCCTTAACTGAGAGGACATAAATCAATTCACATGCCCGTGGAGCATCTGCACTCAAAGGCTTGACTTGGCAGAAACGTGGAATGGTGATGGTGACTTCAGAATTACCCACACAGATCCCTCAGGTGTTTCTGCAGAATTTCTTGACACCATCTCCAACACACTGATGTGAGGAGGAATCTAAACCAATCCCTGTGCTACTGCAGCAGCCTCAAGAGTGCCCATTCCCCTCGTGTCCCTCCAGGGCTCCTGGGCACAGCGGTGCTGGGGTACAGCACAGCTGCTCGCTTTCCACAGTTCAAGGCTTGGATAATGATTTTTAACTTCTATTTAAAAATTAATTTACTTTTATCACTGATGCACAGGATCCTTGCAGAGGCAAATTATGTTTTCTCTTGGTCATTTTAAAGTTTTTTTGTGATTTGTCTTTGCTAGGAGATCTGAACTGTAGCTATTTATCTGATCATGGAGAATTCAAGTCTATTGGGTGTATTCACAGCTGCTCTGAGAAAAGGGATAAGATTTTGGTCAGAAAGGAATATATTCTTCTTCTTGAAATCAGGGGTTTTGAAGCAAATGCTCTTGTGGTTTTTGGTTTTGTTTTGTTGGGTTTGTTTTGTTTTGTTTGTTTGTTTTTTGTTTTTTGTTTGGTTGGTTTTTTGGGGTGTTTTTTTGGTTTTTGGTTTTTTTGGGGTTTTTGGTTTTTTTTTTTTTTTTTTTGTTTTGTTTTGGGTTTTTTTTGTTTTTTTTGTTTTTTTTTTGTTTTTTTATTCGAAGGCTGTATTGCAATCCTCAGTGTACCTCAGTTTGTAGCACAGCATAGTACTATAGACCTTATGCCCTTCAGACAGTCATTTGAAAGGCCTTGGTTTATTTCTGGAAACAGTAAACCAATGAAAAAGTCTAGATTAGGAAGTTGGTGTAGGAAGGTGAAATGTACTTGAAGGTACATTTGCACATCTAATTTTTAAGTATATATAATTTTTACAAAAAAATTCATATACAAAAGTACCCAGTATATTTAGGTGTTAAACCTGCGATTTCTACAAGACATGTTCCTCCCCCTGCACTTATTGCATGTTCATATTCCATGAGAATCTGTCCATGTGCAGTTAGGCTTTGATGTGAGATACACAGAAGATCACATTTTAAGAGCAGTGTGTACATAATTGTCTGACACATGGATGTATGGAAAAGGTCAAGAGATTCAGTGTTTTTATTCAGACTATGGGAAACGTTCTTCTGATGGATACTGTATTTCTATAATATAGAATTTTTTTTTTCTTTTTTGCTTTGCTACTTCTAGTTCAGTGTCTTCAGCCTCAAGAGTCCTGCATTATTATTCCACGTATTTATGTGTTTATTAGCTCATGTCCTTATTCCTCCCTGCCCTCTCTCATCCCCGAGTGGTTCTGCCCTGCCACAGAAGTGGGTCAGCCCCGCTCCAAGGGCTGCAGAGTGCTTGGCTGGGGATCCACCTAGCAACACCACCACACTAATGCCACGTTGGGAAATTTGCCCTACAGGAGTTTGTCTTGATTAAAGGCTTCGGTCTGTCTTTGCAACACAAACATAGGAGCCCCCATGCTGCTCTCTGAAATTTACAGCGTATTTTCTTTTTACTCAAGCATATTGAAGCAGAACAGAAGAAAGGATCAAAGGTACCGTAATGTTTCTATAAACAAGTACTACTTAGTTTGGTTTTTTTTATCTTGGGTTTATTTTTTTCCAAACAAATCTTCTAGGCACATTAGGCTCAGATTACATTTTATTGCCAAATCACCAGCTGGCAACAAAATCGCATATGTCTGTGTAAATACAGTGGATGAGAAGCTGAACAGGAGATTGGGAGATGATTCAAGCAGTCATACTGGCTTCTACACCTTAAAATTTGACTGTTTTATCTGTCTATTCAGCAATGTCCTGTACAGACCCCATTTCAGCATGAAATACTAAAATCTCAGCTTGGGGTAATTCTGTCTGTGGTTTTCCTCTCTTCTAGTGAATTTACAGGAAAACAGATAATTCTCTGGGACTATAACTCAAAAATTCTTTTTTTTTTTTTTGCTCACCAAGTGATGACTAATCCACTCCCTGTTACTCAAATATAGGTGTAACTCTTGTGATGACATTATTATGAAGTATTTTTGCTTTGAGGGCTGGATGATCCTTTGAAGGTAATGCAATTTTTCAATTTGCTTGAGGGCTCTATTGCTGCCTTTTGGGTACATTTGGATCCACTTGGCAATGAAGCCTCAACATTGATTAATTTATCACTGTTGTTAGACAACCCTTCTTTATTTGTAGTTGGGCATTGACATGGTCACTTCAATTTGTAAATTCCATTTCTTCAGAAATCTCAGGGGGAAAAAAGCCTGATCATTATTAGGCAAACATATCAAAAACTTAGTAATCATCATTTTGCTTCTAAAAGCAGATGAACTAGAGCAACTTTTCAGACCTAGGTTATGAGACAGAGTTTTCCTTACGCAATCAGGAATAACGGGGTTGTTTTGGCTAAAATCATGCTCCTTTTGGGTCCCAGGTGAAAGAATCTTTAAATCTTAGAATTTAAATCTCATCAAGGAAAGATGTTCCTTGACAGAGCTGGGTAACAGGATTCCCTTTGTCAGAACAGTGGCACAGAAACACTCAGCAGCTCTCAAGGATCTGTTTGAAGGGGCAATCTTGCCCTCAGTCAATGAACTCTAAAAGAGCCTAATTAATGAGCAGGGAATGAGCCCCATTATCTGGGAGGTGGAGGACACAAATTAAAGGGTTTAAGCAATAAATGGGGTTTGTTTCTTGCTAAAACTTTTTAACCTTTGTCTGTTCTCTAAAATCCTTCACTTAGGAGATTTTGATCCGAACTGACTTCTGGAAGCTCTCAACCCTGCTACAAGTTGTGCTTTTTTTGTCAAGAGCTCCTAGTCAGATCTTTTTTTCCCAGTGTTTACCTTTAGTTTATAATACACCCTGGGCTGTAATGTGGGGGAGAGGGGCTCCAGTTTTGGAAATATCAGTTCATAACCACTAGCTGATGCTTTTCCCAAATTGGCCAGAACAGAGAATACTTCCTGCCCCATTCAGAATCATCTGCATAGAAAGATAAAACGGGAGTTAACAAGGGTCAGGTTTATGACAGGGAAAGAAGGCTGCTAATGACCATTATCTATGCCACAGGTTTAACTTCATTACTTTTGCATTAAGTTCCTAATGCCCAAAGCAATAAGCAAACTGAGTCCTGTTGAACTGTAGTAACCTAATCTTCTCTCCAAATGAAACAGAGGGGAAAGCAGAGTCATTTGGCATGGCCTTTTTTTGTCTTCTCTTTCCCCATCCCCCAGTCACATATTAGGCCTGTTGTGAGTTTCCCTTTCTTTTCACAACCTTTTTCTTCTATCTCTTCCCTTTCTTTCTGAATTTTTCTAACTGTCCAAAGTGGTATTTGGTGCAGGATCTGATGGGAGGGTTTAGGCCTTCCATAAAGTGGGCCTGTCACAGGGAAAAGTCTCTCTTGATAATCTTTTGAAATACAGAATTATGCAAACTATGTCCAGAACAAAAAGCTTTTAATTCATGGTTAACAAACTTGAGCTGGCCATGACATTGTGGGTCCCAGTGAGTCAGACCCAGGAGAGAACATTTGCTGGGTGTTTTGAAGCACCATCACACTTTTGCATCACAAGGACAGTACTGGATGATTAAATCCCAGTGGGACTGATTGGCACACAGCAGCCTGGACTCCAAACATCAGTTCATGTGTGCCCATCCTGCAGTTGCAACCCCTGATGACAATGATGAAGTGTTCAAGGCCAGGCTGGATGGAGCTCTGAGCAACTTTGTCTAGTAGAAGGTGTCCCTTTCCACAGCAGGGGTCTGGAAATGGATGATATTTAAGGTCTCTTCCAATCCAAGCCATTCTGTGATTCCATGATTTATGGCTTTGAAGTTGCACCAGCCAATGTGTGAACAGCTTAGGCTTAGAGAGCAAAGAACAAATACCAACAGAGAATTAAATATAATTCATGATTTAGAATGAGATCAGCATTTCTGTTGTTCAAGTTAATTTCCTACTCACCCTCAAATTTGACAAATAAAAAATAATGAATTTCCCTCTTCTGGTGTGACCTGCAGAGTCTTGATCTGTATCTAGGAAAGGAAATTCACTGAGTAAGAAGAGGGAGCAAAACTGGATTTCTTAATATATGAGATTCTCAGGCCAACAGCCTCAGCTTTTGGCAAAGTCTGAAATCAACAGGGCATCTTTTTAGGGTTCCCCAGCAGAATGAGAGGCAGAAAACCAGTGCTGGCAGGTAACTGGTGCATCTGTCCAGTGTGCAGGGAATATTACTGCTCCTAGAAAAAGGATCCCAAAGTGACAAGTGCCTGAGAAACACACTAGAATAGATAGTTAGAAGAAAATAATATAAACTGGGGAGAGCTAAGCAATGGATGTGAATACCCATGTAAAAACTCTATCAGGAATGCAAGGTAATATCTTATCCTAATTCAATATTAGATGGTAACCCCCATATGGGAGCCTTGCACTCTGAGGAATAAGTGCTGAAGGCTGAACATTTATCTGAACATTTATCTTATGAGCTGCTCCCTGTTTAGAACAATCAGGGTTGCCAGATACTTGGGACTCTGAGAAAATTGTCCCTCTGTAATAACGTTTCCCTGCCATGCAGTACAAAAGGGTTTCATTTCCTTGCCCCTTTCTGTTTTGGAAAGGACATATCAATGTGTATTTTCTGTAGCCAGGGAACTGTGGCTGCAGTAAGGTCCATGGTATTACAGCTAAGCTTGATATATCAGTCTGACAGCCATCATCTGTTTTAAGTGGTATCTCCTCTCCACAGACCTGTCTGCTTCCTGAATGCTTGACTTGACTCTACAACTGCTTTTTTTGGCTTTTACTGGGTAGAGGTTCTCTTCTAAATCAGAACATTTATCACTATTCTCCCAAATGAGGTATTTCTTGTTCTTTTAAAATGAGAAAGTCAAGCTACAAGGCACGTCAGTTCAACCTGCTGGGAATGACAGAAGTAGGAAGGAGGGAATGGTGGATACCTCAGGCATGTGTAAATGGGGGCAAATGAAATGGTCTCTGTTGTGTCTTTGATACTGATTTGAGAAGCTGTGCCTCTCTTTGATGGGAGGGAAGGGAATGAACTCCATCCCTGCACTGGGATATCAAACTCCAATGTCTCTCACTTGGATAAGTTTCTGGCCTTACCCTCTTCCCATTTTCTTTGTGTTTTTTCTGATCGTGGTCTCCTTTTAGACAGGGGAAACAACTTTGTTGGATGCCAAATTGTGTATTTACTCACTAAACACCTGTTTTTTGAACAAACAAGCTGCCATAATTCTGAAGTTCAAGGTGAAGAGGTCTTAGGGAGAAGCCAAACTATTCCCTAGGCACGCAGAATAGATCAAGAGCCCCTGTGCAGTAAACTATATCTGATTCAACACAGCCCCCCAAATTAAATCTTGTTCAGCTTAAGCATTTAATTACTGCAGATGTTCAGGAGATGCTCTGAGAAGCATCACCTACGGGGGCCCTTTGGACAGATGCTGTTTGCTTTGACACTCCATCTGTCACTTTAAAATAATCACTGAAGCTTCAGCTGGCATAACCCTGCAGGGCTGGCATCAAGGCATGGCATGGAAGAGGTTAAAAATGAGGCCAAGGTCACGGCATGCCAGGCGTGGTAGAAGGTCAGTGGATGATGATTCCCTTCCTGCTCTCCAGGATTTTCAGCAGAGAGCACTGTCTCTGCAGCATTACACAAGGACTTGGGGTTTGCTTTCCGGAGGATTTTTAATACCAATGATATAAAAAAAAACCCTTGGCTTTTTATGTCCTTATATACAGATTGTGTTTTGGAGATGAGCAAGATATGGCAGCAAATAATGGGTATGGCCTAAACCAAATGAAAAACTTGGTTGTTTTGTATCAACCAACAGAGATTTGGGACACCAGTGAGACCCACCAAAAGAGTGCATTTATTAACCAGCCCCAGAGAAGCACAGTGCCTTTGGAAGGTTTGTTAGATTTCTGCAAATTGTTAGTGTAGATCAGTTAAATAACTGTTATATTATAAATATAATTATATAAATAACTGGTCAAATGACCAGTACCATCTCTCCTCCTGACTATTGGGTTGTGGTAAGTGGAGCTTTTGGCAGGATGTTCATAAACAAGTCCCACTCACGTTTGCCCAGTGAGACCTTTCACTCAACTGAACTGCCTGTAACAGTGTCAGCAAGCTGAGAGCTTTTCAGGGCACCAAGTTTATATCATTACTGGTTTAGATAGTTTGGCATTGCTGCCTCTAACAAGAGTGATTGACTCATAATTAATCGTACTTATGGTTGTTGCATTGTTGTCAAGACCATGTTGGTAAAGGTTTTTCCCACCCTGGTGACCTCTCTGCCTCCTTGACACACTTACAGTGGGGATATTTAGGATATTTAGCAGTTCTAAAAGGGTTTAGAAACCACCTGTCATAAGGGAAACCTTGAGGTTAGATTGTCTTTTCATTCTACACCTCTCAAATTACCAGTTTTTGTATTAGTACCCTGGTTTCCAGCAGGATGGGGGGGGATAACACCTAATATGCCATCTTGCTGCTTTATCTGGGTCATCAAGTAGGAAACATGCAGGACAGCTTTTTTTTTTTTAATTATCCATGACTTGGTTATAGGTAAATATATCTTTTCCACTCCTCATTTTCTTCTAAGATCTAGGCTCTACCTAAATAGATTATAAACATTGATTTAAACATTCAGTCATGCAAATCTTTCTACAAGGTTCAGTTATAGCAGCTAGGTCAAATTAGTGCTCATAAATGACTAATTCTATTTCCTCTTGTTTATTACCCAGGCTGCTGGCATTGTTGTAGAGTTAATTAAATAATTTCTTCTTCTCATCCTCTCTTTGCATTCAGTGCCTTCCTGACCACGCTCTTCAATGGAAAGGCACCAAGGACAGGGTTTACTGGTGCAGCAGTTTGTAGATGATGGTCAGGGCCTCTCCTCTCCTCCTTGGGGTCCCTCTGAGTGAGACCTGAGCATTGCAGCACCAGGAGCTGTTGCCACCTCTGCTATTCCCCTCCTGCCTCCAAACTGAGAGCTGAGGGATGGAGGCCAAGGGCTCCCTTTTTGTCCTGTAACATGGAATCCTGTCTCTGTCTCTTCTCTGTTCTCCAGAATTGACAGATTATTGTTCTTTGTCATTTTTTGGTCCTTACCCTTGATTGAAAGGGATGTCTGACTTCAAGGGATGTGCTTTGTGTCAGGAGATCAGTTAGGATTGTTCAGTGTCCCTTCTGGAGCTTCTTTTTTTTTTAGTATCCCTTTTTATGCTCCCAGGTCTGATTTCTGTTACTGCTTATCCTTTATATAAATTTTGTTCCCTTCTTCATCTGAAGGGGAATGTTTTTTTCCCTATTAAGTGGTGGCTTCTGCTGCTCCTCATCCCAGGATTTAAATAACTAGCATTTTCCCCTGTTTTGCCAGCACTAAATTCACACAATATAACAGAAAACCAAGCCCATGCACTGTCAAACAGAGACACTCCCACAGCGTGGTGACCCCCTTTCTGTCACCTGCCACATTTTTCATGCTCAACCTACAGCTGTGAAACTGTTTTTCCCCCTTCCCTTTGAACAACAAAGTCCAAAGAACACTCCTCGGTTTGATGCCTGTCACAATTTGCAGAACATCCTCGGACAGAAATGATACTGCTAATAGTGAGGGAAGAGTTGTTCTGAAAGCAGCAGCAGCAGCAGCTTTTCATTGCCAGCTCTTCCAGTGGGTCTGAGCTAATAAGAGCCACACTGCAAACTTTATTTAATTTGTATGGGCCTGGTCCAGAGCCTTCCTCTTGACTTCGGGGCCATTGGATCAGGCTGCATGGTAGCTACAGCTTTGCTTTATGACTCAGTATCACTGTCTTGGAACAGTCTCTGCCAAATCAGTCAGTTTTTCCATGAAAACTTTCTCCAAGGAGAAAAATGAGTGTTCAGCTAGCTGTCTGCTAACAGAAAAGTCTGATTTTTCACTTGCGTGTTTTTCCTAAATAACTTTCTCCTCCTCCATGAGAAACTTCTGGGCTTCAGGTGGGACAGTTCTGAGTGTCTCATAGACAGCTGAGAATATCTGCCTGAATCTTTACAAGCTTATTTGAATGTTCCTTTTTGCTTTCAATACATTTCCATGTTGTTACCTGAGAGGAAACTAATTTTTTAGGACTGAAATGTGCAGACCATATTTCCAATTAATCTTCTGTGACAGCAGTTGCTGTTATGTGACTAACTGACCTGTGACTAAATAACTACAATAGTAAAATAATTTTAGCCTAACACCATAAAAAATAAAACTAAAAACTCAGACTCTGTAAAGTAGTATTTTTTATGAGCTGAGTATATACTCCATCAGGGAAAAGGAGACTGTTGGCATTACCCAGCTCTTACCTTCCTCTTTCCATGTAAGTGAATTCAAAGATGGCTGGTTTAAGTTTGTATTTTTACTGTTGCTTTGCCTTTCTTTTTCTCCCTTTTTCTTTTTTTTTCTTTCCTGAGGGAGAACTAGACCTGAGTTTCATAGTTGGATTTGTGTTTTATTTCACTTATTTTGTTGCTGGAAATGATGAAATGTGTGAAGTTAATCTGCCCAAAGAACACACCTACTGCCACTGACTCAGTTCTTTATCTGCCTTTGAAATTTAGTTGCTGCTCCATCCATACTCCACTCAAGGCCGCTCAGGCCCAGGAAGGAAGGGAATTAATTTCTCTATATGCAGATTGGTATGTTACAATTTCTTTCCAGCCTCTTGCTTTTTAACAAGCAGGGAGAAATGCTTAGACCCTTAGAAGGACTTCAGCCAGTGGGAGAAAATGTGATTATAGATGTGAGAGCAGTGATTGTAGTTACACATATGCACAGAGAAGTTGTAGCAGGAGATAACAGCTCCTAGAAATTCTTGAGACATCTGAAATCCATCTGACTATCTTGTCCCTAATGATAGGGACAGATAAACACAGGGAATGATATAAATGGACATGTCTCCATTGTATTCATGGCAACCATGAAGCCTGCTTAGAATGCAACGTTTCACTTCCAAAATGGGGTTGGGTTTGAACAGAGAAAAGTTGAGATGGATGGACCAAAGTCACAGAGCAAACCCCAGCACACCATGTTGGAGTCAGGACATGACTGCAACAATTTTCCCACAGCGCCATGCTCAGAAAAAGAGAAAAGAGGTAAACAAAAAACTATTGGCAGTTTAGAATTTTGCTGCTGTCTGTTCCTTGTGGTGTTTTTTTTTTTTCCTCTCTGTTCTAGGAATTCTATAGTAGTGCTATGAAGAATAATCAATTAATGCTTAGAAAGCAATTATAATGATTCCCAGTTTACACATGAATAAACAGAATGCAGCTTAGGTGACTGAGTCACAATCATTTTTGGAGTCTGATAGAGCACGGGCAGCAACAAAGAGCCAGCTCAGCACTTGTGCTCTAATTGCTATTTTGCCAGAAAAGTTGGGACTGGAGATCAAACAGACAGAAATGAGTTGTAAAGCTCCCTGAATATAAATGGTTGTGCACTGTTTAAAAAAAATACTACTACAAAAAAAAAAAAAAATCACTACATGCTGTAATGATTTCATAACTGCTACATAGCTAAGACAAGACTTGCCTGAGGTCTCACAAGATGACCATGGGTCATACCAAGGACAGGATCCAGATGTGATTCTAGTGCTGTGTTCAAGCATGAGACCATCTTTCCTTCTTCTAAAAATTCGATATTTGATTATAGAATCCCTTACCATGAAAGCCCATATGTGATACTTTCTCATGTGTTCAGCCTGAAACATGGCTAATATAGAAATATCCTTTTTCTGTGCATCCTAGCTCATGGTGTCTTGCTTTTATTGGCAGGTTACAGCTTCAGGTCAGACATGTGGCCTGGTGCAGGGATTGCTCACTGATGTTACTCACAGTCTGTGTGTGCACTGAGCCTGTGGTACTGTGTGTTCAGACAGCACAGGAGATACTACAAGGATCACTCTTTTCTCTTCCAGGCATGAAGGTGTTACCATGATGTAAAACCAGGCCATGCTGAAGTTCCCCTTCACATCTGGGGATGTATTCTGTTACTTGAAAACCCACAGAGCCCATCGAACTGCAGAAGAACAAGCACAAGCCTTGCTATCCTACTTCATACACCATCAGCCAAACGAGCAAGCCAGCTTTGAGTCCTCCAGGGTCATTTTATTTTTAGGGCTTTGCCTCAAGCAGGAAGAAAACAGCTTGATCTGAAGGCTCTGCTTTGAGCTTCCAGTGCTGGCAGCAAAAATCAAGTTCTTTTGACGTGCAGGCTGAGTTGAACCAGTGGAAAAATCTGTATGGGCCAGGGAGTCACCGTGTTTTGAGTGTTCCTGTTCTGAGGCACAGCACATCTCCCTGTCTGTCACAGAGCTGATTTACTTTTGATCTCTTCAGCCTACAGTTGACGTTCCAGCTGTTTTGCTGTCTATTTAATGGCAGGCTTTTTCTCCTCATGCTTCTTCAGGTTTTTCATTTTCCCTTGTTTATCTGAAATCCATCTTGGAGACACTTGTTGCCCTGTTCTCTGATCTGTTTTGAGCCTCTGCCAGCTGCTGCTTCTGCTGCCAGTGGATAAAACGACTGAGTCACCACTTTGTGAATTTTGCATTTGCTTGTAGGGTGGCAGAGCCAAGGCCATCATGAACATATCAAGGAACCACAACAAAGGCCCAAAACACAAACACTGGGACTTAACCTCAAAGCTTGTGCTGGAGCCCGATGAGGTGACAGCCAGCAAGATTCATACCGAGGGACCTCAAAGCCTTACCAACCTCAGCCTGACTTCAACCTCATCAGAAGCATGCACCTCACACAGCTCTGGATCAGGGGAGAGGATGTAAGGGGAAGGTAGAAGTGACAAAAGGACTGCTTTCCTCTTTCCACAGTGGATTTATCACAGCAGATGTAAAAAACAGAAAACAAAAATTAAGCTCAGGGTTATTGAACTCAGCAAAGCTGCAGTGGAAGAGAGCAGCACTGAGTGCACATGGGAAGGCAGACTGGCCCCTTCCCTAAATAATCTTGTGTGTCTTTGAGCCAAAATGCCCCTTTTGTCCTGTTTCAGCAGGTCAGGATGGTCAGCAGCTCATTCCCCACCATGTCCCTGTGGCGATGGCAGTGTCACCACAGTGTCCCTCTGCTGTGACTTTGACCTGTACCTGCTCTCATGGGATTGTCCCAGCACTGACGTGCTGTCAGTGACTGTTTTGCCCTGTTTCTCATGCTTTCTAAACATCCTGCTTTTTAGCCTAAGAAAGTTTCTATCAAGAAAAAAACTGTCTCTGATTGACCAGAAGGACAATTGTGCTTGGGCTTTTCACATCTCACCCTGTTCTGATTGACTACCTCTGTTCTTGGGAGGAGAGCTTGCCAAAAGGTCATTTATACCTTTAGTTAATCACAGCGTGGTGATTAACTAAATCAGGTTATCACCAGCATAGGGATGCTGATGCTGGTGGAAGTTTTGCTGCTTAGTTCTAGCTTGATCAGGGTAATCCCTACGCTGCCAGCAGAGGCATGGGGGCATTTAATGTGACTTGGGAATCAGGGCTCTGTGGCTACCTCCAGGTTTGTTTGGCTACCTCCAGGTTTGTTCACTTTGGCTGATGGCTCAGGGTTGTTTTTAGGGATAGACAGCAGAAAGGCTGCAGTGCACTCATCCAATCTTCAAGAGGACAGGACTGTATCAGTGTGTCTTTTAAAATATCCTGGCCTGTTTGGCTTATTATAGCCTTGTAGTAAAAAGATTTTTCATTCTTGGCCCTGATGCAAAAGGGAAATGGGTTCCTATTTGCATTGTCCCCACAGTGTTTGTGTAATTAACGTACGTGGGGGTTCTCCCTCCCCCACACTCTCCCAAGGTAAAAAATGACCTTGTCAAAACTTAGATTACAAAATCTTAGTTACCAAGCAATGGGTAGGGCCCCACTGGGATGGCATCCCGGCTCCTGAAATGGTATGTATAGTAAAAACTAATAAAAATGGTGTCAGAGGCTCTCAGGCTTCCAAGTCCCCTGCTGTGTGACCCCCTGATCCCAATTTATTAGCTGAACCCAGGGAAGCAGACAAACCTCTCTGGCTCCAGACTGTAGGCTCCAAGAAATCAAATAATGTGAGCTCCAGAGCAGTGGCTCCAGAGCAGGAGGGAAGGAAATCCTCATGGAAAACAGGGGGCTGAGAGCAGGGCTGAAGGGAGCTGCTGACAGGAGCCATCTGAGCGGGGTAGGAAAGGGAAACTCGCTCTGTGATATCTCAGTACCTCCACGTTCAGATGCTTTAAACATGTCAGGGAGGAAGTGCAGGAAGGGGGTGGGGAGAGCAGGGCTTGTAAGGAGGCAACCAGCCAAAGTTGTTTCCTTTCATGTGCTAGCAGTGCCTTTGCTCCCAGCTCACCTTGTGCTGGTGAGGGAGGATTTAGCAGCTGGGGGTGGCAGATGGAGTGGCAAAGAATGTGCCCTGTGGGTCAGAGGGGGATGCACCTTCCCCCTTCCTGCTCCCCAACTGCAGGAATTTTCTCTTGGAAGCAATAAAGGTGGTACAGCTCATCATGTTGCTGCTACCCCCCTGGATTTCCTCTTTGGTGTGTCATGCACATTGCAATTAAAGCATGTTGCACAGGGGGAGCGGGAATTTTTTTCCCTTCTTTTTTTCCTTCCGAAGAGCTGGCAAAGCAAAGTGATATTGATGAGAATGGCTCTCTTTGATTAGCAGAGGCTGGCTGAGGAACAGCCACCTTCAGCCTGTTTCTCCCTCTTCAGCCTTGGACAAGAAATTTCAGTGTTTGCTCTGCTTTCAGCAGTTGTCTGTCTGTTCTGCACCTCTAATCTGTGCCCAAATCGAGCTTCAGTAGGAGTAAGAAGCGTAACAATAACTCTCCTTGTGTAATGGCAGCCACTGCATTTGGAGTGCTTCAGCTTCCCAAGGGTGATGTTATCAGGAGAAGGCACTGCACTTTTGTAAAAAGGCATGATTATGCAGTAAAAGAGCTAATGATGGAAATGAAGGGATGAAGACCACGTGGAGGTGAGCTATGGCAGCAGAGCAGGCCTGTACTATTTGCCAGCTCTTTATTCAGGTGTAATTTGCTGTTTGGAAATGTATTTTGAGGTTTCTAAGCAGAGACTGGCCACTGTTTTTCCTACTCAGTGACCTAAATGTTTGTGTCTAAGAGAAGACAAAAAGGCCCTTAGCTTTATCTGCCTTCATGACTTCTGGCTTGCTCAAAAAGGAGTTGTGGTTTTATTCCTGCTTACCTGGAGATATTTTTGAGTAATAATTTCTGATGTAAGACCAGAAGAGATAACAAATTTGGGGGCTGGAAAAACATGTGCATACAGGCAGGTTTTCTCCTTTATGCTACAAGGAAATAAGGCTGCAGCTCTATAAATCTGGGGTTTCCTGGCTCTGTGTAGTTTCTTTTTAAATCACTGCCAGGGTGATCAGTTTAAACACCCACATCATTTGCGTTTTCCATAGTCAAACACAGGAATTTTTGGAGCGTTGTCTAAAGGAAAAAAATATAACATGTTCCTCCTTTCTCGCTCCTTAGCTGTGATCAGATGTGAATCTGAGAGCAAGGAGAGGTCCTTGGGAGAGGATCAAGAAATGCTTTTTGCTCTGGATACACACTACAGCCCAAAGCTGTCTCTGGGCTTGGCTCAGGTTTTGCAGTTGATACATAAAGGAGCCTGAAATGTCCTCGGTGATCTGGAGCTTGGTGTTTGCCTTTCTGCTGTGCAGTGAAAGAGGTGGGATTGAATTGAGGGGGAGGTGGGAGGCGAAGGGGCTGCTTCCCCAGGAGCAGAGCCTGGATGGAAATGATGCTGCACCTGCACTTCCTGGGGCTGGGGGGTTTCCCCTCTTCCCAGTGAGGCTGTGGCCCTGCATGCTGTAGTTCCTACATCCATGTGCTGTGTCCATGTGACTGAAAATAGAGGAGCAAGCACGATCCCAAACAAGCTGGCTTCCCTCCTGCACAGGCTGCAGTGAGCAGCAGCCTCAAACCTGGACTAATAATTGTCACCCTGCTTTAGGGCTTGTGTTGGGGATGGACTGAGGCATCATCTGGCTGCTGCTCTGGGGCAGTTGCACAGCTGTGACCTGAAAGGACTTCCTAAGGTCTGGGAAGGAGAAGGCAGCTCCTCTGGATGAGTGCTATTGTGCACTTTGGTTGTGTGGGTACTCAGTACTCACAATTTAAAAGCAGCAGAGCTTTTGCCTCCCTCTCCTGTGCTGAATCAGCCTAGGGGTGCAGAGTCTGACTTCTCCATAATGTGGATCCCCCATAACCTTGGGCAAGTCATCTTCACTGCACAGCCCTCACCATTTGTGGCTGAGCTATCACTTTTCTCGAGATAAGCTGGAGTTGTGTGTGTTGTTGGATTACTTTTATCGTGCCATCACAGCCAGCATGCATTTTCAGTGTCAAAGGAACTGCTTTGCTTTATAACTTGCATGTGAGGAGGGATTATTTTGCAAGAGGTCACGGGAGAGTGAGAGAAGTTATGATCAAGTCGTGCCCTCTGGAATACGCTGCGGGGTGAAGATTTGGAGAGTGATATTTTCACTTTTCTTCCTTTCCCTTTTTTGATGTTGATTCAGAGCAGAAATGACCTTGGTCATTTTATGTCAGCAAAGATGCTGAGCAGATCTGAAACAAAAGGAGAAAAGCAAGTCAGTGTTTCAAGTGCACTTGTGATTCAGTTGAATGAAAGCCCAGTGTTGCCAACTCATGATTTGATCATTACTGCTGCAATGCACAGACTTTTCCTATAGCTCCAGGTCTTGAGTTACAGAAGGTCTTAAAATGCATTCTACTCACCACCACCCCTCCTCTCCCTGTAGGTTTCATGATTTCAAAGAAAATATAGGAAACATGACCTCAGTGCACCCCTAGACTGAGGTGGTGGAAGACAATGGATTTAAAACTGGCTCAGACAATGATGTGAAGAGATGGTGATATACAGTTCATATAAAAGGTTTAAAAAAAGAGAAAGTGATTTCACTATTGGTGGCTCAAACTTTGAGCAATACAAGAGAATTTCCTGGATTTGGGATCTGAAAAGGAGCTTCAGGTCACCCATTTGTGGCTGCAGGAATTGTGCTGAGTGGGTAGGAGTTGCATTTGCAGAAGTGTCATGGGATCTGCAAGGCAGATGTGAAGGCAGGAGAGCAGCCTTTGTAAATTTTTACCAGCACTGTGGTCTTGACCACATTTGTATAAATCCAGAGGAATACAGTTGTTTTGTGTAAATCAATGATTTCTTACTATTACCAAATCAAAAAATGTGAAAAGAGATCTTGTGTCTAACTTAAAGTGACAATAAGATTTTTGGGTTTTCTCTACTTTTTTCTTAATTTCTTTTTGATTAATTTGGGGGAAACCCTTAAATCTCTGTGTATAGTGGGACACTGAATTGTCCTTGCTGGCAACAAATTTGGTCTATGCATGGATGTAGGGAATACTTTGCTTGATACTCTCAATGCTGTTGGATATTTGTGAGCAGGATGAACATCCCCACACATAGAAAATGTGTTAATTGGTACATCAGTTACTGCTTTAGGAGATTTAAAAGCTGCACGTGGATTTGGAGCTACAGTAAATGCTGTAGTCAGTCCTACAAAGGCAGTGAACAAACCAATACTCCAGCAGGAATAAAAAATCTCCTACTCTCATACCTGACCTTGAGAACAGGCTTGGGAGCAGGAAAGGTGTTTTGTCTCTTCCTTCCATGTCAGTTGGTCCAGTAAAGAGATTTCCTTGGGCAGGAAAAAGACAAATTCTGTAGTCAGTAAGTTATGGGCTGGCTTCTGGAGGGCAGTGAAGGGCAAGGTTGGGTTAGACTCTGTCAGGGATCCTTGCCAGGGTACATTTGCTGACAGTGATTGGAGCTGTCAATGAGAATGACACTGGGGAGCACCCACTGGTATGTTTAAAACATGCTCTGTGAATTCAGATGTGAAGGAGGCCAGAGAAGATATAAAAGACGTGGAAGGGACGTGGGAACTCCTCCCTAAGGTGAGATTTTTGGATGCAATGACCTGTTTCTGTCAGGTTGTGTTAAAGTAAATAGGTTAATAACTGGTTTTGGGTTTTTTACCATTAATCCTGTCTTTGATTAGCACTTATGTTTACCATATAATTACCAAATGACTGGTCAGAGGTGAATTTAGCAAAGCAAAATAATCCTTCAGTGAATCCACCCTAATTTCAGTGTAACCTGACAGATTTTGCAGGAATGTTGTTGCCACTACAGAGCCAAGGTGGGGTTGATCCCTCCTGCCAGTGTGTGAGACAGAAATTTGGGGTATGGAACAAGCAGGTGTGGTGCTCCTGTGATGGGACTGGCTCCCAGTGCTGCTGAGTTCCTGGGAGCACTGCAGAGCACGTCCTGCTTCGTGGGTGCTAAATACCCTCTTCTGCTTTGGGGTGGGAGGGCAAAAAGGACAAAGAGCTCTACCCTGTGCTGGGCAGTTTGTTCCTGCTGCATTTGTAGTTTTAAATATAAATTTCTCTGTTTTAACAGAGAACAACTCTCTTTGTTTAGTTGGCCAGGTTCTCTTACACTGAGCCTAATTTACAAGATAAGGAATCCCTGAGCTATGCAGTTCTCTCCAGTTCAAACATAAGAGATAGAGCCAAAAGGCAAAGCTGAGCTTGGGGGAGAGAGAAAAGCAGTTTAAATGCCATCATATCACCTCCACAAACATTGCATTGCACAGTGCCAGTCAGAACCCACCTTCCTAAAGGGAGTGTGTCTGAGAGGCAGAGAGCTGCAAAGATGAGAGGGACACAAAATCCCCAAACAGGGCAAGAATTAATACTGGTTATTCAAAGCCTGAAGGGGATGGAGCATGTAATGGTTAGATTATCAAGCCTTGGATCTATAAATAAAGGTGCCATATTTATTCCCTTTGGGGCCCCATTGTCAAAGAGACCTTTTTTCCCTCCTTGTCAGCCAGAGGAGATAGACGTGGTTTGTCTGGGAACAAAGTATGTGCCCCTTTCCCAGGGCCTGACACAGCTGTGGGGATGTGGGTATGACAGGGAAAGGTGCACTTCAAATGGACCTTTTCAGGAGGTGAACTCATTGTCACTTCAAAGAATCAGATGATTTACTGTGTCTGTTTATGGGCAGAAAGTAACATCTTTATCTTTCTGTGGTGTGCTTAGGAGAGACATAACAGCCTGGTCATGTGCTGGAAAGAAATGACTCATTTCATATTGGGTCTAAGTGAATCTAATGTATTACTCATTTTTATGCAACTCTAGTAAATTGTACTTATTAAAAAGGAGGGGGAGGGTGGAGGAGGGACTATTACCTAAAGTCTAACCAAGATGTACTAGAAAATTATTTTAGAAATATGGTTGACCTCAGCTTCCTCATAATGAAAATCTGCTGACAAATCTTGTGATTTTGTTACTCTTTTTAAAGCAGCCCTTGGGATTGCTGGTAGTTCAGGTGTCAGGACCAGTTACTCATTCAGAGCCCGGCTGGATGATTTTTCCATTGTTCTTCCAAAGAAAGACTTCATATTCAGTCATCCTTTGGGCTTTCTGCACTGCCTGTTGCTAAAGCATCTGAGTTCAGCCCCAGTGCTGAGGTCTGCTGGTGGGGTGTGAAAGATCTCTGCAGGCTGCTGAGCTGTGGGCTCAGCTTCAGAGCTCTGAACCTGGTGCTGGCTGCCCTGATGATGCTGAGATCCTGTGATGTGTCTGTGTGCCAGGTTAGGCTGATCCCTGCCTCACTGCCCCTCATGGATTTTTTGCTGACTGTCCTCTGCTTAGAGCAAATAAACCCCATTCTCCTTCCCAGCACTATTTATCAATGAATTCTGATTAACTGCAGTGCCATATCCAGAGGAGGCAAGAAAATGGCAGCACTTTTCAATTAGAGTATCCAGAACAACCTTGTCACCTCTTTCACAATCACTGCTTTTATTTGCAAAGGTTAAGATCATTTTTAGCAGCACTGAGGGCTCTTTTCCTTAATTTCATATGCACAGAAGCCCCTCACACTGCTAAGCTGACACTCAGATCACCAGGAGTGATCTCTGGTGTCCTGTTTTTCCCTCAGTGATTTCCATCTGTATCTGCTGAGTTCTCAGAATGGCACGTCTGTGCTACCTGGGATGAGCACACTGCTGGGCATTTTAACCTCCTCCTCCTCCCTGTCTCTCCATGGAGTTTATGGAGTTGGGATGGAGCTGGTGGCGTGGTCACAGGGGTGTGGAGTAGGCTGGCATCTGTTCTGCTCTCCCAGGTCGCTGTTCTGGGAGCAACCAAACCTTATCTGATGTGGGTTTTGGTGAGAATTGAACTTGTGAATTGACTAAGAAGAGCGGATATGATATTTCATATTAGGGAATTGGTTTTCTCTGTACTTTTTTTTTTTTTAATGAGGTTTGTGTGTTTATATTCTAAATCATTCTTTTCACAATTGAAAAGTGAGCCTGGGGGCCAGCAGAGCTACTAAAGAATTGGAGTGATTCTGGCTGGTTAAGGAGTGGGCAGACACTTTTCTGAAACTGAAGAGATCCAATCCTTGCCCTTCAGTCAGGTGGGCTGTAAAAAACACATGAACTTCTGGAAACAAGGACTGAAAGCAAATCTAGGCAGAGCCTACAGAGCCCTCCAGCTCAAGGGGTTTCAATAGATTGGTCTTAGTGGCTGTGTAAGAGAGACTGCTTAGGAAGCACCTGGAAACTTATCTAATTTTCTCAGCTATTCCGGTTCATCTAATGAAAGATCTTATTTCTGCCTACACACACTGTTGTGCCTCAGTCCTTAGACCCTTGGTGTTGAAGCAAAGCACTGCAAGAAAAATATTTACAAGACAAAATGGAAACGTGGTTTCCTCCTCTTGTCAGTCCCAACTTTACCCCAGTTCTCAGAGGACTATGAAATGTTGTGCTTTATTAATGCCTAAGTAATGATGGAAAAACCTGTTATTTTCATTTTTCAGGATTTTGTATCCACTTTACACTTTGTCAGTTAAAAAAAAATGGCTGAGGTTTGCTGGCAGAGAAAATCTAGTGTGTTTTCGAAGGCCTTGGTGTGTAGCATAGTGCTTCTGGTATATATTTTAAAAAATGTCAAATTTTCATTGTTGCTTTTCTAATTACAAGCTCAGTGAAATGTAGGAGGCTTTAGAGGAGAAAATAGAAGAAAAGGATTATAGCCATGTGTCACCATGAGATTCTCCTAGTTTTCTGAGTGTTCATATTAAAGTAGAAGTTTAAACCTTCTCATGCTCTGTCAAGCAAACAGGAGATTGTGAATTGTAAATATTACCATTGTTTTCACATTCTTCTCCAAGGAGAGGTTGTGTGACAGTCCCTTTGATCAATGTGGTTGAGAGGTGGGAATACCACCCTCCAATCCATGGTCACCTTTCAAAAAGTATTTAATAAGAAGTAATAAACAAAGGGTGGAGATTTTTCTCTGCTGCTGCTGCTCTCCCAAATTCTGACTCTGTGTCATTTGACCGTGGAGAACAGCGACAGCCATGGAAAGAAGCTGTGGAGACCTAAGCAAAGTGAAACCAGAGTTCAACGCATTCCCTGCATCTTCATGAAAATCACATCTGTGAGTCAGCAAAACGAGCTCCTGTCTCATCTGAAAAGGCTCATCCTGGCCACGCTCACGGCTGTGGTGCCTGCAGGGCTGAGCCAGGCGGGGCTGAGGCTCCTCCCGTGCGCGGGGCTGGGTGAGCACACGGCCGCTCTCGACGCCCGCGCGGGGCCGTGTGCTCGTGGTGCTCTGCCCAAGCTCTCTGCCTGGCTGATTCATCAGGGGCTGCTCTGCAGCTCATCCAAACCCCTGGCACAGGGCGTGCTCACCCCCTGGCTCACCCCCTGGCTCACCCCCTTGCTCGCACACACCAACAGGGGCACCTCTGGCAGTCGTAGCTGTGGGTGGCTGGCACTCGCATCAGTGGGTCTTTGCATTCTGGTTGTGGCTAGAGTTACACCAGCTCTTTGTAAATTTATTTATTTTTATTTTTTTTATAACTTCATGGAATTACTCCAGGCATCTGACTTCTGTCAGGCTTTCCTTGGCAATGCAGCCTCACCTCCCCAGCAGCGTGACTCAGGATGCTTGTCTTGCTGGCTAAGGCTTTCTCTCCCTCACTCCATGTCACCATACACCCTTTCCCTCCCTCCCAGCTCCTGGTCTCTGGCATGTTTAGCACCAGAGCTCGTTGAAAAACACAACCATCTCCTTTGGTGTTGATCTGCCTTTGACATTCCCTGGCCCTTTCCTCCGAGCCACCCTTCCCTGAGCAGAATCCCAAACAAGCTCCTTCGCCTGCTAATGCAGCGTTAAGACCATGAGCACTCAAATCCCTGAGATCTCTCCTTCCTCACAGAGGTTAAAGAGAATCGTTTTTGAAAGCTTGAGCTTTCCTCCGAGTGGGAAGGGAGGAGATCAATGGGATCAGTGCAGCCCTGACACAGTGCCCCGGAGGTCACGAGCCCTTCCAGCACTGTCTGAATCACAGAACTGGTTAGGTTGGAAAAGAACTCTAAAATCAGAGAGCCCAACTGTTAATCTAGCTCTGCCAATTACACCATTAAACCATGTCCCTAAGTGCCACATGTCCCATCTGGAAAGATTCAGGGAAAACCATGTGGGTGGGAAATGCAGGACTGCCTCAGGTAGGAGGATATGCAGGGAAATTTTCTTGCAAGGAAGCTGCCCACCCAGGATGGCTGTCTGGCTGCATTCCAGGGTGATGCCATCTGAAGATAACCAGGCAGGAATTTCTTATCCTTTTCCATCCTTATTAGCAGCCTAGAAGTGGGCATGGAGGAGAGCACTAGGGTCCTGCTGGTGGGGGCTGTGAGCTGTGAGCAGGGTACTCGGTGTGAGCTTGGCCAAGGGCTCCTCCAGCAGCTCAGCTGGAGGCAGGGGCTGGCCAGGGTCTCACTCAGCCTGGCTGGTGCTTCCCAGAGCTCCCAGGCTCTCTGCTACCTCCATGCAGGTCCTGTCCCCTCTCCTGACCTGCCCTCAGTGAAACCTCCAGCCCATTTCCTCCCCAGGACAGCACCTGGGTGACATCCCAGAAGATCAGCAGTGACCTTCATTGGGGAAACCCTTGGGAATGGGGCCATGGAGTGTGAGGGGGCAGCCTGGGAGACCATGAGCTCATGTGCTTCTTTTTGGTTTTGTTAAAGGCAGTCTCTGCTAACTACAAATAGGTTGTGCAAAAAGAAGACAAGTAGTAGACATTAAGTGTAGTTTAAGCAAGCCAATGGTAACAAAAATAGGGGGATTCATTGAAACAGGACTTAATTTGAAGGTCTATTTTAATCTGGTCCCTGTGGTCCATTCATCATGTGGCTCTTTGGTCATCATTTTTGAGGCTGCTGACCCCTGAGACAGAGCTGGAGATGTATTTCCACCATGTCTGTGCAGACATTCCTGTTAAACCAGGGGTGAACTTGTTAGGAAAAAGGAGTGAAAAGGGACTAAGGAGCCCCACCAGCTCTGTTTGGAGTAATTCATGTGCTCTCTGAGAGTACAGTGGGGTTGTGCACATTTTTCCAGTCCTGTCCAGTTTTCCTCTCAGATTAAGGCCAGGCCTTAGCAGTAGAGGCTTAGGCAGGGGTCTCGAAAGGCAAAAATCTGGTTTCTATTTCAGGCAGTGCCACTGCAACATGCTTTTTAAGAGGGCTGGTGGAATATGCTTTTCCCACAACCAAAGGGAAATGCACTCAGAAGGGAGTGTTAAGAGGCAGCCAAGGGGAAGAGGAAAGGGGTGATGTGATCTGATACCCGCTGACCTCTCTTGTATAGGCATATCTGCCCTTCTCCTGGGTACCCTGAGAAACACACAGCCCTCCCCAGAACGGATGTTCTCTGACTATTCTCCCCCACACCCTTTTTTCCCCTTCCTTTAGCCCTTGATCTGTTTAGAAATTCCCACTTGTTTGCCTCTCTGGTTTCCATAACCTCACTGACACTGAGGCTCTGAGGAGAACCCAGTGTTAGTGGCTTAGCCATGGAAGTTCAGCTCAGTCCAGCTGTGGGCAGTTCAGTGTTTGCCCTCCCTTTGTTTTTTGGTTTGGGGTTTTTTTTTTTCCACTACCATGTCCATTTCTGCAGAAGCAGCTGACACTTGAGTCACAAGGCCAGAGTCACAGATCTACCAAAGCTCTTAATACCCAGTTGTATGTTTGTGTGTGCATTTTCTTGTTCAGGGTAAGTACATCTTTTAGGGATGGAATAACAGTTTGTCCAAGAATCAACAGTCTTCAGGGAGCCAAATAGTCTTGCAGCCAAGGTTTGTGCTCTTTCCTTGAGGTTTTGGGGATGAGTTGCTTGCCTGTCCTCTTACATAAAAGAGGACCAAATTGTCAGAATAAACACATTTTTAAATATACAAAGCCATCAGTCAGAGCCTAAGAGGAGCTCATTGGCTGGAAAAGAGATCAAGGCAACCGGGAATTTGGATGGCCTGACTGAGGAGTTTGGACTAAAAGGTTCTTTTTCATTCACTGGAGCTAGTATTTTTTTTTCTCTCTATTTTTTTTTCTTTAAGTAATCAGCCAGGACAGGAAAAAAAAAAAATCCTTCTCCTTCCTGCAGGCAGTGAGTCTGGACTCAGAATCCTATTTTGCTGGTTTATAATTTTTTTTCTTTTTTTTTTTTTTTTTTTTTCACAAGAACAGATTGCTACTGGATATGAGTCCTTGCCTTGGAGCACACAGGAGAAGCAACCAGCATGCAGCTCTGCTGTCTGGAGCGCTTCTTTGCTCTCTGATTCACAAGTGAGTGACTAATTCAGTTTAACTATGGTCATCTGAAGATCAGACCCTCAGTTTTACAGTCAGGGTTAGGTCAGCTTCGATCAGCCCTGCCCAGGGAGGGAGCTCTGGTAGGAGTTGGACTGCACAGAAAACCCTGGTGCACTAGGAAGACAAGTAAGACATTAATAAATGTTACATAAATGCAAGACATTTCTGTACAATTGGTTGCCCATGTAAGAAGGAGAGGTCTTTGCAGCTGCTCTTTTTCAAGGTGCCATCAGGACTCTTCCAGGACAAATTCCTGCTTCCTGGGCATAGCTAGGTTTGCAGGTTTCCCTGTGATTACACCAGGACAGGGGGAGAGGCAAGGTGGGACAGCTTTCCTGTGTATGCTCAGAGCAGCAGGGCACTGTCTGTGACATCAACACAAAGCAGTTGTCTGTGAAATTTCATTAAATTTACAGGCAGCAATTGTTATTCCAGAGCAAGAAGAGGAGGTGGAAAGGGGCTGAGGTCCAGCTAAGAGTTGGCTAGCCTAGTTTTTGGATTGTTTTCCACACTGTGGTTATCCTTATCTGCATCTGGAAACTGGAGTGTGTTGTATGTGTTTGTAAGAGCAAGCGGATGTGTGAAGTGTTCTGGCAAAGTCAGAGACCTCATTTTCCCCTCAGTATAATGCAGCCTGATTAGATTGTTATTGACATGCTGAGAACCTGCTAGGGTTGTTACATCTCTGTGGAAAGGCATCTGTCTGTTCCTTTTCTCCCTTCTGCCTGGAAGAGCTGGAAACGGGGAGGACCTTTCAGATGGCAAATCCAGCTGTGAAAGAAATCTGCTGGGAAAGCACGGGGTGCCCGCCAGCTGACCAGCAGTTCCACAGTGTGTGTGGAGCTGCCAGCCAATTAATACCAGTTTGGAACCATTAGTAATTCCCTAATGGGCAAAAAAAAAAAAAAAAAAAAAAAAAAAAGAAAAAGGGAAAAGGAATAACCCACAATAAACCCCTCCAAACTGCTGTATTTTGCTGAATGTTTTTCGTCCTGTAGATCATTGCTGACCAGAGTTACTGGCAGAGTTAGGGTGATGGGATTTGTCTGACTATTGCACCATGTCAGAAATGTGTAGGGCTCCAGGGGCTGCTGCAGCTTTGCCTGTTCAGGCTACAGCAGGGAGGTGTGTGCAGAGTCCAGAGGAGGCTGTGCAGTGCTGGACCTGCCCCAGCTGCTCCCATGGCAGTGTTGGTGCTGGGGATCTCCACCCGACAGCTCCGGGCAGCAGCGTGGCTGTGCTGCTCTCTCTGCTCCAGCTGCTTCCTGCTGGATCAGCTCAGGTGTTTCTGCCTAGTGCTGCACGGTGACTTCTAAATAAGAGCAAAAGAACATGTGGACTAACTGGCTTTAAAAGCATTCTCCTTCCCAAAAATGGCCCTTTGCACTGTGAGATGGTCAGATAATGGCAATTCTCACGTTTACTTTGCCATTGCAGGATGAGGACTCAGCCTAAATATCTGGGATGTTGCTCCCTTTGATCACAGCTGACGCAACCTCAAAAATCCTCATCCTGAAAGCTCTCTGAAGACAGATTTGTCTCCAAGAATGATTTTGGGTTCAGCAAAATTGCATGTTTCAGTGAAATGATATTTCTTTTCGCCAGCTTATTTATATTCATCATAATTGTCTCACTGTGATGCCTCCTATTCATTTGCTGGATCCACTTGTCTTGCATCTTGTTCTGACTCTGAGTGCTTTTTAGGGTAAGCCTGCCTTTTGAGAATGTGCATGATTGGTACCATTGGAATAGTTTTTATGTGCTTGCAAGAAGTGCATTGCTAAGCAAAGCAAGCAGAGGAGCTGGGAGAGATGAGTGGGAAATGACTACATGAAGAAGAGGGAAGAATAAAAATAGATGGCAAAGAGTTAATCAAATAAACAAAGGTTCATTTTTTAAAAAAAGCCTCTTGCTCTTTTTTTTTTCTTTCTTTGAATAATCTCAATCTGATCATGATTGCACTGGCCAGCCCTTGGTACCTTTCTGTCTGATTACAGCTGGGTTGTAGTGGTAGTGATGAGTTACCACAGCAGTCTATTATTGGCACTGTTAACTAATGCCTCTCATTAAATTAAAAAGGGCAGGAATGGGAATATTTTCATTCTGTTCCTCTCTTAAAATTATTTATTTTAAATTTTTTTTAATTTGTTTACCAGAATGTCATTGTCCTGAGGAGGAAAGCTCTAAAGCTCTTTAGTCTTGATTTTTTTGGGTTTTTTTTTTCCCTTCTATAAATTCATGTTTTGAGGAGAGTTAATTTACCATGCAAACAATCTTTGAAGATCATGCTCAGTGCTATTAGCATTGTACAGAGGATCTTTGAGAACAGCTGTTTGTCTGTGCAGGTATTTCTGTTGTTCTGTGTTGCTCTGTGAACCAGATGCCATTTACCTACCAAAGGAGTGGGCACCTTTCTGGCCACTCTGTGCAGACACCAGAGCTGAAGTTATCAAAACTTGAAGTATCTTGAAGTATCAAAACACAAAGAGCAGAAAGGACCTGTCAGTTTGCCCAGTCCTGGCTTGCAGAGCTCTAAAAGAGGCCATTTAGATGTGAGTCGGGAGGGATCCTCCAGAAAGGATTGATCTGTGAAGGGGTTATTGCTTGTGTGAGTTTAGCAGAAATATACTCTGCTGTACTGGCTTTGTCTGTCATTCTGCCCGGGTTTAGGGGGAATTCAGTGGTTTTATTTCAGTGCATTTACTGTAGAGGATGACTTTTCTCAAGGACACAGACCCACAAGTTGGCAGAGCTATCCAATAATGGGGAAAAACAGTGTGCTTACACCTAACACAGGAGTAGAAACAATGCAAAAAAAACCCCTTTAGGGACTCTGAAAGGTTTTTCACAGGATAAGAGCTCTTGTCCTGGGGTTGCTTGAGGCCTTTTAGTACTGTGGAACTTCGTCTATGTGACCACAGATCCTGTAAATTGCACAGGGGAACAGCCTAAAAATCTGGTGTTCTTCACAGGAGAAAAGCTGTGGGGGTGTACACTAGGACAGCTCCAGTCCCCTACATTTTTTACTATTATATGTAATGTGGTTAAAACACAAAATTTCCAGATTATCTATAAGCATGGGATGCAGACAACAGAAGGTGCCAAATACTTCCCCACACCCTTGAAAGAAAGGTGATGCAAAGAAGAAAAAAGCAGGCTAGCGTTACTTCGGGCACTGTATAAGTAACACAGTGGGATATAAGAACATCAAGTTTCTCATTAAGATCTTCTCTGGATGCACTTTGTGTTGAGTGCAGGTTTTCCTCTCCCATCAGACAACCTGCCACATGTGCTCCACACTGATGAATACCAGCTCTGCCACATGTTTCCTGGAAAAGAGCACATTATGTTACTCCTCACTGCAACTTCCCTTAAAGTCAAGTACAAACTATGTGCCAGTCATCATAAATAAACAGAAAAAGCTCTGAGACTGGAATCATCTGTGTGCTGTAGAGGGGAAGGATATTCTTCCAGTGTATCCTACAGTTGCCCTTGCTCCTTTACTTTCACAACCTGTATTTATTTATGAGCATGGCTGCCCAGAGGAATAGTCTGGTGACATGTTTTCCTTTAATCAGCCTTTTGACTGGGATAGGTGTGTTTTAAAACTTCCTTGCAGCACTTGACTGACTTCCACCATATTAATCTGTGGTTACATTAGATGGTCAAAGTCCCAGCACAGGCAGGGGGAGGCTGAGGGAAGGACCAGGGGCAGTGTGCACCTTATTTATCCGTACACAGTGAGATACTGGCAATATTTTTGCATCAGATCCCAAGCCCTGGAACTCACAGATCTCACAGAATTTCAAAGCTGTTTCTTTCACGAGGTCTCCTTGTGTGGCACTCATGTGATCCCCATTTCAGGTTCCTGTACCTGCTCACAGTCCATCTGCTCCACTCCTGCAGCCTGTTCTTGCTCCTCAGGTCTGGAGCTGTCTTCACCTGGCCCAAAGTGTGAGTGAGAAGTGCCTGCCCCGATGTGAGACCACAGCTCTGACCATCACCTGGCAATCTGCTATGCTGGAACTTACAAAATGTACCTGTGGGAAGAAAGGTAGGTATAGAAATTGCTCCTCAATAGTAAACATTGCTGTGGGACCTTACAGAGCTGTTTTTCAGTCTGTGACTTGTGTGAGGGAGCACAAAGTCTGTCATTCAGTGGAGCTGGGTGGTGGTTTGGTACTGATCACCAGCCACTGGGCCATTTCAAATGTGAAATGCTGCAACTGCTCCATCTGCAGAAGCCATAAAGAGGTTGTTGGGCTTCAGTGCTCTGAAGACTTTGAGTGGAGCCAGATGAGAGTAATCTGAGATCCTCACTGTGAGCCCTTGAATTCAGAACCACATTTGATCCAAGTTCACACTTGAACTGTAGTGGAAATAGGTTTGAAGGGAATGCCACGACTCCGTTCAGACTGTGCTGGTCAGCTGTTGGCATCAGGATGTGTGGTTGAGTCTTACAGTGTTCTTGCATCAGCTCTGCTGCCTTTAAATGAGCTGAAGGAGCAGTCCACAGAGAGCCTCTCTGACTTTGTTCTGTTTTAAAGAAGACACTCAGAATTACAAACATTCTTGACTCTTCCTGGTGTTTCACATCAAAATGTCACAAGGTGCAAATATGACACCTTGCTGCCTGCTGGTGGGGGGAGAAGAATCCCACTTCTATTTGGCCTTTTGTTGGAGCAGCTGTGTCCTTGTACTCTCAGTAGCTTTACTATTCATTTTAGCAACAAAAATAAAACATTTACAAGAACACACAAGAATAGAGCAACTCAGAAGCTGAAACAACAGTTTTGTTTCTTAGTAGTGGTAGATGGTTGGGCAATACCTGGAAAAGAAGTCATTAGAGCTTCTTTCCTTTGGGAAATACATTCTTCTGCCTCAGAAATGTCTGTATTCCCAACTGCTTTTCTGTCAGTTAAATCATGTGGATGTATGATTTGAGTCCTGAGACATAAAGGATGTAAGCATGTACCTGAAATTAGGCATGTGTGTGCTTTCTGCTGAGTAAGTGTGTCCTAGTCAGGTATTTAAATTTTAAATGCACTGGGGCCCTCACTCATAAAGTAAGCAAATTTCAGCCTAGACAGCAGTGGGAGGAATAAACATTAAGCTCAAAACAAACTGTTATCAAAGCAGCTCTTCAGACTTTGTAGAATTACACTTTAAGATGGGCAGAGCATCTTTAAAACCCTTTTGCAGTAGCTAAAAGCTTAGACATTAGCTTTCATGAGAGGCATTACAGATGTCTGTGAATATTATATAAACACAAGCCTGTTTGCAACAGTTTATAAACTTAAATATTTTATAAGAAAATACTGAACATTTAACTCGCCTTGTATTTTTTATACAGCAATAAAAACACCATTTTTATCAAAAGTTGCTGGGAAGCCTGACTAATAATGTAACACTTTGTTATAAACTAGGAGGAAAGTTCACTGGTCTAGAATTAATAAGGTGTATAATCTGTACAGGAATTTTTACACTCCAGGGGGAAGCAGCTAACTTTGGCTTTGCTTCTGCATAAAGATGCATGTAATTTATGAGAATGTTCTCTGATGCATCTTTATGTCTCTGTGGCTAAAGAGGCTTCTGTGGTTTGCAACTGGACATTGCTTGGAAAGGGAAAATATCATGTCCTCACATGAGATAGGTGCATGGATCAGGATATCTTCCTGCAGGAGGCAGGAAATGGGAAGTTTTAGACTTGAGCATTCTCTCCCAATTATATGTATCAATGGGAGCTGCATTCCCAAAATGGAAAAGTGTAAAGCAAGGAGTGAGCAAGGTTTGGGACATAACCTTTGTGTTCCACGATTTGCCCGAACATTTCCAGCAGGAAGGCAGCAGCTTTGTCCCCTCCCAGCAGAGCAGTTGTGAACTGGAAGTGAAGCACCATGCAGGCTTCTGGGAACTCTTAACACAGGTGTACAGGCAGCCATGAGCTTCAGAGCTACAGGCTTAAGCAGCAGCTGAATGGAAGTTTGAAAATCACAGCTTGAAGGAATACGTAAGAGGAGGAACTTTCAACTTCTGATTCTTTCAAATTCATATTTTGTTGTAAGCTCACTTTTAATTTTTTAATGTCTCTGCTGCTGATGATTGTCATTGTTCTGATTTTACTGATTGATTTGATTATTTTCATTGTTTTTATTGCCCATATACCTTTATCGAGATTGACCTTTAATGCAAACATTCACTTGGCTTTCAGTAGAAATTCAGCTCATAATTTTGTATGTATTTCTTTCTATACTAACAGTTGCCCAAGGGTGTTTTTCCATTAAAGACATCTATTCCTCATGAAAAATCCTTCAGCAAGTGCTATAGGCCAAGCTGGGATGACACAGTAGTAGAAACCCTTGGCCCTCTCTAATTGTCACTATTGATGAAGTGAATGTGTGTAACAGCAAGAGAAAACCCTCCCTGATTAGAAAATTCTTACCCTTTGTTTTCTCCAGATCACAGCAACCCATCTAGAATGTGATTCCATTTGCAAGCCTGAATGCATATTTTTTACTCTAAAATTTGCATAGCACTTGGTCAGTTAGAGCAGAAGAATAAACAGCATCTGAGATTTTGAATTATTTAGGAATGTACCTTTACTCACGGTGTGATAAGACTGTCCCTGAATGACCCACCAGCACTAGGTGTGAAAGAATTAACTTCTTGTCCCCTAGAAGAAGACCAAAGCATTAACTGCATGGATCCAGAGTTACAGGGTATTTGTACCTCCTAATTCTTCCAGGAATCATGGAACTGGCTTTGCTTAATGGAAGATCATGTGTGTTGAAAGGGAAATTCCTTTCAGATCTACACAGACATCAGGTCAAAAATTTGTACTGGCCAGAAATGTTATTGCAGTTGACTAAGGTAGGCTGAAAAATGGTGGCCAGGAAAATGCATGCTCTGGAATAAATGATAGTATTGATGTGGCCAGATGTCACACATATGTATGTCAGGATTAATTCCTACAGTTATTTCCACTTTACATTGGCATAAACATCGTAGAAAATGAGGATAGCACTTGTGCCATCTACAGAGCAAATGCCAGTGCCAGCCAGAGTTGTGCAATGTTTTGTGTGTTTTTCCTATAGCTTGAACAGCAGTGTGGCTTCCTCAGAGCATGGAAATGTTGGAAGATCTATAACCAGGCTTGTCCCTACAGCTTGAAGTGTTCTGCAGGCGTTTATTTTCTATAATTTTATATCTGTATTTTTATTTGGAATAATTCAAGAAGCCACCCAATCACCTTTGTTTAATGATTATATCAAGGCACCTCTAAACTGTGAGGACGCAGTGGGTGAGAGATGGTCCTTCATCCCTACAAGTTTTCTTATTTTTTAACAAGGCTTATGAGCTCCATTTGAGTTGCTGGAAGCTGAGGCACTAGATGACTTGGCCAAGGTCATACAGGAAATTTGGGATGGAGAACCAAACGTATGATTGCTGCCGGTTTCCAAGCCAGCACTCAAACCGCTGGGCATCCTTCTTAATTTCCAGTCTTTTCTGGCATTGTTACCAACTTTCTGGTCCAGCTCCTCAACCACGTTGTGCCTCTCCTTCACTCCTGCTGCACATAAATCCAACCTCACAAGGTAACATATCAAAGCAATCAATAGGTACGTAGCAATTTCCTCAGCCAGTTTCACTTCTTCACTTCATGACTTGCCCACCAACAAATTTATTTCTTGCTTGGAGCATTTCACTGAACTATTTCTATTCAAAAGTATCTGTTAGCACTTTGCTAAGCCTCAGACTGAACATCTTTGATCCACCCATTTCAAGATTAGATGGATGACAGAACCCAAACTCTAGCTCCAAAAACATCCATGTTTTGGAGGTATATTCAAAGCCCAAGCTTGGATTTGGCTCTCAGTGTGGTTATTTTGATCTGTCTTCAAATCTGAATGCCGTGTCCTGTGACATCCCTGTTTCTAGCACAGAATCTCGTGTTCCTATCTGTGTGAGAGCTCTGGGACATGATGGGTGTCTCCGTGCACCTCGTGTGGGAAACAGCACCGACGGATCCTCTCAAATTCCAGCCAGGTTGTGTTCATGTGTAGTGGGGATTTTTCACAGCTGTTGGTTTGTTACTCACCTGGAGGCACAGGGAATTTGGCCCTTTGACAGAAGCAGAAGTGCAAGGAATCCCACTGTTGTGTGGAGTTCCTACTGCACTCTCCCTCTTGCCTGTTTTCCATGCAGCTGCTTCCCACTTCCTAGAAATCACATCACACTGCTCCTCCCCCTTTATCTCCTGGCCCCACAGATGAGAACATGGTCTGGTTTTCTTTCCCCATGGATGGGAAAGCCAGGGCAAGCTTGGTACTGTGGTCTTTTGCACTAACAGAATTTCAGTGCAATTCACTCTTTCCAGGGAATTATTCTAGATTTATTCACCACAAAGCATCCAACCATAACAACTCAGTAATTTTAAGGCCTAAGGAAAAAATGTAACAAGATGTTCAAAAATTTTGGTTTGGGATAATTGGGAGTTGTTTATATCCTTGTGCTGCTGATTATGTTGTCATATACCACCATTACTGGTGTCGTCAGGAACAGGATTATCTTTGCTTGGAAACAAAACCTCTATTTTAACCACTTAAATGCTGGGTAATGCAGCTGACGGATGGGAAGAAAAATACTCCCCTGCTGTTACTGGATATATGAGACACTCAAAAATCATAATGATGAGGGTTGAATAAACAGATAGATGGACAAGTGAAACATAATCACTGTAATTTTCCTGATAAAATGATCAGGGCACCACAATTTTTCTTTAGAGTATTTAGGGCAGAGTCTCCCACTGCTCAGTAGAATCAGTTCTTGCTCTTCCTTGGCTTGAAAATAACTTTCTGTGCATTCAGATCATACCAAGCTTTCCAAGCTGTATCTTCCTGGGGTTTTGTACCCCCCAATTATTTCTGCATGCATCTGGAATTCACATCTCTGGGTCATGGTTATTCCCCTGGCTCACTGAAATGCCAGCCCTACCCATGAAGTGCAATGGATAATTCAAGTAATGGAAATGTGTTGTAGAAGGTAGGGGCCTTGTCAGTCCTGCTTCTCCTCAGCTTTCCTGGGACAGCTGGAACTGGTATTTCCTACTGTTCCACTGGAAAGAATTGTACTGAATGGACTGGGGATAAGTATTCTTTGCAGCGCTTTGAGAGTTAAAAAGAAATTTAAGTATAAATTACAGTTGCAGTCATGAGATGATTTTTTTTCCCCAGAGTGGCATATGTTAGCTTTCTTGTGATTTTTCAAAAAATTGTTATTTTTCTGTTGGATGTTTTCTGTTTGTTTGCTTTAAGGTGCTATCAATAATGTGTATAGTAAATTCTGAAGTTTTGTACCAATTTCCAGCAATTCTGAGGTTTGCAGCAGCCATTTTCCTCTGATTTCATGGTATCTGGGACCTGGAATGCAGCAACCTAGACGTACTTTGTCAAGAGAAAGCATTGTCTGCATCCAGAGTTTTCATAACATCTAATTTAAAATGCATCTTGGATTTTTTGAGGAAAAAAAGTCTCACAGACTGTAGAGAGGAAAATGAGCCATTTCCTTAGCTTGAACCTGCATGAATTAGTGGTGAAGTGTTGATCTCTAAACTTGCAGTTTCTGAACCATAAAATCTGTTTATTTCACCCTATAAAAGAACATTTTAACTTATATGGCTATTTAAGTTTAAAAGCTATTAGAGAAGTGGGTGGGGAGAGGCAAAGAAGCAGCTTGAATCAGTAATTCAAGCTTGCAATACAATCTTCATCTGCTGCATAGCTTGCATAGAAATCCCCTTCAATGTGGATTTTCTGTGCTTGTAGCAGTCCCACCATACAGGAAATATACAGTATATATTTCCAACATTATCCATAATTGTAGTAAAGCTTATAAAACAACCCATTCCTTGTGTGTTCCTGGTGATCTGCAATAACTAGATATTCTCAAGTATGCATTTAAAGGAGGGAAAAACATATCAGGAGCTGGCAGGAGTCATCTGCAGTGACTTTCCAAAGGGAGCTTGGGCAGGGTCTTTATTGACCTGCTCTTGCTGCAGGAACAGCAGAGGCTTTGATTGAATACCTCCATACCTGTGCTTTCTTTTGTATCTGAATTTCAGGGAGGTTGTGTTTCCCTAGAGATGAAAATGCTGGGGCTAAAACCGTGTCCATCCAGCACCTCCTTGGGTGGGCAGGACAAGGTCACAGCACCCCTGGGAGTGACAAGGAGGGGCTGCTCCTGCTGCAGGCAGGGATGGAGGGAGCCTGACTCCTGCACCCTCCTGCTGCCCTGTGCCTTGGAGAATCCTGGGGAGAGCAGCGAGGGTTGTGTGCTGATTCGAGTGCAAGGTGAGTGTTTGTCCTTTGTGCCAGGGTGGGACACAGGGAGGGACAGCTTTGCCCAGCCTCTGGTGCTCATTCACACACAAACAGGGCAGCCTTGCTACAGCAGCCACCTTCAGCAAAAGGGAAGAGAGGTTTTGATTCTCTCCCTGCAAATTTGGTACCAAATGTCAGTTTTGAGGGGCTTTGAGAGGCTGTGCTTTGTTTGAGCTGTGCAGGCCTTTTCCATCTAGCTACCCCTGAACTTGCAGTACCTTGCTAAAAATAGTTCAAAGTGTGACCGTGAGTTCCCTGAACTGTGATCCTACCAGTCCTGTGTTATTCGGTTCACCATTCCTTTGAAAGTATTCATCCTTCCCCTCATAAAACTTAAATCAGCTTGTTCTTTGGTCCAAGAGTTGACATCATTATGATGCTACATCCTATGTAATGGTGTGAGAGCTGGAAAAGCATTCACAGCAAAACCACGCGGTGAATTGAATTTGCAGTGCCTCAGCCCTTGCAGTCTGAGCTGCCTCCTGCCCTCCTCATTTACTTGTACTTTTAAAACCTCTGCAGGTCCTTGAAAATGCCCCACGAAAACAGCAGCACAGCCTTGAGTATTTGTCAAGGGTCTTTTTAATGTTCCCACTTCTCTTTCCATGACCCCACTTGTTTTACAATGTTTGGGAGAGCAGAAGTGATTGTTTTACCAAATTAAGCTGGATTTCTTGCCAGGAACAGTGGATAGAATATTGTTGACAGATTTGGAAAAGATTATTCTTTCAGTACCTTTTGAATTATTTTTTAAGTGTGTCTGCCATGAACTGTTTCCAAAATCAGCCCACATTTAACTGTTTAATATTATATGGCGACAGGGACAAATTAGCACCTTTCATTTTCCTATCAAAATTAACACATCCCAAAAAGACATTTCAAGAGTTACACATTCCTTATTTAGAAATAAATGTATGAATCTACTTAAATGTGTTCACCTCAAGATCTTGGCACAAATAAATTTTGAAGGATTTGTCATTGATTTCAAACACCTCAGAATTTTGCCTATTTTCATAGAATCACAGAAAAGCTTTGGTTGGAATGGACCTTAAAGTTCATCTAGTTCCAACCCTCCTGCCAGTTTGCTTACATGTGTTTGGAGTTACCTTTTCCTCTCTGGTGTTTTTCATATGACGATTTTTTCTTTTTGGTGGAAAGCTCTTTTTGGAGTCTGAAGCACATCTCATGCCTTTGCTCGAGGGCTTCCTCACAGGCATGAGATGGTGTTTTGTTTTGTTTTTTCCTCCCCCCTTTCATGCCTAACATGCCCTCTGGGTTTGTTTGTTCTTCCCTCTTCCTCTGGAGCATCTGGAATGGCAGAAACTGGGCTAATGGGCAGGGTGCAGAGATGCTTCTGGTGATAGAAGAAGCTCCTCCAGCTCCTGGCTGTGTGTATTGCCCCTGGTCACATTGGCAGGGATTGCTGCCCTTTGCTTTATTGCTGTGCCACTCTCCAGCAAAGGACACAACTTCCTCCCCAGGCACTGCTGCTATTCAAGGCTCTTTATCTTTTGTGTTAGAAGTCTGAAGTTTGTTATAAAGTGTTGGATCTTCCTGGGTGGCTGGTGTTTAGGTGGATGCTGGGCTTCTGACTGTAGCACCAAGAGTGCTGCCATGGCACGGGGAAAATGAAGTAGACAGTGTTTTGAATTGTGTGGTGTTGGGGAATGTAATGCTAAAAATAAAGGAAATACACAATATTAAAGTGCTTAAAAATGTTTAGATACATATTCCAGGACATTATTTAGTGGTGGACCTGACAGTTCTGGGTTAATGGTTGCACTCCATGATCTTGGAGGTCTTTTCCAACCTCTATGATTCTACAGGGCCGATTTTGCTGTCATAGGAAGTGACTCTCTAGATCATTTGTTCTCACTGAAGCTGCTGTGCACTGTAGGTACAGATTAATATTTTTTCTGCCAGTTTTAGTCCGTGCAGATACCTTGGGTTAACAGAACAGAGCACACGAATCCAAGTCAATATGTCTGTGTATTTCACTTTTCTGTTGGAGAATATTAAGGCCAGATTCTCATTTATACTAAGCCCACTAGCAATATTCTGGCAACAGAAAGATGCCTTAGCAGGAATGTAAATTAAAGCCTCTTTATACTTTTAATAGTGTTTGTAGTTTCACTTGGCTGCGGTACAGGAATGACACATGTCTATTCAAATGGCATTTGCCATCCTGTTGATGGTTGCTGATATTCTTTGTGCCTCTACCCCCTTGCTAACTAGACCATGAGTCTGCTGCAGTTGCAGCTTTCCAATTTCCTTAAAATGTGGTCTTTTTTTCTTGAAATATCTAAACCAGGATTTAAGATTAAGACAATTTTTTCTGTTCTTCCTTCACTATGTGATGACCCTGTTTGTGTCCTCATGAATCTCTACTAAATGTCCAATTCTGCAGTGCCCAGACAGATTATTTTTGCCATGTCTGTTGCTTAAACTGAGGAGAGGGTTCTTCATCTCACTATGCCTTGTACAAGGCAGAACACATTTTTATTTTTTGGATTAAGAAAAATAAAACCTATATTAGAAATAAAACCTATATTTTCAGCTGGTGGAGCAAAAACCTCAAGTATTTTACATTAAATCATCCCAGCTTATACATGCTCAGGTCCATTTTTATTTCTGTCTACATGTGCCTCAACTTTCAAATGTGAAATTGTCCTCCAAAAAGCCCAACAGTTTAAGGAGCAAAGAAGTGAAACCTTAAGTACAAGACTTGTAGAGAAGCTGCAAGTGAACCATACAGACTTAGGAAAAAATGTCAATATCAGCATCTACATAATATATTTCAGGTAAAATACTGCTTTTGCAATATCTGAAAATATGGTATTTTATTAGATCTACAACTGTAGATCTGACTATAAGGTCTTGTGCTAAATTACCACACATTCAAATATGCTGGCTCCAGAGAGCTTTGGAAAAAACACCTCGAACACAAATCCAAAATGAGTCTTTGCTTGTTTAGAATTTTTGCTTTTTCAAAAATAAATTTGTGGAAGGGATCACTGAACAGCCCATTGTCTTGAGAGTGACATAGAAAAAAATTACAAGCTCTTCTCTCTCATGGAAATATGGACCTTTCTAGTGATTTAAGTCTCCCATTCCTTTCTTTTAACTTCATAAGGACTTAGTCCAAAACTTGTCTGAAGCCTGACTGCTGACTTGTCAGTCTCTGTCCTTATTGGTATTAAATTGAGAAAACTGTGCACAAAGTAAATAGAAAGGAAAGATATGTTTCCATCAAACTAAAATGACAGTATTTAGAGCTGCTAAGGAGTCAGATCTTAGAATAATTTATGTTGGTGAGAAAGCTTGAGTGTCTCTGCATATAAATTGGCATAAGGCTTAAGAAAAATATAAGATTCTCTAATTTAGTAAATGGATTCTTAAAAAACTAAAAGCTGAGTAGCCTCCCCATGTATATAAAACACGTGACAACACTCTGCAGACCTCCACAGAGCCTAACATAGTGCAAAGCATTTCTGCAGAAAGCTCTCATCTCCTTGATGCTCTTAAGTCCTCCCCATATCTTCCCAAGGATGTTGTGAGTCTTCACCACAACACTTTCTATCCCGATGAGCTGTTCTCTCCATTTCTCCATCATCTGAAAGTATATTTTTCTGCATTTCTAGATTAAATATTTTTCTTATGTTGGTGGGTGACTGAAGGAATTTTCTGAGTGACTGATAAGATAGAGATGCCCCTTTTTGGGAGCAGCTTGCAGGAGGAGCACTGTACAGCTGGACAGGAATGCTAGAATTTAATGTCTGGTTTGTCACCAAGGCTCAGCCATCACCTGTTGTTTACTTATCACGCTGCATTGCTATTTTCTGAAGGGCAAAGTATTCCAAACCCAAACAAAGTCATAACTAATGTTATGAACAAATTTGGAAGTTAATCGATTGTTGCCATGTTCTGTTAATTATTAAATGTTACCATGTCAAATGCTGATCACCAAGATGAATGCACAGACTGTTAATCACCCATATTGTTAATTACCCTAACCAACAGTCCCTTACCTGTACCCTTTTCCTTTCGGGTATAGCCTCTGCTCCCCAAAATGGTGCACAATATGCAAATGAAAGGACACAGGGACACTGGGTACTGCTCAGAGGTAAAGAACCCTTGAGACAACAAGCCAGTGCAAAATCCAAGACTGGAAATAGCACCCCTAGACTGGAGTAGCAGTGGAGAGGATAAAACCACCAACCAAATCAACTCCACCATGCTGCTGTGACCTCAACAGCTCTTAATCTGCAGGACACCCAAAGAGAACGAGCCCAAATTGTCTTCCCAGGCACTCCCATGGGGATGGCAGCCCCAGCTCTGCTGTGTGTCAAAGCTGCCACCTCCTCCTCCACATTTCCAAAGGGAGCAGCAGTGGTGTGTGTGACCCCGCGGGCCCCACCCAGAGCTGAATTCTTAATAAAGCCATCAAAAAGGAGCAGGTCTCCTTTATTTATTACAATTAAGGAGCAAGAAGACCTATGTGGAATGTCTGCCGCTCTCCGCGCAAAGAGGGGAGTCTCTGCAGGTGGAGGCTTCTCCCAGCCCTCATTATCTGGTGCTGGCTGGCAGGGCAGGGCCTGCCGGGCTGGAGCTGCTGGCAGGGAGGTGAAGGAGTGTCAGGAGAGTCTGCTGGAGCCCCTGACAGGGAGGTGAAGGGGTGTCAGGAGAGTCTGCTGGAGCCGCTGGCAGGGAGGTGAAGGGGTGTCAGGAGAGTCTGCTGGAGCCGCTGGCAGGGAGGTGATGGAGTGTCAAGGAGAGTCTGCTGGAGCCGCTGGCAGGGAGGTGAAGGAGTGTCAGGAGAGTCTGCTGGAGCCGCTGGCAGGGAGGTGAAGGAGTGTCAGGAGAGTCTGCTGGAGCTGCTGGCAGGGAGATGATGGAGTGTCATGGAGAGTCTGCTGGAGCTGCTGGCAGGGAGATGATGGAGTGTCATGGAGAGTCTGCTGGAGCCACTGGCAGGGAGGTGATGGAGTGTCATGGAGAGTCTGCTGGAGCCGCTGGCAGGGAGGTGAAGGAGTGTCAGGAGAGTCTGCTGGAGCTGCTGGCAGGGAGGTGAAGGAGTGTCATGGAGAGTCTGGAGGGTGGCTGTGGGGCAGTGCCTGCAATGTGAGAGCAGAGCGGCCAGGGCGCTGATGGCTGTCGGGTGTGGCCCGGGAATGGCACTTGGCACAGGGCACGGGCCTCCCGCCTGCCCAGGGAAACACAACTGGGCCTCGTGTAAATGAACAAGGGCTGAAGGAGCTTTTCCTCTCGCTGGTTGTGCACGGAGCCCCTGCACACACATCCCATGGCTGGCACACACAGCTCCTCCCTGCCAGGATGGGCTCCCAGCACCATTCGCATTTACCCGCCAAGGGATGAAGCCCTCTCCTTCCTTGGGGCTGTTAAATCCTCCAGAGCATCTCTTTTCTCTGCTTCCTTCCTTGTAGGATGTTGCCTTCCTTACCTCAGAAATCACCCTCCTGATCTCCTAGGGTGAGCCCCCTTTCAGCCATCACCTCTCCTTTCCTATTCCCAGCCCTCTCTGATACACACCAAGATTATATTTCTGCTTTGGCCTGGGTTATGTTTTCCAGGCCAATATATTATGCCACTTTCACACTCCCCTCCCTGCCCCATCTGGCTTCCATCCTACCCCCATAAAGATTATTAATATCGCCTGTTTCCAAGCGATTTATTAGCAGGGGCCTAACTGGTGCCATTTCCCATTTTAGTACAGCGCTGAAAATAATCCTGAGGAGTGTGCCCAGCTATAAAAATGTACTTATACTGTCATATTTGCAGTTTCAAACATGCACCACTTGATAGTCTCAAAAGTGCTGTTTAATTGGGGTTTATGGGTTCTAATTAATTATAGTATGTAAAAAAATTACTTGTCCCATTACAGCTCTCTGTGGTTTACTCTGAAGAGCAATGTAATTTAGTGATAAATTGTCCTTCTCTATCCCCCTGCTCCCCTCTTCCCAGCAAGTTCCAGAACAGTTTAATTCTCCTCTAACCCAGGAATGAGGCTGAGAGAAAGCTACATTTTGTTCAAGGGACACAACTTTTCCCCATACCCATAAACAGCTTTAAATGTGACTCGAAATGATTCCACGTTCTTTGTGCTGAATCAGGCTGGTGAAATTATGAATAATCCTGAGGCTTTGCACAGCTCAGGTCTGGAGGGGCTGGGATTTTGCAGAGGCTTGAACATGATGGCTTCTTTGTGCACTGTGGATTATTCCTGTGACTATACAGAGGTAACAGGGAAGGAGAGAAAGAATGAGTGCAGGATTTTTTGCTGGATGAAGGTCTAGTTTGAGATTTCTCTCCATGGCCCTGTAGGAAAACAGGTAAAGGATCTGCCTGCCCTTATGGCATTTTGGTGTGACAAGTAGCAGAGGAAATACCTCAAGCTAACTTTCTGTTCTCTCTCACAGAATCATAAAGCCTGGATTACTCAAACAAATTTTGGGGCAGTCTTCTGATTTTCAAATGCTTCCTGTAAAGACTTGGTGAAAAATGAGCAGCCAAGCAGGTACACTTGTGGTTGTTTGAAATAAACTATTGAATTATATCCCTCATTGGAATAAATTTGGTCACATGAGGGAAAACATTAAATATAGTAGAGCTGTAGTAGAAAACGTATTTTGTGGCAAGATGGCTTAACACTGAAAAGAGAGCAAGTTTAGATTGGATATTAGGAAAAAAATTCTTCACTATGAGGGTGGTAAGGCCCTGGCACAGGGTGCTCAGAGCAGCTGTGGCTACCCCTGGATCCCTGGAAGTGTCCAAGGCCAGGTTGGATGGGGCTTGGAGCAACCTGGGACAGTGGGAGGTGTCCCTGCCATGGCAGGGGGTGGGATGAGGTGATCTTTAAGGTCCCTTCCACCCCAAACCATTCTGTGATTATCTTATTTTATCTGGATGTTAGGGAGTCAGAATGCTAATTAATAAAAAAAGGGCAAATAAACCTCTTTAATTTGCATTTTACAGACAAATGCTATTTATTCTACAAATTTCATGTAATTTCAAACTTTTGTGTGTGACAGATACCTCCAAATTTATATCCCCAGCCCTAAGAAGAAAATTTGGTGACCTCTCCAACAGTCCCTGCTGTTACTCTCAGCACTAAAAGGTTATGATTCCCAATGTCACTGCACAAGTGAGTGTTCAGTGGATCAAAAAAGTTTGTAAGTCATGCTTCACTAATTTTCTTATTTTATAAAATTAATAACCAGCATGTCAGATGCTGGAAACTTGGATCATCCTGGGTGTCCAGATCAGTCTGCTTCATGTACTGGAGCAGAAGTTGTGAGAACTGCCAAATAAAGGAAAAAAAAAAGAAAAGAAAAAACAAAACAAAACAAAACACCACAGTCACACACATTACTCATCAATCTGAAAAGTAACAAGATTTATACTAAGATTTGCTTTTATTAAAGTAATTCTTTTGTGCAGTAAAATTAGTAAAAAGACATTTTAGTGCATATATCTTGTTGATTATATTAAGACTAACTACAGTCTGCAATGTTTTATGGAACGAATTAACAAAACAGAGCCCAAACCTAAATAAACCTGAAAATCTCTGGGCAGTGTTTGGATAAGTCCCCCCAAACCTGAATATCTTGGTGTTTGTATAGTGTTTATGTTTTCTTTTACATGGCTTTTACTGCCTCAGAAAGCCATTTATGGAGAGGAAACAATGTGAAACCTGCTCTTCTCATGTGATTTTCATCATCCAGAGATTTAAATAAGTGGGATCTGCTCTTTTCATGCTATTCTGTCCCCATAAATTACTCCTGGAGGCATTAAAAGGGCTTGTGAAAAACACAGTAATAAATAGCCAGAGGACAAATACAAATGTTGCAAACTGCTCATGCTGCTGTGGCAGCAGCTCTGCTGTGAATTTATTGAGCAAAACTGATGAGGGATCTCCATACCTGTGTCAGCTCTGCTCTGTGTGGAGCCTCATTTTACACCGTTAAAACCGATGCTAAAAATCCCTTTTTTATGGGATGACTTTTACAACAGAATTGTGATTGCTCAGGAGCTGACTGCGTTACTATGGTTATTCCAGAGGAGCAGAGGGTTAAGGAAAACGAAGAGAGAAAGGAAACAGCAGCAGCAAAAGGGTTTTGTAGCCCATGGCACCTGCAGCAGCTCGCTGCCCCTGTGGAGCGTGCCTCTGGGCAGGGACAGCGAGGTTGTGTAACAGGGAGAGCTCTGCCAGGTCCTTTCTCCTGACGCATCCCAGACCACAGGCATGGCCCTACATCTGAGGGAGAGGAGCAGCAGGGGCACGTGTGAGTCATGGCCCTCCTGACAGGGGAATTCCTCGCTGGCTGCTGGCAGCGGCCGCGCTGAGGTTTCCACTGCCCGAGCATTACGGAAAGAGCCCTTCTCAGCTGAGTGCTGAATTCTGATTTCTCACCTCCCTTCAAAATAGAAGATCCTGACATAGGGGTTTGTTTTTTTTTTATTAAGCAGTTCTCATGACTGTTCCTTTGAGAACTGGGAGAAGCCCAGGTTCACACAAGCCCCAGCGCGTTCTGCAAAGGGGACTGAGTCAAATTGCCTGTCCCCTTGATAAGAAAACAGTGAGCAAAATATTAATCAGTGAAACTACCAGGCTGTCTAACTTTCTGTGGCATTTAATTAACCCAAACCCTGAGTTCATCTCTTCAAGGTCCCCTTGATGTGGCCACAAGAGTGTGTTCTGGGCAGGGAGCTGGGGTGGGCTAGCTCTGCCCGCTGCAGTCACTGACCTGGATGGAAAACTCAGAGCTGCTGCTGCTTCTCATGAGAGTTGGTGGTCGGTCCTTTAGGCTCAAAAAGCTCAGATTCGGGTCTTTTTCCAAGAGTCTATGAAATGAGACAGAGCTGTGTGTGAGGAAAGAACAGAGCTCCACTCCTCGTTCTGCTCTAAGTGGGAGGGACAGTAAAAGTACCTGGAAAATGGAAATACATTCCTGAGTATCACTGTATTGAAAACAGCACATGGCACATTTAATAAGTTTTTTATTGCAAAATGTAGATGCTACTGCAGTGATATTTTAGAAATAACTGGTGTTGTACCTGTAACAAGGATTGCTTGAAACTTTCCAGGCTTCTTTATTTCCTTGTAACTCTGTCAAGTTCCAAATATTCACATTAAAATTTCCAGTGCTGGTATCAGCTCTGGTTGATTTATTTAGAACAATTTAAACCCAACACAAATAAAATTTTAGGGGAATTTGGAAATTTGAGGCAAGGGAGGCATAGGTGTTCTCTCCATTCAGAATGAAATAAAATTATGAAATAACTGAATTTCCTGAATGCTGGAAATTTGGAATTCTGCTTCTAGTCCTTCAGCAGGGAATGTTATAAAATACAAGTGGTTCTGATTTACTCAGGCACATGTATCCTGATTTCCTGAAACAGAAAGACACAGTCACAAGGCTGAACTGAAACCTACTGAGCAGAATTTGTTCACCTTTAATTTTAAACTGAAAACTTTAATCATTTGGGCATAATATACCATGCCAGGTACCTTTTCTAGTCTTTGGAAAAGTTTGACTGATTGTGAATTAGGAACGAGAGTATAAGTATTCATAGGTTTATATTATTACACATATATAATACATTTTTATCCTATATATTATATTTACCATGTATAAAATATATTTATATTTTAGTTTAAAATTGCATTCGTATATAAAATTTATATTATATATATACATATGTGTAAGGGAGACTGTTCTCCTTGAAAAGCTTATTATTTAGAAATGAGTGTCGGGAAATCATGAAATTAGGGTTTCCTGCAAAATGTTTATTTGGCTTCCTTTTGTACCTGTGCTTGGTCTAGCCTTTAATTACTTGACCATGTTCTATATTTAGCAGAGGACCCTGGTCTGATTCAATGCAGAAGGTGGAGCAGCTCAGGACATGAGTCAGAGCTGGGGACAGGAGGAGGCGGATGCCTGATGGACTTTGCCTGGATTTGCTGTGGAAGCAGGGAGAGCCCAGTAAAAGGCAGAGAACTGAAAAGAAAATGTGAGATCTCATGGTTCAAGCATCTGAATCCTGCAAAACTTTCGTCCAGTTTCAGAGAAGTCGATTTGAACTAAATTCTTCCCAACTGGCTATTAATTTTATTTTGCTTTCTGTGTTTCCATTTGCAGAGTACACTGCCAGTGCTATTTCTCCTGATATTTGATGCTGTGCAACGTTAAACATTGTGAGAAATCAATTCCCAGACATCTCAGTTTGGGGACCTGACTCTAGCAGAATGTTTTGACCTGAATCTCTTTGTGTTTCAGTTTCCCATCTGTTAAACAAGAATAATAATATCCTCCCGTCTTCCAGGGTGTTGTTGGGAGAAACGAGGGTTGTGAAGCACTCATATGCCATACTGATAAGAGCCCTAGAAAAACTCACAAGAAAATAAGGAATTGTTTCTTCCAAGCAGATTTGGAGTAGTATGTAGTAAATGAGGCCTCAAGCCACATGCTGAATAATGATACTGTAACAAAATATTGAATATCTGCTTATTAAGTGAACACTGTCCATCCCGAGGTAGAATCTGGTGGAAAACAAGGCATAATCCTATATTTAAAGAATGACTCATAACACAGATGAATAAGGGTTTATGGTTAACCTTAGTTGTGATGTTTTGATCACTTGGTTTTGCAGATAGAAGAGGTGCACATGCAAAAGAATACCTGTGCCTAGAAAGAAACAAAATCTGAGTTCAAAAATTCCCGTTGTTCAATGAAATGTGCAGGATCTTCATTCTGGTCTCGGCAAAGGAAATGCTTCTTGTTGCCTGGTGGGTTTTGGAAAGACACTGCAGCTCTCCTGTTTTGGAAACAGTTTTCAAGCAACTGTTGAAGTGTAGCTCGTTGCCTCTCCTTTGTTTTTAAATGATGAGAAAAGCTTCACAGCTGGGAGAGCTGGTGGTGGAAACAGTTTTGAGATTAGTGCTTGGATCCTTGCATGCACCTGGATGGGCTCCTGCAAAATTTGCATGGGAACTACAGCACATTCTGTTATTAACACTTCTCCCTATGGCTTGTGGAAGAGGGAACTCCCAAGTTCTGTAGCAATCAAGTGCAGAGCTTTCACAGAGCTAGACAGAGTAGTTATTAAAGATAGAAGAATATTTTGGCGCAAGAACAGAAGGGTATTAATTGGCTATGAATAAATTCTGTCTGGAAATTAAATCAAGAGGGTTTTAACCATCACAGTGACAACATTCTTGAGTATCTTCCCATTGGGAAGAAACATGGAGTTTCCTTTTTTCCTCACAAGATGTCTGGTAAAAGTACAGAAGGAGTTTGTAGATCTGAAGATCTGTGTGAGGGCAAATAGGGCTTAAGACCCTAAGAAATTTGTTTCTGGTCTCGTATCTGGTATTTCTTGTTGCTAAAAGCAGTCCTCACAAGGTTGACATTTCTCCACACGGGAGAAACTGACTCCTGGAGGGATGAAAGAATGAATCCAATATCCTCTACTTCATTAATGAAGGAGGACTCATGAGCAGAGCAAGAAATCAGAAAGGCATCTCTCCAAATGAGACAGGTCCTAGTCATGAAAGAGTAAAGTGCTCTGCCTCCTTGTGCCCCCCTACAAACCCTTCCCTGCTTTCTGCAGGGTGGAGAGCCCCCATGGGGAGGGGTCCAGCATGGGGCAGTGGTGGATGCTGTCTGTACCCCAGTGGTTGCTCTCCTCTTCCTTATTTTATTCTCTGCTGTTTGCAAAGTAGGGCTGAGTTGGGTTTGCTGATAAAGGATCCTTCCCAAACACAAAGAAGAGAGGGACAATTCCAGGCCTCTTTGCAAGTCACTGGGAACAAAACATCGCTGCCCCTGCACCTTGTGAGGGGTGTAAAGCATGTCTGATTGCTTAGCCATCAGCAGGAGGCAGCTTAGGGTGAACCATTCCTGCTGCTTTGCCACTATTAAGATCCAGCAGTACCTTGATGTTTCCTCACTGGCAATAATTTGCAGGATTAAATACTTCAAGCCACTCTAAAATTAGTTCCAAGAGGCACTTTTTGCTTTCATTTCAGAGCTCTCGTGAGCCTTTCCTACTCTGTAAGTCTGCTACAGCTAATTACCTGATGGTTACTGCGCTCTAGAAGATTTCAGATATCTGTCTTTTCCACTGCTCTAAAGAGGCAGATGGGGTTACAGCACAGAACTTGTACCAGAGTTTTTGCCAGCAGCTGTAACGAGCTCAGACAGCTTCGTGAGATGGGCAAATAGACCACTGCAAACAAAATTGCCTTTGTCCACTGTGACCATTCAAGATTCAAAGCAAACTTATTTTTGAGCCTTTAGAAACATCTCAGAGAGACATTAAAAGTAATTTTTTTTATGTCTTGAGCCCTCTCCATCTGTCTAACCCATGGAGAGCCTCCAGAATCACAGTACACCTTTTCAGCTTCCCGTGCTGTGGTTAAAGAGTTTACAAGGGATACTTGGTATTTTACTTTGAGAACACCTGAAGTGCCTGATGCTGCTGTTTGTCTTGTGCTGGCATGTCACTATCAGAGTCAGAGGTAGAACAAATTTTGGAGAAGTGCGAAATCTTATCACAGTAGCAAAAGAAAAAGCACAGCTGGAAAAAATCCTTCTGCACAAATCCACTGGCAGCAGAAGATACAGATTTCTTGAAGATATAGTTCCCTCTGCTTGGTGTTTCTGGCCACTCTTTTTGGCCCCTGCTGACTATGGCCATGCCATGACCCTTCCTATTCTCTTCCCACCCTTCCCTGGCTCCCTTGAGATGATTCACTCTCTGAATATACACATGTGTCATGTACACAAATCGTTCTCTCCTGACCACAGCAGAAATCCAGAGGGGTTTGTTTCTTTACTTGTGATTTCAAAGGCTGATTTTCTTTTCACTTGGCACTATGCCCAAAAGAAACTATCTTCCTCTCTTACTTCTCCCATTATTACTGCTGTAAGCATCTTTTAAAACCTGTTTGTCCATTGTTTCCTGAGGCATCAAGGCAGGCCCAGCTTCATCCACCAGTTCCCAGTGTTAATTTTTGAGTTTGCTTGTCAGGATGTTAAAACCATGGCAATTCAAACCCTATTTCATGCAGCCAGTACCAGGAGCAGATATTTCCACTCTTTGAGCCATCACTGAACAAACTGAAGTTGTTCCTTCATTTACTCTGAATAAAAGCTGTCCATCTCCTTCAGGGAGACACTTGGTGAAGCTGCCCACCACAATAACTCAGTATTTCTCTCATCAGCCACTTCTGGAAAGCTCCAGCACTACCTGCAGTCACATTTTTTACCCACAGTGGCCTAATGTGAATCAAACTGTAAAAGCCAAGGTCTAGCAGCAGGGCTTGGCTGCTTCAACGTGATTGTCAGTGTTTACACTTGGAAGCAATGTTTGAAAACCAGGTTCTGAGAGAGAGACCCAGCTCCCTTTGAAGTCAGCAGCAGTTTCAGCCTCCACTTCCACAGCCCAGGGGTTGGGCTCTTTGTTCTTTTGTCTAGTGAAATTTGTGAGTAGTTCCTACGATACAAGTGATGGGCTGGATTTTCTAACACGTTTCCAAACTGTGCTCCTTCTGAGACCAGATTCCTGTACTGCCTCTCCCAAAATAAAATGCTGGAGGAGCATGGATGGAGGAAATCCGTTCAAACTGAGTAAACAGCTCGTGAGGGTAAGGCCAGCAGGATTCATTCATGCTCATTCAGCCCAGGCTGGCTGGTTTGATTCCAGTTGGAGCACTCTCTTCATTACAGGCCCCCTGGGGAATGTTAATCTGTACAGTATAAACATTTATAAACATCTACTAAATCATTACACTTCAGCTGCCCCATAAACACTCCTGAATGCTTTCCTTAGGCAGCATTGGTTGGGTAACGTGTGGCTTTTTGGAATGAGTTTACGGCTGTTTGGCACTGGTAGAAATATGGGGAGAGGGCAGGGGAGGTTAAACAACATTGTTTAAGCTCTGTGACTTTTTTAGGATAAAGGCAGAAGCTGTTTGTGATGAATTAAAGCAGCCCTAGCTGGTAGATGCTGAGGACAAGCCCAGGTTGTAGAGGGGCTATTAGACAGCCTTTGAGCTTTGCACACTGGATTTTAGTGATGCTATTGTCAGGAACATCCCAAAATGCACTTCTCACTAGTCCACTTGACATTTCCAGACCAGGCAATACATCATTATTCATCTGTGACTGCAACACAAAGTGCATCTGAAAGAACTGCCTGATGCAAGGGAAAAGTGTGGACATAACTTCAGAAAACTGAGCCAGAACTAACTTAACCCCCAGAGCTGCAATCAGCTGGGCTCAGGCCCAGGGCTCACTTGTATGTGTTTACAGGACACATAAGTATATATATATATATATATATATATATATATGAACTGGCAAAAAATATGTATGTATGTGAACAAAAATGAACATATATATATATTTGTGAAGTGAATAGGAATCACTTTCACAGGCACGTGTAGCAAAACAAGCCTTGAACTCTCTAAAGTTGAACTTCTCAATTCTAGTTTCCCTAATCTGAAGGTGCTGGCATGACTGAGCATTCCCAGGACTCTCCCCCCACCTGTAGAAGTTGTATTGAATATAGAAATAGTAAGTAAAAAGCAAACTAACCAAGCCTTCCCATTCTCAAATGGGTGAAGGAAAATTCCCTCAGTTATTATTTTTGTATGTTTGCAGAGGACTGGAAAGGCTGGGAACTGATAGAGGAGTCATTAATTACTGTGAGGATTGTGTTCAGGTAATGTAACCTGAGCAGAAGTTAAACATGTTGTATGAGAGACAGTTGTGTTTGCTGACAGCCTGATGAATAAGTAACAACTTGATTTCTGAAAGGCATCTTAGGGAAAATGATTTAATTGGCTATAATTATATCATATCCTACACTTGAGTGAATATGCCTGTGTGCACAGACCTGCTTTATTTGTACATATCACAGGTACATGGCTGGACACAATGGTTCATCCTCTCGAGCTGCTAACGAGAGCCTCCTGTTCCATCTCCTCCCTCTGCATTCAGAACACGCAGCCACTACCCAGCTACAACCACACCTATTTTGAAATGAGAGCACAAAAAACTGAAGATTTTTTCGTAGGCAGACCTAGATGCACAACGCATCCTTTTTAGAGCCTCAGGGCCATGGGACAGTGGCTGTGACATCTCCAGAGCATGGCCCACTCTGCCCTGACCTGCTTGGACACCAGCACCAGGCCAAAACTATCCTGCAAGGAAATGGGACAAGCAAACTGGTTTTACTATTCAAATTCACCAAAACTTCCCTAAAACATGAAATCAAACCATATCCAATATAGGCTAATGGTGAATTTACCATATCTGTACTTCCAGCTTGCAAATCCCCCTCTGTGTTTGAGTGTGTATATATACATATATATATATATATATGTAAAAAAATTATAAAATCAGTAGTAGAGGGTGATTTCCCCACAGCTTTTCTGTGGCATGTAATGAGGTGAGTAATTTAAAATCTTCTGCATATGGGCAAGGTTTGAGCTCACGGGAAGCATTACACATTATTAGTTTCAATTGGTCTTTTAACATCCTTCTTAAAGGGTCAATAAATGAGATTGCCTAGAGGTAAAGCTGTTGTTATCATGTGTAGGGTTACAGTCACAGCTGGAGGGCATGGACAGGGACAGGCTGTCTGTCTGCCTGTGTAGGAGACTTCAGTCACCAGTCAGGGTTCTATTAATTTTATAGTGCCTTAAATTCATATTGTAATTATGAGGAATAAGCAGAGAGAAAGAGAGATCTCCTTTTAATATGTTTTTAAAAATCTGGAGCCTATTACTCTACTTAATTCCAATTATATTACAGCTGAACTTTTATCTCAATACACTGCAAATAAATTCAGGCCAAGGTAACTTGGATATATTCTTCCTAACTTAAAAACAGGAAACTGTGGGCAGTAGACAGAGCAGAGTAGAGGAACCAGAGTGAAGCCTCAGGAATGTTTCATTATGAATTTTAGTTTTTTCTTCTTTAAATACCTGGGCTGAAATTTGGTGACTTAATTCAAAAGCAAAAGTGAATTCAGTAGGATCGCACAAGCCCCTAATGGAAATCATTTACCCACTTTGAAAGATCACCATATGTTTTACCATGGTGAGGTCTTTGATGACAAAATAAGGCTTGAGATACTCTTAGCTAGGAGGACTGGGAGGTGGAAGATTTTAAGAGGGATGGGTGATGTACAGCATCTCTCTGCTGTCTGGGGTGAAATGTGGTGCAATACAGCGATTGCATGGATGTGGGCAACCCAAAGCTGAAAAAGTGAAAGAATTTGCATATTGCCTTGATGAGTATTTACTGAAACGTTCTCAAAGTCTGAAACCATATGGATACACAGATACTTCAGCTCTGGTTTAAGTGCACAGTAAGGAAAGCTCACACAACATGGTTAGCATAGAGCGTTTCCATTGCCTTAAAAATATTTAGAAGAGAGGACTGCAAACATCACTTTATAGGATAAATTTTAAGATATCAAGAACTCAAGGTGTTTTGGAAGCCCAAGGCCAGTGCCTCCAGCCAGTGCTCATACTGCCCAGTGGCCAAGACTTTCCCTGGGTCCAGGGAATCTCTGGAAACTTAAACTGACTGGTGTTATACAGACTCCACTAGAGCCTTTAAATGTTGGCTGGGCACAATCTGCTGCAGCCTTTGTCTGTATTTCCTCACAGCCCTGAGGGGTGGGACAGTGGTGGTGGGCACTGCTGGGTTAGAGGGCTGAGCACCAGCTGCTGCCAACCAGTTTGTACCAGGCCCCTCTCAGTGAGGCTGTGAGAAGATGCTCTGTGCAAATCTCACATTTTCTTCCAGCTGTAAGGAAGAGGAGGAGCTGTACTGCAGCACCATCGATCTTAGGGCTGGGATGAGACAATTTCTGTTGGCTTGGCATGTCTTGAGAGCTGTCCCAGGGCAGCCACAGTCCCCAGGCAGAAATGTGCCCTTTTGAGCCACTCCTGCCCTCTGCTCCTCTTCTCAGATGCCTGGGTTTCCTTTGACTAACCTTGTCCTTGTGAGCACACTTCAATCAGCACTTCGTTCCCTTTTTTCCTTAAATGCAAGTACCATTAAATGCTCACAGGAGGCACTGTTGTCATTCTGGGTATCTGTGCCCACAAAGGTGATTCTTACATTGTTCACATCAAACTAAGGACCCACGCCATGAAATTTTTTACCAAAAAAGATCAGTTTGCATTTTTTTAATCCTCCTGTCTCCAGTCTTGTCTACAAAGTAAAGTCTGGGAGTGCTTTTCACAAAAGATATTGGCCAAATGACTTCCAATAGCAAATGGGCATGAGGGAAATTAAAGATGGTTCTGAACAGCCAGAAATTGGCCATAGAGGCAAGGTCAGCTGAAGAGAGCCTTATAATTTAGTTCCTGCTGAGGAGAGAGATAAGTTGTACATAGTCCTTAGGTTGACCTGGTGCATAAAAACAAATCATGCAGCCAGCTTTAGAGATAAGCATGGCTTCAGAGTTCCCTGGACAGTGTTTTCCACACTAATGTACAGTCCAACCCAGGGACTTCAACCAAATGAACAGATTTAGCTGTGGGAACAATTCAGCTTCCTCCTTTCCTTGCAGTGTGAGTTTGTGCAGAGGGAAAAGTTTACTCTTAAAAGTTTAATGCTATTAGTATGATTTGCTCAGTTTTTGTGTCTTTATCTCAGATTTTAAGAAATACTATGTAGTAAAACATAACTTTACCCCTGCTTTATTTATGCAAATGCTTTTAGAGGCAGTCAGAACTGCGTTTGGCACTGTTGTGTGAAAGCCACAATTCTCTCAAAATCAGTCCCTCATAGGTTAAACTTGTCCCTGTCACAAAACCTGTGCTGTGCTTAGCCTGAAGTAGGCAGAATTCTTATAGCAGGGGAGGGAGTAGGTGCACAGACCTCTACCTGCTGGAAAGCTCCTTTCTCATGGCTGCCGTGGTTGTGCTTTGGAGACAGGGACAAAGGGAAAGCACTGCAAACAATGCTTTTGCCAAAGTAATATAAGCTCTTCAACTTTTTCCAAAAGTGTCAATTCAGAGCCATTCTTTATGAAGGAATGAGTAAAGGGTTTGATCCAAAGACTGGTTGTCAGTAGCAGTCCTGCCCATTGCCTGCACTGGGGTTTGGATTTGGCCCTAAATCCTACAGCTGTGCCCATTAAAATTGAAATAAAAAGCCTTGGCCAAGCACCATAAACAAGCATGTTCCCAATATGAAGTGCATTTAATGGAGTTTTGCAGCATTGGTCTCCCGGGCAAGCGCATTAGTCTCTGTTTTCCCTCCCTGTCCTAATGGCCACAGCCAGAGGGGGGCTGGTTTGAACTGTGGAGGAGGCTGGTTTTTATCCACTTCGAGTGGAGAGGCATAAATTGGCATTCCATATCATCATAAAAAAAAAAAAAAAAAAAACTTCCCAGCAATTATTAAAAGATTCTTATCTCTTGCTCCCTACATGGATAATGAGATCCCTCTCTGCTGGACTGAGACAGCCTGTCTCTCAGCTCACTTAATGAAATGGACCCAAGTTTGCAAATTAGCATAGCCCTGACTCCAAACGTAACCTCTTGTTGTCTAGTTGTACATCAAGGCCCCTGGCTTATGTCTTTTCTTATTAACACCCCGTAATCATGTCAACCCTCTTTAGTTTTCATTTCCTGTTTCCTTTTACAAATTCACTTTTGAGTTTTGAGCAAGATGTTGGATGCCTTTGGATGCACTGAGATTTTATTTTTGTCTCATTTTTTAACATTATTGCAGTACAAGTTTATCAGCGGGTCCTGGGGTGGATCAGAGAATCTGTTTTCTGTTCCATATTTTTGCTGGTTGGTTGCCATGTGATCTTAAAGCAGCTCCTTTTGTATGTCTGTGCTCATTTCCCTTCCACTTTGTAGGGGTTTTATTTTAGACTGTAAAAGCTCAGCAACAGATATTTTGTCTTGGCCTATATTTGGTTGGTGCCTTGCAGAGTGTTTTTTTGTTTCTGCGAGGTTGTCTGTGTAATAGACTATTAATAATCATAAAGAACAGTGATATTGGGCCCTAACAAACACAATATGCTAAAGGCTTTCTAAGAAGTCAAGAAGGATGAACCCTTTGAAACTCTTTTTCTTTCTCTCTCCCCTGATGTGAAACTTCATTGTTGGGCCTTGAGAGTAATAAATCAAAGCAGCTGAAAGAAGAGAATCATGATTTCTTTTGCCTATGTGTAGCTGACCCAATCTGCCTTTGATAAGGCAGTGGCCTTCCACTTTATCCACTACCCTACTAATTATCCTTCACTTTCATGAGCACTAAAATCCACTCACACATTAGAATAAAAAAAGAAACAGGGATGTGATTAGTTGTGTACAGATAAGAAGCAGCCCACAGTGTTAGCTGGGTAATAACATTTTCTAAGACTCCTTCTTTTTTCCCTGGAATTCATTTCCTCTCACTTACATCCATAGCAGTAAAAAGTCCTTACAGTTTGCAACACAAAAGATAACTCTTCAATGCAAAGCTTTAGTGTGTGTCTTTAAAAGATTTACTCCTTTATCAAGTATTAATTTAAGAAAGGGTGCCTTGTAGGTAAGGCAACGACATCAGTCATAGTCTTCAGGGCAGCAGATTTATTAATTTAATAGGTTTATCCATTTTACAGCTAGGATAATCATATTTCACCAAACTGGTACACAAGGAGCCCTCAGCCCATCTGACAGCTTTATTCTTGTGTAAGTTAACAAGCACATTTTGTACTCGTGACCTTGTGAATTGTACAAGTGCGAGGAGCTGGAGAGGAATGACAGACCAAATCCAAGGAACATGTCAGCATTTCAGATTTCCTGAGCCAGATTTATAAAGGCAGCAGTGAGGAACCCCAGCTGAAAAGAGAACTTAAACATTTGTTAATTTATTTGGTTTAAGATAATAGGCAGAATTTTTTTAAAAAATTAACAGAATGTTAATTAAAAAAATAAGTACCTAATATGCTTATCAAAGACATCAGTTTAACAGTGGAATTGTTTCCCTGACTATAGAGGAGTTGTTCTTGAGCTGGAACAACTGGAAAGGAATTGGACTGGGTTTGTCTAAGGTAAATTCTTTTGGTACATATTCGTGTTTACTCCTTGTGTTTATCTGTGCTGGCTGTGGCCAGTAAATTCCCTCTGTAAGTGTCTAAAATTCTTGAAATTGGCTGAGAATTAAAAGACTAAGGCAAGAATGGAGCCAACATGTTAAAAACACCTCGATAAAAACCATTTTGTAGCTAAACCCACAGGAATATGTGTTGTTTGAAAGCATTTCTTATTTACTATATAAGAAAGACAGCAAGCATGCACTTCTTTATTGCTTGGCATTTCTTTTCCTATTGAAACTGTTGGGAGAAAAAGAAAATATTTCCCTGTTTGTTTAAAAGCTCCACTTGAAACTGCACTTTGTAAAACCATGTTTCAGTGTCTTGATGGAAAGGCGACTTATTCAGGAAGAAGAAATTTCCTGGGCAAAATAACATTCAACTGAAAATTAACTTGTGTCAGAAAATTTAACATAAAAGTTGGGGCTAATCCTACTCTGTCCTTTTAATAAAAGAAAAAGCTGAGCTACTTACACTGTACTAACTGCAAGCTCTTCAAATAAAAGAGCAAATACCTGGGACCTCATCATAAAATGGTCCATTTGGCAGCAGGGAGAGAACTGAAAGAATTGTAGACCTCAGGGATTTATTTTCATTTATATTCAAACTCCTTTACACTATTCTTGACACATAAAGAGGAGTATTTTGTGCAAATCAGAATTAGGCCACAGAGACAGAAATTTCAAAAGCTTGGAGTATTGGTTGAACATGACAGGGCAGTGCTGAGATACAACGTGCCCTTAATTTACTCTCCTCTAGATGCCTCACTTGCATTTCACTCATTTTTGACAGCAGTGATGCCTTTTAAGCTCCTTTTGGTGTCAAGATCTGTGTGCCCAATTTGAATACAGAGCAGTCAAACCCTTGCTTTAAAAGTTTAGAAAACTTCATGTCCTCTTCCAGTCACTTGCACTTTCTGGTTTGTACACAGCAATAGTGTTTGGGTTTAAAGTGTTGTAGGAGGATATTTGTTTGCTGGAGAATTCCTTTGAAAAGGAAATATTATTAATCATGTTGCATTTTGAGCTGTTGTATGTACAGCAATGTCTGAACTTTCACCATAAAGTACACAAGTGTCACACAGGGAAAACATTTCTCTTGCTGCTAAAAATTTAGTGCTGCTGCCTGCTGTGCACTAGAAAGAAAGAAAAAGAAGATATTGTATGAGTTTCTATTTGGCCCTTTTTTAATTTGCAGGGCCTGAAAATATAATTGTGTCCTGCCTTTAGCCATATTCCCTGCAGGTCTGGCAGGACTGCTCTGGGAGATTTTTTGGTTGTTTTTTGGGGGGGGATCCTGTGTTTATTTTCCCAGCTGGAAATCTGCAAATTGAGGTGACATTTCCAAAGTATTGTCATAGAATTGAACCTCCTATTAATTTCTGACCATCTAAGGCACACAAAGAAGGTGGCCAGTTGTGCCAGAGCCCATCTTGCCTAAAAATGGCAAAAAAAATTTCTTGTTAGAGATGACACCATGGTCCCAGCAGGCTCTGGAGCTTTTGATCATTCCTTTTTCTCTTCTCCCTGCAGTTCACAGGACCATGCTCCATCACAGGGAGGTGTTTTAGCTGGCTGTGGATGCGTTACTGGTTGGGATCCCTAATTATTATCAATTTGCAGATTGCCTGGAATGTCTTATTAAAATTCCTGCGGAATGATTGATCATAATCAAAAAATTAATCACCAATCAGCCCTGGCAATTAACATTAGCAAGTCTATTTGCATATGTCTGGTAATTTATGCTGCTGCTGGAAGAAGGGACTTTTCCTGAATGTTATTGATTAGGGGAGAAGAGCCAGATGCTTCTTTCACTGGGATATGAGTCTTTATTAATAGGACTAGGAATGTGTAAGGAACTAAGTCTGCTCTGACATGGGCATCTTCAAGTGCCTGAATGAAATTTCTTACATATTTAAAATGTTATATCTTGCTTAAAAAAAATTCTGTCTTTTGTATCTTGTTTACTGTAGGTGCTCTAAATCCATTAGGATAAAACCACACAGTGCTATCAGCCCAGCCAATGAGAGTTTCATTGCAAGAAGTTACTTAATAGATGTAGTTATTTAATGTTATGAATAAGGAATTTGCTGGCTTGCAATTAATTTGATGAATTGTGGTATTTAAGTGATGAAAAACTGCATAACAAAGTCTTAGTAGGGGTTGACAATAGTCTTCTCTGTTCAATCAGGGGATGTTTTTTAATAGATTTTTAATCTTTCTGCATTTTTTTCTTTTTAACTGACATTTTTATTAATTCATTTGAGGTTTATTATCCAGTCATCAACACTGGGTTTTTTTCAAATTTGCTTGAAATTGCTTATGGGATAACACATCTGTTTGAGATGTTCTGAGTCTGGTCACAGTTTCTGGTATTTATAATCTTTTTTTGCACTGTAACCTTTGGTTTTGCTTCAACACCTTTGTATGTCTCTCATACCTGGTGCTGTAACTGCAACTACATGAAAATGCACAGTCTGCTATCATAAATTCAGATTAGTTTCTCATTTATAACTGCCTAAATATTAAGAACAAATTAATTTAAGCCAAAAGGCAAAGTGATAACAGTTTATCCTCGGGCTATTGTGGCCTTATTAGTGATAGCAGAATTAAATCTATTCCAGTAACCAAAGAAGGTCAACAATTTAAGTGACAAAATTATATTAAAAAGAAAGACCAGCAAAACCGAGATTTTTTTTTCTCTAGTATCTGAATTTAAAAGGTTGAACAATGAAAAGATATTTAATTTAAAAAAATTGCATTCTTTTGAGTGATATTAATTCTTAGTGACGGCTTTGTTGTAAGCTAGAAATCTTTGTTGTTCATAGAGGATTTTAAGAGAACCTCTTGTATTGAAACACTAATTCTCTGTGCTTATTTTAAAACTAAAAAGTGCTCTCTAAAATACATGAGTAAATAATGGGAAGCTCTATTCTTAACACAGCCAGATTGGTTTGTCCTCTGATGTCAGCTCTGTGCTTATCTCAGTCTTTCTTAATAAAGATCTTTTTTCTTGTTTATCTGACTGTTTACACTAATCTGTTTTGCAAGCTTTGAATGCTTGTGTCCTTAATGCCATTAATATATTTCTCTGGGTGTCTTTACTCAATTTTTCTCCCATTAATGATGTGAAATGGGAACAAATCAGACTCCAGCTCTGATGCAGTACTCAGTTACTACAGTTACTCCTTTTTCTTTTGGTGAGAGTGATGTGAGAGGAGCCCCGTCAAACCCCAGTGTACCCCGAGACCTTGGATTAACCAGTTATCACATCTGGATTTTGCTGGAGTTACTTGGTAACCAGGAGATCCCGTCCCTGCAAAGTTCAGGGGTTAATTGAAATGAGAGAGGCATAACCCCTTCAATTGTCCCGTTAATTACTCGTGGCTCCTGCCTCCCTCCCTCAGCCTCCTGTCCCCACGGCCGAAGGGGACAGCTGCCACCAGCTCTTGTCACCCAGCTGGATGGCTGGGACAGAGCTGCAATGCCTGAGTCACTGGAGCCCATAAAAAACGCCCTGTGAGAGGGGAAAGGGGCATGTGCAGGAGGGAGGGAGCTGGTGACATCCCCATCCATCATCCCGAGCCAGGAGTCACCAGTTGGTGCTGAGAGCTGGGAGCACTGGGGGATTCATGGCAGGTGTGCCTTGCTCAGGGCACAGCTTCGGCTGGGGAACACCAGGAGGCCTTGCTGGCATCCTGGAGACTGGCAGGGATTTCTGGCACTGGTTTGCAAGGATGGTCTTTTGTGGTGGTGGGTTTTTGTTAAGCTGTTTGGAGTTCTGTATTTCAGTGGTTCTTCCCTGTTTCCCCCCACTCGAATGGTCGGGTGCTGCCCAGGCATGTCCCCGTTTTTGTACCTCTTTTACCTCTGCCCTGTCCCTGGAAGCTTGGGTCAGCTGTCCATCTTTCCCCTGACCCTGTCCTGTGTTATGGAAAACCCCCTGTCCATCTGTCCTGGGGCCAATCACCTGCTTGTTCCACACCCCACACCCCTCGGGTTTAAAAGCGGGCACGGGCTTTGTTCTTCGCCCTTTTTTGTACGCCCCTCTTGGGGAACAAAAGTCTCTGAGAAATTGAACAAAAAATTCTTCTCTAGTCCTTGTTCTGAAGTCTAGACTCTGCAACACCTGTTGTCATAGAAGAACAGCCTTGTTCTGCACTGTCACCTAAATCTGCTTTATTTGGGAACAGCTCTTGGCACAGCTGGGAGTCAGAGCTAACTGGGATTTCACCGGCCATGTCAGTCTTTATGCTGCTGGAGTTCATATTGCATTGGACAAATAATTTCATTGGACTTTATTAAAATATCTTAAAATATATCAGTTTCCCTTCTTCTTTCACCAAACTGATATGAATAATGGAATTTTGTTAGTAACTATTAATTAAAAAATGTTGTGATGGTAACTTTCTCTAGGGTTTCTGCAGTCAGCAGTTATGTGTTATTTACCCTACAGTAACCAGAGAAGCACGGCAGATTTTAGAGCTGAAGGGACATTAAAATGTTAAAATAGATCTGAATCTTGTAAATCTATACTGGCCTTGGGGAGGGATGAGGGAAAACCACTGTCTTCAGTGGGAGGTGGCTTGGCTGTAGGGAAAAAGAAATCTTCCCACTTGGGGTAGTTTTGAAGTTTTGAGCATAACGAAAATAAGTTTGAAACAGATTGGTTAGAGGTGAGTGGAATACAGGTGTCCCAAAAATACTTAGATAATCTAAAAATCTCACCTTGCATGTTTGTCCATATTTACCTGATCCAAACTTGAATTTTAATGAGTAAAGATCCTGCAAGATCCTTTCTTCCCTTTTCTTCTCAGCTGCCCCTCCCAGCCTCAGCCTGGCTCTCAGAGCATCCCAGCCAGCCCAGAGCACAGACCCTGCTCCAGCTCCTGCTGTTGTGTGTCTGTGCAATTCCCAGAGCTGTGTCCCTGGGAAATGCAGTCTGGAGTCAGGATCCTGCTTGCATGTACTGCACAAACCTGAGGTTTGTCTTTATTCCCTGATTTTAATCCCAATTCTTTTTAATCTGGATTCAGGTGACTGTTCTCAGTCCTAGGGGGTGGCAGTGTGGATATTACAGCCTGAAGTGAGGGCCGTGTTCCAATCACAGTGAGGTGTATAAATCACCCAAATAATTCCTAGGAGTAGTTCTCCCATCTCTTCTTACCCACCAGAAATAACAATGTAACACTGCTGGTAGAATTTTTTTTTTCTCTGCAATTGCATTAAAATGAAACATCTTTGTATCTTCTTTCAAAAAGGCAAAAGCAAATCCCAAACTGTTGAATTTTTTTAATGAAAACTGAAAATTTTTGAATTTCATAGCTCTTATTAGTTTTCAAAAAACAAACAAAAACCCCTTAAAAATTCTCTTGTTTTTATAACCAGCAGCAGCATTTTCTGGTTGTTTCTTTAACTAAAAAAGAAACAAAAATCAAAGTTACTTGGTTGTACTTGATTTTAACATGCAAATATCACTTTGAAATGTGCCTTAGCTTCTGACAAGCAAATAAAAATTATCATTTCTATTCTGTATACACTTAGAGCTAATACTTCATAAAAGCTTCTCCTCTGATGGGGTGACAACATATATAGACTATACACAACCACAAAAGGTTTTTTCTCTGTAATTTATGTGCCCCAGCCACACACTGAGCCCAAGCACTGCCGAGGAGGAGAAGGTAAATCAATCAAGGGTGATTTCCAGTGAACAGCCATATCACATCTACCACCCATTTGCTCTTGGCTGGCTGAGAAATGAAGCAATTTAAACCTATTGGGTCACACTGAAATGGGGGCCAAAATCTTATCACAATGTGCTGCACACAACGGAGCCTCATTTCATCTTCATTTCCAGAGGTCCGTGGGCTGCAGCGTGTCCCCACAGTCCATCAGGGTCTCTGGCATTGCAGCCAGCCCCTGGTGGAAAAAAACAACTCTTTTTTATATGAAAGGGGATGGTCTAGATTGGAACTTTTTGGATCTACAGAAAAAAATACAGAAGAGAACTCAATTAGTCTTCCGTTATAATGCGGATGTGAAGATAAGCCTGAGAAATACAGTATTGGGTTGGAATATGAGATGGGAAAATAAATGTTCTCCATTCACTTGCTTAATGTTTCATATAATCTTGGAAGTGTTCCACTGCCTGACCATCATGTTTTCAGATTATTTCCACATCTGTCTCAAAGCCATACCCTCCTCAAATGGACCAAGCAGCTAGTTTCTTAGTTAAAATAATAAAAATAAAATGTAAGAGCACCCCAAGGGTGCTGCAGCTCCCCACAGCTCCTGCTCTGTGCAGAGGAGAGCACCTGGAAAGGCTCAGACCCCGTCCCAAGCCCCCAGGCAGGAGTAACACACGGCATGTGTTCCCTGCTGGGCTTTCCTGTTCCTTGTTGCTTCCCATTAAAAATGAAATTCCATACGGACTTTCCAGTGGTTGCTTGGAAATCGGATGTGTGGCACCCCAGAGGGACGTACTGGAATTGTGCACCTGATTGCATTTCTCCCTTCTCCCCCGCAGGAGGAGTCAAAGGTTATGGTCCAGGGGAGAAGGAGTCTGGGCAGCAGGTTCTCCTCAGGCTGAGGGGATGCTCCTTCCCTTCAGCAGTGTGGGTAGGCTCTGTGTGGAGCTAAATGGATTTAGGAATCTGATCCAAAATAAACTGACATGAAGAAGAAAGTTGAGGCTGACCCCAAAATAAATTGTTCTCATCCTAAACACTGGAGTGAAAGAGGAGTGAAACAAAGCAAGCAGAAATAAAGAGGTGACTCAGAGCTAAGGCACAAATCTTCATCCAAGTCTCTTTTCTTTTTTAACCTGCTTAAGGAAGAATAAAAGGGCTTCTCTGAACTATGACACTTCTAAACAGCTTTTTGAAACTTAAGAAAAAAGAATATTTTAGGATCTCTTGCCATGTTGTTCTCTCCAGTGGGATGTTACCCTTCTCCCAAGGGACCTGGGCTTGTCTGTTCCAGGCTCTGCAGGGATGGTTTGTAGCAAAATCTCTCACCTGAATCTTCCCAAACACTCCACAGTGCCCCAGGATGCTCGGCCTTGCAATGCCTGCAGGGATGTCAGCACAGGAATGGGCAGGGAGACCCAGTGTCAGCATCTGCTATTGAACCTGGGCTGCTGGAGCACGGCTCTACACAGTATTTCAATAAATCTCTCTCCAATTTAGTTAGGGAGACAGAAATCTGTCCTTGCACCTGGGTGTTGTTATGTGAAACAATGACAAGCTGTTAACAGCAGTATTTGCAATTCCAAATATTTAGAAATCATGAATCAGTTTTCCAAATCTTAGAAATAATGATTTTTTAAAAAAAAAAATAGTATTTCAGGTTATGTCTAATTTCTGCCTTCTCAACTCTTTTGGGTGCAGCTGGTTTACTTGTGAAGTATTTCAACATAAATACATGGGTTTGAAGCTTGCTTTTAAAAATGACACTCAGCTTCTGACATATTCCTGTCTTCTAGATCTGAGCTTTAACAGCAAGACCAAACATTCTCGGTATATTTATACGTGCTAATAAATGCAAACTCCTTGCCAAAACCATATCCCCCACAATATGCAGAGAGCATCAAAAGTGAAAAGTAAATTAAATCTGTGACTGTTTCCTAGTTCTATACTAGAGGTTGCACAAATTTAAAGCGTGTGGGTTACAGCCAAATTTTGTTGCATGGGTTTCATTTACAGTAACATTGCTGTTGTCAGCAAGCCAGAAACCTCTATTCTAACCATCAAATATCATCATTAAAAGTTCAAGATAGGCAGAAATATTTAATATAATAACAATTTTAAATTGTCTTCAGTATTTCTGTAGGGTTTACCTTACATTTTCCCTCTAAGTTTTGTTTTCATCATTTATTCAAACGGTGACAGCTAAAACTTTGAAAATGAAAGTTGAGATTCATAAAAATCACCTAATGGCTGAGGCCAAGGTGGTAATGAAAGCATCAGTCATCTTGAGACCTGTAATATATTCACAGGAATTAACAAAATCACTTGAGCTGGCAATGAAGGAGAGTTTGTCTTGTCATCAGGTCGCTCTGCCTGTATGTGATTTTATTTTAAGACTCTTGCTGCGTTCTCAGGGTGTTTAAAGACTGATACACTTTATATAGATTTTCTTTTAAAATATGCTCTTTGTAATATATAGGAAGGGTTGCTTGCAAGCAGACAGGCCCAATCCAGCTCTATCTTGGTGTTATTAAAACGTGAACAGTGTTCATCTTGGAGCTGGTTCTCACCTGGCCAGAGGATTCCCCCCCAGCTGTCCTGTGCTGCAGCCTGGGACATTTGTGTCCCACTGCCCAGCCTGTGCCTGCAGACAGGGTTCAGTGCAGCACACTGCTCCAGCTCTGGTGATGGCAAAAATTAAATTCCCTTGACTTCAGCTGTAGTTGTAAAACTTTCCACACACTGAAGACTTCACTACTTTTTCTGTATGTGAACTCCTCAGAGTTTGATGGAGTTTTACTGCTCCAAGGAGCTGTGCCTGTGTTTTTAGGAAGGATTTTAAAAAAGAGTATAGTCCAATTGTTACCCTTAATTGACATAATATTGCAAAAATCTGTGTAGCTTATTGGCCTGACAGAGCAAACAGCTTTTTGGAAGTCTCCTGATATGAAATGTTCCAGCCTTTGTATTGTTCATGTACACAGAATGCATGGAGAAAATTAGCAGTAAAATACCAGATGGATTTCCTTTGAAACATAATTGCCATCTAGGTGCAGTCTCCACCTTTCATAGTCAAAGATTTCCATCATTTTAATAGTATTCTTTTACGTTTGTAGTATCAGCATCTCCTGACCTGAGCTATCAGCCGGTGCACCACACTGGGAAAAAAAAGAGAGGCTTCACCTCAGTTCTCTTTTTTCCCTGGCTTTTTGTCCTGAGAATGGGAATTGAGATGCCAACTGGTGCCCATCTGGGCAGTGATTTTCAGCAAGGGACACACCAGGCCTGGGGAGCTGTACTGAAATTCCTTTCTATTCACAGAGAGCCAAGTAAGAACATTTTCCCCCTCTTCTTCTCCTTGCCAAGAGGCAGACCAATAAAATAATAATAATAATAAAAGGCACAACCAGTCTCCCCTCCCATTCTGACATGTTGAGTGCCAAAACTCAGATCAAGTCTGTAAGGCAAGGTGAGAATGCAGTGAAAACAGGGGTTTTATTTTAAGGGCAGAGCTGTGAACTTTTTAACTCTCTCAGTGCCGGATGTGCCTCCTCACCCTGCACACAGCTGCTGAAAGCTTCCAGGGGCTGTGGGTGGTGGGAGAGGAAAGGGGAAGTGGGACTTCAGCTATGCACAATATTTCCCATAAGAAATAAAGCAACAGACTCTCACCTCACTGCCTGTTTTTCCACATGTATTGAGACGGGAATGTATTTATATAACCCTATTAAAAGGGAACACTCAGTAGCGAGCTTGGTCTTTAAATAGCTACTGTTCTGCATATTCCCATCTCCAAACTCCTCAATTTCAACTCACACCCACTTACATTCTTTTGACATATTCCTCAGGTTTGGGGTTTTTTGTGACTTTGGGGTCAAATCCAAAACTTATTGAAAGCAGTGGAAAGACACTCAGTGAATTCAGTGGAATTTGGATAATACTCTTAGAGCTCAGATACCATGGTGATAAATGCAATAAATTACACAGACAAAGGTGGCCCATTTGGGGCTAGCTCTGCCTCTACAGAAACAAATTAAACTGTTGCTATTGACTGCCACAGGAATTGGTTCTGCCCCTTCCTTGGTGGCATTTCAGCAGCTCTCAGAACAGTTTGCAAACACAGGGAATATCTTTATCTCCCATTTACAGAATGGAATAAACTGAGAGACGGAGCCACGGCTAAACCTGAAAGTAAGGCAGTGCAAGAGAGCTTGAATTAGACCCAGATACCAGTCCCTGGACCACCCACTGGAAAAAAGTCTGTTAGCTGCTAGCAGGCTCCTGGTGCTCCCAGATCCCAGTGGTGCCAACAGGAGTGGAGAGGGCAACCAACATCGTCCCATAAATGGCTGGGTGTTAATGAACTGCACAGCCCTGCAGAAGCTGTTTGTTTTTACCACCAAGATGCATTATTTCATCCTTCCCCCCACCTCAGTGTTCATATTTTCCCTTTGACTCCTGTTATTTTGGTTCCATTTAGCAAGTACATTCTTGGGCTTTTTTCCCCTGTGTCCCTCCAGCCACCTTAGTTTGCCTTTTTTTCCCCTTCTTTCCCTTAAAATCTTTCTTTCCTCATTCAGAGCACTAAGTGGATTTACGACCCATTTAGGCAGCTTACAGTGGCATTGCTTTTACAGTTCAGAGGCAGAAGGGCCATAAAAAGATTTACAGTTACAGCAAGAGTCTGTTGCATGGAAGTTTGAGATCCAAATTAGACAAAGGGAGCGAGGTTGTGTGAGTGGCCAGTAAAAGAAGCTTGGAAACAAAAACAAATGAAAGTGCTGTTAGAGGAGATGATTGGGGTGGGGGCAGAGAAGGAGGAGGAAAAGTTGCCTGTTAACTTCACGTTACTATTGCAACAGCTCTGTTAATTCTGTTATATAAAGCCCTTTTTCCTCCTTTTTTCCTCTCCTGATGTTGTTGTTGGACAGATTTCCTTTGCAAACACAAATCTCAAACTGAAGAGCAGCAGCTTCACACAGTAGTTGAGATTCCAAGGCAGATATTCCCAGGATGTTGGCAGCTGGTTTTGCTGCTGCTGGGACTGCAGGATACAAATATTAGAACAAGCTAAGTGGCTGAAGGGACTGGTCAGAGTGGAGGCTCTCAGGCTGCATTGCATGAGGATAATCAGGCATTTAGTAGAAGCTGGAGACAGGTAAAAAGGTTTGATCCTCTCCCACACTAGAAGAAGGTTGATTGCAAAAGAAACAGAAGACCAGGCTTGACCAGATCCATAACAAGTTGAGGTAAAAGGGAGATTTTTGACACTAAAGGAACAAGTCTGGGCACAGAGCAAGCCCATGGCTGGAGTCTGCAGAAGGTTGGGGGCTGCAGCTCAGTGGGACTCAGCCCATGGGCTGTTCTGTCAGAGCTGTGGTTAGAAAAGGAAAGGAAATTGTCCTTTCTGGGATCCCCAGGTATGTGGGGCTGTGTGGGTGTAGCCTCTGGGCTCTGCTGGGAGCTGGGGGGCTTTGGGCCAGGTCAGCCGTGGGCCAGGTGCTGTGCAGGCTGTGCCATGGCACTGACAGCCCTTCCTGAGGGCTCTGAGCCTCACAGCTCAGGGGAGGTGCTGTGCTGGTACAGCTGCAGGGCTGGGCACTGCTTGGAATGCTGCTGGAGCCAGCACAGGGGATCAGCACTTGTCCGAGATCCCCTCCACTGGAGTTCTTGGCACTGTTTGGATCCTTGGGCCTCGTTCTTTGGTGTCTTGCCTATTTACTCACTGTGGACTCATAGCCCTCCAGTAAAACTAGTATTGCCACTGGGATCCTCTGGGTGAAAAAAATATTCTAGAAAGATAGACCTTTAATCCATGTTCTTTGCTCCCACACATCCTCACAGGGATGTTATCACTCAAGTTTCTGGATTTCTGTAAGAGGAGAAAAGAAATGATGAGGCTTTCCCTAAACTCTTCTAGATCCCATCCTTCCTCCTTCAGAAGAAAAATCTCCTAATGAGAGGAATGGCCATCTTTTAGAGAGTTTTGGCTTGGGGTTTTTTCCTTCCTAGAAGAAGACGCAGCAAGAGAGAAGCTTCAGCCTAAACCAGAGACAACATATCACTCAGCCCCCTGTTAAAATCTAACAGCTACTTGGCAATTTCCAGCTGGACATCTCCTCTCCCTTTCCCCCTTCCCAGCCCTGCATCAATCCCTAAGTGCATCTGGCCCCTCTCAGGGGTGCCTGGTGCTGGTTTTGTTCCCTGGGCATTCACAAGGCTGCAGCACCCCTGGGAGCTGTGCTGTGCTCTGCTGGCTCCCTGCCCTGCTGCTGTCCTGTGCCCCTCAGCCCCGCTGGCACTGGGACACGGATGGATTTCCACGGCTCCTGCTGGAGATTTTCAGCAGGACACGGACCCTTCCCAGCTCTGCTGTGTCAGGGCTGCTCCTCTCTCCTCCTTTTTCACTCTCGCTCGCTCTCGCTTCTGCCTCATTCCCTTTTTTCTTCTTCAGTGAGAAGGGCCTTGAACTTCTGGCAGAGGCTTGACATATGAGAGAAAGCACTGAAAAGGAGAAAAGACTGTATCTTATGAGTGATGGTTAAAATGTATTCTTCAAGTACAATTTTTTTTTAAGCTGAGTGTAGTCGGGTGGACAATGCAGTAATTTCCATGAAAAATTTTTAGAGTAGTAAAAGGTTTCATTTTTCTAGGGAAAAAAAATTAAAATTAATATAGTCTTTTTACAGACTTACCATTTCTGTATTTCTTGTTGATTTTTCCTATTCCCTCTTTTTATTCTTTTCATTTTTCTTTTATATTTATACAAGACATATAACTCCCAGTTATGAAGTTTAAAAAAAAACCTCAAACAACCAGTAACCAGTAACTTTCAGACTTTGTTATGATCCTGTGAATTTTAAAACCAAATCAGTATTTGCAGTTTGAATCAAGCTGGCAAAAACATGGAATCCATTATGGATCTATTTTGAAAAATTCTACTGTTCTTTATAGAAATGTGTGTTTCTAGTATTTCTAGGGGAAGGCTGGGAGAGCAATCTGTTTTTATAAGAAAATAGGAATTTGAAAATTAAGTTTTAGTGGCCATCAATATCTCAGGTCAAAACAGCCAGGATCCAACCTTGGTGGGGTTTGGGATCATCAGAAAAAACAAATTAATTTTTCCCCTGTTGAAATTGTTTCGACTCCTTCCCCTTTTGTTTTACCTTCCACTCACCACCTGTTTCAGAACAAGGGGCCAAGCAAGGGACCCAGCTGCCATCCCCACACCCTGATGGATCCCCAGTGGCAGTCCTGGGGAGCAGGAGGCTCTGCCATCCCCTACAGCTCCTCACACACAACCCCAGGGCAAGTCCCACATGCCCAGCACAGCTCAGGCTGTGAGCTGAGTGTCAGAAACCACTTTTACTTACCCAAAGTGGGGCCCCCACATCCCCTCGGAGCTGTTTTGGGCTCAGAGAGTGCAGTGTGCTCCGTAAACAAATAACCTGTGTTTTTTTAACTGGGTCATTACGAGCTGAGCCCTACCTCAGGCACGGGACGTGGGGAGGAAGTGGTGGGACGGGAGCAGGAGGGGAGACAGCAGCAGCCTCAGACCCAGAGGATGGCGAGGAAGCAAAATATGGAGAGCTGCCAGAACAAATGCAGAGCCCTTTGGGAAACCGAGGAAAAGGCAGAGAACAAAGAGGTGCAGGAAGGCACTAATGATGCCAGACCTCCAGGAGAGCCCTTGGCCATGGCAGGTAGCTCCAGCCCGTGTGACCAGCACATTCCTGTCCTGCTCTGTTATCACAGCTCTGAGGAGGCTGGCTGTGGACACTGAGCCAGAGCCTCTGGACTTTTCTAGTCCAGGAGCATGAAGCATTACAAAAATGAATGGAGAAAAAAAAAAAAACCAGGGAAAAAGGAGCTTGAAAATAGCAGCAACTCTCTAAGTCTCTGTATGTGGTCTACCTTTTGGGACTGGAATGAGTAGCCTCCAAGGCACTCATGTGGCTGGAAGTCTGTGAGGCCTAGTCAAAGCACAATGTTGTGTTAGAGAGAGCAACATCTGGGGATATTCCTGGATATGTTTTCTTCCCAGCCTGATCTTCTTGAGTTCACGGCCCTCGGGCTTGTTTATTAAATTTTATTTTTGGAGTTTAAATTATTGTGAAGACTCTTTGTGAGAATGAAATACCCATCTCAGCTTCTGCTCAGTCAAAACTGATTTAAAAAAATCTCATATTTTCAATCCTTTATTTCTCTAGAATTTGAATGCAATAAGTCCCCTTTTTATCCCACGAGCGACTACATTCAATGTGGGTTTGGAACCTGAAGTTCCAAAGCCTGCAGGCGGCACTCAAGAGCATGGAATATGACTTCTCCAAGCTCTCTGTGTTCCTTGGCCAGATTCTGATCTCTGTCACCTTACAAAGCTTTGCTGGGTAGTAGAGACAAGGATCTGATCCCACATTTTAGTAAAATAAGGCTTCACTGATTTACAGCTGAAAAAAATTAATATCTGCCACAGTTCCTTTCATCCCAGGGCTGATGACTTGATTTTGGTGTTCAGTGGTCCATGGAAGGCTTTTTGGGTGCTGGGTTTTGCAGCTGGTGTGGTAATAAGGAGTGACCATAACGAGCTGGGGAGCTGCAGAGCCTCAGCCCCTTGACAGGAGCAGAAATGACTCACAAACACACCAAGGCAAACTGGGCAGCTACAGGGATACAAGAGTGGTACAGTAAAGAGGATATCCTGCCAAAACACCATCTAAGTGGCCATTAATGGACATCTGAGTTTTGCTAAATAATTAATGTGTCTGTTGTGTTGTTTTTTTCTTATAGATCTTTCAAGGAATTTAGTTTCTGTTCCTTTGCATTTAGTTTCTGTTCCCTGAAATGTTGCTTTTGTGCCTGTCTTTTCAAGCATTTATAGACTTGGTCTGTGTCTAAGGCAGATCTCTAATAGCAGTTCCTGTCTGTTATGGTCAAAAGGCATTTGGCCCCAGCTGCCCAAGGAGGCAGATATCTGTATTTATTCCCCTGGTGTAGTTTGGAAACTGAGGTGTAGCCAGACAAAGTGGGATTGCCAAAGGCAAGCTATAGGTCTCTATAATAGGCAAGAACAAGCCTTATCCTTTGACGAACACAAAGAAAAACATTAATGGAGCTCTAAAAACTACAAAAATGAGCTGTCTGAATCCTAGGCCTCCAGGGCTTCTAAATAATACCCTTTTGTCCATCTCTACCCATAAAAAAAAATGCCTATTCTGTTGTTGTCTGGACTGAAAATATCAGTGTGTTGTACTGGCTTTGCAATCTCACTTTGCTGACTCCCACAATGCAGAAATATCATAGAATCACAGAAAAGATTGGGCTGGAAGGGACCTTAAAAAATGTCTTGTTCCATCCTCCTGGGGCAGGGACACCTTCTGCTATCCCAGTTTGCTCCAAGCTCTGCCCAGCCTGGCCTTGGACATTTCCAGGGATCCAGGGGCAGCCACAGCTGCTCTGGGCACCCTGTGCCAGGGTGTCACCATCCTCACGGGGAAGAATTTCTTCAAAATATCTAATCTAAACCTACTCTCTTTTGGCTTAAAAACCATTCCCTTTTGTCCCATCACTACAAATATCATAAAAACTACAACACCATATAAATAGTTGGGGGGAGAAATACTGGTAAGACCTAGTGCCCTCTGAACATAAGTTTTTACATCCTTTTTCAGACTTTCCTTTGTGTCTTTGTGGTTGGGCTGGCTCCCCCAGATGGCTGGAATAGGCTTTGTTCCTTGTTTATCACACCACCTGAATATCTGGGGGGTTTTGCCATCTTCATCCCAAATCCTGGCTGTTGGTGTGAGGAGGATGTCAACTGCAACACAGCAACTCACTCTTTTCATCACCAGCTATTTTTCCTGAGTACAAATTGACCACTTTGGCTTCAGCTTGTAGTTCCTGAAGGGACATTAACCAATATAATCATAGCATCAGTGGCTGGTTCAAACACAGCCCAGTGCTGAGGGAATTAGCAGGGCTGAGGTTTTGGGTTGGTCCTTGCTGAAGATGTTCACCAACATCCAGTGCAGATGTGGTTGTGGATCCAGGGCATTTCGAGGCAACTGTTGAGTGTTGACCACACCAGTCCTAAAAGGTGGAGATGACACTGAGTGCTCTTGTCTGCTCTTAAAAATAGCAGGTAAGTCACAAATGAAGGCATGAGCTTAGCTCCTAATGATGGTCAATTCCCTGAAACAACCCAAACCTTTCACCATATCCGCTTAGGACAAGGTGTTCTTCCTCTTCTGAAGCACAAAGGAAGGAAATGTATCTTCAGGAAATGTTTATTTTACCCATGGATTGTCTGAAGCAAGGTTTGACAATACCCGGAAAAAAAAAGTCCCCATAAAATTAATATAAAAATAGGTGGGGTTATTGACAAAATGCATGATTTTTATGAGCTAGAGAGAAGAAAATGTGCTTTAGTGTTCTGTGCCAACAGCTAAAGTGTGACCGGGCCACTGTGGTGCAGCTGATGTGTGACCTGTGGACCCTCCTGACTGCAGGCCAGGTGAGCCAGGGGACAGGTCCCTGCCTTGTCCTCCCAGCCATTCACACATCTTAACACAGCCACTCGAAAAGAGAACCAGTGAGATACCTAATAATAAATATTTACTTGTTGGAAGGAGAGATGTTTCTTATCGTCTGATACTGAGGGGTAATTTAGGCCTCCAAATCTGCAGGAAGCCTCTTTCTTTCTTCAGACCCCAGGAGAGGTGTTAGACACATTTCTTCTGAACACAGAGGCTCAACTCCCCCTCCTTTTTTTTTTTACCACATTTCTTTATCCTAGCCATGGAGACCTGCAGCAGAAAACTTGAAGGCAGCTGGTCTCTGCAAATGAAACCTGCGAGATTTAATGCCTCGACTTAGAATGAAGGAGTTAAAAAGAAAACAAAAGAAATATTTAATTTAGTTCTCTGCATCAGAGATCCTCCCAGTGTCCTCCTTCCACAGAGACATCCCCTCGGTGGCTGCCGTGTCCCTGCCGCAGACCTGTGACCTCCTGCTCCTCCAGGCTGGCTCCAGAGAGCCACGCCGGGGCTGGGCTGCCTGAAATAGGCACGGAGAGAGCCTTCCACAGAAACCTCTAAATGGGTTTTAATGTCTCCCCGCTGTAGGATTCCCGGAATTAATTTGTGTCTGGCTTTTGAAATCAGGGATGTTGTGTTGAAGAAGATGGATGCTCCTAAGAAGTATTGGAAAGAATGAAGGGCTGACAGGGGTGGTTTATGCAGTGAGCCTGGCCATGGATGCAGAGTAGTAAATGTGGTTGGTTGATTGAGATCAGATTTTTTTTTTTTCCCAGTGGCGACGCCCATGTCGTTTATTTATTTATTTTCCCCTTTCACTTCAAGGCACCTAACAACAACACTGTATTTTATAAATCCCTGTGATTATAAATCTAGAAGGATGTCATTCTTGGTTTCCTCAGAGGCCAGGAGTCTATACCCACAGGAGACAGATGGGAGAAGTAGCCAGCAAACTTCTATATTATTGCAGAGAATTGCAGGAACTGGTTTTGGTTTACACCGCATGGGGAACACAGAGTCTGCACAGAGCATCTCCATTTACTGCTTCCTCTGCGAGCAGCCAAGGCAGGATTGCTGACACTCCCTGCACACAGTTCCCGGGCAGGGAATGATGCCCTGCAAAAGATGCAAAGCCACAGATTTACATCAACTCTTTCTGTTATCCTGCTTTGAGGATACAACCTAAAAAACTTTACAAGTGCTTCATGCAACGGTGTGAAGCTTGTGTCAAAGTCCAGGTTGGTTCAGCTCCTTTCTCCTCCTCCACTCTGTGCCTTGCCCCAGCAGAACTGGTCCAAGAGATCATGAAAAAGCATCCTCCTGCTTTGTCTTGCAGGCAGCAGTGGCAGATGAGACTTGAGTTCCACGAGGTGTGGGTAGCAAAAAGAGATTGTTGCTGTAGGATGAGTCAGGTTGTGCTGCAACATTAGGAAGTGGGCTTTTTACACAGTTTGGAAGATGATTTTTAAAAGTAGGGGATTTAGTTTACATTTTTTCATGAGCTACAAGGTCAGTTGTGGAGTGAGAGCTGAATTTAGCTTTAGAGTCATCTCTCAGCTTTGAAGAAAGGAAAAACAACAACAGGCATGTTTGACTTTGGTGCTTTGCTTCATTTTCTTGCTGCCTTGGCCATGGGGCTGCCTGTGGTGTTGTGGGGGCAGCCCCACAAGGTCTCTGGTTCTTCCCTCCTCTTCCTATCATTCACCTCCTCCCCAGCCCTACCAGAGTCAAATATAAACTTTCTTAAAATGAACACAAGATTCATTCCGCTTGACCAGGCCTGACTTCCCAGAAAATAAACAGAGAGCAGAGCCAGCCAGCCCCCTCTCCTGGAGCTGCCAGCCTCCAGAGAGCTGGCAGGTGACCCAGAGCTGTTCTGGGCTTTTTGTAGTGGAGAAGAGGGTGGAAAGGAGAGACAGCCCACCTAAAGGATTTCCAGGGTCTGTTGTAAAGTAGCAGTAAAATGTCTCAATTGTCACAGTTCTGATTTTTTTTCTTGTTTCAGTCTCAGTTGGATAGCTGGACACAGCTGTTTCCCTGCCCTGGAAATGGACCCAAAGGAATCAGGTCAGTAGGATCTATTAGGGCTATTGATAGAAGAAGATTCTTCAAAACCCAGCACTTAAACAAATCCAAACAGCTCAAAAGCAAATTTCCTTTTATGACCATTTTTACCATTATCTTTTTGTTTTCAGGAGGCAATGGTTTAAACTTAGAAGGAGAGATTTAGATCAAATGTTAGGAAACATTTCTCCCATGTCAGGGTGCTGAGGCCCTGGCACAGGGTACCCAGAGAAGCTGTGCCTGCCCCTGGATCCCTGGAAGTTTCCAAGGCCAGCCTAGATGGGTCTTGGAGCACCCTGATCAGGGTGACATCCCTGCCCATGGCAAGAGGTTGGAACAAGACAGTCTTTAAGGTCCCTTCCAACACAAACCATTCTGTGATTATTTCTATAAAAATAATAATTAAAAAAAGGACAAAACCCCATCATCACAGAAGATGTGTATACTTATTAAAAGAATTACTAAATAATAAAGAAAAGAATATGCTGAGCAGTTTTCCAACCCAGTTTTGCCTTTGAGTGGATTGACTTAGTCTCTGCTATGCAGAGGTCACTCAGTGCTGCTCTGTGCCAGTGCTGTGCCCTCTGCCCACGACAATGGACAAGGGAGTGGACACTGGAAAAGCTTCACTTGCTGCTCTCCAGGGCAGCTTCCCAGCCTCTGGACCTCTGTGCCAGGTCCCAGCTCTGGGACATGCTCTCCCTTGGTGCCTGGCAGTGCACTCAAGGCACTGAAACTCTGTGGTGCAGCTGCCTTAAAACCATAGGAGCAGCCGTGACCTTTTGGACTCAAAGTCCATGAGTTTTTTCTTAGACTCCCAACCCCGCAGGTGTTATCCCTGCAATTCCCTGGGAGCAGCTGTGTGCAGGTGATTCTCTCTGAAACAGCATGGGAAAGAAGCGAGTGTAGACAAAATAATAAATACACCTGTATGTGCCTCCCTTTCCTTGCAGACAGGAGGTGTTTTGGGACGTAGGTCAGAGTCATCTGATATGTCCCAGATCCCCTCTCCCAGCACTCATCACCTTCTCTAAGTGACGATGTTTATCTGCCTCTCTTTTCCCAGGACAGGTATCTTTGATCTCATCTGGTCTCACTGTTAAACACTCTCTCTTGCAATGAAAGCGTGAGCTTCTGATCCTCTCTAATCCCAAAACATCCTGTGTGACTGAGTCTCACGACATCCTTCATCCTACCAGCAATACCTGAAGTTATTAGGAAAAAAAAAAACCCAAAAAAAATGAAAAACCAAACAAAAGAATTACAAAACTAACAAAAAGAAAACTAAGTGAGTCTACATTGCAGAAAACCTGTCTTTATGGGAAAAAAATATCTTAAAGTCAGCCAGCTGCAGCATTCCCTCCTGAGAGCTGAGTGCAGAAAGCAGCAGTAGCCGTGGTGCAAACTCAGACACCTTCCTCTGTGGGTCTTCTGCTCTGCCTCTGCTGATATTTACAGGCAGCCTTAAGGAGGACAAATATAGCTAATGGGGATTGGAAAACACTTCTGCAAATTACTTATGTGCTGCTAAGGATAACATTCAAAGTTCAAAAATAAAAATCAAGGGGAAAGGCTTATTTTCATGTTAGGTTTCAATTTGCTGCAATTTTTTTTTTTGTCTTTACTATCTGCTGTTTTCCTCTTATAAGCATTATCTATTCAGGACAGAACTGATTAAAGCTAATTGTTAGGCCCCTCTGTTTTTCCTTCTTACTGTTTTATCTCCTAAGCAACTTTATTTGGTACAAGACAAATAATCTGAATTCCTGAAGTCAGAAACAAGGAGTGGGAGTCCGGGAAAGTGGCTGCTGATCTAATGCAGTTTTTTGCAAGTGTGGTTATGGTCAGAAACTCTAAATATGGCACCGTGTTACTGTACACGCAGTGACTGCACCCTGTGTGTCAGGGGCTGAGTCACAGCAGTGTAGTTTACTGACAAAAACATGTTTTACTACTCTTGGTACTGAGGAGTCAACAGAGCTGGGAGTGAAAGTGTTGAGCAGGTTGCATGGTCACCAGCTGAATCACAGAGTGATGGAAAGCTCTGGGTTGGAAGGGATCTCAAAGACAATCCCTTCCCACCCCCTGCCATGGCAGGGACACCTTCCTAGGCCAGGCTTACAATGGGTTTGGTGCTGCCCAGGTTTTGCTGGTGGTGAGAGGAGTGAAAGCAGCAGAAGGGACATGATTTGGCAAGTGGATGTTGAGACGTTGGTTTGCTCATCTGGGATGAAGAAGCTGTGGAGGAGGCATCCCTGCCTTGGTGGGGCTGCATGAGGGGGGCACAGTCAGGAGAGCTGTGGAGCCCATGGCCATGGTTCTCCTTCTGGGAAAGTTCTGGCAAAGTTTTCTTTCCAGCACCTTGAAGAACAGAATTGTCTTTCCAAACCTTCATGGAACTGAATTGTCAGCCTATGGCTCCCATTCCTCCTACTGCAGCAAATGAACCAGCAACTGTTTGATTTTTTTCAATTTTGAAGTGAACTGGCTTGATCTGAATGTTAATGACAGAATCTACATTAATATAATATTTTTTTCTTCTAACAAAGCCCCTCTTTTTTAATCTTTTCAGTAAGTATCCACTAAGGAGCTCAGCTGGCATTCCCATACTGTCCACATTCATCCTAACCTTTAGTATTGACTGACTCATGCAGCATGCATCTGCAAGAGTTATTAATGGAAAGCATTAAAGAAATTTAGTTTAATATTTGGTAAATAGGAGGTGTCTTTTCTTTGTGCTTGAATTCATGTTTCAAATACCTGTTTGTGTTATTTATATTAATGGATTTCATGGGCAGCTTAATAATAGTAGCAATTAAGATAATAACAATAAATACTAATAATACTGAGCTCTTCTGCTTTTCATCTAAGGAGGTCAAGACTCAAGGGTGTACCTCTGGGGCTGGTGTAATGTAGATGTGATCTCCTCCTGCTATTTCTTTTTGTGGAAAGTTAGGAATATCATGTGAACATCAGATCACCTCTATTTTGGCCTCTGGAATGTCTCTTAGGCATTATAAATGCCAGTAAGAAACATAAAATTGGAAAGAAAACAAGCACCAGGATACTGAAAAATATAACCACAAATACTGACCTATTTGGGTTTTTTTTTTTTCTGATTTAGCAGAGTGTTGTTAATACTGTAATTAAAGCTGTTTTGTAGCCTGAGGGATTGAGCACCTGGCTCTTGTTAGAGCTGGATCCATAGTTCGTGGTGAAAAAAGCCAAGAGGACAAGAGAGGAGATGGCCCAAAGGAGAACACAAGAGGGCACAGTGGCACCTGTGGTGCACTTTTTGTTCTCTGGCTTTTTGAATTGTTGAGGGCGAGGTGATCTCAGAGCTCTGTTTACATTACATAAATAATTACAGTAACAGGGTTCATTAGTGGGAACAGTAAAAATTTAATTTTGTCAACTTGGAGTGGATTATTTACTAGAATTTTTTTTTTTGTGGCTCAAAGATAGATGTGATGACTGTGTCATGTGAGGTCAATATGGCAATAAGCCCCACTGCAAGTTTGACAGAATTAATGTGGGCAGCCAGTAAGAATGTACTGATTGTATTAAACAAGGTACAAAATGCACATTCCAGGCAGGTGTTTCTGCACTCTCCTCATCAATTCCACTGTTCTTGTATTGTATTGTGCTGATGGAAACGAATTCTGTGATTTCACAAACAAAGGACGCTGATGCTGCTTTTCATCTTCTGCCCAAGGAGAATAAATGTTTGTGCAAACTTTTTTTCATGTGGCTGCCCAGAAATGACCCAAGTGAAGCCAAGGAGCTGAACACTGAGCAACCTCCCCCTGGTGATGCTGCTGAAATGAGAGGTCAGTGTGAAAACTTTCTTCAGGAAGAGTTAATGGTGTAAATAGATATTTGTAAGGAAGTGGCACAGAAATAAGCAGGACCCTATCTCAAATGTTAGTTGATGTTCAGAGGTCACAGTTGTCCTTAGATGTCTCAGTGGGGCAAACAACCTCCCTGTGCCACAGTCACCTGCCTGGGTGGGCTTTTGTGGAGGGAGAGCTGGGGGAATAAGCCCAGGAAAGGGTTGCAAGCAGCCTTTTTTGGGTTTTTTCTGTCATTATTCCTGACACTCACAGCAGGTTACAGCCTGGGCCTTTACAATGGGAATTGTGGTTGAAACCTCTGAAGGCTGTAATCCATGACATGACATTATTTCACAATTACAAATGAACATCCACCCCTTTTTTTTTTTTCCCAAAGAAGCCCTTGTCCTCAAGTCTCCCATCCATGCTATTTGTAAACACAACTCCTCCTCCCATCCCAACCAGCTCTGGGGGTTTCCCTCCCTCCCAGGAGTGGCTCAGCCCGGCGCTGTACGCGGAGCCGCGGAAGGAGGGCGCGATGCTGCAGCGCACGCAACAAAGTACAGAAACAAGATCATTAACATCTTAATATCCTGCCCTGACATCTCACAAATTATTTTAGACTTCATAGCCAATGTAAACAGGTTTGTTTTCAACTCCCCTAATTGCCTGCTAATTGAGAGCAGATGCAGGCCTCAACTTTCGGCAGATAAAGAGCAGCCTCTTCTCTGGGGCTTCGCATCTATCACGGGGTCTCTGATGTGTGCTCTGAGCTTCCCTGGTTAGTGATGCCGAGGCAGAGGGGGATTGGAACGGCTCCTCTTGCCTGAACCTCAGCGAGACAGAAGGGAAGATGGAGCTGTGGGACTCATCAGTAACATCATCATCATTATTGTTTCATTTCGTACTCCAGTGCACTTTCTGCAACAGCGCAGGTCTCCTTCTGGGGGGGAGTTCTCCGAATTATAGATGGGCTTCTTGTTATGATACAAATCACTGGGTTTATGAAAAATGCATTGCTGTCATATTCCATTATCTACTTCCTCCCATGCTGCAATCCTGTAGCTTGCAAGTCATTAGATTATTTTTCAGAGTTCCTTTGAAATAATCCTTTCAAAAAACACTATTCATTGGGTATGACCCCAGAGAGATACTGTCTGGTACTAAAGCTCTCTTTTAGTTCTGTGAGGGAGACCTGTAACAACAAGATAAGTGCATGTATATTCCAAGTAATGTCTGGAGTTTGCTGCCTCCCATTAAATGCAATAGGAGCTTGCAGTTCAAATGGTAGAATTTTGCTTTGTAAATGTAGGAGAAAATGGAGTTCAGATATATAGGTAAATTTGCATTTGGTAGTGATTTAATGTTCCATGGTCTGTTTTAGCTCCAACTTAAATATTACATTAAAACCATCAATAAAGAAAAAAAGGAAAGGAAAAAAAAACCCTAAAAACGTGCTAACTGCTGGGTTCAGAAGGAGTGGATGTGATTTTGTTCTTGCTGTCAGTGTGGCAGTGAGCTGCCTTTTACTTTCTCCTCTTCATTTGGCAAGTCAGCAGCAGCAGTTAAATGATAGCCCTCCGGTCTTTCTTCAGGACTGCTTTTGCAAATGAAAGCAGGAACTTCAAATCCTTGTGTTTTCATATCACTTACAAGGTGAGGTTTTGTGAATTTTAACATTTTTGCATCTATCTGTGAAATAGTGGAGGGGTGGAAGTATTTCTGGGTAAGAAGTGCCCTTTGTGCAGGGAGGCTGCATGGTTTTGTACCACTGGGTTCAGGAGGTCGTAAAGGGATAATGAAGAGAAAATAGCAGCCAAAAATGAACATCTTTGGTGGCTTGTGAATGATAAATGGGTTGAAAAAAAGAGAAAAAGGGGAAGAGTTAACATCTAACCAGTGTCTTTCAGAAATACCTAAAGCACCTGGTGTCTGGATTATGAAACATTGTTCAGTCCCAGAACCACAAACTCTCCAGGTTTTCACTGTGATTTCTTCACAAAGCACTTTTTCTCTCCCAGGGCTGGCTCCAGGCCTCTCCGTGAACACAGAGTCACCCCTGCTCACATTATCCCTCTCTGGAAAATTGCCACAAAACTTGCAGAATCCAGTCCTGATCTACCAGCAGTGTGAAGGGTTTAACAGGAGGGCAGGGGGCTTGCAGTCAGTAGCACAAGGCATAACAGACTAGAGCAGTGGTCCATTAAATCAGTGTGCTGGGGCCCAGGCATTTACAGTCACACAGTCAGATGTTTCCAGTAATTATTTCCCCACAGCATTTTTATTAGGTGCTCCATAAATAATATTCACTGCCATGCTCTTCTCACGGTCTTTGAAAAAAAAAAATACAGTAGGAGAGAAAAGAAGGGGAATTCATTCTACTTTCAGCAGGATTTTGGGGTAACTCTGTCTTTGAGCCTTACTGAAGCAGATATGAACTTAGAATATATGAGCAAATTAGTTTCTTGCTGACCAAACATTGTGGCCTAGAACAATCATTGGACCAGCTTAATACGAGACTCATGGAACCATCACAGACTCACAGAATGCTTTGGGTTGGGACAGACCTGGAAAGTCATTTTGTTCCACCCCTGCCATGGGCAGGGACACCTCCCACTATCCCAGGTTGTTTCAAGCCCCATCCAACCTGGCTTTGGATGCTTCCAGGCATGGAGCAGCCACAGCTGCTCTGGGCACCCTGTGCTAGGGCCTGCCCACCCTCACAGGGAAGAATTTCTTTCTTGTGTCTAAACCTATTCCCTTTCAGTCTGAAGCCATTCCCTCTTGTAAAAAGTCCCCCTGGTAGGCTTCTGTTTCAGATTTAGATCTCTCTTGTAGTCATGGATCCCATGCAGACCTGGGATTGTCAAGCAAGCCAGCACCGGGGTTGGAGTGGGATCTTTTTTCTTTTTTTGTTTGTTGTTCACTTTTTTGGTCATATTTACCTACCTCAAACCCAGGGTCATCACACCCTCAAAAAGGCACTCCTCTCCTCTGTGGAAGGACCTCCCAAAGCTCAGCACTGTTGCTGTGTATTTCCTCTGCTCTGTACATGCAGCCCCTATTGCCAAGCCCTGGCTTTTCCATGAAGGCTACTGTGCAAAGGCTTTTTCCAGGAAATATCACTGCCTTGTCTCAGTCATAGCATTAATGTTAAGCAATACAGCTTCTTTCCTGGCACCAGCACTTGTGTTTTGCAAAGGGTTTTTAAGCAGGTATTTAATTTTCAGCATCAATTTTCTATCCAAAGAAAGATTCTTCAAACAAACTCAAGGATCTGGGGACTTATTTTTGTACTTACTGGACTGCAGTATTGTAAGCATCCCCAAGCAGAATTCAGAGGAGCAACAGTAAAAGGAAGTGGAGTAAATATTCGTGGTTCAGGTTTGCTACAAGGATCATAAACTCTTCACTCTTCCATTTGTGTGTGCAAAACCTCTGAGCAGCAGGAGGTTGGTATTTATTTAGATCAACCCACAAGTGCAATACTTCTGTCTCAGCTGAGAAGCTGAGTCAGGGAAGGTTTAGGTTGGATATCATGAAAGAAATTTTCATCCAGAGGATGAGCACTGGAACAGGCTCCCCGGGGCAGTGGTCACAGTCTGTCTGAGTTCTAGAGGTGTTTGAACAATGCTGTCAGGCACAGGGTGGGATTCCTGGGGTGTCCTGTGCAGGGCCAGGAGCTGGACTAGAGGATCCTGATGGGTCTCTTCCAACTATTCTATCACTCTAGGAGGTGTGTGGATGTGAGCACAGAAACTGTTAATAGCTGGGCAGAAGCTAGAGCTCCAGATGAGGAGGGTGGGCTGGCTGTCAGTGCCTGCTCAGGCGGGATGGCCTCGATCCATGGGTGTCTCCAGGAGGGCTCAGTGACTCCTGGCTGTCCCTGAGGAATGGGGTATGACATGCAGGCTGTGGCAGTGGACTGCAGGTGTCCCAGCAGCACTGGCTGATTGTTCAGATATGTGGTGAAGACATTGGGCCCAAGGCTAGGGTCAGACCTAACAGAGCTCTCAGACCTTGTCTAAAGAGCCAGGTAAAGAAACTTCCTCCAGCCCTGTCACAGCTGGAAGATGCTCTGCTCCTGGCCATGGCTGGAGCAGTGTCAGGGACATCCTGGCAGCAGGAAGAGCAAAGTCCTCTGCTGCTCAGAAAATCTTGACTCAGATCACTTCTCAGTTCCTTTTGTTCTGTTTCATTTCTGGACTGGGGAAGTTGCAGCCTAAAATGAAATAATAACCCACTCAATATAAATGTATGTATCTCATGCTGTAAGAAGACTCAGTTCAGTGAACCCAGGCCATTGGTATTTCATAATTTTCTCTTGCACCAGCAGGTAAGGATTAACCCATTGTTATTCCTATCCAAAGGAACAGACAAAAAGGTATATTCTGCAAGGACCATGATTTAAAAAAAAAAAAAAATCCATTGGGTTTTTAAAGAACTATTTTATTGGAACCATAAGGTTTCTTTTTTTTGAGAGAGAAAATTCGAAATCCGGAGTTTATTTTTCCTTCAGTGTCTCTCCTAAGAACCAACAGGAATTGAGATATTTTTTCTCTCTCTCTTGTGTTTGTACCTACTTATTAAACACACATGTGGCCTGGATTCCTTGCGTAGGTGCAAAGAGGTTTGGGGAAAAAAAGGAAAAGAAAAAAAGGTGTAACCCAGTCCATTGACCTGTCTTTTTGCCCTTAGGACTCTTTCGAACAGCTGTGAGAAAAAGAAAAGGAGGGGGGGAGAGGTAAAAAAAAGAGGCAGTTTAACAAGCCAAATCCAGATGTTCATTTCATACACACACCCTGAACAGCTTTTGCATGGTTTATTTCGTTTTCTGAAACCATTTTTCACCAGCCTGTTTTCTCAGCTGGGAAACTTCTGGTGTAGTGTTTTCAAAAAAATATTGCATTTGGCATTACAAGAAAACAGAGCCTTTAAGACATTAAAAGGACAATATCCTTGTTTGACTTGGCCCAGGGAAGCAGGACTATAGGAATTTTAGATTTTTGTACCACCCAAAGAATAGGTAAAAGAAATTTTCCACTCTTAAACTCAGTTTACATGGGAATTTGAGAGTTGATTTAGCTTGATTTTCTTTTTTTTCTTTTTAGAGACTTCTCTGTGGACTTTGAGTTGGTGTAGATGGACTTTGTTAGTGGGAAGGAATAAGCAAAGTGAGAGCAATTTGCTTCTAGACCATGATGTACCATGGTTCAAAACTCAGACTGATTCTGAATGAGCTCTACTTTTATTTTGTGTTATTCATACCTATATCCACGTAAGGTGGACAGACAAATCTGAAATTATTTTTCACTGGTACGGTTGCTTTTTATTTACCATTTATATCAACCGTGTGGACCACACTGATTGCAGGGAGGATGGTGACAGGACAGGGTCTACACTGAGTTTAGCTTTTAGCCCCAAAGGCTGGGGACAATGAGTGAAATTAGGGAAGACCAAGAGCAAACCAGGTACTGCTCTCACTTAAATAATCAGAGGATATATTGCTCTTCAGAACACTCAGTGTAAAACCCCAGCTCCACTGAAGCCAATGGATGATTTGCAGTTTGCTGCCCTTCACAGTTTAGGTAAAACCCTGCTTTTTCTAAGCCATGGGATCCTACCAGTGCCATTCACCATCAGTTACTATTTTAGAGACTTGATCTAAATTCCTCCCTGTAAAGAAAGGCCTCTCTCTTTGCAATAACTTTGAGAAACGTTTTGGTGATCCTTTTTTTCACCTGTTCTGAAGAATAAAAAATTGAAGATATTCTTATCAGAAATGTCACCATCCTGTACCCCCCCACCAGCTATGACATAAAGCAGATGATAAGAATTGTTAGTGAGAATTTGAAGTCATAAATTATGGTTAAATTAAATAGACAATGAAAAAGTAGGCATTGAACAATTCTGACTTATAAAGCTGAAACATTATTTCAACAAGTAAATAGAAATGCTTAAGGCATTAAAACATCCCACAACACATTTGCCTTTTACTTTGCTGCTACCAAACAAGGAAAAATCATCAGGTGTCTCTTGCACACAGAGCATGGCAGGGTTTGGGGGGTGTGTGCATCCCTCAGCACCTGGGGTGGGAATATTGGCATTCTGGTGTCAGAACACCACCAAATGAGCTAGAAATACTTGAACTAATATTCTCTTAGCACAAAATAAAAAAAAAATTAGTTAAGACTTAAAATGCATTAGGCAAGTCCTTTTTTCTGGTACAGAACTAGAATGGAAATCTGCTGAGCAGTTCTAGTAAGAGCTGTTGAACATTTGGGGGTCTTTTTAAAGCCACTGACTTGGTACAGAGTTTGAATAATCCTAGAGAAAACAAGTATTGGCTGTCTGTTTCAGGGAACTGGAAGTTTGTGATGTGAAACAAGGCCCTGATGTGTTTTTCCCCTGCTCCTTTTTATCTGGAATATGCAATACAAAAACATGTGTGTGTGTTTCTGTATTTATGTGCATGCATATTTACATATGCATGCATATTTACATGTACATGCTTAGACACAGCTATAAAAAAGGTAAATTACTTGATTAAAAAGAACAGTCTATGTTAATGCCAAGCCTAGAACCCAGACACCCTCACATCTGATTTTGGATAATTAGACCTCCTAATGTCTAATATCAGAGATGAATAAATCCACAAACTTCTGCACAGATATTTTCAAGACTCTGTGTTTGGAATTATTCTGTCAGCCAGTGCATTAACAATGAACTTAGAAAATGTCATTTTAGAGACATCAGGCTATAAATTTGCACAAATGCCACCATATACATCTCTTCTGGAAGCAGGGCACCATGGAAATGGTGCCAAGGTTGCATCCTGTGCTTGCACAGCGTGTGGAGCCTTAGCCTGTGGGAGGAGCAGTTTATGCACTGCTCCAAGACAAGTCCATAAAGATGATTCAGGAACTGAGAAGAAAATGAGGAGGTAATGTTGTTGTATGAAGAATTTTGGGATAACACTGCCTTGTACTGTCAGCCCAGATTGTTCCAGTCATGAAAAGGGATAAGGCCAACTCTGGTGAAGTGTGAGAGCTCTTATCTCTTTCTATCTTGCAGCAAAACAATGACCCAGGCCACATGGCCTCCCTTCTTCGTTTAGACAAAAACTGCACCCTGTGAACATCTCCAATCCCAGCACTGACAGGGATCATTTATCATAACAGCCTGGCACAGACCGTGGTTCAGTCTGTCCAGAGAGGGGCTGATGCTGCTCTGGGAGCACCATTAGCCATGTGAGGCATCCCAGCAGCGGGGTCTGGGACCTCAGCTGGTGCCCCAAACACAGGACAAGCTCAGTGTTGTTCCCCACACTCCGTGCTCCATCTCTCTTGAGTTTCTCTTCAGCTTTAACCCAGCTTTGCCTTACACTTGGCAAATTACAAGGAAAAATTTCCTGTTAGAATGATCAAGGGAAAATCAGGATATTCCTCTTTGTCTCTCCCTGATAAATTTATTTTGCCACCCCTTACTGTCACTGCAGGGAAGTTGTGTGTCACCCATAGCTGTCTTCTCTACAGACTCCTACCCCTATGGCTCTGACAGTGAGAAGAAATGTGCCGTGTTTCAAGGGATTTTTTTGCCAATATTCCTGCACTGTTTTCTGGAGACCTCTTTGTCATAGGTGGTGATGATGATGATGCTCAAAGAGAATTAAAAACCCTGCCATGAAGGCACAAAGGTCAGGTGGTGCAGACTATTTCCAGCAAAGCTTTTCTGGTTTGTAGCAGGAGTGAAAGAAAAAGTTTTCATTTAGAGGAGGACATTAGGGTTGAGGTAAGAGATGGGGATTTCAGAAGGTGATTGTCTATATCAATGCAGAAATTATAATTGGTACTCTCAGAATCATGGACTAGTTCAGATTGAAACTGGCATTTGTAGATCATCTTGCCCCTGCTTAAAAGAGGGCCAGCTTCAAAGGCAGCTAAGGTTTCTCAGGGCCATGTTCTGTCAAGTTTTACAAATCTGCAAGGTTCAGTGTTTTACCATCTCTTTGTGCAACCTGTTCCAGAATTTAACTGTCCTCCTTTCAATTTATTTTTTAATGAAGTAGGAACTTGTCTTGTTGCAACTTGTTATCATTGCCTTTCATCCTTTCACTGTATCTGAGAAAAGTTGGACTCAGTCTCCTGTGTAGCCATCTATCAGTAGTAGCAGGCAGCAGTTAAAGTCCCTTCTTTAACTTTTAGATATTTCAGGCTGAACAAATTCACCTCCCTCATCCTTTCCTCATGTATTTTGCTATCTTGATAGTCTACTGCTGGACTCCATTTAATTTGTTGATGTTGTTCTTGCAGTGTAAGCAGAGAAAATCATCCAAAAGTGGAACTGGGCCTCAGTTGTGGCTAATATTTCAAATTAATTTTCTACTCAGTTGATATCAGATGCTCAAGCCTTGGCCATAGCAGTAATATAATGGCTCTCATTCAAATGTTGAGAATATCAGGGAGTACCTGCTAGGCCTGCTTGGAAGAGCCTCTCTCCTAAGACACTGTACCCAGGTCACTCTGTCCCATTGCTTTGGCTCTCTGTGACAGCAATACAGCTAATTGCCTTTGTTCTCATTGCTGAACTGACTGGTTTGTCCTGGAGATGCTGAGTTGGTTTTCCTCTTTCACAAAGTGCATGCACTCCTATGGACTTTTACAAAGGAATCAGAAACATCCAGGGAAAAAAGCAGAAGGAGCAGAAAGCCCTCAATTTCTCCTTCTATGAATAATTTAGTGCCAAGTTAACTGAAACATTTGAAAAAGAGATTTTTGGTGCCCAGCTTCATTAAACTCTCTATCCCAAATGGATTCTCTATCAGTGTCAGCATCCAACACTTCATCTTGTCCCAATCACTGCAAAGGCCTGGTGGAAATAAAATGCAGAGGAAGGGAGAGGCAAAGCAGATTATTGTTGCCATTAGGCATGTCTCTGTGTGTGCACATGTGCTCTATAAACTCACAGTGAGGGCAAAAGCAGGATCTGTACAAAAAGAAGGAATGAAGCCCCAAACCATATAATCCTTCCCAAACCTGTCTTCTTTTTGGGGAGGGCCACACTGTTAAGAGCAGTGTGGCACACTCCAACCCCCCTTCTCTGGAGAATGTTTTAATCAGAGAATTCTGTTCTTGTCCACTGAGCTTTTCCCAGCACACTGAGGGACCCCCTTCCCTTGGCAGAGGTTTCTGTCAGCGATCTGTCTTCTGCAGCTATTTCTGTGGGAAGGCCCTCCATCTGGTGCTTGGCAGGGAAGGGAACTTTCCTCTCAAATGTTTTCTCTCTCTCTCTCTCTCACCCAGTTTAAGGTATACCCTTTAGAAATCTTCAACGTCCAAGATTTATTTTTGCACAGGGTGCATACTTTGTTTTACGTGGTCTGGCTTTCTTTCCTTTTCTTCTCACAGAACGCCACCCCTGTGCCCTGCTTATCCTGGCAGAGGGAGAAGAATGCTGTTTGCTTTAACATTACCTTGGGTCTCAGTATGCAACAGGTCAAAAGATGTGACAAGTACACATGCTAATCCCTTTCCCTTTCAGTTAATAGAATAACACAGATGGGAAAGTTTACATTGGGATCTGACGCTCGCTCTGAGCTGAAGTTAGAAAGGAGACAGGGTTGGACATTACGTTTCAGATCAGAGCAGTTACTGCACAAACTCACCTTCCCACTCAGCATCAAGTGCTCCTGTTATCCTAAACCCCATTTGCTCTGCTGAGAATGTCACCCTTCCCCTTCTACTCTCCTTTGGAGAGCAGTATGTAGAGTTGGCAGTGTCTTGGAAATAAAGAATATCTGTGGAATAAAATATTCCCCAAGAATCAGTGATGTTCAAGTGAAAAAATGTCAACATTTTCCACTGAAACACCACCATTGGTGACTTTTTAAAGCATTTGGCATTTCTGAGCACTGAAATATCACACATGAAGAAAATCATTCCCACCAGATAGCAACCAGATACCTTCTTAGAAATACAAAACTGATTTTAATAAAATTCCATATTACCAGTTTTGTCACATCTAATCTGACTGTTAATATTTCATTTGACTCTGTTTTCTGATTCTGTAGCCCTCCAGAATGTAGCCCACCTGTAAATTTTCTTGCTTGAAGATTTGCCACTCTACATTATTCCTGCAGGGAATACACAGAAGAATAAAACCCAGGACCATGCCTCAGAGGGGAAAAACTGCAGCAATGACTGACTTAAAGGGCTGATCCAAATCCCACCAAACACCCCTTTCTTGCCACCAGGTATGTACCATTTCACAGTGTCCTTCGTGAGAACCTTCTGACAGCTCCCCATGATCTCTCAAGATCAAGGTTCTGATTGGAAACTCCTTAAAATTAAGATTTTGACGGTATCTCTATAATGAGAAGGATATCTAGGATCTGTTCTTAGATACATGTGGGCCTCAGATAATAAACATGAAGAAATTGTATTTCCTACAATTTTTTTTTCTAAAAATCTCAATTCTGTAAACAAAGCTGTATGTTAATAATTGAAAATAAGATTAGATATTTATAAAAACATATTTTTAACTGAAAAAGACTCATATATGTACTGAATTTACTAGCAATGACAGTACTCTATTTGTATTAGGAACTGTGCCTATACAGTTTGCATAGCCACAAATATATTGTTCATGGGAAACACTCAGTGACCTGCTTTCTGGATAGAGAACTAACATTTGGGTTTGAGAGTCACTGCCTGCCTGTTTCATCTGGTTTCTCTGAAAATGTGCAGTTTCAGAACTGCTTTTTCACCCTGCCTTGCACACTTCTCTGCGGATTTCACGTGTCCCTCTCTCAGCCTGGCACCTTCCACCACAACTCACTCATGATCCAGAAACAAAGATCTCACACCCTAAACTCAACATCTTCCTCTCAACCCGGCAACAGCTCTGAGGCTCATTCACACACCATGCAGAGGAGAGAAAGAGGAAGCTCTGCTTGAAGATGCTCAAAGCCTCAGATTTTGGTGAAAGGTCCATCTGGGTCAGTGGAGAAGTGCTTTCCAACAGAGACCACGAAGGAGACCAAAGTAAACTAGACACTGTATTTTAGGAAATAGGATAAGGTGAGGGAGATCCTACAATCAGGACTGGTCTGCAGAGTGATGTAGGTACACAGGCCAAGGTTCAGGGCACCTCAGATCGGGCAGTTTTCTGAGGTTTTAGTGCTGATATTTCTATTGACATTTGAAATGAGCACCTTCAGGGAAGCTGTGTGTCCCACAGAAGCTCTGATCTGATTTTGGGGGTGTCTTTCCTCCTACTTCATAGAAAAACCCCGAAACAGCAACTTATTGATTACCTACATTTGGTTAAATGTGGATCAGGTGAGTCCAGGTGGCTTTTCCCACACAGGGAGCAGCATTCCCATCAGCTCCTCATTTGGGGCAAGGCACCTAAATGTTTTTGTCACCCTGACCTTTGTTCTCTGTTACCATTTCACTTCTGACTTCTTGACTGGGATCTCTCACAGGGGAGAGCAATTAGTGCCCATCACAAGGAAAGCTTTTTCAACATGGGTGACTGCCCACAAGAAACACAGTTGAGACCACCAACTGTTTTATTTGTTTTTCTTCCAATTTCTGCTGATTGAGAAGCTCATGAGATGCATCTCATTTCCCTGGAGGTCCCTAGGGAAGCAGTGGTCAGACAGTCCTTTTGCATCCTGCTTTGGGCGATGCTGGTGGTACAGCACTTCTAAATTCTGCCTGAGGCCTCATCAATGCTACTGGCAGCTTATTTCAGCCACCAAACTCTTATTATTTGATGAGAAACACTTTAATTCACTGGTATTTAGAGCCTGATTCAGATGAGCTAAGTAGAGGAAAATTGTTTAGTGCCCTGAGCTACAGGTTACAGAGAATTAGACTGAAATCTCCAATAATGGTTTTGGTGCAAGAGGCTCCATGGTGGGTTGTCCTTTTTGAAAACAGCCTCTGCTCACAGCAGCTGCAGGTGGAGGTTCTCAGATCTGTATCAACATGAAGACCCAAGATAAAAAGTTTGAGATGTCTCTGGATTTCTCTGCACTAGGTGGTCATAAATCATAGAATCATAGAATGGCCTGAGCTGGAAGGTACCCACCAGCACCATCAGTGTCCAGCTCCTGGCCCTGAGCAGGACAGCCCAGAAATCCCACCCTGTGCCTGGGACAGTTGTATGTTGTGCCCACAGGTTTTGCCCAGTGCAATAGGTAACATCTAAACTGCATCATCCTTTTGCTAATTTGAGCAGGATTTTCAGTATCCCTTCAAATCCCTCTCCTCCCTCCTTCCTCCAGTTTGAGAGAGGCCAGTAATTTTCTGGTGGCTGTTTAACCTCAGGAGGCCTTTTTGCTTTCCCATCTTTTACCCCACACAGCCTGAGATGCTCTTGCCAGCAAGCTGAGCTGAGGCTGGCCTTATTTCCTCCCCTGCAATTCCACTCTTTACTTGGAGGAGAAAGCCACTGTATAGATTAAATTTACCTCTTCCTCTGTGGCTGGAGTATTGGTGCTTCCTGTGTGTGGGAACAGACCAAGTCACGCTGAGTTCTAGGAGTGATTCAGGTAGAGACAGAGCCTTCACTTTAACTGGACCTTGCATGTCAATATCTCAAAGAATTTAAAAATCTGTGTAAATACAGCATGCCAACACTTCTATTTTTTAAAATTGTCTGGGCTATACTTAGGGCTTGTCTCTGCTGATGTTACTTGGAGCATTTCCACCAACTTTACTTTGGGCTGGGTTATCTTAGAAATAATTTTTGGTGGTGTGATTTCTAGTACTTTGCTGACTTCATTAATTCAACCTATGTTCATATAAGAAAGATCATATAAGAAATTTCATATTAATTCAACTTATTTACATATAAGAAAAAACTTTGCTTCCTAACACAGGAGGTGAAGCACAGGCCTCATCCCCATAATCTCACAAGCCCAGAAACTGCTAAAAGATCATGTCCACTACAATTCATAAAATCTTTTTTGATAAAATGTCTCAATTATCCAGAAAATGTGTTTTCATGATGAGGCTAAGGCACAGCATGAATGCCATTTCATGTAAAGCATACAGTTAAATATGTGTGTGTGTAGATTATAAAACTGTTTGGGAAAAACAGCTCAAAGATAACCCAACGATTTATTGGTCTGGCAAGATAGCCTATGTTTATTCTCATTCCAGAGATCCCATGTCTGATCAAACCAGATTTATAACAAAACATTCAAAATATAGGGTTCTTTTTGGACCAAGAGAATGAAGTTTTCCCTTGCCATGATGCCTACAAAGGGAGCTGGCAATGCCAGGGAACACGATGTGCTGGGACTCCTGCTTATCACAGTTGTTCTCTTTCAGATCTCTTTTATTTCTTGTTTGTTTGTCTCTGTCTCTCTCTTGTCCTACATTTAGATATTAAGGTTCTTGGACAGGGCGAGATTTGGCATTCATTGCTCCAACAGTGAGAGATTTATTGCAGAGGAGCTCCTGATTTGGGCCCAATTGATGATGATGACAATAGATACTGAGTGCAAGTCACAAAAGAAAGCTCCACAGCTGAGCTTGATGCAAGGAGTGCAACATGAGGAAAGGTTTATGAAAAAGCACAAATTTTGCAGAATCTTGCTTAGTTCCTCTTTCAGTCTCTGATTCTGGATTTCAGGGAAGAGGTGACCACACACAGCCAAGCAGAGGTTCCTCCTGGTGACACCTCTGCAAGGACTCTGCCATCCCTGACACAGCAGGGAGCATTGGGCAACACATTTGTGTTTCATGTGACTCTCCTGTGAGTCACATCTCTTTTTGTCACCAGAGCATCCCATCCCATCCCATCCCAGCACTCACTTTCTGAGAACTGGGTTGACTCATCACTCCCAGGCTTCTTTTCCCTTGCAAAGATTCTCCTTCCCTTCACCTGATGCCAGTCCTGCTCTATTCCTTGGCACCACTGTGGTGCATTTATGCATTTGCAGAGCACAAATGTACCATTGGAACAGAGTCCTGCACAGAGGTAGGAGAAGGAGGTAGGCGAGAGTGGCACCATTCCTGGAACACCAGCACGGGATGGAAAATGTCCATGAATTCACTGCTGCTTCCAGGCACACTAAATTTTACCTATGTTCTCGTGCCTAATGTTATCCACAAGATATTCTGGGCCTTCAGAGTTGCCAAACCAATAGGAAACTAAAGCTGCAGTAGGAGAATTAGATGGAATACAGCTGTTGGAGGCCACGTGAGTCTGTGCCCTTCACAGCCATGGAACACACTGGGGCAGCCATGGCTGTTTTTATGTTCTGACAATTCTGAAAACATGCAGCAAAATAATTGTGAAGAACTTTTGAGTGTGTTGAAAAAAATCTGTGTTCAAAAAGTGTGTGAACTGAGAAGCTCTCAATTCCTTCTTGAATTTAGTTCGAGAATGGGAATAGGTTGAATGGGAAATTGAATTTAATTTTTGTTAATCTAATTGATTTTGTTAATTTAATTATTTTAAGCTTGAAATTTAAAAAATCAGTGTTTTAACTGGTAATGAAAAGCACAGGTATTTCCTTCTGAAAAGCTGAAAGCTAAACATTTAAATGTTTTAAAGTTTGAACATCTAGCTTTTGCAGCAACTTACACAGAGCTGAGGAACATTTTGGTAGATGAGAAATAAGATTTTGGTGAAAACTTTGCTTTAACATTTTGAGCAACTCTAGGCATCAATCTTGTCTCTTCTCCCTTCCTGGATATACAAGGACACTACCAAAGACAGGACATGGCTTCACTCTAGACAAGGGTTGTAATCTTTGGTCCTCAGCTGATCTGTACAAATAGAAGAAAAGTGTCATCATCTCTGTTACTTGGAATTTTTAACTTTTTCAGGGTTATAATGTCAAAGTGTCCGTAGTGCTGTTAGGAAGGCAAATCTGAGGAAAAAAAGGGAATTTTTATGCTCTGAATTACCTGAGACAGTGTGTGGCTGACATTCCTGAGAAGTGCAGTTAAAGTGTTGGAAGCAAGGTTAATACTTGGACCTTTGCTTGGAAGTAGGCCAGTAGAAAAGATATAAATGACCACACGGAGTGGAAGGTGAGCAATGAACATTTCTTTAGAACAAGGAGGCTGCTGGTCCTTCTCCAGGAAATCAGGGTCAAGTCCAGGTTCACACTCACTGTCAGGCTGTACCTCGTTGTGTAAGTCACAAACTCATCTGGAGAAGTCATTCAGGGAAATAATTTGCCATTCACCTAGGCTGACCCACAGATGTCCTGGGATGTCCAAGAATGCAATATTATTTCTTTAATAAGAGCAAAGAGGCACCAAACCAAGAGAGGCACGTTTGGTCTGTGTGATTCTCATGTGCAATTCATATGCAATCTGTTAAAAACGTGAAATATGGGAAAAAATGAGCCTGTGTGTCTGGAAAGCAGAGAGTCAGTGTCTGACAGACCTCAGTTGTGACTTGCACAACAGAGAATTTTAGCTGTGGTGCATCTGTGGTGGATCTCAACTCCCAATGCTCTACTGGATTTTTAAATTTTTTTTTTCACTTCACACAAAACGGAGGGGTTCTTTTCCATTTGCAGATTGAGGAAAACTTCTCTTGGAAAGCGTGGTATCAAGTAGTTTAAAGAAAGAGTCAAGAGTAGTTAAAGAAAGGAGTCCCACTCCTTTTTTCCTGCTTAATGTTTTATCTTACCTTGGTATCATAAAGATCTTGTGACTACAATCTTTTGATTATACCTACTAGAATGTAAGCTCTCATCATGATGTGATAATATCTGTCATGTGGTGACTTGTAAGAGTGTAGTTTTGAGTAAATAAAAAAAAAATCTGGGCAAGATTCAGCCTTCAGGAGAGCAGAGCTGTCTCCCTGCAGTGGTTATAGTGACAAATGTAAAACATTTGTACAAAGGGAATAGATTACTCACCAGCTGTTATTATAAGCCTTTCACATTATTTAATGACCAGAGTAGGCTTTAGGCAGCCAAGCAGGAGACTGTATGGCCCCTAAGTGCCTCTTACAGCCTTGTAAAACCAGGGCACGATCTTACCCTCTCTTATCTCTAATGTTACTTGTGAAACAAAACACACTGGTATTTGGCTTGCTAACCATAGATGCAAACCACTGCAGAGCTCAAGGGTGTTTCATTAGAACTCCATTAAAAATGAACAATCAATTAAAAAAATAATCAGAATCCACAGAGCAAAGCATCACAATATGAAACTACCCAGTCGCTTTTGCCTTTCTAGTGAATATATGTGTGGCTTGCTCCTAATTTGTGACCCTTGCAACTTTTGGGAGTGGCAGAGTACTTTAATTGATTTATCCATGTATTTAAACAGAGTTTTAAAACCCTGCACGGATCTGGGCACAGGCTTGTGAAAGAGAGATCACAGAGACTCGGCCTCGTGGTGTTTTTGTTCTGTTTTAGGTGCAATTTTATGCATTGCTGGAGCTGCCTGTTCCTCCTGTAACAGCCAGGCCCTCCAGACCTTGTGCCTGGGGGAGCCTGCAAGTCGCCAGGCTGGCCTGAGATGGTTGTGCCTGGCAGAATGTCTGGTGAAGGCAGAGCCTGTGCAGTGCTATCAAATGCTGCTGGAAATGTGAGACCTGGCTGGAGCCTCGTGCCAGTCCTGATCCAAGGGACAGTGGTTCTGAGGTGACAGTCAGCTTGAGAGTGGTTTTAAAGTGTTTTCCCTTAGAAGTGAAAAGTCTGGTGGATATCTAAAGCAAACTCTAAGAGAATCTAAGACAGATAAACTCTGGAATTTTGGTTTGGGTTTTTTTTTCACTTGAGATTATTAAGGGTGATTAAATCTGAAAGCTTCTCTGATCTGTGTTAGCACCACTTACTAGTGAGTTATCTACATGTAGCTGCCAAAGATAGGTCGATACCAGGGTGACTAAAAGGAAAATAGCCAATTGCTAAGATTTCTTGTAAGACCAGCAAAGAGTTTTGGGAGTGTACACTCAGGAAGAAGAAATGCAAGTGAGATGCTCTACACAGTGTCATTGAGGCCTTGGGGAAGAGAGTGGCAGCAAGCTGAAGCCACCAGGGAACCAAATTCAGAGCAATGGTGTGATACAGCACCCCTGTTCAGCACAGGGAACTTCAGCCTTGCTCATTCAACAGACTCAAAATAATTAAAAAGTTTCTTGCCTCAGTAAGTTCCACTTCCACATTCTGCTCTGTCTCAGTCACACAGCAGGTCATTGTCAGAGAGAAGAGGCCACATTCTGCAAACATTTACAATTACTCTGCTCTCCAAGCTGTCTTTGGAAAGCAGGTAAATACCAAAGTTCATAAACATTTTTAGTGTTGGCATCTTGGCACGGAGTGACTGAAACCATTTCCACTTGAGCTGTCTGTGTTTCATCAAAGTGAGTTGAGAATTCAGAATCTCAAAATACTTGGCAAGCAGATAACTTCAGCATCTTTAGGCATAAACTGACTCCAATACACTGAAACACTTTGCTTGATCTTTAATCTCTAAGGTGCTGCTTGTTTATAGACAAATCCACTACGGTTAGCATCCAATGCGGTTAGCAAGTTTGAAATTAAAAAGTTGGTTGCACTAAGAGAAAACCTAGGAGTTATTACAGTGCCTAAGTCTGTTAGCACCATTTTTAACTGGTTCTTGGCCTTTTAAATTGCCATTTCCCTGGTGTGGGGAGCATGCAAGGAGCAGGATGTGCTGTGAGCTCTCTCGTGGTGGTGGCCGAACGTGCCGGCTTTGCACGGCGCTGCTGATGAGGTGATCGTGTGCTGCTGGCTCTGAAGTGAAAACAATCACTCTGAAATCTCAGGGCTTCCTTGGAAATGTAAAAAAATGGGGTGGGAGCATAAGTTAATTGTGCTTTTACACACTGTTATACTTGTCAGTGTGCCAGGCTCTACATTTCTTCCAAGGGCGAAATGAAAACTCCAAATTCATGTGGTTATGAAACAATTTCAGTATGAGCACTCAGCAAAGAATTATAAAGTGGGAAAGACACAGTCCTGTGTCACAGCTGGTTGAGAAGGGCCTGCACTGATCGAGGCTTCTTCCAGCTCGGAGGAGCCTTTTGGAGTGCATTGAGACCATTTTGTGTCTGTATGTTGAATGTACATAACGTCACAAAAGCTGATCTGTTATGACATTTCTTTGATCATAAGAAGAGGCAACTGGCAGAAGGCAGCACCACCATTTCAAGAAATCTCGTTTCTGTGCAGCTGGAGATTTAGGATATCAATCTGTTTTGCCCTGATTTACACCACAATAAATTCCTGCATTGGAAACTGGGCATGGCAAGAAATCGTGGGCACTGCAGGGGACTTGTAGAGAAATAATGATTGTAGTAGGAAACCAAACAAGGACCAAACACCATTTTTTCTGCTGCAGTAGTAGAGCCTGAGGTACCTGAAGTCCTTTGTAAGCTAAGCTGGGGGCAGCCCCTCTTAGTTTTAGTCCTGAAACAGAGGGAGTGAAGCATCATTTCAAAATCACAGTATCAACCCTTGTGATTTTGTTGTGCTTCACAGAGGCTGAATTTCCAAGGTCAGTGGTGATTTGCATCACCAAGAAGGGAGAACAGTCTCAAATTAGTATCTCATTGGACAAACAACATTTTGCTCATTTTTGTTATTTGAGTCAAGGGAGAAAAAAATGCAGAAGGAGGGGGTCAAAATATCCCGAGGCTAAATCCAAACTGGAGCAAATCCATATTAAAAAAAAATAACTGTTCCTGAAATTAGCACATGCAAATCTACTCTTTTAGATACATAAACTCAAAACCTTAAAGCTGTGTTGTAACCCAGCTCTCACTTGGATCCTTAACTCTCATTGATAACACCATGTGCTAATTCAAGCACCCAGGTTTCCGTGTACTGTTCTTACCATGAAGAACAGTTGGTCTTGAGGGAAAACATTTACATAGATGACAGCTATTTTCAGGGAAATGAAAAGTACTGGGTGGAAAAGGAGGTTTTGACATTGTGTGAAATATGGGGTTTACACACAGTAGTTTTTGCTATCTGTATATAAATTGGTGATTTACCATATATTGATTCACACACCATTTGTAAGTGTCTAATTTATTTATTTATAGAGATGTATGGAAACCATGGTTTGAAAAGCAGTTTGCATAACATCTGGTATGTCAACAATGTAACCTTTCAATTTACTTGTTGGCAAAAATGTCAATATAATGAACCTGAACTCAGCATTGGTTTACACAAATTTCCTGGCAGACAAAGCAGTAATGATTTGCATGTCAGTGTAAGTGACATGTGCCCTCCAGTTTTGAGTAGTTTACACAGCTAAGAGGGATAAGAAGGGTAGAGCACAGGGCTGGTTCCTCACATAATTAGGCTGGCAGCACAAATCTCGTGTATTTGTGTGGTGTGAAACATTTCATCTCATTTTGTCTTCTGATTTTTCAGAAGCTGCCTTTGCGTTTTCATAGAATCCGCTTTTTGCATTTTTTTTTCAATTTATATATATTCTACAAAGTTGTTGTACTGGGATGTGATAGAGGAATCCAGTGGATTCCTAAATGCTCTCAATAATATGCCAGCAGGAATGACAGCAATAATACATTGTTTACACCTTTTTTATTACTGCCTGTATAAGATGGATCACAGAAATCACATACTTTTTTTTTTCACTCTGTGACTCACTGCCTGACAATTTTGAAACAGAAAAATAAGAAGTGCTGTTGATATTGAATAGTAAGTATAGAATAGTAAAGAACCTTGCTTAATTGTGGATTCAAAGCCCATGGATGATACTGAGTGTTCCTCTTTATTTTAGGGAGTGCAGCCTTGCCCAGAGAAGCCATTGCCCAGCTCCTCCCAGCACATTACCTGTGTGAAAAGGCAGCAGACCTGGTCTTAGGAAAGTTCTCTCCTTCCTTCTCTCCTGTCCTGGCTCTCCACCCCAAAGGTCTGCTTTGAGATTTGAATTTCCATCACATTACCAAAAATAAACAAACAAACAAACAAACAAACAAGGTGGAGGAGGGAAGGAGACAGTTACTTAAGCACTTGGAGTGTGATTTTTCTTCTTCTTCCTTTCTTTTGTGTTTGGTTTTACAGCACCAGATGCTGTCTGCTTCCCATTGTTCTGCCCACACTATCTGGTTTGGATCTGATTTGGGGGCTGTATGTGACAGGGACAGGGTCACAGGGAAAGCTTTGTGCATCTGTTATTATCTGATAGCTTAAAAAAGTTTAAACCATATTATGGGCCCATACTCAAAGCTAAGAAAAGGAAACTTTACCAGATTTTCCACAGATTGATTTCTGTATTTTTTTGTAAAAGATTCCTGTTATCTCAGTGAATACGCAGCCTGAGCCAATGCCAGCTGCTTGTAAGAGCTCCTAAGCTTTTTTCAATCATTCTATTCTACTCACTACATACATTTTCTATTTGTCCACCATTAATATTTCCTTTATACGTTAAAAAAGTACTGTAAATTGATATTTTACTTTCATTCCAGTTGGCCAAACTCCATTGTGGGAGCCTGCAGTTCATGCAGTGGCCCTTGGTGAGATGTGAGCCCCAGCCCCTGCAGCTCCTGGGTGGAAGTTGCTGCTGGAGCAGAGCTCTCCCTGACTCCCTCACACCCAGTTTTTACTTTGGGAAGCACAGGCCAGAATGGATCTGTGACATCCAACAGGGATCTGCATGCAAGACTTGCAGTGGGGAAACTTTTCTCTGCAATCCAGCCACATCCTGAGATACTCACACATTTCATGGGGTTTGATGATCTGACTTTTAAAAATTGCTTTATTAAAAAAATTTCATTATTAACTCTTTGTATGACACTTCTGATTATAACCCAGTTTAGGCAGAACTTTTTATTAATTCATAACAAGCTTTAAGCAAATGCTTTTTTTTTGGCTGGAGTTTTTTAACAAAATGAACAAATTCAGTGTCTTATCCAACAGATTAGATGAACCTGAAAGAATATATGAGAGAACCTCTAAAAAAGTCACAGGGAACAAAGGGAATGCTGGAGAATATTGGACAGGGTAAGGCAGATCAGGATAAGGCAGACGAAAAATTCATTCATACAGAGGTAATACTTAAAAGATCACAAATTATACAAAGGTAACAGAGGTTAGGGCTTCATTGGCTGTTGGGGATTATTTTAACGTACCTAATAGCAAAACCTCTATAAATATCTGAATGGTGCTGAATTTTTTATATCTATTTATTTATTTGCATGGGACTCCTGCAGAGTTTTCTCTCCAGCTGTGTCCACTCAGGACCCCATCTAGCTGGGACCCTGTGTAACATTCCAGACAACACAGCATTGTTCAGAGTCCTAGGAACACATCCCACCACATAAAAATGAAATTGAGTTCTCACAGGTTGTATGGCTGTCCTGGCTGGTACAGACCTCAAAAGGTCTTTCCTCTTTCTCTGTTTTGTTGGACATTTGTTCTTTTTTTATGATTTGTATTGGAAAATGAAGACACAACTGAGCTGAAGCTGAAATCCCATCAATTTGTTTTTGCTGTGTAGCCAAAACCTGCTCAGCCCTCTTTCCCCCTCCTGTATTTGCCCTGTAAAGTTAACTTGCTCTGCTCCTTGTTTACACAGATGGAGGAGCACGTTCAGTAGCAAAACAAAAAGCACAGGACTGCATCTCCAAACCTTCAGCACATACAAGCAGCCTCCTCCCGCTGACCTCTCACTTCTCAGCTTCAGATTAAACTCCAGATTCTCAACTTCAGCTTCTCAACTTCAGACTTCTGGAAGGACATGAAGCCCTTTGCAAGATCTGAGCCACTTGACCACTCTTCTTCATTTTAATGCTTATTTATCTTTCCTACTTTTCCATGCTCTGGACTATTAACAAGTTGTAAAAGTGCTTCTCAGGCCTCACAAGCACTGCCATATCTGCTGAGCTCTCCTGGTGCACAGGCAGAATCACCCACGTGTGCACACCAGATGGGTTTTTGGGGGACACTGGGCCCAGTATTCAAAGCCCATCAGCACATGCTCATCCATGGAGAACAGAGCTGCCTGCATTTACATTTTCAGCCATGCATGAGGGCTGAAAGCAAAGCCAGTGAATAATGTGCATTTGCAAGGAAAGGCCCAGTAGCCACCTCCAAACACCCTGAGAGACTCCTTGTGCCATAAAGGAAAAAGGAGTGACCAGGGGAGAGTTTGAGTTGACTGGGAGTGAGGTAGGAAAAAGAGAATGACAACAACAACAGCAACAGAAAAGTGTAGGGCAACAGTTCAGAGAAGAGGCTCACACAGCACTGAGCTTCATTTTAAGGTTCTGATTTATCTGAGTTGGGCATGGCATCAGCTGAGATTCAGAATGAAACTAGGACACAAGCTTAATTGCAAAACCAGCTGAAACCACAGGATGCAGTCACAGAAAATTCTCACTCGTTTGAGGCTGGCATAGGGTTTCACCGAGCTTCAGCAGGAGGTTTTGGGGGCCCCAAAATAGATTCAGGGAGTTAAAATTCAGTTGCTTTCCCAAATTCAGCCCGGGCCTAGCAGAAGTAGAGAAGGGGATGATTAGAGAGTATCCACACAAGTAGGAGTGACTGCTGGCTGGCACATTGCTTGTCCACCTAACAAGGTGAGATTTGTAGGGGTTATGTTGTTGGTGTAAACAGACATAGTCATCCTAAAATACCTCTCTCCAACGCCGTGGCCGTGAGTGACACAGAAAGCCCAAGGTCAACAGCTGTTTCTCTAGCAAGAAAAGTGAACCAAGAACCTCAGGGCTGCGGAGATGGGCCAGCCACAGCTCTCACCCTGCTCTTCTAATTGTGAGCTGCCCATGGCCGATTCCTGGAAACAAGCAGGGAGAGAGAGCTCTGTGCCTAGCATCAACACACTTGTGGTTTCACTGAAAAGCCAACACGACAGCCCAAAGCCAGTCCTTCCAGCAGCATCGCTCCCTCGCCTGACACTGTCTCTCTGCTGCTCCCTCAGAGAATATTTTCTGCTACAGACATTTATCCCACTTTGGATTTCACTCCTCCTGCCGCGTTCTGGTTTTGTCTAGAAAGGCAGACTTTGTCTGGCTCTCAGCAGCCTGGGGTGTATTTTTTCCTAGACTGGATTCAGACAGGAATCCTGTTGGATGGGCCGAGGCTCAGGAAGGAGTTGCACAGAGGGGCTCCCCCATATGGGTGCTCACCCCAAGCTGTCAGGGAGCCCTTCCACCTTGCTGTGACTCCCTCTTTGCCATAGGGAGCAGACATGCAGGGGTGGAGCTGCAGAGTTTTTAGTTCTCCATGGTGTTTTGGAAATCAAAAACTTTGAGATATGGGAGACACGTTGCCTTCAGCTCTAAGCTGTGCTTTCCTTGTTATCCTAAAGGCATGGGAACTTTGTGGGGCCTGATCCGTGCTCACTGGGAGAAGCTGCGGATCTGAAGCCAAGCCTGTTTGTTCCAGAACAGCAGCTCCTGCTAAGCTGAGTGGGGTTTTGAGCAGCAGAGATCTGAATCCCATTTCTGGGACAGGTGAGCCGTTGAAACATGCAGGATTTTCTGCTGCCTTTGGCATTTGGAGTTAATGGGTGTGAAACTTCTTTTCACTTCTGCTTTTCATGTGCATGCTTGGTACGATGCACTTATGGTGTGGAGTTTTGCAATCAGGACATTTCCCCATCAAGTTTGGGGTTGTTTCTCTGATTTTTACAAGGGATGAACAGGCTGCTACTTCAGGGCAAAGCAGACATGTAGCATATCAGGGCAGGGAAATCCAAGAAAAATACTATCTGAATACTATTTGTGTTGTGAGCACATGTAGGTGTTTATTATTTCTGAGAGCTCTATCAGTCAGACATTGAACAATCGTGACATCTGTTGTAAGTTACTGTCCCCCAGAGTCGTTTCACACAGTTTGGAGTTTGCTTTTTCAAATCCACCACAAATAAAGCCCAGAATTATCTCCCCGTCCCCACAAAGGCAAGTGAGAACCTCCTGGGGAAATGCTGCAGACTGCAAGGAGGTGGAGAGGTTTAGCAGAGGAGGGTTTGGGTCCTCTCTGCCTTACCGTGGGTTGAGCCATGAACCCCCCAGTTCACACCATCAGAGGGACCCCCCTGAGGTCCACAGGAGCTGAGACAATGGTAATTTCATAAAAACAAAAACAAAGACCAAGTGAAAAAGCTGACCTGCAGCTCCAAACGTTCTGATCCATCATCCTGTGCTGTGCTGGGGATCCCTGTGTTGGTGTTCACAGGTTTGCACGTTGTTGGTGCCTCCCACACTGCTGCTGGGAGCTGGGAAGGCCAGAGCCAAGTCAGCTTTCCCTTTCAGCCCATCTGCCTGTATCAGGGAAGAAATACTGTCTGTTTGTTTAGGTGAGATATTAGTCTGCCCCCGGAGCTCCAGGTCACTGTAAATGTAACACAAGCCCTATTTCCTGTTAGGAAAGGGGAAAAAATATGCCTGTGAATTGTCTCTGATGTGCTGCCAGCTGTCAGGGAAGATTCAATTTGGTGGAGAGCTACTGAGCTCTTAAAGAGCTGCACCAGTGATGGAGATTTAGGGCAGCCACTCCTTCCAGAAATGGGAGATTTGTCCGATTTCCACAAAACCAGGATTGTGACTGCCCACTCCCCAGGCATGAATGGCTTGGAGGGGAGGCTGAAGCAGTGGCTCAGGTTAAGGGGACCATGTTGGGACAAGAAGGGGACACCTGTGCTTGGTTAAAGGAAAGCTGGACAGAGATTTGGGGTGAGGCTGGCAGGTGCTGGGGTAAAGCTTTCTGTCAGTGCTTCACTATGGTAAAGGAAAAATGGTGTTTTCTTGCCACCTAGCCAAAAAGTCAGAGCAAAAGAGACATGAATTTTCTCTGTGTGTGTGATGCACATATGTGTTCACTGCTAATCCAATAAAGCAAATATGTGACCTGTGGAATGACCCAAAGCTGCTACAATAAATAATGCTATAGATCACTCATGCATTTCACTTTCTTTTGCATTTCATGTATCAAGGCAAATTTCAGCTGTTGTCTAAGCAGCCATGTATAGAGAAGTAAACTGCAGCCACCCATTTGGCCTCTCCTACAGTAGAAACCACCCTTGCCCTTCCAAAATTGGCAAAAAAAAAGGGTTTCCCTCTTTTTTCATTATGCTTATTGCAAAGAGTAGTATTTCAGTTTAGGCCTTCATAAGGGTGCAGTGTACTTAGGTAAAGCTGATGTTTTTTCATCATGTTGCTTGGCCTACTCTGTAGGCCTTGTCTCCAAAAACATTCACCCTCCAAAGTTTCGTGTGGCAAAGAAATACAAAAAAGCCTATGGACTAAGTTCCATGAAATTGCCCAGATGTTAACTGGATATCAGAGGTGCTTTGAAACCTGGCATTCTCCACATGTCCATGTGCCAGTTTGCTCTCTTCCACAAAAGAGAATATCTAAATCATGTTAGCCTTAGTGGGAGAATAATTATTACCTAAAACCTGTATAACACATAGAAATAACCCTAAAGAGATTTAATTTTTATTCAGCTTACTACTGCAGCAAACAATAGCTTGGTTGGCAGGAGACCAGGAGAACTGCAGAAAAGCTATTTTAAGGGATATAAAGGCATACTTTTTTGCCATTTGGTTCCCTCTCCTAGTTTTACAGAGCTAGTGGGGCAATGGGATGGGAGTGAGCTGGTGGCCAGCACTGTTTGTCTCCCCAGTGCTTGCAGGTAGCAGCTCCCTGTGGCCTCTCTCTCCCCATCTCTGGGCACTCTCCCTGGTGCTGCCTCAGTATCTCTCAATCAGCCAGGGCACACCCAGCATCAGCAAAATTATCCTCCCTGCAGCCCTTGGAAATGAGGTAACTCCTCTGCTCCAGCCCAGGCTCCCAGGCAATCCGAGGGGATGGAACTTGTTCTCTCCAGCCGTTTTTAAAATCCATCAGGGTTTTTCCTGGAGCGCTGGGGCTCAGCAGGGTGGGTGAGCCGTCGGCTGCTGGGTTGTGATGCAGTCACACACACTCACTCCCAGGGCTGCACCGTGGGGGTATTCCAGCCCTTCCACTTTGTCCAGAGGTTCCTTCCTCTGGAAAATGCACAGACTCATCCTGGTATAAATACAGATTTTTGTTCTCCATCCTTTACTGTGTCTCTGTGTTTCAGAGTTACGCCGTTGGAGCAAAAACTGAAAGATGCAATGTCTTATTCCATGAAAAGCTGCTTAGCAGAGACATGGGGTCAAAAGCCAGTGCTGCAGCCCAAACCAAGGCCTGTGGCTTCCCCATCAGCCACTGCAGTCCCTGCATGGGGACAGCCTCTCCCTGACCCTTTCTCAAACACTTGCTGAGCCCATCCTTGGCTCCTGGTAGAGCTGATTAGTTGATGACTTGTCTCCAGTTCCTTTAGCCTTTCTCTGGATGCCTCCTCCCTGGATTGGGCTCCTCCTGCTTTCCCTCTTTGCATCTCTGCAACCATAAACATATGTAACAAATAAGAACCATATACTTATTTTATATTTGTATACTGACATTTAGGGAAATATGTGATTTGTGCTTTCGAACTAAATGAAGGTAGGAGGGTATTAACAAGAAACAGGTTAGGAAAGCCCCCTCTTTTCATTTTCCTTGCCTGTATTCTGAAATTTCCTTTAGAGACTGCTTCTTCTTTCCAGTCATCCTAAATCCTATTATCCTTTTTTTATTATTATTTTAGTCAATTGAAAAATAAATGCCATTATTGCTAAGGAAGTTTAAGATCTACTTAGAAAGAGTAAAATGGATTTAATCTGGTTCTTGTGTGATAAATACATTTTAAGCTTCTTGGTCTGTCTGCACCAAAGATGTCAAAATGTAATCCTTTCAAATCAACATGATAGATCCTTTAATAGACTTTCTAGCCTACTGCTCTAAAATACTTCCTACATTTAAAAATGTATATTCACAAGAGACCAGTATTGTTTAGGACATAGGTGAGCATATCTGAAATACCCAGGTGAAAACTGTCTACTACTACACTGCCTTGAACTGTTGGGAAAAATAGCTACTACTCACTCAATCTAGTATCCAGTTCCTGGGAAAAGGTATTTTCTCCTGGAAACACCTGCAGGGTGAAGTTTATTCCCCTTTTGTCAATCTGAGCAGCAAAGTAAGGATGCTATAATAAATGATGGCAGGGGCTGAAAGAGATGTAAGAGCACAGAAAAGAAATCATTAATCCACTGCACCAACTCTGCTAATAGCCAGCAGATACCAGACTGCCAGTGCATCTCTTTTATCTGTGGGTTTATCTCCTCTTGGGCACTGTTAATTTATTTGGGTTTTTTGGGGTTTGTTTGGTTTGGGTTCTTTTCCATCCTTTTACCCTCTGTGAAGATCCCCAGACACACAGGAGTGCCCATCTTTATCTCCTGCAAAGGTATTTTCCAAAATTCTGCCTGTGCTCCTGCCCTGCCTGTGGTCGGCTGGGGCTCTGTCAGTAGCCCAGGGAAAACAGCTTAACAAGGTTACCTCAGTGTCACCCTGGAAGCAGCCAGCAACTCTTTGCAGTTTATTATTCGTGCTGTTAAGTATGACCTGGAAATTTGTGTCTTTGTATAACCAGATGTCAGTTCCTTCAATTGCTACAAAGCCACTCTTTTTCTCCCCTTCCCCCTCCCTTGCTGGCTCTCCAGACACGAAGAACCAACAGCGTGGGCTCATGCTCCTGACAGGATGAGCATTGTCAGGAATATACAAGCTGTGGTTTTTCCTTTCTGCGTCTTGAAAGTGAAGAAAAAAGACCTTTGATTTATCTGAAGTTCTGTTATTTTTATTTTTGTCTTTGAGCTAATAAAAGGTGTCATTATATTATCACACTTGTGTCCCTTCCATGTTTATCCTGGCCCATATTCCACTCTGCAGCAGCAAGAACATAAAACATCCCATGAGAAACTCTAGGTTAAGTTTATTTGACTTTTTTTTTTCTAACCTATGTTGTAATCAGGATTGTTTTGCTAACTCAGTTCACCGAGGTAGTTTTTGGTAAAGGCTAAGATTTGCTTAAGTGGCCAGAAAGAAAACACATATGACTGGTTTATGCCTTGCCACCCTGAATTGTAATGTTTTGTTTATTGTGACTTTGGGCATGTTTTATTGGTGAGTGGAGAGGTCACAGCCTCACATTTGAAACCTGTATTTGTGCTTTCTGGGTTCTGGGATTTGAAACCACAGGCAGTCACTGAACTTCTTGGCTGCCTTAGGTAGCTGTGACCAAGTGGCCAGACCAGGTCCTCTCCTCTGTGGTCACCCTGCTGGGAGCAGGAGTGTGACATTTGGGACAGGAGGTCTCCACAGGAGCACACGAGGCTGAAATAACCCCACTGCAGAGTGCTCTACTCTCCTCATTCCCAGCCTCTTGTCATTTTTAATATTCTAAAATTCTGAGCTTTCTAGTCAGTCTGTTCTTTTGGAAATGAATGTGTTCGGAAAGAAATATGTGTTCAAACCCCACGTAAAAAATATGGCAAAGATACACCCAACTTCTGCAGTGGTGGATCCAGCTATAACAACTCAGTAGAAAAGACTCTTCATTCTACAAATGGAAAAATGGGTTTGGGATGTGTCCAATGCCTTGTACTTCCAAAGAATCCAGTGGTGGAACAAAGGTGCCTTCACTTCAAGGGTTTTAGCCTTGGATTGCTCAGTGAGAGCAGTAGCACTGCCAGGTAATACCTGGAGATGTGGCAAGCACGGAGAGAGGTGAGGCAAATTTGCTTTAAATCTGTTTAAACTAAGACAAATTTTTCCATATAAAGGGTTCAGTGAAGTGGGGGATGTTCAGGTGTGTGAAGCACAGTCACAAGCTCATTGTTTTGCTGTTTGATGTACAAGCTGAGCAATTATGGTAGAACACAAACACGTGGACTCACTGATCTTACAGGTCTTCTCCAACTTAACCTACTCCATGATTCCACATTTCTACTGCAGTGGAATTGCAGCATTTCCCTCAGTGCTCAGTGTTCAGGTTTCTTACTGCCAGGTATTTCATGTACAGCCTGTGACAGGGGTGTCCAAAATGAGTCTGAGGTCCCCACCCCTGAAGGTTTCAAGGCCAGGCTGGGTGGAACTCGGTTCACCCTGGTCTAGTGAAGGCATCCCTGCCAGGGGGTGTTGGAATGAAAAGATCTTTAAGGTCCCTTCCAACCCAAACCATTCCATGGTTCTTCCATTCCTCACACACATCGTGTGGCCATGGCAGATGCCAAATTCAAAGAAACATCTTAGAAAAAATGAATTCTCCCCAACCTAATGGATTGTACGTGTTTTACAGTGGGGAAAAATTAAGTCCAGAGAATTCATTGACTGCATTATGCCCACAGGAACTTCCAGGACTATGATTTTCTGCCACTCTCTCCTAAATTCTATTCACCTGATGACATTTTATGCCACTAATAATAATGGTACCAAAGTTCATGTAGTTATTCCTTCACAAAACAAGTATTGCAGCAATACTACTTTTAACCACCATTGACTGGTAAATTGCTTTTAGATATTTCTAAATTCAGCATGTCCACTTTCATCCCTCTGTTGAAAGATTCCTTTTATGAATTACCTTTTTTCCAGGCTGTGCTGGGATGGTTAAAAGAGCTGCATTAGTCTGTAAAATCACCCAGGGGAGATCTTGGTTCAGTCCTCACCTCCAGTTGCTTTGTACTAGATAATATAGAATAAGCTACTAAGAATCAGCCTTTTGACTTCTTTTTCTGTCCTAAAGAAAGTAAACAAAGTGAAATTTTCCTGCCTGAACTGAATGATCTCTTTAAATGTAGAACTAATACATCATAAATATGATGAAAATACACAGTCTTCTTGCCAAAATATATATCTTTTCTTCTACTGTCTGTAGTTTTCTGATGTTGTTTTTGTCATGGCCATTTACGAATATATATATATATATATATATATGTACATTCTTCTTATTTACTTCAGTACCCAGTCTCAATATTTCTTGTGGTTTGTCCAGAACTACACAAATAATTCATAGCTCATCCCTGAGAGCAAAGATGTGGCTGAAAGCCACCTGAGGGAAGGGATCACCCACAGACTCCAGGAGGGCAGATATTGATGAGCTGTCAGTACTGGACACACTGGGGGGGGGTGTGATTGATAAGGGGAATAATGAGTCCTCCAGAAGATGTTTACAGATCTTTGGTTCCAACAGCTTTTTTGCTGGTCTCATAAGTGCATCAAAAACGAGAACCAAGCAGTCATAGAGAAAAGTAAACAGCCATGTATGAATGAATGAGGAAAATATGGTTAAAAACAGGACCCTGTCCCAGCATGTGGCCTTCAGAGAGGGGAAGAGAGGAGTCAGACATAGGGCCTGTTGTCTCCTCAGAAGATATTTGGGATGAAAAGGAAACACAGCACAGTCCTGTGTAGCAGTGAAAGCCTTTTTCTGCACAGACTGGGATATTTTTACATTTGCTCCAGTTCTCTCTGCCTGACAATGGTCCCTTGCCCATCAGCCCTCAGTGGGAACTCTCTCTGCCCCAGTCAGTGTACATTGGCAGGGATTCTGCTTCCCACTCTGGGAACATCCCACTGTGCTACCAGCAGAAGCTGTGAGAGTTTGGCTTTGTTTTCCTTACCCCCACTCAGAGGAGGCTGTTCCCGAAAATGCTCATAACTGATTCTCACTTCAGGTATAAGTTCCTCCCCTGGGTTCTCAGGCTGTGGTCTGTGCTCTGAGCATGAGCTGATCATTCCTGCTGCTGCCCACAATGAAACAGCAGAAAGCCATGCCAGGATTGGCATCTCAGGGGAGAAGGAACAGAATTGCCCTTTCTTTATCAAACCGAGTGCTGGAGCTCAGCTCTGGTAATTGTGTATGGCAGATCAATCATCACTGGGGCTTTCCCCCCTCTTATTTGTGCATACTTATTTATTCTAGCCTTTTTCCATCTCATTTTGGGCTTGATCCTGCCAGCACCAGCTGACAGGGTTGTGCAATCAGCACTCCAGTGTCCAAAAGTGGATGTTCCTCATGGCAGAGCAGCATCTGCCTCTGGCTCAGCTGGGCTCTGGTTTCTCCCAGCTGCAGGGCCCAGCTCTCAGCTGTGTGTGCTGGGCAAGGGATGACAGTTTGCTGGCCTGGGAGGGGACCAAGCCCTCGTCCCCTGGGTGAGCTGCCTCGCACGTTGTGGAAACTTTCATTAGTTACCAACTGGTCAAAATGACTTTGCTATTGACACAGGCTTCATTATGTCAGCCATTCCATTCTTTGAAAACGTGGGCAAAACAGAAAAAGAGTGATGGCAGGGAGGGGGAAATTCCATTTCTTCCTAAATTGAGTGGAAACATCTTCAGGAAAATTAAAGAAAAACCCGAGAGAAGAAGAGCAAAAGAAATAACTGTGGCCAAAGCCACTTTCCTCTCTCTTTTTCAATCTCCTTTCCAACATGCTCCTGGTAAAATCATTACAAAGGCCGTTTATTTTTAAAATTGAAAGATTGGGGAGAGTCATAATGAGATATTATGTGTAAAAGTTGCACATAAATTTCCTTCTGTCATATTTTGGGCTCGCCTAACGCATCCCCTTGGCAGGCCTGAGGGAAGCTGATCGCTTTAGTATAGATTGTGTGTGCTTCAATAATATTGCCCAAGGACAGATCTACTGGGTGGCTGAGTTGGCTACATGCTGATTTAAAAATTAGCTGGGCTTTTATTTGCCACACTAAATTGCTATCTCAAAAAAAAAAAAAAAAAAAAAAAAAAAAAAAGGAGAAAAAAAGAAATAAAGAAAAAGGTCTGGAGCAAAATCTTTCTTTTTTGTTGTTTCTCACCTTTATGAAGAGCCACAGGAGAAAGGCAAAGGGACTGTGGTGTGTGTTTGGTGTGTGGTGTGTGATGAGGCCAAGGTCCTGTCTTTGTCTGTGGGGTCTCTCCTTGCAGCCTGCCCTGCACAGATCTCCTGGGTCTGGAGCTGTCACACTGCACCCTGGTCCTGCTCTCAGGGCAAACACATCTCTCATCCCTTTTTAAATATAGTGACACAAGATGCTGTAAGTTTCTTACAGAAGAGTCCTGAAACACTTTTTGAAACTGTTTTTGTGATTAGGTGAGTTGGAAATTTCCTGTCACATCTGCAGCCTGGGGTCTGTGTCCCTTCTCTGAGCCATAGGGGTCATGCTTGGTTTTTCTGCTGAATTTGGTGGGCCCTGATTTTATTTCTTTCTTCATATTTTGTTTTTATTGTCCCCATCTCTCTCTTTCTGAGGTTTTTGTGCTTCCAGGATCTCAGCTGAGGGATGTCCACAGTTGCCAAGAGTTGGGACATTTCCATTTCCTACCCTTTCTTGGTTGAAACCAAAAACTGGTCTTCAAGAAGGCAAAGACCATCAAAGAGCATAAGAATAAATAGTAATTCATAGCAGTCTTTGCTAATATGCTTAATTTAGAGCTCTGGAGTCCAAGTCCTAGCCACATTGCCTCTGTATTCCATTTTCTATGAAACACTTGACCTATTTATTCACTTTTTGACCTAGCAGTCTAAGAAATAGAAGATGGAAAAGACATGACCAAAATGAGAGGTTTAAATAAACAGCTTTTAGTGTGGGAAAAGGCCAAATTTATTCTAGATGTAAACATATATTTTGAAAATCTGAGTACCCTCATCCTTTGGGCAAATCTGAGTGAATCTGAGCTTTACATCTAGCCCGTGTCTCAGTCCTGTGCCAAACTGGAACTGGAATTTGGAAAGCCAATACTTTAGCTCAGATTCAGGTAAACATCCTCTGAACCAAACCTCCCAACTTGTCCTTTTGGGAACTGTAATTAATTAAATTGAGATTTCAGTGGTCTTCGCTGGTATCTTCATCTCTGGGTAGCAGCCTTGGGCAAGGTTGAAAGTGAAACTCCTCTGCTGCCAGGCAGCTTTGCCTAAAATCGGCTCTGGAATCAAAAGCTCCATGTGCAGCTATTAAAGCTCCCTCACCACAAGCTGCTCTGCCAGCATTTCTGAATGCCCCATTCCTGCAGGTATCCCGGTGAGCTTTCATCTTGTGCGAGCTGCAGAAGGAGGCATCGGGGTTTATTACAGACTTTGTGCTGCTAACGTGTCATACATCACACCATTAATTAAGAGAAATCCCTCTTTCCCCAGTTGGGTGGCTGCACAGTGCTGCCAGCGTGTATATATTACCCACCCTGGCCTAACCCAAACTCTGCATGACTGATTGTACCCCTGAGACGTTGCAGCCTCCTCAGGTAATTCGATTGCTGAGGCTCCAAACCCAGGGAATTAAAGAAACCTCTGCCCTGGGCTCTGCTCCCCTTGTAATCAGCACCAGAGCGGGGCGCGGCGGGTCCGTGTGTTCCCAATCACAGCCCACACAATGAAAACGTTTTCTTTCTGGGACAATCCCAAGAAACCTCAGGGGACCTGGGGGTTTTTATGGATGTATATGTGCATGTAATAATAATAATTATCCTCCTTAGGACGTTAGCTCCAAAGCTTGGTGATGTGTTTTAAAAATTGGTGGGAGAGCTGGAGGTTGTCCCAGGGAATCGCTGCTCAGGCGCGGCCCCTCGCTCTCCCCGATCTTGGGGAGCACCTGGAGCCTGAGCCCCAGGAGCTGCTGCCCTCAGCAGGAGCCTGTTGTTCACCTGCCCACAGCTGGGGCTGGACAGGTGAGCTGGGGACATCCTTTGTCTGTCTCTTTTCCCACTCTGTGCACAGCTGCTTTTGCAAAATTTTTCCACCCAGCTTTGTTCCAGCAGCAGTCGCGTGGGGTTTAGTTTATCCAGAGTAGCCAAAGAAGCAGCGTGGACTCACCTCAGAGCCCCCCAAATTTCTGTGTTTCTCACAAGTGCTCCTCCCTCCAGGCTCCTGGGGATTAGGGACACATGAGGGGATGCTGGATGGCTACTTCACAGAGGAGAACAAGATCATGCCTCAGACTGAGCCATGGGGTATAATTACAGCTGTTCAGGAATTTTGTCATTAAAAGTCCTTTGGTTAGAAAATGTCAGTTCTTTGAAACAAATTTTTAGAATAAAGGGTGAGGTTTCTACTATCAAGGAGGAATAAATTCTGGAATAACCACTAGCCCTGTGTAAAGGAGAGCTGTGTTCCAGTCCCAGTGGAAGTGCAGGTTACTTACACAGAATAACCAGCCCTGTAAAATAGCAGTGGAGGATTCTGTGCTCTCCTGGTGTTCATGCAAACTGTAAAGCAAGGGTTTCAAACAGATCTGCCCTGACTGAGCAGGGATTCTTGGTTATTTCCTCTATTTCAGGAAACACAACCAAGTTTAAAGATTTGAATGTAGCTCTCAATAATGAGAATATTTCTTTAAAAGGTAATATTGGAAAGCTGCTCAGAGGGATAACCTTCAGAAGAGCTCTTGCTGCAGTGACCCCACTGCTGGTGAGTGCAGGGCCATTCACGGAACAGTAAAATCATTTAGGTTGGAGAAGAACCCTAAGATCATTAAGTCCAACACTTCCCCCAGCACTGCCAAGTCACCACTAAACCATGTTCCTAAGCGCCACTTCCACATGTCTTTTAAACCCTTCAGGGATGGTTACTGTCTTGGGCAGCCTTTTCCAGTGCTTGACAACCTGAATATCCAATCTAAATCTCCCCTGGCACAATTTGTTAGGGGGAACCCCAAATCTCTGCAGTCACAGGCAGACCTGAATCCCAAAATCACCTTTACAATGCTTAATGAGCAGCCTGACGTTATCATTGCATTGCTACCCCAGTTAGTGATGCCATTAACACAGATCCCACACACCACCAGCTAACAGTAACATTTCACTCCATTATGAAGAGAAAATGGTTCTTTTTGGACATGGCTGACCTATTGTAGCCATTATCCCACAGCCTGCAAACAGCAGCTCTCAGTGAGCATCACCCAGCACTCACTGCAGTCACCTAACCCTGCCCCAATGGGGCACCCCCAGCAGCAGCTCCAGAGCCCCAGTCAGTGCCACTGCCAGCAGCAGTAGAGCTCAGGGATCCTGCAGGAATATTCCTGGTGAGGTTGCTCTGTGTCCTGGGCTGGAGGGAGAAGGAAGGTGCTAGGCAAGCTGTTTGGAAGGCAAGTCGAGTTTCCAACCTCTGTGCATTATAGGATATAACAAATTAACCAGAGCAGACAACCATGCACCATACCTCATTATGCTCCCTGAGCTCACCTCCTGAGCTGTACAGGAAAGAAAAGGCTTTTTTCATTATTTTAATAAAGCATTTTGCTGTTGCTCAAGGACTTTGGTTTAATACATGATTGCTACTTCAGTGAAATCTACCCAATTCTCTTAGAAGGGCTGCCTTTTATGAACACTCAGGAATTTTGAAAGAAATTATTGAGCAAGGACTTTTCAACATTTTCATAAAGAAAGCTGTGTTTTTCATTTGAAAGTGACTTTATAATTTGAAAATGGAATAGTTTTTCTTTAGATAGGAAATAGTCCAATTATGAAATAGCAATGCTCTGAATCTTTAGATTTGACCTAATGATATCATTGTGGTATGTATAATTTAAATTTATTATGGCAAAAGGAAAAGGTTTCAGATAATTCCTTCTAAAACAAAAATCTGTTGAGAGAAGTGATTCAGGAATTTCAAGAAGTCTTGAATGTAAGAAAATCTTTTCCCTCCCCTTTCAAGTACCATTTGCTTGGATGCCATTTAATGTTGGTGTTACATTTGGCTGTATTTCCCCTGTTTTAAAGATTTTTAGCTTGCATTTAAAAAAAAAGCTTGGGAATCCATGTGGTGGCCACTGAGGACTTGCACTCCTGGCAAACATTGCTACAAGCTGGAGATCCAAGAAATCAAACACAAGAAATCGACTCCTAGAGACTGAGTATCAGGAAAGTTTTCACACTAAGCCTGTTTTGACTCACATAGATTTTTGCTCTAAATTTGAGTCAGAAACAGAGCTCAGTAAGCTCACGTCCCATCTGAAGGATCAGTCAGCCTCTGACTCAGAATCTCAGTCTGTAGCTGATACCTGTGACTGTGCCCAGCATATCTCAAGACCAAACTGCAGTTCATACCTGAACACCCTTTCCAGCACAGAACTACCATGAACTTTTTTGTAATAAACCCTCAGTGCTCGGTTTAAAACATTATTTTTAAACTTGAAAACAAAATCACCCAAGCTGCATATTCACAGACAGAAAAAATGAGGCATTTCATACACACAACTTTATTTTCAGAAGTGTTTGTGCATTTCCCCCCCTGTTTTGTGAGGACTTGCACAGGGAGGGCTGTGCAGATGGCCAGATCTGCAGTGCACAGCCACGTTGGGAGCACATTAACTGCCTCTGAGCCCGTGGATTAGGTGCACTTTCCGTGTGCACAATTCCCAAATTTTGACGACAAAGGGATCATTATGTGCCTGAAGATGTTTATTATATAAATATTGTCCTTTCTGGTTCATTGGTGTATTATTCCCATTCCTTTTTGCACAGCCATGCAGCTCTCACTACCCTTGCTGGTGTAACTGGTGTAACTGGCATGTGGAATGCAACAGCTGGTTAGGCCTGCAATGATCCAAGAGCAGCAGAAGACAAGGAGTGCAGAGGGGGCTCTGTCTTCTGCCAAGTGTAGAACTAAGCAGCTGCTTTGTATTTTCACATGAACAAAAATGTTTTGTTAACTGCCTCACTGCCGAGGCACAGTGTGGGGAGCAGGGTGTAGTTGCTGCCTGTGGGGTTCCTCAGTGTCCAGAGGCTGAGTGATTCTCCTCCTGTTCCAAGCAGTGTTTGACAGCATCTCAAACAAACCTGTCACAGATGGAATGATTGTAGGACAGTGTTCTAACAACTTTATCTTCTCTTTATTGCATTAAGGGTGCCCATATGCTCAGGAATTTCCCCTTAAAAGAACATTCTTATGATTGTAAATGCTCTAAAGCTGGGAAATGCCAATGGAAAATATGTTCTGTGATCATCTTTAATTGGATAAAATAAAATTTATAATACAATGGGGTGGAAGAAACTTTAAGATGTCATCTAGTTCTCCATGACTCAAGGCAGGATAGGCTCCACCATCAAACTGTTGTCAAACTTGTTCTTTAATGTCTCAAGTTCTCCTGATATTTTTTTTTTTTTTTAGAAAGAACTGTGGCTTTTTGGGATCCTAGGGAGGTTGCATTAAACCTGTCCAGAACTGAAGCTCTGTATCTTATTATGAAGATGGGAAGGTGATTGAGGAACCTACTGTTAATTAAAAGAAAAGTGAGACTCCTCTGTTTTAAATAAGAGTACCAGAAGTGAGACTGAGAAGAGAGCATTTTACTCTTCAAAGAGAATACTGCCTGGAGAAACTGAGATAAGAGTTACAGGGGTAAAAGTTGAACCTTCTGTAGTATATTTACATCCATGGTTGCTCCTACTTTACTGGTGCATGGGTGCTGTGGTAAAGGTAATTAGGAAGAGGCTAATCAAGAATCCTAAGGTGTTGTGTCTGATGTGTGCTCATGTAAAAATAAAAGAGATGGTGTAGGGGAGGTTCAGTTGTAATCTCAGAAAAAGGATTCTTGAGGAAGTGGAAAACAAATATTCCTGCTCCAGGCTCCATCTACAAAAGGAACAAGGTTCATGAGACTGTGAAGTGCCAGAATCCAGCCCAGGGGAAAGGTGCTGGAAGGTGCAGCATGTGCAGCCTGCAGGTGTGGAAGAAGCACTGAACTACTGGCAACTCTCCTCCTTAGGAGCTGGGAAAGCTGGGACAGGAGTCCCTGATGGGGCACAGCACTGGAGCCCTGAGTGGTGTGGAGAACAAGTCTGTGGTCACTGTACTCATGAAATTCAGTGGGAAATTAAAGGAGTTTAATTGCGCTGTGAAACTCAGTGTGTGAGGTGGGGTGCTGGAAACAAGATCTACAAAGCCAGAAGACTGCAGATGGGAAGGAAGTGTTTGCTTAAAATATGATGTGGGGAAAAGGGACAGCCTTCACCCCCATGGGCATGTGGCAGGGGATCATGAAACACCAGGTTTCAAATTCAGTATTTGCATTTATCTCCCAAACATTGCCATGTGCACTCTGATGTGCAGGGCAGGACCTGCTGAGTTCTAGACAAAGGCAAGGCAATTAGAGAGTGATCCAACTGCAATGCTAAATGCCTGTTCTTTGTCTTCTGTTTATTCATAGCCTTCTGTTTGAAGTTATCTTGGAGTTTAACTTGCCAAACAAACCTTTCTTATTCATAAGTCATCCATTCATAAGTCTTGAAGGATGGAGAGGGAGTGAAGCAAGGTGAGACTGACAAACAGGATGAATTCTTTTGGTGAAGACAGTGACTCTTATATAGAAATGGCAGCTTCTCAAGGAATACGGGCCCAGGAATATTTTTAGGGAAACTGGGGGATGAAGAACAATTACAGACAAGTCTGGGAAAAAGTACCTTCCACCAGAATAAAGAGAGCCAGTACTGGGAAGTTCAGAGTGGACAGAGCCACATCCCATCAGTGCCCAGTGAGGGGGCTGCAGCCAAGAGCATTACCAAGAGAACTGGGAGGACAAAGCCATGGGGCCCAGGCTCCTCTCCTTGACAGGGTCACAAAGCTCTGAGTGAACAAGGCTGTGGACAGCACAGGTGGGAAGCAGCTCTCCCAGAGGAAGCTGTGGGTTGCACTCCTGGACCAGCCTCTGCCATGGAGCTCGTTTTGTGCAGGTCTGGGAGGTTTGCAGTGCTCTGTGTCACTGGGGTGCTGGGCCCTCACCTGCCTGGAGGTGTTGGAGCAGTAACCTCAGCTCTGAAAACAACGTGTCTCCCCTTTCTCACCTTGGACACATCAAACTCACAGTGACTTATCCTAGTCTTCATCCCTCAGGATCTCAGTGACTTGTCCTAGTTTTCCTCCTTCAGGACCTCATCTTTTCCCATCCTCATCAGATTGCTCCGAGGAAACATCCGTGGGTGTTTGAGAAGCGTTTGGATGCTGTCCTGATGAGCCTATTGAAAAGCCCGTGAGGAAATGAATAATTCTGTCCTTGATGAGGGGTTTGTAAGATGTGCCATATATAGTGCATGGGGCCCCGTGTTTAGGCAGGGGAAACATAGAATATGGAGGAGCTGCTCTTTCAGAGAGAGCATCTGACCTTTATCCTCAAAAGAGAGAGGGCTTTGGAGAAAAACAGTGGGTGAGCAGCTGTGATGCAGCACGTGTGCCCCAGAGACTCAGGGTGCTGCTGGGGCTTCAGAAATATGTCCTTCTGTATTTCCAGAAGAATGGCAAAGTGTGTGTTTAGCTTTGCATGTAATGAGGAGCTTCTCTGAGGATTTCACTGCCATTAACTTCAGATGAAGCACAAACTGATCATTGCCAGCCCAAGGGAGTCACCACTGGTTTGGGTGGACTTAAGCTATTGGCTTTGAAGCTTTGGGGAAACTTCAGGGGTTTGTTTGTAAGAACTTGGCCCTCAATTAAATCACAGCTCCAAGAATCCCCCACAGAAGTGAGGACATATTTCATCCAAGTCAGGTTCCCAGCTGAACATAGTTTAGAGATTATATTTGCAAAAGCTGGCGTGTGGATGCCCTGGGTTTTGAGACAGTTTGGGATACTCAGTGCAAAAAAATCTCAGTTATGTATCACTAACTTATTTTATGGCATAGCTTCAGGAAAATGAGGGGGAAATGACACTTGAAACATACATTTTTTAAAACAAATTTCAGTCTTAAGAAAACCTAGATAAATTATGGGTTGATTCTCCTTCAGCCATTCTTTACTAGACATTTTTAGATATTATCTATTTATTTATTGTCCTCTGAGACCACTAGAGAGGAAGGAAAATGCAGTTAGTCCATCACTTCTGTGGATAAAGAGGGATGCAAACTCTTAATAAAGCATGGATGGCACCCCAAGGGGACAAGAGGAGATTTGCACCCCCGTGGCCCAGCTGACAGAGCTCCTGAGTTACTGCAGCAGCAGCCAGGCCCTGTCAGAGACAGGAACACGTTGAGAGGAGAGGGAGCAAAACATGATTTGTACTGACATGCAGCGAACAAGCTCAGCTGTGTAAAAATGAATACACGAAATTAGAAGGATTAATAGAACAAGTTAGTGCAGGGTAGCAGGGAAAGTCCCCTGTCTAGGCACTTCTGCCAGGTTCCACCCAGACAGGTTATTTTTTTAAAAACTGCTGTCTTTTGTAAGTGAGATTTCACCTGGAGAGCACCTCATGAACAAAATTCAATTCCTCCCTCCCAGCTCCACCTGGATAAGCCCTTTGAGCTTTTATATTTGTCTTTTATTAAGAAAATCATGGTGGTTTTCACAGAAACCTGAGATGTTGGCTTGATCTAAAGAAGGCTAATGGCATGTTAGCCATCAGAAGTCACCCAGGGAGTTCATTTGCATCGAATGCTCCTCTTAACCTCATGTTGTAAATCACTTTTAAATAGCCCTGCTGCTTCACCCCAGGGCTGGCTGCTGTTCAGGATGGAGCAGAAGAGTTTCTGCTTGTGCTGTGAAGGCCTTTGAAATCACTTGTGATAAAGCTCTAGAGATGTAAGGATTTTATTATTTAAATCATGAAGCAGGGCCTAAATATTTTTCTACAATAACAGTTTGCTAAGGAGCACAGTCTGTTCCATGCCAGTCCACTCCCACCACCTCTGAAGTTAAACTAAGCTCTATGTGCTCTAGTTGCAACATTTGCCCCATTATGTGCTTGGGCTTTGGGGTATTTTTTTAGTCCTATACCTGTTTTTGATCTTGCAAAAGACAATTGCAACATTCCCAAGATGATGGTCATTTCATGCAATGGAAGTCTGACTAATTGAGTGATATTTGGGAATGAAAACCAAAGCTGTGACATGTAAAATTATGTATAAAGTGATCTTTTTTTTTTCTTTTCTCCTTATAAAATTCTCAACAAGTGAGCTTCCGATGTCAGCATTTAAACACTGTCAGGTATTGCTTGTATTAGTGTAACATCTACAGACCGAAAGGGAAATGTCAGGTGTTACACAATCCTAACCTGGGGGGCCTGGTGTGCACTGAATGGATGGAAAAGTCAGAAAAAGTGTAGAACAGGAAATAGTGACACTATTTCAGCTCATCTCTTTCTCCATTTAAATATAACTTCAACAGGTTTCAGCTGTCTGAGATTAATCAGAATTCAAGATAATGGAGAAGTTGTTGCCACAGAAAGAGATTTAAAAAATCTTAAGACAAACACCTTGAAATGCACAGGTGCATGCATACTCATGTTCTGCTAGTAGGAAGTACCACAGAATAAGTTTGGGCAGTTTCAGTGCCAGCTGTTGTCATTTTCTCTTGGAGGTTTGAAGCTGCATGGACAGGTCTGCATCTCCTTGCTGCTCATTTTGGCAGGAGAACCATCACTGTCCTGCAGGTCAGATCTCCTGTCTTACCCCACAGTCACTCCTCGAGGAGTTCTTGCTGTCTCTGTGTATTTCTGATAGTTTGGGTCACAATACTTTGAGAGGTGAAGCAGCTTCTCTGCTGGTCTGGGGAAAAGGTGGGAAGAGGCAGTGTGAAGGTGATGCTGCTACACTGGCTCTGACAAGGTGTTGATCTTTTAATGGATTTTTAAATCTGTTCTCTATGGCTTATCATATTTCTTGATCTGGAAAAAAACTTAAGTCAGGTGTGGAGGTCTTACTTCTTATGTCTTAAAAACAGACTGGTTTGTACCTGCTCAAGGAGATTTATTGAACAGCTTGAGGATTTGTAAGCCTGATATTCCTGGAGTCCTGTCTCAGGAGGTACTAGCATGAAACCTTAGACAGATCTATTGGGAATGCTAGCTTGTCCCCTGCTTAACCTGACAAGGTTTTATTCAGAAATGCAAATCCTTCCTCCCCTGTTCATCACCTTTATCCATGTTCATATATCCTGGTGGGAGCACAAACAAGCAAGGCCCTGCTTGTGATGAACTTCCCAGAAGGCTTGTCACACTTTCCCATCACCACTGGAAAACAGGGTGGCCAGTGTTCATCCCTGACTTTTGTCAGGAGAGAACTCTTGGTCTGAATGGAAAAAATATTCCAGGAGTTATCCAGCATAGCAAATGCTACCAACACAGGAGCCCTGCTGCTAAGGAGAATTAAAGCTGAGTTGGACATGGTCAGAAGCGTAATGGGAATCAGAGGGGAAGGAAGAAAAATAGATATACTTCAAAAATAATGTTTTGTTTACACTGCTGAATTGTGATCAAGGGAATGAAAAAGGGGACAGGGCTGTTACAGGGCTGTAGCTGGGAGTTTCCCTGGGGCAGGGAATGTATGTGCAGGAGGATCTGGTGTGCTTGGTCCTAACACTCCAGCTCTTTTACCATATCCTGCCCAGCACTGCTGAAGTAAACCAGGTGTAAGTGGTTTCGACAGAACAGCCAAAACCACATCTTACTCACAGAAATCGTGTCTTGAACATGAAGGCTTTGTTCTCCAGGGCCAGAGCTCCTCTCTCTGACTGGTAGCCCATGAAAGTGTTTACAGAGGCCAGCAGCCCAAAGGAATTGAATTCAGGATCTTGAAAGCTTTGGCCTTCACAAAATAAACCTTCAAAGGAGATCTAAAACTATCAGCAACAAAATACTTTCTATTCTCATCCATGACAGCCCCCTCCGTTCCTGTCCCATGTTTATTTAACAATTTAAAAAATAAATCCATTGCTTTGAGCTTAGTCGATTGATATTTTTAAGGTCTGTGGTGTTATTTTTCCATGTACACTTTCCATAATATTCTATATTTTCTTTTTCCTTTTGTTATTTTACTTTAACCATCATTTGCTCTTGCTGGCAGTTACAACCCCTGTTTTTTCCTTATACTGGTAATAAGATGGGTGAGGTGAGGAAATGCTGATGACAAAACCTCCTACACTCCTCCCCCTTACCTGAGAGGTCCCGATTGATGCCTCTTTTCCACATGGGAAGTTTGACTTAAAATAGACCCAAAAGGCAATATTTTCAAATATCAGCCCTCAGGCTGTTTCTTCAGTGCCTGTTCCCTGTGCTGTTAGTACACTTCAATGTGAGCTTCACAAAGGGTGTCAATAGGAGGCTGTTTAAGTTTCATTAAAAATAAATAAAACCCTTTTACTGGGATCTCCTTAATCGCCCCCTAAACTGGACAAACACCAGAGCAAATCTGAACTATTTGCTTCAAATTGCTTTTGTGAGCTTAGCTCATTCCTTTCTTATGGGATAGCTCAAAAATCAGACCAAATATACAGAGCAGACTGACAATTCTGCAAAAAAAGTCTTTTTTTTTGTAAGCTTTTTGCTGCATCCAAATAGTTGGATTTGATTATTATTGTCTGATGAGACTGATTGCCAATATCACATTATGTTGTTTCTACTCCCTCCTTGTGTGGCTGAAGCATTCCAAAAGGGAAGTAGGGAGGAGGGGGAAACAAAAACCAAGAGCAATTAAAAACAAACAAAAAATCCATAATGACCTTTCTAAGCATATTTTGAAAGGGAGTTCCAGCCTGCTGTTTTAACTATGTCCCCTCTCTAACAAACTGCATTATTTTTGCTATGGGCCTTTTCTCTTTTATATTAATGAATACAGAACAGAAAAGCCCTTGCATAACTTGGGTTATCTTCCATGCCCATAAGTGGTTACAGTCAGTCATAAACACCAGAGCACCTTAAACATGGAAACCAAGAGGAAAAAAAAGGCCAAATCAAATATGTACCTAACTGGTCCTCATGCCAGCCAAGCCACACTGGAGATGATTCCCAGAAGCTTCCCCACTACACGTGAAAGGAGAGGAAAGTTTTAAGTTGTCATATCATTGAGGTTTAACTCACTTCTCTCACTCAGCAACAACTGGAGATCAAGGAGTAATAATCCAGCTCTGTGCATGAGCTATAAAACATTTCAATCTGGAACAGTCCCAGCAGGAAAATTTTTCTAATTGAGAGTATCTTCAGTAACTGGAGCATCTTCTCCTGCCATTTCCCAGAGCAGATGGCAATGCCTTTGCCAAGGCTGCAGGTTTCACTGGAAGACAAGGCAGCAAGGTAAGATCAGATCTCACCAAATCCTTCTGTAGGATGAGGACACAGAGGTCCTCCATGCAGGATTAGCAAACCCCTTCCCAAAGGTAATTATTTCAAGGAGATGATGTCCATTGTGTCAACTGAGAGGAGATTAGTGCCTCAGAAGACCTGGGGACACATCAAGAGACTGAGCAATGTCCCTGTGCACGAGGCAGAGCTGTAGTGTGAGCACACACCTGGCACACACACGATCAAAGGCTGGTGGCTCCTGCAGCACTGAGCACTGCCCACCTCATCTGCACCAGGGTTTGTCCCTGACAGAGGTCAGACTTTCAGAGTTCTTTCCATTTTTACTGATCTGATCAGTAGGAGGAGACTGTAGTAGGGAAAATTAGGGGGAAAAAAATCTGCACAGATTAAATTTGCTTTTCTCAGCTCAGCCACATTATCAGGACTGCAAGTCAAAACTACTGACTAGGAAAAAAAAAAAAAAGAAAATACATTAAAAATACATGATGGGAAAAGAAAAGAAAGACATCCTATGCATCAGTGTAGTTCTTACAGCTTATACACCCCTTGTCCACCTCCTTAAAACTAGTTTTACATGGGAGATGTGCAGGTTGGCCCCATGAGGAGGATGCATCATGCACCTTGAGGCTGAAGGTGTAGGAGGCTCAGAACATCCGTGGATCCTGTGCAGGGCTGAATGTACCACACAGGGCAACAGATTCTCCAACCAGTTCACATGCCATTGCTTGTGCAAAACACGTGTCCAGCCACCAGGCTTGCATAAATTGGCTGTAAATAGTTAATTAAATGCATTTGTACCCCACCACCTGATTTGCATGCAGAATTGTCAAAACAGCCTGCTAAGATTAGACACAATGTACTCCCGGAACACAATTGTACCGCTGAAACGGTCTGAAAATCTGGCGCATTGAGTTAAATTTTCACATTGTGCCTTCTTGTGTAATAACAATAATCTCCTCTGCCTTGGAGTATAATCGCAGTAAAGAGCTTTTTGTGATTCATTCAGTGTTTATTCACTCAGTAAACAGCCCTTTATTGCTTTTTATACTACAAAGCAAATGAGATTATTGCTTAAATTGTCCAGTAGCGACTAGCTTCTGTCCTCTGGCTTGCTTATTCAGTTTGTTTTTGTGTTGTGGTTTTGGAAAAGAAAACTTGTTTAAAATTAGCTCCCCAATAAATCACAGTAACAATGAAGTGAGAGTTTCTGCAGTGTGACAGATTTGTAGCTTTTTATGTTTGTAATGATGATGATATGTTTTCTATCTTATTTATTCCCTTCTGCCTTTATTCTCCCAAACTCTAAAGTCTGCTGCTGTGAAGAAAACTCTAAGATGCTGGAGTTTGGGAAGAGGGCACTTGGACTGCACAGCTGCTTTTGCAGTATTCCCAGGAGGAAAAGGTGCAGGAAAGAAGCAAAGAAAGGCAGGAGTCTGGAGCTCAGAGTCCAGAGGCATCAACACTGATTCACATCCTACCCTCCTCCTAAAAGCTTCAGTGAGTCCTTTCCCTATATAATAAGGCTGGTGATGTTATCTCCTTTGAGAAGTGCCCCAAGACCTTTGGCTGGTTACAGTGAACATTTCTGTTATTCAGTGACTGTCCAGGAGCTCCTAGCACACCATCTCCCCATGAAGGTGTGTGGTGGAGCAGCCCTGCAGGCCCCAAAGGCTGGGAACTCAGCAATGTTCATCACGCAGAATGAGTCAGCTGTAGCCAACATTTGTTCATTCTCTCCTCTCCTGAGTGTGCAAATGGAGCAGCCCATAATTATTCCTCATCACGAGGCCAAGTGGAGTATTCATCAAGAGAACGGGAAGGACTATTTCTCTCTTTCAGGCAGCAGCGCGTAAATGGCATTTCTTATTTCAGTCCTGCCAGCTTTGAGACGTTAGCAAAGCATTTCCCTGATAATTATTGATCTTCTGTATTTATAGAAAGCTGGAACCCAGTACAATTCAATATTCAGGAGATGCCAATTTTCTATGAATACCTGAGAATGACTTGGTCATTTTCCATTTCTGTAATTGCTTCTGTATTGCTGGGACATGAATTGCATTCCTTAAAATCCACCTAAAATGGAACATGGGCGAGGAAACTCTGCATGATTTCCTTTCTCCTCACTGAAGCCAAGCATGTTGTTTTCAATTTGGGCATTTCAAGTATTAATGTCCAACTTCATTTACTCACATCTACTGCCAGCTTCCACACTCAAATGGATACCTTAAATTAATTGATCTAGAATTGCAAATTGGGGCTCTCAACCTGTTAAATATGCAACTGGGTCTGTATTTTCTCTAATGGACTCCATATTTTCTACAGGAGTCTTTGAATTTAGCTAGTCTTGACAGCTTTTGAGTGACCATATTTCTCTTCTGGCTAATAGTGTTTCCTAGATTTAGCTTTTTTCCCTCTCCGGTGTTGTTACATTCACATGTCTTATTAGTTTATAGCACCTGTTTTTAGCATAACCTGAACAGTGACACAGTTCTTGAAAAGCACAGGCCGAGTCCCAGCTCCACTGAAGTCCCCAGCAAAATCTTTGCCCATTGGCACCAGAAATGAGCAGGTACATCCCCATTCCCCCGAGCTTGCACTGTGGTTCCATGTCTCAGAGCCAAAGGACCTGATGTGGTTGTTCCCAGGATAAACCTGACACATGATCTGGTGCCCATCGTGTGCCTGAGCCTGCTCCCTGTGCTGCCTGGGGAATTATCTGCTGCAGAGGCTGAGCTCACTGGTTCAATGGGAATCTCCCAGTGCTTGAAACTGGGAGCAAGGCCTGGGGTACCATGGTGTCACAGTTCTGACAGCAAAACCTCCAGAGGTTTCTCCTTGGGGATGTTACTGTGTAAAAGTTACCCTGACACTGGGCATGAAAAAATTATTTAAACCACGCACATGTCTCTGATGATAAAATAAGAATTAGCTGTCAAACACTGCATAACACCATCTATATGTACATTAAAGGGGAGATGTCAGAGTCAGTACTGACAGGGAAGCAGGACACCAGCCTGTCAGGGAGGCTGTTGGATTTGTCCCCCCTGTGCACCCCATGCCAGTGGCTACTGCAGAGGGCACAGCCCAGAGCAGCGCACTGTTTTCCAGGTCTCAGAGCAGTGCCCTGTGTTTCCCAGGTGTGCTCTGGAGGTGCCTGGGGAGTGCTGTGCTCCTGTGCAGTGTGTGCATTGCCCCGTGCCTCCAGCAAGAAGTTTCCCTGTGAGACTTCTGCCAGTCCTGCATAGGCTCCCCTATGGATGGGACCTGTTTGGTTTCCCTGTGTAGGAACACACCCTGCTTCATAGCTGCCATGCATAAGAAACTTGCTAAGTGCACTGCCTCATCTATGATTAGATTTTTGTTTCACAGGGCAGCAGTGATTTATGAAGCATATTTTCACGTGGTGACCAGAAAATGTTTCCATTTAATGATTGGGCAGTGTACTTTCCTTTATCAAACCTGGCTGAAAACCTTTTATTGTTTTAAGAATCTATTTTCACAGGAGTTTCGCTGCTTTAACCAGATTTCTTTTTAAACCTCTACTCTGGTTTGCTAGAGCCTCCAGGTAGCTGGATAAATGTGTGGTTTCTTGGAGCAAGGTGAGGAAACAGAGGGTGATGGTCATTACACCACACAGGAACTTACAAGAGTTTCTTCAATTAGTAGCCCTGACACTGAGATTTTGGGTGCCCTTGATCATGTCACTTTGCTGCCTTGCATGTCAGCTCCTCACTTGGAAAAGCAGAACAGACCTACTCATTTTCCCTTGCAGTCCCTCAGCTTGTTCATCCCTCCAGATTCTTCATCAGAGGCTCTGATTCTTGGTGGTTGCCAACCATGGTGAGGGTTTGCAGTCCTGACTGTCACAGGTTATTAATTAATCATTCAAATAAATCATGTTAAAGAAATATTAATTCATCATTGCTCCAGAAAAGAGCTCACCACAGACACTCTCTCTGGGCCCTCAGTACAGCCTGGGAGCTGCTGGAGATTCATTGTCTTTCAAGCAGGGCCCATGGACATGATTAAAAGAACCGCCTCAAATCATCCCAACTTTCTCACTATTAAACAGCAGCTGCAGCTCCTTCTCTTTTTGATTTTCGTTTCTTATTCTTTTTTTTTTTTTTTTTGAACCTGGCAGCCTTAGTCAATAAGCCATAAGCACCGAGCTAAGAAGAACTGCTGTCATCAGACAAAAAGGCCTCCAAGTCCACATCCCTAACAACCTATTTTAATAACAAGAGCAATAACGGGATTTATTATGCATGCGGCTTTCTGCAATCATTTCTGAAGAGAAAATTAGTTTGAAGCCTCAGGCGACAGTTGAACTCTCAGAGGCGCCTAAAATAAAATAAGGGGGGGGTGGGGAGGGGTTGGGAGGGGGCTAAAAAATAATAACTGGGGGAAAAAAAAGAAGTGTGATGGGAAAAGTTATTGGAGCAAGAATGCCGGTAAACTTTCCCTGTGATCTGGTTGTGTCCTCCAGAGGGAGGACGTGGTGGCTGGGAGCTGTGCAGGTTTGCTGGGCAGGGCTGGGGGGGACACAGGGGACGTGGGAGCTGGCAGAGCATGGACCAGAGCCCTGGTGTGCACTGAAGTGGTGATAGACCCTAGAGGGGCTCTGTGCCAAGGAGTTAAACTCAGCCCAGGCAGGGGCTTAAAAGGAAAAGAACCCAAAAAACCCCAAACAAAACCAAACCAAAACCAAAAAAAAAGGAAAGAAGAAGAGGGCAAGGGCCAGGTGAGGTGCTGGAGGCAGGGGCTGTGAGGGGCTGGCTGCAGGTTGGGGGCAGGGAGGCAGGAACACTCCTGGGATTGCCTGTCCTGCATGGACATCTGTCCCCAGAGCCACAGGCACCACAGCCACACCTGCCCCTCCACAGCCACCAGAAATTGCCTCTCTCCCCCACCAGCTTCAGGTCCAGCTTGAAACAGAGGGTTTTAGGTGCTGGCATCAGCCTGCCCTGGAAGTCCTGCACCATCCTCTCCTGAATGTAGGGAGGGGGAATGAAGTTTGGGGAGGGAGTAGGGAACTGCTGTGATTCCCAATGCTGACTCTGTGCTTTTATGAGGTCAAACTACAAACTGGTTCCTCTTAGACATGCTGGGTTTCCCCCCAGTTTGCAGAGCCTGCAGAGCCCATGCCCAGACCCCACCTCAGCCCATTTCTGTGGCACAGAAGGGATGTGAGGGGCTGGAAGTGGATGATGTTTGGGAGCTGGGGTGGCTGAGACCACCTGAAACACAGAGATTACTTCACCAGCAGGATGCTTCCCAAGGGGTGTCCCATGCAGCCCACCACTGTGCAGGATGGTGTCTGTCTCCAGCAGGGATCCAGGGACAAACATGGTATTTCAGGGATAAATATCAGGATTCAGTCACCCTGTGGGTGACTTCCCTTCATCAGAGAGAGAAAGCCAGCACTGGTGGACTCAAGTGCTGCAGCTGACCCAGGGCCAGGTGCCCCCACACCAAATCATCCTCTCTCCCCCACACACACCGGGGTGGGTTTGCTTTGCCCTGCCCCTGAAATCCCCATTTCAGACCAATCCTTGACAGAGCAGCAGGGCTGGACACAGATCAGCTCACAATTGTTCTTTCTAAAGTCCAAAATAAAGTCAAAAAGCAACATCAAGGGACAAGAGTGTGTTTATATTTATGTGTGCCTTCTTCAAAGAAAGACAAAGCTGAACACCTTTGTGTAAGTAGGACTTCTATTAATTAATAGGAATTTTTCCATGTTCCCGAGTCAATTCCTGAACTTCTCTGCTGGAAATGCTGCAGGCCCAGCTGAGACCAAGCATCTCAAACCTGTTATTAGATGCTCCTTGCTTTTGGGGCTCTGGTTTGAGGACACATTACTTTACCTCAGCTCTGGAGTCTGAGGCGGCCCCTTTTGGACTGTAAGAGGTGGCCAAAGAAAATAACATGTGGTTATTGTTTAAAAAGTCATCGTACCAGAAAAGTATATGATCACCGAAAGGCAACATCAGAGAGTGGGGTCTTCTGCTGGCTTCATCCAGGGCCTTGGCTAACCAGCTAATTCCATAGTGATATTTATGGCTTGTATAGAAAAAAGAAAATGGTCTGAAATCCTGTGGCTGTTTGGCACCCATGTCTTTAATGTCTAACTGCTTATTCATTCTAAAAAGTGGGATTTAATAAGACAGTTATTGTATGTTATTTAAATACCAATTGATTATTAAAAACATCGTTATTTATAACTGCAAATTATAAAATACTTGAGGAAGTGCAGCCAATCAAATCAGTGGACTGCCTGATGAATATCCTTTTCTAACCCCATTATTTTATATATAGAAAAGAGGTTGACTTATGCAGCAGGAATAAAACTAACTTAACTGCCTTTATGGGTCATTTCTTTCTTTGATGAATACTTGTAACTCCCTGTAACAGTAATAGGACCTTTGCTTTCCAACTGAGCAGAAAATAAACAATCCTCACTGCAGGGGCTCTACTGCCTTTTGGGGGGCTCTGAGCAGGGATGAGCAGAGATGGATGAAATGTTGAATATTGCATGCCAAAAATACTCCTCAGTAAGATCCCCTTTCCCTATTTCCTGGCAAATGCTGCCCAGAAGGTCCTGCCAGTGCCTGAAAAGACAAAAAACCCTGTACTGCACTCCTTGGTAGTCCCACCAGAAGGCTGGGCTGATGATGGATAGATCTTCTCAAGACTTTTTTCACAACTGTCTTTTAAGATTTTTTTTTCTGGTCTTTGGTGGCTTTTTCACCTGAGAGAACAGACACCTTGCAAGCTAGAAGAAATGAGAAGTGCTCATCCCATCCCTCCTGTCCCTTTGGTTTGGTTTCCTGATTTATTTCACCTTTTTTTTTTTTCTCCTGGTTAAGCTATAAGATTAATGAAGGGTTGGAGGGGGTAAAAATAAATTTAAAAGGTAGGTCTTTCCTGCCTGCTTTTCTAAATGCAAAGTGCAGCTGCTGTTGCAGAGACAGGTTCTGCAACCCCAGCAAGCACTCACAGCACAGCAGGCCTGACTCACAGCCAAGAAAGAGAAAACCTGATATGGTATTTATGTCTCTGTTTAGGGAAATTAACCCAAAACAAGATGGTAACTGAGAAAGGAGACAATGAAACAGGAGAGAGGAAACTTGTTTAAGAAAATAAAATAAAAGAGAAAAGGAAATGGAAGGCAGTTTAAGTGGGCTCCTAAATAAATAACAAACCCTTTGAAATCCTGTATCCTGGTGGCTTTACAAATTAACTTTGCAAGGAAAATGGCTTGTTTTTCCTTTGTGAGCCTTATTAACATCTGAGGGTTACACACCAAGGTGTTGTATCACCAGCAGGTATCTATCAGCACAACTCCTCTAAAATCAGTGTAACTACACCCACTGACAGCAGATCCAGGCCCAGGAACAGCAGACACATCCCTGGGAGGAGGTGAAGCCTGGGCAAGCACCAGAGCCTACTGCACCAATGGGCTTTTCTTCCCACAGCCCTCCCTTTCTACCTTACCCATTCTTTTAACTTACTGATGCAATTTTCCAAAATGTGTTTTAATTCACCATTACAAATCATTTACAATAAACAGATTTATTGACTCAGTTATTGTTCTATTGTATCTTTTTCCCTTTTAGTGTAGTGAAAAAAAAATCCATTCCTAAACAAGACAAGATCTTTAAAAGATCTTCATTATATTTCAATAGCAATCTTGCTTTTGTTGAAAGAAAATACATCTGCTTATTAATTAAGAGGAATTTGCTTAAGTTAGTTCCACTGAACAAACACTTTGTTTTGCCACATGAGGCCAAATACTTTGAATTTTCCTGTGCTGTGGAGTGAAGCTCTGCTGTTACTGAACTGAATGCTCTGTAGCTCACAGGAAAAGCAAGAGTGGGCCAAGTCTTGCAGATTTTATGGACATCTCTGTAACCTTCCAAGTATTTCTAAGATACCCATTCACACCAGCAACTGAGCTCCAGATGAATCAGTTATTATGAACACTTGGCCTGTTAAACCTCCTTTTCTCTGCCCACAGTCAGTGAAAAAAATCTGTTATCGTCTTGCACTTTGCTCAAAATTTCATGCTAACAAATTTCAGTCTGGCCAAACCTCCATTTTTTCCCGAGTTGTTGGCATTTATATAGCATAATGTGAAATTGGTAGTGTAGATCATTAATGTCATTTCCCATCTGTGCCACAGCACGAGGAAGGCTGGGAAGAGCCCTCTGCAGAGGTCTCACTGCACATCTAACTTTTTTGGCGTGAGATGAGCGAGAGAATATCACCCCAAAACTAGTCCAAGTATCAGCTCAGGATTTTCCCTGCAGTGAGGAGAGTTTCTGCTCAAGCCCACCAAGATTTGACTGGTTTTGTCCTGATTTGATTGGGTTTGTCCTCATTTTGCTGAGAGAGGTTGGTGTCAGAATGAGCTGGAGGAGAGGCTGTTCATCCTGTCAGTATTGTGGTAGCTTTAACAGATCCCCAGAAAAAATAAATAGTGCACCTTGTGCCTGGAAGCAGAGCCCTCGTTCCAGCAGGGCTGCTGCTCTTGAAAGACAAGGTCCCAGCTAGAACAGGATTTGGACCTTGACCCAACCCCTGCATCCAGCCAGGCTGGCCTTCAGCAGTGCTGGAGGAGGGCAGGATTTAGAGCTGGGGCTGGATTGTATAACTCTGGTTTGGCTGCAGTGAGAAAGGCTCTGGATGGATTTATATTGCCCCTCTGTGAGTCTCAGCCGCGTGGGGGGCTCAGCACAGGCAGGCTGTGCTCAGCCAGCTGATGCTCTGGCTGCTTTATGGGCCAGGCAAAGCCACCTGAGTGCTGGGGCAGGCCTTCAGATGTGTGTTTTTGGACAGCTAACCCACACTTAAATGCCATTTACACTTATTAACAGCAGCACGGTGACATCTGGTACAGTAACTGGAGGATTTTGTGAGGCAAAGAGTGAAATAACTTCACCAAAAGGCAAATGCTGGAGTGTTCCCTTTTGTGTATTGAACATTCCTGTAGGCTCTCTACTTGCTCTTTTCAGACAATGCTTTCTTGGCTGGCTGGATTATTGTATATCACCTCTCTAACCTGCTGTATTAATTTCCATTGACTGTGAAAAGAACTTGTCAAATAAGGAGGAAAAAGGAGGGGGGAGTCTTTTAATCCATAAGGCACAGTTCTTAAAAGCACCTTGTTGTGTAGTAGCTGCACACAAGTGAAGAATTTGTCAAGAATACAGGCTGCTGCTAATTGTCTGAATAAATTACAGCTTTGGAGCCTGGAAGCCACAAATCATGTCATTGCAGCACTAAGCCATTCCTTTATGGAATTGGTCTTTTACAACCTGTAAAAAAACTTTTTAGAAAACTGCCCTGCAGTAAAAAATTACAGAAAGACAGAAACTCTGTGTGTGTGTGTGTGTGTGTCCATGGGGATGTGAGCAGGGCAGCTCTGCAGCTCCCAGCAGCCTTCCCTGAGAGCAGAGCTCCCGATCTGCTCACATTTTACACCAAGCCATCTGAAGCTGCCAGACCACAGGTGAGGCCCTTTGGAGTGCTGGAGAAATAAGCAGGACTAAGAGAATTTTTTCTGCCCATGGAAGGGTGGCTGGTGGTCACTTCTGCAGGATGGATGTCAGCTCATTCCTCCTTGGATCACTAGGGCAATCCAGCCTCAAAAGAAAATATTAAAATATGTCTAGCAAAGCACATGCTACAGATTCATATGACATTCAGTTTGTTGCAAAGGACTTGCAAAAAGCACTATTGATTATTTTACCCATTAAGGTTTAATTTTGTTTTTCCAAGTGTGAAGCAACAGATTCATGTTGCCCTTGTAGTGCAGCCACTTGGCCATTCTGATATTTCCTTTCAGCTCTAACTACAGTATCATTAAAAGGAATAAAGGCTTTTATTTTATTTCATTTTATTCATTGTCTTCTGAAGTATCTGGTTTCAGGCTGTGGGCTGAGTCGTGCTCTCACTGTTGTCATTTGAAGGGCTCCTACTGGGTTCAGCAGCCTTTGGATGCAGGAAGTCCATGTGCAGTAATCCAGTGTGGCACGATCTTTAAAGGGGAGTTTAGTTCTGTGTAGGGAATGACTCCTCAGGATCATTCCCAGTTCACACTGTGAACTAGACAATAAAGTGGAAAGTGCTCCCTGGAATTTCCTTAAGGCAACCTGAAGCTGCTCAGGCTCTTTCCCAGTTTATTAGTAGTGTTTGGCAAAGTACCTCAGGCTTCTCTGCAGACCACAGTAATTGGTTACCAGACACTGGAGGACAAGCTGCCTGATAAAATTCAAAGTCTGTAAGGAGGCAGACAGGCATGATAACACAGCAATAAATCACAGCTGCTGGGGCATATTCCCAGGATGGCTGGCACAGGGGTTTCAATCAGAAGTCGAGAAGGCTCCATGTCATACTCCCCTTCGTGGTCAAATCTCCTCCTGGATCCTCTCCAGGTGTCAGGTCAAAGGCAGCACTGAGGAACCAACTACAGCAGAAATGCCAGACAGGAGATGTGCTCTGACTTGTTCTACAGAGGATGCACTAAAAAAAAAAAGGGTTATTATTATATACTTCAGGAAGTTTAGTTCCTAGACCAACTATCCATTAGTGCACTACATGAATAATTAATTGCAATCCTGGTACTTGCCTGGGATCATTCTCTGCACAACCCAAAAGTGACATGGGATAAACACATAGTAAGTTGAGGAAATGCTCAGCAAAGCTGATGAAAAAGTCTCAATGTCATCAGTGGTCCCAAATCCTCAATATCTGCTTGGGACAAGCAGCTTGGGGACAGGGGGTTTGTCCCAACAGCTGCTCTTCCCACACATATCCCCACCCTTCCCTGGTTCAGTAACCTCTATGGGTAGGCTAATCCATGTGCTAAAGGTAATTAATGAGAAGAGAGCCTTTCTTCTTCCAAAACCACAGCAAACCATTAGCTTTAATGCAGAACTACTTGTTTGGTAGTACTGCTCATCAGGACATGCCTTTCCATGCCAAAACTCCTTCTTAAACAGTAATCCTGTCCCCAAATCTAGCAAATCATAGAAGACTTCTCCATCACTGCTTGTTTGTAGAGTTCCTTCCACCTTCCTTAGAAAAACTGGGTAGGTAAAATGCTGACATAGCTGAGGTGGAATGAAGTGCAGATGTGACAGTTCAGAGAGAGGCAGGTGGGTGCATCCAAAAGGACCAGCCTCATGCAGAGGTCACAAATTCAACTCCCATTCTTGGGTTCTGCAGTTTGACTTCCAAAGCATGGAACATTCTCTGTTTCAGAACAATCTTCAGGCACTCACAGACACTTTTGGATGTGCAGAGCAGAGCAGTCCCTGGAGAAGCCAGGAGCCAACAGGCTCATTCACTTTTATTGCTGAAATTACAGGATGAGTTGAGCCTAGCCTCTGATGATGCCAATATTGTTTAATGTTCTGTATTATGGATTTACCTGAAGGTGAGTGATAGCCTGCTCAATTTCTTGTGTGTTTTCTTTGAAGTTCAATGTTTTCTTGATGTTAATCATCACAGACCTTACACAAGGTATGGCTTTACAAGAAAGGAGCTCAGTGAGGGGTATCTGCACCAAGGATTTGCACCCACGTGTGAGGCAGGCAGCAGAGTTTGAGGCTGTCTGGAGCCCTGGATGTAAGCAGGATGTTGAAGCAAGTCCAGAGGAAGCCATGAAGGTGGTCCATGGGCTGGAGCACCTCTCCTATAAGGAAAGGCTGAGAGAGCTGGATTCAGCCTGGAGAAGAGAAGGCTCTGGGGAGACTTTATAGCACTTTCCAGTACCTAAAGGTGCTCCAGGAGAAGGGGAGAAGGACTTTAGATGAGGGCATGTGGAGATAGAACAAGCTTTCAACTGAAAGTGAGTAGGGTTAGATCAGATATTAGGAAAAAATCCTTCCCTGTGAGGGTGGGCAGGCCCTGGCACAGGTGCCCAGAGCAGCTGTGGCTGCTCCTGAATCCCTGGCAGTGCCCAAGGCCAGGCTGGACAGGGCTTGGAGCAGCCTGGGACAGTGGAAGGTGTCCCTGCCATGGGAACTTGTTGCCTATAGATGATCTTTAATGCCCCTCCAACCCAAACCATCCTGTGTTTCTGTCATTCTATAAGCCTCCTGCACACCCCTGAATGAATTCAGGTCTCTCTATACTCTTGTACCCCAGGTTGAGTTGCTCTGACACCACGCACTGAACCAAAAAACTCCTGCTGCACCTTTGGGCATCTTTATCCCAGTTATGGAATTTTTACTGTGGGATGTAACGGTGTCTTTATCTCTGGTCTCAGTTTGGTGCAGTGCAAACTCATTCTTTTGGCAGTTTTTTCCACTGTCAGTGGGTGTTTGTATGGTACATTATCAATGCTCCTTGCCCTGATGATGCATAGCACTAATCCATCATTAGAGCAAGAGTGTGCTCTGATGATGGATTAAAATAATTTATCATAAGAACAAGGGGCTATAATGTAACACTGTCAAAAGATGGCACCATGCAGAGACAAACAGACCAACGAGGAAATTCAGTAATGCTCATCCAGTCAAGGGGATCTGCTGCCAAGAGGCTCTTCTACAGTAAAAGTTTGGCAACCTGCAAAAATACCATCATTCTCCTCGCTGAAACAACTTCTTGCAGTAATGGCAGTGATTTAAGGATTTTCCTTGTTGAACAATGAAGGGTTGGCCCTCCCATTGCTAGCCACCTTTTTGGGACTGAATATTCCAGGTAAAATTACAGATCCTTTTTGCCCTCTGCAAGTCCTAATTTTTCACCTAATGAAATGCAAATATAACAGCTATTTAAGCCATCAGTCCAAAGTAGGTTTGCTGCAGCATGGTTAAGTGACTGAGAGAGGATTTAAAACTCAGGAGACATGGTTATAGTCTTAGCTTTCTCTTGGAAGCACTACATCTGTAATTCAGCACTTCATTCCTGTCTAGTGCACATATGCTTAACTGTAGCCATATGTTTACGTGGATTCTTCAGAACTCTGTTAAATTAAGGATTAACTGAAACACCTATTTAAATGCCTTCCTGGACATAAGTTTATGGAATCTGAACTAAAAGCAAACATTGTACTAAAGGTTTAAGAAAAACTCCGAAGAATCTATTTCACTGCCCATGGACAACCATATTTTGAGCTGCTGCTAAGAAATGGGTTGTCAGAGGTCCTCTGTCAGGTGAAATGCAATAGAAAATGGATCTGCTGAAAGAACAGAACCAATAATTCACAGAATCATAGAATAAATCAGGTTTTAGAGGGCCTCGGGATGTCATTCGTTATATTTCTGTCTGGACCCAACAGTATATGGATAAATTAAAAAAAAATAATAATAAAAGCCAGAGTGATCTGAGACTTTTCCTGTGATTCCAGAGTATGTGCATCTAATGAAGGAGGCACTCCACAGAATGAATAAAAGTACCTCTGTGCAACATTGATTTTCCAGTCTGAATGACAGTGGTTGCCAGTCTTCCTATTACTGTAATTGCTGGCTAAATGAACTATAATTGTATTAAGTGGTAAGTCTGAAATATGTATGTACTGTACAAAAGGAGCTCAAGCATTGCAGGCATAAAAATTTGATTTGCAGTATTTGGAATAAGTTCTGGGGGGAGGTTGGATTTACAGAAATTGGTGGAAGAAAGTGACTTAGAGGGGTCTGGGTTTGTGCAGGGGATATGGAGATGGATGTCAACAGGCACCACTTCACTCACCAAAAATTGTAATTACTGACATAATATTGAACAAAATCATGGTGGATTACATGGTGCTTAAGATTTTTGATTCCTCTTTCTGCTTCTTTCCCTGTTGCCACTCTTTTTCATAATGAAAGAATTACAGTAGTTTCAATATGACTTTTCATCTTGCTATGAGAACTAATGATAGTAATATTTTTAAAAGTCAAACTGAACTGTTTTCACTTATCCAAACCAATTCCTGCAGCAGTTGGGTTTGCTAAAATCTGACATTTCAGAATCACATTTTTTTCTAATTTCAGATAGAAAAATTGTTTCCTTCCTGGGCAATTTAGTATATATTTGGGAATATTTGTGGATGCTTTGCTTTGGAATGGGACTGAAAAGAACAGTAGTGAGGCTGAAAACTTAACAGAAAGTGATCAAAATGCTGCCCATGAAAATTCTGTTGAGAAATCCCATAAAATGGTAATAACAGTCTCATGAAAAGTTTTCTGAGTAAAACCCCATAAAATGTCATCTCTCCTCCTGTTAGTCTCACGCAATAGCGGGTAACCACATTTCTTGCCCAGGAGGATTTGCTGCCAGTTTTTCCAGCAACAGCGCAACAATACACATTATTTCCAGAATGGAAAGAAAAATGGACCTTTGTGGAGAAATGCAGCAGAATTCCAGCAGCCACGAAGGGAAGGGCAGCCTGGCCATTGTTCTCAGGGATCTTGGCTGAGTCCTTGACACAGTTGCTGAAAATCTTACAGTAACATTATTGTAAGCAGCAGGGAAAAATAATCTACCCTCAAAATCTTGCTCACAGTTGCTATTTCACCAGCAGCAAATTGATTGCTTGGCAGGAGAAATATCCCCCTGTTTCCCTGCCTGGGGGCACTGGGAGGAGCTCCCTGCTCTGCTCAGGGCGTGAGGGGCTCCCAGGTCTGAGCCACCCGCACAGGAGCACCCAGGGCAGGGCTGGACCCAAATCTGAGGGTGTGCAGCCAAAGCATTCCTAAGGCAGGGCAGTTCTGTGCCTGGGAAACAGCCCATTAGGGCCATTGGAGCAGAGATGCCAATTAAAGCAGTCCTCAGGGTGACCTCAACCTCCCAGGCAAATGCCAGCCCAGCACCAGGAATGCCAGGCTAAGGGAGAGAAAAATGGAGCAGCCAACTCCAGGGTGAATTGCACTTGGGCAGCTGAGGGGTCTGCAGGAGCTGAAACTATCCCCAGAGACTGCTGCAATAAAGACATTTTCTCACTGTCTTAAAAACTCTGTTTTACCTGAACCCGGTGGAAAATTTGTTTAACCATGTCCTGGGATGCTTGGTAACATTAAAATGGCTTTTTCAATCCACCATAAGGATTTTTCAGGATCCAATCCTAATTCCTCAGCAATAAAGAGGCTGGACATGCTTTACTATTTGTACATAAATATTGAGCTTGTTTATCCAAACTTCCTGTCCAGGCAATGCCTGCATGGATGGAGGGATGATGGATGGATGGATGGATGGATGGATGGATGGATGGATGGATGGATGGATGGATGGATGGATGGATGGATGGATAATCAAGAAGAACAAAATTCTCCAAACAAACTATAAGCAAAGATTTTAAGTGATGTCCCCCCTCCCTTCCCCCTTCCTCTTCCTAGAGTTTAATTGAGTCATCTGTAAGCATTTTGGTAGGTCAGGAATGCAATTAAATAGCCTGTCTATGGTAAAATATTTGAGCAGTAATACCTGATAAAATCATCATTATCTCGGAGTAATTGACCACATCAGATAATTAAGGTTCCTGAGGCAAAGCTTCACCCCCAAAGGAAGTTCAGTGATATTAGAGCAGAGTCAAGACTGTGTTAGTGTTTCCATTATAAGCCCTATATTTTAGAGCTGTGTAATTTTATCAGTAAAATGGTTGTAGTCTGAGAGTGTAGTCATGATTTGATCTTTTTTTTAATAGCATGGTAAGAAGAATGCAAAGTATGTTCATCTGAGAGACTGAAAAAATCCTGCTGAAAAATGAAGTTTGAATAAGAGTCCACTTAAAAATAGAACACTCCACCCCATTCCCCACCCCACCCCCTGAGAATGGCAAAATTACACCCTATCTACATCCTGCTGAATATTCAGCCTAAGATGGGTAAAATAATTAGCCCAGCAGCTCTCCAGTGCTGTGAATGCATTCATAGTTTGAGAGAAAGGTAATTTTGACCTTCATGCCTTCTTAGTTCTAAGTATTTTTTTTCCCCAAGCACAATCAGAAGAAGTTGTAAGAAGTAAAACAAAACACAACAGAAGCCTCTGGTCTCAGCTGTAAAAGTAGGACAAGTATTTCCCTCTCTTCAGACATGATGTAAGCAATAGCTTTGTCACAGAATTAGTCACAAATGAGACATATCTTAAACCTCTTTCCACTGTGTGAAACGATAACTTTTCATTGTCTAGTAATTAACCATTTAGGGATTTCTTCAGCTATACAACACCTTGGATATGAGGGGTTCCTGTAAAAAACACCACTCATGTCTCAGTCTCTACTTTCAAATTCAAGAAGGTGAAAAAGCTCCAAGTGCTGGAATTTGAAGACTGTTACATCCTACATCTGTACTGCTATGCAAAAGCACCAAGGCATGAACACAAAGCCTGGATTCTTATAGCCTAGGATAATCCTGCTTGAGCAGGGAGTTTGGACCACATGACCCCCTCTGCTCCCTTCCAACCTTACCCATCCCACACTTCTGTGACTCATCTCTCTTTTTTTTTTTTCTTTCCCAAACAAAGGGCCAGGATATTCCATTCTGAATTAAAATAGTTTTTCTTACTAAGAATTTGGGAGTTCAGAGCAGGATGCTGTGTCTGTTGGAGCCTTTACATTTCTGTGCAATCCTTGGTGGTGCTGCTATTTTGTGCTTTGCAGTTTCTTTTCTCTGGAGTCACTCTCAGACCTCTTTGATTTTTTTTTTTCTCTCAGTACCCTACAGGAATATTTTTTTGCTGCACTTGCGTTCTGATCTTTTTTTTTTTCTGAAAAGTGACTTAATGAAAAATGCGTACCAGAATGCTCCGTGTGAGTAGCCTCCAATGCTGAAGATCAATAACAGTTTATTTGATCACTGACAGCAAATGCTCTTTCAATTAAGCAGGTCACATAAATAACTTTCTGGTTCCAACATTATTTGGAAAGGTTGCGTGTAAAATAAATGGGATTGGGTTGGTGCAGACGTCCCTCAAAAGGATTGGAGTAAAAAGCCACCTAAGTACTTGGATGCTGATCCTTGCTTTATTAAGCTGTCCTAAGACAGCCAAACTGAGTCTGCATAGGATCAACTTTTGCATAGATTGCCATCACTTTGCTGATTTTGAGAAAGGTGGAGGTTTCTTAAGAAAAACTTTTCAGCTGGTTTTTTTTGGTCACTTGTTTCAGCAAGAAACGCCATGTATCACATCCTAAAATTAAATTGCATGCATGTGCACGTTTTTACCCCTCTTTCTTTAATATAACTCCAAAAAATGTCCCATTCTGCCTCTGGGAGTTGTTCAATCCTTACAGGTTTCTCTCATTCCTATGGCCACATTTGACTGTGTTTTCCAGACTGGGAAAGAGTTTATACTCACAGCAAAGTAATTCCACTGTGTGTAAGTATAGACAGAGCAACGTTAAAAATGCCAGGCCAGGTCCAGTCATACTTCACTGGAATCAGACTGTGTTGTGCAAGTGAGGTCAGCATCCTTGGAATGAAAAAAAATAGAACAACACATGGAAAATACACTGAAAAAAGGAGAAAGCTACAAATGACATTTTCTTGTTGAAAGCTTGGAAAAATAAAGTCTGCACACAAGAAATAACAAGAAATCTGTGTTTCACAGTGGAGACCTGAACTAAACAGTGAGGATTAATGATCTGTAGGAGTGTCCAATATTCAAATCAAAATCTAGAGCCAACTTTTGCAGTTATCCTTAATTCACAAATATTATAAGCCCAAAACTTCATCAAAGCACTTTTGGATATTCGATTGTTCACAAAGCAATAGGGATGATCCTTGCTTCAATTGAGTTGGCTCTGCAAATGGTGCTGCTGTCCTTCCCCCTTTAATTTTTCCAATACCTGTTTTCTGTGGAACAAGTTGTGGGGGGAGAAACAGATTCTGCAGCTGCTGAGAAAAAGATCAGAGGCACCAACCTTGTTTAAAAATTCCACAATCAATTTAGGAAAAAAACAGTAAAACCCCAGGAAACTTTCCAACTTCACTAAGAAGTCCTCAGTTCAAAGATAGCTGTACTAGGAGGAATCCACAGGATCTGCCTGTCAATAGGTTTCTTAGAGGAAGAAATGTTGAGGTTTTTTTTTTCTTCTTCTTTCTCTGCCATTGAGAAACGACTTTATAACTGCAGAACAAGGTGAAACTAGTAAGAGGGGCTGGTGGGAGAGAAGGGAGGGAGTTCTTGTCCTGAGGATGACTTGCCTCTGTGAACTGCTGCTGTTGATCTCGCAGCTGCTGAAGGTCAGATGGAATAAAAATTTTCCACATCTTAGGGTCCATATCTGGAGGGTCTGAGCATCCCAGGCTGTACGAAGCAGCTTACTGTGCTTTGGACCTTGAACTCCTGGCTGTTGTAATATGACTTTAATGTCATCCCAAGGAGTGCTAAATGGCTTTAACTCTGCAAAGTCAATACACTCACAGAGCTGTGTGAGAGCAGTGGGTTTCCAAAGCAGCCCCTGGAAGACCCCCATGAAAATGCAGAGCTGATACACCCCTATGATTTGCTTTTATTGCCTTACTTACAAAAATACCCCTCAATATTAGAGCACTTACAGCTTCAAATGTCCTGAACTGCTGTGGTGGGCACTGGGGTTTGGCTGCCATAACCACAGGGGCAAACTCCAGCCTGTGCACCTTGCTCAGCTGCAGCAGGGTGAAATGGTGCTCCTGTGCCCAGGGCTTGCACATGGCAGAGGAAAATCAGCATGAACAAGGCAACCTGAGAGTCTGATCCCTTCAGCACATCCTCCCCATCTCTAGCAACAATAATGTTCAGTAGTCATTGCTGTGTTTGTCCTCTGGGATTTAAATCACTTTCTAAACCAATTGGTACTTTCGGACATGAGTTTAACCCCTTAATAATCCATTGCATGAACCAATTTTTTTTTTTCCTTTAATTTCAACTCTTATGAGTAACAGTGAGTAATCCAGCTATGACTAGGGTTTATTAGCATGGCAGGATTGCTTGGAATATGAGGAAACCAGTCTTGAATCCTCTTTTGAGAGCCACTTATCCCAAAAGGCTTTTATTGTTCATGAAGAACCAACGCTGAATGGCAATGCACAGAGACAACACTTAACTTTCCGGCACAGGAGTGTGATCTTCTTTGCACAAATGCATGTGGGATGAGCTCTGAATAGAGGCAAAATGAGCATGCAAATCACCCCATGCACCAACTGGAGTTTCAATGCCTGCAGAGCTGGGTGTTCACACAGGATCCTGCTCGCATGCCTATCTCCAGGGAATTTGAATGCTGAAACTGGCTCGGTGCCAAAGTACATATTCACTTTTGCACATGCCCTTCAAAAAAAAAAAAAAAAGAAAAAGAAAAAGAAAAAGAAAAAGAAAAAAAAAACCATCTTCCTGAGGATCAGCCTGGTGTGCTGAATAGCACACCTGGCCATCAGGCAGGAGGTTCACTCCAACCTCACTCACTCATAGAAGCTCTGTTGCCTCAGTTTCCCTCCTTCCTCTCTGCTTTATTTTTCCTAGTTTGATTGTAAATTACTTTGAGCTGGTGCAATGTCTTTTTATGTGTTCACACTACCCTAATCCAAATCATAACGATGACAATTGTATTCAATTGATGGGTTTTTCTGAAATTTCCCTATCACTAACTTTTATACTACCCATCACAGCTGCAAATTCCTAAGGTGACAGCACCTATTGCCCTGTCATTATTATGCATAATAATAATTTAACTAAAATAGCATCAGAAAACGTGCGTTACACAAAATGAATTTAAATTGATTTTTTTTCTCTGTTCTCAAATCTTATTACTAATTTGTATTTTTACAGCAGAGATTCATTTTCATACACTAAAATTAATGGGCCATATCAGCTGTTGTGAATCAGGATAGCTCCATTGAGTTCAACGGGTCCTTTATCATTTACTCCAGCAGAGAATCTCACCTACCATTCCAAAGAACATTTTCTTTCTTGTAACTCACAGAGTAATTGCATTTTCAGCCTTATGTCCTGATCCTACAAATAATTGTGCAAGACATTAAGTTTATGTAGATAAGAAGCACTGCTGTTGCCATTGCAGCTCCTCGTGTGAAGAAGTTATGGTTTTGCAGGATCAGAGCTTAAAATCAAAATGAAAACTCTGCAAAAATCCTATGTGTTCCCTGTAATATTTTAAGAATGCAGCATGTAATATGTAGCCCATTCAAATACCTAAAATTACTGCAAATTATGTTGTACAATAAAAGGGCAGAAATCAGATAATTTAGGTGATTTAATTCTTTTTGTTTACCACAGAAGGAAGTCCAATCTTTTTCTCCTGGAAGCTCTGTATCCCACACTGTCTGCAGCAAGTCTTTGAAATTCAGCAGGGGGACAACTCTTGGATTAAAGATGTGTTTTTCTCCTTAGCCCCCAAGAAATTCCAGCTATAGTTTTGCTGAGACAAAGTGTTTTGAAATAGCCAATTCACTTCTCCTAGAAAATTTGGCAATGAGTGCTGATTGAAATAGGAATTTGGAAGACTTGCTCTTTTCTTCCCCCCTTTCCAAGAAAAAAATCCTTTGCTGCTGGGTGTCCTGGATCTCAAATGTGATGTGTGTTAGCTGATGTGCTAACAGTGCAAGCCTGAATGCTGCTGATGGTGCACAAAGGAGGGGTTACCACAAGTTCTTTACAGAACAAGAAAGCAGTCCTTTTAAAGGGTGAACAAGAAAGTTTTAAGTCACAAAATTAGGCAACCAAAATATAAGAATTAATAGGAATTCATGTATTAGCTGGCCAGCTTACAACAATACTACACGGACTGTCCTCAATACCAGGATCACACCTACTCCTTCTTCTCACCACTGGTGAAATACTGAGTGTCTGATGAGCACAATTAACATGGAGTAGGCTTGAATTTGCCATGGAGACAACATTTTTTCACCCCCAGTTTTTGTATGTAATATATACATTACCATGTACTTTTCTTCTGCTTTAAGGCAAATTGAGTTTGACATTTATACAAGAAGCAATAAAACTGATGCAGTCAAAGTATATTCCTAAAACAAGTTCAGTAATGTCTCTTCCAAACTACATTTGAGTTAGTGGAATAAATGCCTTTTCATGTTTGCAGTTGAAGCACAGGCCAATTCTGCCAAATGGTTTTTGGAAAATTGCCTTCAGAATTGACTTTCCCTGGGGAAGATTTGCTTCTGTGGAAAGAGGAGATACTGGGAAAATTTGAAAGAGAGAGAAAGCAAAAGGGAAGGCAGAGGGAATAGGTTAAAGGCTAACTTTAAACAGGTGGCTCTAGTTTTTCTTTGCCCAAATTGTTCTATAATTTTTTATCCAAACACTTTCTGGTTAACTATAGCAAATTTCATTTTAGCAAGAGCAATTCTATGCTAATACACCTTTGCTCTTACCTTAGCTCAGGTTGGGTGTTTTGCTGTCTGGGCTTCCCAGTTCTCAGGAGCAAATTCAAGTTGGGGAGTCTTGTAATTCCAGTTCCTCTTACCTATCTGGGAGTCCTAAATCATTGAGTATCCCAAGGATTTACTTTGTTTTAAAAAGGGGAAAGATGAGACTTCTTTCAGCAAGCAGTTGGTGTTAGCTGGCTTGAATAGAGATGTTGGTTTAGACTCCCATGGATCACCCAATTTCCTCCCCCATCTGAATATGTGTGAAATGGGTGTCCTTTCCTCCTGTTGTCATAATCTATTTTGCTACCTGAAAGAGAATGCCTGCATAAGACAGTGCAGCAGCTACTGAAGGATGCTTTAGTTCATATATAGCCCTTCTGGGCTACTTTACAAGTTGGCAAGCTTTGGGGATCAGCAAGTAGTCATCGTTCAGGGAAGGAATCTGCTCTATTTCATGTGTGTTAAATGCTATTTCCTAGTCCATCTATGGCTGACCTGACTGAAGGAAACATATTGCAAATGTATGTGTCATATCTAATCAAGCCCAATAAATATCTCTGGTAATACATAGCATTTTCCATCTTACATCTTGGAGGTGAAGCATGAGCTGAATAATTCTGCACACATTGCAACAGGATGTCTGCGACTCGAAGGGGAGAGCTACAGCAAAGAACATTCCAGTGAGAATTCCTAATGTCAGTGTCTGCCCCATGATTTCTGCTCTGCTGTCTTGGGACACCCAGTGCCCAGCTGAAGGCTTTGCCATTTACCATTTGCCATTTGCCATTTGCAGTGTTGGCACCTGCAGCTCCTGAGTACACAGAGGTTGCTGTGGCTGCAGCTCCAGACTCCTGGACCTCTCCTCTGAGGTTCAAGGCACATCTCCTGCTCTTCAGATCCCCCAGAGGGGACCATGCCCACCCTTGCACCTCTGCACTTGACATCTTGGGTTTGGGCTGGCACTCATGAAACTGATACGAGCAGCAGGAGAGGAGGAGGGAGTTTATTTTTAAGTTGCACTAGGCAAACAGCTGCAGCATTTTCTCCACGGCAGAAGAAGCTCTCACAGGACAGAGGCAAGCCTGTCTTATTGCCTCCAAATTTCTCCCCTCCAAAGATTTCCAACCTTTCAAGACTCCCCCTGTGCAAACCTCCAGCTCATGTGTGCTGGTGAACGTAACTCTAGAGTGTCGTGGAGGAAACCAGAACTATTTTTATTTTTGGTTGAGTAAACATTTAGCATTTAACAGTCAGGTGTTTATTTCACTTCCCAAGCTGCCTCCAGTTCCAGCAATGCTTAGCATGATCCTTCTCTCAGGGAGGGGGAGAAGAAAGGGGATTGAGTTAAATGCTCTCAAAATGGAGAGGCCTGAGGAATCACAAACTTGTATCCACTGCCACACATCCCACCTCAACCCCCCTCCTTCCTTGCTCCAGCCCTCCTTGGAAGGAACCTGACAGGAAATATTTTAGAGGTAGAGAATTTTCAATGAAAATATTATTTCTCCATCTGCCCACGCTTCCGCCCTCGCAGGTTGTATGGCTAAGTGACATTTAGGAATGTGCATCCTACAGGCCCAGGGCCGCCTGTCCTCTCACATGCTGCCCTCCCATCAGGAGCACGTCGAGGCACCAGCTCCTCCTGCCTCCCGAGTGCCACAGCAGACACTTGACCTTCCACAGCACATCCCAGCTTTTTGGGTTTATTCCTACCCTCAGTGGCTCCTGGAACTGCAGGGGCTGACCCCCTCTCCCCACAGCCTTCCTGGGAGGTGAGGGAAGGGTGGGGCCCATCACTGCTACAGAGCTCTGGGATAAAAACCCAAAACCAGTGAAACCTACAGAAAGTTGGCTGATCTTGCATGTGTGGAGCTATTCAAACCAGATGCTCGCATGCCTTCCTGCCCACGCTACCTTACCCACACTGATCCGCTCCTAGCCCAACAGGAAGCTTCAGCTTTTTGTACCTTGAGCCATTTTCAACAAAAGCCATGAGAGGAGAGGGACACACGTGTGCTGCAGTGACCTACAAGAGGCTGCAGTCAGCAGCAGACTTGCCTGCTCCTCCATCCAAGGGCTGCCATGCTGCACTGTTTTCTTGGGCAGGCTAAATTTATCCCAGATGGCTGGGAAGTGTTAAGGCAACATGGCTTGACAAATAGCATGCGTCTAAGAGGGAAGAGGAAAATGACTGAGGTTAATTTGTGTTGGGAATTAACACTGGGGGGAAAATGAACATTATTTTGACACATTTCAACTGTGCCACCATCCCGTTTTTGAACTGGTTAATATAAAGGAAAGCTCCCGTGTCTAGTTCAGTCTTGCTCTTCAGCCATGTTTCTCTGGTCAGAACTACTCTGTGCTCTGCCTCAAATCTCCTGTGTTTAATCCTCTCATTCCTAAATCTTGGCTTTAAACCATCATTCTTATCCCTATTTCTAGCTTATTCCAGTCAAATCGTAGCAGTGGTTCTAACAGGGGCATGCCAATTTTAATACACATAGGCTTCTCAGAGCAGTGGTCACAAGAAAGCTGTAGCAGATTAGGGAGGAACTCCATGTCCAGAACCCAACTGAATCCATCCAGTCTTGGCAAGAGGAAGGTCAGGTCCAGAAGTATTTTTTGCCTTCTTGTTACTGGAATAAGAATAAAAGTCAAGGTCAGAGATTTAAAAAGTATTTCACAGAGACTTTTTTTTTTTTTTTCCTTTTTAAACTGAAGATCTCAAGCCATACATAAGTGGGTTGGTTTCTGAAGAGTTCTGAACATGTCCTGAAAACAGTGAAACCTACAACATTCAGCTATCAACTCTAAATGTGCAGCTAAGGGCCCAGCAAGACAAGGATCCTAATGAGGCAGGGAATCTGGGCTACCATTTTGATAGGCTCCAGGAAAGCAGGAAATATTGAGCCCAGACTTGCTAAATAATAATCACTTTGCCAATGTTTCTGTTTATTTTTCCTTTAACTGCTGATTGCATTTCTTAGCCATTTATTTCCACTTCTCCCCAAGTCCCTTGGCAATTACTATCTTGCAAATCGAGCCTGGTCACACTCACACCTGACTTGACAACATAAAATGGTGTGAAAACTGCTAATAGAGGAGTTAACAAAACATTTTAAAAGATCCCACCCCTCAAATTACTAATTAATTATATATGAGGCTAACATCCAAAGCCTGATATTAGCATGATACCACGGGTATTCACTGGTGAGATAAACCAGGAAGGTCAGAGTCAGTGTTCCATACACAGAATTTAAGCTTCCATGATACTTTTCCATCAGCAGTGAATTCACTGCTGCCTGTGCCTGCTCTGAGTGTGTGGTGCAGCTGCTGGGCTGTACACTGGACCACTGACATTATTTTGGTTGGAAAAACACAAGAAAAGGGTTGGTTGTTTGCACCCCACAGGCTTATGCAGCTGCACAAAGGAGCAGAAATGGCTGTGGCAGAGGGGTGGGACCAGAGGAGGGTTCTGGGGGAGCTTTTCACCCCACATCTAGGCTGTGGTACTTTGCCACCGTGCCTGGCTCTTTCACACCCAGAATACATTACAGTGTAATTAAAGATACAGGAAAAACACATGTTAACAATTTTCTTACTGCAGACTTGTCAGGTTTTTATTTATTACGTTTTACTCCCTGTGAAACGTGATTATTCATGGGTAAGGTTTTGAAGCTTCTTATAACGAGTAAGGAAGAGAAAAATCCCTTTGGTTTGCTACACAAGTTCATCAGAAAGGTGATCAGCCACATAAACACATGCCCCTCTACCCCTTCCATACCCATGCATTAGCTCACAGCTGTGTGGATACAGGCTTTGAGAGCTGAATAACCCATTAATCTCCATGTGGAAAATCAATAAATTGAAAATAATTAGCTGGGTATGAGAAGAAGCAAAGAATCAGACAGCTGCTATTTAAAGCATGACTTAGGCATGTAGAAACAAGGTATAACAAGACATACAGGGAGCAGAGAAGGGAGGGGGAAAGGACAGGAGGATTTGAAAGAAAGAATGGAGTGGTGAATGCAGAGGTGCTGAAATGTGTGTTTATGTACAACCCATTCTAAGTAGCTCCATGCCAGCAGTTGTGCAGTGAGGGCTGTGCAAGGATCAGCAGGGCTTTGGGAAAACACAACCCCCTGGATGAAACTCCTCACTAACAGGGCTGGAAAGGCTCCAGTAGTAACCAGCAATGCGAAAGGGAACAAATTTCCAGCCACTGCCAACAGGCATGGTCATGATTTTATCCCTCTCCAAGCAGGCAGCCAGGAGAGGCTGCAGGAGGAGCAGCAGGATGGGCACAGGATGGGCACAGGATGGGCACAGGATGGGCACAGGCACCCTGGGCAGTGCCAGCAGGGCAGGCACCACGTGTCCCTCTCCTCCCTCCTGTTCCCTGTCACACCGACTTGGTGACAACTGCTGAATAAAAACACTCTGAGAGAAACAAATTAAGGGAACGAGAAGAATGTGGCTCACCAGTGGGGAGGCAAAAACAACAGCACTCTGAGACAGAGCAGCAGTGTACCAAAGTGCTCCAAGCCCAGCTATGACAGATGGTCTCATGGAGGGATATTCCAGCTGAGCTCTTGAGTGCATTATTTTTAGGCTGAGATTTAACACCCGTGTCCCTGGCCAAACCAAGGATTCTAGGCACAGTTGTGAGTACTGAAGCACCAAAAACTTTACAATTTTCTTTTGCATTTTTTTTATGGTGGAAGCTGCATGGGATCCATTATGAGAAAAAATATACAGGGCCTCAACTAGAAAACTGCTATACAAGGTACAGCTCCCAGAGAGAAACCAACACAGAGAAAATTCCATGTGTAGGCAGAGACTGTTTAGAGGGAGAGATTCAAGCAGAAACACTACAGGCCATACCCAAGGATGCCCTGAGTAGGACAAATGTTAACTGGAATATAGAATTTAATTTGTTTGAAGACAAAAAGTATCTCACCTTCCTTGCAGGTTGCTGATCAGAGCATGAAGCAGGTCACCACATCTGCCAGGAGCCTGGAACAACACCTTTGAGGGCATTATGCACTTAATTATCATTTGATTTAGGATTCAATTTATATTTAACTTCTCCAGAAAAGCCTTCAAAGACTTCTGCCAGTCCACCAGAGATGACACAGCAGTGATGAAGCTCTGCCTGTCTCCAAGGGGGCTCCTGTGGTCACCCACCACCATTTCTGTGTCTGGAGAGACATAACACGTAAGGGGATTCCCAATTTCTATATTCAGCTAAGCATGAATATGACAGCTGCTATAAAACTGTAAAGTATGAAGGATAAGAAAGGCATCTACTTCCAAGGCTGCTGAAAACTCAAGAGTTTCTATCTTGAGCCTGATACATCTCTGAGCTCAGATTTCTAGCTTTGAGCTGCTAGCTGGAGGCTGGATACAAAATGGGGCTGTTACCTTTCCCTCTGTGTATCTTCAAGCACTGGTGAGCAAGTTCTACCACATGCAGGCTCATTAATCTGTTTAGATGAAGGTCATGAAAGGAGACACCCAGCTCTGGGTTGACTGGAGCTGTGCTTGAGGAAAAGATCCAGGAGCAGTTGTCTAAAAATTAGTGATTGTCCCAAGCAATTGAGGGAACCAAGTTTTCATGTCCTGGTATTGACATATCCCAGATCTGTGGAGTAGGCTGGATTTAATGCAAATTGTCTTGTTAAATTGGAGTTGCTTTATTCATCTCCATGCTTTGCTTTCTCGGGGTAACAGTGATTTTCTCCTCTATTAATCTCACTGTTCAAAGCCTGGAATTTTTCTTCCACAGCACTTCAAACCTCTGAAAATCAGAGTCTAGTTCTTGCAGAACTAGCATTACATTATCTAGGGCTGTGAGGACTAATCCCTTCTGTTCAACCTAATGAAAAGCTTTCTAAATATAACCACTACCTTCTCCTTACCCTACACTCTCAACTTCTCTTTCCAGATTTAATGATACATATATGCCATTTCTTCTCATTTATATGAATAATCTTGAAGCCTTATCAAAATGTGTTCACTTCAGGGCAAAAATAAGGTTTACAATTCTTCAAGTGCAAAATTCATGCCTTTAGATGGAGCCTAAGGATGGGGGGAGAGAGGCAGCAACGGTTCTGTTCAGATCAAATTGCAAAATCTGGGATGTTGGGATGGTTTTTTTTCAACCACTTCAGCCACCCAGACAAGGAGAAGACTCCAATTCCAGGTTGTGGGTTAACATTTATTCTGGGGCTGGTTTAGATAGCAAGAGGAAGGGGAGGTGTTTCATCACCTCCACTTTCTAAATACAGTGTTTCCCAGGATCTTTCATTTTATTAGGTAGGATGACAGTTCTTTCTGCCTGTCTTTTGATATCCAAAGCTAATGTATTTGCCCTTCTCACTCAAGTCTGTATGACTGCACTCGTGTTAAGGGAACAGATAAAAAACTGAATACTTCTACTCTGAAAAGGCTGCTTTTAATAGTTTGGATGGATCTATTTGACTAACTACAGAGAACAGGACAAAAAGGATTGGGTTACAATAGGAAATAAAAAGCCTTGTCAGGGAAGAAGAGGATAAAAAGGGCAGCTGAATTATAAGGAGAAAGGCTGTGCTAGTTCCCCACTCAGACTCTGTGCTGTAGGAAATCAGTAAAAATGCAGAAAGAAGTCCAGCAGGCTACAGAGAGTAAATAAACCTGTCTGTGATATGTGAGCCTCATCAAACATAAAAAACAAGGACTCAGAAAGAGGGGGTTGCATTAAGGACTAAGATGATTCAGGCAAGTAGAAGAATGACAGCAAGGGCTGTATCAGGTTGAAGAAGAAATCTGGCCAACTCCAGTCAGCTAAAAAATTGTCCCTCAGCCCTCCTCCCTGCCTGAAGAGAGGCTGCTTGGGGGCCAAAGCAAACCTGGGGTTGGGAAGGCTCCAGCATCTCTGCTTGGAGCAATAGCCATGTCCAGGATTATCCTTTCACTGTGTTTCTACTTCACTGGCACTTCAAGCCACCAAGAAAAAATAAAATAGAATTAAATTACATGAGAAAAAAATCCTGGGCCGGAGCAAATCACCAGACTTCTGCTTCTGAAAAGCTTCAAACTCCCCCCAATGCAGTTGTGTCTGGGTGACAGAGCCCAGGACATGCTGAAAAGGGCTCCTTGGGAGTACAAGTCCAGACAGCTTTGCCAAGCCTGGGGAGCAGCAACTGCACTCCCTGAGCGAGGCAGAGCCCAGCAGTTCCTCAAAGAGCAGCCAGTGTGAGGCTGTTCCTGAACGAACCCTGCTCTGCTCCAGCCCCTGGGCAGCAGCACGGCTGCAAGTGGAGTCTTGTGGTGGAGGGAAGAGAGAGACGGGAGAGCTCCCAGACTGACAAGCAGGTTCTGCGGTTTTGTTTAAGGTGCTGAATCAGAGTTTCACCCGGAGGGGGGGCAGAAGGGGATGGCTCACGGTTGGCAGGTGCCTGCAGGAGCACTGGGGCTGGCCTATCTCTGAGGCTGGCACAGAGCCCTGCTTGGCTGGTTTCTGGGGCTCTGGAGGGAGTGAGCGTCACTGTCAGACCCGAGCGTGCTGGTTCTTGTCGTGTGGCCCTACCAGCAAGGGAAGGCTCCTTTGAACAAATCTGCAGCAATTTGGAGATAATGAAATTCAGCATACACCCAGGCTGCTAAGCATGCTGAATTGTGAAAGGTTCAGAGCTTAGTTTTGTCCTGCTAAACTGTCCCTTTATGCCTCCAAGAGGACCTTCTGGCGTTGATGGCACAGCCCAGGTCCTGGCAGTCACTTTTTGGGGATGAACCATTCCTGTGCATGACCACAAATAGTACAAACACAAGCAACAGTTTCTAGTCATTGAATGCAGAGGAAGAGTGTCACACAGGCCTGTTACCAGCTCAGAAACAGCTGTGCCATAGTCACAGAAAACACTGAACATCCAAAACGAGGATGGGCTGGACTTCCATCAGGAGCACATCCATGTTCTGCCCACTGCAGGGAGCCCTGGTAAACTTCTCACCATTTGGCATCACTTCAGTTACTGCCTGCAGCGAGCTGTCTGTAATTTTCTGCCTTTGCCATGGCTCATTCTCGTCAGTCCAGTCTTGTTGCACCACCTTGATGTACCTGTGCCTCCTGCCCTGTGCTGCAGGGCCAGCTCACTAGATGGTGTTCAACTGTGCTGGGGCTAAGGAAACAAACCAGGGACACATTGAGGAGAGGAAGTAGAAATAAGATGGTTTAGCTCAAGGAGGAGAAGGTCAGAGCAGGAGCAATTCCTTCAGGTCAAGATCAGGTCACTGAGGAAAGCCTCCATAGCTCCCAGTGACCGTATTGCACCAGTTTTATACCAAGCTACTCGTGCCCTCACTTCCCCATGTATTAAAATTCACCAGGAAGATAAATAGTTACTTCATTGCCATCTGGTTTCATTCTGCTAGATAATGTAATCAAGGCTATTCTATACACGAGAAATATCGCTTAACTAAATATCATCCAAAACACAACCTACGGATTTTTGAAAGTCACCATTATTTGCTGACATTTGAGACTGAAGCAGTTGGACCAAGACAGGGCAGGTTACAAACCAGGCATTTCTCTGCCCTTTCACTATTGCTTGAAAACGTCCATGAAAGTTCATTTTTTCCCTAAAAAAGTAGAAAATAAAATTAAAAAAAAAAACATAGCTGCTGATGTAGAAATTTCTTTTCTGCATTTTCTTTGAGAAGCTGCAGTTTGGATTAAGCCATGATTTATTTTCTGTATTTCAGAACACTGGAAAAAAAAAAAAAAAAAGAAAGAAAAAAGAAAAAAAGAAAGAAAAGAAATATTTTTGTTTGGGTAAAACCTTGCTTTTTTTAATGTAACATCTCCTCCCTGCAAAAACAAGGCATAAATACTGCAAAAAGTTCTTGCCTTAGCTGAAATTTTTGTTAGGGACTAACAAGCACATAAATGAACACGTTCTCAGTCAAGTTCAGTGACTTGCCCAAAGCCACAAGGACAAAAGGGTGAAGCAAAGCACCGAGCACTGACATCCAAACCCCATGCTCTGCTCTGGCCACGGGGCCTGGGAGATCCCAGTGAGCAACAAGGACACAAGATCCACCAGAGATAAGTGGGCCCAGCTCAGAGTCTGACTCTGCTAAGTCTGCCTCAGAGTGGTTATGTGGGTGGTGCAGAATTTGTCAAACAAGATGTTCACAAAGATCTCCCCAAGCACAGCCAAGAAAAAAATGAAGACAACCCTACCATAAAGTGACACATAATTCAGCTCAAGTGAAACACACTCATACAACAGCAGAGAATAACTCATTCCCCTTAGGCAAAACTCATCCAAAAAGCTAATAATGAAAACTGGAGGACTCCAAACCATTATTTTCACTTTGCAGGCCAGCAGCAGGGATAGCTTATGTGGTTAGCAGCTGACTCGAGTTTTATTCTGGTTTCTACCATCAAGTCCCTGATTGATCTTGCAGCATCACTGTCCTGGGCCTCAGTTTACTGCTCAGTGGGATGTGGGTGTAGGTCGATTACAGAATATTTAAGTCACACATGCAAAATATCCAGGATGAATATGGGTGGGTCTGGATTGTTGAGGGATAAGATTCTGTACCTGTTTTCCAGACAGATCCTTGAAATTGTAAAGTAACTCACTTTATGCTTCTGCAAGAAAAAAAAGAGTGAATACACCTGCAAACTTACGGGATGCAGAGCTCATATTTGCTGGTGTCAGTGGTTATGACTCAGAAGTCATGGGAAAGAGGTCAATGCCTTAACCATGACCCATTTTAACAGGCACTCTGCTCTGTAGTTTGGGAATGGAATACAAATGCAACTCTTTCTTGGAAGGTCATTGAATTGAGCTGAACTGACCCAACCAGTTGCTATTGGCTTGTGGAAAACCGTGGACAGCAATATTTATGATGATTACCCTGACAGGCTGAATAATTACTTTGTAGCTAAAATGCTAAAAGCAGTGGAGCTGGGTTTTCAAAAGAAGTGTTTCATCAGAGCTTCCTAAATAAAATAATTGTGGGAAGTAACTGGAAAATGGAGCAGGTGGCTGGATTTGTGTTAAAATATATGTGTGTGTATATATGCACAAATATTTCTGTGTACATGTGTAAAGCAATGCAGATCAGGAAAGAGAATAAAACAATCTCTTTAGACTGAAGGATTCTACCTAAATGTGTTTATTGCTACTACTGTCACTAGAATTATCATTTCAGTGATAGTAAACATATTTTCAGGGACCAAAAATGTAAAAATCAGATGAGCAATCCATGGGATGGAGTACTCAGTGTAGTCTATAAAATGAAAATACACCTTCTAATATATACTTTAGGAGTTAATGAATTGTAAAAATAATGCTATTTTTTTCCTCAAGTGTTTGGGGCTAAAGTAAAAATCTGTGGTTTTTGATCAGTTTCCTTACTGGTCCCCACAATGTTACTGCAGAATTTAACCTCAGCAAGTTCTCACATCCAACACACTCAAAGTTTGCATTGGAGAATTAAGAAGGTGAACTATTGCAGTGACTCATCTTCTAAACATTTCTTGTGTGAGGATAAAACCTTGAAAGGACCATTTCTATAACTCATGCTGTGAAGAAATCCCTACTTATGAGTTACCAGGTTATCTTCATGTCAGCTCTGAGTTTCAGCTCCTCTTGTTTCTCAAATGAGCTGAGACATTTAAAACATAGACCATGTTGGGCAAATGCTGAATGGAAGCTGGTTCATGATGTTGAATTCCTTGGTTAATGGATCTCCAAGATGTTTAGATGTTGAAGTTTCTAAATTGCCATGTTCATGTAGGGACCACAACTGTCTGTGCAATAGTGGAGACAGTGTGTGTGAATGCTGAGACATGGAAACCACTTCTACAGCAGGTGTGTGACCAGTGCACGTGTGTATGGACATGGACACCTTCATGGGAATGTGATCCTCCAGGCCCAGACAGTTTCAGTAATCAACAGCCATCTTCATCCTCAGGCACCTCTTCAATGCAATGGCTAAGAATTCACCACAGGCTCTTGCTAATGCCAACCCAAAACTCAGTCCTGTCCCATCACTCTGCATTGCAGCAGCCCTCCAAGGAGCACTTCTTTTTCATAAAGGGATTTCCTTCAGTGCTGGTTCACAGACCCCTCTCTGCTGTGCTTTAGAGCCACTCTTGTCAGCAGGAGCTCTGTAATCACTGCTCAGGAAATAACCATTGTCTGAGTTTCGGGACAAGAACCACTTCTGTGTGCTCATGAATGCCACAAAACCACTAAGGACTCAAGTTATACATAGATACTCTGCACACACATGTGAGACAGACTCGATGTATTTTTGGGGTTATTTTTGCAGGTTTTGGATTTGAGAGTTATTAGGTCTGTTATCCCAAAATCTCCTCTGGTCCTTGGCTTTGGATGTCATGCCCAGCTTCCTGGGCACTTGCAGAACACAGAGGAGAAATATTCCTCTGACAGGTTTGGCAGGAACCTCTTTTATCAAAGACAACAGAGGAGGGAGGATAAAAGTAGAGCTTTCCAAATTTGGGTCCAGAAGAGCCCAGCAAATCTGCTGTGCTCTCAGAGACGGAAATACAGGAACTTCAATGGGTGGTGAGTAAATGGGAGAAGAGCTCAGGATGACTTCATCCTTTTTTCCCATTATTACCAGGTATTCTGTAATAGCACTTGCAGGCTATAACTAAGACTGGGACCTGCTGTGCTTGCACATGTATGGACAAGCAAGTAGACACTGCTCTTGCCATGAAAGGTTTAGACAGAGATCATGGAACGATTTCAGACTTAAGGACAGTATGACAGACAAAATCAGCAAAAGAGGGTAGTGAAGGGACGTGCTCAATGTCAGGAATTCTTTGGAAGTCTTCTTCTGCCTGTTCTGCTGGTTTGGACACTCATGGGCTGTCTCAGATAAACACCACAGTAAAATGGAAGTCAATGGAATTAGAAGCAGAAGCTCCTGTGTTCACTCATAGATCACAGAGTTCCTAGATATCACCTTCTGTTCTTTATTAATCACAATTTTAGAATTGATTTTTCTCAGTATCTCTCTGACTTCCTGCTACATCCCTTGTGGAGAAATCACACATTTGGAAAATTGTAATCTAAGCAGCAATAGTTACTCCACATCCTGGAAGTCATTTTGATGTATCTGCATATTTTTTCTCTCTGTCTCTATCATGGCACCTGAGAGCATTTGCAAATCAGTCAAGCACATCATCCCATATCAGATATGAATAACTATGAGTTCCTTCTCACCCATCCCCGTGCTCACTGGAGGCTTCCACTTCCCAAGGCAGATTTCTCAGGAGGAATTTGAGAGGATGGATAGCCAGCCTTGCTGGATGCTTTGAAGGGCAATACAGATTAACTTTGCCAAATCATTAGGGAAAGCAAGGTGTTGCTTAAGCTGAAGGTCCTGATTAGGAAATGCCTTCCCCCACAAAGGTACACGCCAACCCCACCCACACACAGAGTTCAGATCACTCAGATGCAAGATTGCAGTTGATCTCAGCATCTGCAGAGATGAAAGGAGCTGCAGCATCCAAACCATGATGGGCTTCGTTTGGCGACATCCAAACTGGGAATTTGGATTTCATTGCAACAGGAAACAAACTGGCAACCAGTCCAGCCTGCCAAGCCATGCAGCAATTAATGAATGCTCCCATAACCTCCCTGCTAGGTTATTCCAGCAGCGTGCTTTGCTGCTTGCTAAGATTCCTTTCTGGAAACTCACACAGCACCAGCTTGACACAGTCCCAGTCCAGAGTCCTGGGGAAAATAAATTGCACCCCTGGGCTGCCACTGACAGGTAACACCTCCTGAGTTGCAAATACGTCCTTCAATCTGAAAAAAATCTTCAGGTGCTGTAGAATGGAGGGACAGACAGAAGAAGGCTTGGAAAACCTTCCATGGGACTCATTTGCCTCTGCCATCACCACCACTACCTTTCTACACATCATCTATGCACCCAGAGCAAGTGGGACACTCAGCTTCCCACTGACTGAACTGCTGGTTGCTAATCACTGTAGTGATTATTTCACTTCAAGCACCCTGAGGTTAAACTCCACCTTATAAAATATTTTGTCCTTTTAGTGCTCAGTGCACTTCTGGAATCACCTCAGTGTCTGGCCACCTCAACACATTCTCCAGGTTTTTCATGTTGTGACATTCCCTATAACGTGTGACCCACATTTATGCATTTACTTACAGACTCCAGGACACTGTGTTCCCTCTCATCCTGAAACTCTTGACTTGGTGCATTCTGAAGTTGGCAGCTGATTTTCGTTCCCAGTTCTGAGGGGTGCTGAGAAATTAAGGGCCATAATACAGAGGTACCTCACTGCAGCAAACTGAGAGGGTTCCCCTGACTGTGAATTTCTTAACAGAAAAATGTCTGTTTTTCTGGGCAGGCCATCAGGAGAGGCAAAGAAAAAACACTTCTTCTTCTCATCCCACTCACTTCTGTGAAGGAATTTGGTCTGTACTTTTTGAGGTCCTGAAGGATTTAGAAACCTTTCTGGCTATTATATTTTGGACTGAGAATATCCCTTGATTCTTCTCTATTTCTTTCAACAGAATTCTTCCTGTTTACATAAATTAAGGATCTGGCCCCTGGTTTCCAACTCAACCAAGGAGGACTCAAGTACAATGAGACAGATTGTCCTCGCAGGATTTCGAGCTGTGTGGAGAATCCAAAGTGCCAGAAACCTTGTGGGAAGGACTGTTTTCAGGGAAATTCCATCCCATAGTTTCCATACGTGTTATATAAGTAATGTCACCCCAGACTATAAACCTTCTGAAATCAGCCTGCTGCATTCAGTACTTCTGCCTTCATTTTTTAAATATATTTATACACATTTTTGTTTCTGATTCTGCTTTAAACTGCCTCACTCAAAATTTAATTGTGACGTTCGTGCCACCAACATTTCCCATTTCTGCTGGAAGTGTGGAAGGACAGGATTCATCTGAAGCTGTAAAAGAAGTGCCACTGGAACCTGCTGTAGTTGTGGCATGTAGTGTGATACAGCCAAGTGATTGTGAGGTGTTCTTGGAGCATCTTTTGGAGCTAAACTCTGACACTTTAACTGGCTCAGACCAGCAGGAAGGTGGAGACTGAGATTCATTTCTGGATCTGTCCTCACTGCAAACTCTGAGCCGTCGGTGGTGACTTTGATCAGATGAATTCCTCCTATCAGGAGGAAAGGCAGTGTATGCTGGTACTTTAATTTCATTTCAATTTGCTTTAGCAGAGATTTATAATTATTATAAGGAACGAGTTTATAATGTAATTCAGTGTTGTCAGAGTAGGTTAGCTTTATGACCTGCTTTAAAAAATAAATGCGGCTTTAATTAAAACAAAACCAAAGAGAAAAGTACAGTCTTGTACCAACATGTTGCTGTCAGCACCCTGCTAACTGTCTGAATTGAGTTGCAAGCCTCCTCTCAGGGGCTCCTGTGCCAAAAACAAAGCTCATGGCACATTTAAAGGTACCGCTGGCTTATTTTTAATTCATAGCTCGACTTGCTATTGCTGGAGGTTTTCTAATAACAGCCGTGATGACTGCAAAGAATGAGACACAAAAGAACAGCCACATTTGGTAGCTGACAACTCTTGCAGAGGCGAGGCTGGGTGCAGCTGTAAACCCAGCCCTGTTTTGCTCTGCATTTCCATTACCTGACATGGAGTCTCTTTTGGTTTAACCCAGTACGAGATCAGAATCCCAGTCATTAAATTTAGCCTTCCAAGCTGCCATCTTTCATGAGGTAAGACCATTTTGCTTCTACATAATGAATGTCACAGAGCTCATCTTCAGTACACGCTCACACCACTTGTAATTTTCTGTATTTGCATTGCCTGACATGAGACAATATTAATGCTATATCACACTGAAGGCTCTCTGACATCAGCAAATAAAACCACCATGCAAACCAGAGCTTCCCCAGCACCACACACAGCCCCCTCTTTATCCTTGTGCCTCTTTCACAAGGTCAGTGATATTAGGCTGACATATTAAAACATTTTAGTATCACTTTATCAGAACTCTTCATGTCTTACTGTTCATCACACATCAGGATCCAGAGAGCTGCTGCATGGCTGGCACTAAATGGCTTAGTTAGGTGGTTATATAATATTCTGGAGGGCAAAATTTCAATCCCTAGAAGTCAAGAGAGATTTTGATTTCACTAATTTTAGTTTTAATATTAGTAATCGGTTTCTTTCTTTTTGGCTTCAGAGTTAGAGAATTAACTAGTTCATGAACTACATTTTGGTATAGGGAAATTATTTTTGAGTTATTTTTATTTTGTCTTGATTAAATGATTCAGAAATAGGATGAAAATATGTTTAGGCAGCATCTTTGAGGAGAATAGGGGAAGGCAGAGCAAAACAGGTGAGGGACAGATTGGAACCTTTGCCTCCCTCCCCTCTGTGAAATGTTTTATCTGAGTGCTGGGATCCACAGGAGAGTCCACTACCATGGATTTTCCAACAGAGGGTCTCAAAGAAAGGATCTCCTGTAGCTGTCAATATTAATTGAGGCCATATGTGGGAATGTAAAGTCAAATATTTGAGGGATAATTTATAACAAGTGAAACACCCCTAGTGTGCATTAAACAAAAATCTTCTACAGAATACCTGGGTGAAAAGAGTGAAAAGGAGGCAACGCTGTAAGATGTAGTTCTTAAGAAGCTGTTCTGGGGAAAAACTGTACTTTTCAGAAAAGCTATGTTTTCAGCTAAGGTTGTCTAGTCTGGCATTAGGGCAGACAGCATCAGCTGTCATAAAGCTTCCTTTAAAATTCCTTTTACTAACTGCCTCAGGTTTTTTTCTTGTGGGATAGATGCATGGAAGGTTTCTGTCTTGGTATGAGCTGGGTAATGTTCACTTCTGTGCCAGATCTAAGTTGGACTTGAAAAGTCTCACATCCTAAATGTTTTGTTCCATTAGAGAGCTGGTAAATCACTCCCTCTAAACATTTTAATACATTTCTAGTCTTGACAATTTATGAGTCATCAAATTGGTGAATACTCTAAAAACTTTTCCAGAAAAAAAAACATTTGTAAATTGTTTTTGTTACCAATTTTCCCTCTGGTTAGTGCATACCTGGTAATAGTGCCAGGATTTAAAAGTGTTCCTTTTTCTAAGCCTGGTCAATTTTAATTTAAACTTTCAGGAGAGCTCAGTGTTCAGTGTTTGACTCTCTTGAGCTGCTCATGGCTCTGGACACCCTTGGACAGGAGCCACATTTCTGCTCTGTGTTCTTCTGTCAAGCACTGATTCACAACTTCATTTCAGGCAGTTCCATGCAGTAAATAACTCTGATCATTAGCAGCTGTACCTCCACCTGAGGCACTAAAACGGGTCAGCAGAGAGACAGAGTGGGTTCTAAGAGCTCTTAATAACTCCTGAAGCGTTTCTCAAACACTTTTTATCACCACACACCTAAGATAGGCTTGGAGTTGTGAAATCCTTCCCGGATCCATTTGGGATGTCTCTGCCTCTCTGTGAGTACAGGCTTGCACGCAGCACACGTCACACGTGCCACAGCAACACAGCCTGGTGCTCCTCTCACCCTCTGCACTCTGTTAAAACAGAAAAAAAGAAAAAAAAAACTTGCATTTTGTGTCACAGGAGTCTTTGCCTGGCAAGCAGCTTTGCTCTGAAAAACATGACAAGTGTCTAAACCATAAGATTTTAAACTCCATCATGCACCAGGGTTGTTAATGTTCCCTGGGGCTGCAGGAATATTGTTTGGAGTCATGGAAAAAGAGGAAGATCCTGATCCTGCTGTTTGGGTCACAGCTGAGACACAGTTCCCCACATTCTCTCTTTTGTCACAACAGAGAAACCCATTTTCCCTTCCTCCTACCTTGGGTTTTAGTGTATGTAAGAGCTCAGTGATGCTGAACTGGCCTTAATTAAACTGATTAATTTAATATAATATGTGTAATAGGTAAATAACTATTCTCTCACTTGGTGTCCTGTAGGAGAATAAGTCAATAGCAATAAAATTATTTCACTCTTGTTTCACAGTCCTGTCCAATTGTCCCAGTGGTTCAGAGAGTAAAGAATAAAATAAACTCAGTTTTGTTCTGGACCTTGTTGGGCATACAAAACAAAAGAGAATCCTTAGAACTTACATGAGACCTGGTGAAAAAAAGCAGTTTGAGGCTCAGTCTCTGTGTTGATTTATGCTGGATTCAATTTGCTGTAAACACACAAAAATTGTGGCTTTATTTCCAAAGGAGCAGGGAGTCTCCTTCTCATTGCAGTTGGTCACAGCTATGTGGACTCAGCAGTGAACAGGGTGGGAATGATGTTGGGATAATGAGAAGAAAAAAGCCTTTTGGTGTCCTATAAATGTTGTTTCTCCTTTTTCTTAATTCCAAAAGCAAAAGTAGTTGAAATGCCTACATTCGAAAATCTCAGCCAGCTGAACTCCTTTCAGTTAAATAAAATCAATTTAACAATATCTTTGTGTTTGGAAAGACAAAAGGAAGAAAACAAAGTGCTGATATTTTTCCTGTCCAAATTCAAGTGAAACAAAATGTTCTCCTACCTTCCCATTAGAGCTAACACAAGATATTGAAGAAATTACCCCTCCCCTCCTGCCCCTGGAGCTCTGTCTCTAATGAAACACAGGGAAAACAAGTGCTAACACAAGTAGACTTTGTGTTGTGTGAACGACTCCTCCTGTATTAGCAAAGCAGCCTGCTAATATGATACGATGGGACATTACTAATGCAACAGAGTGCAGCTAATGCAAACAAAATATGTTGGAGTGCCTGGCTGAACTGAATAGAGAATTTGTTTGTCTGGGACCCAGATTCTGAAAATCAAAGCAAATGCCTCAGAAATAAATCTTACAGGTGACCCAATGAACACACAGAGCCCATCAGGTGCACTGAGGTGTCTGTGGGTACTGAGGCACAGAGAGATCCACAAACCTCATTCCCACACGGGCTTTGGAAGGGAGCTGGGTGCTTGGATGTCCTTGGCACTTTGGAAAATCTCTTCTTGTATAAATAATATATGATGTTAATCTACATTGACATAATAACTAAGTGTATGTGATTATCAGTCAAGTCTGGAAACTGCTGTTCAAGGCTTGGGGAGTGCTGCTGTCACTGAAGCAGAGCTGTGTCTCCAACAGGAATTGTAGTGACAGGACAAGGGGGAATGGCTTCAGGCTGAAAGGGAACAGGTTGAGATTAAATTGGAGGAAGAAATCCTTCCCCATGAGGGTGCTGAGGCCCTGGCACAGGGTGCCAGAGCAGCTGGGGCTGCTCCTGGATCCCTGGAAGTGTCCAAGGCCAGGCTGGACAGGGCTTGGAGCACCCTGGGATAGTGGAAGCTGTCCCTGCCAAAGGCAGGAGGTGGGACAGGATGGTCTTTAAGGTACCTCCTAACCCAAACTATTTTGTTATTCTATGGCAAGTTCAACTCAGAGAAATAAATAATTATAATGCACTTTAAAATCTTAAAAAGGGTTTTTTAATTTTTTTTTTTTTGTCTCCTTGCCCTCCTCCCACTCTCAGGTGTTAATGAAGATATTGTCTGCTGTAAATGGATAGGTCTGAGCAAAGGAGAGAATCCTCTCCCCAGTTTCAGCTGAGGGTAGTATCTCCCACAGCAAAGGGTCTGCTCAGGCTTTGATGCATTTCCCTCCAAAGGGCAGCTATTAAATGGAATCCTTGTGTTCCCTCACAGCCCCCAGGGCCCTGCGCTGCGCTGGGAGCTGCTCTGCAGCCAGGAGCAACCAGTCACAATTTGTTATTAAAACTGCAGCTCCCCACTGCTTGCTGCTGCTGCCTGCCATGAGCCTGGAGTCTGCTCAAGAAACGCAGAGAAAGCAGAAACTGCGAATATTCCCAAGCTCACCTTTTAATGAAGGCATATGGCACTCAGGATATTGTTATTCGTGTAGTAATTGGCAACTGCACACACATATTTATGGTACCGCTCATCATGCTTAGGAAATTTTGGAATTGCTCCATTTTAATGGGCCATAAACACTTACCTGAAGTTAAAGTATATAGCAAATACAAAGAAACATGAATAATTCTTTATAATTACACACATATACTTATGTACACACACACACACACACGTAGCCATCAGGCAAGGCAAATTATTCTTTTAATAATTATTACTGAAGTGGAGCAAACTGTGCCTTAACTGTTCTAAATCCAGATTAGCAAATTTAATCAAGTGAAAAACAAATGCAAAGTCCTGAGACTTTTCCTAGGTATTTAGGACCACAGAAAAGGAGTGTAAGAAACAAGATAAATTGTCAGCAGTTATTTGCAGAACTTGATTCCAATGTTTGCAGTAAAACTGGGGCTTGACAAAAAGCCTCACTTTAAGCCTCACTTTATACAAGAGAAAAGCACCACTTTGTAGTCCTCTTTCTATTGGAATATTAGAAAGAGGTGGGGGTTTTGATGGTTTTTTAATGTAATAAGTAGATGGAGTTTTCTCTGATCACTATGGAGAGGTGTGAGTGTGTGGTTTATATCTTTACTAAAGGAAAAATTATAATCTGTAATTGTAGAATTAAACTTCTCCTGCTATACCTGTGAATTATCCATATGGATATTCAAGCTCCATTTTTATTTCAGATTTTTTTAATTAATTTGACTTATTCAAACCAGAATTAAAAAAAAAAAAAAGAGTTCATGCAAAAGTAAAGGATTCATAAGGAAATATAAGGAACAAGAGTTGTTTAAACCCACAGATTCAGTTTTCTGCTGCTGCTAAGCTTCATCAGTTTGAGAGTAGACTAACTGAAAAGAAAGGGCTTGCTTAGAGGAGACACAAAAAGAAAATTGTATGTTGCCAGCATTGGAGTCTGTGTCTATATGGATTAAAAGGACAAATATTTTAACACTCTTTTTTTAATAAAAAAAGTATATTGATTTGTTTCAAGATCCCCAAAACTCACCCATCAGTTCACACAGAGCTATTTAAGATGTATTTTCAGGAGGGTGCTCTGTTGAACACTCAGAGTACCTGTGTTCTGGGTACAGGAGTTAAGACCTCAGTGCTGATTTGGATAATGATCTGCAGCCACAGACTTTCTCATTCCCACCCTTAGTTTAAAAATGGGTGTCTGAGACCCTTCTTGCTTCCTCACGCAGCTAGAAATTGAAATACCTTATTCCCAGCTTATTATTTGAAAAATAATGCTTTCAGAGCCCATTCCAGCAGGGCTGGATTTTGTATTTCTCCATTAGAACCACAACTCCCCCCGTCTCTCTGCCTCAACATCTGGTGTTGCAGGTAGGATACTCTGGCTCACAGCATCTGGGCTGAGAAATGTTTCCTCTCCTCAGAGTCCCAGACACTTCACAAAAACCCTTCAGAAACCATTTATCACTCTCAGCACTGAAATGTTCAGTAAAATTTACATGAAGCACCTTCTTCCCCTGCCTGCACAGTTGCCCCAGACTCTCCCCAGCAGAGCAGTTGTTAACAATTTGGTTAATTGCTGGTGCTTTGCTGATGTTTGCTGTTCTGAATCGGGGATAGCCAACCCTGTTCATACCAATATGGAAATTACCTTAACCCATTGTTCAAAACTAAAACAGGATTTGTTTTGAAGTTTTAGAATCTCTCAAACAATTATTTCTTCTGGTAACTGATTCTCAGCATCCATAGTGATGCTTCTTCATTAGCAGAAAGGGGAAATGAAGAGTTTTATCAATAATGTGCTGGCTGTTCTCAGCAGAACTGCTGCAGTCCCTGGCTCTGTCACGAATCTCAGTCATGATCTTAGACAAGTTCTGTCATCTCCCCATGGGACTGGAGTGATGTTACCTCATTTCCTGCCTTTTAAGATGTTGTGTTCATCTAGATTGGAACCCCTTCTTAAGAGCTTTGTAGGATTGGATGGAACCTGCCACAGTGTACCTTCATTAACCTCACAGAATTAGATGATGCAATAATACTCATGAAAGTAATTAATGGAGGTAACAAAGAGATAGCAAGCAAAGGGGTGATCTTGCAACCTCAGACTGAAACTACACATTTCAGAAATCTTGTGAAACAACTTCTGCCTCGGAGTTTACTACTCAAAGTTTTTCAAACAGCAGTATTTCAGTTGTTTGGCTAAAGCTGGAGAAATACCCAAACTTTTGGGTGCTGACGGGAAACCTCCAAGCTTTCTGAGGTTTCTCTGTCACTGACATAAACCATGGTCTGTGGCTTTCAACAATAACATGTGTGCTGATTTTAGCAATTCAAATCCAGATGCAGCAACTGAGCTTGTCAAAACAGAGGAGCCACAGACCACTTCTCTCTCTGTGAATGTGCTGTCATTTTTGGTAACTGATTATCTACACAATCACGGGCAACCAAACACCCATCTGGTTTCTCTGATCTGCAGGAGCAACATCACTACCATGACAGTCTACAGGGGATATAAATAATCTGGAAGCCTTTGCTCTGGAGTATTTTATTTGCATATCTAGCTGGACTGACTTCAACATGTAGCTGAGTGTGCTTTTATAAGTTTTATTGACACAAATTCTCTGCTGGAAAGGACATCACTCCTAAAAATTAAACCTGCCAGAGGGTCAGTGAGCATCTTCCAAAAATGCCTATAGGACAGCAATTTGTAGAGCAATGGCAAATGCAATGTTTTAAAGAATTGCAGTTTTCTAGGCTCACCTGGGTGCAACACTTTCTTCTCCAAGGCAAGGCATTTATTACTGCAGGGGTTGTGTGTAGACCTCTGGCAGGTGCCAGAGTTGCCCAGCAAAGCAGCAAAGCCCTGATCCCCTTTGTCCAAGGGTCAGGAACCAGCAGCAGGTCTGGAACCAGCAGCAGGTCTGCTCAGGACGGGCTGAGTAGACAGCACATCTCATCAGCACCTCTGAGATTGCCCCCAGTCTTCGGATGTGAGATGATATTGAGGCTTGCAAGGAGAAGTAAGACAATAATTGACTTAACTGAAGCTTTGATTCAACTTTATGAGCATGAGAGAGGCAATTCACACTCCTTACCCAGAAGCTACACTCACACCGGGGAGTTGGAAGGAGGTATTCAATTAGAAGTATCACTTCACAAGGGAAAATTATACCTGGAGTGAGAGAAGAAATGGGAAATTTCAGTGGGAGCTGCGTTTTCTTTGGGGGAGTTCAAAGAAGAGTTTGTTTAGGTAGCCAAGCTCCTAATGGAAAGATAACTTCATCCTTAAATCTCAAGAGATTTCCACCAATTCATAACAATTTACACCTACAGGGCATCAGCAAATTAAGTTCAACTACATCACTGGCATGTGAGGAGGTATTGGAGACATTGCAGCATGGAAGGACTGACTTATGGAGTGACATATGTAAAAGAAAAGAAACACAATTCAGGAGTCCCAACTCCCAGTCCCCTGCCGTAATCACTGTACCTTGTTTTTTAATACTCTTCCACTGCTGGAAATAAATGAATTATTTACATTCTGCCTGACCATTTTTCTCTTTCCTTTTTTTTTTTAGCATTTTATGCCTCAGCTTTAATTCATCCCCAGTATTTTTTCTATTTGAGTTTCTAGCAATAACATTATTAAATTTCATGTCTGCTTCCGTTTTTATTTCCATCTTTCACCAAAAAGATATAAAGTGAAATGAATCCAAATGAGAGAGCTTTTCTCTTCAAACCTCTCTCGGTATCATCGTTTCCTTAATTAAGTAATTGAAGCTCTCCCAGCACACACAACGTCATTCAATCCACTGTGGTCTCTCATATACCCTGGCACTTACACTGGATCCTACAGGAGACTCTTTTTCCAGTCCATCAATCTTTTCTGCATCTTTCTAATAACCTCTCAGGCCTGCTCCTCCTGGTACCCCCTGGTGCACAGGGACCACAGCTATAAAGGAGGAAATAACATAAAAACAGATTATTTTTATCATTCTTAAGGGTCTCTGTTCCAGGTGTTGCATGGGACCAATCTTGATAGGCCTGACATCCTCATATTTCTGTTGAACAGAGAAATTCCTTGCATTATGTTTCATGTTTGTGCCCTCAGTTTTTTCCTTTGAAATTTGAATTCTTCCCTTTGCAAAAAAAAAAAAAAAAATTTTAGTTAATAATTTTACATTATTAATTAGTAATTTCCTCCTTTTTACACCTTAGGCTGTCCAAACCTTCTTTTGACATCCCTTTGCTGAGCAGTTGCTGCCTTCCCTGCATTCTGGAATGCTGTTTTTTGTGCTGGGAATCTGAGCCAGAATTGATTCCAGAGCAGAAATACATTTTTAAAGGGTGAGCAATACATAGACCATGCTAAAACTTGATAGATCCCCAGTACATTCACTCTTGAATAGCTATGGCTGTAGAGGATGGGCATTACAGACTTTTTTTTTTTTTTACAATTGAATATTTCTCAATGTAATTTGAGATTCTGTTTCACTATGTTTCTCAGGAAAAGGATCCCCTCAAGAGCCTAGATGATATTTTTCCTGAAGGCTGAAGGGAGGGAAGAGCAGCTAATGCTGTGTATTCCTTCTCTTCCAGGGACATTGGATCAATGTCTTCTGTTCTCACTCCCCTTGCATCCCTGCACTGCCAGTGCTCCTTAGGGGTGAGGAGATAATGTCACTAATTGTGCTCTTCTTGTGAATTTAGGATGATAAAGCAGCTCCTATTGCAATCGTTTGCAACTTGGGAAGAGGTGTAAAGTAGCCAGGAGAGGGCAGGGAATGGGACTGGGCTAAGGACGTGGTGTAACAAAGCCAAGCAATGGCTGGAACCGGTTTGCATTAGAATTCCCTGCATAAGTGAGAGGGTAAGAAGGGAAATGAGTGAACTCAGACTCGGGGTTTGGAAGAAGAGCTAGAGAGGGTTGTATTTGTATGGAGGAGATATTAGATCCAAGAGCACTTAACAGGGTTCCAGGCCTAAAGTCTCACACCAAATGTCTCAAGCCTTGACACAAAGAGCCTGAAGTCTAACATCCAAACTCATTTTTCTGTGAACATCCTCACTGCTTGTCCCTGAAGTCTTCATTCTCCCAAACAGGCCTAGCTCTGGCTGTGTATCTGAATTAGTGTTGCTCCATCATTTTATCAGATTCTAGCTGTGACAACCTGAACATGGGGAGTGGATCCAGATCCCTTTAGAAGAAATAATTCCTGATGTAATCCATGAACGGGGGGTTGTGACATCAGCAGGAATTCATTGCACTCTTCTCTTGCTGAGAGTTTTGCAGGGTGGATTTGTGTGGTGCTCTGTAGGCTGAGCATCCCTGAGCCTGACCTGTGACAGTTCAGCTGGTGACACATCTGGTGAGTGAGTGCCCTCCCAGCTTATGGCCACTAAAGCAGAGGAATTTCACCATCGATCTGGAGAAGCACTTGAGACAATGGTAGTAACAGGGCAATAAAGATTGCAATATATCACAGACTCAGCTGCTGCCTTGTATAGATCAGAGCTGCATTAACACCATTACAGGCTGCCTGTGACTGATCTAAAGAGAGAAAGCCAGCTCTAGGAAGGCAAAGAGCAGCTGATACAGGAACAAAACCAAACTAACTAATGATAAAAAAAAAAAAAAATCAACATGACAAAATTTCTTTTGCCAGCCCAGAAAAATGCCTTTGAATTCCCATTCTGTCACTGATCAGGGAGTCTGGGACTGATCCCCCGATGCATAGTCAGAAAAAAAGGAAATATTTGCTGCACTCTGAACTGAAAAAAGTAAGTGAGTAAATCCCACCAGCCTAGATCTGCCAACATTTACTGCTGTGGAAATGCAGCTGAGGATTGGACCAGCTGGTATTTAGCTTTCCAGGGCACATGTTTGTCCCCTGGGCACTTTCTTCTTTCCATGTCCCTGCAGATCACCTGCATTGTCTGGAGCTTTTCCTGTATAGCAGATCCACTGATAACCTGTAAAGGAGCCAAAGAAGGAGCAAAAGGGATTGCAAAAACCCAGTCACACACGGTGACTCCTTATCACTGTAGATGAGTCCAAGAACAAATGCTCTTCTCTGGCCCCTGATCTTTCATTGCCTGCTAAGAAATTTGCTGACATTGTCACCTTCCTATGGAAGTAAAAGATGGAATTTGACACTTTGTGGAGAAAAAAATTTCTGTGAACAAAGGAGAAAAAGAGACTTTCACCTGTGTGTCCCCATGCTCTCCCAAGTCACTGCCATTTGCTATGGGTTTGCCAGCACGCATCGGATCCTTTTAAGAGGAATGCACTTGAGCATCTCCTTGCATCGAGCCAGGTGTGCCGAGCCACCGAAAGGCATTTTTATCAACAGGGCTGCGAGTCAAACTGGGGGAGCCTTAATCCTCCTAAGCAGGGCGAAACCTCCCGCAGATAAAAGACTTGCCTGACTTGTTCCAGAGGGAGTTGGTGACACTGCTGCACCCTCGCCCCCTTCTCCCTTAGGAAAATACAGCCCTGAGGGCAGGGAGGAGAGGGAGGATCAAAGGGGAGAGCAGCTTCTCTGCCTGGTGCCAGCAGGGGAGAGACAACCGGGGAGGGGAGGGGAGGGGAGGGGAGGGGAGGGGAGGGGAGGGGAGGGGAGGGGAGGGGAGGGGAGGGAAGGGAAGGGAAGGGAAGGGAAGGGAAGGGAAGGGAAGGGAAGGGAAGGGAAGGGAAGGGAAGGGAAGGGAAGGGAAGGGAAGGGAAGGGAAGGGAAGGGAAGGGAAGGGAAGGGAAGGGAAGGGAAGGGAAGGGAAGGGAAGGGAAGGGAAGGGAAGGGAAGGGAAGGGAAGGGAAGGGAAGGGAAGGGAAGGGAAGGGAAGGGAAGGGAAGGGAAGGGAAGGGAAGGGAAGGGAAGGGAAGGGAAGGGAAGGGAAGGGAAGGGAAGGGAAGGGAAGGGAAGGGAAGCACACTCAGGTCTCTGGCAAACACAGGAATTGGGGCTCTGCCACCACGTAGGAGTGGTTTGGGCTTGGGAGGGGACCTTGTTTCTTCCCACTCCTTTGGCAAGGTGGAACCCAGGTGTGTCCCTGGGAATCCCTAGGGTTTTGACTCACCTAGGAGTAGTAAGGAGTGGATGGTGGTTTTCACCTGCACAACTCATAGGTAACTCTTGGAGTTCCCACTTCATTTCACCTCTACAAAACCCCTCACTCCTTCTCCTTATGTCCCCTTCCCCAGAACACAAAAAGCAAATATCCTTTTCAAGAGCTTCTGTCATATTCTTTTTCTCCTCTGGCTTTGGATTATGGGGTGGGAGGAGTGCAAAAGGGCAAACTTCCTCGAAGTTTTAAAGCAGAGCTAGGAAAGAAAAATGATTCTCCAAAAAATGCGTGTAGCAGTGCTGGAGTGGGAGCAGGCTGGCCAAGTTTTGCACTTTCTCCTCTGAGTAAGTGTGGCTGCCTTGGGACAGGGTCCAGCTAATTATCAACTTGCAGGAGTTTTGGAGGGTGAGCAAATAGCTTTAGTGAGACACTGGAGGGTGTTGGTAAAAGCACATTTTCATCTGGCTTTTTAAGGCAAGCTGAATGGAGATTTATCTGTTAAAGAGCTTGCCTGCATGAACTTGAAGCCTAAACTTCAACACATTCACATTACCTGTTCTCCTACTGCAGAGTTGGCAGCTTACAGGTTTCCAGCACAGGTTTGTGTTGTCAGTCCCAGGAATCGGACACAGGGAGACTGCAGGGAGCCAAAGGGAAGCTGTGGAGCAAACAAGGATTGTTTAATTAGTGCTGCTGCAGCCCACTGGGACAGGGAAGGCTAGATGGAGTTGGAGAGGGTGCAGGGAGGGGGTTTTCCTTCACCCTGGGGATGAACCTGCCCCTGGGACAGACTTATTGATGGTGGTTGGATTTTGAAAGTGAAATTAATGTGTAAAGACCTTGTCTAGCCTTGGGTAGCCCTACTGTTCTCTAGGAAAGGGACACAGTGCAGTGCCTTCTGCCAAGACCAATTGATCTAGGAGCAGACCCTGCCATCCCCTCCAACAGTCTGTGTCATGCATTTCCCAGGAGGAAATCCATTTTTTCCAGCTGCAGCTGAGCAGGACACTGGGCCATGGCTTCTCTGCTGCTCTTTTGGGTAGCCCAGCATTCCTGTTGTTTCCAGCCTGGAGCCAGTCCTGAATGTGAATACAAGGAGTGGAGTTGAGTACTGACCTTTTGGGAAGCCCTCTGGTGTCTCTAGCAATCCAAACCACAGTCAGGAACAACCAGGCTTTTGCTTTGTAAAAATTCATCATCTGCCCATTAGCATTTTAGCCATCCCTTGGGTTCTCTGACTTTTATCCACCTTCTACATAGGAAACTGTATAATTTTTGATTTTTGAACCCTCAGACTGGAAGATACAAACAGGAATTTCCAAGGAGGCAAGTGGTTATTAATAATAAATAAAAACAACCTCTTACATGTATGGAGCACCTCTCACAGAAAGAAATAGATCCCAAGGTGTTATATAGACATGTTTCTGCTTTTAGGAATCACTCTGATATGGATTTACAGCATAGGGACATTTTATGCTCTACCAAAGAAAAATCACATTATCCATCACTGAAAGCAGCTGTCTCAGGGGCTGAATGAAACTGATATTTTCCAGAATTAGCAGCTAATAGTGATTATGACTTGTTTTGCATATTTTTATGAATACGCTTCAATCTCATCCAATACTTGGAGTCTGGTTTACATTTGTCATGATGAGCTCTGTGTCTAAAACTTGGTTTGAGCCCAGATTCTACTCTTATTAAAGCACTCCAACAGGCACAACCTTTTAGCCTTCCCTGGTGAGCACAATATTTGCTTTCTGATAGGCTGTATTTCCATCCCTTTTCTTTCAGTGCGTGCGCGCGTGTCACGATGAGAAGTTTTAAAACAAACGGAGTTATCCCCAGCTGCTAAGTTCTGACATGCACTTTAAACAAGTGAACCCAGGGATGTGGCAGGCTGTGAAGGAAGGGAGAGCAAAACTGGCTTAGGTGTTGCGCTGATCACAGAATCATCATCTGCTATCACACATTTTACCATTAGAGCCAGCTGCTGCCAACCTGACCGGTGCATTTCTTCAAGCTAAGCTAACAAAGCACTTATTTGTTATCCAGGGAACTACCTCTAATAGACTTCCAGTGAAATAATATTTGCTTTCCAACCCTACTTTGAATCCCACTCACTTTGTTAAAAAGATTGCCTCTGGCTGTCTCCGCTGGCCTAATCTAATAGTTTCTAGTTTGTACAAGCAAAGCGCTTTCAGCCAACTATATAAATAACTTAAAGAGAAGAAGACACTTTTACAGCGCTCTGTGCCGGGTGCTATAGAACATGACAGATTAGTAAATGACGCCTCAGTGGAGCTCATCTGGGAACCTCTGTCAGTTGAATATGAGCAATTACAATATTGTATTTGGGCTGAAAGGGTTGTCTGTCTTCTTACAAAAAGGCTAACAAGAAAAATAATTCCTGCCTTGCTTCTCCTGTGCATGAAACTGATCTAAGTGGCTCTCGTCCCTTTTCCCTTCCCTCCTGTTGCCAGCACAACAGCAGGAGGGGAGGGGGAGAAGAGGCAAGTGAGGAGAGAAAAGAGTTATTTTCTTTCTGTTTTCACTTTTGGTTTGAATTGAGAATGAAGAAAGAATAATATTAGGAGACGGGGCTCCCTGAGGTTTGAGAGGGGACGTTATATCATTATATCAAAGCTCATTCCCTGCCTCCCACCCCTGCCCTGGCAGCCCCGAGCGAGCCTGAAGAGCGAGCGCCCCGAGCCCCTCGGAGCTGCTCCATTTACCCCAGCTCACCTGCTAAGATCACCAAGGTCCTAGAGTTTCAAAGAGTTGCCCAAGGTTTACCCGTGCTATTCCCCCTGTTGAATGTTTTTTAAATAGAAATGCTGAGGCTGAACACCATGCAACAGAGAATTCACCATCCACACTGTGATTTCCAAAGGAAAAAATTTCACATCCTGTTGAAACTTCCTTGAGGCTCTTTTGAAATTGCCTGTAGGACTGGAGGGTCAATACCACATGGGCTCCTCTAGGATCAGTGAGGGTACACCAAGTCTTTGTGATCATTTGATGAAGGATTTTGAAAACACTTACAGCCAAAGCCTTTTTTTTTCTTGTTCTTTTTTTTTTCCTGAAGAACCACCCCAATACCAGGAATTTCTTTTGTTTACATCTGTCTTTTTCTCACCATAGCCTGTTACTGTGGCTCTTTCCAGGCCCGTGAGTAACTGCATGCAACTGCAAGCCCATGAATGTGCACCAGCAGAAAATTGTGCTCTTATTAAATTAGGTACTCATGCTACAGAGAGGAAAACAGTGTCATTCCACCTCCATTCTGCTATTAAAGCCCTGTGTGCCATGTGCTGGGCCACCCTGAGGGTGACTATGGGCTGTATCTGCAGGGATATGGGGAGGTTTGGGAGGATGAAACCACAAAGGTCTGAGCACTAAAGACACTCACTGCTGTGTCAAACATGCTCTGGCACTCCTGGCATGGAAATTGCTTTCTAAAATCCAGTAGCTTCTTGGAAGAAAACAGTCATGTTGACAAGTGACCAAGAAACTGCCATTCACTGGGAACAAGTCGTGATCCTTGGATGGAGAAAACAGGGTCAAAACACCATATTTCACTTGGGGCAATGCCAGGAATAATATAATCCAAAACCTGGACAAAAATCCATCTAGAACAAAACTAATACATCTAAAGTCAGATCTAAAATCTGCCTTTGGTTATGCCCATGCTGCCAGCACACCTGATGGCAGTGCTGGCTGTGTGCTGGCAGAGTGTGACCCACAGATTTCCCCACACGGGTAACCATGCTGTACCAGTGCTGACAATATCCCTGGAAAAAGGTCTAGGAAACTGAGATCATCCCAAGCAAATCAACCAATTTTCATCCTGAAATGTGAATGATGCCACAGGTCCCATTCATTGCAGTGGCTCAGGGACTCACTACAGCCCCTGAGAGGTGAGGTGTAGCTATCTCCTCCTGATGCTTAGGAAGTGTTTAAGAGGATTTTAGTATCTGATTTCCTCCTCATTTTGCTCTGTTTGATCCCAGCTGATTTAATCACAGATTATCTTTTGCCAGATAGGAAGAATCTGCGTGATGAAACAACAGTACAGAGTGTAACGTTACCTCCTGAAAGATACAGCCTCATGGAAAACTAGAGAACATGACAGGAGAGGAGGGAATGAACGGAGAGATGGATGGAAGGAGTGGACCAACAGTTCTGAATCAAAGGGCCTGGGCTGCAGTCACAGACTGGGCCACCAAGTTCATGTTTGATCTTGGACATGATCTTTCATCTCTCTTTGGTCTCTTCAAACTGAACTCCATGGGACAGGGTTTGTCACTCTGGCTGTGATGTGTGCAGAACATGGAGAGTATTTGTTTTTAGATTGCATCTGGCTTTGCATTTAAAAATAGGAGTGCAACCTCTTCCCTTTGCATGAAAAAGTACAAAATAACTTTCAGAACAGAGTCACATCTTCAGTTTTAAAAACTAGTTCTGGTAAGTCTTTATGTTTTCAAAATGTTGATTTCCATATTGACTGCCTTTATTTCAGCCTTGGACATCATATTCTCAAATGTAGGTGAATGCAGTTTTTTAAAACTCTGAAAAGCACATTTTATAAAGGAAACTTTGTGGGAAGTCTCCTGTTCCTGTGGGAAGTGAAAAAGGCAGAATTTGGCAGCCTTGGCAGATTTAGGATTGTGCTGAAGGGATTAATCTCTTTCAGACTGGATGCCTTACACATTTTGCATGCTGGAGGGGAGCACTGGCAGCACGACAGGGACTGCCAGGGCTAAGCAAGGACAGTGCAATGCCCAATGAGTTCATGAGTGTGGTGCCAGAAGTGGCACAAGAAAGAGCAGGGGCAGCATCTGAGTATCATGAGCATATTTTCCCCATCAAACCTTGCTAAAATGAGAGGTTAGATCTTCAAACTGCTACCGGGTTGAGCCAAGCCAGGGCTCATTCTCATAACGCAGGAATTCTCTTGTAGCTGTGCCCAGTCAAGGCCAAACATCTGCCTGCCCACAGCTCAACCCATGCACCTCTCCATGGAGCAATTCAGCCTCCAAGACCTGCATTTCTCAAACTCAGGGTAGGATGAAAATAGCATCTATATATCTTTCACATCCTTAATTGTAAAGTTGTTAACCTTGCATTTAGTGCTTGAGTACTCTTGTGATGGGCACTGGAGATAAACCTCTGAGAGCCAGACATTGAAATAACATTGTGAACATTTTTTTTAACCCAGAGAGCTATTATTGACAGGGTGTCAGCTGCTGATGAAGGGCCCTGAAATATTTTATGGGATGTGACAGCTAATAAAACAGGTTGTTGTTTTTAATTGTTTGGCAGGTTGCAGTGAATTGTGAACAGATGTGAACCGGGTGCAGAGGAGTCTGTAGGTTTCCCTGAATTTCTTCCACCTTTCACTGCCACCACCAACACTGACCATTAAAAATATTCGTTTCCTTGTTTTCACTCTGTGCCTTGCTGCTTTGGTCATATTTGAAAATTGCACATTGCAACCAAGAGTGCTCTGCAAAATGCCTGGGTCCCAATCAGCAAAGGCAGGGTTTCAGCACAGGGGGATATGAAAGGACCATAATTTTCCACATAAAGTTTAGCAAACGATCCTGTCACAGCTGATCTGCCACTTGCACAGATGGTGTGACTCTGCTGCATGAAGAACACTCAGAAATGTCCTGAGACCTGCGTCCTCCTGAGGCTGCCCGAGCTCGGAGCTCCCTGCATTGCTCTGCTGATGTGCAGGCTCAGAGCAGGGCAGAGGAGACCTGGGGGGTTGCATCCTCTGGCAGAGCTTCCTGAGCTGCTCTGGGCACAGAACTAATCCTTGGTTTCAGCAGGGTGCCCTGGCTCCTTCAGCCTGCTGCAGTTAGCTGCTGACACTTCCCACACCTCAGTGTGCTTTGGGAGGCTCCAAAGAGCTTCTTTAGAGACCCAGAGGGACTGTTCAGGGCTTGCATTGCCTCAAAGGAAAGGTGTCTCACCAGGTTACACCTTTTAGCTCCTATCTGTACAAGCATGCTGATAAGAGGTGCTTTTTCTTCCTCCACCTCCCCACTCCCTTTCTCTCTAACATAATCTTTGCCAGATCTAGTCAAAGCAGAATAGCTACAGGGGATTCATTAATCCTAGTTTGGAGGTAACCAGCACTACCACCGAATCATAAAAATGAAGATTTGAAGCACCCAGGTTTATAATTCGTGTACTTTAAGTCCAGCCTTTTCTTCCTGCTCCCAGGGTACCTTCCCCCTCCCAGTGCTGGGACCCCTCCTGTCCCTCCATCCTGTCCCCCTGATGCTCTGTGAAGCAGTTATCAGTTCCTGAGGGAGACTTGGGATTAAATGACACTCCTCCCATGTGCAGAGAGCTGCCAGGGTTGTGTACCCTGGCACAAGTACAACAGAAACTAAGCCTTGGCCTCCAGCAATGTAACACCCAGATAAACAAGTCTGCCAGAAAGAGGCCGGGCTGAGGCTCTGCAGCAGCCGGGAGAGGCTGATCCAAACACTCGGAGCTGCAGATAGCTGCAAGACAGGGTGTGCCCAGGAAACCCGGGCTGCTCCGTGCTCCTCCATCCCTCCTGGCAGCAGCCCAGTGCATCCCCCACAGCCACCCTCCCCACAGAACCCTTGCCAAAAATGGGGGGCAAAAGACACCGTGCAGAGCAGGGCAGGGGAATCCTTCTGCTGTGTGGGTTCCGTGTGTTTGACCACGGAAACATGCTCAGGGGGGAGAGGGGAATCACTGGCTTGCCCAAAGCCTTGGCTGAAGGTGCACCCATGGCTGGTGGAACCCTGTGGATGGTGAGGACAGACCCCAGCTGTGCTCAAAGTTTAGGAGCGAGAAGTGAAGGAACAGCAGAAAACCTGTTCTCTCCTCTACAGCCTGAGATGATTTCTGCCTTTCTTAGAGCTGGGCTCCAGAAGAACTCCCTGCCTGCTGCCCCAAAGCCTCTCCTCCCTGAACAAACTGAAGCAGCAGGTGGTGCAGGGCTGCACCATCACCCATCCCACCTTCCACCTGAACAGGGCAGCCACTGCAGCTCCAGTGAGCTGCTGGCACCTCACACACAGCCCAGATGTGGCTGCTGCTGTCCACTGTGGCTGACATTCCATGAGGGTTTGGATGGATTAGAGGCCAGCAAGGACAGGCTGCTCTAGGCACTCTCTCCTCCCTGCTGAGGGAGCTGCAGACAGCCAGGGCAGCTCCAGCAATGCCATCACCCTCTTCCACCCAGCACAGCAACTGTGGGAAGCAGGGGAGACCCTGGAGGGTGCTTCCAGTAATATCAAGGCACTGTTTGAAATTGGGGTTCTCCTCTCCTACCGTCAGAACTGACCTGCTTTATGGAGAGCCACCAGCAGCAGTGAGCTTGCAAGGCTCAGTGTGTAGATAACCTCTGACTGAGGGATGCACAGAGCAGAGGTGTTTGTTAACTAAACTGGACTGCCTTCAGTGAGAAGAGAAAGGACATCCAATTACAAATATTCAATCAGTTTAGAGGCATTTGCACAAAAGCAGCAAAGACCAATCTTGTTTGCAGTGGAGACTGGCAATCTTATACTAAAAAACATGGGCCATGGGGTGACTTGTACATCACGTATGTTCAAGGAATCGTCTTGCAGAAGTGTGAAGGAACTCTGTTCATAGACCCCGTTACAGAGGACTGCATCTTCCTTCTGAAGCCTGTCGCTAATAGCAGCTAACAAAACACCAAGCCAGTTTTTCTGTGGGGATTTTTCTTCAGTCTTCAAACTGGGGAGGGTGTCTAAGTTGAGAAGGGCACTTTAAATCAGAAAAAAATGGTACACCCCAGCTTGACTTCATCTTGGGGAATTTAAAACTGATAAATGACTCAGGAAAAAAGTTTCTGCCATCCTAGGCTCTGGTTTCATCAGCTGAGGGACAAACCCTGTCAGCTCTGCTGCAGACTGGCTGGAGCAGTCACATGCTGCAGATGTGAGAGGGAGGCAAGCTGCCGTGAAACTGAGGAATAATTGGTACCTAATAAGTTAAAGTGCTATCAGCGGTATTGTTAAATATAGTTAAATGCAGTTTATCCACCTCTAATTCAGTATTGATCCACTTCCACTCTACGCCAAGGAGGCCAAGTGTGCTTGATTTTCAGTGCATCACTTCAGCATCACTGACTGCCCTGGAACCTGTGGGACCTTTTGGAAACTGTGGTTGACCTCAGCAATGCCCACTCAAGATTAGCTTAATGCAAGTCCAGTGATAATTGCAGTTTCATTAGTAAAACTCCAGCTCCTTGAGTCATTAAACTCTGTGAAGAACTCTTTCATTGTTTCTTTAAACATTTATAACTTCCATCATGACACTGAAAAAGGCACAAAAGTCTGAGCTTTAAATCTAAGGACCTAAAAACCAAATTAAAAAAAAAGCTTTGACATTTTTTATTCTCTAAACCCACATGCTTGCAGTGAAACTTTGCCTTTTTGCAGCCTGGCTCAGGCTGCCCAATTGCCTGGAGCTGGCAGTTCTTCCTGCTCCCTTTCCAGTGCCCCTGTGGGCTCTTGGATGCAGAGGGGAGCAGATGTGAGGAAGGGGGGTCAGGGGTGCAGGGGCTGAGCTGCACTGCTCCCAGCACTGCTTGCAGCCCTGCATCAGGCAGGTTAAAGCTGGACCAGTGCAGGTGCTCACTGCAGATGGTTTGCACTCCCACTGCCAGGACTCTCTTGGTGAGCTCAGGAGCAGAGAAGAGCCAGCTTCCCCTTAGTCCCCTGTGCACTTTGAAGCCTCATCCCTGCCAACCCTCCAGTGCAGGCTGCTGGGGTCTGTGTCAGACTGCTCCTGATGCACAGATCCCACAGGACAGCACCATGGCCATGGCTGCAGCACACCCTTGCACCTTCCTGGCTTCCCTTCAAAATCCATGTACCAAACCAGGGCAGAGGGAGAGCAGCAAACGTGCAAGAGGTCCATCCTGCAGCGTGCCAGGCCCCCTCCTCTCCCTGCTGGCTCCCACTCCCAGCCCCTTGCAGGATCAGACCCTTTCTCATGAACTGTCAAGCCATTATCGTCTTTCCCTGTCTGGCATTTAACGCCTCTTGGCAAAAGATTAGTGAATTGACTGGCTTTCAGCAGGTTTTATGAAGCAAGACAAGAGCATGCCAGCACAGACAGAATCAAAAAGGGAATAGGCAGGGAAGCCTCTGCTGCCTGGTGTGTCTGTGCAGCCCGTGCCTGCGTCCAGGCACGAAGGGCTCCCAGGGAACTGTTGGCTCCAGCGCCAGGCAAGGGGGAAAATTGCAATAAAACCAACACGTGGCCTTTAGCTTACTGCTTTACCTCAGATGAACCTGCATTAAAACTGCTCCCAGACTCCTGATTTCACACCAAACCCCACACACGCACACCGTGAAGATGGCAGTTGTGTGTGTTTACATGATGGAGAGATGTGATTTAGGGATTGGGGGATTTAAAGCAGTGTTTATATCTCTGTGGTTACTTCACCCCAGTGAAAGTGCCCTCCCAGCCATGCTGTCAGCGTCTGGGTGCACAGGATTGCTCTGTCACCTGCTGCAGAGGCAGAGCTGCCTGCACAGGTGAGGGGGGAGAGAGGAGTGAGAGGTTCCTGCATGATTCATACAGGGATAACTCAGCCAAAGGGTTCTGGTACCTTCAAAAACCTCTGGAGCAAAGACCTCCCCAAAACAGGTTTCACACTATGTAACATGTCCTTCAATAATTTTTATAGTTTTTAAAATATATGGATTGAGTGTTGATTTAGGTCTTTAAAACAAATGAACCATTTTATTCAAGTAATATCTGTGTTAGCAGTGACTGAAACTATTACAATGATTATTTGCACATGAGAGTAAAGTAATGGGATTTCAGGCCTCATGAGATCGAGCCAAAATGCTCCTAAGTGCTAGAGAAATTTCAGTCCTGGACCTACTTTGAACTCCATGACTCACATCCCAGACCTAGATTTTTTTATCCTCTGTAGTAACTGAAAATATGTGGCACAGAATATCTGTTTCAGGGAATTTTAAAAGAAAGCCATAGCCCATTGTTCTGGTGTTAGAAGGTCCTGACACTACAAAGTGCTGAGAGGTGCAAGGAATTTCTGATTCCCATGGATGTGAATGCTATATAAATTTGGTCAGCATCTCACAGGTTTAGATTTATTATGAATATTGGAGTCATGTGATGGTTTATCAATTGTTGCCTTTCCCCATATAACATTTTATGGTTTCAATAGAAGTTAACAGTGCTGATCCCCAGCTGGAGTTTGATGGATTAGATCCATGGGAAACTAAGGATGAGACTTTCTACAGCATCTCTAAAGCCATGCAGGATTTGTAAAGCTCTCTAGCTCCTTGGCCTAGACCTGAAACCCCTGCTCAGGTAACCAAGAAAAGCAGTTCCCAGGCAGGAGCTTCTTTGGAAAGCACCTGGAAGAGCCCGTGGATCAGCAAAGGCGACAGCCACTGCTCTGAGAGGGGTAGGAACTGTGATGGCCCTTGAAATGAGTGAGCTGTGGGATGCCAGGATGGTGTGTGAGGGTTCCTGGGGTGACACACAGCCCTGCTCCTCTCACACCAGTTGCCCCAGGGCTGGCTGCTGGTGGCCAAGCAACGCTGCCCTTCTCCAGCTGCAGCACAGGCAGAGCCTTTGCAGCCACACAGGGATCTCTGAACTTCGAATGAACGTCAGAGCTCCTCTCCAGCACGGGCAGACAAGCGAGAAACGTCAGAGATCTCATGCCATGTGCTTCCTTCACAGCCCTTGTGGAGATTTATGGACAGGGCATGTTAAGCAGGCAAACATTTCCGCTCACGTTCACTGCACAGGGAAGTTATCCCACACTGCCACTCCTGCCAGCAGCATAGGTGACTGGAAGACTGGGGAAGGTTCTTTTCAGGTAAAATTAGAGGCATTCTATTTCTTTGGTATTATAATAAACTGTGCTGCCGTGGGTTGGAGCCTGGCTTGCAGGAGGTGCCCCTCTCTGGCTGTGCTCCTGAGACAGCTGTGGGCACTGAGAGCAGGATGAACACAGGGAGCACTGGGGATCCTCCTTGGCAATTTTACAGGAGAGAGTTTTACATAAGGTAGAAGCTAAAAGACATTTTTCCCTGCACATAAGCTGGAATGAGGCAGTGTCATGGTGTGAGGGTCCCTCCCTTTGAGCAGGGAGGCACGGGAATGCCACAGGGATGTTCAGATGATCCAGGCACACACACACTGTTCTGTTCCCTTGCAGAGTTCACCTGACAGTCACTTTGCAGGCGGCTCTCTTTGATACGACATCGTGACCAGCATGTTCTGACTGGAAGGGTGACATGGCTCCACACCTTGAACCACCCACATGGATATCAAAACAGCCTCAGCACATGTGAGATCCCTGCACAGGCAGGAGTTTCCCAGGAGAACAAAAAAAAAAAATAAAATTAAAAACCTGACTGATAGGGAGCTTGCAACACTGAGTTTTCTGTTGTAGCTTTGACATTTTCTGCCATTACTGCTGTGGTCATGAAGACTTTAAAGGCACAAAAATGATGAATACAGGACATCCTAGGCAGGGATTGTGACAAACTTCTACTTGCAAGAAGAGGAAAGGGCATGAGTTACAGCTTCTGTAAGGTCCCATTTTTCCAAGGATCAGTTCTACACATTCACCCTAAACCTGTATTTTTTACACAGATGCATTTAAGGCTGCATTAGTGCAGTCTTCATGCTGTTTTCATGCTGACATCAGCACTGGGGTACACATACCCATAGAGAGACTTAGGGTTTTGTCTTCTCGAGTTTTGAGTTCAGAGAGCTTTTCATGCTCAGAAATGGGAGACACTTACAATGCATATTTAATTGCAGCTTGGGGTTCATTTATTTATTTTTTTGTTCATTTATTTTCCATCTGCATTCTTCCTTGAGGCTCTTCAGCAGAAGGCCTGGCACTCACAGCTTGCACACGCCAGCAGGTGCTGGTGACCACATTGCTCTGAAACATCAAAGCTCAATTTCAATACCCAGGAAGCTTGGATTTTCTGCTCAGGGGGAAAATTTGCAGGTATTTATTTGCATGTAAAACCCTCTCCATGCATTCTGTGTGGGCAAATGATGGGGCAAACCAACTGCTCCCCATTGTCTGCCTTCAAAAATATTCACTTTGTGAGGCATCATTGAAGTGCATGAAGTGGTGTGAGCACAGGTGCTGCCACAGCTGCCCAGGGGAAGCTGAGGTCCCTGCCAGCCCCCTGTGCTCCCTGCCACTGTCCCACTCTGTCCCCAACCTCTGGGGCTGCTGGCTGCTCACGCCACTGAGAATGCACAGGAGGTGTCACTGCACAACAAGTGAAATGGGAATGCATTTGCCAAGTAGAAGCAAAGGGGAAGAGATGCAATTACCCGTTTACACACGCACACATATCCGTGTTAGTGTTTTCAAAGCACAGTTTGAGGGCATGTGTGATCTCTGCTGCAAAATGGATGGCTGTTCTCAGCCAGGCAGGCTCAGGTACCTGTGCAGGTGGCAGATTTATGTGCCATTGCTCTGACAGAAAAACCCACAGTGTAAATTCAGCTCACACCCCCTGTGTGGAGCAGTGCTGTGCCCTGGCTCACACCATCCACGCCAGGGTCACTGATGTCCCCACAGTGCTCACATTCACAGCCCCATCCACAGCACACCAGCCTCATTTTCACTGAGGTGGGATGTGAAACTCTCACTGTCTGTAGTTTCCATCCCTATGAACCCCCACCTGACATCTCCTGGGCATGACCCAGCCCTCAAAGCCCCCATGACTCTAGCAGTAACACTTCTGAGATAACAACAGCTGTCATCAGATACTGCCCCAAAGGCCTGTTCTGTCTCAGGAGGGGTCGTGGTCACCAGCTGCCCCAGCAAAGAGGCAGGAAGCCATCTCAGGCAGAGGAATTTCATCCTCAGCCCCATGCATCACCCTCAGTGGGAAAGGCTTCTTGCTGTTCAATGTGATGCTTGAAGAGAAGGGATACTCCTCATTGTGAAGTCTCCACAGGTTTGCATAAGGTCAACTGACTCAGCTGCCTGCTGCAACACGAATGACCATCCTGTAGGATGCTGTCAGGCCTTTGTGCAAAGCAAGAGGCAATTTCTAAAGTTTCTGAGAAACCAAACTAACTTCAGGGTGGGGAGGGGATTGTAGCCAAAGGACTTGCTGGATTTTTTTCAAGAGTATTCCTTGAAAACACAAGACCAGGAGTGCTTGTGTGTGTGTGTACACATACATATACATCTCTTTCCTTCCCTTCCAACAGCTTTTCCTGCTCATCCTCTCCCTTAATTGAGATTTTTTAGCTCTGACAGTGGATCACAGCATTAATTATTTTCTTGATCTCTTGCCACACACTCTCTTTCATCTAAACTGTTTCACCCACTCACTTTTGTGCAACTAAATGAGACACAGCAAACACATGAGTGGTGCATTCATGCAGCAGAGGGAAGAGGAAAATTCAAGGTGGCGCAGCAGGGCTGTCTCCAGCCTTGCAGGACTCCATGGAAAGTGCCTTTGGGACTTTACATAGTTTCTTCTCCAACTGTATTTTTTTCCCTCTGTTCTAAAGCCTATTTCCAACCCTCATCATCACAGAACTCCTCACGCCACTTAGAAATTAACCTAGATACTCTGTTAAAATTATTGGAAGGACATCATAAGAACTCCTGACCTCTGGAGCTTGATATAGACCTCTCCTGGTATTTTTCTTGTTTCTTTAACCTGATTAATCTGTCCAAAATAGCTGCCATTGATTCATTTCTGTTTTCAGCAAAACACAGGTTGGGTTCTTTCTGGTGGAAAAATATTTTTTCAGAAATATTTTGACTGTATTTCCAAACTGCAAAGCTCTTGCTAGTTCCTTTCTGTAATTATTATGCATTTTCTACATGTCAGAGAGAACACTGAGGGATGCGCTGCTCTTGGCAAACCTGATCTCCTTTCCTCATTGTTTCTTTTCCCTAGCTTAGGGAGGAATCTATCATTTTGTGCAAGAAGGGAAAACTGCTGCTATGTTCAGTGCTATTTTCAGTGCTGGGAGCTCGGTGACATGCAGTCCCTGTGCGTGCCAATGCAACGGGACACCAGCTCAGCTGCACTTTTGGCTCAGTCCTGGGCTTTCTAGGAACCATTTCACAGCACCACCACCACGGGTGAGGAGCAGGAGGGAAGGGGCAGAGCCCTCCTGATGCAACACCCCACCCTGGCTGTGTACACCTGTGCTGAGCAGAGCTCTGACACAGCAGCACAGCAGCACCCACGATTTGAGGGAGCGCATTGCAGCTCAGAGCCGGGGATCACGGCCCTCCTGCATGTGGGGGTGTTGCAGAGATCCAATCTGGGCTGCCCTGCAGCTCCTGGCCCTGCTCCTGCACGCTGGAGCTGGCGCTGTGGGCTCCAGCTCCTGACACCTGTGCGTGCCAACACTTGCGCTGCTCCCGCGAGCAGCTCAACACCTGCAGCGTGCTCAGGCAGCAGCACCCGCCCTCTCAAAACCCCTCTGGGGGGCTGCTTGAGCTCTTCAAGGTTTTTCTTCCTCCCTTCCACTTTGTGTCCCCCTTGAGTGGCGATGACAGGAGGCAGAGTGGAGTTTGAGCCTTTGATGCTCTGCTTTTCAGCTGTGGCTCTCTTGAACGTGGCTGGTACCAACCCAAACTCCAGCTCTACAGAGCTGCTACCAGGCTTCCCCAGCAGCAGCTCTGTGGAAATGTGGGAACTGTTCACCAGCAGTGATTCCTTCACTGGCAGTCACTGAATACTACCTGCAATGAGAAAGCAACAAATCTGAGAGCTGGGCTTAGCTGGATGTCTGTTATCACCTTCCTCTGCAGGTATTTTTGTTATCTGGGAAAGAAAACCCAACAAACTCACTCTGAACAAGTGTACATTAAAAAAAAAATCCTGACAATTTAGAGGATGAAGATACAGTCACCTTATTACAGACATCATTAAAAGTTGTGACTCTGATCATTTTTCTGGATGATTTTTTAGTTTCCTGCATTTTACTCAGTAGTAGGCTAGTCCACATGGAGACCACAAGGAGATTAAGCCTGGGATTTTAAGGATTCTCAGGGAATGCTCTGGGAAGGAATTTAAGGTAGGCTGTTCAAACCACAATTGATGGCTAACCCAGAATGCTTCAAATTTTCCCTAATATCATAAATTGACTTTTATAGAACCATAAACATCAGGTCAGACAGTGCTGGCAGGTGTGCCAGTGGCAGTGCTGACAATCTGCCAGGTGTGAGAGCTTCTAGAAACTGCATCCTGCAAAATAACTGACATTAGGATATCAAAACCAGGTGAGGATCCAGACTCACAACAACATCACCTTTGCACTGGCATGCTGGCATGGCTAAAGGAAATTAATTCCCTTCATTATACTGTTACTAAACAGGTTATTAAGGTAAAAGGGAAATTAGCTTTACTATTAATTTTTTTTGTGATGCTAGAACCATTCTTTACCTTAGTATTACCTTTCTGGGAAAGTAAACCACCTTCCTGAGCAATACAAACCCAACAGTAGCAAGAATGAGCAAAAATAAAAGGTGAGAGGTGATGGTTATTTCATTCAGTGTGGTTCCCCCACTTCCAGGTCCAGCATCATGATACCAGACTGAGTGTCAAACTCCCCAGCAGACATGGAGGAAATAGAAAAGTAAGAGACTGTCAAGCTGCAGAAAAGGTATTTGTAGGGTTTCTAAAAAAAAAAAAAAATACTGAAACTCTAAATATGGAGTTTCTTGGGGTGAATTAAACTGATCTGGTGTCGCAGTAGTCCAGATGAACATTTGCAAAACCGGTCACTTAAAAAAATCAACATCTGCCCTAGACACTGAGGTGCAAAAGCAGGAAGTAGGACTTACCCTGCTGAAAAAAATGTCATTTTCCCTGAGTGCCTGTGCTTAGCCTGGGCTGGAGCCATCTGTTGCCTTACAGCGAGCCAGTGTGTGTACACAGGAGCGTGTGTTTGCTGCTCCCTGACCCAGAATCAGGCTGTTACATAAACCCTGGGATTATCAATAACCTCACACTACAAACCAGCTCCTGCTCGACTCATTAAAGGATTGTGTCTCTGCCTGGGCTGACTCATTTAGCCTCTTTGGCATTCTTTCTGTTAACGAAGATAGCAACTCATTACTCCGCACAAGCTGGAACACCCATAGGTTAGCTGGGTTTTCCCTCTTGGAACGATTCTTTCACAAGGATATTGCAGCAGTTCCTCCTGCTCTGGCAAAGCAGGTGCCAGGCCAGCCAGGCTGGATATTCTGACCTCAAACACATGATCTGGAATAATGGCTGGATGTGTCTAAAGCACCCAGACCTGGGTAATCCAGCAAACTTTCACCACTCCTGTCTCAAACTCAGGTCCTGGCTTTATCACGTACAACATTAAATCGCCTCCCTGCAATGAAACATGTAATCAAGGGCTCAAAACTGACTCTCTCTGGGGCATTGGGGAGAACCAGTTTTCAAGGAGAAGCTGAGATGTGACCTTGTTTCTTGAAGCTTTTGCCATACTGAATTCACTTGTCTGTAACTAGGTTTGCAATCCTGTCATTTTTTTTCATTTAACCACCTCTACAATTTGACCAGGACAATGGGATCAGCAAAAAAATTCTTTCTTGGATATTCTAGGATTTGCAGCCTTGGTTCTTCTGGGCCACAGCTCTTGTGCAATCTGCTGTCTTGCATGGAGCCTTGCTCTTCTTCCCTCCCAGCAGCACATCCCACTCAATCCACTGCAAATGCTCAAGGTCTGCTTTACAGACTGAAAGGCTCCTCCATTTCTGATTAATAGGCTTTGTGGGATTTGACTCCAAACCCAAAAAATCAGCCAGACTTGAAGGAAAATTCTTCAGTGTTGGCCAGTGCTGTGAGTTTAAATCCCAGGGCAGCCAGGATAGACTTAAAGGTGCTCCCATCCTCAAAGTGATGCCTCTGTGTGGTCAATGCCACCTGAAAACACACCAGAGACACTTTTGAGGAAAAACATTTTACTGGCTGAATGAATGATTGCTCTAAAAAAAATTAATTTCCAGGTTACTTTGTAAAGGAATATTGTGGATAAAACCAGAGTAAAGAAAAAATACAACCCAAATACTTCAGAAATCAGAGAAAGTTAATGGGCAATATGGTTGGAACTTCAACAAAATGGAGAGTAGAGGAGAGGAGATTCAAGGAGAGAGAAGAGAAGAGAAGAGAAGAGAGAGAGAAGAAGAGAAGGAGAAGAGAAGAGAAGAGAAGAGAAGAGAAGAGAAGAGAAGAGAAGAGAAGAGAAGAGAAGAGAAGAGAAAGAAGAGAAGAGAAGAGAAGAGAAGAGAAGAAGAGAAGAGAAGAGAAGAGAAGAGAAGAGAGAGAAGAGAAGAAGAGAAGAGAAGAGAGAGAAGAGAAGAGAAGAGAAGAGAAGAGAAGAGAAGAGAAGAGAAGAGAAGAGAAGAGAAGAGAAGAGAAGAGAAATTAAAGAAACAGCTATTTTTTTTTTAAGCAAAGTTACAGGACTACAGGCAAAACCAAGGAAAATTATGTTGCTCTTCCTGTGGAAAAGTTATGAAATTCCAATTGAGAGAGTGTTCTGATCCATCTGAGGCTGGCATTTAATGGGGCTGGTTTCTCCAAGGCAGCCCATTACAACCCCATTCAATAGTTCTAACCATTGTGGAAAAATGCCATGTGCCAACAGCTATTTTCCACCAATTTCTTCAGAAAATCCGAAAGAAATGCAGAAAATTGATTTGAAGTCCTGGCAGAGGGATAGAGAAACGGTAGCACAAGGCTGCAGGCCAGTAATTTATGTTTCAAATGTCACTGAGTGCTCTGCCTATAATTTCAAGGGAGAATGATAATAATTAAAAGCACAAACTCTCCAGTCATTTCTTACAAGGGGAAAAGCTGAATGTAGTAAGTGTAGGGATTTCTTTAAGTGCTTAACTTTTCCAGTGGAGTTTCAAAAATTAAATGCAGTATAATATCTGTCCTCCAAAGTGATCCCAAAGATCTTTCCAATGTGGGGAGGGGAACACTCCATCAAGAAAACGCAGACACTGCTTGGATGAAATGTGGGGCTGTTTGACAGCAGGCACCTCCCCATGACCCCTGAGGTGGCACCAGCACCAAATGCTCCCCTGGGACATGCAGAACCCCCCAGTGGTGTCACTGGGAGGGCAGGGAGGGCTTGGCCACTCCAGCAGGTCCCTGCCCAGCACTCTGAGGGGTGGTGAAGAGACAGGAGTCAGAGGTCACAAATCATAGAATGGCTTGAGTCGGAAGGGATTTTAAACATCACCTCCTTCCACCCCCTGCCTGGGGCAGGGACACCTTCCCCCAATCCAACCTGGTCTGGAACTGTTCCAGGGATGGGGCAGCCACAGCTTCTCTGGGCACCTTGTGCCACGGCCTGATCACTCCCTAGGTAAAGAACTTCCTAGAGAAGGTCCAGCACCATGAGTAGCCACAGGATGATCAAATTTGTGTCAGGACTTGCTCATTTGGATTTAGCCTGGATCCCTTGCACAGTGCCCCACCAAATGAGCTGTCCCTGAGGGGACAGCCTGAGGCAAATCTGAGCAACAGAGCCAAGAATGGCAGGCAGGTTATCAGAGCAACCAGCTCTGATTCTGGCCTAAGGTCCTTGAGGTGTCCAGGGCGACCTCTGTAGACAGCACAGGTCCCACTCTGGGGCCTGCAGGGTTGCTGGAGTGTGTGGCACTGTGCAGGGGTTCCAAAGGGGGATTTATTTGGGTCTACACCAAGCCCAGGTCTCTTCTGGGCTGGTTGTGCAGTGCCTGGGATGTCATTGCCAGGTTCCAGTGGCCTCAGGGTGCAGGATGCTCGCTGAGAGTGCACCCAGTGCCCTCACCTGGCACAGACTGCCAAACTGCAAACCCTCGTGTGCCACAGCCAGCTCCCCACAGGGGTGTCCCATGGGAAGCTCTGGGGATGGTTGTTCACCCTGCAGATACCGTGTGCTTTCCATACCAGTGGGAGCAGAATCCCAACGAGCTCCTGAAATTGCAAAAGATGCACACGAGGATCACACACACTCCTGCAGCAGGAGGATCTCACTCCTTTGGTAAAGTCAGCAGGAATTACATATGGGCACCTAGGAGCAAACTTTCCATTCTGCAAACAGGGATCATCTCCTCCACAAATTATTAACTTTGCCAATGGCTTTAATCTATACAGAAAAAAACTTTCCACGTTTTTTAATTTTTCACATCCATTCTGACAACTATAGGGACATTTCTCAAGGCATTTATGATATTCATTGAGGAAAAATTAGACTTGGAAATAGTACTTTACATACTTAAAAAAAATTAAAGGAATGGACATTCTTCAGTAGATGTTAAATTTAAGAAAACAATAAAGTAAATAAATAGAAGAGAGATAGAAGAAAAATTCTGGACTGAGGACATATTTCTATTTTTTCAATAATGTGCCTACTGTATTAATATTATATTTTGCCTAAAGTTTTTCAAACAAAGTAAATCACAGAATCTTTCTGGATGCAGTCAATGTCATTGCAGAAATGGATGGCTCTCAGGTATTAGTTTCTAACTGGGTAAATACTGACCCTTTTACCATTTGTCCACAAATCAAAATATTTACTGAAATACAAAGGAAATGTATGTATTGCTACATATAGTCATCTTTATTTTCAGCAGAAAATCCTCCTGGTAGTATCTCATATTGATGAACAGGACTTGAATTAGGACAATATAGTAAATTTGTTTATCAGTGCTGCCTCCAAAAGCTCTTTCATCCCCCAGAATATAAACATTCATTTAAAATAAACAAACAAACAAACAAACAAATAAATAAACAAACATCTTCTAGTAAGTAAGATATTAAGAATGTCTTTCATAGGAGAAACAGTTTGGAAAACTGTGTGACTGTGAATGACATAATCTATGCCTGCCTGAGTTTGAAAACAGCCTGAAGAAAAGTGTAAATACCTAAATCTTGTATTCATCTCTGTCAGGTATTAACTCATTTTTCTTCTTAGCAACACACGTCAGAAGGCAGAGGGTGATCTCACAATTTGCTCTGCCAACTTGTTAGAAATTCCCACTGGAAACACTCAGAAGGAAAATGATCCCTCAGAGATATCACTGAAGCTGTCACTGATAGCTTTGAAGCTCCCAGCAGCTTCCCTGGGTACATTTAGCCTTGTGGAGGGCTCCCAGCAGCAAAAAACCCCAGAGGAATGCAAATTCCATGGAACAGGATACCTGAACATCCCTGCTAGAGTGGTGGTGTGCTCTGCTGGACACAGTAATCCCATCTCAAGCCATAAATACAAAAAAAAAAGCTGATCCTACCCTGGGCAAGGCTTTTGTTGGGATGGGAACACTGAGAAGAGGCCTTTAGTTCCAGCTGATGACTGCACCAACAGAATCCACCACTTTGCTGATTTAACTGAGGACAGGACTTGACCCTCAGTCCTCGTTAGCTCCACTCCATGTCAGAGACACTTCAACCACCAGACCTGTGTTCCAAACCTTATTATGGCATGTTATCATATAATACATATGTGATTAATGATAACTGAGCACCGCTTAATGAAAGGTTTTCATGCTTTTTCTATTTATATTACTGCACGTAATCTGAGCCTCTCTGATAATTAAATGTTACATAAAATATTCCAAGACTAGCAATCCCAGGAGCATCTTTTTGAACACTTGGCAACCTTGTAATGGTTTGTCATTAACAAGCATGCCCTAATGTGACATTCCACTTCAGCAGCCTCTCTGAGAAGGACTCTTTTTTTATTATGATTTTATTTTATTTTTTTCCCCATTGCAGCAAGGAGCTGAAGGCTGAGTTATCCAGCAGAAGAGGCAGGTGTTGCAGGGCTGCTCCCTGTGGAGGTTGTTTCAATACCCAGACGTCATTAGCACTGAGCTCCAGGACGTTGCGGTGCAGTAAATGCGTCACGTTGCGCTGCCTGCCGCGGTCCTCCGTGCATCCAGCCATGGATCATCCCGGGGTCCTGTCAGCAAAGGTTGTTTGAAAGGGAGGGACTGGTTCCCATGAGCAGGAGCTGCAGAGCAGCGAGGAGGATTGCAATCTATTCCCCCCCTTTTATAGACGCTATCATCCTTGCACACAGTTGGCACCGAAATGAGGGAAAAATACTGCCAATGCAGGGATCGTGGAAGAGTTTGGGTTGGCAGGGACCTTTAAAGGTCATCTCGTCCAACCTCCCTCAGTAAGCAGGGATAGTCAACGGGTCCAGTTTAGTGTAATTGTATGAACATGAATATTAGCTGAAAAAATAACATTATAAATCATACTGAGTTATTGCAATGTCCCTGATGGTGCACCAGTGTTCCAGGGAAGGGGTTTGCATTGCACTGGGGTTGATTCATGAGCCTGTTTCTGAACAGATGACATCTTGCCAGGGAGGACATGGGTGGGACGTGGATGTAGCAGTCTGTGCAACCTCTTGCTTGCCGTGTTGGAGAAGCTCTATTTGTTCTGGGGACCTGCAAGTCCCTTCAGCTCCTGTCCCAGGAAAACCTACCCCAATTTTACAAGACAGGTGCCTGCCTCAGAATGACAGAATAATTCAGGTTTGAGAGGGCCTCAGGAGGGTCTGTTAGTTCAGACCAGGTTATTGAGGGCTTTATCCACTCTTGCCTTAGCTAGGATAAACAGGGAATTATCTCCTAATAGATGGGAATGAACCTAAATGAAGCTGGGTTTTTGTAGTTTTGCATCAAGTGTGGACTGATTTAGCAGAATCTGATGTCAGCAACATGAGGAACTGGGTAGTTTTACTGGGCATAGTGGGATAGGAAGCAATTACTAACACAGCAAGGACAAAAACACAGACCTCTGGCACATGGAAATAAAACCAGGTAGTAACAGGTACTGAATGAAACAGTTCAGAGCAAGATGCTGCTTGAGCTCCATGACTATAAACCCCAAGTGAGAGAAGGGCCCAGCAGACACCCAGCCAGCTGATGGAGAGATCTGAAGTCCCTCCAACCAACATCTGCTTCAGCAGGAGCAGAACTTGCCCCAGTGTTGTTAGCACAAGCCCCAATTTACACAGCAGGAAACATTTCCATTTCAGAGTGAGGTTTGCACTGAACGCTGGTCCCTGGGAATTGAAGGGGATAATTTTATCTAAACTGAATTCTCCACTCCTAACCATTTTACCCAGCAGGTCTCAGGTGCCAAATGGAGCTTCGCTAGTGGCTCTGCCTGTGTACTCACAGGAGAGAGGGGTTTTAATTCTTTAGCAATTCCTTTGTTACTGGAGGATGGGAATGAAAGGCTGGCTGAATGAAGGGAGGCATGACCCCGGAGTCTTAATAAAATAAAATCCTCTGGGGTTGGCCCAGAGGTTATGCTTCCACTGCCACGGGAGAGACCTGGCTTAATTCCTGCCCTGTTCTTCTGCTCTGAGGCTCGGCAGCAGCAGTGCAGGATGTTGCAGAGGTTTTGGCCAGCAATACTCAGCAATGACCTTTCTGAGTGATTGCAGGGCAGTGTGCTGAGCCCCTGGGGCACCCAGCCCTCCTCAGCTGGGCAGGAACACCAGAGGGGAGTGGGACAGATGACAGCCCAGGTTAAGGAAGGGGACTCAGGGCCCTTCTGGGGGCAAAGGGCTTGTCCTCAGGTTTAAAAATGTTAAAAAAAAAAAAAAAAGCAGGGAGGGACACACCCCACTGCCACAGCTAGGCAAGATGTGGGATATTCAACAACATATTATTTGCTGGAAAGAAAATGCAGGTTTTTTATTTAAAATGTGGCTCTCAGTGAAAACCACATTTATAAAATTTCAAACAATGTATGTTTTGTGGTTGTTGGGACTGAGCACAGCACTCCTCACGGAGTTTTAAATCATTTCATATGAATGCAAAAGTGCTCTCTGCTTTGCTGAATCGAGAGATCTCCAAAAGAGCCTGAATGTGAAAAGAAAAGTAACAGCTGAAAATTCCAACCAGCAGGCTCGAGTTTTCCAAGGCCTGTTTGCTTTGGCCTGCCCCTGCCATTCCTTTCTTTCTTTCTTTAGAAGTGTGAAACTGGTTGGTCGCTGGTATTTGTTCTGTGGTCTGCACTAACTGTTCCATCTGTGTAAACTCCAGCCTGCCAGCCTGGGAGTTTAACAACACTTTCCCTTCAGCTGGAAGGAAAATGAAAGTCCCGTTAAGTGGCACTTTGAAGCTTTGCAAAACACACTGCACTGGGTTTGAACACAGAGCAGGAAGGTCAGCTCTGCCCGGGCCATCAGCACAGGACCCAGCACAGCCTGGAGCCCGCGGGGCACCCCAGAGCTCCCCGTGGCACACCCAGAATGCCATTGATCCGTTTTTGTTTCCAAAAAATAATCAATGGCATGTTGTTTCTGACAACCAAGTCAGCTCTGTTTTTATTAGGGGTATCTCTTTGTCACTGGCTACCAAGATTCTGATCTAGGAAAGTATTCAGGCTTTAAAATCATCTCTTAGGCTTCCAAATAGGAGTTAAATGCCCAAATAGCTCACTGGGCCTGGTTTCCAGCTCATGTCACATATCAGACTTGCAGATTTTCTTTTCTTTGATGCCCAACTCAATCCTAAAACGAGTCCAGTTCCCTTCTGAATAACCAGTTCAGCTATGCCCAACATGAACAAATCTTTCATTGCCTCTGATTTGGAGGACTGAAGATACTTCCATGGTGCTATTGTCATCCCAGGTCACTACAATAACTGATATTTTATCTTTGGGTAGTGATTCAAATTTGAGTCCAGCTTCCAGAAAAGTTCGGTATCATTGACCAAGTCCTGGGGAGTGTAGGCTGAGGAGAAACCAGCTCCAGCACCCTTTGGTGGAGCAGAGACTGGCTCTGCCCTGTGCCAGATTTACCTTGATGAAGGCTGATCCCCCCCAGGCAGGACTCAGGCTCCAGCTCCGATGGCACCTCTCCCTTCCTAGGCCAGCTCCCATCTAGAGTTTAAGCCTGGCTCAGCTCTTCTCCAAATATAAAATATTAAAAAATCCCCAACCCTGATGAAAGCCACTCTCAGCCTTTTATTTACACAGAAAAGACGACTGAAATGCTGTTTTGCCTCCTCTTTCCACACTGATTTTCTTCTGCCCCATGATGTATATTTGTCCTTCCCAGGGTTCAGCTCTCCCTAGATTGTACTCCAGAGCCCTGGGCATAAGGCTGCCTTTTTCCCTTCCTCTTTTTCATGTTGTTTTTTGGTTTTTTTTTGTTTTGTTTTGTTTCCTGACTGTGTGCTTAGCAAGGGTATATTTTTAAAGCTGTGTAGGTTTTAGCTGCCTGAATTCTGTGATGGCTAACAGAGAAGCTGTGCTGTTATTACACAAGTAATACTTTGAAAATGTTTAGTAAAATTCAGGATAAGTTACTATCAACATAGGAGAGGGATATATCAGCTCAGAAAAAAAAATCACTACTGCTGAGAAAGCAGAATTCATCAGATTTTTCTAAAATAATGTTTCTGAACATTCATATGAACTCCCAACAGCTGTTGAGTTCAATCGTGTTTCCTCCTAATCAAAATATATACTGTTAGGTTTTTTCACAGAAAATTTAGAGGAGGAGAGAGAGGATTGCAAGTGTTTTAAAGAAAACTACAAGTGACACTGAAAGTAAATGTGGTTTTGAAGATGACTTTCAATAAATAACCAGCTTACCGAAAAAAGCCTTTTCCTGAATTTCAAACCAAAAAAAATCACTGAACATTTTTCAGATTTGTCTTTCCCCTGCTGCCTTTTTCTGTCTAAAACCTGATGCTTTTCAAAGACGTTTTCCTTCAGCTGCGACATCTTATTTCAGCTGAAAATAAACTTCTATTGAAAAGTCCAAGCAGCTTTTCTCTGCAAGAATTTGGAGATTTCACTTCAAGAAATGTTCACAAAATGTTCCATCAGGTAGCCTTTGCTGCAGGTAACCAGAGATTTTTGTTCTCTGAAGAAATCCATTGCATAATGCAGACACCTTTTCATTTTTTCTGCACTCAAGCTCGAGTGCCTGTACCTGCCAACCTACTCCAACCAAAGAAAGGTCAGTGGTACATTTGCATAAAATCGCATTCATTTGCATAAATCAAGCTGCAGCTTTATATATTACATTGATCTGGAGTGCACATTGTGTTTTTCGTGGTGGCAGGCAATGAGGGGCAGCACCAGCCTGTTAGAGGAGTGTCTGTCTTGGGCTCAGCCCTGCTCTGGAGCGAGTAGAGATCAATCCCTGCATCCACCTGAATGCTCACAGATGTCAATAAGACCACAGCAGACAGTCAGTTCTCCTTCTGCTCAGCTCACCAGAGCCTGACAGACTATTTTCCCCCCATTTTTTATCTGTTGTGCTATCCTGAAGTCATGGAATCAAACTTGTAGGTGTCAGAGGTCCATGTAGGCTGAAAATTCAGATTAAACTGTACAAAACTAGGCTTTGCCAAGATCATCAATAAATTGATGTACCCAAGATTTTTATACAATAAGTTTTAGTTCATTTGAGTTTATTCAAGATCATTTTATATTTGGATCTAATTTTTTCTGATTTGATGAAAGTGGCAGAGAAAATCTAGACTCTCCTGACTTTTAAGAACTTAAGACTTCACATTAATTTCAAGTTCCAGGAAATATCTAATAAAACCACTGCAGCTGGCACTGCTCAAATTGCCAATATATTCAAAAACAACTCAGAAGTGCCAAAGTGTTGACGTGACAGGAGAGCTTCTGCTCCTGCTCTGAGTCCACAGTGGCATCAGATCCTGTCCTAGAAAGTCAAGAGGCCAGGCCATCTGCTCTCTATGCTGACCTCTGGCAAAGAAACCACCTGAGCAGCTCCAGACTGGTCTATCAGATAAATTATGTCATTCCTTTCACCCTTAAATCCACCTAAGTAGGAGATCTGCACAAAGATGGATCTCAAAACCAGACTTCTGCGAGGGAATTTTGAGGGGTATTTTGGTTTGGAGAGGAATCATTTTGTATCAGAACCAAAAATTGCTTTCAAACACCACACCTGGGCTGTGTAAGTCAGGCAGGCAGGATTAGCCCTTTGCAGAAAACCCCTTTTTAAACTACTCAGAGAACTGAGGTAGTGCCTGAGCCCATCACCAGCATTGGGGCTGGCAGTGGGCATGGCCAGCAGTGTAAAGGGTTTGATTTACCTGAGTGCTGACCACTCTGCTCTGCTGCTCTGAGTAGAAATCAGATTGTTTATCCAACCCCTCTGCTCTGATCTGCACTTCTGGGTTCATGCTCAAAAGCAAATCATGCAGCAGCCAGGTCAACAGCCTCAGACAGCAAAGGTCACCAAGGCTGGGCACTAAAATAGGACACAAAAAGGTGTCCAGCTGAGCCCCACACTAACCCCAGCACACCATTCATTATTGCAGTGCTTATAGCTAATTAAGAGTGCAAGCTAAGATCCCCAGGCAGCTGAGCAGAATCAGCAGACACCACATAACCATAAGTGGAATTGCCTAAAAATCAGCTTTTTTTTTTTTTTTTCTGAGGAAAAAGGCCTTGCATTCTTTTTATTGCCCCCAACCCCGCCCCCCCCCCACCTTACCTTCTCCTCTGCTTTCCAAGTCAGCAGCCAGGCACTTTTGGTCTCCCTCTCAGGCTCAGTGGCAGTAGGTGGGAGGTTGTGCCTGGCTGCAGTGGCACAGGGACAACCTGGGCTTCCCCCCCTTTCTGCCTCCCCTGGGCACCCCCTGCTCTGTGGGCTCTCTGCAGGAAGGATTGGAAGGATTCCTTGGTGGAAGGATTCCCACAGGTACAGGACTGGGATGGTGCTGATGGGACAAATGGAAACAAAAGAATCCCCTGGCCTGAACAGAAGTTGTGAGCTGCAGCTGGTTTTACCTGCAGCTGTGATGGGCTGCAGAGAACTCTGTGGTGAACAGCTCAGCTTCCAGAGCTGTGCAGCATGAGCTGCCCCACAGGAGGAGAGCAGGGATTGTGTGTGCCAGGATCTGAGCTTCCTCTCACCCTGGAGCAAGTCAGGAGAAGCTCTGGCAGCTCCATGGAGAACTTGACTCTAGAAATGCTGCTCCTGCATGGAACAGTCCTTGAGATCTAACCCATCCACCACAAATCAAGCAATAATGCTGTTAGAAGGTGGTGTCTGGTGCCATCACCCAGACTAATCTCTGCTCCTGTATTCAACAGGAGCTTTTGGAAAGGCAAGATAATGACTTGGGAATTGCAGCTTGGGAATTAGCATGGTGCAGGGAAATTTTTATCAAGACTAGCTTAGAATGTGACACATTTAAACCAGTCAAGTGTATTTATTTTACTATAATCTTGTAATAGCAACAATGACCTCAGTGAGGGGACTTTTCTGAGCACTGGAGATTAGCTGGGGTTAACAGTCCCCTGAATGCTGAACTCTCCAAGGCAGTGATGGAGACCTGGACCCTTTTAAAGGGATTCATTACTGGCTGCTGAAGTGTCCATGAAACAGCCCCATGAGGCCTTGGCATGGCTTTTAATAAACCAGCTCTGGCCCCCATCACCCCAGGCGTTGCCTCCTAGCCAAAACTGCTTCCCTCTGGCATTTTCAGCAGCGTGGCTGTTCTCACTGCAGATTTGTTTCCTCTGTGGTTTTGTAGCCTGGTGCCTTCCATGCTGGCAGGGCCAACATAAGGGGAAGTAGGTGGGGAAATGCCCCTCCTGTTTCTGAGCCAAATCAGGGGAGAACTCTGCCTTCTATCTTTGGCTGGGAGGAAGCAGCATCCCCTCGTGCTTCCCTTTCCTGCCCCTGTGCACAGCCAGGGCTCCCTGGGTGCTCCATCTGGGAGGAGCTGGTGCTGCTGCTCAGCTTGGACACACTCAGTGCCTCTCCTCCTGAGTGCCTGTCCCTGCCCTGCTCAGCCTGAGGGCCTTGGCACCAAGGACACACCAAAGAATCAGCCCAGGGCAAGCGCACGTGGGATTTCATTAGAAAAAAGGAATCTGCCTTTGCAAAATGATTGAAAACCAGAGGCCATTTGAAAAGTGTTGCCAAGACTTTGAAAGTGTCAAGAACACTTTGGAAGCTCTGCTGACCATGGTGTATTTCTTGAGTCACTGTGTGATGTTTTAGCTCCCGGCTAGATAATAATCAGACAGATATCCCATAATGCAGAAACATCAAGTCATTATCAGACCTCGGAATAAAAAAGTAAAATCAAACTAAGTACAAGATAAAGCAATATCCTATGAACAAGTGATTTGTCTGATACCATTCTACTGAAGGCATCTTCACTGAGTTCCAGTGACAGCAGATGAAAGGCAGGACACAGACAGGACTTCTTGGAGCTTGTGCAAAAGTTGCTTTTAACTACAATTACAAAGTCAATTAGAAAGTCATTTCAGCACTAATGAAACAAAGAATGATTGATGCTTAATGATTCTGGCAGGAAATACAGCCTGGTAAATACAGCTGACCAGGAAAAGGCAATTCAAAGTTACATCAAAACTTCAGGGGGTTTGTGTGTGTATGTATCTGTATCTGTATCTGTGTCTGTATCTGAGAATGTAAATTTACAAAATCAAAATGCTTCACTTTGGGTGTGCAAGTCAACATCTTTAACCAAATAGAGTTCATACTCCCAATCATTCTGGTGTAACCTACAATATGCTCAAACTGGCAAATGTTTTTCCAGATCCCAGGCTGGACTGGGAGAACTTCACTGCCCAGGTCAGTTGGTCATTTCACCTCTTGTCCAGTGTGCCTCGGGCAGAAGCAGAGGGGAAGAAGGCATAAATCCAGTTATATATTATATATAGCACACAATCTATTATGTATTATGTGTATTAAATGTAGATATATGTGTCTATTAGTATAGACACATATAGATGTGTATATATTTCCAGATGCTCCTGCCTTGAAAAGGCAGTAGATCAATGCATTATCCTGTTCTCTTTCCTGTGGTTTCCATTGCTCTCACTGGGTTTCAAATCAATACTGATGTTGTGATGCTTTGGCCTACAAATTTAATCCCAGTTGGGATTAGAAATTCTCTCTGTAGCAGGAAGAGAATCCTAGGAGAGGATTCAGACTAAATCCAGCTGCTGAGATAGAGAGAGGTTTCTCAGCTTCATCCAAGCTGAGACTCTCAGGTTTCAATCCTTGGAGTAGCCCAGCCTTTCCTCCCCTCTGGCCCAGCAGCACAGAGCTGTGAGCTGCAGGACACTCCAACAGGAGCCCAAAGCAGATGCCCAAAGATGATGCAGCACACAAGAATCAGGGAAAATGCTGCAGCACAAACAACTTGATCAAAATCCCTTTAATGTAGTTACACACCACATCACATTCACACAGATACCTGATCTAAAACTCACTGCTAGAGCAGAGCTACTGGTGTTATGTCATAGAGTTATATCATGATTAAGCAAGACGAATTTCCTGACTTTTCCCATAATAACTCAGTTGCAGTAAGGAAAATGAGCATTCTGGGGAAGGCCAGGGCATCTGCAGCTGCAGCACTGTGGGTGCAGGGTCACTGGGCATGGTGAAACCCTCCCCACACAGCCTGTGCCATGCTCAGCTGGCCATGCAGCCCCTCCAGGGTTTTCCCTGTGAGGACTGCATGGATGTCAGCATCAGGGGCTGGTACCTTTGGGCCTGGACACTCATACAGCCACTGCCTGAAAGAGCCTGATTACTCATTTTAACCATATTTAATGCTTCCCTTCTGAGTGTTTTAATGTACTTTAAAGGTGTGTTCATGGTGCTTGACCCACTCTGAGGCAAACACTTGGTGAGGTCTTGGTTTGAGACACCTGACAGCTCTGTGAGTGTGTGGGCACCATCTCTGCCCACTCCATGCTCTTTCCATCCCTCCTGTGCCCTTTCTCTGAGCACTTATACAGAAAGCTGCAGTTTTAGTGCAGGAGAACAGCAGTGCACGGAGCAATTGGCCAGACTAAAACATTTACCTAAGGCCATTCGTTTATAGCATCCTTGCACTCACCACAAGATCTTTTTCTTTTAATCCAGGCACATGGGTGCTGCATCTTGCAGTTGTTACAGGCTTGAGGTGCCCTGTGAGCAGCCACCTTCCTTCCTCTGGGACCTGTGAGCTGGGTTTGTCTCAGTGTGTTTGCTCTGTCCCTGGAGAGGCTGCTGTAAAATGATTGCTGAACCATCTCCCCTCCACTCCTGCTAATTAAACACCTCTGCTTCAGTGCTTGCTTGCTCCTTTATTTTCTCTCTTCCCCCTTTTTTTTCTTTTTTGGCTAGTTCCAAGAGGATATTATTTTTAGCTCAGGAGGGTTAAAGGGGAAGGGAATTGTGCCAGAATCAGGTTGTTAGGAGATGGGGAGAGAGGAAAAAAAATGCTGGGGGTGGGGGGAGACCTGCAGTGATTAAAATTCCATCTAATAATAAGACAGAAAGCTGCGGTGCACAGGCCCAGCCTAAATTAAGCTCCTGAATTAGAAGCACTTTCCAAAATTCCTCTCTAGACAATTTAATTAGGCGACAGGTATTTCCACAGCCGCACCGTGGTTCCGCTTGGCAATAAATAAAGCCTCCAAGAATTCTCAGCCTAGAAGCCAGTGAAGAAAGCAAATCAAAACTTCCAGCAGGACACAGAGCAGCTCCCCTCCTCCCCACCACACCCTGCCCAGCTCTGGTAATGGATGGTGCACGGGCACAGTGCTGATGAAGGGGCAGCAGGTTAATCTGCAGCTTGCTCTCTGATAAAGTCCACAGCCAGGCCCTGCACTCCACAGCCCATCCATAATGCTGGGGCTGCTCTGGCAGGCTGTGGGTGCAGCATTGAGGTTTGCAGCCCTCAGTCCTGGCACAGGCCGTGCCATCCATCCACATCAGCTCTGCTCTTTCCTTTCTTCTGCTTCTTTCTGGCTCCCCCGAGCCCCTCCTGCCCATCCCTCTCTGGAGCAGTGGTTAGGGATGCTGGATGCCCCAGCCCCTCCCTGGCAGCCCAGAGCACTGGGGAGAGGAGATGCTCTCATCTCAGGCAGCTTGGAGCAGGGGAGAAAGAGGAGCTTGAATGTTTTTCCTCCCCAAAACCATCATCACCCTATATTCACCATCTATAATTAATAAATCAAAATAATTAAAAATAATTAAGTCAATCATTTCTTTTTATGGTATACATGCTCTTTGTAGCCCATGAAAGCAAGGATTATTTTCTTCCCTCAAAAAAATCATAGAATTATTAAATGGTTTGGTTTGAAAGGGACCTTAAAGATCATCTCATTCCAAACCCCTGTCATGGACAGGGACATCTTCCACTAAACCAGGTTGCTCCAAAGCCCATCCAACTTATCCTGGAGCACTTTCAGGGAGGATGTACCCACAACTCCTCAGGGCAAATCTACCCCTGCTATGCTGAAGAATTCAGAGTCCCAAAACAAAGATCATACATTACTTTTACCTGAAAAGTGTTTTTATTTAACACACTGGATGTCCTTTATTTAGGACACAAGTGTAACAATGTAGTCCATGCAGTGACAGCAACAATGGGAATTTCTACAATTCCCAGAACTATTCCTTCTCTCAGCACTGTTTTTCTCATCATTCTTTCTATTGGCTTGTCTTGTATAAATCTTCTGTAATTCCTCTCCCAAATATTTGATGCTGCCTCAACATTTTCTTGGAAACGCTACATGTGTGAAAATATTCTTAGATTTCCTTGGGGTGAAAACCAGAGAAATTAAAAACAAGGCTTATCAACAAAGTGTCTGTCTTAGGCATCAAGCTCTCATGGAATATCTGTTTGTGTGACATCCTTTAAGTGACTTCAGCTGTCCCTTTTGGAGGTCATGTTTTCACCAGCAGGCTTCCCAGGATCAAGGGCTCCATGGACAGACAGGCTGGACAACCTAAAATCAAATTAAGCACACAGAAGGAGTGAAAATTCGGAAAGTTCTTAAGAAATTTTAGTGTGTCAGAGTTCACCCATGGGAAGAGTGCTTTTTACTCACATGGGTGTTCCGGCCTTCAACAAACACAGTCTCTGGTAACTAGCAGCTACTGCCAGGAAGAATTGCCCAATTCTTCAGGAAATGGCATGAGTTTGCATTCCTTCAACCTCTGAGCAGTCCTCTGCCTTTTCATTGAGTGGGTGTCTGAGTGGCCAGGTTAGGAGGACGCTGGGGATAAATCATCAATTTTTGCATCATGCTGGAAGAGAAAAGAGTATTTCAAGTCATCCTTGTTTATAGAAAACTTTGAAATTATTCAGAAGTATTTCATTTAACCTGTAATAATGATTTCATTTAATCTGAAGGGGTTCTTCTAACTGCAAAAGTTCTTACCCCATGTTAATTAAATATCCATTGATTACTAAAACAAAGGAAAACACTTGTGCTGATTGAGATTTTATTATGATATTCAATATAACATGGTTCTATTGTATGGTTTAATCCTCTACAAATTCACCTTTAATAAAGAACAGCTAATATGTGGAGAGATTAATTAAGAAAATATAATCAGATAGCAAAAGAATCATTGTAAATGACAAAAAGGTGAATTGATGGTTACTTTGGTTGTTTTTTTTTTTTTCCTTTGGTCAATACATAGTTGGAAATACTAAAATAAAAATAAATATTTTTAATCAAACTAGGTTTCAGTTTAGTCTACAAGGGAAACATTGAGGTCTCATGTACTTACTCAGCTAAGACATTTTAAAATACTATTTAAAAAAGAGTTGCCAATCTGAGAGCCAAGGCTGGAAAACTTTAGCCCAGAAATTCTCTTTAATATGGACTTGATGATCCATGCTCTAAAATCATTGCCTGAAAAAAAGACAAAAAAGAAAGAGGAAGAAAAGAAGAAAAAAACCCTCTCAGCTCTCACTTATTTTTGAATTACAGATTCAAAATTTGTCCCCCATATTCACTATATGCACTGCTCTTTATCCAAGTGTTGGATTTCCCATGGTGCTGCCAATCTGGAAAGTCAAATATTAAGGCATGTAAAAAACAATGAATCCTGCCCATTAATTGTTTTTTGGTGGTTTTTTTTTTCATTTTGTTCCTGCCTAGCCCAACATCTCCCATCTGAGAAAGCCATTAGCACAGGGAGGACGGGCACTGAATAAGCATTCTGCTGGAAATGGGACATGTTTGCTTTCTTTGGAAGGTGAAATTAGTGGAAGAAGTAGAATGTGACAATAGGGTGAAACTGCAAAAAATTAGAGGTGGGAGGTGCATTTTTAAAAGAGAAAGCACATTTCTCACCATTCAGAATTCCACTTGGATTTCCGTGTATGTACACACTCCCACACCTTGACAGCTGCTTTGAGATCCCCCTGTCCTGGTAATACCACTAAGGATTCACAGCCCCTGAGCTTTTTGCCATATGACACCATCAATGGTTTGTGCAGCTAAATTTGGCTTTAATGTAAAGTTACAGAAGAGCCCTGCAGTGAGCAGAAAGCCCCAGAGGCTGCCCCGTGCAGGCAGGGCTGTGCAGCCTGTCCCAGCTCTGCAGGGACCCTCAGGGCTGCCCTTCCACTCTTTTCCCATATTTCTATCTAATTCTGGTCCTGCATTTCAGATTAGGCCAGACCAGCCCCTGCTGAGGCCCTGGTGATGCTGCATGGGATGAAATGCCCCTGCAGCCTTGGCTCAGGTGTCAGTTTGGTCTGCATGATCTGCACTCACACCTTTTCCCTGTGTCGGTGTCGTGCCATGCAAATATTTGAGGTAATTGATTTCCACTTGCACGGAACCAGGTAAACTATGAGCTACAAGTGGCTGCAATCAAAACCCACTTGGGTTATCCTCTTTTTGGAAGAGTATCAGGAGATGGAAGCCTGGAATAAATTGGATTTTGGTCAGGACCTGGGCAAGGAGGATTTGCAGATCTCTTTTTTTCTGCAGTGACCAGTCGCAAAGAAAGAACTCGAAGGACGCTTGAGAGATTGTCTGGGCCATGGGCTGGCCACAAAGGGGCATTAATTCAGTGGTGTCTTTCCTGACAAGTGATGATTTAACCCATTCACAGCAGTGTCTGACCCTGGGGAATCAGCAGCTGCACCTTTCCAGGCACTGCAGAGAAGAACTCTCTGTCCCTCCCGTGACCTCCACTTGTCCATGCTCTTTGAACTAGAGACAGACTTCAAGGACCTGGAGGAATGGTTTTGGTGTAGAATTCCTCACCTCAGAAAAAGCACTAAGATGACACTTAGTCTCTCCTTTAGTCACAATTCTTGTGTGTGTTTTTGTTTCCACCAGGCTGTAGAAATTTCGCTGTTGGCTTGCAGCAAGAGCAAAGCAGAATCCTTTCCACTGTGGCTGAGAACATGCTGGTTGGACAGCAAAAAGGTGAATGCAAGATTTGGCTGTATCCTGCATGTTCCTTCTCTTGCCCTCAGTTTCCATTCTGCAATTTTGAAAGATTTGGAACTAGTTAGGATATACAAATACTAAAGGACCTTTCTGTCCCTCTGCTGTAGCCCACTGTCTGAGATAGGGAAGGAAAGAAAGTTAAATATAAACTCTACACACAGCCAGCAAATCTCAGGAAGAGGCTGATTTTTCCTCTAGGATGCTCCAAGTTTCTAACTCCCTTAACCTATTTATCAGATCCTATTCCCTTAGTGTCTGTAGCAATTCTGATTTTCTTCCTGACTTGCAAGATCTATAGCTGTCACTTGCAGAGGAGAAATGATGCTGTGTGATCCATGTGACCAAGTCATTAACTAAATCAGACCATATTTTGCATACTGAACAGCATGTCCTCACAGAAAATTGTTTGTAATCAGTCAATATTATTTATTTTTAAAAGTGCAAAAGATACCATTGAGTAAATTTGAATAAGAAACAAATTTGGAGAAATTGTAATCAGCCTGTGAACATTTTGCAAGCAAGGAGAAAAAGAAACAGGCTAAATTAATTGATTAAATTACTTGCCGCAAGTTCCTCTCTCTGTGCTGATCCTCTTCTCAATGCCTTCAGTATTTTGGGTGCATACCTCAAGCCTGACCTGAATCAAACTCTGCTTTTCCAATCAGAGCTCCTTCTCCAGGGGGGATTGCCAGTCATACTCCATTAAGTGATGGGTTTGCATTGTCAGCAAACGATCATTAAAGGAGCAGGCTGATAACATAAATCTCATTTTCACTTGTAAACCCAGGCTGGTCTTTAGGTGAAGTAGGACTGATCTATTTGCTCTTTGCCTTGCTTTTTTGTTTTTGTTTTTGTTTTTGGCTTCCCACCCTTGAGACAGTGAGGCAGTTTTCAGGAAGGAGTTTTCCACACTCAGTAAGCCTCTTGTTTTCCACCTACTGAAGAGGAGCCAGTAACATCTGATCAGCTGCAGCCTCACATCCAAGGATGATCCTGCTATGCAGGGAGATTCTTGAGGATAATAACAGATGGGGGCTTCCGTTTGAGCCAGAATAGCACTGAGGGCTGGAGGACTTGTTGATCTCAGCGTGGAACCTCCCACACTGCAAAGCACTCACCAAGATGCTCACCAGACTGAGGCGTACGTGCCGGAGGCCTCATCCTCTCAAATAACTTCCTGATCTTCCCGTGTTTTTAAGCTCAGCTTAACTACCAGGGATCCCCAGGAAGGAAGGAAGGAAGGAAGGAAGGAGGGAAAGCAGAATATCCTCTTGCTCCTCAGTACCCCCTCATATTACAACTCAGCACTCTGCTCTGATGCTTTGCTCTAAGAAATCCTAAGAAAGCCTAGCACTGGAAGGTATCAAGAGACAAGCACAGCACTCACTCTCCTTTACATCTCTGCTGGATAAGGAGGCTCTGGAGCTTTCCAATTCCTGTCTTTTGCAGCTGGAAGATGAAATTTCCAGAGTAAGAGGGCCTGGCCATTGTAGCAAGAACCTGAACTGTGCAGAAGCCTGTGCTAGCACAGCAATCTGTACTCTCAATACTCTCTTTGATCCATGGGTCCTGAGGACTCAGCATGAGTTTGGGTAACTGCATACTGAATGGGGGAGATAGGAGGGATCGTATGGGGGAAAATTAAATGTTGAAAGAAGTTTGATGCTGGCAATTCTGACCCCAACATCTGCAAAGAAACAAAGCAACATCTGGCAAGGCTTTGACCCAGCCGGAGGGGATGCTGCTGGGCAAAGGGAAGAGGGTGAATCTGGAGTTTCAAATACAAAACAAAGAGTGAGGCCAGTTCACACAGATGGGGTGCACTGCAAGTGCTGCTGTGCTCCCCTCCTGTGTGAGGGGGAGGACAGGAGCAGCGAGCCTGCTGCAACCTGCAGGGATGGTTTGATTTGGTTCATTGAGCCAGTGAACCTCAGAAAGAGTGAATTATGGGCAGTTTTGTGTAAACCACTTCAGGTGAAGAAGGAGGCGGTTGTGATTGATGCCAAGAATTTACCGAGCTGAGGTGAAAAGTGTTTGTGTATTTCAATGTGGCGTGACATATAAGCCCTTCCAGTTACAAGGTACTACCCAGCACAAGGGTTGCTTTTTCGTAACGCTAACCAGTGATGATGAAAGTTTCAGTCCCATGTAAAGTCTCTTACTTGAATTTTTCCTCCTCTTTCCCAGCAGGGCTCTGTTCCTCATTCTTGGAATGCAAAAATGGCAGTAAAAAGCCATAGTCTGTCTTCATCTGGGTGTGAGCTTGGGAATTCCTGCAAAACACTGGCCAGCAAGGCTTTTCCAAATCGTGCACCTCCCAAAACTATCTGCACTCACCCCTCAGCACTGGAGCAGTCCCCCAGACTTGTCCAGCTGTGTTCTCACGTCCTTTCCCAGCTCTGAGCCACAGGCAGAGGTAGGTCCCCTTCAGTCAGGACAACGCTGGGGAGTTCCTGTTGTGTTCTTCCACTGAGAGGGAAACTAGCAGAGCTAGGTGGAAAAATGAGCCTAGAAAAGGAACCTGCCTTTTTTCTTCTTGTGGATGGAAGAAAGCTGTGGATTTGTTTTATCAGCATAACACAAAAACAGCTGACACTGAGGCTTTGAGTACCCAGACCAAGGGGCAGAGGATATCAGTGCAAAGGAGGAACAGCAGAGCTGTGAGCCTCGTTAGCAGAGCGAGCTGCAGCACACACATCCTGACAAACAGGCTGCAATTTCCCAAACTTTCCTCTTGGCATGTCATTTGAAGGCTAAAGACTGTAAAATGGAAAGTTAAAAACATTCTAAAGAGAGAAATACAGATATATTTTATCTATATATATATGGATAGACATACCTCATGGACATCCCTACTCAGGGCATTTTAGTTAACAATGGTTCAGTGATGAATCCAGTGTGATGTACACCAAGTCCTCAAATTTATAGGCTTTTGTTAACCCATGGGAGAGACAAATGTTTCAACATGCTTTAGCAATGACTTTCAATGTTGAAATTCAGCTTCAGCCAGGGGTGCAGAAGACAAATTCCCTTGGATGTCAAGCTTCCTTAGCAGATGCAGCTCCTAGCTCCATATTTAGATGTACCACAAAAAAAAAAAAAAAAAAATAGACAATTATATATTTGTCCCTCTCAAACAAAAAATTCTTTGCCTTTGATGCAAATAAAGATTCACTTCCTCAAACATGCTGTGTTTACACTCCTTTTGAAAATAAGTCAACTTTCACAAAACACAGATTCACAAATTTTTCTTGGTGGTCTCCTAAAGACATGTGAGTTATTACACACAACTGAGAATTATGATTGTCTTACGAGCTTGAGGAGAATCTCAAGTTGTAAAATGAGTTATTTTCTGACAGTTAACATCTATGAACAGTGGAAGATTTTTTAGTTGTCCTTTGAAGTACTATTAAAATATCTGATATCACATATTACTGCTCTGGAAACACTGGTGTTTCAGAGACATGACAAACTATATTTCACTCTGTAACAGTGTTAAACAGTAGAAAGATATATATTTTAAATACTTTTGTTCAAGCTCCTTCCACTTTCATTTTGTCCATTCTTTTTGTTACTTTTGTAAATATAAATGCAGTTGGCATTGGCCAAGCTCTGCTTGTGGTGCTGTAGAGAACAACAAAGTCCTGTTATTTCCTGAACGGGCTGAGCCACTGTGCAGAAAGAAACTTCACCACTGTTTGCTCGAGGATGTTGTCCCAGGGAAGGCAGTCCTAGTTTGCTGAGAAATTTGCTTCAGGATAAGTAAATGGACAGACACAAATTGGGTTCCAGTGTATCTCCACATCTTTAGGCCCTTCTGCCTCCCTCACTGATAACTGAACATTAATTTGCACTGTGCTGATGCTGCTCTGAGCAGTCATGAACACTTGTGTGCCTGCACGAGCCAGAGTCTAACAATGAACAAAGCCTGTGAGTACAGAACATTAAAACATGGATTTTCACTCCTCTACAAAGGCACCTGCAGTAGTCATGCACAAAATTAAACATGTCATAAATTAAGACACCTATTGGATATCAATGCCTCTCTTAAAAGTGTATCTGTCCCCAAAAGGGGAAAATCTACTTATTTGATCTCATGTGATATTGCTGTTGGACTCTTGGAGCAGCACTGGTGGAACTCATGCATATGATTAAAATCAGCTTTCCTGGAAGAGTATTTAGTATAAATAGTGTTTCTAAAACCACGATTATCCTTAAGGAAAGGAAAAAAAGAAGCATTCTACCATAGCAGCCAAGGTGAAAGAACTTTTTCTTCGTATTTGAGGAGGAGTTTTTGAATACATGAATGTGTGAATGGAGGACAAGAGCCCCTCACAGACTTACCAGAGCTAGAGGTCATGCCATAAGTTATTGGAAAGGTTATTTTTTCTAGAGATGTAATATGGTTTTGAATTTGACCTGTGACTTCTTAGTTGCCACCCATGACCCCAAATAATCCAACTTCAGCTTCTTGAAGGCCATTAAGAGTAGAAGGTCGTGCCATGTTCTTCTACATTTACAAGGTAAAGTGTTAGGCTGAATTACAGGCTACTCAGAAAATCTGTAGAAAATAAGCTGGCAAATAAGCATTTCTTTATGTTTCCCACCTAGTAAGATGTGATTTCAGATTAACCTGTGGTTGAACAACCTCTAGCAAATTCTGCTTCGCTATTTTTTGCTGAAGAGAAGACAGAGATTCTAACTAGCTACTAACTGTTGTAATTGTAAACATTCAGTTATTTTTTGGTAAGAAAAAATGTTCCTGTCACCTGTGCTGATACAAATACTCAGACTTTTCTATTTTTTGTGTTATTTAGGAGAAGCTGAGATTCACTTTTTCCAAACTTTCACTGCAGATACATAAAGCAGAATTGTCTAAACACCTCCATATGAGTCAGCTGTGTAAGTTCTCCTACAGACTATGGTGAACACTTAACAGATCTGAAGAACAATTCATTTGTCTTGATGTGCTTGACAAAAATTGGTCATTAATCATGATTTACAAATCCCTACTTCTCTCCATTGACTCAGCCATAAGTGAATCATGGATGACTGGATCACACCATTGCCCACACTAGAGCTGTCTGGAGTCAGGTGAGATTAAACCCTCTGTAGGTTTCTAAAGGCATCCAGGGACCTCCCAAGGGAGGTCTGGGACAGATTTTTAAATTTTTAAATGGAAGGTTTTTAAATGCTCACCTTTTCTCTCTTCTATTAACTGTCTGTGTTGCGATTCTCTTCAGAAATTTATTTGTAAAGACATAGTAGGCCCTTTTCAGCTTTTGCTGCCTTTGTGATCTAGTAATTGACATAATAATTTTCTCCTTAAAGAATGCTGAGGAATGTCTGCCTTGAACACTCTGGGTACACTACAGCAGCAGACAAACATAAGTATTTGCTATTTTTCGACTGAGTTTTAGCCAGGAGAGACTGAAATATATTGTTGGGAGTGACTGAAGCACAAAATAATAACCTAGTCCTTCAGAACAGACTTAACAATTTGTTATTCTGTTAAATGGAAAGTTGGAAAACTAAAACCCCTTTTCTGAAAACAAAGTTCCCCTACAGGTCTCAGAAATACGTGCTGGAAACTGCTAAGATTTCAAAATCTTAAACATCATAGCTTTGAATTCTGTTTTCTGTTCACTGGGATTTATCAAACTTATTTTGTTTTCTCCACATTCTCCATTCCTTTAGCTCCTCTTATCTCACTTCCCAAAAGCCCACATACTTAGTTTAATAAAAGCAATGATTGCTTCCACCTATTTCTCCTCCAGGCAAGATGCTTCAAATGTATCACGTTTTTGGAAACTCTGTTGTCTGGGAAGCAAAAACGCACACGAGAGCTGAAACACGCCTGTCCCTCCTTGTGACTTCTGAGTAACTGAGGCAAGTGAACAGAGATGTGAAACTTTGAGGAAAGGGGAAAAAGGGGGGCAGTTAAATGATGATTGAGTGGCTCATGTTGCCTCATTCTCGCTCTCTCGTTGCTCTCTGGTGACTCAGCATCACAAGGGGAACAGTGACTCTGCAGTTCTTGTAAGCCCTGTCTAGTAATTCCTTCCACATATCAAGCTAAGGTGGAGTTTTCTTCAAAAGCAGCTGAAACTGGTTGGACATCTGTCTTTGAATCCTGCTTATGAGCTGTCCACAGTTTGTGTTGCTCTCCTACAATGTGGAGTGAAATGTAGAATATACCAAAATGTGGATGTATTTTTTTCTGGGTGCACTGGGAAGAAAATAAAAATTTTATAAAAACCTGCAAAAATTAACTCTTCACCTTGATGACTTTGCAATGTAAGGTAAATGTGATAAGCCACACCATGCTGAGGAATAGCTTTATACTGTGTTGTTGGAAACTTTGTAGAGAAAAGAATGAACTCTGCTGGGGAAGTCAAGACAGTTTAAAAACATGGTGCAGCTCTCACATGACAACTGATACAACTTCTCAAAACTCCTGGTAATGCCAAGAGCAGAGTCAGCAGAAGTGGTGTACAACCAGAACACTCTCAGCCTCAAAGTTGAACAACCTCTGAAATGCACTGCTCAAGTGTGCCTTGGGAATTTTTTTATTGTCCTGTTAGTTTTGACCATTGCCAGCAATATGGCAATGTGTCTGGTACAGAGCCTGTAAATGTTGCAGGCTTCTGGTGAGAGGTGGCTTGGAGAATGTGCCCCTCACAGCTTTGCAGGCAGTGCTGCTGTCCAGCAAAACATCTCTGCAGGGATGTTTCCAAATCCTCTGAAGCCAAAAGGTTCAACGACAGGACATCCCCTAAAGCTGAGCCAAGCAAGCTGCTCCATCAGCTCCTGATATTATTCTTTGCTTTTCTTTTCTTACATCTTGACTTTCTTTGAGGAATGTGGCTTTTTCCTGTGCAAAACTTCTTCTTTCACGCCACCATATGAGCTCCTCCAGGAGGGTACCTCTGTTCTTGTGTAAGATGTGCTCATCTCCTCTAGGCTGCTGACTCACCCAGCTAGGAAAATAAAGGTGGTCCCTTTCTAGAAGGAGAGTACATCTGAGCTAATATGCTTTATCCAAAAGAGAGAATAAATGGGAACTTTTATTTCCAATGAAAATGAGAAAAGAGCCCCCTCAAGCAGCATTGCACTAAAATAGAAAGAGAAGGTTCTTCTACCCTCATCCCTTAGGTGCTTTTGAGGTTAGTCTCCATTCACTACCAGATCTCCCTTCTGAAGGTGTCCTGTCTTGCTATGATTGTAAGATAAAGCAGGATGTCTAGTAGTGATTCCTGCTTCTGCAGATGTGCCTTCACTATTAAAGGCCTTATTTTTAATTTGAATCCAAATCCCTGAGTGATAAGAACAAAGTTGGAAGCTCATAGGAAATTATTTCGCTTAACTACTCTTTTGCTTCTGCTGTGAGTGGATGGACAGAAGAAAGAAAACAAAGAGATTCAGCTGTCCCAGACTGCAATGCTCCCAAAATTCCAGCTTCAGTTAGTGCTAAACCAGTGGGACACAGCAGCATGGACCCAGCAAGGTGTCCCTGGCTGTGGTGGTGCCATTTGGGGCAGCACTGAGGATTCAGAGCCACACACAGATCACCTCTGCTGTGCACAGGGCTCCAGCTGTTAAAACCTTAAACAAGCAGAGGAATCTGAGGGCTCTGTTGGGTGATAAAGAGAATAGTGGGAAAACGCCAAGAGATTATTAGCTCTGCCAAAGATTACGCATTTGCACCAGTAATTAAAGTCTTTTGCATTGGATGCAGGCTTTGGCAAGTGCTACCAACAAAAGATTTCACACATGCATGCATGAGTACAAGTCCACAAGAGCTTTCTGTCTGTCTCACACACACACACACACTCACACACAGGCAAACAGAAAGAATGAAATAAGCCATTAAGAAATATTTCCGCATAATGCAATTATTACAGCTGTATAATTGAATGGGGAAACCATTGATCTGTAGTAGAAAGGAAATTGCTCTTTTCATTGTGTTCCTATGAATATGGGAACATTAATCTCAATCTATAATCAACGTTCATTTCAAATCTGATTGCGTGCCACTAAACACCCGTAGCTATGCTAACATTATGTTAATACGGTTCAACATCATAGCTCCCAGCTTCACAGCACAAATATTTTTCTTTGGCAATCAATAGTAATTTCAGCTGAGTGGATGGAAGTCACGTTTTAATGGTAATCTTTCCTCCAAGCCTCCAAGTGGAAACTCGACTGGTACCTTAACACGGCCGCAGCGCATTGCATGTAATCAGATAAATTAACCTAAAAGAGAGAGAGAGAAAACACAGATCAGGAATAAAAAGCGGCGCCAAGAAGCTCTACATTTTCCTGATGGATTAAAGTGCTCATTATCATGAGAGAGAGAGCGGATTTCAAGAGGGGAGCTGAATTCCCTTGGCTTTGAGCCGTGGCTGGAGAGGCAGGAGGTCACAGTCGGCTCGGCGCAGCCGGGGATGCCTCCGAGGAGGGGGAAGCCAAGCAATTCAGCCAGGGCTGAGCTGGACTCTGCTGCTGAGAGCCCAGCTGGCCTCGGGGCACCAGTGTTTGTCCAGGAATAAGGAGTCTCAGTTTTAATCCTGCAGGGCACTGCAGGCTTCCTGTGGGACCTTGGGTAAAGGGCTTATTCTACTTGTGCTGCACTCCCCTCATTCTGGAAAAGGACATAGCAGTGCTCCGCTGTCCCCTGGGGGTGCTGTGAAAATTTGGGGGTGATCTGTTCCTGGGAATGGGAGCTACAGGGCTATGATGCATTAGTTAGATCTCTCTTGGCTTTGCTGTTTTGTAGAGGTAAAGCTACTGCTTTATTTCCTTAATGGCATCTATTTTTAGCTATTTCCAAAGCCTTTTTTTTTCCCTGCATTTAAGGGCCCAAGTTGCTGGACTGAGTCCCTCTAAAATCTTGTTGCTTTTTAAAGTAGAAAAAAAACCTGTGATCATTGCAAAGTCTTGAAAGAAATTACCAGGTACAGACCAGTGCCATCTTGACAGTTATCAGGAGCTCTATAAATCCTTACTTCCATAAAGGTGTTCAGACATATGAATATTAAGATAGGAAAACATCTGCACTGATTAAACCAAGGCTTGCTTAGTCCCATATCCTCTCCTTTCAAGTGGATGGACAGCAAGAGTATAAGGGAGCATGAGAAAACAGATCAGACATATGGAGGTAATTCCCCACAGAACTCTCTTGGGATCTGACGACTCAGGTGATCCTTTAGCTACAAATGTTATTATCTATAGTAAAGAGATTCATTTATTACATTTTTTCTAATTTTTTTTAACTCTTGAGTGTATATTTCTAAAAAACCTCAAGGGGTGTTTTTGTCCAAGAGATTTTCCAACCCCTCTTTGAGCACTTGCACCTTCAGCATCCTCTAGCAAGAATATCCTCAGAACTTCTGTGTACAGGGGTGAATTGCTTTGGATTCTGCTGATCTTAAAAAAGACTTTTCAATAGCAGATATAGACTGTAGATTGCCTTGGTAGTACCTATTTTGCGTCATTTTATTTTTATTTCCTACCTTGAGGCATCTTTTAAAGAACCCGATATGTAAATCTGTTATCCTTAAATCTGCTTCTCCTTGGAAGTTGGGTCCTTCCTATGTTCCTTAACAGATTGAGGTGTCTTGACTTGTGTACCCCAAAAGACTCTCCAAACAGTGAGTCACTTTCAAAATCTTATCTCTGTTATTTTATTAATGCTGGATGAATTCCCAGTGTCCCATTAATCCTGGGTTGCTCGCAGAGATGTTCCCTGTGGGAGCCTCTCTTCTCTGTTGGTACTGCAGAGTCTTAGCCATGGTCTAGGAGAGGTCCTTGGGACTTTGCTCCCATCCCAAACACTTCCCTGTTTTAGTAGTCTTGTTTTAGGGGAACAGGGACCTCCTGAATGGCTGTCAGGTCTAATTTTACAGATCATTTTATGAGCCTTTTCTCTTTTCTAGTTCCCTCAAAGATATGAGCTCTCAGCAACCTGCTCAGATTTACCAGGCAGGAAGCAAAAAGCAGAAAGACAAGTTCTGAAGTGTCTACAGGTTCCACATGAACAGGCTCCTTTTGTCAGAATACACCATTTTCACATACCTTGGGCCAAAGCAGGGATCCCTCAGACTATTCCATCTTTGCAACTTAAACATGTTGAATTTTCACTCTCTATAATACTAGAAATTCTGAGTAGTGTCACCTTTACCAGCTGGAGTTCTCCATAAGGAATGTGTAACCACTTGGTAAATTGGTGTTACTAAAGGTGTCCACCCAGGTTGTTTTAGTTCAACAATGCATTTCCACTGCCTGGGTGGGAAGTATGTTGGAATATGGAACTTAAATCCACCTTGGCTAACTTGGATGTCTTAGGTAGGCCCTTAAAAACCATGTTATTTCAAAATTAACAGAACATATTTGTGTGTGTGTAAGGAGTGAGGTTACAGCAAAAAGCAGTCCCTTCCCTCCTCTAAAGCTGAGCCAGTTTCAACTGGCCTCTGGCTTTCCCCAAGATCAGGAAGTTGAAAATGTGACTGAGAGCCAACCCTCTCCCTTCTCCTATTTGATTTCTGTGCCCAAGCCACTGTGGATCTGACCCCAGGACCTCCTGGCTCTAAAAATGGATTTTGCACTGCCCAAGTGGCTCCTGTAAAGTGCAGAATTGGAAATGCAGTGTTTGTAGTTGTAATGATTTGCAGAAGAGGTGGGCCTTTAGAAACAGGGAAAGTTGGCTGCCATCACCTCAGTGGCTTCTTAATGTGGTCCAAAGAAAAGGAGAACCATTATCTCCTATTTGCTGCAGATTATTCAAGCCTTCTAGCAAATGGCCTAAATTCCCCCTGGTGTAAACTGGATTAGCTCCACTGGAATCAATGGAGCTGAGCTGTTTCACACTCTGAGTTAGGATTTCTCCTGTTATCTTGCATGGCAAGAATAAAAGTTGTAGCATTACAAATAAAGTCCCTCCTATGCTGTGGATGATAATCCATGCCTTTCACTGTCCCCATGGAGCTGAGTTGTCTCAAGATTATGAGCCTTAGATGTTTAGAGCAATTTTGACTGGATCAGAGGTTATAGCCTCTGCTTTTTAACATTCTGCTTTTATTTTCAGGCTATGAAGTGTAATAGTTCACCATTTTGGTTTAAGTATCACAATAAAAGTCAGTGAGATGGAACAGGCAATAAGCAGCCGTTTTACATCAGTGCTGCTGAGACGGAGTGCTTAAGTCTTCATTAACCTACAGAGGAAGGAGCCACAGAAAAGACACTCCAAATAAAATACCAGAGAGGAGGCTCAGCTCATCCCTGGCTCTGCACAGGCAGACGCTGTGGAAGGCTGGTCTCTGGTGGGAATGTCTCTTTGTGCCTGTGCTCTCACACAATAAATAGTGGGGTAAGGAAACCCCACACTCTGTGTCAGGGCTGTGTCACTGCTGGTGGACATCAGGAGCTGAAAGCCAGGCAGGCTGCACTGCAGGGACCTCATAACTCAGGGATGGCATTTCTGCATTTGCAGCGTCTCTTTGTTCTTCATTAGGCCCTTGGTTAGAATCCTGAAACTGCTGGGGCTCTTCTGACACATGGTGTTCTGTTAATGGTCCACATTTTAACACATAGCCCAAGAGAAGGAGGGGAATGCAGTGGTAGGTGGAAAAATTTCAGATTTCCCTCAGCTCTTCCTCAGAGAAGAGAGGGTCCAGGCCTCAGAGCATCTCCATGGTCTCCTCTGGATTCACTCCAGCAGGTCCATATCTGTCTTGCACTTTACCTGCTCCCTACTGGGGCATAGTCGAAGATGTGAGACTTCAGACTCATTTGGTGAAGGAGGAATAACACTTCCCCTGCAGCCCAGAAACAGGAGAGCTCACAGAAAGGTATTGCTGCTTTCCCTCTTGCTGAACTGAGCCTTCTCCCTGGTCCCAAAAGTGCAGAACCCAGCCCTGCTTTACACAACATTTTGCTGCTGCTTCTGTAAAAGGTCTCCTTGAGATTGCCTCTATTTACTCTTCAGTATAATGAAGATTGTTTCCCTTGCCTGGGGGTAGAAGTAGAAATGCTGAAAATTTACTGTTCTGGTTTATTGCTTAAAAGGGGTTTTGCTGTGCCATGAGTGTGTGTCTGCTTCGTCCTGGGTTTTGCCATGTCAGAGCACTTCCAACATCTTTTGCAATCTCTGCAGGATCTCTGTTTCCTGGGCTTCTGTTTGAAACTCAGCACAACTATGACAAACTTTCCAAGAAAACAGCCACTCCCTGTGTTTTTGATTCACGTTTCCTCCATTTTCATCCTAAATTTGCTCCTTTTCCAGACAAGCTAAATACCTCCTCCTGAATGCTGAATAAAGAATGATAGTATGTCCTTTGAGTTTCCTCAAAAAAAACCACAAGGAAAACATCTGTATTAAAATTGACAGATATACTTGTCTGCTTCACTTATATTGCTGGAGAAAAACACAATAAAATGAACCAGGTGCAAGGTGAAAGGCAACGTTTAGAGTCTGTTCTGTTTTGGCCTTTGTTAGGGGCTTCTTAACTTGCTTACTTAGTGGAGAAATTCAGAGATATTTATTTACCAGTTATCTAAAATCCTCACATTCATGTTACATGAAAATGGCTGGTTACATGGAATTTTCCTTCTTACTGGAATTAGAGGTACTGATGTCCTGGACTACACCTGCTTTGTCAGTCTGCCTTGCCAAGTGGAGATTTGCAGCAAGGTGGAAATGAAATGAAGCAATATTTTCACATCATTGTAGGTGAACCTGGGCCACTCACCCACAACTGGATATTCAAATCATGGCCTTAAGTTCCTCATCTTATGAAGGGCAGAAAAGTACTTTATTTGCATGAGAAAAGCAATATATTAAGGATAAGGAAGAGTAAGGATAAATAGTTTAAAGACTATGAGGCATTTTGATGCTACCAGGGTGAATATAATGTAACTAACTGAGATAAATGGGTGGTTGGAAATAAATAATAAATTAAATAAAAGGAGATAAGTAAGTGTTTCATAAAACTCTGCTGTTTCTTCAGAGAGCAATGAGCTTTCCTGATGTCATAAGATTAGAAGGATGTGTGTGATCTTAGTGGCTACCAAAATTCACATTAAAAAATGAACAAATCACAAAGGTTTTAGCTAATTTTTATTTGTGTTTTTAGGTCTGCATTCCTGAGTGTCCTTGCCCTGAGAGACAAGGACACGCTAAAGCTGTGCTGAAGCCTGCATGGTTTTGAGCACAGACTAAATGAAGCACTTTCAACAATCCAGCCAGGGACTCAATGTAAATCTTGTACATTGCTTGGAGATAACATCTGAAATAAAAGTGCTTCTTTCCTCTTTTTCTTCACAGCTGATGTTGTCCTATGAGAAAGGGCTCTCTGTGTATTTAAACATTGATGAACTCTTAAGTAAAGAATCAAAACAAAGAGGAAAAAATAGTCCCCAGGAGTGTGTGAACAGCAAGGGCTTCTCTGCCTTTGCCCTGATTCTTCTTTTCCTTCAAACAGCTGTAAATCTTCCTGATCTCTCTCCTTGCCCACTGACTCTGCTAGAGGCAAATGAGCAGGGACAGGCACAAATATTCAACCCTAGAGAGAGAGAATGCTAAAATAACCCTCTTTACCCCTACCCCCCCTATTTACTCTCTCCCCTCTCTCAGCAGCCACACCAGTGCTGAGATGTGTCAGCACATGCAGGGTTTGTCTGATTCCATTGAAGATCTCTGATATTTGCTTGCAGGACTTAAGCAAATCCAGATTTTATAATGGGCTGATCAAAGACGAATGGAAACCTCCTCTTATTCCCATCTCAATTTCCTGAACAGCAGCATCCCTTTCTATCCATCTCTAGAGAAGAGACACTGCTCTAGAAAAGAGACTCTGCTCTAGAAAAGGGACACTGCCTTCCCCAGAATCCTTTCTCTTCCTCCTATTTTTTCTTCCAATAATTAAAACAAACAAACAAACAAGAATACAATCCCTAGGAAGTGCATAGCAACACCATCCAGTTTGTGCCTGGGGTCCTGTGGAGGTGCCAGCACATCACATTCACAGGGAGCTGGGAAGCATCACGGGGATGTTGCATTTATCCCACCCAGGGACTTGGCTGAGATGTCCCTGTGCTCCTCCCTGCCCCCAGGGACATTGGCTGCACAGACCTGAGGCAAACAGGGCAGCAGTGACATATCCGCTGCAAACCACTTCTGTAACTACAAGGATTTTAATGTAAATAGAAACAAACAGCAACAGAATTAACTTTTTAAATCAGAAACTGAGACTCCAGAGGACTCGGACTATGTGGCTTTGTTGTTTGCTTTTGTGACAAGGTTACTCCTTTGTGCCAAAGGGAATTTTATCATTGCCTTTTAAAGAAGTGTAAGTTCAAACAATATTAAGATGTTCATCTCTTTAACCCTCTTTGTCTTTTCTATACAAAGTACAAGAAGTGGTATACCATATAAAGAAAAAAGGGCTTAAGAACTGGTATTTTTCCATCATATCAGAGACCTAGAGGCCATGAAGACATCACCTAGGTATCTATTATGCTAAAAATTCTACAGTTGGTTCAATTTTTGGCATTTAGCCCCTGGGGCCCTGGTGTTTGGTCCTCAGAGGTGGATTTGAACACAGAGCAGGCCAGGCACAGGGGTGACTCCAGATGGCCTCTATTGCAGTGATACTGAAATGAAAAATCCCTTATGAGCTGCATGGTGTATATTTTAGTCACCAGTGAGATGGTCTGTGCAGGGAGCACTGCCAGAATATCCTTTTATTTCTCTATGAGAGAGCTCCTGTGCCTCTAACCGAGTGTGACAGTTCCTTAACCACCGCGCCCCTCGCCAGAGGTTCATTTTCCTCCCCTGGGACATCACTCAGAGTAATTGTCCCCAGTAATAATCAATAAATCCAAATTATCTTGAATAAAGCCAGATTTATTTAACACAGTGTAACAAATAGAAAACCAGAAAGAAAATCCATGTAAATACAATTTAAAGAGAACAGGCTTGTCTGAGACTATGGACTATGTAGTAAGCACTCCAGCTGGCCAAGATATTTTACAATACTGTGTAGAGACCAGAACCTTAACCCTTTAGATTAAGGGTAGTAGATTTTTGACTTGGGAAAACTTTGTACTGCACAGGACCTTCTTTTCTAAAAGACTTTCTCTTAAATAAAAATTTCTTAGCTCTCCACCTTGTTAACCTGCTGAGTAAATAAGAAATACTAAAGATGGAAGGATTTTTTTATATGGAAAGTCTTTTTTTTTTTTGGGTAATGCCACTCCATAACTTTTTGTGGAAACGCCTTAAATGTTTTTCATTTTCTTCCCTTAAATGGGAGGCCATAAGAATATTCTCTAGAAACATCAAGTAGCCCTACAGCCTTTGGATTCTAATCTGGGATCAAATTCATGCAAAACAAAATTTTACATCAGATTTCTTTCCCGTAACTTAGAAATCAAATTCCATTCCTGGTCCTTTCATCAGCTGTTTTTTTATCTCCCTGTTCCTAGAAGTCAAGTTCTCAGAGGTTGTGATTTCAAAATGTCATTTTCCTGGTTTCCTGCTGGGTTCCAGTACTACTTCTTCGTTTCTGTGATGACAGAAGTTTCTGCTAGAGCAACACCCCTGAGGGTCTGTCTCCAGCTAATTAAAATTTACACCTACAAATTACCTCTACTGCTTGGTCTTTGCCTCAGCCCCTGAACACACATTCATGGTGGTACAAGTGAGATTCCTCTTGCCCTGGACCACTCCTTCAGCTGCTCTTCCCCCTGATGTCCTTCATTGTTTGCTTCACTGTGCAGTGAGAGCCTGCACCACTCAGAAACTTATAAGGGATTTCAGCTGGAAACGCATTTGTAACTTTTTTCTTTCAAAGAACAAAGTTTTTAGGGGCTGATTTTCCAAGTCTCCCACTTAAGATAATTGTGCTGTGAGGCCATCCTTGAAGTAGCCTCTGTTGGCATCCCACAGATCCATGACTACAAATCTATCTTTGAAATTTTGATGGTGACTTGGTTAAAAAGGAGCCTTCCAAATTTGGTGGTTTAAATGTGATTTTTTTGATTGTTGTTATAATTTACTTGTAGTGCTCAAGCAAGTAGTTCAATGAACTTTGGGAAACTGGCTTGATTTTATGCCTCCACATTGAGGTCCCACAAGAATTCAGCACTGAACTATCAGGGCACACAGGACCCTTTCCCTTTCCTCTGAAAGCCTTTAGGACCTTCATAACTTTGAGAATTTTTCCTCTGTCAACTATAATTAAAATTAGCCAACTGTTTCAAAAATTTGATGTGCTTATGCACATGCCCAGAGCATGAGTATGCAAAGCTTATTCCCTCAGAGAGCAGAGATAAAAGGAAATTTGTCACTATAATTGAAATTGATAAAAGTATTCAACATTTTTAACAGAGCAATTCAAGACTACTCTTATCACATTCTTCTTTCTCTGCAAAAAATTGTAGTGACCCACATCCTCATATTTGTTTGTGTCACTGAATGCAAGATTTTGATAAGTAAAAAGTATGCAGTGTATCCCCAAATAACTGCGGATGTAGATAATTGCCCCTCTGAAAACCTCGTTTGACCAGATTATTGTGCAGTTCTCAATGTGTGTATTTAGAATCTGTGGGCAGCTTTTAGCATGCACACAATTCTCTTTAGACACATTCCTTCTCACGCCTGACCTCCGTTTTACACGATTTTAAGCTGTTTTCCTCCTAACGTGAAGCTATTCCCAGTGCATTTCAACAACATATTTAGCATGCCATTAATTTTTTTCCCCTTCAAATCTCATTCCATCTGATAGCCTGGCAGCTCTGACTATAACCAGTTTCCTTCTCATTACCAGTCCTTTAAGAGGGAGGAAGAAGACATCTTCAGGGTTTCCTTACCTTTCTTCTTTCCCATTGTGAATTTCCTACTTTCTCAAAAAAAAAACAAACATGGAGATTGCTGTTCACAGTATGCATCCCACTGACACAGAGAGAAATAATAAAACCATAATGCTCAAATTACATCAAATGCTGTCATTTTGTTGCAGATAAATGAGAATATTTTTAGAGTCCTCCTCTGTGGAGGTTTTGGGGTTTTTTTTCTGTTAAGTCATCCTCTGTGCAGGTGTTTTTATTTGGGGGGAGGTGCTTTTTCCTTTGCTCTGTTTCTGAAGCACCAAGGGCACAAATGTTACCACAATTCTACCACAGCCTTTGCTGCTTTTCTTGGGGTTTAACAAGTTGCTACAAGGAGGGTTTGGTCTCATCTTTACTCAAGTGTTAGTATCAGCAGAGCCTTAACAGTGTTAAACACTTTTTTTTCGGTTTCCTTCCCCAAGAAGAGGTGCAATTTGGCTCCTTGGCCCCCTTCTTATCTTTTCCCACTGGCCCTTGGAAGTGGAGTCAGGAATGAAGTCTCATCATACTTGGCACAGGAGAGGTTGATTCATTAAAATCAACCCTGACTGAATGAAAGGGTGAATTTGAGTTTATTTTTTTTTAATTTTAGGTGTTTTCCAAGGATTTGCTTTAATTGACAAAATCTCCATTCTGTCTGAATTTTTAAATGAAAATATTCTGAATATGGTTCCAAAGTGATTCTTTGCATTTTCAGAATTGTTTTTCATTTTCAGTAGAAGGTTTTACATGTTCATTGGCCAGATTCTGCATTAGAGCAGATTTCTGTTTGTAAAAGTACTTGAAGAGAGTTGTTTTTATATTGTCGTCCTAGTTTTGGATAGGAAAATATTTCAAAGTACAAAATCTGATGGCATGGAAAACACTTTCCTTCCACTTCACTTTTTTGAATAACTGCTTCTGTTGAAATACTATTCTACTTCTTTTACTTTTTCCTAGTGCCCATCAATAATTCATTACATTATTAGGAAATGGATAAAGATGGAATAAATCATTTAATATAGTATTTTCCAAATTCATGTCGATGTGAGTTTGAGTGTGTGGGATACAAGAAGGTGATTACCATTTCCAGCAAGTAAAGGAGGCAGATGAACTGTACAAAATACTCAGAAAATGCTGTGGCAATGCAACTTTCTGGCTCCCTGCATTTGGCACAACCCAAATCACTAAAATTTATGAACTTACAGACCCAAGCACGGTCTGATGTGGCTGTGCATGACCAGGCTGTGAATTACTAAAGGATTTAAGGACTGTCCAGGGCTGATAGTTACTTTTTTCCTGAAATTTTAAGTGCAGCTTCTGATGTTGTACATCGCCATCTAAAGCAAGAGGGTTTCTGCCCCTCACACCTTTCAGCTCACATGTATGGAGCAGATTTTTTGATAAAGCTCCTGTCTGTATCACCACTGTGGAGCTACACCTCTGTAAGTCCCACAGTCAGCAGTATCAATCAGATGAATAAAACTGTGCATGTGCTGAAATGCTTTGCTGACGGGGAAATGCAGGCTGCAACAGCCCACAACCTGCACAGACCTAAACTGGGACCTGAACACGAAAACCACCGTAACATCCTCTCTCCCAGATCATTTCCCCACCTTTCAACCCTCGTGAAGAAAGGCTGCAAAGCCTCCCAAACAAGCAGCCTCTGCCCAGAAAGCTGATCAGACCTCAGCCAGTGCTCTGGGATTTCACAGGAGCAGGGAGCAGCACGTGGTACCTTCCTGGTCATTCAGGAATTGCACAAGGAGCTAAGCTGAGTCTGGCTACTAAACTTGAGGTCAAGTTTAATTGCTCTAAAGCAGTGCCATGGGAAGGAGGGGTTCAGTTAGTTTCTCCAATGGAGCTTTCAGAAAAGCTGCACTGACTCAGCTTATTTAAAACTGCCTTAGGAACATGTGGTCTACAGGGCAGAGGTGCCCACTTGAAAACACTTTGGCCACGGATGTCCATTCCTGCTTGATTTCTAGGAATGTGAAACAGGTCATTGTTTGACAAACCAGAATGCAGTCATTCCCTGCTCTTTCCCCAGCTCATAAGCCATGCTAATAGTATTAATCAGGATTAATGGAGGCTTGAGAGAATTAGGAAAGCATCCTGTATGTCAGTCCTTCAGCAAAGCCACATCTTAAGGTTTATTACAATTACAAACACATCTCAAAAAAAAAAAAAAAAAAAAAAAAAAAAAAAAAAAAAAAAAAAAAAAAGAATCCCCAAACCCCTCCTGCAAGCTCAGAGCTGGTGGAAGAAGAGTTGTTCATCTGAAAGGAGCTGGAAGGCAGAGGAGAAGAAGAGGAGAAGAAGAGGAGAAGAAGAGGAGAAGAGGAGAGGAAGAGGAGAGGAAGAGAAGAGAAGAGAAGAGAAGAGAAGAGAAGAGAAGAGAAGAGAAGAGAAGAGAAGAGAAGAGAAGAGAAGAGAAGAGAAGAGAAGAGAAGAGAAGAGAAGAGAAGAGAAGAGAAGAGAAGAGAAGAGAAGAGAAGAGAAGAGAAGAGAAGAGAAGAGAAGAGAAGAGAAGAGAAGAGAAGAGAAGAGAAGAGAAGAGAAGAGAAGAGAAGAGAAGAGAAGAGAAGAGAAGAGAAGAGAAGCTGTGGGAGCAGAGGAGCTGGCAGGGCTGGCTCAGCCCCCGTGCCAGCGCTCTGACCTGTGTGCCAGCTGGCAAAGGGGAGCTGCAGAAACCCTGCTCTCTTGCTCAGCAGATCTGCTCTTAATTACCTGCCTGTAAATCAGGATTCATTTAATAAGTCTGTGGAGCTGGACACTGTAGGCTACAGTACCTGCAAGCCGAATTTCTCTGCCCTGGGTATGTGCAGGGTTCAGCTGCTATTGTGAACATCCTTTCTCAAAAATTCTACATTTTGCTTCTCAGTCCTGAGCTGAAACTGTCTTAAAACATAAAGCTGAGTTCAGAGAATGATTTGTACCACAAACAAGAGGTTTTTAGCTGCAGCAGCAGGGCAGACACCAGCTCCCAGCTGCACTGCAGGGCCAAATGCTGCCCTGGAGTCCCCAGTGCTGAGGCACCAAAATGAGCGAGAATGAAATAGTGTAGCAGTCTCTGCATATGAGAAGTACAAATGAGGAGAGCTTTACTGAATGAAATAAAAACAAACTCCAAACCTGATAAACAAATGTTTTAAAAGGCCCTTGACACAGACAGTCCCTGCAAAAGGGGCTTAGACGAGACAGGTCAGAGGTGCTGATTCCAGCTGAAAACTCAGCTGAGTGCTTTGGGTATCTTGTGTTGCTTTGACATTGTTTTTCAGTGTTGTAGGGTGGCATATTTTATTTCAGAAGAGCTGAATGTCAAGACCCTGTTTTGGTGACTTAAGAAATGTGTTTATATCAGAAAACAACTTCCTTCCTTCTCCATTACTTTCTGAACCCTCTTAAAAGTAACCCATTCAACTTTTGACTGCAGAGTTTATCCAATTTCAGGCCAGTGTATCCTTCCAGCAGCAGCCCTTTGGCTTCTGCAAAGGATGAGTGACTGGCTTTCTATCACAAAAAATGAGCATTTTCCATCACTGTTTTTATTTCTAGTTTACATTCACTAGCACTTTCAGTTACATTCCTAATTTTTGTCTCCTCAGAAGGAAGCTTTTCATATATCCATTGTTAAGTAGAATCACCAGGAATTTCCAGAATAAGGAGGGAAAGAGAAGAAGAGAGAAAAAAAAGCAACTTTCTTTTCCTTCTTTTTTTTTTTTTTGTACTCCAGCCAGATGGAATTAGGGCAATTGTTCACTTGAAGTACTATAGAGATTAATGAGGTCCAGAGGCAGAGCCATGAGAAAATAGAAATGTGAAAAAGTGAAGTTTCCAAAAATACAGCCTCCACTATACCATAGGGATGGATCAGATTGAATGTTTCATCTCATAGCCTGACTGGGCAGGCTGCCTCATGTTCTTAGCTTATTAAAAACCTGAACCCTTTTTTCACCCTCTCAGGCCAACCCCGGTGAAAACAGAGCTGATGCTCATGACTTGCATGTCTGCAGCCAAAGAGTCACAGCCCTCACTGGCCAAATATTTAAGAATACATTTAAACTCATCTGAAGGTTTTCAAGTGCTCTATTTGCATTTCTTTGGTGAGCTCACTTTGGATTACCCTGTGTGTGTTGTTTTCTGTGAGAGAGGGAAGGAGCACAGGGAGGCTGCTGTGATTAAACTGTGATTAAACTGGGGGTCAGAGTTTGATCTGGGCTTCCTGGCTTGGACCACTTCACCGAGGTGCCCTGAGAGCCCAGCAGAACACACAGGACTCAATCCTCCTCCTGCAAACACAGGCTCTTCGGTGAGATATTTACAATTGATATGTCTGCAACCCCAAAGGGTCAGGTCCTCCTCATCCCCTTTAACAAGATCAGAATGTTTGCAGCCTGCAGATGCCAGGATTGCCCCCTCAGTCGCTATTCCTGCCTGTGCTGGGAAGCTTCCCCAGGCAGGGGGTGAGGTTCAAAGCTGTCCTGCAAAGGGCTTGAGCCACAGTCTTGCTTGTAAAGTGATTTCCAAGCAGCAGAGGTGATGTGCAAAGGAAAACAGCAGTGACCCACCTGCCCGTGATCTATCCAGAGAGGTGTGAGAGGTCCTCACCTGTGTGCTTGCACACACAAAACTGGTGTGAAAGGTTTGGAGGCAATTGCTGCCCACCTGAAGTTCCCAAATACTCAGTTCTGTTACATCAAGCCATTGGCACAGGAACATCTGCAAGAGTCACTCACACTTGGGTCCAGCTTTCCTGCATACCCATGGTCAGTAGAGCATCTGAGTCCTAAAGTTGTGTGTGGAGAAGGAATAGGGAAAGGGGTTTAGAAAATAATACAGTGATTTTCATGCCTTGCTCCTTTCAGGTGTTTTCTTAAACAAATCTTATTCTGCTAGTAAATGCAAGACAGTCTTTATTAGAGCAAGAAATAGTGTTTAAAAATGTGGCTTTAAACTATTAGATGTGCTCTGAAACTTGCTGTGTTAACAAAGCATGGAGAGGAAAACTCACAAGGCAGTTACTAAAAAATTTCAATACTCAATACACGGGACAGTTAAATTTAAAGCAGCTTAAATTACTTCTGTGTTTTACCTGCTGTTGCTGCCACACACAGATCTTGTCACTTTAAATCTTCATTTGGCAATTTTCTGTTCCATAACTGTAGGGTATATACTTGGATCCACAGAAGTATAATATTCTGACAGCTGTTTCCTTTGCTAGCAGTTTATTTAAGCACATTATTTGGTGCAATTTAGACCTCATTCAGAACTACTTCAAAAACTTAAAAAGACTCATTTCTCCCCCTGCTTGTCTGTCTGTCTGATACCACTCCAGTCATCAGAGCTTCCAGTTCACAGTATCATTTCAGCCATAGTTAATCAAACTCAAAGAGGAAAGGCATATGCTTTCAGGCTAGATTTAACCTTTATATGGGTGCCAGAAAATCTCTGCATGTAGAAAGAAATAAGAAAATGGTTCTGCTGAGAATATTGGGACGGTATCTCTTCCATTTAGAAGGGCTGGTCCAGAACTTGGATTATATGAAGCAAATTAGCTGCTTTGAATGAAGTATGATTTATGTTTAAGACTTTATAGGAAATTCTTTTTCTTTATGCACTAGCCCCTGGAGCTCAGACACACTCTCAGACCTGCAGATACCCTTGGTACATAACTCCTGGTGAAAATAGTGGGAATTCATGTCCTCATGGAGAATAAGGAGGGTTTTTGGAGTGAAGGGGTTGCACAGGAGCAGAAGAGGAGTTATCTACAAGGCATGGCAGAGATTTGTGTGATAGGAGAGGTGGCAGAGGTGTCCCTGGCCTTGCTGCCCAGGGACTGGGAGGGAGCAGGGTGCCCAGGCTGGCTCCTGAGTTGGCACAGCAGCCAGAAGTGGGGAAGGCACAGCTGCTTTCAGGAGGGTGCTGCACAGGCAGGTGAACAAAAACCCAGCTCAGTCTGGACTCATGCCCAAGGTTTCCTGAGCCTGAGTAAGCATCGTGTTTTTGAGCCTCTCTGCTGTGCTGGGAGCAACCAGGAGCTTTTGGAGCCACGGCAATGGAACCATTTTGCAAATCATGCTAAAGGAGAGCCACACTGTGTTCCCAACCCATCCCCACCCAAAGCTTTGCATGGGACAGAGAAGTCCAGGCCTGTGCCTTCAATCCGAGTTTCCAGCCTGGTCCTTGCCCCTGGCAGATGCTGCACATTGCCATGCACCCCTCCTGCAGCCTCCAGCCCTGCTGGCTGCACCCTGCACCTCCTCCTGCCCCGACCTGCGTGTGCCGCAGGAGGGGCTGACATCAGGCTGCTGATGTGGCTCCAGAGCCGGAGATAGCCATCTCCAGGGGCAATTAAATCAACCAGAGCTACGCAGGTTTCACCACACGCCTCGGGTTTCCCAGAGGGCTGCCAAGGCCTGGGGCTGGGCTGGTGCTGGGAGAGGCAGGAAGGGTTGGGAAGCTGGAGGTGTCCATGGTGAGCACAGCACGGAGGAGATGCCTTTGTCCACTGCCTCAGAGCAGGTTTGCCTCTTCCTGGCAGCTGGCAAAGGGCTCTGGAGTTTGGGGAGGAGCCCTGCCCCTCTGCAAATCCCACAGCAATTTTCGACTGGGGAACAGGCCCTTCCAGGTGATGTCTGCTCCTGGGCTCCCTGTGCTATCAGGCTGCATCTGATGTGGGAACTCTTCCTCAGTTATAAACTAATTTGTAGCGGGCAGCAGAGTGTTTGGTGGTTAGAGGAGGGAGGCATCCCTGCTTCCACCAGCAGATCCAGGCGTTTCAGCCGGCCCCCACAGCTCAGCCCAGCAGATTAAACCTGCCACTCTGCTGCTAATGTCTGTATTAGCTCATTTTAAAGTTAGTTTAAGTAGATCTAATCTGCAGTTCAATCACGGTATGCAGGGTGCACACAGCCATTTATTCAGTGCCACATCTTTCTCTTCTTAGTAATTCCCCCAGACCTGCTGGCCAGGAGGACACTAATTGCCTGGATGAGGTGAGTGAGATTTAGCCAATGCTTCAAGTATTTGGGCAAGTCGTGCTAAAAGCCCGATGACTCAGTTTATCCATCTGTGTAATGGGGCATTCCCTTTGTCTCAGCGCTGTTGAAAGGCGTGATGAGATCTCGCAGAGATGTTGGGCTGCAGGTACTCGGCGTCTCCCAGGGCTTGGTCATCAGCTCTTGATGAAGCCAGCCTTGCTCATGAAAGGAGAGGCAGAGACTTCCAAGAGTCCAGCAGGACTGCTCGGATGAGGAAGCGCTGGAGAAGTTGCTTTGTGAAGTTCTTTGAAGCTCTTCGGAGAGCAGCAACTAAAGCATGAAAATTCCTGCCCTTGCCAACTTTAATGAAATATGACCAAGTTTGTTTTAGTGGGGTTTACTTCAAAATGTCCTTTTGTATCTGAAGAAAGCAAAGTGGCTTTGTCAGCTTTGCTTGTGAGGTAGCAGAAGTATTACACTTGAAATGGAGCTGCAAAAGGAGCAGCCTTTTAATTTAGTGACATTTGGTATCATTCAATAAATGATAGACTAACAGCAGCTAAATAGCAGTGTTTGTCTCAGAATTTCCCAGGCAGTTTTCTCCAATCTTGGGGAAAAAAATGACAGTGAAGAATAAAGTTTAGGAATATTGAAGCCAAAAATGCCCCTACAGAAATCTCTTCTGCCACAATTCCACAAATGCAGGGCATGTGGACAGTGGTGGCTTGCCCTGGAGAGGTGAATTACTGCTCTCAGTTCTCCCAGGAGCAGGGACAACCCCAGTCTAACTCTCTGTGCATGTGTTTTCCTTCTGTCTGTTTCTACTTTGCCTTTTTTATGACAAGTGCTACAGTGAAGGTCTGCTTCCTTTTGCTCATTTTCCACAGCTTTCCATATCCTGGCCCAGTTAACTCTGGCCTTGTTTAGACATGCTTCTCCTACTGCAGCTCTGATTTTCACCATGGAGCTGGAAAATCAGATGGTTCCAAATGTCTGTCAGACAAGTGGGGATCAGCCTGGTCCCTCAGTCAGAATGTTTGGGATGCCAGATATGAGACAAGGGCTCTTTTCTCAGGGAAAAGAAAAGGTATCAACCTGTCTAAGGAAACTGGCACAGCTGCTGAACAACAGAACTTCCTAAAGGACAAGGAAAACACATCTTCTGGCATCTTTGTTCATTCACCCAGTTCCCCACCTGGCAGTGGATGTGTTCACTTTGCAAATGTCACTTTGTTGTAACACTTTGTCCTTTGCTGTCTACTAAATTTCATGCAATGACAGTCATGGTGAACTAAAGTTCTAAAGTCCTGAGGGCTAGTTCCATTCTCACATGAGACTGTACCTAGTCTTTCCTGAATATTTTAATTCAGCTCCACATCTTGAATAACTCAGCACTTCTTGGCTTGCAAAGCCTCAGGTTTTATACTAAGAAGGGGAAGAAAACAAGTAGCACTTTACATTGCTCACGCTCAAATAGTAACTGATGGAAATGTGCATTCTTTCAGCACCCTGGCCCCACTTGTTGGATTATCCCCTTCCCTATTGCATGTCCACATAGTGTGACAGCACATGAGCATGCATGTCTGGCTTTCTGTCCCCATTAGCCTCTCCATTTCTTGTGGCCTTCCAATCTCTTGGGTGCAGGTGTTCCAGCAGGTTACCAGCCAGTGATTTAATGACAAATGAGCCCCTTCTCCACCTGAGCTGTCTCCGTGTCCCCTGAGCTTCTGCGGTTGATGGAACACAGCTCAGGATCTGTTGCAAATTGTTTATTTTATATTGCTCTATCAAGCACCATTTTGTATGGCCAGGATTAATCTGCTGCCCAGGCAGAGCACTGGAGAGGAAAACAAATACTCAGCTTCTGAATAGAAAGGTGACTGGGAGAGAGAACGTGCGAGTTCACTGAACGTTACTCTTACGAAACATCTGTGCTGTTTTGCAGGACTGTGCAGATAACCAGCATGAAATGACTCACCCAGAATGATGGGAGAGAATATTCAAGATATTTCTATATCTCTCAGACTCAGGATGTTGTACCTCAACCACCAATATATCTTTGGGGATTTCCCTTTCTGACCATAATATCAAAGCTAAAAACGGATCAGAAAAATGCCTGGTTTAAAGTGAGATCTATTTTGTGGGTTGAGAGAAAACCACTGAAAAATCCCAGATCATTCTGCCAAGCCTATGAATTACAAATAGCAGACATGCTGGCTCAAGCAAATCCTTAGTTGCCAAATGCTCACCGTTATCTTCTTTGTGATGCTCCTTGCAGGTGTCAAGCTGCCGTGGGCTTAGCAGACACCACAGATTTCCTTGGACAGGCTAATTCCTTTCCTGAGAGACATCTGTAGTCAGGACACAGCTGGAAACAAGTGTGCCCCGTGTCTTCTCTGTCATAACTCATCTTTGCAGGGAGGCTCATGGAAGGACTCTGTGCTGTAACTCTTTTCTTGTTTAAGGCAGGAGAAAGCACCATCCAGTGCTGAGGAATTCCAGCTTCCCCAAGACCTGCAGCATTTCCCTCCTCACCTGGAATGCAGAATTTCTCCTTCTCCCTGACTGCCTGTTGGCTGTGCCCTGGTGCTGGAGGGGATTTGTTCTTGGTTTCAGAAGGACTGTGGTCCTTCTGCAATATGTGGCTGCCACAAGCATCAGGCTTTGTTCCCTCGTGTTAGATTGAGAAGGATGGTTGTGGGAATTTGGTGTTCTGCAGGTAAAGAGCCACTTTCAGCATGACCTCTTGTTACGTTTGTACCTGAGGGTCTTTATGATCACATATTCCACAAGTGGCTGAGCTGGCTGCTGGTTCCTGGCCCTTTTTTCTTTCCTCCCTTCCCCTGCCAAAGCTCTGTGCTCTGGGATCTGCTGATGGAACCCGCTCTGTTCCACCGCTCTGAGCTCTCCTGCAGGGACTGCTGATGCAGCAGCTCCAGAGTGGGACCCTCTGCAAGAAGAAATCTTGCACTTAAAAATCCCCTGTTAACAACATTCAAAATGTGATCTGTTAATCAAAAGCACATTGCTGAAAATACTCCCAGTGCTTCCCGTGCTAATTCCAATAAAGAATAAACTTTCGCGGCAATCTGTAAGTCAAGTGAGTTTTCAGTAAAAGTATACACAAAGAAAAGAAAATCTATAACTTTCAAGTAATTTAATCGAAAGGATACATTTACAACTTGCCAAGTATATTTTGGGAATGTTGTTAAACTAATGAATTCTGAGGAATGACACCACTTAGATCCAACTTGATAATAAGCACAGAGATATCCCTTGTTGATCTCAACTTCTTCCCACTGGGAGCCTTATTAAGCCTGGCAGTGAGTCTCAGAAAGTTTTTCCTAGGAATGGGCTGTTAAGACCAAAGGAATACTGTGCCATTAGAGGTGGAAACAGGCAAAATATCTAGGATAAGCAAGAACATTTTGAGTAAGTCGGGAAATCTTGAAAAGAAAAAAGTTCCTTTTGAAGGAAAAATCAGAGGAATTCTTAGCAGTAAAATTGCCTTTGTTCTATGTTTTGTTCAGTCAGTCTAATAAATAGAGAAATCATATAACTTTAGTGACCAGTCACATGTTATAGTGGAGAGCTCTTGAGCAGAGTCCTGCTGTGATCATGTCACAACCAAGTGTGCATAATTTGTTTGCACCATTTCCTTGCTGAAGAAATCTTCTAGAAAGGAGAAATCATAAAACAACCCCCCCCCCCCAAAAAAAAAAGTCATGATATGTTCATGTAAAATCTTTGAGTAGTAAAACTAAGAAGATACATTCCTCCATAAGAAAAAGTTCATAATGAATAATTCAACCTGCTATACTAGTTACTGCAAGTCCTGCCCTAGTTAGCCAGGCTGCAGAGTGCTGAGTTAATGAAGGCTACTGCTCTGACAGAGAAGAGAAAGAGCATTGTTACAGCAGACTTACAAATATATCTATCTATATTTTAAACTTCATTAAGTGGAGTTAATAAAACAATAAAAGCATATCCTTAGTGTGCAGTACATAAGTGCTCCATTAATTCAACTGTTGTTCCTTCTGTTTAGAGTTAAGCAAATGCTTGTAATGATTTGCTAAATCCAGTCTCTGCGCCATGGACTGAAAGTTACCTTTGCATTTGTACTGCCCAAACAGTCAAGAAATGATAAAGGAGCAACTCCTGAAATTATTAAGAGTTTGACCTGTCTGCATAATACTCATAATAATAACTCTTTTGTCATCAAAGAGATTCTCACTGAAGCCTGGGAGGGTGTAATTTTCTCGGGGGCCATTGTGCGTGTGATCCACAGCGCTGTCTCATCAAATAATCAAGCGCTGTGCTGCCGCTGGGATGTGTCAAGTTACACAAAGAAAATTATGCTTTTTGTGAGTCCATAAAATGAGAGTTCAGGGAGGCTTTTTAGGGAAGTATTAAAAAAAAAAAAAGAAGAAGAAGAAGAAATATTTTCCATCTCCAAGTGCACAGCAAAAGAAAAAATCCTTTTCCTTTCTCCTTAAATCTTTCTCCGTAAATAACAATGATCACAAGCAGCAGATTGTTGTGACAAAAGAGCAGAAAAAAGCACTTAAATGCACAGCTCCAAAACAGACAAAGGATAATTACAAGGTAGACATGACATAGGTGAAGTGGCTTCTGCTTTTAAGGAAAACAAGATTAAGGAAAGCAATATGGTTCTTTTTTTTTTTTTTTTTTATCCACCCCATCTAATCCCAACTCCAAGCAAGGAGTGGCACAGAGGCATCACAGTTTGGCACTGTGACCCCATCTGAGGAAATTGCCAGAGCAAATGTTTGTATGCCATTAGTGTGTCGTGCTAGATATTCAACACGAGCTTCAAGGGCTTTGCTGAATTTGAGGATTTGAAGCATTTTAAGCAGTGCTTGTTTAGAGATGCATGTTTTTGATACTGTTAGTTATTTGCAGTTAGAATGAGGTTTGCACCAGTAGAACATGCTCTTAGCTGTGTGCATGCTGGTCTGGTCCTTAACACTGTCACTCTCAACTCATTCTGCTTCTCTTTTTAATATGGACAGTATTCCAATTGTTGCTTTTGTCTTCTGTTAGAATTCAAGCTCTTGGCTTAGAGAATGTGCAGGTCCTATCTGCAGTTATTTTCCAGTTATAGTTATTTTGGTGGAATTTAAGTGTTCAGCTCCAGACCAGCTCTGCTGTGCTGGAGTCAGTGGGAGTTTTCCCACTGGTAGGGTTGGTGGGACAAGTAGGGTAGAACTTGGAAATTTCCTCCACCACTACAAATAACTCAGTGAGTCAATTTGGCAATGGTAAAATATGTTTTATAGGTTTTTTGTCCGTGTTGAGTTACCGAAAGTCTTGCTTTGACCGAATCCAGGATTAGCTGTTTGCATTTTTAGAGCTCTCAGATTTAGCTCTTGTTCCCAGTGCAGAGGCAGAGACTCTTTACTGTAAAATCTGTAACTTTGGTGTGTGTCAGATCATCAGAGTCTGCTGCAGCGGGTGGCTGGAGAACCTGCCTCCTCAGGTCAAATCAGAGGTCACTTTTCCAACCACAAGCTGAAAAATCACTACAGCTGGGCAAATATTGCAAAAAGCATTTATCTAGGAGAGGCCACGTGTTTGCCTCAGTGACACTTGCTTTCTGCAAACATTCATGTAAGCAACCTTTTGTTTGCACAGTAAAACAAAATATTAGAGACCATAATCTAACTGTGGTTACTTTTCTGTTTGGAGAGGTCCTCTAAAGGCCTGAACTATGAAATTATGTATGGACTAACAGAATAAAAACATTTGATTATCATGAATCTTCCTTGACCATCAGAAATGGAAAAGAAAATCTCAAAGTATTGCAGGATTTGTGATAGAATTATGACAGCTGGTAACTAAACTTAATATCTTTATGCTTTTTGATCTTTGTAAAATGGAGATAATACTTTCTCAATGCTAAAGGTCTGAATATGAGGGTGAAATAATTTAAAACTTTGGGGTTCTCAGCTTTTGAACTAGCAAGGGCTGTGTAATAGGTAGACAGATTAAAATGTTGATCAGTTAATGGACACATCAGTTAATGGATAAGTTGTTCACAGAATATAATAAAGATTTTGATTGAAATTGGGTTCACACTATTGGATTACAGTGCTAGTGTCCAGCACTCTCAATCCCAGCTTCATTCTACCTCTGAAGGATGTATCTCCTTTACCTGTGGAGGATTTTCTGTGATCACCTCACACCCTATTCACAATCGCCATTTTGCAGAAAGACAATCCCACGTGTCCTTTCCCCATCTCTTTACACTCTGAGCTGCTCTTGCAATTTCTCCACTTTTCTTTTTGCAGGGATGGCTGTTCTCCTGCCTGTCTTTAGCTCTGTCTCCTCACATGTGGTCTCCCTCTGCTTCCCTCACAGTTGTGTGTGTTCTGGGGACGTGCACACTTCACTTTCCATCCCCCTCTCGGGTGGGTCACTGATGCATGAACAAGCCCCCACCTCTGCTCCCAGAGGCACTCCACTTCTCACCTCTCACCGTTACCCCATCTGTATCCATTTATCACCACTTTCCAACTTGTCTAACCTCGGTTACTGAGCCATTCTTTTTTGTAGCCAATTGAGAATTTCACTATCAATGTCAGACTTATTAACCCTAAGTCTTTTATGTGGTATTGTATGGAGGAAGAAAAAAAAAAAAAAAAAAAGCCTTGTGGAAGTCCAAGTCAATTATGTCTGCTGCTTCAGCCCTGTCAGCTCTCATCGTCACCTCCACTCCAAGGAGTTAATCATATTTGCTGAGGATGACCTGCTCTTCATAAATGGATTCTGCTGGCTGCCCTTGCTTAGCTTCCCATTGCAAGAGCCCGTGTGGCATCTATAATCCTTCCCAATACTGGGGGTTATGGTATAATAACTCCCCAATTTTGTCATTCTGCCAGCCAACTGTCCCCATGTGCCATAACTTTTGTCACCAGCGGGAGAGTGATTTGTCCCCAAAAGGACTGTACCGAAATGACAGCCCCTGTGACAGGCACAAGCACACAACAGAAGGTGGCAGCTGATGAGCTGCAGAGGGAAAGAGTGGAGAGGATTTACAGGCACCCAGAGTGAGTGAGAAGATGCCGGGCCGTGTCCCTGCCACGGGCCAGGAGCAGAGCTGGGAACAGAGCTGGCTCTCCTGATGTCCTTGGGCCTTGGCTCTGACTATTTTTATCTGGGAGCCTCTTGGCGCTGGTGTCCTCCAGCACACGAGCAAAAGGTACACGGCTCCCTGGTGCCACTGGGGTGTTTGTGTTCACAGAGGCTGAGCAGGCAGCAGATTGGAAAAGCAGAGCTGACACGGGCGATGAGCGCGCGGCAGGGCAGAGCCCGATGGTACGCAGTGAAATGTGTCAATTCAAGTCATCACAAAAACAACGAAGGGAGGCCCTGACAGGGAGGGTGGGACCCGGCTCAGTGAGGGTGAGCTGTCTGTGCCAGTGCCCACGGGCTGGGCTGCTCTTGGGGCCAGGGGAAGGGGACACGTGTCCCCAGAGGATGGCCCGCCACCCGTCACAGGCACTGAGCTTGGGGTGACCTGTCCTCCAAAGGGGCAAGTCTGCATCTTCTCCTGATGAACCAGATGTGGTGGCTGAATTTTTGGTGGCATTCTAATGCTAGGAGAAGGCAGAAAGGCTTTTATAATTGTGTGGCTTGATGTAGTTAAATGCTCTTTCAGATTTCTCCATATCTTTAACCACTCTAAAAGCACCAGCTCCTCCCAGCTCATTTGTTATGGTCTCTCTGTAAAACTAAGCACAGGGACAGTCATGGAGACAACTGCTTACAGAAGGGAGGATTCCTTCTCCTCTGGTCCCACTTCTCTGGAAAATACTGTCTGGCTGTACCACAGGTAGTGACAGTGCTCAGGTGGTAGGGCCACCACGGCTCAACTTCACCCACAAAAAAAAGATGTGGCAGTTCTTCCTCTCTCCCACCCAGTCTGTGGGCTGGAGTTCAGAGGAGCTTGCTGTTCCCCATCCTGCAATGAAAAGGTGAGCAGGAAAATGCTGGGGAGCATTTTCCTAAAGCACCCCTTCTCCTCCCCACCCCACAGCACTGCGCAGGACAAAATGTGATCCCAAGGCTCCTCAGGCAAGGAAGAGAGCAGTGTGCCTGTGGATTGTGACAATTGCATCAGGGGAGGTGCTAGAGTGAGCTTTGTGTTTTTAGACAGTGCACTAAGGCCGTGGCCTTGAGCAACAGGGAACCCCTACTCAGCCACAGCATCCAGCAAACCAGAAAATCAACCTGGAACTCCTACAATGAGAGTCTCTTCTGTAATAACTGAATACATGCTTTGGAGTGCCGTGTTGAAAAGAGATGAGGCTAATTGCCATATAAATAGACACCAGGTAGAAGTTACATTTTTTAGACTGCAATCTAAAAGGTGGGGGGTTATACTTATTATCTATAATTATTTTTCAGAATTGCAGTCAAACCCACGTTATGGTACAGCAACAATAACTGCAGCCTAAAAATCATATCAAGGGAAACTGAGCTTAAACTCCCTCCAGAAAAGAGAGTTCTAATGATAATCCTTGCACGTCTTTGTCTTCAATGAGAAATTTTTTTATTTCAAAACAGTAATTCTGACAAAAAACTGTTAAATGTCACTTCTTGCTAGTTAGTCATGAAGTTGTCCTTAATATGATCAGGTATTTCAAGTACTACATAAATGTCACTCCACCAACACAACTTCTCTTGTATATCTGGACCTGAATCTAATTGTTGCATTATACCAGTAGCAGCATAATAATTGGATTTTCATTGTAAGATGAGGAAAAGTTCACTGTAATTCTTGGGATCAGATCTAAATAAAATACTCTCATTTTATTGAAAACAGCATGGATCCACTTCCTCTGTGTTAACTAAGAACCTGAGACCTCAGAAGATCATAGAGTATGTGAAATCCAGGCTTTACAACTTCTCTCTTCCTAATGACACAAATTAGGAAGCTTGTGTTTAAAACTTTTGTGTTGGTTTTGGTTTCTATATCTCCTCTTCTCCACTCCTAGTAACTGAATTCTAAGTGAAACTCTTTTTTTTCCTTTTTCTTTTTCCCCCCTTCAGTTCTCCATCTGCCTGTAGTTAAATGTAGAAGCCATATGAAGTCTGTGTTGCCTTTCTTGTGTTTTCACAGCAGACTGTTACTGCCAGGGAAGCTTCCATGAGGAGCCAGGGACCATGCACTGCATTAGCATCTGAGCAGGCAGTGCAAAAAATCAGATCTGATTCTGCCTGTGGAAGATAAATGAGCCAGAGTCCCCAATGCCCAAGATTTGGTCATCTCTTTATGAGTTCTGAAGTACCTATTAGCAGCTTTGATGAGTGCTAGGGGAGATGAAGTCTACCTTGAACAATGTTAGAAAGCTGAATCAAATAACTTGAAATCTCCCAGAGGGAGAAACAGCCTGAACTGGTTATAGGTTTATATGAACACTCTGATGGTGGGGGAAAAAATGAGCAGTTTTTTCTTGAAGAAAAACCTCCCAAGGATTTACTCTTATCTATAAGAGCTACTTCTCCATCTACATTTTACAGATGTGGTTAGGCAGATTTGCTGAAGGTTTTATCCCTGTTCTGAGTCTTTTCCACTGAGAGGTACAACCTGATAAGATGAAGCAGGTGAAAATGAACTTCTCATGTGTTCTGCCAAGGCCTGTTCAGGGTGGCCCTGAGGAATATTTCAGGACAGTATTTTATTCCAAAGCACTACATAGGTGAGGAATGTGGATCCTGTGTTCAAGTGTGGGGTGCTGGACACAAAAGAATATGAGCACATGGTTAAAACTGAGTTACTCTGACTTAGCAAGTCATTGTGTGTCAGTGCAGCCACAGGAACTGCTTTTGGATTTGTTTTTAGCAAAGCAGGACTGCTGGAAGTGCTTTCAAGCCTCCAGCTGGAATTCTGCTTATTCCTCACTAGATATGAGCTCATCTTCACAGATAACAGACCCTAAAATCCATTTGCATACCTGTGCCCAAATCTCTCTGTGCCAGGCACTTCAGAATTGAAGTTCAGCACTCCTAAAGTTCGTTGGGTTTTTTAATCTGTGTTTCTCATGAACTGATCCCAGAGCTCCCAGACATTTTTTACCAGTCTTTGGCAGAGATGGCTTTGGCAGAAGTGACAACACAGAGGCAGGGTCACTCTGTGCCCTGCCTTGGGCTGCATGGGTGTGGGCACACGTCTCCAGCATTTTCCTGCTCACTTTTTCGTTGCAGGACTGGGAAGAGCAAGCTCCTCTGAGCTCGAGCCCACAGACTGGGTGGGAGAGAGGAAGAACTTCTACCTCCTTTTTTGTGGGAGAAGTGGACCCATGGTGGCCCTACCACCTGAGCACTGTCACTGCAGAAGCCTGTGGTACAGCCAGACAGTATTTTCCAGTCCCAGAGAAGTGGGACCAGAGGAGAGGGAATCATTCCTCCTGCAAGCAGTTGTCTCCATGACTGTCCCTGTACTTTATTTTACAGAAGAGCCAAAACAAACGAGCTGGGAGGAGCTGATGTTTTTAAAGTGGTTAAAGATAAGGAGCACACTGCTATCAATGTCCTAACTCTGTTTGCATGAGGGATGCTCCAAATCCAGCCAATTTGCTGGCAGATAACAACTCTCTCATCCCCCTCTATTACAGCTTGCATGGTCACTTGAGGCCTTTCCTTAAAGTCTTGGTCTGGGAGTATGAACTGAGATCCAGCTGAACTCAGTTCATTTTCTTTTTAGTGCATTCAGTGGATGCTCTGAAGCAGATTTTGATGCCAGACATCTGTGCTGCTTGCACGCACACAGGAAAGCCTTGTCCTGTCATGACAGAGCTTAGAGCAGGATTATTTGTGTCTGATAGTGATGCTTGGTAGCAACTCCTGAAGCCTTGAACATTGCAGAGCATCAGAGGCTGTCACTGTCAGTGCTTTCTTCACTGCAGGGAGCAATGTAAGTAGTGTTCAGCCTAATTTAGAAGAAAAATGGGTTGGATTTGCAGCAAGAGTGATTTTTCTGCAGTAGCCAGTGAAGTGGAACCCCAGGCAGAGGTGAGGAGATCCCATGTGGGGCTGTGTGTGGTGACTGAGGGGCTTAGGAGGAAAAGTGTTGTACCTGCAGGGCAGTCAAAGGGTGGGTGATGGCAGCACCATGCAGCAGATCCTCTGCCAGCAGCTCAGCCCCTGCTCTGTGCCTCTGGAGTAAGGACTGTGCATGTGGGGAAATGCTTCATTTATTTAGTTATTTATTTCTAGGTGCAGGATAGTCCATCTAAAAGCTATTACACTAAATCACTTAGAGGGTCCTTGGGCTTCTCCTTTGCACTGTGTTTTTATAACAGGTGCTGGCTTGTGCTCTCCCTCTGGGCTGGGGTGGGCTGTGTGACAAGTTGAGTGCTGACACCGTAATACTGTGAGTCTACTCTGACTTGAAGAAAAAGAGTCAGCCAATAAAAAGAGATTTCAGCCTCAGAAGATACCAGCTTTGCCTTCCCCTCATTGCATGGAGCAAATGCTCAGTGATGAGTTGAACTTTAAGCCCAGACCAAGAATTTCAGGTATATAAAATGATTTGAATGGAAAGCTTGGGATCCTCACTGCTCCACCTCCCCTGGGAACAAAAGAACTTTAGGAGCACAAGGGGAAACCAGAAAAGCTTAGTTAAGCCCTAATGATTGCTGAAGGAAACCAATAAAACTAAAAGAGGAAACAAGTCCCAGTATAAACCTACCCACCCTCTCTGACCTGAGGAGGTTACTTTGTGGGCTGTGGTTTTGAATGCCTACAGTTCACAAAGACCCCCTCCTCCTCCCCTGGCCCCACACCCAGGGTGGTGGAGGGTTTGCAGGGCAGAGAGACTGCTCAGCAGGAAGGGAATTTTCCCACTAGGCATTAACCAGGGAGGAAAACTGATCACAGGGTTTCCCACAAGTGAGGCAATGCAAAACAAGTAACACAAACACCCCAAACCATTCAAAATCATGGTCCTCTCATGGCACCTGCTGCCTGCACAGGATGTCCCTCAGAACTGAGGCCTCAGCTCTTTATCCCCATGAGAATTTTGAGGCAGTGTCACATAGCCCCTGGCAAAATCCAGACCAGGGATGTAGCAATGGAGAGCAGCAGGTACTCTGAAGCTGTGAAAGGAAACACAGTGTGGTGGGAGTCAGCAGAAGGCAGTATGTCCTGTCCAGCTGGAGCAGTGTCTACCCAGCTGAAGAAGTGTGAGCCCTTTCCTGGACTGTAGTACTGCTTAGCACCTATAGCAATCAAGGGTTGGAGTGCTTGCCCCAGGACCAGAAGCTCCCTCATGGTGCAAAGTCCCCAGGAGCTGCCTAACTGTGCCCTGTGTCACCCACCCTGGTGTCCCAGCACTCACCACAGGCTGGAATCTCACTTGTCCTGAAGGGCTGATGGATGGACTCTCTTCCTTTCCTTCTGCATTTGACTGAAGAGTGATGAAGGCAAGAAAATCCTGCAGAGACTAAACATATACGACAGAGGAGAGAGCAAAGGGGAAAGGCTTATGGCTGCAGTGGTGGATGTCTAATCCTCTACAGCATTTTCCAGAGGAAAGCCATGTGGGGACCCTAAACTTTGAGCTGCCTCAAGCAGCTTTATCAGCCCTCCTTTGCCTGCTTGGCTCACGTGGATTCCAGATGTTGGTTTGAAGGGTACAGGGAGGCTGCTGACTCTTGAGCCTGGTGGTGTGGGGTCTCTCCATCCATATTTAACTGCATATTTAACTGCTGCCTTGGGTTCCTCAACTGCTGTTGGGATTAAACTCTCATTAAACTGTGTGCTCTACAAATCTCTTCCCAGACTATTCTTCTTTTCCTGAGAGAAACTTGGTCAGAAGATATCTCATGTACCTTCTTCACAAAATCACTGTTTTTCCATGCTGTGGTTACACCAGCATTCAGAATTCCTCCAGGACAGAAGGCTGATGAGTAGCTCCAGATCAGCATCCAACAGCCTTCCCAAAATCTGAGTGCAATAACAAGTTCAGGTAGATCCCACTCATCCTTGTGTTATTGTAACTCTTCACAGTGTCATCCCAGCTTTGTTATCATTGAGGTAAAGCTGCAGATTTTGCAGGTAGACGATGCCTTAGGCATAGTGCCAGCAGCCAGAGGATTTCAGTAAAGTAAAGAAGTACAGATCAAATACTGTTATCAGCTGCTCTAAACAAGAGTTATGATCCTTTGGGCTCCACAGACACAAGAAGCTGAATGCTCCATTGGGTTTTTACACCTGGGTCTCCCTAAGACAAGAGAATTCTTGGAATAAATGCAACTTGTCTGACATACAGAGAGAGAGCTTTAGGGAAATTATTTTTCTGCTACATTATTCAGGGTACAAGGCTCATACTTGAAGCTTACTAGTATTAGCAAAAGCCCTGAGCAACAGGGGTTTGTTTTTGTATTAAAAAATGCTTGCTTTCCTTTTTTCTCCCCCTCCTTCCATTTCTCACTCTTTCTGCCCTTTCCCTTTGCTTCTTTGTTTTTTATTTTTGGTCCACTCTCTCTCATTTTAGTTGATAAACAGAAAAGGCAACAGCACTGGAACAGTCAGTGCATTGTCAGGGGGGCTGCCTTAATCCCCTGAGCTCCCTGAGGAATAGAAGGGCTGTGTTAAGTGGGCTTCAAAGGCAGAAGGTGGAATGAGGTGTGATAGGAAACCAGCTCTTACTAACTGGTTCACTTCAGGCTAGCTTTAAATAAATTGCAGCTCTGAGCTGCTTGGACATTGACAAGAGGGCTGTGATATTTGTGGCTGCACTACAGAGAATTTCAGCCTTTCAAAGCAGGAATGGGAATAACCTGAAAGGACTTAAAGCTGTGGAATTGTAAAGCAGAAAAACAAAAAAAGCCTCTCAGTGTGGAGGCTCCCTGGGCTTGTTTCTGGATTGCTTCTCTCATAGACAAACTTTACCTGTCTCTTAAGAAAACACATCCTGCATTCCTTGTTGTTTCCTCTTGGTTTGAGGAGTGGCTGAGCTCTTTGGCAGCAGCTTTGGGAAGTGCCACAGATGTGTTTTCCGGAAGAACTCGGGATAATGGGAAGTGAGTTTTGGAGAAACTGCTGTTTAGCAGCAATTCAGGAGTTACCAGAATCTGACTCTGAAAAAAAAACCCCAGCTGACCCCCACACTGGATGCTGTGAAGTGAAACTCTCAGTCCTGAGTGCAGACTGAGCACTGCCAAAGCAGGATGTGGAACCTTTAGGGATCACTGGGGTCTCCTCCTCAGCTCCCATTACCACCAAGGATATTTGTGGGTGTAAAACTGCACCCAGTTTGTCTGAGCCTGTCAGACCAGGGTGTAGCCTGATTTTTTTGTCCATTCAAGCTAACTCAAATCTTAAGTACAGCTTATTCCCAGCAGACTCCTAAGAGCCTGGATCAGGCTCCTACTCTCCAGGATTTTAGTCACAGTTTGAGTATTAGATTTTCTCTTTTATGCTCCCAGCTGCTTTTCCATCCTGAATCACCTCCAGTCGAGATGCAGATTGTTACAGATGTTGGCACAATTGCTGGACCACTGATATAAATCAACAGAGAGAGCAAGGGCATGGTGTAGATTTAAATCAGATGAGGCTATTTTATAAAGGTGACTGTTCAGAGTCAAAGTTTATCAACAGCTTCTACATGTGTAGAGGTCTGGAATGAGGAAAATAATTTTATTTAGTCAAATAACATTTGTGTTTGTAACTCTGGCTGTTTGAATATCTTAATTTTTAATAAATTTGACTTTGAAATATATTGATAGAGGTGAAGAGCTCTCCTCCACATAGGTAAAGATGGCTTGGTAGCCATTCACTTGGGTGACAAGTATTCTGTATTGCATTTTCCTGGCTCTGCTTGGAGGAATATGGATGGTGGGAAATCCTTGAGAGCAGCTACACCGACATCTGCACCAATGAGATCAGCAGAAACAGGTCTGTCCACACCTTTCATACAAATTATACCTGACCCTCAGTCTCCAGCAGCATTTGTTTAGGATGAAGTAATAAAATCCTCATAGGAGGAGTAGGAATAAACACCTTAAGTGATGGTGGAAACAACCTAAATTGCTACCATAGCTTGGAAGGGTGGAATATGGTTTTAGCTGCAAGACAGCTTTTCATTGCTCTGATAGGATAAAGGGGCCTTAAGGTAAATACAGTTGTAACTTCTGTCTCCTCAAGGGCTGATTTGCATTCAAAATGGAGCAAATAAGCTGGTTTGGGTGATTGACAGGCCAGTTTCTGCCCAGAAGAGCACTATGTAATTTGTGTACACTCATCTCTCCAACCACAGCCACCCTTCAGTTTGGCAGTGTCCCTTTAGGGGCCACTCTGAGCCAGCGCTGGTCAAACCAAAGCCCAGCAAACTCAGAGCCTGGGCACGAGGGGAAGGGCAGGGAGGAGAGCAGGGAGCTGGACAAACACCACGGGAGGAGGGCAGAGCCCAGAGCGGGCACGGCCGCTGGGTTCCCGCACACCCGCTGCTCTTCCTGCACACTCAGGGCACTGTCAGCAGAACCCTGACTCCAGGGGAGGGGAGGCCACACCAGGGTCCAGCCAGAGACCAGCAGGAGTCAGGGAAAACAGGGGGAACTGGCAAATCCAGCCCTGGCAGGAGAGCCGAGCTCACCTTCTGCAGGGCCAGGCTCCGGGGAGAGCTCAGGACTCCTGGCCAGGTCTCCTTTCTAGTGCAAGACTGGGCTTTTCTCCACAGCTCTTCACACATCCCTGTTTTCTCACCTGGCTGTGCTGGGGAAGGCTGCTGGGAAGGGTGAGTGCAGCCTGTTCAGCAGCACCCACTTGTACCATTCCCAAGGAGGTTCCCTGATGGCAGAGCTGGCTGAAAGGACAAAACCAGGTTCAGTCATGTGCCACGAGCAGCTCCTCACAGGATCCAAGACTGGAGGACACCCTCCAAAATACTCTAATTAAAAAGTAACTTCAAATGGCAAGGAGAAGTTTTGCCTTTTATGGGTCTTTTTTAAGAGATAAAAAGGGAATATCTATCTATCTATCTATCTATCTATCTATCTATCTATCTATCTATCTATCTATCTATCTATCTATCTATCTATCCATCCATCCATCCATCCATCCATCCATCCATCTCCATGGATATATATGTAGATACAAAGTTATATAGATGCATGTACAGATATATTTTGTGAACACATCAAAGATTGAACTACCCAGCTGTTGCTGAAGCTGCAGCTCCAAGGAGAAGTGTAGGCTGTGGGAGTGGTGGCCAGATCAGATCCTCAGGGGTGACCAAACCAAAGCAGAAGAAAGTCAGAGCTGCAGGGAAATGCTGCCAGAGGAGGGGGCAGATAAGGATGGGCCATGATCCTGCCAGTTCTAGCCCATGGCCTGCTCTGTCCCTGGGGAAATGCAGAGGATGCCATCCCATTCAGGTCAAATTGCAAGGTACAACCCACCCCAAAGACAGCCCATACCTCAGGGCTGTACCTGCTCTCAGACACTGAGTCAGCCCTGCTGCTGGAGGGGTGTGAACACTAATGACAAAGGGAAGCAAAGTCACGGAGCTGTTGGAGCCCACTGTGCTCTCAGTGTGGATCTATCCTTCCTGCCTGGAAGCTGCCAGCTGGCACAGCTCCATCCCCCAGAGATGGCCTTGCAATTATGCAATAGTGTGGCGAACACGCCTGCTGGCCCTGCTGAGAGCTGCTAAGGCAGTCACTGACCAAGACAAGAACAGCAGAACTGTGTCTCTCACACAGAGCCCTTGGTGATAATTCCCACTGATTTTGTGCTAACCATTCCAAGTTTTCAATATCTTATAAAAAATCAAAACAAGAAAGCACTTCTGGAATAAATGGATGGATAGGAATCCAATATGGCCCACTGCCATTTAAAATATTGCCTAATCTAGCCCAAATATTCATACTTAGGGTGACAAATGTGCATATGATGACATCTGCAATGAAAGGGGACAGTTACCAACACTGTCCCCACTACATTGGAGCCCTGAATTGTACCAAGAGCAATTCCAGTTCAGGCCAGTTTAAGGTGGATAAAAGAGTTTTCTCTTTTCAGCCTTTTCAAAAACTCCCTGTCTCCTGAAATCAAGTCATTGAAAGATACACTTCAGAAAGCCACAGAAGCATTTATTCCCTTGAGAATGCAACTGGAGATTTAACTTTGGACACAGGCTGACCCAGGTCACTCCAGTCCCTGCCAGGGGGAGCAGAGTGTTTGGCTCCATTGCCTTGACCAGCCAGAGCACAAGAGGGGCTTCTACCCTTTGGTCCTTGCAGCTTACACTGGTAGAGCAGGATGGATGTGGGTTATTGACCAAGCCTCTCTGCCTGCAGACAAGGGCTTGGTGCCGGATCCTGAGCAAATTGTTGATGTTTCCACAGCTCAAATTGGGGAGCTCCTCCATTTACTGAGAGCATTAGCAGTTTCCAAACGAGGAACGTCTTGGAGGTTAATGACACCACATGCTGTGGTCAGGGAAGGTCCTTCCACCATTTGCCTGGGGAGCAGTTATTGTATTTAATTTTCCAAGGTTTTAATCTTTTTAATCTTGCACTGAGAGGTTGATCCTTCTGCTGTTGAAGTCAGTGGCAGTTTTGTGATGGACTTGAATGAAGCCTGAGTCAGGATCAGAATTACCCTTAGGTCAAGGGTTGGATAATGCTGTAAGTGATAAAGAACATGGTGGAAAGAGAAAGGTTGGTGAGTTGGCTGAACATTTCCTAAACAGGTTTGTTTCATGTTTTTGAAATTGCAAAGATTTTACTTTGTATAAACCACAAGTCATTTCCCATTTGGATGTATAAAATTTATTAGTCCTTAAAAATAGATTTGAAATTGATCATAGAGCTCTCCCTCCATTCATAATAAATCCATTTTCACTAAAATTGAAGTGATGGGGAAGGTAATCACCCTGTGTCCATTTTCAGTTATTTAGTTCCTAGGCTAATCAGCAGCAACTTGAGAGTTTAAGGTTTATGACATAACAAAAATTAAACATATCCTTTTCTCAGACAATTGTTCTGGAGAGGGTAATTACACAAATACAGTCTAAGCTTATTATCTTTCTCTTTTTTTTTTTTTTTTCTTGTGCTATCTTCCCTCCTCCTCTTCCTTTTTACAGTACTACGTTTCCTACATGTGTTTAGTGAAGCTGAAAATGATATTTTGATAATGGGCACACAATGAACATGTAAGAGGACTGGCTGACAATGTGAGATTTTGTTAAGGAAAAGAGGATACAATGAATAGCTATAATTGGAGTCATTAATGAAGGGACTGCTGGGTTTTGGTTTGTTTTTTGGTTTTGGTTTTTTTTTTTTTTTTTTTCCTGAGGAAGGCTGCATCTTAATGCTTCTCAGGTTTCCTTCTCTATTTATACAACACTGTGGAGGTCAAACCTAAAGTTAGGTCTTTCCTGGTGATGTGTAATGAAATTTAGGTCACTGAAGAATTTGTTGGGCACCTTTTAGCTTACATGTGATCTGTCTGAAAGAGATACTGTCTTGCTGTTTGTGGGTGTTCTCCTCCATTCTAAAATTTGCAAATGAAAATTTAAATTAAAGTATCAAAAATACTTGCATTTCCCTGGCTAATATCATTTGTATTCCACTAATATCTAGGAGTCTTGTTCTGGGACAGTGCCGGACAAAGAGGTGTATAAACACATAAATACAGATAATTCCCATCTGCAGAAGTTAACAACCTATTTCTTATAAAAATTTATTTTAACTTTAAAGTGACACTAAGGCTGTTTATCCTCATGACTTCAAAAGACCTGTTCTCATGAAAATTTGCCTGAAAAGTCAGAGACACTTTCCAGTTAAGCAAAAGCCTGGTGGATTCCATTCCAATAGTTTGCCAGAGCTGGCTGCTCCCAGGGATGACACATCTTTTGCAATCCCCTTGGTTATCACAGGTTTTCCCAAGGCCAAGGGGAGCAGCAAATCCAGCTTTTCACTGCTCCCTGTTCCCAGCTCAGCCCCTCCTAGACAGGGACATCCTGCCACCAGCTTGGCCTGGGGACCACTGGGGTGGCAAAATCCAGCTCCAGCCACACTTCTGAGAAACCTTGAAGCTGCTGGGAAGGCCTGGATTTGCTGTGCTCTCCCCTCCCATGTTCAATAGCTGTGTTAAGCTCTTGCCCAAGCACCTCTGCAGCAGATACAGAGAGTTTCTGTGTCTGAGAGGAGGGAACACACCATAAGCAAGTAAATGTCAATGTTCCTGCTGACTGTGAGCCTGAGGAGCAGGTGCAGGGCAAGGAGAGGAAGAGAGGGAAAGTTTTCTCCTTAAGCAGCAGCAAAGCAGTAGCATTTTGCCTTATTGCTGAATTGCTTTTCACTAGAATAGCCTGCAAAGGAAACCCATGCTTCAATACCTCCATTTCCTTAATGACAGAGAAATCCTGAGATGAGTTATTCAGTGTCCACATCCTTCCTGTTGTATGCATCCTGTCCAAGCAAAGGAGGCTTCTTAATGAAATATTTTATTTTTTTCTTGTCTCCTCTTTCCCTCTGCACTGCATATTGCAATTCTCCTCTTCTGTCTGCCCAGAGAGGAAGAAGAGGAGGCACACCTGGTTCCACAGTCCATCAAGCTCAGAAATGCCATTCATGAGGGCCAGCACCTTGTGCCTTAAGCATTTAGCATCTGGATGGCCAGTGTGGGACATCTGAGATAAAGCTGATATGCTTTGCAGGCCAGGGGCACTGAAGTTGAGATTATTTCTGTTCTGCCATTGCTATTGAAGAGAATGAACCAAAGAAAAGACTTAAACCTACTCTCTCCAGAGGAGTAGGCTTGCTGCTGTAATAAAGTGCTGTGCTGCTCTGCCCTTTAACCACTTTTTCCCCAGTTTTTTTTCCCCATTATAGTTAATATGACCCATATTGTGACAGAAAATGCCAGAAAATCTTCATGTTAACACAAAAGCAGTAAGGCCACAGTACACACAACAGAGAGGGAAAATCGATTTATATTTTTATTTTTATTATAAATGTGCTGGATATGAGATGGTTTCCATGCTCAGACATAAGGCCATGGCTGTCTAAAGAGCAGAGCAGTCAAGGTCTTTTAATAAATGCACCCATTACATTCAATTAAAAATCTTCAGAACATGAGAACAGTGACAAGAACCGATAACCACATGAAAAGGGAAGGCACGCTGAAAAACCCCAACTTGCTGATCTTCAATAATCAGGCTTTTCTTATTTTTAATGTAATGCTATATTACCACATATGGTTCCACATGCAGTGTTGGGAAGCTCTCTCTGAACACAGCTCTTTTACAAGCTTGTAATAACACCAGATGTCTGTGTGGCGAGAGGGAGGAAGGGACTGCAGCCGAACTGGGAATTGGACCCTGTGGACTACTTGAGCCCCTAAAGCTCTAAAGAATCTCCTCCTTTCGTACAGCACCACCTGCATTATTAACTGGCATCTAAAATGGAAGATGCTCAGGGTTTTCAGATATCATAATTCCCTAGCCATCTGTTTGGTTGAGGCTAACTTCACGGTACTGCTGCTTCTGCCACCCTGAGTGTTGAGCCATTACACAACTAATGCAACAAAACCACTCTGCTTTCTGTTGCTGTTGGTCTTTTTCTCTAAAATAGCCAAACACAAGTATTTTGTTGTTCCAGCTCAGCAAAAGACACCAGATGGGCTTGAGAGACCAAGTGAAGATTTATTCTCATGATCTTACCAAAGTGGAGGCAGAAATCATTGGGACATTGTCATACAAGTCAGTGGTGGGATAGAGAAATTTCTGTGCTTCAGTGCAGTAGAATTTCATCCATACATCATCATAATAATACATATTATGTATATATATTGTTTAATTGGGTTTTCATAACATAATTTGACTCCAAAGTGTGTTAATATATAAATAACCCTGACTTCCTACCTGCTGTTTTCCACAAAAAATTCAGTTATATTGCAGATTTACCACCTTTCAATGTGGACCTTTTAAAGACTTCTTTGGCAGTTATTCCTTTTACTTTGGATAGTTTTTGAAGGGAACTGGGGACAAACTCTTTTTAGATGTATCCTAAAATCTCATTCTCTCTATTCAACAACAGACTTAAACATTTATTTGTTCACTCACTGCTGTGGTTTTTATATGACAGAAGCCAAACTCTGGACAAACTCTAGCAGGGTGTTCTGGCCAGATAAAGGCAATGATATTTAAGCAGTTTTTACTGCATCCCAGAAGATCACAGAATCAGAATTGATCAGGATCAGAGTGAGAATCAGTCGAGGTGAGGAGGGATCCCTATGATGACACTGAAGCAGCTGAGATGGGGCCCTGGTGATGGGAAATGAGGGTGAATCAGAGCATCTGCCCCTTGAATCATCCAGTTAGAACCAGTCTCCCTCCATCCGTCGTGCTGGGAGACCACAACACTCTTAACTGAGTGAAATGTATAGAGCAAAGTTAAGTCTCCCAGCACCTCTTCCTGTCCCCAGTGGCACCTGGCTGGTGACATTTGACAGGATGAAGTGTCTCCCAGGATGGGAGGGGTGCAGAGCAGCTCCCATTAGAGCTATTCTCTATCCAGAAAGATTCTCATACTGCCCAGTAAATTGATTTTAGTACCAAAGAACTGTGAGAGTGGTTGAACTTTCTTTGTGCTTTCCTTTGCTCTCTATTGAAGGCTGAATTCCCGACAGCCTGATGCGCAGGAGAAGGGAAAATATGAGTGGACACAGCTGTGACCAGAATGGTGGGACAGGGTGTGGCTGAACCCTGTGGTGCACCACAGCAAAGGGACTCTGCTCACCTCTCCTGGTGAACCCAACCCATGAAGGAGGAAAGTTTTCTGTGCACCTCACACTCTTGTTTCCCACTCTTTGGAGGAGGATGTGGCCTGGAAACCTGCGGTACACCCCGTGTGTGAAAGGGAGTGCACCAGGGCCCCTGTGTGAGTCACAGGATAAAATGCTGTCAGCAGCAGGGCACAACAGATGCTGCACTGTTCAGCTGTGGTCCATTGGGAGGTGAAAGGTGGAAAAGTACCGTGAACCCTCATGTGTGCTCACTCCCTCGAGCTGGTTTGTATTTGCCTTCCAGTGGGCTGCCACAGCCTGCCAGGCCATCTATTTATCACACACTGCCAGCACCCAGGCTCACCCCCTCGCCCGCTAGCGGCTTCCTCAGAAAGTCTTTGAGGCCCATTAAATAAAGAATCACTGACAAACTGGAAACTGATTTCTCAAAGTTTTTTAAAGTCTGGAGCCCCATCCTTTCCAATTCAGACAAATATTCTTGTTGCTGCTTGGGAAACCAGCGCTGGCGGTGTCAGGGAGGTTTGGGGTGAAGGACGAAGCTCAGCGTCAGGGCTGCCCTGGGATGTGGATGGAAATTGCCTGGTGCAAACCATGTGTAAAGTACAAGCACAAATACAAGCACAAAGCTCTCCTACAGGGACAGGCAGGGCTGAGGGAGAATGAAGTGTATGGCAACACTAATGGATACCTGCTGCTTCCTGCGCTTCCTCATGAGTTGATTCCTGCTCCTAGGAGCAGACTGCTCTTTCCTCCTCCCTGAAGAGAGATTGCAAGGAGAATAAATGAATGCAGAACAATAAAAGCACATGGGGGGAGAATAAGGATATCCTCAACTCTCTGAGAGATCCATCAAGTGCCTTTTGGAGCCGATGGATATTTTGTCTCTGCCTTGCTGTTTGGGTCCAAAAAGGAGACACCTGTGGGAGCCACTGCTTTTGGGGAGAAAGAGGACACCTCTGCACTTTTTCATATTGTGCACTTTTTATCTCCCTACAGTTTGTAAACAGGCTATAAAATACAGAACACCAGGCCCCAGACATAATAAATAGAATATGGATTCAATCCAGCATTTTAAGGAAAGATAGTCCTACTTACTGCAATGGAGAACAACAATGCCAAGATGAGAAACAAATAGCTGTAATAATTTCTGTGTTTTTAAAGTTTTAGCAGAGAATAATCATAAATCAGGCCTTGAAAATCTCCGTGTTTTTTACCCACAGAAAACTATCTAGCAGCAGCAAGCAGGGCTGAAGGCAGATCACACAGCCAGGCTTTCATTTAGAAGGTGACTGTCAAGTTGGAGTCTACATCCTCTCACACAAACCATCTGCAGTCACACCTTGTCCAGTCTGTTTCCATGCTCTGTGCTGAGGGAAGGCACTGCACAGGAACATTGTCACTTCTCCCTGCTGTGTGGAGAGGCTCCACCTGCCACTTTATCTCTTCATTCTGATCCTTCCTGCTTATCCCAGCTTGGGATGGAGGCTCATCCTCAGCTCTGCGTTTCCTAGAGCTGATACTCAGGTTGACACCTAAGGGAGGAGACAGAGCTTTGATTCTCCATCACCCTGCAGTTGGTTTTAGTGATTTCCACCAGTGCAGAGTGGGCTTGAATCCCCACTGAGGCAGAGCAGCAAATGGTTACACAAGGGGCACTGGCAGTGGGCAACGAGACACTGCAAGTATTGATTTAGCAGACCATGAGTAGATTTTCCTTGTTTCTTTTAGAAATGTTCACAAAGTTTGGTGCCAAGAGCAAAGATAAACAAATTTATCATCCAACAGCGGAAGGGGGAAAAAATCACCACTGTGGAAATTCATTTCTACAAGTTTTGTAATGCTAAACATTAAGGGATAAAGGAAACAATATTCATTTTATTTCTTGCAGTGGTAGTGGACATACATTAGCTACTGGAAGCCTCAGAGCACTACTTAAGGGATTACAAACTCTGTACATGCAGCTCAGCAGTCACTGAACTATTGCCACCTCTAGGCTGAAGCCAGAGAGTCATTAACATGGCCCTGAATACTGATTGGGGTTTTCTGGTAATTATTTTAAATTGAAAAATGACAGTTGATGGAAGTCACATCTAAATATTTTACTATGGAGGAGGAAGTGAATTAAAAAGTATTTCTTTTTCTCTCAGTTTTACTGTGATTTATATTTATTAAGCAAACATTCTGAAAAATAAAAATGTTTTGAATCCACACATACACACATATATATATAAATATATATATATATAAGGAAAGTTCAGACCAATTATTTCACTAATATTTTCCAAATAGTTTAAAGTTTCAGATTTCTACTTTTTACCCCATATTAGGATGGGAAAGCTCTAAGCTGAGAAGTGCTTGTGGATAGGAAAAAACTATTTCCTGCCCACCTCTCTTGGCAAACCACTATGTTTCTGTTTGTTGCTGAAACTTGAAAAAGCAACAGGCAGTGGCTGGATCAGTTGTTCTTGCAGTGAGTGAGAGATCCTCCCAGGATACAGATTTGTTCAGTAGCACGTTCATGGCCATGGGAATGTTTTGAAAGGTGAGGTTTCTGTAATAACTCCTGTGGCTTCTTTGCCGTGGGAAGGTGAGGGAGCGATAAACATGCCCTCTAAATCCCTTTCCACATTTGTGTTTGCTCTTCTGCTCTTCTGCTGGAAGAAAACATTTGTCTGACTGATTTTCAAGTAGGAAATGGCTGTGCTGTTACAGCCAAGCAATGTGGCTGTGGGAACTTGCAGGGAGGTTTGGGTACTCCCCACCTTCCACAATGTCTTTACTTTCTTTCCTGAGAAAGAAAATAAAGAATTCCTAAAATAAATGCAGATCGAAAATCATACCAAATCACCTTTTCTGACTAAGTCTAGAGGACCCATGGACCCCGTGTTCAGAGGAGGTGACCTCAAACCAGAACTCTGCCTCAACTCTGCAGGAGAAAGCTGAACTCTGTTGTCTGTATGGGTGCTGTGAAGATCTCAACAAAGGGATTATTTCTAACTCAGAGCTACTTTGGAACCAAACTAAAATGTCTCTGTTCCTTGCCCTGAAGTGACTAAAAAAGGGTGATCTTTGCACTCAGCTGCTCCTCACTAGCACAACACCCAAACATTTCGCAGCTCCCATTAGGGAAAGGACAGCAAAACCTTGTCACCTGCCTGGAGGTTTGATGCAGCATCTACCATCACAGCCAGTAAAGGCAGTGGCCACAGTCATCTTGAGAAAGGAACAATACCCAGATATAACAAAAGCAATAAAACAGTGATTCTCAGAGAGGAAGAAACAATACTGGGGCAGAGCAGGAAAGGAAAGACCAGCACAGTCCTTTGAGCTCTCCAGTCTCCCTAAAGAAACTTAAGAGACAACTCTCATCCAGGAAGATCTCCTCTTCTTGAGAAAACCTTTGACCTAATGCCAAACCCCTCCAGAACTCAGTGCTCAGATATCCAGAGTTCTCATTCAGGCTTGATCCTCAGGTTTTTAGTTGTTTGCTCGAGACATAATCCTGATCTGTTTGTGTGCAGACCAGGGCTGGAAACACACATTTCCTCAGACGAGCACGTTCTAAGCCAGTTCATGTTCTCAGGACGCTTGGGAGAGGTGGACCTGGGCAGCACACAGAATCCTGGGTGAGGAAGGGCTTCCTCCATCAAATAGAGCATGACACCGACCTGGCTGGCTGGGAAACCAGGGCCAGTTCCCATCTGACAGCTGATCTTATCAGCACAGCCCTGCCAGGAGATGAAAGCACTCCCTGCTTTAGCGGGTGGTTGAATTCCTCATTCCCCAGAACCAGCTCATGTGCTCGCCTTTGTTCTCCTCTGCCCCCACAAGTGCAGGGAGGATGAATCCCAGAAATATTTAGAATTAAGAGGGGACTTATTTTTTCTCTCTTGCCATCCCAGGCTTTCAGACCGGGGGGGAAAGGAAGGAGGGATGCAGGGTGTCAACAACAATAAGCAGGAGGGGAAAAGATGCCTGGCACTGGGAGAGTTCAGTCTGGGACAGTTTGATCTCTCCCAGAGCACTCTCAGTGCTTGAAGATCAGTGCTTTTGACACGTTTCTCCGGCTGCTGAATGAGAGGATTTACTTGGGTGAAATTTAGGCCCGAGGGGAACATGAAAATCATATTCATAATTTGAAGTGACATGTGATTCAGGATTAAAAAGCTGGCTGGCAGAGAAAAGAGCTGAGGTTATCCTTTTGAGCTGTGCTAATGCAGAAAACTGTGTTTTTAATCCTGTTTTAAAAAGGCCTAGAAGGTTTCCAGCTGGGGCAGTTAGAATATAAAGGAGCAGTAAAGATGAGGAATCCCTTTTACAAAAGGAGGGGGAGAAAAAACCCAAAACAACAACAAAAGATCAAGTTCTGCTTTTGTTTTTCTCTGATAGCAAGTGGCTGAAAGCCAATACAGGAGATTTTTCAACCACCCTTCCTTTGTCTGACTCTTTGAAACACCACAAGCAGCAAGAGAGATCAGTGGGACAAGGCAGAGGTGACTGCTAAAGGTGACACTGGTGCTAAAGCGAGGGCTCCTAGGGGCTGGGATTGCAGTTTCCCTCAGTTTGTGCATTTCTCTGGGGAACTGAGGATCCAGCAGCAGCTTCTCCCTTTCTGTCACTGCCCAGAATTGTCCCTTGTACTGAGGACAGAGCAGAAAGGAGCCCCCAACCCCACCGGGTTTAGGGTTGTGTAATTAATCTCTGCTCCTTCTCTTGTCACTTTTCCCAAGAGTCTCTTAACTGTAGCACAAGAGTGAGCTGACATCACTACTTATTGTTCTTATTATACCAATTTCAAGGGTTTAGTTCATCTCCCTCTACATTCTTATTTGTATTTTTCTCTACTGTTATTGGCTGTCCTTCATTCTATTCTGATAATATTATTTCACTTTGTTTATCAGAGTAATTTTCAGTATTTTGAGGCAAGAACTCACTTTTCATTACAGATGTTTCAAACATGGTAAATGGAAGTTCATATCCCAGTCAGTATCTTCAAACATCACATTTTCAAACTTAGCAAAATGCTTCTTGAAGTAATGTCCAGGATGAACAGCCAATAGCGTGCTTATCAATTAACGTGTTAGAAATGTGTTTTTTCCACTTTTACCTCAATAGTTTCTGAAAAATTTAGGTAATTTATGCTGTAGTTTTTTGAAATTGCATTTCACAAGGGAAAATATACAGTTAGTTGAAATATTTTGTTATGATACACTTGAGTTGGTTTGCTTGAGATTTTTTGAGGGGCTTTTTATCTTTTACTATTTCACCTAAACTTCATTTCAAAACATAAATTTGAATGAAATGAAAAAACAAAGTCACTGTCCTCCAAAAAATGTAACATTATTTTCCTGTTTTTCATAGTTTTTCATTCTTTCATTCTTTCTTCTCCTTCAAAAAGCTCTTTTTAACCGAAATGTATTTTTTTTAATAAAAATAACTCTCAAAACTTCTGTCCAGCACTGTTCAAAGCTGGTCACTGGTGCACTGGAACAAGTCACATTCAACTTCGCTGTTCCTCAAGGTCCAAGGTATTTCCCACACTTCTTTTCTCCCCTCTGGAAAACTTCTCAGCCCAGACAAAGAAATGATCCAAAGCTGGAGGAAGTCAATGAGAGCTCTTCTATGTATTGACTTTGGTTTTGGGGAAAGCTCTGGATCAATAGGGTGCTATTATTAATCTAATAACCTATATATAGAATTTAAGTGTGCTGTATTAGCTGTTTCAATCATGGTGTGGAATTCAGTGGAAGGTTATTCCATTACATTCTCATGACTGAAAGGGAATATTTACTGTTGTTATTCCTCGCTCATCCTGTTGAGCCAAGGCAGACGCAAAGCCTCTCTCTCCAGCATCACCACTGGATGCTGCAGCCCCATCATGCAGGGTTCTACAAATCCCCTGGTAAACAGGAAACTGAAGGACAAAACAAAAAGATGAAGGACTGCAGGGACATAACCTTAGGCTATGATCTGGCCTACAAAAGCCCTTCCCAAAAGAGCGAGCTTTATGGGATGCCCACACTCAGGGCAAGGGGAAGCTACACCAGAACTGAAACCTCTGTCCCAGCACTGTTTTCACTTGTGAGCTGAACAAATCTGATACAGAACATGAAGAGGCCATAAACACAAAAGGCAGTGATGCTATTTTTTACTGAGACACTTTTCAGGATAGGAGAGCACTTTCAGTGTGACAGATCTGGCTGCAGGCCAGCGCATGACATGATCCTCCAGGGAGCTTCGCTACCATTCCTGGGTACACCAAGAGTACATTGTGCATATTGTATGTAATCAGGGAAGCAATTTCTCCCTTGGGTTCTTAATAGATTTTCCTGCCTTTACAGCTTCATTGGTAATTTTTGTTTGTTTTCTTGCTCCGAGTGTTGGCACATCACAAACTGGATGTTTTTGCCAATTGCTATCTGTGTCGCTGTCTCCAAAAGGCCCCATTTTGGGGGACTGAAGGGAAGTGCCTGATTGGGCTGTACAGTTTGTGTCCCTGCCACAGAAGCTCAGAGTGGTACTGCACAGGGCTGCACTGACCAAGGAGACCTTGCTGTGGGTGCTCAGGCAGAAGGTGTAGCTGGAAATGCTGTTTGAGGCTCCGTGGAGGAAGCAACATCTCTCATTCTGGATGTGTAACTGATTGTTTGCCTGTACCTTTACCACAACTGGGGTCACAATTACAGTAATTACATGGACAAATAAACATGCAATGTTTGCATGTTGCCAGGTGTGGAAATCTGGGCACAGGTAACTGCCAAGGGCCACAGGCTCTGCTCAGAGGAGGGGATGCAGCATCACCCTCGGGCTGCAGTGAGGACGTGCTCACCTCCTGCCTCATGTTTCACATCTCCTCATCGTCTGCCTTGGAGAAAAACGGGCTGGGTCCTGTCCTGAGCACCTCCTCCTGGACTTGCACACCCAGCCCGGGTGTCTGAATTGTCTTGTGAAATCCCAAACAAGGAGGAGGCCTTTGGATATCATTGGATCTGCACGGGGAGCACGCTATAAATAGCACCAACACACATTATCAACTGCATTCCTTGAGAAACCCAAAGCCAGATGAGATCATCTTTTTTGCAGGAAAAAGTCCTAGGCATATTTGCAGAGCATTTCTCTAGGTTACTCTGTCCAGTATTATGTAGCAGCTGCCGTTGCTCTTTGTGTACAAGAGTTGGCTTTTTAGCTGTCAGATTCCAAAATGAGATTGGAAATCTTATTCCAAAATATAGAATGCATCCAAAATTATCTCAAAATAGAAGAAAATAGCAAATTAGAAGCTTAATAAAAGTTAAGTGTAAGATTTTTAAAGACAATATTTTGTGAAAAATACTTGCACTTCCATTGTTAAAAATAAAACCAACATTTTTTCTTTTATTCTGTCATTAAAACACAAGTTTATAAAAATTACATTAAACGTAATTTAAAAAAACTTCCTATATTGTGTTGCTATTTAAATTCAGAGTGTAATCATGCAATCATTGCAAAAAAATTCTCATAGACACCATTCAGAATTACTGGTTTATTTGAAAACAACCATGAGTCTGTTTGTCTTTAGATTATTTTAAGTGTCCATGGCGATCAAAGTGCAATAAAGCATAATAAAAGACCAGTGAAAAATGATGAAATAAAAAAACACTCAGCTTTCATAAGTAGACTGTTATGAGAAAGACAGACCCTTTTCTCTGAATATGTAATTTTTATTCTGTCTCTTTAATTTACATGAATAATTAAAATAGATTCAAGAAATCCTATGCTCTTATGGTTTTTCAGGATTAGAAGAAAATGTACTATAAGAAAAGACTAATTAATGAATTGCAGCAAATCATAACGGGGGGTCTGATTTGGGTTAAATGATTGGTCTGGGTTGCAAACAAATATTGAATGGAAAAACCTTCACGTCAATTTATTTTTCATCCAAATTGCAAATTACAAAAATATCTAACTTAAATTTACAGTCATGAGAAAGAATAGGAGGGATAAATGTCCTAGAAATTCAGGTTAAAATCCTAAGAGTTGAGCTCAGCTTTCAAAGACAGGTATAGATTCAAAGTAAATGTTTTTAAACAAGATTGGGTATTTGCTGTCCACTGCATGAAATATCTTTCACAGATAGCTAAAAGTGTAGTAATATTGGTTACATGCACACGTACAGGATTTAATTAGATAATAAATTGGTATTTCATGTGGCCATGAGCCACCAGGTATTGTAGTCTAATGGAGATTTTCAGTATTTTCCTCATTTTGGGTTTTTCTCTAGCTACCTGTGTCCATCTGGCCAGTAGCACGAGGGAATCCTTTAAATCCCCTTCTGGGCTGGAGGAATACCCTACAGACAGCTTTTGCAGAGGGACACGATGTGAAATAACGGGGAAGAAGCTCTTTTGTAGGAGATGCTCCTGGGGAGCTGGAGCAAGCCCAGGGATCCCACCAGTGCTGCCTCAGGCTGGACAGCTTGGGCTCTGTCTCTGCAGAATTTGGGGTGTGCCAGCCTGGGTGCCTCCACCTCACCTCAATCACTGACCCCACTCCAGCTCCAGGGAGTCTGCACATCCTCTGGAGGGTGTTGGCCAAGGAGGCTTTTCCCCACCAGGACGGGAGGAGCTGTGCTTTGGAAGTGGCCATCCCTCCTCTTTCATGTTTGATAGGGGAGTGACAATGACAACAATAACAACGAGATTCAAACAGCCTGTGGGCTGTGAAATCAGGGCAGGTGAGCCCCAGCCTGGGGCCAGTCCAGTTCCTCTCTGGAGGAGCTGCAGCAGCAGCAGGCTCCCCAGCACAAACCAGCCACGGGGCCAAATCCATGCCAGAACCTGGCCTGGCTCTCTGGGCCACGGCTCCTCTGTCCAGCCAGACCTGTGAGCCCCAAGCTGAGCCCTGAAGGCACCAGCACAGCCCCACTCACAATCAAGGTTCACATTTTGCAGCACATTATCCTTTTTGGGCTTGGCAAAGTGAAGTGTGTCCACTGCAGGCAGAGCAGGAATTACGATGAGCTTTTCCCAGCTGGACTTCTTGTAATCATCGCAGGGATAAATAGTTTCTCAAGACTCCAGATCTTTTCCTGTCAGGCTCTAAGCCTGTCTCCAGCTCTTTTGAGCTTGTCAGGGGTTTTATTTACAAGATTCAGCTAAAAATCTGTCCTGCTAGACTAAGCCAGGCTGTTACTGCTTGTTCCCTAATCTCCAGGCTTCCTCCCTCCGCATTTTAAGGAACACTTAGTTTGTTTAAGGCCTGAGGCAGGCATAATTACAAAATTTAGGCAGAATCCTGAAGTGACCCCAAAGGTCTTCCTACTCAGACAGAAATCATTTGTCATAATGAGCCTACTCGTAACCTGCTGACCCTTGGAGCTCAATTAATTTCACGCAGGAGAAGTGCTCACAGCCTCTGGACCCTGCTGCAGGAGGGGTTTGCACAGGGGTGTCTCCCACTCACACAAGCCAATGTGGACAAATGGGCTTAGAAATGTCTCCAGAGAGAACAGGGAACAGTGACAGGGCATTGTTTTTAAAGCAGGGGGGTAAAATGTGGTATTTCAGTGTTTGGTTGCAGAATAAATGTGTACTGCTCAGAATAATTAAGAAAGGCATATTTAGGCTTATAGATTAATTTTATGTTCCTTAAACTCTTTAAAAGGCACTCACCTTTATCTAGGAGAGAAGTGGGCATTAAATGAGCCAATCTGCTGCAGTGGCTCTGTTCCAGAGAATGCTGCCCTGCCAACTCTGCCAGGCACAACTCTGGGACAGGGGTTGGAGACATCAATGACCTTCAGTGAAAATAACGAGCTTGGGCAAAACACTGCAACAAAATGTCCATCCTGCTTCCCATAGGCACAGCTGGGGGTTTTCTGCATCACACTGCACTGAGTCAGGCCAACCCAGAACAAATTTTGGTGTCAGACCTTTACTAGCTGAAGATGAACTGCCTGGACTTGAACTCTTGGTTTTCTATGCTACTGGCATAAGCTCTGGATTTTGGTATTGTTTTGCCTAAATAACACACAAATTACAGAAAAAAAAAAAGAGCTTTAATCTGAGTATTTTTATGTATTTTTTCTGGTCTTTGTCATCTCAAATACTTCAAAGGAATGTCTGTGCAGTTCAGCTAATGAAATTAAAAACTGCCCAAACTACCTAAAATTAGCTGTCTCATGCAAACTGGGTGTGGAGATGACAGGGAACAGATGAGAAGGGGGTTGAGAGCACTTGGATCAGTGGATAAACAGTCAGATCCTGTAGCCAGCTGGTTTTTGGTTATAGGAGAGAGTTGCACTGGACCCAACTGTGTTGGAATAAATATTCCTAGCCATAATAATAAAAATCTGGCCTGTTGTGCCTCTTGGCATGGTCCAGCCAGCCTATTTAATTAAGATGAAAAGCACAGTCAAGAAGATAATTCAAGAGACATCAATCATCTTAGACAATATGAGGCAGTGATTTTTTGTAGCAAATCATTGAACCTGATTATGCATTTGCGGGAATGCATGTGGCTGGACTGGATAATCCTAGAGCATCTTTCCAACAACCATAACTACCTGCACTTACATAGCACCTTTTGACCATGGATCCCAGGATCTATAAATCTGTAGGCTCATAGGTTGAGAGCTCAGCAGTGAATTTGAGAGCTGTGTGATAAATTGTGTTTATTATGCACTTTCCTTCTACAACGCTCAGAGTGGATTTTCACTGGAAGTGACTCCTGGACTGTGTAAACTCTGTGTGAGCTCAGCTGCTCCCTCTGAAGCAGCCAGAAATCTGTCTTAAGGAAATCCCCAGATGGCACCAAGTTGGCATTCCCTGTTCTTTGCCACACATCCCTTTGGCACAGGAGGCAGTGAGGGGGTGAAGCCCAGTGCACAGTGATTCAGCCGTGGTAGCTGCAAGCATTTTCTTTGGGTAACCCAGTCACACTTCTCTGTTACACCAAAATGGACTTTGAGTGCTACTGGGTCAGGCCTTCTAGGAGCAGGAAGGTGGCAGGGAATTGCCTCTCCCTCCTGTTCATCCCATTTTGCCTAAAGAATAGGCAAAGAATTTAACACAGACCCCCTTGAATTATACACAGCATATTAAATAGTGCAAGTGTGCAACAGCTCCAGCTCAGCCCCCTCTCCCTGGCTCAGCAATGGCTGTTGTTTAGATTGTTTCACTGATGATACAATTTCCCCCTGCTTTTTGTCACAGTCTGACAACATTCAGAAACTGCTTTTCCCTTAAACTGTTGTCTCAAGTGTTTTCCCTCCTGAGGATCATGGAAGATAAAAATAATGCATGTTGAGTGTGTGGAAGTGTGTATATATATATGATACATGATTGCTGAGCATTTATGACATTAATCTTCACTCACAAAGACAGAAGAGATAACTCATAAGTTATCCCTCTGCTCAACCATGAATATAAATGTCAGACTCCTAATGGAGATGTTGTCTAATGAAATATCATGAATTATTGAATCTCCTGAGCCATGTGCAAATTTCATTTCTTCTTCTCTTTTGGGTTCAGATTGGGTATTTTTGAGGTGATGCTATCAGCACTGTGAAGAGCAGATGAAAAGATTCTCTATGTAGCATTAAAGATATAATTTCCATAGTGTGGGATGCCTTGGGGGGATGCTGGCTGCCCACTCCTATCACAGCCATAATTAAATACATTTCAAATTTACATTAAAAACTAATATTTTGGAAACCTCTTCCTTTAAGGATCCAACTGAAAGGTGAAGCTAAAGAGGGTTATAAGAAACAACAGCACATTCTATAAATAGCAGTGGTGTAATTAAATCAGTTTAAAACAGATCAAGTTACTTTGGTGCCAACTCAACACACTTAAAATGGTTTAAGCGTTGTTTAAATAGGTTTAGCTTCATTTAGTAAATTAGTATAGGCAAGCCAAAAATCCTTTGTAATTCACCATTGCTCCTGGTTTCATCAGCCTGTGTGCCACACTGGCTTATAGCATCTTCAGGACACACTTATCGAGGTGCAACCTAGATCCTTATTCTCCCTTTTGCTTTGGCCTGCAAGAGGAGTGGGGTTTGAGACGTGCACATTTGGCACGTTCCAGAGAGAAAGTTTGTTCAGAAGTGGGGCTGTGCCTAAAGGCAGCACCTTGGAGAGCTTTGTGAAAGTTCTAGGGAAACTTCCACCTTTTTCCCAGGGGATCCCAGGGGGCTCCAACCAGCAGCTGTCAGCAGTAACAGTCCGGTCTGCTCACAGACCTGCTCCTGCTCCCAGGACCATTTCAGTCTGAATTGCACTTGTCCCTGCTACTGAGATCAGAGATTTCTGCCACTCTGACCCATTTCAACTGGAAGAAACCCAAACACCTTCCCACAGCCATCTCTGCTCACAGATCTGAGGTGGCAGAGACCTCACCAGAAACAGTGGATGCTGGCAAAAAATTCCTTTGCTCAGTTTAACCTATTCCATTTATTTATTTGTTTGTTTGTTTGTTTGTTTGTATTCTGCTTGAGAAACACATCATTTTATTTTGCTGAATCCCACCATCTCCTGCAGGGCTGAGCTCTTACTCTGAGTGGAGAATTGGAACTTGCAGCAACCCAGTCACCGTGCAGGGTGTCTCAGTACATGTGAAACCTGCACCAGATAACCCTGAAGTTTCAGCTTCGTCTTTGCAAGGTACAAATAACCAAGAGATGATGGTTCAGAGGGCTGGGCAGCTCCCAGGGAGTGTTTAGGGACAGTAATCCCTCCAGCCCACCAACACATTATGCAATAGTTGTGCTGATACCATCACGCTTACCCTCACTTTTGCCCCATGATGTAGAGATCTGTTATTATCCCCACTTACAGCTGCAGCACAAAGGATGAGGGGAGAATAAATGACTTGCCAGAAGGCAGATGGGGAGTCTATGGCACAGAAGATTATAGGAGCCAGGTGACCTGTGTCTTGGTTTGGCTCTACGCCCAGAAAATCTCCTTTTCTTCCTGTAGTTATTGTGCCTTCCCTCTGCAAAATGGAAACCTCTGTTGAAATCTCTAGTCCTTTAAGGCTACAGAAAAATATCATCTAATTCCCAGGTTTGCAAAAAATACAAAGGAGCCCTTACTTACCCTGTAGACCTAGGAAGGCTGCATGGTTATACTGTATATAAGAAATGACCCAGCATGAGTAACGCCTGCATTGTGATGTGCCACAGTTTTGGCCTGAACATTCCCACTGGCCTGTCTTCTCCATTGCCATGAGTCATCTCAGCATTGCACACCACAGCACTGATGGTGCCAGTGGGTGCTGGTCCCAGTTATCTGGACAAACCTGACAGCTGAGGCACAGCATTTGTGCCTGGCATTGCCCAGCTGGCACTGCCACTCCCTGCTGCAGGACGCTCAGTGGCAGAGCCTGTGACAGCCAGCGTGAGCTCCAGCACATCCTCACCACCAACCCCTGACACAGGGGCTGCACCAGGCTGTTAAATTCCTTAAGTATTTATTGGAGCCAGCACTGCCTGAGGCTCCATCCCCCCCTTCCACATACCTAGCTGAAAATTACTGCCAGCCCCTGCCAGTGACCCTTGCAGGAGGCACTGAAGCGATCCCGGCGAGGCGGGAGCGGCGGCTCAGCCCGGCCGGGTGACCCGAGGTGAGGAGGGCTGGCACTGCAGGCAAGGATTGATTGCAGGTAGCAGGTGAGACCCTCTCACTTGGCTGCCCCTGGGACCTGGCCCAGCGCTCCGTGCTCCAGGCAAGACACACCGTGTGTGGGGATGGGGCCACAGACACTTTTATTAGTGCTGCCTGGCCACTCGTTATCTTTTTGGGCTTTTAATTGCTGGGGATGTCAATGCTTTCTCCTGAGCACAGCTACTGGGGAGCAGCAGAAACGTTTCGTGCAACCCTGGGTAAAAATGGAAATGAGCAGGGTCTCTCCCATCTCTTGCCTTTTCATCCTCCTCCTCCCAGGCTGCCTCTGCTGTGGCTCCATTGATCAGTGGTGAGGATGTTCCCTGTTTTCACCCCTGTCCAGAAGGAGAGAATTTGATTTGAGGTAATTGTTGTCCAATGCAGTCGATCAGGCCTCTATCCAGGCTTTATGGGAGCAATATTACAGCAGGAGTGATTTTGCTGTTGCAGTGGATTGCATCAATATATGCTGGAACTGATGTGTTAGGATCGGGAAAGTGACATTTACTGTAGTAAAGGGAGTACAAATTTGGCCTCGAATTTAGCTGGGAGTTGAGAGGCATAACTCTATCTTCATCTGGAATCATTTATCCCAGTTCTGGGTCTTGCCAAGACAAATAAGTGCTTCTTCATGCTCACATGTTAATGCTGTTGTGATGAGCAAAGGGTTCCTTTACCTTTTAAGCCATCGTTCAAATTAAACTGTTAAAATCAGGGAGAAGCCCAAATTCAAGGGACCTGACATATCTATGATACAGTTCTTTACCTGCTCTGTGTAGCCTAATATGAGAGGGGTACATTTCTACCCAATTTATATTAAAATTAGATGGAAAACAAAGAAAAAAAAAAGGAAAGAAAATGCCTGGCCTAAATCTGGTCAGGGTTCTGAATCCCAAATCAAAGGAGCAAGGCATCCTCCATGATAAATGTTTTATGAAGAGCACACAGAGCATGGTAATGCCCACAGAAATCTGACAGTTTTCTCTGCTTTCCCCCGCTCTGCTCTACTTTCCCATCCCTGCCTCAGGTCACACAGTTGAGCCTTGTTGCTCCTGTCCTTGCCTGTGGTCCCTGATTCATCACTTTTCAGACATCACTTCTCTCTGTCTGGAAGAAGCAAGCAGGAGAGACAGAATTTTCCCTGAATTCCCTCATCTCTGTTTGCACTTCTGCTTCCATTTTACTTGCCAATCTTTCTCACTTCTTTCGCTCTGTCTCTTCTGTGGTGTTTCTCCTCTCACTCCTGTTTCAATGTTTGGTGGAAAATGACCTTGGGAAGGAGTCCAGGTCCTGCTGGCCTTGACTTTCCTGGGCAACTCCTGCATGTATCTGCAAACCCATGCTTTTGTGATGGTCCATATAATTCACCTGGCAGTTGGAATTGTGAGTTTAAGGTGCCTTGTAATATCCCCAAGAACCTGATAACTGAGATGAAGGACCTCCCCATCCCTTGGGCCCTTGATCCTTTCCTATTACAAATGGGCTCCTGTTTTCCAGCTGGAGCAGGCCTAGCCATAGTTGCTGTTTTTAATTTTAATTCACCTTTATAGGAATCCTTTCATCACAACTGATTTAAAAACTTGAGGATTTATCCAATTTTTTCCCCTCAGTCACTTTCCATACATCATACCATAGCAGCAAGAGGAGTCTCCATTCCAGTTCTGCCCTTTCCTGAGTTTGCTTTGACCCCTTTTTCCTTTTCTGCATCAGAAAAGGATATAGACTGAATGGCCTAAGCTGGATATAAACCCCCTTGGGCTTACTTCTGCCAGCAGACCAGGAAAGGAATCTCCAGTTTCTGACACACCTTCACCCCAGTGGAGCCCTGTGTCACAGCCTGGCCCCAGCTCCCTGCCCAGATGAGATGGAATTGTCACCCAGCTCCAGCCAGATTCATGTTGGGGCAGCAGCAGCCAGTGCAGCCTTCTGGACACACTTCTGTAAAGAGATAAAAATTGAAATTCAGTATATTTACTGCAAATGACAAACGAGAGTATAAAGCTGAATAGAGAAATTGCCCGGGAAAAAAAAGTATCCCCTCAGGAATCAGATCATATTTGAGACTGTAACTGGATCAGACAAGCCACAGCCAGTGAAACTACAGAAATTTATTGTGCATTGAAAGAGCTGCAAAACACGGACCTGTGGTGGCTCTGCCCAGCCTCTCCTGCATGCTCTCCCCTTGGCCTCAAAAATGTTTTGTGCATTGTACTCTCCTTGGATTTGGAGCTGGAGCACATTTAAAGAGAAGGCACCATGAGTGTTCTTGTCCTGAAGGCTGCTGGAAATGGTATCTTCTTCTCAAAGTGGATTTTTAAGTCATGGGCAAGGTCTGGGCAGCCTGACCATATGATTTATTGACAAGTCAACATCTCCACAGCCAGCACTGCAGAGCAGAGGATTCTCAGGGTATTAAATATTTCATATCCACTTGATCAACTAGGTTTTGAATGAATTGTACCCAAAGGATCAACCCAAACTGCTCTGTGTTAGGTTCTCAGCTCTACCTTGAGATCTGCTCTACGAGACATTTCATCTCTCAGCTTCTCAGCTCTTTTTTTCCCAAGGCAAGACATTGATTTTTCCTTTCCTCTGTACTTTGTCCTACCTGCTCAGATTGGTGTGCACTTTTTCAGTGTTTCATATGAATATCAGCAAAGTGTTGTCCCAAGTTTAGTTTCAACCTCAAAAAAGAAAAAAAAAAGCACAACAGAATCTCAATAATAACCAGGAATAATTTTTGCCATCTTGGGGAGTTGAGGTTTTTGCTGGTGTTCCTCATTATTCCTCATATGAAATCTGTGCCTTATTTAACATGGAAGCTACAAAAACTTTACTTTTGCTATAAATAAAAACTGCTATTTATATGAGCAGCGCTCTTCAGTGATCTGGTCATGGGATTACAGGATGAGCTCCTGGGGCCATGGGCTGAAGAAGCCTATGAGCTGGGCTATGGAGAAAGCTGAAAAGCAGAAAAGTAGAAATAAAGCAGTAATGTTGAGACAAGGGAAAAAAAAATTGTTCATTTTTTGCACCAAGAGTTATGCCAATCCTGAGTATTTATTTGCCAGCCAGGTGGGGTGAGCAGTGTGCAAGCAAGGAAATGAGCAGCTCCTTTCATCCATGGTGAACAGCAAACCCCCAGAAGAGAGGGTGAGCTAGGAGGTTACACTGATGGAGGATTCTCTGGAAAAAGAGGTTTTTAAAGTTACAGTCAGTGAGAGAGTAAAGTGAACACTGTGGAAGGTGAAGTGAGTGAGACATCAGCCATTCAGGAGGTGGGAGAAGACACAATCATTCAGGGACTGCAGATACGAGGAGCAAAACTTTGATTGATACAAAACACTGAAAGGAAACAGATGAAAAAAAAATCACAGAGAATAAATGCACAGTTAAAAAAAATAATTAAAAAAAAGAGTGTTAAAAAGTTTGAGACAATTTTGATCTAAATGGAAAAAGATAAGTGAGAAGTCCAAAGACAAACATGAACCATCCAAATTCTTCTCCCTGCTTTTGGACTTGTGCAATGGTCTGACTACAGATGGGTTCCTACAACGTGTGGGTATTGGTTTTACCTGGAATTTATGAGTTTTTCGACTTACTGTCAGAACACAACTTCCCTGCGCTTTTCATATTTATTTATTTATTATTTTTTACTTTTTCCCAGAGCTGAATGGGTGCATGAAGGGCACATAAAGGTTTATTGAGTAAAAGCCCTAAATGCTTGCAAACTTTTACTATTCTTCCAGGGCCTATAAATATTTTTCTCAATCATTCTCTTCAAGGCAATAAAAAATTAGTTTAGAGGTTAGCTGTGGGACACTTGACATGAGCCTGGCTCTAATCTCATTTGGAGCTTAGGGAAAGTAGAACTGAAAGATTGCAGAGAGCCGAAATATTGAAATAGATAATGGCATGCTCCTGTCTATAAGTCCGTTCCTGTTTGTGGCATCACAAGGTGCATGGATGGTGAAAAGGCCAAGTACCTGTGCATTAGAGAGGTTCTACCCCTCTCAGGGACATTGCTGAGCTTTACAATGGCAGCAGAGCTGTTTTCCTTTCAAATGCCACAGTTTGCACCCCCAAATGTGGCCAGATTCAGAACAAACACCATGGATTCTCATCTCAACAGTGTATGGTGCTGGGCATCAGGGGAACAGCTGGGGAATCAGAGGTTCAGACACACAGCTTTGGAGGCAGGGAGGTTTTCTCTGAGGGCAAAATTGTACAAAAAAAAAAAAAAAAAAAGTTTTAATTAAAAATAAATAAAAATACCACAAACACATAGGAAAAAATAAATTTTGTACTCATTTCACTGTCAAAACACATCTTGCTACTCCAAAGACTGAGACTGTAAGGAGGGGCCTGTACTTCAAGACTGGCTTAGCCACACTGCTCACAATAACCTGACTCCCAGATTGCCACCTCTGGCCTTTGGATATCTCTGGAGTTTGCTGTGAGCCTTCAGCTTGGGGATTGCTTAGCTGTGCATCCTCAGGTCGAGAGGAGATGCTAAGAAAGGAAGTGAGAAAAGCTTTGTGTGGCCCAGAGGTTCAGATCCATTGCACAAGGCCCTTCTCTTCCACCTGAGGGGTGATGTGACGGGTCTCGATGTGGCACCTCGTAACCACTCCGCATGGAGCTGTGCTAATTCCCTGTCAGCAGAGAGCAGAGGAATTAATGCAAGCTGACTTTCGACTATGTAAAAGATGTTCCTGGTGAAACAGCAGACGTCTTTGTCTTCCTTCATTTCCCCCTCCCTTCTGGGTCTCTCCCTTCTTGGTTTGCCCCCCTAGCCTGGGAGAATCATGGAATCACAGAAGAATTTGGATTGGAAGTGACCTTAAACATCAACTCTGCCGTGGGCAGGGACACATTCCACTAAACCAGGTTGCTCAAAGCCACACCCAACCTGGCTTTGGACACTTCCAGGGGAGGGCCAGTCATGATCCTTCTGGCAACCTGTTCCAATACCTCCCCACCCTCCCAGGGGCTGTCCCTTCTGGCTAGTGGGTGATCAGCAATATCAGAGATCTGGCAGGTGTCACAGATCTGTCACCTCCTGCGGGGCCAGGAGGCTTCACTCAGGTGCCTCCAAGGGTTTTGGCTGCATTTGGGACGGGGATCCACTGGCTGGGGTTGAGCTCAGCTTTCCCTGGTGTGTAAGTCAGCAAGTCCAGCGCCCACGCAGGAAGCAGAGCTCCTCAGCAGAGCAGCCCTTGAAACTCAGCAGTTTTGGTTTGTGAGGGGACCTATGAAAATATTTTTGGTGTCAGTTTTCCTGGATGATCCTGGCCTGTGAAAATTGAAGGCAAGCACTCACTTTCCTGTTCCGGAGAAGTTGTTGCTCCAAAAAAAAAAACCCTGAAACCAGGGGAATGTCATGGGAATGCTCCTGAGGCCTCTCAGCTTGGAGGTGGTAGGAGGCTTGGAATAACACATTCACTCATTTAAAAGATTGTTTTGGAGGTAAACCCACTTCCTATGTAAATGTCTACACGGAGGCAAAAAGAGTAGATCAGGGTCTATTTCACAGGGGCTTTTTTAATATTAGAAAGCAGATTTTTAGTGAGAAAAACTTCATCTATCTATGAGACATTCCTTTAGGAAAGCTGATGTAAACATACGTAGCTGTTAAAGATTTAATGAGATCCCACCAGTATGTGTTGTGCGTTTATCTAATGAGATCACACAGGTTCTCCTCTCAGCACCTCCTCCTCTATGAATCCAGCACCTTCTCTGCTCCTGCTAGGCCCCCAGATTAATATTGCCTTGACATAATTGTTCATTCAACACGACTGCTAATTTGTCAGTGGAGCTATCCCAGGGTCTTGCTCCAAGAGATATGAAAACAATAACCTTGTGACCAAGAGACAGGCCTAATGTTTTCACTGCTAAACTGTTGAAAGGGTGTTTTATGTGAAGGAGAAGGGAATGAGTCATCAAGCAAGGGGTACAGGGTTAGTACTTCTGAAAAGAACAAAAAGGAGCATATAAACACCTAAGTTATCCTTCCCTAATACAAATCAGGGAATCAATAGGCAAGAAAAGAAGCAAATATATACAAAGTGAACCAGAGGAATGCATGAATCTACAAATCAAACAAATGCTGGGCATGGTTACTAAAAGTCTGTGCCTTCACAACCACACGTGTGCATGCTTTGTCTTGCACACACAGATGCACCACTGCAGCACCGATGTGCAGCTCCCAAATAATTACCTTCTAATAACAGAAATGTGTGCCCTTCCAGTGATGACAACTGCAGCACACTGAAAACCGACTGCCAGTAAAAAACAAAAGTCATATTTCAAAGAAGCACTGTAGATTAGCCTGTGGCTTTCACTAAACTGTGTCTCTCTGATTCCTGCTGGGTAACACAATGGGCTGGCTCAACGCAGCCTGGCCTCTGAACTCAGCCTCACAAGCCTTGGATCCTTCAAACAGCACCCTCACTGTCTATCTGATTTTCAAAGCTGCACATATCCTGCACAATATTCTCCTCTTTCTCTGCCCCATTTGTCTGTGGCACATCTGTATGCCCATCTCCCTGTTTTTTGTAAAAGTCCTTGCAGTCTTTTGTGTGTGTATTCCTTTCAACATCTGCAAAAGAAATCATTTCTCTTAGAAACAGTGTAAGGGTCGGGGAATATACACAATAGCTGGAAATACTGTTTAAGGCCCAGAGGGGAGAACTTTTTTTCTCCCATGAAAATGTGCTTTTGCAATGCAAGACAGTATTCAAACTCAACCCCCTTCTCTCCTATCCTTCCCCCCCAAGAAAAAAAAATCACAAGGTGGAACAGGCTCATCTGAAGCAAAATATACTTGAGATAACAGATGTGGCAAAACAAAACCCATAGCTTTCCATGAAGAGCTGCCAAAAATAACATTGGCTCTGCAGGCATGTGATCTTCAGAGGAGTTTGCTACTTGAATGAGTCAGAATGGTGATTCCATTTTTACCTCTTCAGTGAACAGGAAACACATTCTCCTTGAGCACCAAATTCTCCTGCAGTGGCCCACTTACACTGGATTATATCAGTCAGCTTTGCAGGTGCTGAGACAAAGTGGAAAGAGTGTAATGGTTTCCTCTCATTTGAGACCTGGGCTTAATCAAGGCCAAGTGCAAAAGGTCATCTAGAAGTGTATGTAAAAACAGATACCTGTGTACAGGCATCTGAAATGAGGAGCTGTAAGAGCAAGGGGGAACTAATTTAAAATATCCATTCCCATAAAGAATGATTTGGGCTCTGCCCAGACAATAAACTTTATTCAAAGTTACAAAGCTTGCAAACTTTAAGAAAAGAAGTTTATGAGGTGGATGATCCAGCATGTGTCCTTCAGCCTATTCTTCTTGAATGAAGATGTTTTGGTTTAATTTTTTACAGAGAAACTGAGTGGCAATGGCCTCAAAAAGCTTCATGTTTTGATATCCAGCTCTCAGAGGTTAGGACTCTCAGAATCAGCATCTGTGTTCTAGTTGCTCAAGTTTTATAGTGAGGAAACAAAGTGTATTTTGATTTCCATGTCACAGGAGGAGCTTGCTGAACTTCTTTGTGAGTATGCCACAAATTGTCTAGTAAAAGTAGAAAATGTTGAGGTGGAGTTGGTAAGAAGGATAAATAGAAGTCTTTGCAGTTTCTTTTTCTTTAAGAACTGCATTTAAATGAAGAAAAAAAAAAGATTTCATGAAAAACTATTACTCTGTCAAAATATCTTCCATATCTCTAGGAAGAATCATTTTAATTTTGCAATAAATGAACATATGATAATCCAGTTCCTTGAGGAAAGCACAGTGATTTTATTTACCTTTTCTACAATAACCACAATGATCCTTTTTGTGTCCTCTCATTCAAGTATTTTCAGTTTTTTGTAAAATACTTATGAGATAGTTTCTGTACTCTTGATAAATGTTGCTCACATTGTCCAGTACAATACCAAAAGAGTAGAGAAATGTCCAGTTGTAGAGCTGGTTGTAGGCCTGGTGGACATTTCACCAAGGGCAGAGATAAAGCAGGAGCTGGGAAATATTGGTCAGTTGGGTCCTGGGGAATCTACTATTCATTAAAAAAAAATAAATTAGTATTGAAATATCTTGGAGGCAAGTACTGAAAATAGCAAAAGTAATGGATCATAGACCAGCTCCAGACAAACACAGTCTCTCATCAGACATCTGAAGTCATGTTGTTTCTGTTGGAGATTTCAACAACTTGAATTGAAGTCCATTGCCAAGACTTTCAAAAACAACTGATGGGGAAAGGAGCTCAGAGGCTTGAGCAGAGCCTGATTTTCACTGAGTTTGGGAATTCAGCAGCTTCAAAAATCAAGCCAAGACATTTCCAAATTGAGAAAACACATCTGACAATTAATGGCTGGAAAATGTGGTCAGCACAGAGCTGTAGGTGCTCACGTCTTCAGAAAATCAGTCCAAGCTTCCCTCAAGTTAGAAACCTGACATTCCCAGAATGAAGAGTCTCTTTGGAAAATGTTAGCCTCCAATTCTGTTTTAGCTTTCCTAGGTATTCACATGGGAAGAAAAATATTGTCTAAATATGATGATTATGTAGTGGCTCATTGAGCTGAGAAAGTGCAATAGCATGTGGGAAATAATAGTGCCACACTAGAGGTGAGGTGCAGTTCACTGGTGAAAAGGCAGTGACAAACCTGTCTGCCACTGGTTCTCTATTTTAAAGGAGCTTCTTGATACAAGAAATAGAAGTTGTCCTGTGGCATTGGCATTTTGCATCTCCTTATTACAAGATTTCTGGGCTCGTGTTACTCCTTGGTTGTTTAAATACAAATCTGACCCTTTCACACCCACAGGAAATAAAGAAATCCAAAAGCACCAAGGATTTCCAAACTGGTTAGCCCTTCTTGTCCACAGAATTCTGTGGGACTTTTTTTTCTTCTAATTTTCCAGGGATTTTAGATTTATAAACTGACTTCAGGAAAAAAAAAAAAAAAAAAAAAAAAAAAAAAAAAAAAAAAAAAAAAAAAAAAAAAAAAAAAAGTTCAAAACTAAGTGCTAGGTGTCTTCAGATGCATGGAAGATTTCATATCTAAACAACATAAATGAAGCTTTCTTTCACTTTGATAAAGCACTTGGTAATGAAGTCTGTGCTGGCTGACCAACTCATTTGTTAGAAAACACCAATTCTTTCATACTTCCCAATACTTCCCGTGGTCTTTTTATAAGTTTTGGTGCATCTCCCGATTCCATCCAGCATTGCTCAGATTGTGTCGAAGCAAAGCAATTCTGGACATTTTGGTAAACTTTTATTTCCAAGAAAATGGAAGGAGCCAAGATCAAATACCAACATGCACCAGGAAAATAAACCACTTTTGGGGGCTTCTTTCTTGGAAAATTTGTGGCCCAGCACCTTTCTCTGCATCAGGATCAGTGGGGAGCTGCTTACAGGAGAAAACATAATCAGAACACCTGTATATACACATTTTGATAAAAGGCTCATTCATCATCTCTCCAGTTTCCTCATCTTTGGTTTAAATTTAAAACAGACCAGAAAGTTGCTCTGTCACCTAGTTTTTTCAAACACAAAGGGTGTTGTAATTAATTCCTGCATATTACAAGACCGCAGAGATATTTCTGTACAACATCAAAATTATTACGTAATGTTCTGACACATAATGACTGATTCTTTACTGCTGCCTAAGTATATCACTGTGCACTTGGGTGGCATCAGCTGATTGTTGATACACTCCATCTCTTCATTACTTTTATTTTAATTATTATTTTTTTAAAGATGAATCTTTTTGGTTTCTTCCAGGGCTTGGGTTCTCCTCTCAATTTTAGAGGCAATGTAGCTTTTATAGGTTGACTCTTCTTTGTTCTCCCCTGTAAAAGAGAAATCTACTAAAAATCATTTTTTATTAAATTTTATAGCCCCAAATGTTGTCAACTTCAAGGTCATATTTTACCACCAAAAAAAAAATCAAAAGAGAACTGAGATATGAACCAGAAGAAGACTCACAAAGGGCTGCTATCATGACAGAAGGTTAGTAAGACATATTTTCCCAGCTTTGGTGCAAGACTCTGCCTCCAGTCAAAGGTTTGACTGAGTTTTATTAAGTAGTGATTGTTGGTCTCTGCAGATCTTTGAAAGCTCTGATTTCCCTGCCCACTGTGCTTCTGTGTTCCACATTCACAGAAAACCCTACTGGTGCTTTTTCCAGAAAGTTTCACCATGAGGTCATATGTCTGAAGACATCTGCCTCACGTACTCAAACACACAATTTTGGCCCTCTCAGTGTGCTGAAGGACTGTGTGTTGCCCTCTTCTCCCAACTGCACGCTCACGTGCAGCCCACACGGCAGCTGGATGGGAGATGAAGCTCTGGGAAGCATTCCTGGAAAATGATGAAACCAAGGATTCATTTTTCATTCCCACCGCTCTCATTAGGAGATAGCAGCCACTTTTATAACTCTGAATATATTACTCAGGAGGCTCTTACCACATCAGGGCTTCCCAGGGCTGGATGCTGTACAGACGCTCGATGTGTGCGTTCCTCCCATGCAAAGGACAAGAAAATCATTACAGCCTTGCCACAAGCACCTCCCCTTTCCTAAGGCACTCTCTCCACTCCCTGTGTGTATCTCCTGCTAATCGTGCCATAGATCTCAGTGGCTGGTGGAAATTCAATAAACACAGGTCTGATGCATGGTGATAAGAGAGACTCACAAACCAAAACAAGCACAAAGAAGAAAAACTCTCTTCCTCTCTGACCCCCCTCAGCAGCACTCAAAGGAAGTCTCACACACTTGATGATGCAATTGCTTTTCAAGCCCCAACAAGAAATTTTTCTGCCCCACTGTGAAGTGAAAAGACCCCAGCACCTTTTGCCCCATAAATTCAACCAGCATGAGCCAGAAAATCAAGAGATGTATTATTGCTAATAAAAACATGAACAACATGAAATGTTTGATTCTTTTCTTTCAAAGCTTAGAGGCCAAAATGACATTAGGAACTCAATGGTAGGGCTGGAAAATTGAGGGGAGGATTTTCTTTTTACAGGAAAGATGAAGCTCTTTTGTAGTTAATTAATTGTATTTCTGGGAGCCAGGGTTAAACCCAAGCTGCAGGTAAATGCAAGACTCGTCCTCAAGCTGAGAGGGCCATGATATGGAGGTTTCCACATAAAGAAAATCCCCTTTCTTCTCAGCAAATTTACCTTTTTTAACCCCAGAAAGTCTGATTTGCACAATGTGCCCTGATAAAGAACAGTCACTTACTGCAGCTGCCCTTTCATATCCCTTTTCCGGGAGGAGACAGAGCCAGACATGTTCTGGGAGGAGCAGGCTGCTCATCTGTCTCTGACACCTCCCTGAAATGTGGTGCTCGGAGAAGCACCTGCCCCGCAGGGCATGGCTGCTTTCCCCAGAGCAGGCAGCACATTCTAGGAACACCCCACCCACGGGCTCAGCCTCCTCCAGCACCCACGGGTGCCACCCAGGTAATTGCCAGCCCAGAGAGAGCCTGATCAGCCACTCAGGCTCCCTGCATGGCCTACGTGGCAGGGTGATGCCTGTCCAATGGCTTATCCATGCTGGGAGAGGAGCTCCTTGTGTGATTTGTCAATGTCTCACTTCCAAAGACGTGTATTTACGTGTATTTACGTGTATTTACGTGTATTTCCAGAGGGGAAGGACAATAGTGTAGGAGCTGAGGAAGCCAAGGTTTGGCTTGTCATTCTAAGAAACTCTTCTGGCGTGACCTGATGTGACATAGTGACTCTGTACCCCAATTTCCTACCTCTGAAATGAGAACAGGAGCTGCCTTGACTGAGAGGTGTGCTGGAAGGACACTGAGGAACAGTTATGAAGTGTTTGAATACCACAGCAGGGAAGGAAGAAGAGCACAGAACCACATTTAATAGATTTACGTTTCTTTTACAGTCATAAGTATGATGCATCCTTTGTGCCATTCTTCTTCTACTGACCCCAAGATTAAAACCTCAGTGGGTGCACATAAGGAACCAGACTCCTTCCTAAAACGACTGAACTGGCATATAAATCCCTTAATAGTCTGGGCTCAGGGTAGTATTGTGTCTCCTGATGGACAGTGCAAAAAAGCAAGTGGAACAAGTTTGGGTGACACCAAGCTATGATGTGAGTGATAGTGCGTGTGTGATGGTGTCATCAAACACAATTTTGCTGCCAGGAGCTCCACCTGGGCTAGTTGTACTAACAGAAGAAATTCATTCAAGGCACCTATAGCCCAGGAGATGCAAGTTCTGCCTCTCCTGGGTTATAGACTGATCAGAATGTGTGTCTTTTTACCAGAGATACGTTGGAGAGGTCTCAGTTTCATTCTGCCAAGAAACAACAGCAAAAATAGTAATGAAATGTAACGCATGGAGTTTTGCCAATCTGGATTTCAGAGGTTTGGGGAAGAATTTGAGTTCTCACAAGGGAGGCCAGGAGGCAAAGATCATCTGTAAGTGATAGAATCAGATGTTACACATATAAACCAGAATCCTTTGAAAAACACAAACATCCCCTTCTCCGCGCAGCTTAGCCATGATGCATCCTGACAGAGCCCAGGAGCATCCTGAGCACAAGGCAAGGCAGCCCTCAGCAGAAGCACACTTGGGCAGGAGGACAGAATGTTTTTTCCTTGATTTCATTTGGAGCTGCATGCACTCACAGCCCGATGAATCTGTCCCTGAGCAAGGCAGAGCGCAGCGCCGCGTGCGCCTCTCTCCTTCTCTCACACACCTACACAAACACAGACACGGGCTTGTGACTCACTGCCTTCCCAGCAGTCGGGGCTCCTCTGCTAGTTAAAACACGCTGAGATGCTCCCTCAACCCTGTGGATTAACCCCTGTCTCCTCTCCACACCATCACCTATGGCTCAGCAGCTCAGAGCAGCCTGATTTGGGCCTGATGGGCGCTCGTGGTGCTGATGCGTGGAGACAGACAGATTTTTTCATGAGCTCACTTGACCCTTCAGGGTAAGAAGTGGAAATACTTGTTGTGTAGTAAATTGAGCAAACATGACATGGATGGTAAAAGAGAGAGACAAGGGGACAAGACACAAATAACTGTGAGGGTTCAACTTAGTCACATGTAGAAGGAGGCTGGGATGGCTTCACCAAAGGGGAAGGGTCTCTCCTGAAGCACCCAGAGCAGAGCTTATACCTGCAAAGTCAACCCAGAGGGCTGAACAAAGACAGCTGATAGTCTAAAAAAGAACTTCCTCCAATCCATTTGGTTTGTTAACATTGAGCAGTTCAAAAAAATAGGATTTTTGTCCATCTGGATAGCACTTGAGAATGCTCTCATGATTTTGGGGTTTTTGTCTTCAAAGTTCAAAGGACATTGAACCTGCCTTTGTTGTTGTTTTCCAGGTGAATATAGTTGCAAGATCTCCAAAATCCCATTTTCCTCACCCAAGAGAACCCTTAAAATGTGTTTGTAATGCTTGCCAGGGGACAAAAATGAGCACAGGGCTGCTATTCTTGCACAAAAACAATAAAATATCACTGGAATGAATGACAGATATCAGAACTTCCAAAATCCTTTGAGATGTAATATCATCAGACTCAATATCCTATTTCACAAATAGCATAGGTAGTTATAGTATAATATAGAATAGTTATAGTATAGTATATAATAGTAGGTTATGCTACTTCATTCTACTCTGATCCTTGCAGTTGCATGCAAGGCAGAGGTCTCTGCTCATGAATTCACATTTCAAAGTATCATGCACAGCCCTTCAGCTTGCAAAAAAGGGGTCTGGACACATTGGGGATAGAACCTTCTCTTTTCCCTTAGGCCTACAGAGCACGTAGAACTTTGTCCTGATACCTGAAGTTTCCAAAAGGGGTTTTATTTCATCTCAGTGCCTCACCAACGAGCAGTAGGTTGCACTGATCTGAAGCTGCTGTATTCAAATCTCCCATTACCACAAGAGTTGTTCCATCTCGGGCTGGTCCTGTTCAATAACTGGTTTGACACACAGGGGGGATGGTGCCCTCTCAGTCTGTCACTGGTCTGTGGCACCTGAGACATCAGGGCGTGAGCAGCCCAAGGTTTTATTATTAACTCTGGTGGTTTGGCAGGGGAGAGGAGCTGCTGCCTTGGAAATGTCTCAGTGAAAAAGGGTTTGAGTTTTGTGCTTCTGTGACCATCTTGCTTCAGCACAGAGGGGAGACCTGCAGTTTCTCAGGGTTTAAGGGGGAGGGTGGGAAAGCTTCATTTCAGTGCTGAGCTTTCCTTCTCCGTGTCCCACTCGTGCTGGCATGTTCCCCTAAGCAGCAGACCGTCTCTCTCCTGCAGAGCACTGGGTGTTTCCCCCTCTGGGAGATGCACTCAGCAGATAGAGGCTGCAATCCCTCGTTGTGCAAGGGGCAGAGCCCGGCCCGACAGGCAGGGAGCGGGCTGGCTGCTGCAGGCGGCTCCATCAAAGTCCTTCTGTCCTCACCTGAAACCTCCCTGCATCACCATCCCTGCAGCCAGGAGCATCCCTGCCCCGTCCCTCCAGCAGCTCCAGCTGAGCCTGGCAGCTGAGCTAAACCCTGACTGTTGCAAGATAATCCGTTCTACCTGGAACCTTCAGTCCATTTTAAAGGAAATTGTTTGTTCAGGCACGTAGGCATAGCTTCTATTAGGATTTATTTGTGCTCTGGTTTATGACAGTTTCCCTGGAGAAACAGATTTTGTTAGGAAAGGCACTTTTGGGGAGTTTCTGATGGTATACTTGCATTTACCTTACCACTGAAGAATTACACTTCAGGCTGTATTATCAATAGACTGTAGACAAAATTTGGCCCAAAGAGAAAGTACCAGGCTTGCCAAGGTTTAAACATATTTGTGAACCTGAGTCTGAAAACAGGAGAGAAATTAGTGATTTAATCCACCAGCATCATATCAGTCAGACAGATGAAAGGCCTGCTAAGGGCAGCACAAAATAATCTGGTTATTTCATTCCCACTGAGCACCAATTTCCAACAGCCAGAGACAAAAGACACAAAAAAATATCCTAATGTAAACTGGCACGGGGGCCAGAGCACAAGCAGTTAACGTTAATTATGTATTACCCAAGCACTATAGATAGCACCAAACAGGAAGGGGAAAAACTCATAAAGCTATTAATAATGAACATAAAATTTGTAAATGCACTATGAGGAATAATTTGCATAGCAATATAAACATGATCTCTAATGCTGAAGAGCTGGAAACAGCACTCTGGTTAAAAAAAAAATCATTATTTTATATGTTTAAAGCTATAGTTCTATTTATTTATTTATAAGTATGTACTATGGTCTCTGATTTTCAGATTCCTGACTGTGTGGAACCCAACCACTTGGCTGCTGCAGACATTCCTGTTTGCTGGGCACACACAAGGACAAACTTGGAGCATTTGCTTTGCAATGGTCTCGCATGGACAGTGGTTACTGGGGATACCTGTGGGTGTTTGAAGACAAAGGTCAAGAATGCCTGGTGATTTACTCTACCCCTGCATTTTAATTTGCCTTATGAGAAGTCACTGCATTGGATTTTGTCTTATCAAAGCAGCCAGACCTCTCTTAGAGTCAGCCCCAGCTTCTCTACTGCAATGAGGAAATGGGAGCAGTGACTTTCCTACCCCATCCTTGAAGGGCTCACGTGTTTGGCTCCAATGCTGTACCATCCTGTAGCTTGCTGGAATTTCTCTAATCATCACCATTTTGGTGGGAATAAAAATGCATTCACTGGATGTGGATCCCAGTTGGTGTAACATTTCAGGGGCCCAGGATGCTGGCAGTGTCCTGACCTGGCTGGGATGGAGGTCTGGACCATGAGCAAGGCACTGGTTCCCTCATCACCCTCATGATTAACCTCAGGCTGTTACATTTTACCATGGGAAAAAGGTGCCAATTTGCCTCTATTTTAACCAGAACCATTCCAAAACAATCAGAATTAAGTTAAACCTGTGGAAACAAATGCCATTTGTTGTATAATCTGCAGGGTTTGCCAGGCTTCTCTGGAGCTGCTTAGGCTAACTCAGGGGCCTGCAGGAGCAGTGCAGACCTGGGAGCTGGTCAGGCCTAAGAAACCCCAGGGTTAATTCATGTCTGGAGATTTCAGTGCAGAATCGTCCTCCTTGGCAACCTGCACCTGCAGGTGTGATAGAGATTTCCCTTTAATATGGGGGACAAATCATGGAATGGGCCAGCATCCAAGGCTGGGATGGGATCACCTCTCTCCTTGCCTGACCCTGGTGCAGAGCAGCCCCAAGGACACAGCTCTGCCCTCTCCCCTGGGCTGGGGAAGTTTTCAGAGGGCAGTGCTGAGCTCTTCACAGCTGGAGGCTACTTTTGCATACATCACAGACACCTCTTGGTGGGTTGTGATTGGATTTTCCACAGGGGCCTCCTGGGAATGTGTCTCAGGAGCAGGGTGTGGGGGAGGATGGGGAAGGATGTGGTCGCATGCTTGATCAGAAAAGCAATAACGAAAAGTGGATGGATAAGGGGAGAGAGCAGTGGGAGTTTTCTCATCAATCCTGGGTCCTGTTGGGCCAGCAGCCCCTCTGGTATGTTTAGGGATGCTGTGTGCCTTAACAGCCTCCATTTACTAATGCAGTAATGACCTGCTGGAGGAGGATTTGGCTGCTGTGCTAATTGCATTCCTCTGCTGCACAATAACTTAACACGTTATTAAGATTCCACAGAAGAGGGTCAGGGAATTCATCTCTTTCCAGTGCTCCCCTGACCCCAGCACCATCACACACACACACACACACACACACTCCTCTCCTCCTTCCCCCAAATCCAAATGGGTGCTTTCAAAAGCTGGAAAGGGGATACTCCATCATTTGTAGTGCTGGTAGAGTCACTTCCTTTTTTTTTCCTTCATATTCAACATTTTACACCCAATTATGAATAGGTGCAATCTCCAGCTCCCCTGCTTTGCACTGTTCTTGCAGAGCAAAGAATCTCAGAGAAGCTTACTACATGGAGTAAGGTGTCACAGCTTCAGGAGTAGGTCCAAGGTATGTTGAAGGTAAGACCACCCTTACCACAGCTCAGGTTTTCACAAGCTCACCCTTCTCTGGGAGAAGGACAAAGCACAGCAGAGATGTTTTTCCTTGGGAGCTTTGGTTTGGTTTAGTTTATGTGTGGCTAAATGCACAATCTGACTCTATATTTTCCTTCCACTGGATAAAAGGCTGGGGCATCGCCCTGACTCACCATGAGGCAGAGACCAGCCCTTCTCCTCCCAGTGCCTGCCCTCAGCCCTGCCCACCCCAGCCTTTCCTGCTCTGCCCACTCCAGGCTGCACATCCTCAGCCCACTCCTACACCTGCAGCACCTTCCCTACAATCTATCTCAGCATTCTGTAGTTTCTTTCTTCAGAATTCTTCTTGAGAGCCTCCCCTGTGCTACCCCACGTTCAGATGCAATGATGGTATCGGGTTGTGCTGGATCTAGTTCTTATCCTGCCACTTTTGGGCTGCTGGATTTAAAGGGGGAAGAGATTGTTTATTTTGTGTTGACCCTTGGCAGAATAACACATACATCCAGCCCACTAAATAAATTAATGAGTAATCATCATAAATAATAATTATAAATGAAGGTGTGTGCAAGGTTAGAATGGAAGTTAAATGGAAGCTTTCCTTTGACTCTGGTTTGTACCACTATTTGGTTTATAACCTTGGATCTTCTGCTTTTTCTTTATTTGTATATATTCTCACCTATTATGTAAAAGAGCAAATAAAAGGCAGCAGTTTCAGATTATTGCTACTGCTGACATACCACAAAGCTTCAGCATTCATCCCTCACTTGGAACGAATCACAGAATCAGAAAATCACTGAAGGATTTGGGTAAGGGACCTTCAAAATCATTGTGTTTCACACCTTCCACTGTCCCAGGTTACTCCAAGCCCCATTCAACCTGGCCTTGGACATTTCCAGAGACAAGGCATCCACAGCTTCTCTGGGTAACCTGTACCACAACCTCACCCTGAAAAAGAAGAATTTCTACCTAATACATAATCAAAAACTGCTCCCTTTCCATTCAAAGCCACTCTCCCTTGCCCTGTCACCCCATGTCCTTGTAAGAAGTTTTGCTCCATCTTTCTTGTCTGCTCCCGTCAGGCACAGGGAGGCTGAAATTAGGTCAGGTAGCTCAGAATGAGCACAGTGAGCAGCTCTGAGAGCCAGGAGCACCCACACGACCACCCCCCAAAGTCCTTCCCCTCCCAGCTGGCTGCAGGGGGGTTGGGAGATGCAGGTGCACTGATCCCAGCTCAGCCCAGCTCACTGTCACCTCCCCTCCCAGCAAGGACACAGCATAGACAGAGCCTGGGTCATCCCACGGGCTGGATCCAGCCTGGTGCACAGCAACTCCCAGGAAAGGCAACTTCTGCAGAGTAAAAGAGGCTGGAGGGTCATCAAAGTGAACTTATTTTTTTTTTTAATTAAAAATTCTCTGTGAGTGTTGGGGTTTCATTTGTTCTCTGCTGCAAGGAATGGTCTGGTTGAATGCTACCAGACCTCTGCTCTACAGATCACAGGATCATCAATTTATTTAGGTTGGAAAAGCCCTCCAAGATCACTGAGCCAACCTTAACCCAGCACTGCCAGGGCCACCACTAAGCCGTGTCCCCAAGTGCCACATCCACTCATCTTTTAAATCCCTCCTGGGATGGTGACTGCACCACTGCCCTGGGGCAGCCTGTGCCAAGGCTGGACAACCTTTCAGTGAAGAAATGTTCTCCTGATATCAAACCTAAACCTCCCCTGGTGCAACTTGAGGCTGTTTGCTCTTGTTCTGTCACATGATGCTTGGGAGCAGGGGCTGGGCCCTGCCTGCTTACAGCCCCTTCCAGGTGGGTTTGTAGAGAATGAGGCTCCCCCTCAGCCTCCTTTCCTCCAGCTGAGCTCCCCCAGCTCCCTCAGCCTCCCCTCACCAGATTTCTTCTCCAGACCCTTCCCCAGACTCATTCCCTTCCCTGGGCAGGTGCCCTTCATGCTCAGGTGCAGAACAAGTTGGGTTTGGATTTTCCCCAAATAAGCTCATTAGTGTATTAGTCACAAACGTGCTTCAAGGACACTTGACCTCAGTGCCTCCACTTTCCTCTGTGATCGTCTTCCAGCTTCTGCTTCAGCAACAGAAAACTACAAAGAAAAGAAATGACAGAGTCAACAAAACAAGGAAAAGCCAAAGATTTGGGCTGTGGCTGGCTCAGTAAAGCCCAGCTTTTGTGCCATGATCCCTGTAACTGTTTCCAGGTTACTCCCATCATGTAAATCCAGGTAATTAAATAAGGAAGGATTCTGTCTCTTCCTTTGGATAACTTTTCACGTCTCTCCTTGGGCTGAGTTTTAAAAAGTTGTGTTTAAAAGTAAGGCACAGTCTTCTTAAATGATTAGTGTTTTACTGAATGATAATTAATACAACTGGGAGAAGTCTGCCAAGCAGATTGGGTAAACAGCAAAGGAGGCCGTGCAGAAAGAAAGGGGAGAAGAGAGCAGCAGACAATATAGGAGAAAACAGAGTGACTTCTGAGCTGAAATTTTTTAACAAAGAGCTTTTCTTCCCAGCTCTGCCATTCCCCAATTGCATTAAAGTGGTTGGCAAGATGAATAATATTTTTAGATTAAATATACTGGCAGAACAACAGGAACTGCAGCCCCTTTACTGTTCTGCTGGAAATTTCTGCTGCTGTTTCTGGTAAATATGGCTGGTGGCAGGACCTGGCTTGTAGCTTTAACCACATGTGGGAAGTTCATGGGGCAAAGATGCCAAGTCTAAAATTAACCCTCTTAAAAAAAAAAAAATTAAAAAGTGCTTGGAGCAGGGTGAGAGTGTTTAGGTTGTTATTTTTAGTTTTTCATTATATTAAGACATGTAAAGATTTAGATTAATTAAGGATAAAAAAAAATAAATCTCAATATTTTCTGGACTGAAATGAATAAAACATTTCCATGGAATATTTTAGTTTTAAATCCTTAGACAAGAACCAAGTAAAAGGCAGAGCACTGAGGGTGATGACTCTTAGAAGCTCCCAGTATTGCTGTGGAGAATGAATCAAAGGTGTTGCCAGGTTCTACCACGAGCACCACACTTCTCAGGACTCCACTGCTGGGACCCCCACAAAAAAAACTGAGTGTGATGTCCTTGGTTTTGTGGAGAAGAATTCAAGAATGTAACAGGAAAGAATCAAAATCTCTAAAGTAAGAAGCACAGCACCAAAGCATTGATGTTTTCTCATTTTTATGTGGTTTTTTTTTTTGTTTCTTTCTGAACTTGTGGAATATGTGTCCTGATTTCAGGTGGGAAATTTAACCCCTGAGTTTTGAACTTATGAGTGTGATATGAGAACTGGTGGCGCACACACCAGTAAGCATTTACAAATAACTTTAATATCACCATTATCACCAAGGTTAGTCTAAAATAACCACTGCAACATCTTTCACTCCATGCAAAATATGGGGATTCATCCCTTCTTTGGAAACCGTGTTTTAATCTAGACTTCATGCTTGGCTGAGTTTTCTATTCCTTGCTTTGGAAGACAGGCTCTTGTCTCAGCTCCTGAGTGTTTTGTTGTTTTTCTACTCTGTCCTTTGAAATAAAGCTCTTATGGGAACAGCTGTTGTAAAGTAGAGGTCAGTGCTAATAAACGATAGAATGGAGCTATTTAAGTACATTGTATTCCAAAAAAATATTAACATGAAACCACTGAGAAACCAGTATTTTTCAGTTCCTTGATGAATCCCCACCTTCACAAATGTTCTAAAATAGACATTTAGTTATGCCTCTCTGCATATATTCTATCAATTTCTTCATGTCAAATCCCTCCATGTTACTCTGTGGTTTTAAAGCTTCAGTCAAAATACCGATGTCAATTTGCAATTCAATTTTTTTAATTAAAAACTCCCTGTTATATCTTTTATTCTGCCAGCAGACATGGACAATGCTGTACAAAATGCTACATACAAAACTTATAGGAAAGAGTCCCTGCTCCAAAAAAATAATCCTATGAACCATAATAATAACAAAATAACATCAATATATTTGTCAATTTCCAGAAATGTCAGTTTAAGCACAAATATTTTCCAAAAGCTGCAAAAGAAGCTCACACAGCTCAGAGTCTGAGTGCAGAACTCAGAAATCCTTGCTCAGACCTCAGCCCCCTCTTGGTACCATATTTGGGTGAGGAAGGATGGAAAAAATTCCCAAAAAATCCATCTGAGACAGAAAATATTGGAATATTTTCTGGGAAAATATGGGAATGTATGGGAAAATATGGGAGTATATTTCTCAGACAGAAAATATGGGAATCAGATGTAGAACATGTGATGATTGAGCAGATCCTGGCAACAGACATGAGAGAAACAATTGCTTTCCTGTGTTGAGGGTTCCTGTTTTCATTCAATAACAAAAATCATCTCAGTGGAAAATTCCTGGAATAAAACAAAGGTGATCAATAACAAATTCCCAGTTGTTGCTGGAAAAGGTTTCTGAGCTATTGCAGACAGGACAGAAGTGTTCTCAGAGCCATTACTGAAAGAGAAGTTTTAGACCTGAGAGCTAAAATGAAACAAAGCAAGCTTTCAATTAACTTCTCAAAGTGCTCCCAGTTCCCAGGTCAGGGCAGATGAAAAGATAAATATTGAACCAAGAGGGTTGATCTGTATCTGACACGTCTTAATGAACACAAAAAGTTATACAACATATCCAAGGAGTGCTTTTGCCTCCTATCAACTGCTCCTTTCTCCAGGCCAGTGAGGAGACCATGGCCCCTCACGGGTGATCACTTCTTAAAAGTGATATTGGATGATTTACTTCATGCCTAAAGTCAAGCTGGAGCTTCCTCCTGAACTCTGGAGAATCAGATTTGTCACTGATACGAGAGGGGAAATTTCTGATTAGTTTTCTGAGAAAAGAGAAAAAAATATCCTTTACTAGATGTTTTCATGACTCTTCCTTCTACGTTACGTGACATGGGCAAATCACACTGTTGCTGCTTGTCTATTGTCAGTATTATCATCAGCTATGGTCCCATCTTGACTATTTAAGGAAATGTCCAGCCCATTCCTTTTCTTTCTCACTGTAACTATTTCACTTTGTAAGAGTTGAAAATGGAATCTCACATTGCGCTCATACTGAGACCCTTTCATGTGTTTGTGCCCAGGAATTCTTTGTGAGTGCCTGCATGGAGAGGAAGATCAGGAAATGTCAACTTCTCTTCCTTTTACTTGTTGCCTTTTACTGGTTTTGTTTTCTTCTGGTTTAATGCTTTGCATGTGGGTCTTTCGTGCTTTGCTCCAATGAGTGAGAGTGAAAAAGAGAAAAAGGGAAGGACATCAACTTCATTTCTGAAATATCTCAAGATGAGCAACAGATACAATCCTCAGGAACAAAAAAAAAAAACAAACTAAAAACCAATGAATAAAAAAAAAAAAAAAAAAGAAAAAAAAAAGAAAAAAAAAAGAAGAAAGGAAGAAAAAGAAGGTAACATAAACCATCTCAGAGCCTCATGCACTGCTTAGACTCTCTCCTGGACCTGCAGTATCTACTACTGGATCCACTTTTCCATCTCACAACAAAACAATTGTTTTATTTACAATGACCAAATGACTGTTGGGCTTTAAAGCTAAGCCAGCACTGTTGGCTTTATCTAAATTAACCTTCTCAGCAGCTTTTCCAGCCTGTGCCTTTGCCACCACAGGCTTGTTGTACTCGTTCCCTTTTCATCCAGTCCCATCTAGATTTGGGTTGCATGTTAGAGTTCCCTGCATGGGGAACCCAGGTTCTCTTTTTTTTCTCTGCAATAGGAGCCAGCTGTTGCAGATCCCCTGCTCTTTAATCTTCTTGTTTTATAGAGAAACCAATAAATGTTATTTCTACATGTTGCTTGGTCCAGTGTGATGCCTTGGCGGCCAAAAAGGCTGCCCGTGTAATCACAGCTGGATATGAGAAAAGCTAAATAACAATGCATTGAGGCATGATGAGGAGTCCAGGTAAAGATCAAGCCCCTTGACTCTCTTTTCCAAGGCTGTACCAAGACAAAGAAAAAGGCAATCTCAGGGAAATAGTGAGCAACACTACCTGCATATGTTTTAGAGCAGCAGGGTTGTCTCCACTGGGCCTCTCCAAGCAGTTCCATGTGAAATGAAAAGTAGTAACCTTCAGAAAAAACAGGACTGAAGTTCTTTTAGAGACCACATACAAGGAGAGCATCCCAAAGAATATCCCAAAGGATATCTCTCTCTTTTAGATCATGGTGTAAGTCAGTATGCAGAATATAGGGGTTGACAACAAAAATTGATCAGAAATGAGACAATCAGTTGACTCAAGCGGCTACATGATTAATTGCCAGGGTCCAAAAATGCCATTAAAAGCTGCAAATGATGTGAAAATTTGAAGTGAATTTTAAACAAGTATACATTTCCTGACTCAGAGGCACTTTACCCCTATAGCCTGCAGCCCAGAGACATCTATCTGGCTTTCTTCCGTCAATCGATACCATTAAAGCCCTAAAAAAAATCCCTTTCTCCATACAGTTATAAAATATCAATTACATACATTTTCATTAGCTGAATGCAGCAATCAGGGCTGATACATAGGTTGTTTGTTTCTCTGTGAGGCACTGCTGGCATTCCTCCAGCCCCAGCCTTGTCCAGTGGGAGCATCCTCTGGTCACAGTGGTGGGGACCCACTCCCTGTGCCCCATGGCACAGCTCCAGTCTCTGAGCACAAAGAGGGGGTGCCAGGCTCAGGGTCCCCCTGAGCATCACCCCGACAGTGCATTAACCTCTGGTGTCTGCAGAGGATTTTCTGCTGCAGGATTTAAAAGCTCCGAGCAGACGTTAATGAGTTATGCTAAACTCACTGACACTCCTGTGGAAAGTACTTTCCCCTCTGTTTCACTGATGTAGACGTTTAGATAGAGGAAAGATAAGTCACTTGCCTGAGGCCATGCACTGATTGAGTATCAGAGACCAAATTAAACTGACATTTCTTGGCCCTTAACTCTGCGTTGTGGAAGTTCTGTCTTCTGGAGAAACTGTTGAAAGAGAAACTAAAACACACCATGCCTACATTAAATATGCCAGCTACTCTGTGCTCTCCCATTCCTTTGCTTTTAAATGCCACCCTGGCAGCACCAGCATGCAGATCCCTCTGTGTCCAGGAGATCTCCCTCCTCCTTCTCAGCTTGACTCTTGCCCATGTCCACCAGTGTGCATTGACATCCAGATCACCTTTATATGGGCCAGCACTCAACTGGAGAGCTTTTCTGAAAAAGGCAGGAGCTGAACTCGTCTGGAAGTGTAGAGATATTTTTAAACCAAGCACAAACGTGCACGGCCACACCGAATGTGGTTTTGAAAAATGCAGCTTTGTTTTCATCCAGCACTTCTTAGAAACAGCACAAGAAAGGGAAGGCAGTGGAAGAAGGTTTGTTCTTCAGAAGGAACATGTTAAACAAGAGCATTAATTATTACTGGGTTTTATCCTCAGGGGAGAAAAAACACATAAACAAATAAACAAACAAAAAGATGACACACCTCTCTCACAACCTGCTGGAATTTATGGCTCTGCAAGACTCATTTCCACTGATAATCCTCTCACTGGCAAGCTTGCGGGCAGCCTACTTTGGAATAACAGGTCTCCCTAGTCCCCAGATCCATCCTGTGTGAGTCCAGAATTAGAAATTGCAACTGAAATCCTAATGGGAAGGGACAACAGCATAACCAAAACACTGCAGAGGGAGAAGTCTGTATTTTACTGCTGTAATGATGGATTCAGAAGGGGGCAGGAAAATATTCCCCCACTTCAAAACTGTTGAGTGTGCACAGACTAAAAATATTTTTATTGCAAGGAGAAAAATCCATTGATTTTTTTCCCCCCAGTTTTTAGCAACCAAAGAATATAGCCAGCTAAACCTCTACATGACAGACTGGAGACTTCCACTTTTTGATTGTTAGAGAAATATTTCCCTTGTTGGCTACTGCAAACTGAAAGTTTGCAATTACCAGGGGTTTATTTCTTTGCAGGTAATTAAAAACCTGACATTTTTGCTTGAGGTTTCCTTCCATTTTAATAATAGAAAAATATACCTAATGGTAAATGTCACCTAGCTCTTCTTCAGAGCGATTTGTAGCTTCCCATGATCACCAGACCTACAGGCAAAACACGTCTTAAATAGACCCAAGAGCTGCTTCCCCATGTGGTTATACAGGAGGTTATGCAAGGTTACATGGGCATGTGTGCTGGAGATTTGGAAATGTGACTTTGGGTGGACCAGAGTGAAGAACAGAACTGCCCATGTCCTTGCAATTGGGGCTGACCTGGTGCCTGGAGCCCAGCAGTGCTGGGAAAGCTGCACTGGAGGCTCCTCCATGCTGCCCACACCATCAGCTGAGGCCTTTCCCCTGCAAATCCATCACTTCCAGTAGCTGGGACACAGCACAGCCCATGGCTCTGTGCCTGCCAAAGCCAGACCTGTCCTCGCTGCTGCTCAGACCACTGCAGGCTGCTCTTCAGTCCCCTCTGACTATCCCAGGTCTGAATCTGCTCTGCCTCTTGGCTTCTACCCTGCCTTTGCCAGGAACTGAACCTGCTGGGGTTACATCCACACAGGGACATGTATTTATAGGTAAGCCCACTGCCCAGAGCCATAAAAGGAACTGAGTCAGTGTGCTGGATCTGGCCCTCCAAGGCTTGCAAGTTCTTCCAAGCCCATGTCTCACTGGAGTGGTTTTGGACAGATGGGAAGAAGTGAGATGTTTAGTGGTAAAAATGACACCAGTTTTGATTAAGGGAAATGGTGAAGTTTCTCTTGAGGGCAAAAAATTGTAAATTCCCATGAAAATATGTCTTCCTCAGAAACTCCTGAGTAAAAGAAGGCAGAATTTTATGGGGCTCTTGTTCGCCAAGGAGCTGTGCAGATGTGACTCATTGGCTCTCCCCAGGCCAAATGTTGGTTGATGCCTAGAAAGAGGCTTAAGCCTCCCTACAGGCTCACTGAGACTCTCCATTAGCAACAGCATCATAGGCCAGGTTCCTGCTGGGAGAAACCTCTCCACAGCTTCCCTGGGCTGTCCACAACATGGGCAGAGGAGTCTCTGTGAAGTTTATTGCACGTCCAACAGAGCTATAACTGTCCTAACACCTTCCTCTGTTCTGGCCTGTGCCTTGTGAAAAACAAGATTCAGTGTTTCTGGAGACAAGCCTTCTATGGATGTTGCAAGAGTTGCTTGACATCAACAATTCCACTTTATTCCCTCTGCCTTTGAGCCAGTCAAATTTAATGGGCAGGAGGGGGCCTTGAAAACACCACATTTCTCCCAGGTTTGTAGAAGGACTCCACCACACTCTTGCTCCATCCTTCTTTTGCTCAGGGTGAAGTTTACATTGTGGGGAATTTCTTCCTTCCCCTGTTCCCCAGGGGTGGGAGGACTCAGGGACCTCGTGCTCAGGCTGTGACCAGGTGAGGGCTGAGGGATATGAGGAGCAAAGGGTTCCCCACAGACACACAGGCACATGAATTGAAATCAGAGGACCTTGGTCATTTTTACGAGCAAACCAACTCTGGACAAGATCTAGGGGTTTTTTAACACCTGGCTTTCTAATGGTGTATATTATTTTATAATCAAGAACAAGAACATTAAAATGTGCACTCTGTCATATGACAAACAAAAGAGATCTTTCACCACATGTATTTTTGAGCTTCTCCTTGTCTGTATAGTAGCATTACACATTATTTCTATTATTATGGTTATCATTGTTAACATGAAACTGTGATCATTTTTATCATGTGTCTGGTTTTTTTATTATTATTTCCTTAGATTTTTCTGTGCTTTGCCATGTGCTTTCTTCAAAATACTTCCAGACATATTTAGATAACAGAATCCACCCTCTTCTCCAGCAGGACTCTAAGTCTGTTAGAAAACAGCACTTTTTTCTACAGAGAAAAACCTGCATTCCTATTACCTGGGCCATTAGCACACATATTTAATTTCTACTAGATGTGACAGCAACAAAATTCCTGTTGAAAATGTATTATGCAATGCAATACAAATGAGCTTTGCTTGGTCCCTGTACAAGAATAAGGATTATTTACCCATTGTCCCAAAACAGTGATGAGGGCCATACTGGAAAAGGAATTCAAACTTGTGCTACAGCAAGTCTGACACCCTTCCTGCTGCTCCTTATGAAGATTTCATTTCTGTAGAGCTTTATTACTGTTGGAGCATTGACTGTTTTAGATGTGAGAGCAGATGTGATCAGATATTTGAGTCTGAGGGTTCAGCTCATTACCAATTTTCCAGGCAGTTTGGGTGTCTGTCAGTGTTGTGTGGTCCCAGCTGAGGTGTCTGAGCTCCTGCTGCCACTCAGACTGGCCACCAAAATCAGAAAACCTCAAATCCACAGTTCATTGTGGTATTTCCAGTCAGGATGAAAGGAGACTCCAGCAATGCATTTTGTATTTGACTCCAGCACTAAGGTGGGTTCAGCAAACTCAAGAACAAAAGCACCACTGGAGCAGCTGTCGGAACAGCATAAAAACTGTATTTGATCTCCCCTTTGCTTCCAAGGAGGGTTTTGCAGCCTGGATGTCTTGAGATGAGGATTTCTGCCAACTGTGACTCAGGAAAAGAATTTAAATGTGATGGCCTCAGCCTAGTCCTTGGTGGAATATTTGTCCACATCATAAAACCACTGGACACAGTATGGAAATGCAATTGACATTAAACCAAATGATATAATCCCATCTAATGATATTATAATGAATCCCAAGTGAACTCAACATGATTGGACAAGTATTTCAAAGTGTTACCGAAACAGTTTTTATAGTGTAAAGGTCTGCATTTGCCAACCAGTGGCCAGACACACAGCACACACTCTCAGAAGTTAGCCAATTCCCACCCTGTAAACCTGCGGCTGCTTCTTAGAAAAACATGTTTTTTTAATTTGTGCTTTTACTTTTTGAAGGATTCAAAAGCATTTTCTGAAGTGTGTTTCATTGTTTTTAAATACATTGCTCCTATTCCCAATTAGCTATTTCTGGTCTCTAGTGAAATCCCCTGATGAGTAGAAGGGGATTAAATTTCTGTAAATCTACCATTTATGAACTTGTGAGTTGCTAAATGATGTTGGCCTTTCACCCAATGCCTGGTTGTGCCTGACGTGTCTGTATGGTTTGCTGTGTTATTCCTCTGCTCTGGTGTTATTGTTTTTACTAATTTTGCATAAGGTATGTTCTGGCATGGCTCTAAAAACCTGATCCAAATGTATGTGAGCACAGCTGACCGTCTGCTTGATTGAATGCCTTCCAAGTGCAATTTTCAAATCTTTGCTCTGGAGAAATGGGGAGGGAAGAGAGAGAGAGCTTTCCCTCCAATCTGGGATTGCATCTTCATTTTTGGCCAGCCTGAGAAATTCATCCCTACAAAAAAAAAAAAAAAAGATCATTTCTTAGCTCAATACTACTCACGGGCCTGGATGTTCTTGAAAGCTGCCCTTGGTCTCCCTGTAGATCACTTGAAATACTGAATAGCATTCACAAAATTTGGAAATTGTGTCTGATGTCTTCTAATGTGTTTCACACACAAGCCTGAAATAGATGTAGAAGGTTTTTTTTGAATCAGCAACATTTGCAAGAAGCATGTGTTTTACATTTTCTCTTTATTGATCTAAAGAGCTGCAGAATATTCAAGTTGATAGAAAAAGAAGCTCTGTATAGCTGGCCTTACTGCAGTTTGCATTTTATTTTCTGATAATTGTTAAACTGTCTTCCAATAAAGTTTGCCTGGAAGCACTGATTGTCCCATATAACAGCATTACAGACAGCACAGTCATTTCTCTGGTTGTATGGGACTGCACAAACTTCCACCAGTGACCTAAGAGCCAAGGACCCATTGCATGGAGTCTGGGCTCTTTCCTCCCTCTAGCCTCAAGGGTAGACAATTATTTATCAGTCTTGAGAACACAGTGTAGAGAACAAAGCCTCTGTCCAGCCTGGACTGCAGCTCCTAGAGAATTTAATCTTAATCCCTGCTGGAATTGAAGAAAAAGCATTCTTCATCTTCAGACCTTTTGCTCTGAGCTTGCTCACTCTTTTAGATCTCTGCAAGGTTCACCTAATGCTCACCTCACACCCAGTCACCCTTCCTGAATCCCTCTGGGTTCCCTCAGGAGGAGGTTACAGCTCTTGCACCTCCCCTGAGACTGAGACAGGTCTTCTGCTGCCTCCACTCATCGCTGGTTCTGGGACAGCACAAAAACAGGCACCCAAAAAACAAAAGGCTGTGAGGTGTGCAGAGCTGTGTTACACACTGGGACAAACACAAGGGCAGGACACTTTTAAAGCACCTTCCCCCTTGAATAAGAAGTTCAAGACTTGCTCTGCAAATATACTGGAGACTCTGAGCTGATCAAGCTGAGGTTACCTGATGCCAGGCAAATCCTTGTCCACACACCCTCAACCACAGTGGGCAGTGTGTCCACTGCTCTCAACAGCTTAGCCAACCTGAACCCTAGGTTTAAGGAGACTAAAATGTAAGAATCCAGAATCAGTGATCAAAATGACCCCTCTTGGCCTTGAAACACAATAATTCTTCGACAATCTCAAACATCCTTGGAGAGAGCAGTGGATGAGAATTGCCTCTAGCAGGCAGCTTGAAATTATCCCTACAGAACTTGCATAACCAGTTAGGTTTCTACACCAGAGAAAAACCTTCACTAAGACTACTGGAAGTCATTTGAGTGATTTGAGTTATTTATATCCAGTAAGGAATTCCCCAGAAAAGAGAACATGAAAGATGATCTTGTCCCAAAATGCCTGGAAAATGAGCAATGAGCACTTTCTTGAGAAAACAAAGGATTTGCCATCTTTGCAAGCAATTGGGGTCCCCTCATGATGTATTCAACAGAACATTTCTGGTCAGATGTGTCATAATGCTTTTGACTACTATGATAATGTAAGTGGCTGAAGACAAAAACAGATTGATAAATGTATTAGGTTCAAAAGTAAAATTCATCCTGTTTGCAAGTCTCGAGAACAAATTTAGCTAGACTTGTTGATATTTCCAAGGACACAGCATAATGCAACAGCAAGAAAAAAATTAAGAACTCAGTCTTCAATCTCTGCTTGGGAAAGGACAAATTCAAAGAACCTTACTTGTTTTTTTCCTGATTTCAGTGATTCATTGGACTTCTGTGTTGTCCCTTAGAGTACAAATCCTGTATGTTTTACTGGGAGAGTAAGCAATTTTCAAGGGCACTTTTCCACCCTAAGTGAGGAGAATAGGGTGTGATTACTCACGGATATATATCATGTTACCAGAGTGTCTGCCATTGCCATAAAGTATTGACTATGCCATGATTTTCACCTGTGCCTTTTGGGTTAGTGAGCCTGTGTAAGAGCAGTTCACCATCACACAGCAGCAGCCTTTCAAACAAACAAACAAGAATTAAAAAAAGAAAAGAAAATAAAAGAAAAAGGCAATTTGCTGGAGAGGAAAATAAAAATCCAAGAGCTGACAACAGTCAGACAGTTCTAGTTTTTTCTTGAATAAAGTGCTGCAGGTACAGATCAACTTTGTTTGTTCAATACTTACTCTATTTTCCTTTAACCTGCTCTGAAACGAGGACTGGGAGCACTTTGCTAAATGGATTGAAATTATCCTGGCTTCACAGCGTGCCTTGTAAGTGCCCTGGTACTGTCTGTGGTCCTGCTGTTTGGAGACTGCCTGGAGCGATGCCCTTTCAGGGGTTTCCATAGATCCCCTTCCCCTGCTATGGCAACAGCACACTCAGCTCTGCTCCTCCACAGCTCCAGGGCTGTTTGCACCAGCCAGGGGCTGCTCTTTGGGAAATCAGGCTCTGGAAGCTCAGACCTACCCAAGAGCAGGGTCCCCTCAGAGTCTGTGGGACCCCAAAACCACCAGTACCTGCTGCCAGGTGCATGAGGCACCTGAGATTTGGTATCTCATTCCTGAGGCCAGGCTTGCCCTGAGAGAAGGGAGCAGGCCACTGGGAGTCTCTTTATGGGACTTTCACCATCTGTGCCACTTTTCTTTACCCAACATCGTCTTCAGATAGGGGTTTCCTTGTCCTAAGAAAGGCAGGGTTGGCACCATGGAAGCTGGGAGGTGCTGCAGCCTCTCCATGGCACAAACTGCTGTTTTCAGAAAGGCAGAAGGAGTCAATGACATCACACAAATTAGATGCACCTCTGTCAGCTAATTGCCTCACCTTATTGATTTTAGGGTCTGGTAAAAAGAATTCTGAACTCCATTCATAAACATTTTGTCCACAGTCTAATATTTCCAACAAATTTTTAGATGTTTTTCTGTGTTTAAAACTTTTAATCATGGGATAATTTCACACCTCCTGTGGGCTCTTACCTCCTCCATACTCCTAGCCTGGCAGATAATCTTGTGACCTTTTTATGTGAATCATTTGCTAGGCATTACTGATACTTTCTTAAACTTTTGAAACTGATAGATATCTAAGGGAAAAATCTACACACGCGTACAACACTCACCTCCCCTGAAAAATGAAGAAAGTTCCCACCCATTCCAGGCTGTCAAGGTCAGATGGTGGGAGACTTCACTGCTGTTGTTTCAGTGCTTTGTCCTCCTAATAACTTCTGTACAGTTTAAGGCCCAGAGATGGAATGATTTTTGCATTCACTGAATTCCCAGTCAATGTGTGTATCTGTGGATTTAGTGTTTCTCTTTGCCATTATGTGGAGGGAAGTTGCCTGAGGCAAATACAGTACTTAGAGGTGGAGTGTTCCAGGAAACCCCCAGCCAGGAAGTCTGGCCTGGACCGTGGCAGTGTCCTCCTCACCAAACATCTCTCCTTCCTTTTCCCCTCCCTGCCTTGAGTTGGATGTGAGCTGCCCCTGTTTGTGGTACCAGAATAACTGAAGGAGAGAAATATCATAAAGAGGAGCTGGGAGAGGTGCAAAGGTAGCACTTGGCCAGTCCTCAGAGAGCCTACACCTTCCCTCCAACCTCCACACAATATTGATGGTTTCATAATGGACATGCAGGAATACGGGATCAAAGAGAATATCTGAGTGTTATTGGTTCTAACTACCCAAGCTTAGCCACGCTTTTATCTTTAAAAGCCTTGGAGAAACAGCTTCTGGTTTGTTTTCCATTTCATCTGATACAGCTTGCCTTAGTAACCAATTAGCATTTTGTGATTACATGTAATAATTCCACATGCTCAGGCTGTGCACTTGGTGTTTCTGAATGCTGTACATCAGGCTGAGGTGACACATGGGGGACTGTGACCCTAACACATGTTAGGTTATCACTGTTAAGAGAATCTTTTGGTGTTCAGTCCAGTATAAATTGCCCTTTTTTGTTTTAAATTGGTTTATTTTTTTTAATATTTCTGTACTGGAAAATAATAAGATCATTATTCTGTAGAGGAGATCCAATAGAGGGGACACTGTGGGATACAGTTCTTTTTAGAACAGAAGTTAGGATGCTTTTATAGTCATGTATGGGGGAAAAAGGGGGGAAAGAAAAGCAGTTATAGCTTTTTTACTAATCTATATCTTGTAAGACTCCATTTTGTGTGCCTATAGCAATACAATTTGAGGACATGCTTTATTTTACTGTCATTTCTCAGTATTATAGATACTGATCATTAAACTCCCAGAAACTATTACAGTTTGTAAACCACTTACAGAGTAGTTGTTGAAATGTGCAAGCCATAAATCAGCAAAAAACCACCAGAATTTACTTCTGCTCTTTTACTTAATTCCTTTTCCCTGTTTCCTCCAAAGAAAGCCTTGCTTGTGACAGACACCATCTAAGTGCCAGGGGGAAGGAGCAAGTCCCCAGATCCCTGGCTGCGAAGCTGACATGCCAGCAGTGTCTCGCTGCTCGGCAGAGCTGCTGTGTGGCTGCGGGGCAGCCCGCAGGATGCCGTGTCCCCCCCGAGCCCGGAGCCTGTTCCGTTCCGCTGCCTGCCTGCCCCGCAGCAGCCCCGGCGCTGCCCCCGCCGGAGCCGCGCTCCCAGCCCGCAGCGCCCGGCCCCGGAGAAACCGGGAACCCGGGAATGCAGGAGGGGCTGTAATGCTGGCCCCCAGCGGGAGGAATCCAAGGGAGGCAGCTGGTCGGAGTGGGGAATAGAAGAGCGATGCTGGAGTGCCTGTGGAGTGGCTGGTGTTAACTGGGGAACAGGGGTGATGCTGGTTGCAGGCAGTGCAGGCTCCAAAAAGCCAACTATTTCCATCACTTGCTCCCTGTCCTTCAGGATGCACAACAGCTCTGGCTGTGCTGGTTTGTTTTGTTTTGCTGGTTTGTTTTTTTTTTTTTTTTTTTTCCTTTCTTTCCCCACGGTTTTTTTAATCTCCAGATTTAAACCCGTTTCAGTTCAGCTGAAACACTCTCATTTCAGTTCACACTCTCCCTGCCTGATGGGGCAGCTCCGAAGGAATAAAAACCCGGTGCTTGAGTTTCCAGCTGAGGAGACAGCTGGCTCCCTGCAGGAGCAGGGGTGTAAACTTCCACAGCAGCAAGGTAAACAGCTGAAGGGTTTGGGGAGCATGACCCTGACCCCTGAGCTGACACAGCAGCAGAGAAGTCCCCAGGGGCCCTTGTAGGACCAGATGTCAGGCCGTGGAAATTAGTTTTATACTGATTTTCAAACATCTGCAGCATGTCTTGTTAATTGCTAGCTGATATATTTTCTGCTTTTCAGTGTCTTTATTTGCCTGTATCAATAGGGAAGGGATAGGGAACAAACACAGACCTCGTTGTGGACAACCTTCCTACAGGTAGAAAGGTTACTTCAGTTGAAACCTTGGCTTGAAATGAATAATTGAAGCATCCATAGCTATCTCTATGTTTAAACACTCTTACCACTGCCTTCTGCCAGCATCCAGCTATTAAAAATAGCAACAACATAGAGTAGCTTGAGCCAGCTTTGTATTTACTTTGTATTATTGTGTGGTTTACAAGAGATATTTATTGAATGGTTTCTGATGGTCAACAACCTCTGTAAATAAATATCAAGGTCTATGTCATTCATGAACTATCATTAAAAATCTTTGCAGGACTTGGCCTGAGTGGTGAATGAAAGACATTTCCTGTTTGATGTCCTGGATGCTGAGGTGTGGCAGGGCACTGGCCCTCTCAGGACTCACCTGTGACAGCTCTGTGCACAGAGTGTGTCCCCTGCAGGGTGGGATGGTGCACAGAGCACTCTCCACATTCAAATGGGATGTTTGCCAATGCCACTGACACCCAGGCCAGAGCCTGCTGCAAGATCTGCTGCTGTGCATAACATGGCAATTTACTAGCAGTGCTGTGCTTTTACAGAAAGGGTTTTAGGAAAAGTACTTTTAGTCATTATTTACAGAAAACCTGGGAAAGAGCAGGACTGTCTGTTCAGCACGCATGGATCTCACAGCTCCAGCTGTCAAAGTGCTGGTGAGTCTTATCTGCTGCTCTTTAGAGGGTAATAATGGTGATATTCCCAGGATAAAACCTGGAAAGCCACTGAACAGACAGGATAAGAGGTTCTCATAGGATAAGAGGAATTGTACAGATAAAGCAGTATGTCATTCCTCTTAAAACCTCCCCTAGTGTTCCCCAGGAGCAAGCAGCCGAGGTGAGATCTATATTTTACTTTGCTCACCATGCTCCTTGACCAAATCATTTAACTCGCTCATATTTCAGCTCAGCAATCTAAAGAAATGCAAACTTACCAGAAATGGGCACGAGCTATGTGCACACTTAATTAAAGTGCTGGTGAAGAGTACAAGATATAATTCCACACCTTATGCACATCCAGCCTGAAACAGACTGCAAACCTTTTTTTATTTTAATAGTGCATGGGAAACTTTGCTCCAGAAACCACTTTAGGTCACTGTCAAGTACCTAATTTTTTAGAACACTGCATCATGCAAGTTGCTAGTTTGTGAAATAAAGGATCACAGAAATGAATCACAAATGCCTACTGATAATAGAAAATTATTGTAGAAATGTTATTAGTATTTCTATATTTGCTACTAACGAAATTAAGCAAATCAGCAAGATGAAAGTTTCAAACTCTGCATAGAAACAGAAAATCTTTGCTCTAAAATGGTTTCATTTCCTATGAGGAGGATTCAACTCATTTGTGCATCTGCAGTTTATTCTTCATTTCTGCTCTGCTCTGAACTGCACAGCTCTGTCACTGAACTGGGAGTGGAGTCCCTGTAACTCCTACAAAGAGACTGGGAGAGCATCCTTGCCATCCTCTTCGTGTATTTTACAACAGCTGAAATATACAATAAGCACTTTCTTCCTCTTAATCAAAGACCAGTTTCTCCATGAATACTTTTCCATGCCACTGAATGAAGAGGAAGAGTTTTGAAGGTTTCTGAGGTGTACGGCAGGAACCAGCACAGGACTGCAGAAGGTGCCTTGCTCCTTGCAATATTGATCGTGCAGCCTTTCAGAGGGAACATTTCCAATTTTTTTTTTCAAATAATTAAAGTATAATATTTTACAGCCTGATAAAATTTACAGGGACCCTTGGCAAGTAATTATAGTGCTTCTTTAAAAGAGACCCCATAAAAGATGCATGATTAGAAAGTTAAGGATCTGGATAGAATTACAACGATGTGACAAATAATTTACAAGCGATAAACCATCCCAAGGAGAGGGGGAGCTGATTAAAAGAAAAAAGGGGAAAGAGACATTAAACAAACCAGTGATGAAATATCACAATTAAAACAATAAATTTGCCCCCTGTGTTTAGTGTTAAGTTTCTGTAACTACAAGTTTCTGTGCTTTGGCTAGAGAAAAGATTCTCTCTGGCAAGAAAAGCTCCAGCTTGATGCTGATGTGAGGCATTTCTTTTCATCAGAGGTTGCTCTGAATTTGGTGCAGTAGCTTTCATTTTATTACATACTTGAGATAAATATTCTGTATAGATGTTCTGCTGTACTAATGATCCCAAGACTGTGGAACAGTAGCTATGAAGATTTTTATCTGCCTCCAGATGTTGGCCAAACTCATTTTTTATAGAGCATATTTACTAGGTTTCAGCTGGGGGGAAAAAAAAGGTGATGGATTCCAGCTTAAACCACTTTGAGATTTGGGGAAAATGCAAGTTTGGATGTGGATTGGAATTTTGATGGCAGGACCCACATTGCAGGAGACGAAAGGCAGCTGTGACAGAATGAATAAGGGGGAAAATTCTTTCTCATTTTTCCTTCATATGAATTGCTCCCACTCACACAAATACCAAGGTCAAGTAACAATCAACACCAGCACCAGACCTACAACAAGTGGCTGCTGCCCCTGGGACCATCAGCTGTCCTGGGCTGGGGAGGGGATCCCAGCTCCCACCACAGGAGGAGATGGAAGGCAGGGGTACAAAATGGGCTTCACTCCTCAACCCCTGTGTGAAAGGTTTTTCACAGCACAGGGTAGTGTTAACAGCACCCAGCACCAGCAGAGGATCCATGTGGATCTTCCCACTCACCTTTCCCCTCACATGAACAAAATCAGTCATAAATCAATCTGTGAAGAGAACTTCCTTAATTTTAATTTCTGTGTTGGCTCTATAGCAACAAGACCTTCAAAGAAAATAGCAACATGTGCTGGGACTTCCAGCTGGTTTACAAAGCATGGAGACTGATTCTCCACCAGATAATCCATTGCATCCCTCATCACTTTAAAAAAGCTGTATCCCCCATCAGTCTATATTTTATATTATATATATGATATATATACATATTTTTAAATTTATATTTATATATATATTTCTATTTTGCCTTGACATCTTAAAGTAATATCTAAGATGCTCATGTAACTAAATGAAAAAGGGATATTTCTGGCCTGTTAGCACACAAGATAATTTGCAGCCATCTTAAAGGCACTGAATTTTTTCATTGAAGCCCCTTTATTGATAACTCTACATCAGATCATCTGAAATGTTCTTGGCACTGAGCCTTTTGGCATGTCCTGACACTGAAGATTTTACTCTGGCCCTCTTGTATCTAAAGAAGTTTCCTAGAGCAAAGACCTAAGTCAAGACAGGCTGGATGCTGAAGGTGTAGGAGCATGAATTTGACACCAGGTTGATTTTAGTGCCCTGCTGATTTATCCTGCAGTAATTGCAGAATCAAGCACATTAATCAGATTGATTTGTGCACATCTGTTTTTCAAAAAAGCAGATGTTGATCAGAGGAAAAAAAGTGCAATTCGCCTTAAACCAACTGACGTAAATCAGGAGTCAAATAATTGAAGGTACCTGCAATAGATGCCCTTGGCAATGAGAGAATAAGGATGCCTGAGATCTCATGGTCCTTAAGAAGCCCATTTTGGGGCTCACTTTGCTTTATTAAATCATTCACATGAGTCTCCCCAACTTCTGTAGTTTATTGATAGAAGAAAAGGCTTTCAATGGTTTTGTGAGACTCTTGGTGGGATATGACCATCTCTTCTCATATTCTATTATGGCAAAGGGAAAAGAATATTATAAAATATTTCTCTTCTGAGCATATGCGATAATTCCTCTCTAAACTCCTTTATTGGGGCAGACTCTAATTTATTCCCAAGTAACAGGAACTGGAATAAAGTGCATTTATGCAAATAAAAGGTAAAATACTTCTCTAGAACTAGCAAAACACTCTGGGCTTATCACCTCCTGAAGATGAACTGAAGAAAGGATTTCAAGGCCTCAGTTGTCACTTGCAATATCAATCAGACCTTACCTTCCCCATGGCCTGAGTGCAGAACATTCAGTGAATAAAATCGGAAAGAGAGAAACTACAGGAGCAACTACGGAGATTTCCCAAAGAAACACCTCTCCTGCTTCTCTCATTCTAGCCCTAGGATCCAAACGTTGTAACCCCGCTGCCTTATTCTTGCGGTTTGCTGAGTGGAAAATGCACATGTGTTCAAACAGCTGTACCGTGGGAGGCTCCATCCCAAACGCAGCACAACATCTGTAGGACAAGGGAGAGGTGTCAAGTGAAGTGTGCAAACCCGGGGCCAGCGGCACGGCGTGCTGGAGCCTTCTGTCGGGCTGAGGCTCCCCTCCCGCAGTGTGGCAGGCAGCTCCATGCCTTCCACACCTTCCCAGGTGTGGTGCTGGGTTCTGGTTAAGCTGTTTTGAGTTCTGTATCTCAGTGGTTCCTCCCTCTTTCCCCCTGCTGTATGGGTTAGGTGCCATCCAGGCAAGTCTCTCCCTTTGTCTCTTTGTCTACCTCTCCTACCCCTGCCCTCTTCCTGGAAGCTTGGGTCAGCTGTCCATCCTTCCCCCGACCCTGCCCTATGCTATGGAAAACTCCATCTGTCCTGGGGCCAATCACTGTTGCCCTGATTTTTCTGAGTTTTTTTAAAGCCTTCTACTTGTTCATAAGATGGAGTCAGATCTTTAGCTTCTGTACAACATTAAGAGTCAGTTTTTCAGGTTCTCACACTTCGGAACATAAACAAGCTTTCATGTTTTTGTTCATTGTCCTTTGTCTACATATTTCTAGCCTGAAAATAATATTGGTTGACAGCTGCTCTGACCAGTGGGGTGAAGGGGTAGTAGCCCCAGAAGTCAATCCATAACCAGACCCACTAATGTATAGAAATGGATGAAATAAACAGGCTCGCCCTCTTTTTGGGGAGCAGCTCTGCACTGCAGACCTCCTGCCTCCGTGTTGTTTTGCATGCCATTCCAACAAATCACCACATCCCCCTCAGGTTTAAGAGCGGGCACGGGCTTTGTTCTTGGCTCCTTGTCGTGCCCCCCTCTTGGGGAATAAAGGTTTCTGAGATCCATTCGAAAGAGAGCCTTCTCTAGTCCTTGCTCTGAAGCCTGGACACCACAACACCTGCTGCCGTAGAGGAGCAGCTCTGCTCTGCACCGTCACCTAAATCTGCTGGCAGGTTTTGGGGACAGCCCCTGGCACACCGGGAATCAGAGCTAGCTGAGGTCTCCCAGCACACCCAGCACACCCAGCACCTCCTGGGGCAGCGCTCCTCCTCCCCTTACCCCGTCCCCGGCGCTCCCCGGCACCCCGCAGCAGCAGACTGCAGGATCTCGCCTTCCGGGGGCTGCTTGTTCACACTGTGTCTTCTGAGCAGCTTGAAAGTGGAATTTTGTTACTCTTCAGCCCTTTCCTTTTCCTCGAAGGATTCCTGTCAGGGTGAGCTCAGGGGGAGCACGCCCAAGGAGCTCCTGCTGTGCTGCATTCGTAACTCCTGCACTGGAAGGCACTGGAAGGTGCTGGTGGTGCTGGTGGTATGGCTGGCTGGGGCAAGAGTATTCCATCCCAAATTTTTTTTTAATGAGGCACAACTGTCAGGCTCTGAAGCCAAAATGCCTCTTGTCTATCCAACAGGCAAATTGAAAGCAATATGGTTTTTTAGTTGAAATAAACACAAACTCATCTTTTCTTTTTCTTCTTTAATCTCATTGTAAGAACTGAAATGGTACAATTGCAGGGCTAAAAATGCAACTATGGAAGAGAGCAAGGAGTACCCTAAAATAAGGGCAGTATTTCATCCTCATGATGATCCCAGCATCAAAGATGGGTTGTGAGCTTCCCCATAGTCTGGGAACGTTCTGATCCAGGGTTTGGCTCCAGTCTTTGAGTAAGTTACAGCCATGTGCTAAGCTCAGATCCAGACTGAAGCCTTCCCAAAATCTGAGGAAGTTCAGGATTTTGGCTTCAGCCCACGGCTAATTCAAACCAAACTGTCACCCAGGTTCTAAGTGTGAGTGAGTCAGAAGGCCTCACAGCTGACGAGGTGTCCACACTGAGCAATCACCACACAGGTTTGGCAGCCAGCGAGGGCCTGGCTCAGCAGTGGAGGTCACGGTGGCACCTGGGATTGCAGAGCTCTCGTGGCCTCCAGGACCCCTCCGTGTGCCCAGCACCCACCCATGAGCAGGGCATCTTGGAGGGGTGATGGTTTAGCCCTCTGAAACACCTGGACTTCATCCAGGATTCAACCAACAAGTTTTAACATGTTTAAATGAGGACTCTTCATGAAATATGACCACCTCCATCATTACACAGCAGGAATACTTCCTTCCTGCACAGGGAGGAGTTACTGTGCTCCCATCTTCTTACTGACACTACTGGCTTGCTGCTGGGAGTCTCCTGTCTGAACTTGTCACTCAGGGAACATCTTTATTCCAGAACACTGGGGAGACCTAATTAACTGAGCAAAGCTCCCCTGCACAGCAGTGGGGAGGTTCATTGTGCTGCCTGCAGTGTCAGATGTGAGCCTGCCTCGCCCTGTGGCACCCACTCACTGCACCCCTGCTGCCTGGGGACTCCACAACAGGACTGGGTCTCTGTGTGAGAGAGGTTTTACATCAAACCAGGAACAAACACATCAAGGATTGCTCTCTTACACCCCCATTCGTAATTCAGAACCAATCTCTTCTCAACACCACCCTGCACACACAGTTCCTTGTCCCGATTTCCACACATTTGGGAGCAGCTGTAGCCAACTTTGCCTTTCTCATGCAGCACCCAGTAAACAGTTCCTTCCTGCTTTCATTATTAACAATATTTATCATCAGCAGCAGTAATACAATCAGACCCCTAAGTGCTTTGCAAACATGCAGGAAGACAGTTTTACAAGATCTTCACCCCTCTGTCCAGAGCCTGGGTGGTGACAAAGTTTAGTTGGTCTGCTTTTTCCCACTAGCAAAGAGTGCTCAGGGAGAGAGAGGACAACTCCTTGCCTCAGTATCTCTATTCAAAGAAAGCAGGAGGGGAAAAGCAGTGTTGTAAGAAGAAAGCATAAACTTGATAGAGAATTTTAAAGAGAACAGGACTTCTCCACTTTATGCCCTCCCAGGATTTCAGTTTTCTACAGAAAGAAAAAATCTGTTTTATCCAAAACTCTGTTGCTCCCTTCCTGCACCCGGAGCAGAGGACTCAGATGTCCATCACACAGTTTTAGAGGAGCCAGAGTGTTCTGGGCTGGCAAACAGGCACCACGAGGTCAGTGCTGGGCTCTGCCTGTGCACAGCACCTTATCTGGAGTCCAGATGTCTTTAGTGTGTCCAACAAAAGCTCCAACACATGGCACAGCCATGCACTGCTCTCCAGGAGTTCTGCCCTCCTGGGCCAGAAACTCTCCACCCTGGAGGGCACTGAAGTGGGCAAATGCCAGGAATTGCCCAGCATGAGTTCCACAGATAGAGGGGCACATAGCAGAGTTTATCCAGTGCTTTCCCTCTGAGAGGAAAGAGTTAAGGAGAAATCACCAGGCACGGAGTGGTGTTTCTTATGGAATCACGTGTGGGGAGAATAAAGCAAGCAAACTGCTTTCGCAACCATGCTGAGGTCACTCCACCACAAGCCTCCAGCCCTGTTATGTGTGAGGGAGATAATGGGGCAGAGCTGTGGGCAGAAGTTCTCCTTGGTGAGAATCCTGCCAAACCTCCACAGGCCTTGGAGACACCTGGAAGAAGATAAGCACGTTAATTATTTTCTAAAATAAGAGGCACTTTTATTCCTTCCCTCCACCCAACCCCCCCACCCCACAGCAAGTCAGCAGCCTGTTGTGGTTTTGTTCCACGTGATTCCTTGAAGAGAGACAAAGAAATGCAACATCCTATCAGAGTGAATCACATAACTTGGAAATGACCCTATTCACACGTTTTTTCCATTCCCTGTCGCTGATGTGAGTCCTAAGACAAAAGGAGCAATAATATGTCCTGGTGTTTAGTCTGTGAGTTGGAGTCTGTGCTCCATTTTCCAGCTCGAGTTAAGGCACAGGAAAACACTTTGTTTTCCTGAAGAGTCTCCTTTTCAGACATGGCTGAATGCCTGCCTGCACAGGGCAGATGCTCAAAGACTTTTGGGGGGTCAGAAAAGCAGAAAAGTGACATTTGTGTCAGTGTGACTCCAAGATATGGAGTGCTGAGGATCTGGGCCCTGGTTCCCCATGAAACACCTGATAACAGGGTCAGGCAGAGGGATTCACACAGCTGTGCCCCTCTGGGTGGTGATACCCACCTGCCTCAGCCTCTGCACTTCTGACCCACATGGGACCTTTTTTCCTGAAGGATTCTCACCACTACACAACTGGTTATAGAGACTTTCTTCTTCTCAGCCCTTATTGCTTTCAAACATTCACCACAAGCATCTCACTGGGAACTTCTTTAGGTCAGAAACTGTAATTTTTTCTCTTTTTATGAAGCATCAGCTGTCATTTCACTAAGGAGATGCTCCACAAAATAAATCACAGACATAAATAAGAAAATGGCATATTTCTGTGTCTAATTGCATAGAAAAATCTAATTGATTTCTTATTGCACAGAGAAATCTTCATGGCTGGGGCACTGAAAGCCAAATGACACATCTCCTTTTGCCTGAAAAACCTATGACAAAAACTGGTCTCCATAGTCAGCTGAAAATTTCGAGATGACTGGAAGAAGGACTCAGGCTCTCTGTAACTGGAATAAAGTTGCTTAAGAACCTCATCAGAGGAGTCAGCCTGGCACGGGAGGGGACACAGGATCTGGAGAACATGCAGAGTGCATGCTAAGTGAAGCTGCCTTTGCATATCTTGGTTTCAGTGGCTCATCAGCCATTCAGACTGGCACAGATTTGCTTTATATATTTAAAAAAAACAATGTGTCCAAACCAGTGTAAGCCCCATGGCTGGCACCTGCCCAGGTCCAACGTGCCAGCTGCTGGCAAGCTGGTCTTCTCATGTTTATTGGAGTCATTTACACAGGGGTGGGCCAGGAAAAGAGATGGACAGAACAGGGAAAAGGAGAGCAGCATTCCCCCCTCCCCTTGTTTTCTTCAGTTTGTTTGATACTTGTCATTATTATGTAACTCTGTTTGGGGCTTCCAAAGTTGTCGGCACCAAGTTTGGTGGCAGCCCTGCCTTGCTTCTGTGGAAAAGCCAGAGGGTTGCTTGGGGTTTTTCATAACTATTTAGTTTAAAAGAGTTTCTTCTAGGACATGTACCACATGTTTGGAGCAGTACTTGCTCCAGATGTGCTTGAGCTTAAAATCTGGGCCTAAATTATTTGGAAACTCAGTGAATTTGAGATGTGGCTTTACAGCCTTTCTCCAAAAGGTTTTTCCTCCCCAAAAATACATGTTGTCTTCCACATTCACTTCTGTCTGATCAGCCTTTTCATTTTAGAGATCACCCAGGTCAGTATGGATGATAAAATCACTGCAGCCAAGCTGTGCCCAGGCCAGCTGGACAGACAGAAGCTGGATGGAGAGACAAGGAGGTTAAAGGGTTTTAAAGGGCAAATGGGCACAACCAAAATGACAGTAGTATCTTGGGTATTATGACCTACAGCCCAGTGGTCCAGGCATGCTGTTTCCTACCCACACAGTCCTTTTGCATCACTGGCAGCCAAAAAGTCCCAGTAGATCCCGTCCCTCCCAGGGCACCACTGTAAATAACTCCTGGTTTGTACTGAGGCATTGACGCTGCACGGGTAAAACCAAGGTCAGGTTTTCAGTATTATCCTAAACTGGACTCACTGGCTGAGATCTGCTGTGCCACAGAGTGTAAGATCTCAATTCCATAACCTTGGATACCCCTTGCTTTAGAACCAGGGGTTCTTGTGTCAGAAGATTCTTGAATCCTCACTGTGTGTGTGATTCACACGTTCATGTCTAGAAAAAGGGAAAATAAGTAAAGATTAAGTCTTTTAAGAGAATGAAGTCTAAAAATAAGATAATGAATGAAGGGAGCATAACATCCCTTGCAGATGACCGAGAGTTTATAGTTAATATGCAGTGGTTTACACAGCCACAGAAAATAATACCTGTGGCCTCCCACACAGAGCAATAAAAGTCGTGTGCACCATAATCAGCAGTGATGGGCTCCCACAGGGTCTGCTGGAAGCCCCACTCCAGTGCAAGGGGAAGGAGACACAGTGGTTGTATCTCCCCTGAGGCTGGAACACAAGTTTTGCCCAAAATGACTTTTCCTGCACAGTCACACCCCTGGTGGGGGCAGAGGAGACATTCCCTGGGGTGGGTGGGATGGAGTCAGCAGTGGCAGCAGTTGTGTTGGCAGCAGCTGGGTTAAGGTTAGGTGTAGGTGATCCCAGTGTTCACTCAGGGCAGCACACAGTGAAACTCCTGCCATCCTTCAGCCTGCAGGCACAGAGGACGGAGGGACAATGCTGCATCCAGCTCTGAAGCTGTGGAGCTTCACTGCCTTGGGAGCCTGAGGTCTGGAGCAGTCTCTGCTGAGGTCTCAGGGAAGAAGAGGAGCCACAGGCAGCTGAGTACAACTGGGGAAAAGGAACAATAGACCTCCTTCCACTTCCCCTTGAGCATGGTGTTAAACTTGGCAAATCACCCAGAGAACCTTTCAGAGACACTGCACACCACCAAGAGGGCTTGGGTTGTCATTCATCCTGCTCTGACAAACTACAGTGTGTGTGTGGCTCTGGGGACTTGTATTTCTATTCCAGGTACTTGTCTTTACTTTTTTTTCTTTTTTTTAACTTTTTGCAAGCCCTTTGAGTCACTCAGGGAGGTGTTTGTGGGGCTGAAATAACATCAGATCAGACTTTCTCACAGTTCTTCAGTTCCCTGGGAGCCAAAAGGTGGGGGACAGAGCAGATCTCACAGTATTTTTGCCACACAGATTGTGCCCCAGGGAAGGAAGGGTGGAAGTCCATTAAAATATATAAACAAATAAAGAGATATTTAGGTTTAGGGGAGAGTTTCTGTAGAGTCATCATACACAGGTTAAGGATCAAAGGCTGATGGGAACTCCTTTCCTGGTTCCATGCATCTTACCTGCAGTTCCTCAAGCTTTGTACAGGATCCTCTGTTGCATTATTGTATTTACACCCCAAAATCACACTGGAAAGTGCTAGCTATGGAGTGGACTCACAGATTTGTAGGAAAAATGTGATGGATCTGTACCTTATGGAACTGCTTGAGAACTATTTCAGTAGGGATTTTTGGAGGATCCACTGTTTGCTCATCTTAGCTTAAAAGGGATATTACAAGAGGATTTTAAACCCTTTTAAAAGCAAAGAGTTTCAACTTGCTTTGTTTCCAGTCCTTCCCAGTGCTGTGTTACAGAATAAAGCAGTAGATAAGGCATGGAGGGGTTTTGGATCTCAAGTGCAGCCTCAGCTGTGGGATGAGGGAGGGATTTCAAGTACCAGGCAGTGAAATGGTCCCACTGTGGCTGCAGGTTTTAAAGCCCTCATGCACAGATTCATCACACTAGAGAGGGAGGTAAGAAAATGAAAACTTGAAAAAAACCCACACTGAGCAGTAATTCCCTAAAACCTCTCCTGCTCTGGAACATCTAGGCCAGGGCTAGCAGAACCAAGCACAGCTCTGTACAGATGAACAGGAGTGCCCTGTGGAAATTTGGCAACATTTTTGTGGCACTGGAACAGCACAGAGGAGTTTCACTTATATGGAGCCACAGAGAAGCTAAACTTTCCAATGCAAAACAACTCCAACATTTTTAATATTGTATTTTTGCAAAGTGGATAGGAAAAGTAAAGACAGTAGACTAAACAATAGCAGGAGTGCTAGAATTAGATGAGAGAAGATGTAAATAGGGAAAAATTGAAAAATATAAAGGAGAGTTATTGTGATATTGAAAAAATGCAAGCATGAAAATATTGTAATTAAAAAGGTTTGTGATTTAGGTCACTTTATATAAAGTGACTAGAAAAAGTTTGAAAGCATAAAGAAGAAAGCATTATTAAGAGGCTGGTGAGACAGGCTGAGAGGAAAATGTGGCAGAGAAAGGAAGGTAGGGGTGTATCACTGAAGAAAATCTGAAGAATCAAAGGCAATTTATGGCAAAAAACATTTTGCTTTCAAATTCTCCCATTTCAGAAAGATACCACTAAATTCTCTAACAACCAGACAAGCCCCAGCCTTTGGCCTGAGCATATTCAGTTTTTTACCAAAATTACCAGAAAACACTTGCATGTTTCTGCAGACCTCTTTTCACCCAGTGTGTTAGTTCAGGATTGCCCTTATTTTTTAAGATCCTACCTTGACCTCTCCCAGGCACAAAGGTGCTTCAGCTCTTATGGAGCTGTCATTTAGTTTTCCCCAAGGTTTTATCAGCAGGGTGGCAATTGGGGTCTCCTCTCTTTCAGGCAGAATCTTTCAGGGCAGGAGCTGAAGCCATAACTTGCTTCACACCAGCCCAATGAGGAACCACCTATGAGTGGATTTGATGTGGCACAGCCATGCTGAGGGCTCAGAAGCCTGGACAGATGTTAGATTTTGCTGTGAAGCCGTCAAATTCTCCCTCCTTCTCAGCACTATGAAATTCCAAGCTGCTACCATTTTACCATATCACCCATAAACAGAGCAAATAGCAAAAAAGCGCTGCTCGATTTTTAAGCAGCAGATTGAAAAAATTTGAACTGAGTTTTCTTAAAACATGAAAAATAACCTTGTAATATCTTGAGCTCTTAAGAAACTTGTGGAGGACAATTCCCCATTCTGTACTCATGCTCTGCTCTCCACAGAGAGCTGGCATGGGCACAAACACAGCCATGCTGGAGGAGCAACGTGATGGGGGAGAGTCTGTGGGTTGAACTGCTGGTTGACCTCCCTGTTCCACATATTTGGGGAATATCTTGCAGTAGATGTAACCCAGTGCACTGGACTGAGAGCTTATTAGTAGTTGAAGTCCTTTGAATGCACCACTTTTGGTTGTAATTTCCCCCTAAACAGTGTCAGTTGTACATTTCAAGGCTGTTGTGCATTTTGAATATAAGCATAGTAAATTAAGAGATTTGGGAGATTTCCTTCAAAAGGGGATTGTGAAAATGCTAATGCAGAGGTATCTATTTTATAAGTAGCTGGTTAAGAAAACAGCCCAAATAACAGAGTTTAGAGAAGGAAGGTGTCCTTGTCAAGAGGTGCACTGAAATCTGACCTGGCTTCCTAAGCTACAGAAAAGTGACTTCTTAAATACCAAAGGTGTGGTTATGAGAACACAGCCCCATTTATCAGCATCAGGTTGTGAATGTAAGTATGAATAATCACCAGAGTCATGCCATAAAAACCCTGATTATATTCCCTATATGCAGAAATTATTGTTTCAGGCCTCATTCACACAGTGAATATACTGATGAATAACTGTTAACTTAATTGTTTACCCAGCAAGAATAGAAGACAGCTCAGCCTCTTCCTTGTTTACTGAAAGAAAACCCTGAGCAAGACAAGTAGGGAATTTAGGCTTCTTTGCCATTTGTGGCCTTCTGGCTTGCTTGAAATCTAGAAGAGCTTCACCAATGTTTCTTCCCTCAAAAAGCATATCTGTGAGAAGGAAAGAGTTTTAAAAATCTTTAAACATAGGAGGAAATCTTTCAGATATGTGTAAGAGAGAAAAAACTTCCCTGAGGAGTCGAGTATCTATTGTCTAGGACTAGAAAACTGAGCTCCTTGTACTCTGTTAGGGCACTGCCTGGGCTCTCTCCCCTTCCTCTCTCCTCTTCCCCCATTTTTACAAAACCTAAAACCTTTGGGACCTTGCTGTTTTATTGAATTTGGTTGTAATTGGCCAACAAGTTCAGAAGTTATTGAAGGTGACTGACAGCTGGACACTGGCACACAGCAAAGTTTGCATAAGCCTTGCATTGTTTGGGATGTGCCCAGCAAATGAGGCTGGATTTTTCAAGTACATGGCGGGGGTGCTGTATTCCCTGTTTCTGGGGAAATGAACACTTTCAGACTGCTTCAGGGATTCCAGTGGGAACAAAGTGACTGTCCCCATGGCTGTGAAGCCACGCAGATGCTCCTCCATCTGCCCATTGTCATGGCACCAAAAATGGAAATGCTTTGCCCCAGCCCCTGTTTGCTCAGCAGCGGGGCCGGGCAGTGTCTGCTCAGACCTGGGATCAAAGCAGGAGGTCACTGCGGTCAGCCAGCAGCCTTGGTTACCACCACACCCAGCCAAAGCATTCTTCCTTCTCCTCTGCTGACAGTCAAGGCTGACTCCCTGCATGTGACTCCCCCACCATCCCCTCCCCACCACAGGTTTCTGGTCTTGCACAACTGGCTCTACGGATTGCGTGGGCAAATCTGTCACACTGCAGGGCAAGAGTCCCAGTGAGCATTTCCCCTTTTCCCCATCCCCTCTCAGCCTCTCCCCCTGCACACCCGTGCACCCACCCACCACAGACCCTGGAAGCTTTCCCCTGCCCTGCTTCCCCCAGGGGGAAACATGCAAGGAGATATTTTCCAAAATCAGGAGGCTAAAGGTTGTCCCCTCAGATTTGTTACAGGCAAGGAAACATGAGTTAATTTTTCCGGGAGTTCTCGAAAGCTAAGATGAGAATATATGTAATTTAAAGAGAAAGAAAATTGGTGGGAAGCAAATAGCACTTTGGAAAATCCTCAAAATGCAATGGATATCAACAGAATGTTTCTACCACTCTCGGGAAGCACTGCCAGCCCACATCTTTCTGCTAACTCCTAATGGGTCCATTAACTACTCCTAAATAATGATGGAAACCATATGGGTGCACAGGTGGTCTCTCAATAAATACCAAATGAATTCAGTATGATCACCATTAACACAATTAATACCCAGCCAATCTACAATGATGGAACTATTAAAATTAAGCGCTACTATATTTCCTCAGTCCCATGGCAATTTTACAATGGAAACAAACAAAAGACTAGAATTAACTTTTTTTTTTATTACAGTTATTTGGTTTTATTTACTTACAGGAGGATTTTAAGCTTCTGTGCAACCTGCTGTGTCTGTGCTCTGTGCATTTCGAGTTAAGTTTTGACTCTGAGAAGAAATAATTTTGGGAGAAATAATTTTTAAAATATCTGTTTGTTTATTTGGGGGGGAAAATTACATGTATTTGGGTGTTGAAGCACAGTGCTTCCTACTTTCTGCAGAAGGCTGTAAACACAAGCAATGAGTATAAGATTGCTACAGCTGCTCTTTTTATCATCTACACTGTGAGTTCATCACTGTTCCCTGATGGGACTATTAGTGTGGTCGAGATTTTAATTTTAATTTTTCATATTAGTGCTGTTCCAGCATGTATGGTGGTCCACCCAATTGTCAAAGGAAGGGGAATATGTTTGCTCATGACCTGCAGTAATGAAACACCTGATGTAGGCCCACTGCTGTTATGATATTCTGGCTTTCCAAAAAAGGAAGGATTTGGTTTTTATTTTTTAGGCCAGGACTAGTAACCTGGTGTAGGTCAGATTCAGCCTCCCTTTTCAGGTTTCCCTTGAAATCACCAGCTGAGCTCCCCAGAGCTGAGCAAGGCTGTATCAGTTCCAAAGCCTGTGTGGTCGAGCACAGGTCAGATGAACACCCTGGGGTTTATCCATTGTGACAATCAACGAAAAAAGAGTGCCTCACATTCTGAAAATTTGTACCTGCTGGTCTCCAGAGCCTCTTTTATATGAATCACTTTAGACTGGTTTGTGGTAGAAGATTCTGAGAGGAACATCTTGGATCCTCTTAACCATGATGAAGCTGGTTCTGTTCTGAAGGGCAGTGGGGTCAGGGAAATGTTGATGACAGCAAAAACGGAGTATGGCAAAAGTGTGACTTGAAATGGGTGCATTTCACCACTGGGGCTTGTGAGAGCAAACCAGTGTCTCACCAGTTTCATGGGCAGCTCAGTGGGAGTTTCAGGCGTGCTGCAGCTCATGCCAGGTTAAAGGAGAGATTTCTCAATGCATGGGTGCAAGTTCTGTTCTGAAAAGTGTAAAAGACTCCTTTTCTCTATGCAGCAATGAATGAGATGGATCCTTTGTTCTGTGGCTGGAGAGATCCCAGGAAGTCTTGGGTTTCAGGATGGACTTTTGGATCTGCTCTGCTCAGCTAGACTGGGATTTCAACCTTACACTCTCCCTGGGTGTTCAATTTTTCCAGCTTCTCTGTGCTCAGATTGAACCTATCTGACAAAAATCAAAAGGACCCATGCAACCCCAAACTACTTATGATTACACTTGTGCCTGCTATTTTTATGGGTTTTTTGACAACAAACCCTTATTTCTATTCATTGCATCAGATTTACAGCCAGGGAAGCTTTTCCTCAGAACAATTAGTGCGAGGTTTGGGAGAGCTGTGCACTGAAACTTCCCTAAAGTTCTATGAAATATGTTACATGTGCAGCACAAAGCTCATTTCACAATTTCTTGCTAACTTGTCTAATAAACTGTCTTGCCTCTATTGCTCTTGAGTGTTTCTGATTAACTCCAAGTATAGATGCTCTTGTTCTTGAAGAGAGAAGTCTGTGTTTCTAATTTGAATAACATAATTTCCGAGTGTATTAAGGTAAATAAGGACAATGCACTCTTGTTCCAGAACTCAGATGCCCGTGAAGTTATTCATCAATCTCTTTTTCATTTAAATTCACACTTTAATTTGTGTTTCAAATGCAGATGAGGCCTTAATTAAATAAAAATTCAGCAGATGGTTTCAAATTCTCTGTTCAATTTACATTTCTTGTACCTCTCTAAGTGCTGGACTTTATCTTTGGAGACAGAAGCATTGCTATTAGACCTCTTCCTTTAAACAAATGTGTAGGAATTGGTAGCTGGGGCTGTCTAAAGGAATAAATTAGATATGGATTACCAAATCTGAAAAGCCTCAAGTTTATGTTTTGATAAATTTCCCAAACCTTTTCTGAACCTTCATGGATTATCAAAACTCAAGCAGGCATCAGAGGTATTGTTCTTTTTCAGTTAAAAAAAAAGAATTGGAAGAGTAGGCAGCTTTTACCCTTAGCTTTATGATATCTTTGATTATCGACAAGAAGTTAATTTGACACAAGTGCCAAATGACATGGGGAAAACTCACTAAATATTTTTGGTCTCTAGAAAAAGTTGCTATGTTATTCAAGCTCAGCAGAGGAGCTGAGTGTGTTTTGTTCTATCTGAAGCTGCTCATTATTAAGAACTGTGAAAAAGTAAAGGAGAGTGATAAGCAAAATTACAGGATAAAACCCTTCTATTATCTCTGAATCAGGACTCTGCCTATTGAATAATTAAATATGTCCCATCCTTCTCTGACTGGCTCTTAGGAGAAAATCATTTTCCTCTGCAGCAGTTGCCTCCTTCAGAGGAAATTATGAAGGGAAGGAAAACACTGCTTCTCCATTTATGTGACTTTTGAGGTGGAGGTATAAAATACAAAAAACTGCTTTTCTTCCCCTAGTCCCTTTATTTTATGCACCCACTCTTGCCCGTGACCTAGGCACACACTCCCTGGTAGAACTGGGCAGCATTTCTTCTTCTCACTTTAGTTTCCCGTTCAGCACTGATTTACAAGCCCACGTACGTTCACTCTGTCATACAGGCTTTTCTACCTCTGCACTGCTAACCATATCACTGTATTACTCAGAGCTAACTCATAAATTGCTTCCTTTCAACTTCCTTCCTTTGCATGTTGTGCAAGGGGAGCAGCCCTGCGGCGGGGCCGTGGATGGGGATTCCAATTTTACACCCTGCAGCTGTAAATCTCCATCCCTGCCCAGCCCACAGGCTTCATTTATTTAATTTGAAATACTTGTGTGTATTTCGGCAGCCTGGGGAAAAAGAAATCCACCCCACCTCTCCCTTAAAAGAGTGAGCCCCATGTGAGTAATAAAAACTTGAATTAAAAAGTTAGTTGATGTGTTGCAGATGTCTCCAAGAGCTGAACCCTGGGTGGGCATAGTGGAACTACCAGGTATAGGGAGACAAAATTTGGGTGAGAGAAGAAATTTCATGGCTGCTAGAACTGAATGTGAGTGGAAGGGTGCCTGCAGGATCCAGCTTGGGCAGAGATGCAGCATTTCAGTTGTGTGGCTGAAGCAGGGCTCTGGTTTATATTTACAGCTACTAAAATGTTCTTATTTGTTGTGGCTGGGCAAATACTCCTTCTGAACAGGGGAAATGTTATCAGCCTGGCTGTCCTCGTGAGATTTCTAGTATCTGTGGGTATATGCAAGAAAGCATTTCACAAAGCAAGTTCCTCTTTTGGGATCATGGGATTTGAATCTCCTCCTGCGGCCCTTGATGTTCACAACATCTGTTGGTTGTATGTTTGAAGTTCCAGTTTGGACCTGCTCTGGGCTCAGATAAAAGAGGAAGAGCGTGGTGTTGCACTAAAGGAGGGTGCCTGACATGAAATCTCGAGCAGTCCCTTGTAGCAGGGGCCATGCTTTGTCCCTGTCTTGGAGGAAGAACACACATTTGGGGAGTTCCAGGCTGCTCAGAGGTCCAGATTTCTACCAGAGACTGAAGAATCTAAAAGATTTGTCTCCTTCTCGAGCCAGGATGCAGATAAAAGTGTCCTATTTGGGGTGGGGGAGGACAGGGGATTTGTCAAGTCTTGGTAGTAGATCGCTTAAATGTAATAAACTGCACAACAAATGAGTGCTTGCCTTAATTCCAGCACTCCACATTTCCCAGTTAGCTCAGAGCAGGCACATTGGAAAAAAAATCAATGTTTTCTCCTTTCACTGACTGCACTAAGAGCACAGACATGCAGGGCTGGGGGCAGCTCACAGGCAGTTGCTGTCAGATGTGCTGTGCGTGCTTAAATGAGGATCAAGACCTGGCTGAAAAGAAGTGAAAAGTTCTGCTGCTCCTCATCCTGTTGGGAGAACATCACTGCATGGTTAGAAATCTTCCTCTCTCCAGCATATTTCTGTTTGGGTTTGTGTTATTTTGGGGTTGGTTTTGCTTCTTTCCCAGTTAAGGCTGTAAAACCCTTATTCATGGACTGCTTCTTCATTCCCTGGCCCATCACTGACTGCACTCACAGCCCACATTACCTGCTGGGGTAGCACACACAGTTTTCACTGGCATTTCTTCCTGTGTCTGATTTTTCATTTGACAATGTTTTATGTCTTTACAAAATAATCAACTATTCTGGCTTCTTGTTAACATTAAAAAAGGAGCAAGAAACATGGATACCTTAATATTTCTGAAAAGAAAGGAGGTCAGCTACTGATACTTTCACCAATTTTCATGCAGCCCTTGCCAGCTAAAATTCTAAGCAATTAAATTTGTATGAAAATGGAATGGAAAAAAAGCTGAGGGTAAACTGACTGATTTTGCTCAGGACAGGACAGCCTTATTTTGGAAACAGAGGCGTGAGAGCAGTTGTGATGCCAAGAGAGACTTTCTGAGGTAAAAGTACTTTTCTTTTTTCCACTGAACTTTTTCCATGATCTCTTGATAAAAATGTCCCCATGTGAGAAAAATGAGTCCAAATAATTTATTTGATTCTTGAAGAAGCCATCAATGCAGATATGGTTAAATTTGGAATGAGTTCTGTTGCAGAAAGAGATTTTGGGAGAGCCATCAATCTATGGAAAAGAGGGAAGTGAAGATATTCACTGCTGGATAAAAATAAGCAACTTGAGCAAGCGATGGCACAGTCTGTTGTGGTTTTCTTTCACGTGATACCTTGAGGAGGAATTAGAGATGACTTGGAAAAGGCAAGGTAGGGCAAAACCCCTCAGAATGATTCATATCATTTCAAGGCGACCTTTTTACTTGTGTGCAAATCTTCTGCACGTTTGACATGAGCCAAGAGGGGGAAAGGGACAGTCTGTCTTGTGCCATTCCCCTGCACGCTGAGCCCATGAATCAAAAAAATGGGTTTTGTTCTGACTTCAGCCACACTGAAGTATATTAGCCTAGGCTGGGTGAAATGTTTTTAACCCAGATTGCCTACTATATATATATATATATATATATATATATATACACAAAATTCTTAACCACCTGCCTTCCCCTGGTTCTTCCAGAGGAGAGAAAATTCGTGGTTTAGACATCTGAAGGGAAAGTTCCCCCAAAGCCATGAAGAACCACAGCAAATTATGGTCAGAAAAGTGCTTTTACCTCAGAAAGTCTCTCTTGGCATCACATCCTCTCTCTGTTTGTCACAGATGGAGAGGGGAGTTCCTGGGGGTGGGCTTCATGGGGTGGAAAGGTAAAGCTCTCACCATTGGTGGAAAGGTAAAGCTCTCACCATTGGTGGAAACAAGAAAAAAAAGGGAATCAGGAGGTAAAATAAAAGTAGAGGTCATGGAGACTCCAGAGCTGGAAGCCAACCTGCAGTAACTGATCTGAACTCAGAGCATCTTGGAGAGGCTGAAGGACTCCTGGTATTCCACCAGGGCTCTGCAGCCTTATTTCAGAGTTCTGGTTTCTTTCTGATTTCAGCCAAGAGTGAGGGGCTCTTTCTCTTTGAAAATAGTATTCCAACAGTTAGTCCAGTGGGTTATTCCTCCATGCCTTGGGTTTGTGTGCAGGCACACACCAGTGTTCTCACACATCAAGCGAATGCACAGGAGGCAGGGAAGGGAAGAGGGATGGAGGCAAAGAGGATCCAGTGTGTGAGCTGTGCCCTTGTGAAAGACAAACCAGGGACTGTGTGTAACTCCCAGATCACCACATAATGAGTTTATCTCCCTTGGAGGCAACAAGACCTGAGCCCACCTGCAGATCCCACACACCTGGAAGATCATAACAGTTCACAGTGAACTATTTGGTTTTAGAAGAAAAAGGGTTGAACATCCAAGGGCTTGGCCTGGCTGGGGCAGCCTCTTGTTCTGCTGCACTGCCAGCTGTGAGACAGCCTTGTCCCAGGGCTTTTGCTCTGGCTTTCATTAGGAGACCTGCAATCAAAAGGAAATTAAAAATCAGAAGGAAAAGCCAAGGTGGCAGCTGGGGTGGCTTTGTTGGGTGAACAGTGCTCATCCCAAAGATACTGGACAAACAATTAAGCATTTTCCTGCTGTTTTGAATATCCCATTCCTCTCTCAGAGGGCTGGTTTACTCTTGACTACACCCATGTTTGTCCCACTGAAGAAGTGAGAACAAGGTCTGGTGTTCTGGGGTTGATCTGTGCATCTTTTACTTACTCCAGTGAAAACACTATTAGCCCCAACATTTCAAATATCCAAAGATACTGAGACTGGTTTTTTTAAAAAATATTTTTTTCCCCAGGTAAAATAAATAAATGAATAAACAGTCTTCCATGTATTTGCTGATTGTTTTTGGAATCTACACAGTGACTATGTTAAGTCTCTCTCTGTAGCAAAAACACCCCACAATCTCAATTACTGAAATAAATGAAGGCTGAGGTTTCTGGGTAGATGAAGGAGCTGGGGATTCTCTGAAAGGGCACTGAACCCCCCAGCTCTAGCATCACTTCTCTGTGCTCCTGGGCATCACGTGGAGCTGGTGTAATTCCCCTGCTGCTCTGCAGAGCACTGCAGAACAGTCCTGCAGCCTAGGGACAAGGAAAGGGGCAACCCTGGAGCACAACCCTGCCCTCAGTGCCAGCAATGGGGCATCTACCCCTGCCAGTTACAGCCTGCAGCATCAGCAGCACCGTCCTCAGGCACCAGCCAGTGCTCCCTCCTCTGCCCTCTGCATCTGGAGAAAAGACAAAACTCTTCACCATTTCTCCTTCTTCTTTCCTCCCCCACAAAGAAGAACTTGCCAGGTCTGCATCTTTTTTTCCTGAACTGTTTCCTCTTTCTGATGTTAAAGCATCTGCAGGACAGCCCAGTTCCATGCTGAGATGCCAGCTCTTTTCAGAGTGGAGTCCCTGTGGCTGCACCAAGGGCTGGCAACAGCTCCCAGGGCACCAAAGGACGTGGGGTGTGTCAGCTGTGTCTGTGAGGAGCAGGGCTCTGCTCTGGCCAGGTGAAACCAGGGGCTGCTTTGCCCATCTCCAGCCCCGGCCCAGCATGAACTCACCCCCAGGAAAAGCAAATCCTTCTCTGGGCCTTGTGATCTGTGGCAGGGTTTATGAACTGCAGCTCTGCCCCTTGCTGAGCTGCTTGCTTGGCTCCAGGAAGGACCTGGGTCAATCCTGAGCACACTCAGGTTTGTGCCCAGCCTGGGTGAAGTCCTGAGCACACTCAGGTTTGTGCCCAGCCTGGGTCAGGTTCTGAGCACACTCAGGTTTGTGCCCAGCCTGGGTCAGTCCTGAGCACACTCAGGTTTGTGCCCAGCCTGGGTGAAGTCCTGAGCACACTCAGGTTTGTGCCCAGCCTGGGTCAGGTTCTGAGCACACTCAGGTTTGTGCCCAGCCTGGGTCAGTCCTGAGCACACTCAGGTTTGTGCCCAGCCTGGGTGAAGTCCTGAGCACACTCAGGTTTGTACCCAGCCTGGGTCAGTCCTGAGCACACTCAGGTTTGTGCCCAGCCTGGGTGAAGTCCTGAGCACACTCAGGTTTGTGCCCAGCCTGGGTCAGGTTCTGAGCACACTCAGGTTTGTGCCCAGCCTGGGTCAGTCCTGAGCACACTCAGATTTGTGCCCAGCCTGGGTCAATCCTGAGCACACTCAGGTTTGTGCCCAGCCTGGGTCAATCCTGAGCACACTCAGGTTTGTACCCAGAGCACACTCAGGTTTGTGCCCAGCCTGGGTCAGGTTCTGAGCACACTCAGGTTTGTGCCCAGCCTGGGTCAATCCTGAGCACACTCAGGTTTGTGCCCAGCCTGGGTGAAGTCCTGAGCACACTCAGGTTTGTGCCCAGCCTGGGTCAGGTTCTGAGCACACTCAGGTTTGTGCCCAGCCTGGGTCAGGTTCTGAGCACACTCAGGTTTGTGCCCAGCCTGGGTCAATCCTGAGCACACTCAGGTTTGTACCCAGCCTGGGTCAATCCTGAGCACACTCAGGTTTGTGCCCAGCCTGGGTCAATCCTGAGCACACTCAGGTTTGTGCCCAGCCTGGGTGAAGTCCTGAGCACACTCAGGTTTGTGCCCAGCCTGGGTGAAGTCCTGAGCACACTCAGGTTTGTGCCCAGCCTGGGTGAAGTCCTGAGCACACTCAGGTTTGTGCCCAGCCTGGGTCAGTCCTGAGCACACTCAGGTTTGTGCCCAGCCTGGGTCAATCCTGAGCACACTCAGGTTTGTGCCCAGCCTGGGTCAATTCTGAGCACACTCAGGTTTGTACCCAGCCTGGGTCAATCCTGAGCACACTCAGGTTTGTGCCCAGCCTGGGTCAGTCCTGAGCACACTCAGGTTTGTGCCCAGCCCCTCTCACGGTGTTTGGTGGTTCTTTTGTCCCCCAGCTCAGCTGAATGCACGAAGTGCTGGGCACCACACAGCCCCAGAGGAGTGGAAAACAGGATTCCTTCAGCACAGCTGAAGTCATCTCAGCCCTTTTACAAGGGTGATTCAGCCGTGGATGAAACACCAAAGCTGTATTGGAAATAGCTTTTGTTTCCCGAATAGATGTTTGAAGTTTTGATTGGATTTTTTTTTCTTCATCTAAATCAGGATGAAAGGGAAAAAAAATGAAATTTGTTTGCAGATCTGTGATTTAAACATAAGGGGAATCATTCTGGGCCAGCAGAATGATTTCTTTTTTTATGTTGACCCTTTATTTTTTTTTAATGACTATACATTAATGTGAATTTCAAAAGCAAGACTCGTTTCAAACAGAAAATGGAAATTTTGCTTTTTGAAAACATAGAAACCACACCTATTGTTTTCTTCTAAATATCTTTTAAAGACAGGAATCAGAAACCAGCCCTTTCCCACAAAAAGGTCTGGTTTTCACTGAATTTGCATGTTTGACTGAAAGCCTTGTTTCAAAGTCTTGAAATTAGATCAGGGTGAAGCAGCATTTATATCTAATTGGCCTGGAGGAAGAAGAAAGCTCCGTGGGTGGGATCCATCTCACCTATTTACAGGTGTTTAGTCTGAATTATACGTCAATATAATATATAATAATATATAGTCTGAATTATACGTCAGGGGCATTTCCAAAAGGCTTTTCTCTCTATATTGGTGATACAAAGTGCCTAAAGAGGAGGTTTACACTTGATATCCACTTTTTCAGTGGTTAAAACTACATGGGAGAAATCCTATCCTTGCTGTTCACACTCTGGCTGAGGAGGGAACTCAGCATCACAGCTCTGATGTTTTCAAGCTGGAGCATGTTGGGAGAAGAAAAAGGAGCCAGGTTCTTCATCAGTTCTTCAAAAAGGAGCCAGATATTTTTAGGTGACAGAAAATAGAACAGTTTTGTGGAGAATGAATCAGCTAAAGGAACATTGGTTATTTCCATGGTCAGGTAAAACTCTAAAAAAATCTAATTTTTTTTTCTAAATGTTCTCTCGTATATATATGTATATATATTTATATATATATATAAATTTCTTTGTAATTTATTTCTGTGGATTTTTTTTTCAGAGCGATGTTTATTTTTCTACTCTGCTGAGTTCCTTCCTTTTTTTTTTCCAGCAAAGTGTTTTGAATCCATTTGTAATGCTGCATCCAAGACAGGCAATATCACCTCCAAAACTCCCATGTGTGACTGAAGCAACCTGGTATGGAAATCAAAAGTGAGCATAACAGTGCATGCATTTTGCTTTATTTAATAATTTCTAAAAGAAATACACTTTTTTATTGTGGTTATGTTTGTCCCTTTTGCAGGGGTGTTTGGCCTGTAATGTTTGTGCTCACAGACTGGTTTGCAAGGGGCAGAGCTGTAAAGCCATTTTGCCCTTTAATTTGAGATGCAAGGCAAATTTATAAACAGAATTCTTCAGATTTAATTTTCAGACACCTATGCTGGATGAAGCTTGGCCAGAGACTGGAAAGTTTTGGAAAGCATATGTAGGAAGGGAACACAGCAGACTGTGTGAGGAGCAGACATTTATAGGACAACCTTTCATAACCAACAAGCATATTCAGAATAATAACCCGCCCATTGACCAAACCCTGAGGAGTTTGATGGTCAACTTCTTTGAAATTTATAGTGACAATTACAGAGACAAAGGGCAGGGTTACAGGACAGCTCAGTGAGAGCCTTGGCATACTCTTGACCAAAGAATCACAGAAACATGGAATAGTTTGTGTTGGAAGGGACTTTAAAGATCACCCAGATCCTTCCACATCTTTAAAGATCAACCCCTGCCATGGGCAGGGACATCTTCCTCTAGATCAAGTTGCTCAGAGCCCCATCCAGCCTGGCCTTGAACATGTCCCTGGTGGAAACACATCTGACACCACAGTGCTTTCTATGTTTCTACGCCCTGAGTGTTTGATGCAAAGTAACTTGGGGTTTCCTTTTGTGTATGTGGAGTTTTACAGGGGATAAATTTAGTTTGGGGTTCCCACAGGAAAAAAAAAAAAAAAAAGAAAGCAAATTTGTAAGCTAGAGAAGCTGGAGAAGTTTCTGGTTTTGTTTTTGTTTGTTTCAAAGAAAAGAAAGAGAAAGGGAAAAGATATTCCTCTATGTGTTACAAAACAATACAAGTGTCTACATGTAACAATACAACACAGCACTCTCTTCCCATTCTCACATTTGCTCTGTGCCCTTTAGCACTGCAATCCCCACTTAAGTGTGGGGAAGGGTTCCAGAGGTGTCCTGGTGCACTGCAGAAATCTTTCCTCCTCCACATCCTGGTGTGCAAAATCCCTGACAGTGATGCCTCCAGTTCCCTTCCATCCGTGCCGGGGTCAGTGGGGAGGCAGCTGGGCAGCCCCTCTCACACCCTGAGCTGATGTGGCACAAAAGAGGTGGAAAATGAAGTTTCCATTTGCACAAGCACAGGGGCCACAGCTCTGAGGTCTCAGGGCACCCCTGACAGCAGCTCTTTCTGGAGACCTGCCCTGCTGAACGTGGTGTCTGCTGGAGAGTGACCACTGCCAAGGGTTTGAAAAAACAGACTGGTTTTAGCTGCTAGGAGTCTCATAAAAAGTATAGTTGACCATGAGCTTGGAGATAAATGCCTAGGGAAGAGTGTGAGGCCTCAGAATTAAACTGAAGAACCACCTTTATTAATATAATTTCTTGACAGATTATTTCTAAGTGTGTCTCCCTGCAGCAGGCAAGCAACAATTTTATTTCTTTGGAAATAAAAGGACGAGGCCTAAGGTCCATTCTATTTTCAGGGCAGATATATAACTCCCATTCATGTTAATGGGGAAGTTTCTCCTGCTTCAAGGAAAGAGCAGCCCTGTTGGAGATCTAGGATATGATTTTAGTCCCCCCAATCCCCTACAGCAGTGGGAGCTGGTGTGTAAGTAGGGTCAGTGTCAGAGCTGTTCCCTGCTGGTTTCTGTCCCATAATTCTGTCCCACAGCACAAATCTTGCTGTGGTACAAGATCATGGTGGGTCTTGACATTGAATTGCATCAACCTGGTCTGGTTTGTTTTTCCTTAAGGACGTCTGAGTGAGATGAAAAATGAAAGGTCAAACCTTGCAAACCCAGGATTGCTTCCTAGAGGAGAGCCCATTGGAGATAAGGCAAAGTTACTTGAGTTTGGGACAGGGCATGACCTACTTACCAGGCAGAGTTATGAGAACCCATGTTAGGACAGTTTGTTTTTCAGCCTGGTTTCTCATGGGAACCAGGCTTATGCAATCCCACTGTCTGTGTGTCTGTGTCTACATCCTCCTCCCCTCCCCAATAACTTTTGGACTCATTGCTCAATTTCCACAGGGGGGTAGAGGTTCCAGGGCTGTTTCTGGTCCTGCAGGCATTTTAAAATCAGTAGAGGAGAGTGAAGCTGCAGGTGTTCAAACTCTCAAAACTCGCCTCCTACTTTGTCACTTTTTCTGTAAAACAAGGTGAATTTGAGGGGTTCTGTTAACTAACAGCCTTTTCAAACATGCCAAGGGAAGGCAGGGGAGCATCCCTGCTGCAAATTGGTGTGGTTAGAGCAAGGTTAGAGAGGGATGAGAGGCTCCTCTGGGCTCAGGAGCACCTGACCTGAGCAAAGTTCCCTCTGCAGGGCTGCAGGGGATGTGATGCTGCTGAAGTTTGTCATGGTAACACTCACACACCCAGGACTCAGGAATCAGCTGAGTCAGGGTCTCACTCAGACCTAGCACAGCTCCTTTTAACCTCCCTGCCTTCCAAAAAATTCCCTGCCAGTGATGCCACATGAACTCAGTTAATTACAGGGGAGGAAATTACTGCTCCACAGACTTCACAGAGAATATTCTGCACAGGTACAGCACTTAATGATAGGCAATTAAAACACTCTATATCTAATTCCTAAGAAATGGTGGGTCTGGTGAGGGACCACTTGCAGTGAGCAGGTGATAATGCACTCCCCAGATCACAGAGGCATCGTTTCAAAATGATAGTGTGAATTTATTAAACATGCTGTGGAAGACAAATGTTATTATACAGGGAAAGACAATAGATCAGGAAAACTCCTTGGGTTTCTGCTAGCAAATGACATGCATGACAGCTTCTTCTGGCTCATAAATAGCAATGGAAGAACACACATGAATGCTTTTAATGATTTGTAGGAGATCCTAGGGATCTTTTCCTTGTAAATTCTCATTTTTTGGGCAAACTGGGTTGCATGATGGCTGAACAGATGAGGAAAGACTATGTTTCCATTTATTTCATTTAAGTTTCCCAGAAGAGATTGAGAAACTATTTTAAACACTGCAGAGTTATATTTAAAAGGTGTAATTAATTAACGGATTCTTTGGAGGGGCAGAAGGACCCTCCCAGGACATAATCCAAAATTATGATGCCTCTTGAAATAAGTTCAGAACAATCTCAGACTGCTTATTTCTTCTAGAGCAGATTCTGGAGAGTGAAGGGCTTGTCAGAAAAGTCTGGTTTTGACCCTCAGGTTTATTTGTCATACCTGTCTGTGTCTCCCTAACTCTAGAAATTAGAGCTGAAGTTCCAGGCTCCATCTGCTTTGGCCCAAGAAGAGCCTCAGTCAAAGCTGGATCTCTTTAGGTGCTTTTCCTCTTTACATAAAACTCTATAACAAAAGCATTCCCCACTCTCCTGAGTGTTCCTTGGCTCTGCCAGGGGCTCTCTTCTCTTCCTGAGTTGTGTAGGCTTGGTACAGTTCTCTCTGGATTGTTTTTCCTCCTTCCTAACCCGTGCATCCCCTTTGAAGTCAAAGGAGCTACTGTGATTTTTTGCCCCATTGAGATGCTCACTATGGAAGAAGGATATAAAAGACTACTGCTCACAGGGTGGGAGCTGCTGGTTTCCAGTTTCTCATTAATTTTTCACTTGTCTTTCATTTCAGTGGGTCAACACTACGCTCCACCTTTGGCACAGACACAAATGCTATTTTTTATGTGGTTCAGTGGGAGGAATGGTTTTGATCATTAAAAGCAAAGCAAAAATTATTTCAAGCAAAATTCCAGAGCCTCTCTGCATCCATTTATCTTTCCATGGCTTCCTTAAAGCATTGCCTACTTGCTGTCTGGGGAATATGTGCTCCAACTGTGTTTCACCACATTTACAGAAGCAGTCACATATGACCAGGACTAAAATTTAACCTTTATTGCCCACAGGCTGCTGCCATTGAACCCTGTTGGCATGTAGGGGTTTTAAAGTGTTGAACTGAACCCAGTAGAAACAATAAGAAAGGCAATACCATATTTAGTTGTGAACCATCCTTAAAAATATGAATATGCTAAAATCTGAGCGAAGAAGGCTAATGTTTCATGAAAGAATGTGTGATTTCCTGTAATCATCTCCTTAAAATATTCCTGCTTGGGACTTTGAAGCAGTCAGAGAAGAGAGGGGTCTCTGGAGAGCCCACCACTGCTCCTTGCTGAGGCAGGGCTCTGGGAAGTGAATCACTGCAGTGTGACTGGATCCCTGCCACCCGCCCAGGATCAATAAAGTTTTATGCACCTTTTTGGATTCCAGGTGTTTGCATTAATCTGGGACACAATGGAAGGAAGAAGTTGCTATGGTTGCACAGAGATGGCAGCACAATCTGGACTGAGTTTAGTCAGCAAGTGCAAGAAGTTTTAATTATCTCAAATAATTGCACTTCTTGGAGCATTTATGCTGTTTGCTTAAGTCCACTGAGCACTGATATCATGAGTGCTCCAGATACTGGAGTGGTTGGGGTCTCCATGCTCAGTAACAAGGAATTTTAACAAGTAACAAGATTTCCTTGTGACCTACAAGGAAATCTTTGTGCCCCACCACCCCACCCCTGGCAGAGGTCAAAGCAATGAAAATCCTGGTGCAGAGGTGTTAAGGGAAGTCATAGCAGAATAGGACATTTTAGATTGAATTTTACAACTGTGTGATCTCAGAGTGTAAAATCAACCCTTAGCTCTAAAGAGTAAATCCTTGCTAGGGACTGAAGGGTTTGCATGCTGTTGTAGGTTTAGGGCATCATTTTAACCCCTGGGCTTGTGGAAATTCTATTTGATGACACCTGCAACTGTTAGAAACTATTACAGCCCTCAGACTATAGTAATTGGGGACCACAGTCAGCTGCAAGCTTTGCTCTCTGGAGCTGCCCTTCCCAACCAGAACTCCTCAATGGATGCCTCCTCTCATCTCCATAATTTCCCTGTCCATAATGTGCCCTTTTTGTTCCATCTGACGTTTCTATCACCTTTAAGAGGCCTCATAGAGAAGGGACCATGAGGTTTGGATGTAATTGGCATATGGATGGTGCTTGGATTTTTTAATACATAGTTTTTATAAGACTGCTTTTATGTTCGCCTTGGCTCTTTGATCTCCACTTGAAAAACGTTTTTCATGGAGTTTGTTTGAAAGCACAAATAATCGCTTACCACAACTAAGGGCTAGCAAATAGTTCTAGTAAAGGAAGAAAACCAAAGAGAATCATGAGCTGATGGAGATGCCTTGAAAGATGTTTTAGAAACAGCTTGTAGCTGCACATTTTGCAGGACTGTTCATCAAGTTAATTCTCCTGTCGCATTGGCATTCTTGGATATGGTAATAACAACAAGGAAAGTTGTAATGGATTTCTAAAATGGGAGTGTTTTAATAGATTTAAGTACATTACTTGTATTCAATACCGTAGTGTTGATATGACACACTACAATGAAAGATAAAGTCACTTGCAGATACAATCTGTGGTTCCAAAATAAATATGATGACTCCCGTGTAGTTGGTATTTAACTAGATATGTCTCTGGAAAGGAAGAAGCCCTGAAAACCATAAAATATCTCTGCTCTGGTCTGATAGAAGCAGGAGCAGTCACAGTGGATGGAGAGAGCTGTTCCAGCCTTTTGCAGTGCATTTGTAACAGAAGCCACTTTTGTCATGGTAGATGAGCTGTAAATTGAGATACTCTAACAAGGACAGTCGGCTCAGGGTGACTCAGCATGACTAAAAGTCCCCAAAAGCCTTGAAGCAGTCTTTATTCAGGGCGAAAACCATCTGTATTACCCTGCTGATCTTGTGGGTCTGTGTGATAATCATGTGGGGTGCAGGTGTGTGTAAGGAAACCCATGCTGGGACAGGATTTATTCCCTTCAAAATCTCTCAGGTCTGGAAGAAATCCCCCTGGCAAAGACCAATCAAGTGGCAGAATATTTAAAAAATGTTAAAAGTCAATTCTTTCTGTCACTAACATTAAACTGCTGTAATGCAGACCAGTTAATGATGAGGCTTCATGAAATAAGACATTAATCTCCACTTGTAATGCAGGAGCCATACAACTTGCTTCAGCCTTAATCTTTCATGAGTTATGGACTCTTGTGTGATTCATCAAACAAATAAATCACACCTCTAAGCTACCAACTATTTATTACCACTTTTTAAATGTTCAGCATAGTATAAAAAGGGGATATTTTGCTTGCCAGAAGTTGTCAGCTACTGAGTAACATTTGGGAACCAGAGGCCTGATTGTGCATACAGCTGGACACAGGTTTTGTCTCTGCTCCTGGAGAGAGCCAGCTCCATGGAAGGGCACTCATGGGGCTCAATGTGCAAATTTTATCCCATTCTTTCAGGCTCTCCTTAGAGTGAGGAAGCCAGCTGACTTAAGATGACAGAAAGACCCTGGCCTTCCTTTTTAGAAAGAGACAAAGGCTGATCAGTAAATAGGACTTGCCCAGTTATTGAAACCATGGGGAGAGTAAGGGAAAAGAATAATTTGGAACAGCAAAAATCAGACTAGGACAAATATTCAAATAATTAGACTTATTCAAGCCAGAAATCACAGTGCCTCTGGTACTTTAGCATGTTCTGTGCTCATTTCAGTGTTACTCTCTTTGCAGAGTTCATACACACAGGCTGTGAGTCCAGCACACCTAGGAGGGGTTTATTGCTGGCAGCAAATTTTGCATCCTATGTTTACAGTGAGAAGAAAAAAAAAAAAAAAGAGTAAAAGCATCTGCTTTTAGGAACCTTCTGTGGTTCCATTTTTGAGGAGAGTCCTCCTGGTTGGTTCCCAACCTACATCACAAGGTTGGCAGTGGGTTTGGCTTGCCTGTTCCCAGATCCTACTGGTGTCAGCAGGGAATTAAATCCACTCCTTCCACCTCCTGCCTACAAAGACCACAACAACTCCCATTGTAGCTGCTGACCTTGGCCTTAGATTTCAAAACCTCAGGGACACAGAGGAGTTACTGAAGTAAATAAATAAAATGGAACTCATGCCTCTAAAGTGCACAAGGCATGGAGTGCACTCCCTTGAAACCATTCCCCTGTCTGCTCCTGCCCAAGTGGAAGTTTATGGACATAGGGTTGTGCTTTGCAGCTCTTCCTCATATTTGTCTTGTCTGTGATTTGTTCGATATTTTTACAATTATGGATCTGCCAGGGCACTTCTTGTAAGTGAGAGTGAAACCTTGGCTGTGTTATAACTCCAGCATTGACTGCAGTACTGCCAAAAAAAAAAAAGGATCTGTGGACTTGAAGAAAAAGACCAGTAATTGCATGTCCTGTCTAAGAAATGCTAAAAACCATATAAATACTAACCAAGTGCAATCTTTCCTCTTGTTATATGTTGCATATTCCATTAGACAGCATTCAAATCCTGTGCCATATTTGGGTCGTTTCTTTCTGTAAAATGCAGGTGGAATTAGAAAACTGGAGCTCAGTTATCCAGAGGATGCAGACAAATATTTTTTGCTTCTTTTGGCAAAAAAATAAAAAGATTTTTCTATGTAAAGGACTACTATAGTAAATACTAGTCAAATACAGTCCCTCAAGAACTACTTTCCCCAAAAAGAAGGAAAAAAAGCAGAATTCAGAGAAAGAAGATTAAAAGCAGCAGAATTCAGGAGAAACATTCTTAAATCTCAGGATGAATACATGTCTGCTGCTGATCGACTCCTCCTTTTGTTTTTAAAGAACTGAAGTTCTTGGAGTGTAATGGTGTAGTGGTGGTTGCAACTTTAATTTCAGTTTGCTTTTCCCTCAGAGATATTTCCTCACTCCAAGTCCATGGTGAAGCTGTCTGGGGAAAATTTCCACTCTAGATGCTGCCCAGATATATTTACAGAAAGAATCATGGATGTTCATGTTAAAACACCTCTATAGACTCCTGTTCTTTACTATTAGACAGCAAATTCCAGAGCAACTTCTCGTTCTCAAAGGAGCAAAATGAACAAGTGGAAAAAATCTGGTCATTAATGACAGCAGAGCTGCCTATGAGTGATCACTGTAGCATACCTCAGCTTTCTAAAGCAGCTGTTGATAAATGACACCAGAAGGTGTCTTTTGGCTTGGAAACCTGCCCATTTTCAGAACGATTTTGTTCTGAAACCCCTGCAAACAGATTGCACTGTTCTTGCACCACTCCGTGGAATTTTGTTTTTGATTTCTTACAGCCTCATGCAGACTCAAGCAGTTTGACCTCTTTATTAAACCTAAGCATCAATCTGTTAAAAAAGCCTCTTGATTGTCTAGACAACTACTTGTGAAAGTCAGCTTTGTTTTGTTGGCTCTGCGTCCCTGGGGGTACCCACACTGCTCCTTCTGTGCTTGTCTGTCAATACTCTTTTGGCCAAAATTTCTTTTTTTTTTTTCCCTGTATCTGCCAAATATTTTTGTTTTGGAAACCAACTGAAAAAAATATTTCAGTGCCGTTCCTTGATACTTTTTCATTTTTAATAAATAAATGCCAACAGTCTGGAGCTTATGAGCAGCCCTACAGTAATAAAAGGATGTACACAGCAGGCAGTACTCAATTTGCAAAAGAAAAACAGATTAACATTTCAGGTTTCTGAGGGCTTTTTGTCAACAACAGAACACTTAAAAACATCAATCTAGCAGTAATTGCATTTATCAGTGCATTCTCGGCTGATTCTTTGGCTGATTCTCTTAATATTATGAAATGGAGTAGCTATTGGAAGGGGGGTTTATATATAGATAGATAGATAGATATAAAGAGAGAATTTGGGAACAGTCAAGTTGATTTGACTGTGTGTAATCCTCATTTCTGGGATGAGATTACACACATTGGAATGATGTGAATACACGGGTAATGGTGAGAGAGTGAACGCCCACAGCCAGGCCCTCAACAGCTACAAAAACAGGTACCAAGTCCTGCTCCTGGGCACTTTTACAGAAAGAAAGTTCACTGTGAGCAACAATGGAAAAAAGCACTTAAAAAAAAAAAAAAAAAAAAAAAAAAAAAAAAAAAAAAAAAAAAAAAAGGAAAAAAAAGAAAAGTCAGCAGAGACTTTAAGGAAACACCAGGGGAGTATCATTTCCCGGTTTCTTTAGCAGATGCTCACCAGTCACTTCTCAGGTATAATACCACTGATTGCACCCAGGCAGGAGCAACACGGAACCAGACGCTGCTCTCCTGCTCGGAATTCCCGATGAGGCTGCAGGGGCGCAGGAATGCCCCGAGGGCGGCCGGCAATCGGCCTGGGAGCTGCTGCTCCTCCGGGAGATGCTGCTGCTCCTCCGGGAGATGCTGCTGCTCCTCCGGGAGCTGCTGCCCCTCCGGGGGATGCTGCTCCGGGAGATGCTGCTCCTCCCGGAGCGCCTTCCTCGGCTGCTGCCGCACCCCTGCCCCGCAAAGAGCCACAGCTCCCGGCAAAGAACTCCTGGCAAAGGAATAAGAGAGGCTGCGCTGGCCACGGGCTGGAGGATTCCCTTATTTCTGCCTGATTTTTGTCCCCTCTGGTGTTCCTCCCTTGATGGAGAACAGACGTTTCTCTTTAAAGTTTTGCGTTGTAGAAAAGTAATCTGAAGGCTGGTTTTATGATAATTCACTTGGACATTTCTGATAATTTTCTCTTATGTATATTTATTAGTTTGGGGTTTTTTTTTTTCCTTCTAACATCATTAGATTTGTTTTGAATTCAAAGGTCAGCTCCTACACCAGTACAAATCAATGTAACTACATTGATTTCAAGGATTGCAGCATCTCTCATTAATTCCTATTGCCAGAGATGGTGTAGTTGTCTCTGAGGAAGAAAATAGATATACATATATATTTATATATATGCATTTGATTCAAAACACAAAGAAACAGAAAATTCTGTGAAGAATGTAATTCTGTAGCATGTCATTAACCATGCAATTAAGGCACAGTGGTGTTAAATGATCAATACAACAGAATCTCAGCTGGCCACCTCCAAAGATTCCTCTAAGTCCAGCCCTCTGCTGTTCCCATTCTATCTTCATAAAAAGAGCCCTGATTCTTGCACAGGGGACCCTACCATCTTTTTTTCCTACTAAGAAATATGTAGTTTCTTTATTTGGTTGTACTCCATTAGCAGCCTAAAGAACACATTCCCCAGTAAAATAACCTAAGTGTTGGTCTTACTCATTTCAATTCAATCATTTCAAAATGAATTCCAATTGCTCATCTAATTATATTCCCCTACTTTTATTGGTCTACTTGTGAGAGGAGTAGTTGCCTGAGTTCTTTGGGCTATAAATTAACTATGAAAAATGTTTCAGTGTTAAAGTGAGAAGTTATGTCTTTAAAAATCAGTTCTGTAGTAAAGGTGCATCTGTGGTTGCACAGAGATCTTTTCCCACTTTACGGGGAGTTCCCAGCCTGTGCAGATCTTCAGCTTCTCCTCCGTGCATGCAAAAAGCAGCTTCACGTGACACTGATAATTCTCTCCAGGGAAAGAGCAGCACTGCTTATAGCCAAAATACGTTTTATTAAAAACAGAATCTTCCTTGTCAGGTGCCATGGCTCCTGCTGAACGTGAGGGATGCCCAGCAGTGGTGGCAGGTTTGCCACACTCTGATAGTGACACCAGATAAAGCACCCGGCCACGTCCTGCCCTGCAAACCAACCCTGCCCTCGGCTCCGTGCGATGGTGGCTGACAGTCACTTCAGACACTGAGTGAGGTGCTGCACCACGGGGCTGTGGGCTGCTGTGTGGTGGAGAAGAGGAAGTTCAGAATCTTAGGAAATGTTTTAGATACTTTTAAGATTGTTAAATGTAGCATATATACACTTCTTCTTTCCCCACTGGGCTGCCGGTGCCGGTCCCGGTGGAGGTTGGGACATCTCCCAGCACATCTCTGCCCGAGCCTCCAGACATCTGGGGGAGGCAGAGGGGCAGCAGACACACACCAAAGGGCTTTTCTGAGCCTCGCCTTTGGATGGAGGAAGAAACACAATGAAAAGGAAGCCATAATCTGGCCGTCAATTAGTTATCCCACAACACATGGCATCAAAAAATACATTCCAGTGAGCAGATGGCTTTGCAGCTACATCTTGGGATGGGTGTGGTCTTTGATTCCTCAGTGTCCATTTTCACTGCTGTGCCCACAGCCCCTCTGTATCTCTGCATCAGGACAGTCCTGTGTCACCCAGTGTGATCCCAGTGTGGCCTCTGCCATGACTGGAACAGTAACTACACAGCCTGAGCCTGAAAGTTAAACTGAATTAACTTTCTTCCTGCCTTGTGCAGTTCTCTTCCCACTGCAAACAGCAGTGGAATCATGAGATCTACCAAAAGACCAAGATAAGGGACCTCAGGCCCCCACAGGGCCTTGGATTCTCTAGTTTAGAATATACTTTTCTTATTTCTTTTTTCACTCATGTCTAAGTTTACATATAATTGGCTTTACATCAGTTGGCACAGAGACAGTGCTATGTAAAAATGCTTTATTGTCACTTTGTCATTTGAATTCAAAGAATTACCTTTGTACAGGATTTACAGGTTGTTTGTTTTTGTTTTTTTTTTTCTGGTTTACTCTGTTCAGGTCCATATTTTCAGCTCCTGGGATGGAAACAGGTGAGTGGCTCTGTCATCACAATTCATTGGGTTGGAGAACTGGGCCCATCAGAAAGTTTTCTGCCTCGATTGCATTCCCTTGGAAAATTGGACTGTCTCTCTGGGAGTTCTGGGGAGAAAGAAAACTACTGGAAAAAGTTGCACAGAGAGTAGTCAGCACCAAGAGCCTAAACTGCTGCTTTAGTGCCTTTAACCTGAGGGCAATTAGGACCATAATGTGGACATTAACTATCCCAACAGACATGAAGATCTCAGATTAGATGGATTTTGCAGCAGGCCTCACACCATTTCCCTCGAAAGGGCAGGCAGAGCAATCCTCCAGTGGTTCTGTCCCTGTGATCTAAACCGTGTTTCCCAGACCCCTGTGCTGGGTGTTTAGAACAATGTTTTAGGAAGACTTCTGGCAACTTTTAAATCTTTACAGGTGCTATTATTGAGGTGTCAGTTGTCATGGAGAAGAGGATAATATTTCACGACATCAAAACGCTCCGTAATCATTTCAGGAGGTGGATGATATTGCTGCTAGGCATAGTCGAACTCTTCCTCACATCACTGCAGACTGAAGCTTTCCCTCTGCTCCACACAGCCCAGATATAATCCCTTCTGATTAGAGCCTCTCCTCTTTGATGCTCTCCTTTGTCATCCACACACTGGGAAAATTGCTCTCTGTTGAATTACATGCTCCGTGCCGTTTGCATAGTTTGTCCTTTTCAACCTGGAAGTAAAGCTGTCTGTGCCTGAGCAGCGATAGGATTCTGACTTCTAGTAAATCTTTGATTAATGAAGCTCAGGTAAACAGATTAGTCATTAACCTTTGCTGCTCATGATCAGATTACTTATTGATGTGGAGTGGTTGTGCTGCTCCCATGCTGCCAGGGATGGGAATCTTGCTTTCCCTTCAGACTTCAAGAATCTCCTCACCATCTAAAAAGAGCCCCCTTTCAGGATGGTGGTATTAGAGAGCTGCTGCCTCTGCAGGGAGTCATCTGTTTTGTATGGGATCTCACTGCAACCAGGGCACTTACATGCAAATATTAATTGGTGATACCCACGAGTAGAGTGTGCTGTTTGTATCTCTGGTTCTAAATTTCAGCTAGACAGCTGTCAGTGAGGGGAACTCAGCTGAGGCACAGAACAAACACACAAAGTGAGACAAGTTTTTAGAAACTGGTACATGGAATGCATCGCTGTGCAGGACAGTTGCTTAAACCCTTGAGAAAGGCTAAATTCTTGGTCAGGAAATCATTGTATAATGTCCATGTCTGCAGATAAACAGAAGGCTTCTTTAAATCCTTTCAAAGCTGACTTAATTCTGGGCTCTTTACCTGCTGTACAGGACTCCCAGGATGGGCAAAGGCTATCTGTGAGCTGAGGGCCACAGGAGAACCAGGAACAAGAAATCTTTTATCCCTACCAGCTCCATCAGGTCTTTGTGCAGGCATTCTACTTATGGCCTCTGTGAAAGGAAGAAATTATGTTCCATCATCAGTTAAGGAGAGTTTCAGATCCAGACACTGGAGAGAAAGCTGAGCACTCCTTTGTGACCATCCCTGCAGTGCTGCCCATCTGGAAAGGGTTTGCAACCTCCTCGATTTCCAGAATATCTCCACCAGTCTGCATGGGTGCAGAGACTCATCTACCAGAGGAATGGAGAGAGATCCAGACAGGGGCATTATTTTCATCAGCTGCAAATTTGGATGTGGGCAGGTTATATGGGACAAATGAGCAGATGTGACCTGTGCCTACCTGCAGCCTAAAACTGCAGGGAGGGAATTCCAATGACACACCAACCTAATTGATTGATCTCTAATACACTGGATTATATTTAAACCTGCAGACATTTACACTGCAGTCTTGAATGCAGAGGGGTGCAATCAGAATAGAGAGATAAAGCTTCATATTTTCTAGCTCATCAACACAGTGAGCTTTATGCTTGCACTTTCAGTTTTGCATCCTGTAAACCCCAGCCCTCACTCCCATCTCCAGTCCTGGGATCCCCCGTGCACACACTGTTAGCAGATGGAAATCCAGCAACCTGATCTGTGGGCCCAGTTGGGTAATCAAACATTTAATTACTAACAATTATCCATTAATGCTTATAAATTAGGTTGCCAAACTACTTCTCTAGACTACAAATATTTGCATCTAGACTTGTCTGTAAAAATGGAAGATGCCTGTGAAAAGCTACACCACAATGTGCAACACTGGCATTTTCATCTGGACTCTTCAGACTGACAGAGAAAATGCAAATATTTGCTGCATCAGAAAGGTGTGAAAAATTAGGAAATTAGAGGGTGAAATTGAGGGAATCATGAAAATCATGTTCTAAGTCAAATTCCAGGCTTGCTTGATTTCTATCAATTAAGATTCTTTTTCATTTCACCCTTCTCTCTTACTTCTTCCTCTGGAGTTGATTAAACATTTTCCTCCACCCTACGAGTATATATTGGTCCAGAGGGCTTATTTTATTCTGAATTATTTCCTGACATTAATAATGTTTTTTTTATAACTTGCCGTGCATCTAGGAATGTTGTTTATTAAAATAAAGTCTAACAGCATGATTTCAGGTAACACTGCAGAGATGAACGTGTGCTTTTCACTAACTAGGAGACACTCTAACCCTCTCCAGTAAGAACATCCTGCATTGAGATGTAGAAAATGTAAACCAATTCTATAAAAGGGTTCCAGTTCCCATCCTGTTAAGTAAGTTTTGCTTTCTATAATTGTCTGCTTTCTACTGTCTGTTTTATTAAAGTGATGTGGTTGTGATCTTGTCCACGTGACTTCTCCCTTTGCTCACAGGGGAAATGTTGAAGTGGTATTGCAAGCATTGGGACTCCAAGGCTACATTTAAATTAGTAAATTCAAATGTGTCTGGAAACATTCCCAGGACTAAAACAAAACTGTTTATACAGTCAACTGCTAAGCTGTTCTCTGGCATGAATTTGGCCCATTCCAGCTCCTTTTTCCCTGAATGGATTGTGATCACAGCATGGCCAAGGAGCAGTGGACATGAAACTCCCACTTTTTGAGAGGATAAATGAGTTTACTTGTGTGTGTGCTGTCCACCTGCTGGCCTCGGTGCTTATTCCTGAGTGCATTTTATTTACCTGGTGAGGTAGAACCAAAGCACCTTGAACTCAGTACTCAGGCAAAGCTTTTTTTTTGGAGAATCACATTGATTTGAGGCAAATGCTGCAAATGGCAGGGACCAAAATTAGCCACTATCATGCACAGTAAAAGTTGATGCATGTGCAAAATTAGGCTCCCAGTAACAATCTGGATAAGTATCAGTTGGATCTGAATGGTGCAAAAGCTGAGCATTATAAAGACAGGGTCCTCAGCTGAAAGCTAATGTCTCTTGTTGCATTATCAGGCTCAAATACTCTGCCAAAGAAATGGTGCCAGAGGAACTGCAGAAAGAAGAGGGTGTGACGGTTTAATGGGATTTTAGTAAAATATGATATATTTTTTTTAATTTGCCTGAGTGTTTTATTCTTTTTAAGTAACTCTGAAGGGATCATCTAATTCTATAGATAAGCCATGTATAGTCACCAGCCCAACATAAATTAATTGACATGGCTGCTGAACACAACACTTGCATTTACTAAGAATGCAAGAAGTTCTTCAAGGACTACATACTCTCTACCTCTTTTTCTACCTCCCCTGGGGTCTCTCTCCCTTCTTTTTCATCTTTTTTTTTTCCTCTTCCTTGATGCCCAAGATGGTTCCATTAGTCTTGCAAATATTAATTCCCAATGCAAACAGAATGTGTCAGGTACGGGGGGATGTAAATGGAAAATTAATTGAAGAGCAACGTGTAGACTTGTGCTATACAATGTCCTCAGCATGAATACTCAAACAGAAACCTGCCACTGACTTGCTGCCCCTCAAAAGCCCTTCCACACTGGAACACAAAGCTGGGCTGCTGGCACGGGAGGTGTCAGGAGTTTTTTGAACAGTGCCTGAGCATTGATTCCTCTTTGGGGTTTGTTGTTCCAGGATCACTGGTGCACAGCAGGGCTGACTGCACAGCCAGGACAGAGCTGCTGCCCTTCCCTCTCCCAAGGCCTGACCCAAACCCGGCCCCAGGAGAGCCATGGTGCAGGGTTTTGTCATCCTCCTCCTTCCAAGGCAGTCAGTCCCCCAGGAAAGGTCAGGCTGCCACCAGCTGCAAAGTTCCTGTTAACCCTCTGCAGTCAGGAGTGGCCAAAAACCATCCCTGACCACTGTTCAGAGCTGTGAGCAGGAGCTTTTGGAGCCTCTTGCCAATCTCTGACAATGCAAAGTGCATGAAGTGATCAATGAATTTTACTGCTTTATCTGTTTCATAGATTGTCCTCAGATTATGATGCTCTTCAAATCACTTGCTGCAGATGGTTTGTGAAAGAAGAAATTTCTTCAACATTTCATAACAATTACTTGTTGTAGTAGATTGTAGATGTAGATTGTTTCATACAATCTATGTTGTAGATATAATGATCTCTTTTTTGGCTCATTGATTAGAAGAGTTTCAGATTTCTGAATTATTAGATTTGGAGGTGAAAATTCAGAACTTGATTTCAATTAATAGGCTTTCAATCCAGAAGAGATAATAGTTCACTCATTCCATGTCCTTGAAAAGCACAAACCAGAGGTTTCAGGCAGTTCTTTCCCCCCATACTTTGATGTATGAGTACATTTGACAAAGCTTTATCTCCTAGAAAATTATTCAGTCTTTCTTTCAAGCCATATAGAATTCTCCTGCTTTCAATAAAAATCCCAGATGTTCCCATGACTTCCCCCTCATTAAAATAATTTGCTACAGTATTCCTGGGAAACTAATAGAAGTAGTTGAGAACACAAGCAGAATTTGTAATGAATTTTCACACACTTTTTTTAGTATTTTCCTAGCAAAAATTCCAACTTTTGGGCTGTTGCTGCTCATTTTCATCCAGACTCATTATACCTGGTTTAGTGACATCAGCAGTCTGGATCCTTTCTCTGGTCCATGAAGAAAAATAAACTGTCCCAGGGGGATTGCAATTGCATTTTCCAAGTCTGGGCTCTCTACTGACTACAATAGGAGGCTGGAAAAACCAGCAGACCTTTAGCACCTCAACAAGAGATTTAAATCTAGGTGGGAAATACCCTGGCTCTGCTTGCTCATCCTTAGGGATGGTTCTTGGAGTAAAGGAATGGGGCACAACTCTGGAAAAACCCAAGGAAATCCAGCACCCACCTCCAGCTATCCTTACTGGTCTTTTCTGGTACCACTGAGATTTATTTTAAAGAATTCACCAGGGTCAAAATTGTTTCCACTCTCACTGAAATTATAACTCTATTTCTCAGCCTTATCAGCAGCATCCTGAGCTTTTTTTGCTCACCAGGGGAAAAGCAATAGGTCAGATCTTTAACATGCACAATATTAACTTTCTAAATCCTACTTTCTCTTAGGATTTACTCGACTAGATAATTTCTATTTATTTTGGACACATTCTGATATTGTGTCTACAGAGATTTGTGGGGAAAGTACAGATGATACAAAGGATTTTGCTTTTTACTCTTAACCACCCCCTGATCACCACCAACAACAGTCTTTCTGCCTCCTTTCACATTTCCATTTTCTCTCTTCCCCTGTTTCTCTGCACTCAGCATCCTGCAAAGCAGTGCTCTACAGTCTTCCAGTAAATATCTCATTTAAAGAGTGAGGAAGCCTGAATTAAATAGGGCAGGGACTCTTGCTGGCCCGAGTTAATGGAGATTTCTTTTAGTGAGATGTCAGATCTAGACAGTTCAGCTCTGCCAGCGTCGTGACAAACCTTCCTCCCACATTTAACAGTGTGTGAACAATGAGCCACCAGGAAGGTGTGTGATAGCCTTTGGATGGGGCCATGGCTCATTTTTAGATATTTTCTCATAATTCAGGGCCACAGCTTACAACCTCATATAAGTGAATGAGAACAGCAAGAAAATCAAGTCCTGGAACCAGGAGCAGCTGTCATTGGCTCAAAGGCAGACAAGAAACTCCATTATCTTGGCCCAGTCTTGATAAATTAATTATTCTCTGTCCTGCAAGTGCAAATATGGAGGTGGCTATGTGATAGCTACAGAAGACAAGCTGACAAGTTTGGAAGGTGAAATTATTGCAATTGGTATAACTGAAGCCAGAATTTGGAACAATGTTATCCAGTGGCTGGAAATTTCCTGATCATAATAATGTCCTCTCCAATCATCAGAGAAAAAGCATCTATTAGAGGATCATGTACTGGTAGTGTTGCATTGCAATTAGAATGCTGGAGCTCATAAAAATTAGCTCTTGACACCCCCAAAATTGTGCCACCTTGTGCTCTTTAGCAAGCATTGGGGTAATGAACAATTTCTCCTGGGCAGTTTCTGCCACCACTCGACAGTTTCATCAATGTGATCATTTCAGCAGTGACAAAAAGTGTCTCCCTTCCATCCTTGCTGGGAGAAATATATTTTAAAAAAAGGTTAATTAACCCCAAGCTTTCTTTTCTGAAGCACACCCTCCCAGAGCATCAGCACACACAGAAAGTTGTGCCACGAATGCTTTTTTTGGTGCAGAAAACCATCTTGTGTTTTCACATATGCTTCCAACATGAGAAGTTTCCTCATTTTGACAAAATGTGTTCCTTATATTTTTAGAGCTGGGTTAAAACTCCTCTGCTGAGGAGAGGACACAGGGCAGTCACACAGCTGCTCCCAGAGCAAATGTCAGAAGTGCTGGCACTAATGGGGAAGCAACAATGTCCTTTGCTTCCCTGCCCCTGCCCTCCACTTCTCCCTTCCTCCCTGGGCCCAACACCCTGCACAGGGAAATCTGCCCCTGGTTTGGAGATTAATCTGCTCTTATCCTGCCCAAAACAAACAAACAAACAGACAGACAGATAAACAAACACTCATCTTGACAGAGAAGAGACCATTCTTATATGACCACGAGGATCAGACAAACCAGTGAGAGTGCAAACACAGCCAAGAACACGTGTGCAGCGTGTTCAGCATGGATTGCCCAACTCTGAGGGAAGCAAAACACAAAAGTTACACTTCCGCCAGACAACATGAGCTGCTTGTCACCAAAAAACAGGTTTAAAGGCTGCACTTGCCTTCCCTCATGCACCCTCCCTCTTCTGACTGCATTCTTCTTGTCCAGTAAATAAGTTGTGATTAACTCTTCCTAAATATGAAAGTAACACTGCATCTCTAAGTTTCTCAAAAAAGTAAAGATATGTCAGATGAAAAATGAGAGTGGCTTTGTAAAGGATAAGGAAGAGTTTCCCAAGGCACACAGAGGTGACCACAGCTCACAGCCCACCACAGGGTGGGATGGCTCACACTGCTCTGAGCCCTGAGCAAGGTATTGCCCAGTCTCTTCCTCATCAGGTCTCACCAGGACCAACCCACATCAACATCCATTCCTGAATTCCTGAAAGGAGTGGGTTAATGGTTCACAAAAATCGATAAAAGATTGCCATCATGAGAGAGCCATCCTGGAATGACAGAGTGGTTTTTTCCTGCCAGCAATACTCTCACATTTACTTAGAGAGCAGAAGCTGTGATATCTAATTCTGGCTCAAAGTCTCTCAAAGTCTGGTGTTCTCCAACCCCCCTGCTAGTGACCAAGCAGTTTTTTCTCTGTCGAGGCTGGAGTTGATGGTGATGGTAAAACGAACAGCCAGGACAGCCTCTGTGCCCCAGGCACATGTGAGCACAGCAGGGCTGGTGCTCCCTGGCTGAATTTGCTGGGTGTTGGCACCCAGCAAGAGCCCATGCAGCTGATTGCTGCAGAGTGTTCTGGGTGTTGAAACACACAAAGCCTCCAAGGGCTTCCCCCTTTTCAGGCCTTGTCTTTTCCGCCTGTTTATTTATTTATAATTTATTTTGTTATATATTTATTTATTTTAATTAATTTATTTATTTCTTCAGTAATCTCTCTAGGATATACAGTGACCAGTACTCTCTAGATCTAATAAAAAGGCTGCAGACCTGGTTTCTGTCCTCATTTCCCATTTCAGACTGCTTCAGAGTCAATTTTTTGATACTGTCAGAACAGTGTCCCCCTGGTGACCAGGGCTCAAAGCCCCCTGGGATGGTCACTCAGCTGTCCAGGAGTTGCAGGAGCTTTCACAGTCAGGGAAAAGAACATTATGGATAAGAAAGCAGGATTAAGCCCTGACATTTCCACTTGAATTTTGACCAGGCAACTTGGAAGGCACTGAGGAATGCTCTTGGTGCCCCTCCACAGGATGAGCCAGGTCTGCAGCCCAGCCCTGGGCTCCAGTGCACACACAGGGCTCCACTGGGGACAGCAACAGTGGAAACAACATCACGTCCTGCTAACAGTACAAATGCAAACACACACTTCTGGCTGAATTGTTGTGTTGGGCTGCTTTTACCATAGATCTAATCTCTTCACCTTTGCATTGAAAATGTGTTTTAATTAACCCACTAGTAAAACACTAAGCTGGGATGGTCTGATCATTTTTAACTTTATTTTCCTGAATGAAAACAATGCTGGCCAAATTTACTGTACACTGTCACCTTAATTACCTGTCTTAGACAATCCCTTTCACACTCACTCGCAGTTTATCACCGTACAACACAAAAACTCTTCCTCTAAAAAAAAACTTTAAATGCTTCTGAGATTCAAACTGTAGATTGCTTGTGCAGCTATAATCTTAAAGAACATCTGCTACATTTGTGTGGTAAAGGAAGTCTCTTTAGAATACAGCCTTTGATTTCTATAAAAGACAAATCAGGCCACATGTTTTTGTTTTGAATGCTTCTCATCACAAGAGGAAATTTTCTGCAGCTTGGAATTTTGAAGGCATGAAAAATGTATTTATTTTTTTAAACAAAGAGCACACATAAGAACATCAACAAAACTCCTCGGAAGTGTTAAAAACCATTCCTCTATCATCTTTAAAGAAACACTGACTGCCTGACCCACATTTTGATCTACCTTTCTGTCTTAACTTTATCTGGGTCATATCATGTCTTTGATCCAAACACATAACTCCCATTGACATCTCAGACCTTAGGAGGTTCACCCATCATTAGCTCTGGAGCTGCTTATAGCCCAGACAAGCAGAAGATTGGGAGGTTTCCCTGGGCTTTTTTTATTTGTCTCTCAAAGTGAGTGTGTCAATAGTGGTGGATTGACAAACTGGCTTTGACACCGGTGTGCATTGAGGGCAGGAATCGATGGCACCTTGTGGCTGAGGGATCCACAACAGATTGGTTTTTTTCCTGTTTCTTAACTACCTATTTTTTAAGAAAGCACGAAATAATAAAAACTTCTGGCTTTTCATAGGGAACCCCTTGTTTAAGATCCTAAAGCTGGTTTGTTGTTGCCCATTTCTTCCACCTACATCTCCTCCTCTTCTTCACAGGGATCCTAGAGATGCCTACACTGAGCTTTTCCAAAACAGACCACACTTGTAGAGAATCATCTTCTTCACTTATCAACCACCCAAATCCTTCATAGCATCTCTGTCTTCTCTGCTTCTTTCCCCCTGCTGAGAAGGTTTGAGCTAACACAGCCCCTGTGTCTCCAACCTCTTCAAACAAAGAGCTGAATCCTCCCTCAGGTGGGCTCTTAATCCCTGGTGTGGAATCACACAGTCCCATTCTCCCTTTTCCAGGGTTAGGGAAGTCCACAGGTCCCTGCTGCAAGCCCAGGGCAGGAGGGAAGCAGCAGGGATGTGATGCAGGAGCACAGCTCAGCCAGGTACCCCAGTAGATGTCACATTTAGAGTGGTGCAGCCCTAAAACACAATGTCTATTGTCTCAGCACATGGATCAAATGCACAGTCAGGGTCTGCCTTTTGATAAGCTTCTGATTACCAGGATTATTTTTACTTTTACATGCTAGGAATAGACTTTTGCTGTGATTTGAAATGCAAAACTAGAGTTCTGCATAACTAAAACACTGATACAGAAAAACAATTACGATTAAATTTTTCAAATTCAGATCACCAACTCTATAGCAAATCCCTAACAGTTTTGGAGGCCTGTCAAGCAGGTATGGCTAAAGAGTGTCCTGCTGATAGCAGCTGTGACCTGAAGCACATCCTTTTAAGTGATAATTGCTGTCAAAGTGGGGAGACAAGTAATGAGGGCAGAAAACCATTTCAGTTGTAGCAGCTTGGATGGCACTCATATAGTTTATATTTTCATTCACTGGAAATACTTCATTAGCTGTGAATTATTTTTGGTTTGTGGAGGATTTTTTTTCAGTTCATTCATTTCTCTTATAGTCAGTCACTCATCCCATGTTTTAATGCCAAAGAGGTATCAAAATTCATATATTTATACCTTAGGTGCTGCCCACTGAAGTCAATACAAAGATACCAGTTAGTTTAAGGTCCACTTGTTTGTGACTCTGCTTTTCCTGCTAAGCTTCTAATCAAATTCAGCTTTACCGTTCTGTGAAATACAGGATCCTTCTTAAAGAATAGTAGACTCAGTTTTATCTGAAGATTTACAGTGAAAGAGAACAATCTTTTGCATGTGGAATGGAGAAAGTCCATGGAGATAAATTTGGAAAGGTGGGGAGGCTCTGTCATTGACCACTCGTGGCTCTAACAGAGGCATCAGGCCTGGGGCAGAGAGGACAATGGATCAGAGCTCTGCCTGAGCCCACACCACCCTATTTTCCCTGTAGAAATCCCTCCCCCAGCCAACAAACCAAGTTCCTCCACTCCATGTCCCTGTGCATTTGGGAGAGAGAGCTCACTGCAAATGCCCACTGCAGTCTGCTCGAAATGCTGGCAGATGTTTTTCATCACAGCAAAGGAGCCTCTTGTGCAAGTAGCAAGACAGAGCTTTTAATTTACTTTTTTTTTTACAGAATAACTGCGTATTTACATAGTTGTGAAATTACTTTTCTGATAGAGAATCAGATTTGCAAAACATTTGGTGCATTTTTTTTTCTGCAGTCGTGTCCTCCCCTTGCTCTGAGATGCAGATTCCTTGTAAAGTGTCTCCTCTCCTTAGCACCCTCATTTTTATTGTGCTTGGAGAAGAGATCCCGGGCTAGTTGTCATTCAAACATTCACCCAAAGCCTAGAGGAATGCATGGAAGGGCTCCCAGAGGATTCAGTGAGGCTTGGATTGGGTACTGAGCCCTGGGTGCAGTGAGTAACCAACCCACTGCACCCTGCCAGCTTCCAGCTTTGATTAATGAACGTGCAGCTCCTGCAGAAATGATTCACAAAGCCTTTCAAGTGCACCAGAGCTCATTTTTGACCAAAGTTTTCACCGTTTCCATACGATTTCTGTAGAAAAATAGAAAAAGCTGAGGCCTTGCTTGAAGCTGTGGTGTACTCTGAGCTCACAAGTAAAAGTGTGATCAGGGGGGAAGCTGAGTCCTCAGCTCACTCCTGAGGTGAATTTGAATGGCACAACTCCCTGGTTTTCTGGTGTTTTCTGTTCATTGTCAGTCTGTTCAGAAGTTCAAGCAATTCAAGAAAGTCCAAGCATGCATTTCACTTTTACTGAGATGAGAAATATCAGCTATGTTAAAACAGCAAGCAGTCAGGATTCTGCTTTGCTGTGAATCTAGACCCCTTTTAAAAATTCTGACCAGATTTGGGGAAAAGTCAGACACAGATTCACATAATACCATTGCAGCTAGATTTTCAGCTCTTCTTTACAGCTATGGCACTGAGTTGTAATATATTTAGCCTTTTTTTAATATAAATAATCTTGTTTCTCAACTATAAAGCAAGTGTGGGTGAGGAGGTGGTGACTGTCACTGCAGGATTAAAAAGAGGGAGAAATGCTTCTGCAGTGCCTCAGGTTGGATGGAGTTCTGACCTTTGTCTCCTGCATCCAGAGATGGAGAGGACATGAACAGCTTCCTCCAAAGAGCTCAGGTCCCAGTAGTTCCCATTATAACTCCATGACTCAGCTCCTAACGTGATCTCTGCCCCTGACACAAGCAGGGTGAAGAAAAAAGAAATACCCAGTCACCCTTGGAGCGACGTGCCCTGCTGACAGTTAATTTGCCAGCAGCACTCTGTGGCTTTGTATATTAATTAAGCAGTGAATTAATTCATTAATGTTGCCGACACGGAGAGCAGAACTTACCTTCACTTCATAAAGCCTGATTCCATTATCAGCAAGCTCAATTCTGCCCTCAGCTCACCTACAGGATGGCACTGCTGACTCCAACAGATGCCACAAGGAAACGTCTGGGGGCACTTTTTGGCCTGACTTGTCTCATTGTGCTACAGACAGCCATGAGGCATTTTCATTCCTCTAAGTAAATTTTCCTTCAGAAGCTTGGCAAAGTAAAACCTCAGACACTTTTGGGCTCTTTGCCCAACTTGAGAACAAGGGGCACAAAAAAAGGTTCATTTTTCTCACCAGCTACAGATTTGATTGACGTGGAGGGCTGGTCCTATTAAGCTGAGATCTGGCCTGGGTTCAATGTATTTGGAAGCCTAGTTACAAACACATTAAAACAACTTTAACAGAGATTTTGTCAACCTATCAAAGACAAATCAAGAGTGATTTCCCTTATGCCTCTGCTGAATTGGGTAAATTCCATTTATTGACTTCAAGCACTGCGTGCTGGTAATTTTTTTCTCTCTTTTTCCCCAGAGGAACTTGACATGATCAGATCTACTCTGATGTTTCATAATCACATTTTCTTTCCCCTTCCTCTCTCCTCTTTTGCAGGGTGCCTTGAGTGTTGCTACCAGGTATAGAAGATATGTATGTTAAAGAAAAGAGATGGGCCAAATCAGAAGTGTGGTTAATCAAAATTATCTCAGTAGAACTTACTTTAACCTGCCCTGCCCTGCAATTTCTGTGGCTTCTATCACATAGAGGCCCTTGGAATGGCATCTACAGGACTGCTAGGTTAAAAAAATAACCATTAACAACAGCTTTTATTGGATGTAGAATGAACTAAAAGCCTTCAGCTTAATGCACTGGAAGTTCATGGACTGGAGGAGGAAAGCTTGTTAATTTAAGTACAGTATGCAAAGGGTAAATGTGTGTTGGTAAATGTCACTTCCAGGCAATACAAAACACTGGAGGAATTTTCTCCTTGGGGGACAATGGACATCACAGGCCTGGGGCACTTGGTTTCAGTGCAATAAATCTGAGCAGGACTCTGTGAAGGATTTCCTGTGGTACCAGAATGGCCTCATCTGGGTCCAGAGTTTTCATTTTATGCCATACTAATTTTTAATTTTTAATTTGTGTAGCACACACTTCTCACAGACAACCAGTGCAACCTGTCCCCTGACCCTGAGGAAAGGCAGAGACTCCCACAGGGGTTGCCACACTCCCATTTTAGGGGAGAAACTTCTGCAAGCATGAAAAGCACACCAGCATCCTTGGCCACTTTGCATGGGGGAAGCTTGCTGTGGCTGACACAGCTCGACACATTCCTTGGAGTTTGCAGCCACAGCTGCAGGGATTTTGGATGAAACCCACAGGAGCCTCAGCAGCTTCAGCTCTGCAGTGGCAGTGGTCCCAGTGCAGACCACAGCCTGCAGCTGAGCATTGGCACACACAGTGCCACACAGCCAACATGGGTTTAAAGCCACCAGCAGCTCCTTCAAGGATTATAAGAGCAGAAACAGTGAGTTCCTGACATGCAGAGCCTTGACACACACAGTGCCACACAGCCAACATGGGTTTGTGAAAGCAGCAGGCAAAGCAACACGGAGGTAGGAGGGCTGCAGTGCAGAGCTGCTCCCCAAAAAGAGGGTGAGCCTGTTTATTTCTTTCATTTTTATACATTTGTGGGTCTGGTTGTGGGTTGGCTTCTGGGGTTACTACCCCTTCACCCCACTGGCCAGAGCAGCTGTCAACCAACATTATTTTCAGGCTAAAGATATGCGAACAAGGGACAGTGAACAAAAACAAGAAAGTTTGTTTATGTTCCAAAGTGTGACAACCTGAAAAACTGACTCTTAATGTTGTACAGAAACTAAGGATCTGACTCCATCTTATGAACAAGTAAAAGGCTTTAAAAAAACTCAGAAAAACCAGGGCAACATGGGTTTAAAGCCACCAGCAACTCCTTGCAATGGTTGTGAGCGCAGAAACAGCGAGTTCCTGCCACGTAGAGCCTTGTCTCACACAGTGCCATACAGCCAACGTGTGTTGGAAGCCACCAGCAGCTCCTCACAAGGATTGCAGGAGCAGAAACTTCGAGTTCCTGCCATGCAGAGCCTCCCCAGCTCCTCTGCACGAGCAGAGCTGGCCTGGGGCTCCTGGGCAGGAACACACAGGATGGCAGGAGCGAGGGGACAGAAGGATCCCAGTGCCCAGAGGCACCCCAGGGCGCACACGGGGGTTGTCCTCGCTGCCATTCCGTGTCACCAGACCTGAGGATCAGTCAGCTGGAATGTGGGGCTGCCTTGGATGTGCTGAGAGAGTCTCCTCGGGAATGCACCTCCCTCTCCTCAGCCTGGGGCTGTGGGAGCCGTGGGCAGCCAGGCACCGACTGCTCGGAGCAAGCCTGGCACACACATCCTTTGTTCTCTCTCTTTCCTGCAGGAGAAAACCAAAGCTAAGCAAGATTTTAGCGATGTGCTCAAAGTCAGGCCGTGATTCAGTGATCAGCTGAGAGGGCAGACGTGCTGTGCTAGCCACTATTCCTGTTCCTCCCAAGTTAATGTGGATGGATTTATTCAGCGCATATTTATTTCGTGGGTTTCTTTTTCATGACATTTCCTCAATTTCTTGACTTACAGTTTTCATTATTGTGAAATTTGATTACAGAACCAGGCAAAATCGCAGAGCAAGGCATGTTTCCACCAGGCAATTTCACTCCAACCTAGCCCCATCTCAGCCCACGGATTGCATGGAGAGAGGATCGATTCTGAGTTTGCCAACTGACAGACTCATGAAAAATATTCTGATCTTGTTTGGGTCCCACTGAGAATATTTCATATGTTTATAGGCACGATAAGTTTTTTTTCTCCTGTTTGCCTCCTGCTCCACATGGTGAAACAGCCTGGGAATGAGGGAGCACTGCTTCTGGATCCTCCTCAATGTGAGCTGCTTTGTCCTTTGCTTTCTGCTTCCTCCTCTGTGCACGTTCTCAGATATTCCCTGATCAGAGTGGGGTATGCAGGATACAGAGATTCTCACAGTGTCAAAATGTACCATGCTGGCCTGGAGCAACTCTTCAATTTTTCACATTTATGTGACACTATAAAAGTAAGTAAGAGCCACGATTTTATTTTGTGCCCTAGCAGCTAAAATTTACATAAACTTAGAGAGGTCTTGAAATCACAAATGTGAAGTGAAGTATTGTGTATCATTAGAATAAATCACTGTCACAGAAGCCTAAAACTTAACTAAAAATCTCTCTTTTAAGAATCAGTCTGTCTGGTCATGTAGTGTCGCCTGCAAATAAGTTTTGCACTCAGTATTCTGTTGTTCATACAAGTTACATCAATCTCTATTTTTATTCTACCATTTCATATTTAATATCATAGCGTTACCTCCCTTAACTGTTTAATTTGGCTTTATGTTTATTTATTTTCTTGGTCGTGTCATTTTTTCCTCTTGTTAATTTTGTTTGGCACTTGTATAATCACACTTTGGAAACATTAACTAATTAACCTTCCTAATACTCCTGGGAGGTACTGCAGACTACGTCAGCCCTATCCTGCCTCCCACTTCATGATGAAATAAGCAGGAGTTGTCTGATTTGCATGAGGATGAAAAGAAAGTTGTCTGAGCCAAGACTCAAATCTGGGGTTCCTAGCTGGGACTTTTCCCTTTCCTTTTATACTGGGACTACTTTACAAGAGGTTGTTGGATCAGATGAAGCAGGAATGGCAAACAAAGGGGTTGTTTGTACCCCCTTCCCTGAGCTCCTTGTCACTCAGTAGTGGCATTTGGGGCACCCCCAAGCCAAACCCAGAGAGTTCCCATCCCACCCCACAGCATCATCACCACACAAAGAACAAAAGCCAATGCTTGTGCAGCTGATCTCTTTGGCACTGTCAGAAGTGCCTAAAGATACAAATGAAAACAAGGCATTTTGTGATGGATACCATGCAAACCCGTATGAAAAATGGTCCCTATATTCAACAGCCCACAGACTCCTCTGGATATGCACCTTCTGGCTGAGCAATGAACCCACCACCAGTTAGAGATCTCCCGCAGAATTACAGAACCATTTAGGATGGAAAAGCCCTCTGAGGTCATCTAGTCCAGGCATTAACCCAGAGCTGCCAAGCTCACCACTAAAGCGGGTACAGCATTGGAAAAACAGCCTCTTCAGAGGATGGCTGGAAGGGTAATTACCTTTGTAACTTTGTACCTGGCATATGCAATAGATAGGCTAATATTATCAGAGGGAGGAGTAGGAACAGGGTTGGGTAAATCAGCTCAATCACAGGGATGAAGGCTATCCCAGGAAGCCAACTCCCGGGAAGCATAATGGCAGGAATATGCCTCAGGAAGGAGGAGGGCTGGCTTGTGCAACAGGGAGTGGGAGAGGCAGTGGGAAGAGCAAAGCCAGAGGAGCCCTCTGATGCTGCAGGCTCCCCAAGCCTTGCCCTGGGGCTGTGTGGCTCAGAGCACTGGTGTGACTGCAGGAGCAGGAGGTCCAGGCACGGTGGGGAAGGCTGGGGTGGGGAGTCCTCTGTAGAAAACCAGGCTGTGTGAAGGGGTTGGTCAGGCTTAGGAGAGGGAGCTCAGCCCATGCACCAGGGCAGCCCTACACTTCCACCCAGCCTGCTCCCTCTGCTGCTTGGGGGGAATAGGGCCTCCCTCTTTTACAAACTCTTCCAGTGAACTTGTGTGTGAGCACACCTAAACATCTCAGCAGCATCTCTTATCTGCCAAAGGCTCGATGATTCTCCTCCACTCACCTCTGTGCCCATGGTATTACAGACCAGCACTGGGGCAGGTTCCCACAGAGGGCTGTGACGGAATAGCCAAAAGCAGAACAGCTGAGAGGAGCAGCAAGCACTCAGCGTGTTTCTCCCACTCTGGTGGACTGGACAGCCATTCCTGTCCAGCAGTGAATCACAGCAATAACCCACTGCACGCCGGGGCAGTGCTGCCATGTGCCAGCACACTTTGAGTGATCCTGACTGTAGGGAGTGCATGGGAGCAGTGCAGTGTGCTGCCCCTTCCTGCTGTGACACCACTGCCCGGCCCCACACACCCAGCTCCTCAAACCAGAGTCATTTCTGCAACCAGACCGTCCTCTGTGTCTGCTCTTCCAAAGAGCAGGAAGGTGACCTGGGGATCACAGGGGAGGAAAAGGGGTTTGATGCAATCTACACATGTGTATAAGTGGAATACACAGCTGTACAATGGAAAAGCACAGTTTGAAATGCTTGTGAAGCAGGCCAGTAGTAGGCTGAAATGTCAGCACTTCTCTCCTTTTTATGTGGTAGGAGAATAAGATTAAATTCCCCTTTAATGCCGTAGTGGCTTCTGCCTTATTAGAATCATCTCTCATAACATTTTTAGAGTATTGTGTGGAATCCACTTAAACGAATCCCCATGAAATGAAGAGAGCTGTTCGAATAATCTGGCCCTTGTGTGGTGGGCTCTGCCTTGCACAGCAAGATTTGGCTGTGTGCTCGAGAGGGAGAGCAGGCACCAGCTTCCCAGCTATTCATATTTAAGTATCTCAAAAGGCACCAAGGCACTTGCAACAATATTGTATCACACTGCTATTTGAGCAAGGAGAGAAAGAGCTTTGAATAATTAAAATCAATTAAAAGGCTAAAGGATAGGGATTCTTCTTGTCTTCAGAGAACACTTTACAGCAGTAGGTAAATGTTTTCTTGCCTTACCCAATAATTATCTCTCTCAAACACACCTACCCACACGCAGCCTTGTGCAGCCACAGTCTCTGGTGGTTGGATTTTGGAAGATCTCAAGGTCGGTTATGTGAGCACTGACACCAGTGGCCAGAGCCCTGGCACAGCCCAGGAAAGCAGCTCCAGCTGCCACAGCCTGGACCCTGCTGAGGACCAAATCTGCTCTCACAACTCTGTGCATTCAAAGCCTTCTGGAAATATGTAGCTGCTAGCAGAGCTGGGCTCAAAGTGCCAAAAAAAAATAATCTAATGTCTTAGATGAACACAAAGGGACAGCGCTTTGTGTGTGTGTGTGCCTGGTTTCAACTCACAGGCTGGGAGCAGCGTGGTACAGGAGCACTTCAATCTCCCCAAGCTGGAGTTCGGGAGATTAACATCCATTATCTTGGGGAAAAAAAGAAATAAAATCACAGCTAGCCCCTTGATCTGCTCCATCAGCTGATGCCTTCTCTGACTCAGGGCATCTCCACCTGCACGCCCACTGACCTCAGCGGTTCCTGGTAGTGATGCGGCTCCGTGAAGCAATCCCAGAGGATTGCATTACCTGCTGATGAGTGGCACTCCAAGCAGTGATGCAAACAGCGTGAGCCCTGGGAGCCTTTCTGCCTCTCCATCCCCCCTTGGCAGGCTCCTCTCCCCGCCGTGTCCCTCTGCCTCTCCTGAGAGCCCCAAGCATTTGGCTTTCTCGGCTGCCTTATTCAAAAAGCCCCATCACTTCCCATAGCATGAAATCCCTGGAACAGAAAGGAATGAATTGCTGGCTGACACATGCCCTGCGATAAAACAGCAGCTTGTGAATAAATACATAAAGAAGCCTTTGGGTCTGGCTTGGCTTCAGAATAGATCAGTTTATTTCTGCTGTGATTTGGGGAGTACAAATATCTTTACATTAGCAAACAGCACACAAGGGGGTTTGTATCCCAGCAAGGAATGTGTGTGGATTTGGGAAAGGCCAGCTTCAACCTTGGCACTGCCCATGTGGGGAAGAACATTCTTGTATGGTCACATTCACCAGAGAATTATTGTAAGAGTTTAATAGATAAATTTGCCTTTGATAGCTCTTGTTCCACATCAGAACCTTCTTGCCTCCTTCCCCACCTCACTGACTAAATGGATTAATTGAAATTATGGAAATAATTTTGAAAAATATAGTGAACAAAATGACATCTTCGCTTTTGGGCAACAATATTTAAAATTTGAATTTTTCTGTGTTTTTCATGGGAAAATAATTCTGTCAGCAATTTTTTTTTTTTTATCTGCCAGCTGAAATCATATCCATTTGAAAATGTGTATGAAGAGAGACAGAAAAGCACCAGAGCATGTCCCAGGTGAGTGTTCTGTGGAAGAGGAAGCTCCTGTGCTGCCCAGTGGGTGCCAGTGCTGGTCACTGAGGGAAGGAGGGAATCACACAGGTGAGTAGAGGATTCAGGTTTAGACTCAAAGGACTGGAAACGAGTCCGTCCACTTCTGCCTGTGAGCCTGGCTCAAGCTGGATTTTTGTGCAGAGCACCGAGAGCCAACGGGTGAGAATACACAGTATAAAGCAATTTAAAAGCATTGGCAAGAACATTTCCTCCATCCTTATTTAAGAATATCTCTTAGCACCTGATCCAGAATCTCCTTGTGCACTCTTGGTTCTTTTAGGAAAGCGTGTGCACTCTTTTTTCCCTAACACTTTTATCTGAGCTCCCTCAAGGAAGCACAGACAATGCCCCGTCCCTCCCCTCGAGGTTCCTGGATAGCAGCAGCATCAGGCAGCTCTCTGTGGTTCAGATGAATTTCAAACACGGGCCAATTGCCAGGCTTTCATTAAGTGAACAAGATGTGAATGTAACCACACAGAGAGCTGCTTCCATCCACGCAGCGCCCAGCGCCTCTGCACGAAAGCAGATGTTGTGGAAGCAGCCCAAGTCAAATAAGCAAGGCAAGATTACCTCCATAATGAGCTAGAAATTAGTTCTGCACCCTCTTGGAGGGATCAAAAAAAAGAAAAAAAGAAAAAAAGAAAAAAAAAAAGAAAAGAAAAAAAAAAAAAAAAAAAAAAAAAAAAAAAAAAAAAACAAAAAAAAACAAACCCACTTGTTTTCCTAAAATAAACAGTGCAAGTGGCACAGACACACAGGCAGGTACCAGCAGGTGTAAAGCATTTTCTTTCTCACTATCCCATACAGATAGATTTTAAAGATAAATTCAGAATCAAGACTAAATATATCCAAGTGAATCTAAATGGATATAAATTACTTCTCACAGCATACAAAGCATACCAAATAAAAAGCCTCTGAATTTCTTTGCTTCTTAGACCCTGATTTATTATCTGGCCACAGGGAAGTGCTGTCATCACTGACATGTTTAGACAGATTAACACAAACTGATTATAGTCTATAAAATGATTAAGTTTGAAATACCTTTATTTTGCTTATTTTTTATTAAAAAAAGTATTTTTGACATATGCATAGCACCCAGTGTATGATATCCTTTGCCTAGAGGGTATTCCTTCCACTTTTAATACAGAAATCTCAAACACACATTTTTTCCCCTACCTCTGCCTTTTAATACTTTTTCTCCCATCACTGCACATCACTGTCCAACAGCCTTGTGGTCTCAGTGCTGGTAAAGGAAAAGGACTGGCCACGGTGGCAATCAGACTTTTAATTGCTAATTCCTTTCTCAATATTAATCTGAAACCAGTGTTGCTCTCATCATCATCATCATTGTTCCAGGTCTGAGCCCAGGCTTTCTTCTTTTGCACTGGGGAAAACAAAGTGGATTATTGGGAAGAGGAGGCAGCCAAAATGTGAATAAGTGCTACTGGGCAAGAAGCCTGGGGGATTTCCCCACTTTCTCCCAATTTTCTATCCTTTCTGAGCTTACTCATAAGGTACAAAAAGAGGAATTTTAAAGGGAAATCGCTTTCTGGTGGTTCTCTGCCCACACAGACATATTCTTCCTTGCTCCATGGTGCTCCATCCCAGAAATACAGGAGGGGATAACAGGGAAGGGAAGCAATGCAACTAACTAGTTTCAAAGAAAAACTTTTTCACCTCATCAGCAGAGCTGAAAGGCTTTGAAAAAGCCTTGCTTTCTGCACAACAGGAACAGCTACACAAACTACTTTCTCTTCCCTTCTCTTTCTCCCAGGAGGAGGGGAGTTAAGAACCTGTGAGATTTTTTATAGTTCTTCATTACTTCAAAATGAACACTTTAATTCAAATTTCAGCAGAGTTTTGCTCTTTTTCTTTTTTTTCTATTTGTAAATGAGCCATTGAATGAAAGGACTACTTTATCCATTTTTTTGTCTAAACATTTTTGGGGGGTGGAGTGATCATTAAAATATACTGATACATGAGTCCTTGCAGTTTGCAATTTGGCTTACATTGAGTAATAGTTATTTGTCTGAGTTAAATTATTGTTGATGGATTTCTTTCATATTTCTTCCTCACTCTGAATAAGATTTACTGAATGTAGCTTTTAAATGTCATTACATATGTGGCGTTAATTCACATCTGCATTTTTGTGCTGGGAGGGGTAACCTATTTTCTGCTTCCACTCTCAGTAGCTGGGCTCACATGTTTCAGGGGCTAGTTCTGCCATTCACTGCTTTCAAAGAGCCCTGATTGGCTTCAGTGGGAGTTAAAAGCACTTCAGGGCTTTAAGAAAGAGGTCTGATCAGTTTTTAAAGTGTTCAAAGCTGAATGGATTTAACTATTATCCGCCAGTTTTCAGAAGTTTCTTTCAGCAACAATATGGTCCTCAGTGCACTTAGTGTGACTTTTTTAAAAAAAAAAAAAAAGGATTTGGTATATTGTGGCAATAACTGAAGAGCAAACTCTACCTACAAGGAGTCAAAATCAGTTTTCATCCAGCAGAAAGCCTCAGTCCATGGGTGTGATGTGGGGAGGCTTGGCTGGGAGACCTTGGCACAACCAGGAATGTCAGCTCATGGCAGGCTGGGACCTGGAGTCCTGACAATGCTGATTAAACCTGTGACAAATTTATGTCATCTGCTGAAACCCCAAATTGCCCTGGGGACCACCCTGGCCCATGGAGGCTGCTGTGCTGCTCCCCTTCAGCCCTGCCCTCACCATTCCAGCTGTGCTGCTCCAGCTCACGGCTCCACGGAGGATCCAACACCTGCTGACACGGGCCTGGCTGGAGGTGCAGTCCCCTGAGAATGACCAAAATGCCTGAAAAATAGAAAAAATGCTTGACAAAGCACCTTGGAGTCAGGGTTTTGAGGTATGGTGAGCACTTTCCTCCCTGCTCCCGCACCGCCCGTGTGATCCATCCCAACACTCAGACAAGCACCTGCAGAAGGGCAAAGTGCTCGACTGAAATGGGGCATCCGTGGAAGGAGCAGCCCTTGGAGTCCAAAACTGAGCTAATGGAAATTGGAATGGCGCCACTGATTACAAGGGGCTCTCCTAATTAGTGCCAAGCAGAGAGATGGAGCTTTATGAAGCATAAAACACAGAGCAGCAGAATGTCCCAGCAGAACTCAGCAGCCCTACCTCTGACCTTTAAAATCATATTCTTTTGGTAAGCTCACTTACAATGGCAAAGTGCTCCTAAAGACATACAGTGAGTACTGAGGCTTACGCGAGTGTTTGTATAAAACATATATATCTATCAAAGTGACAGCTGACTTTTAGTTAATCCTTGATAATTATGTTTCCTTGAGAATATTATGGAATGTCTGGTTTGAGGGGGAAAAAAAACCCACATAACCATGTTGATTTGTGGCAGAATTATGCATGCGTATGGCTTTGCACGTGAAGCTGATCAATATGTGTCATTAGTGTCTACATACATAATTTTTATGGCTCTTTTTAATAGGGTTTGCTTTATGTTTTATTTTGAGATTGCTAATGAAAGACAGCTATTTATTTAGAGGTCAGCATTAAGCTTGTTGTGATGAAATATGTATTTACTTTCTTTGTACTTGATAAGAATAATGCATGTACGCTTATTATGTCAGCAGCACAAGATTTATGATCTCCACCACTATTAATGTCTTGGCTTTTCAGTGCTTGGATTTTGTAAATGAGCTGATAAGTAGATACACTGTTGTTACTTAGCAACCTTAATTGAAATTTTTAAACAAAATACTTTCATTTTGGAATTTCCCAGGTAATTTTTTTTTGGCACTTCACTATGTGTTTACTTTCTCTTTTCCTCCGTTTGTTACACGAGGATACCTCAGTTGTTTTTCCCTCCCCCCTTTGTAATTAAAAGAAAACAGGGGAGGCGACAAGGAAAGCAACTTTCAGCCAGTGACCCACAGCTTCTCCCTCACTCCTGACGTTTTCCCTGGAGTGCGTCAGCGAAGCTTTTACGAGAAAATTGCGCCGTCCTCTCACCACGACCTTTTCTCGAGTTTTCAGCAGCGCATAAACCCGCTGCTAAGTTTATGGAAAGGCTGTTGCAGGCAGGCTGCTGCCCAGGAGCAGGGGCAGGCAGGGCACACAGGGGCTCCAGGGGGGACCAGCAGCATCCCCGGCCAGCAGCAGCACCTGGGTGACCCCACAGCCGCTGTGGCTGCCCCTCACCAGCCCCTCCTGCTCCCCTGGGCACAGCAGCCCCTCACTGCCCTGCAAGGGCATCACCCCCTCACCTGACCCTGTTCCCAGAAGTGCTGTTGTTACCATTGTCAATGCTTCTCAAAGTTCTCCTGCTCTTCTATTTTTTTAGCAATAGGCTCCGTGGCAGCTGCCAGGCTGTCCCTAAGTGCCTGTGAAAAACCACCTGTAATGCAAAGGTAAATGTTAAGTCACATATCAGGCTCTTTGCTTTCCTGTTAGAAAAACAAACAAACAAACAAATATCCCTGGGCTCCCATCCTAGTACTGAGATTGATTTCTCTTTTTTCTAGTTGTCTGAGTCTTCAGGTGTCACACAAGAGACCATACCCTGTAATCATGGCACTGATCCTTCAACAATTATTCATCCTCTTCCTCCTTGAGCTCTTTATGGGGGCATAATGAGCTCAGGGGTGAGAGACCTGAATCAGTTTAATCCCTCTGTCTTTTTTCTTTGTGCTTTGGTGCATTCAATACTTTTGTCAGATGTAATTATATCTGGGTAATGAGGAGATGAGTTCTGAGCCGAAGTGAAATAGTTACAAGGTGTGTGAGCTTGTCCCACACACAGAGACAGGAATTACAGGCTGAGGAATAAAAGTTTTCCTTGTCAGTGTGATCTGAGAAGTGTCAGAGGAGCAGCAGCTACCAAGAGGAGAACAAGCCAGGGCTGATTCAACCTGGCTCCATACACAGATGGCAGAAAGCACCTGGATTCTGACATTTAGAAAAAAGCTATTAAAAAAAAAAAAAAAAGTTTTTAGAAGAGGCCTCAAATTCATCCACACTGTATTTAAGAAACCATTCCAGTAAACTCAGGGGGGCTGGGATATATAGTTTGAATACTCCAATTGCCCATCTCACTCCAAAAGTGCCTCCAGGACCCTGGGGTTACAGCAGCTTTTCAAAGGCAACTGAGAGCAGAGCTACTCCATCCAAGCAAGCTGGCAGTCCTTCTTCTTTTTTTTTTTTTTTTTTTTTTTTTTTTTTAATTCCCTGCTTTTGTGTGAATTCTGCTGAAGGGAAAAGGGTGTGGAGGAGTCAGAGCTGGAGCTCCTAAAGGTGTAGCATCCAGCAGCTGCTCAGGAGGAAATGTCAGAAATCTCCACGTCACTGGGCTGGGAAGGGCAGCAGAGGAAAGCACAGAAGCCTCTACCTTATCACTGCAGCCAAAGGTGTTTCCTTTAGCTCCTCTTTTCTGAGTGTGAGGGAAGAGCTGGAGGGACCAGCCACAAAACCAGAGCTGGTGGTCACTTCAGGAGAAGTTGCTTGCCCCGGGGAAAGGCAGCATTAACCTTTCAGCACAGGAGATGCACACTGAGACCCCGGTGGGCTTGGAGAGGGAAGCAGCATCTCTGCAGGGCTGGCACCCTGCCTGGGCATACCCAGCTCTGGAGTCCCTTCCCTGAGGCTTTCCAGGGCTCCTGATGTTGCCATTGCGTGAATATCCAGTATTTTGCTAACTTAGGAATTAGAGTGATCTTTCATTCCAGGATGGCTTTAGCAGGTCATGTCCTGGCCCTCCCCAGCAGAGCAAAAGTAAAGGGATTTACTAGAAAGCAGGGTAAAATCTTCAGAGTGATGTGACACCTGACCTGTCACCCCCACCACTGCTGCTGGCATGGGCTGGAATTGAGGCTGAACAGCACTAGAAGAATACAAATGGTAAAAAGGAGAGTTTCACTTGAAATGAAAACTTTCAACATCTGCCAAAATCAATAACAACAAAAAATGTGTGGGTATTCCTCTCATTCATTTCACATCCACTTTATTTCACAGAAAAGTCAGATTTCTCTCAAACCCTCCTTTGCCCCCACCCCAAAACACCTCACTGAACTGAAATCTTCAACCTACCCTGACTCCTGCTCTCTTAATTGGGGTAAATGTAGAAAATACAGTTTTACTAGGAGGTCTCTCAGCAGCATCTAGGTCACTCACTGCAGTGAGTTCCCCAGAGTGTGCTGAAATGTGTTGGTACTGGGATAGAAGAGAATTCTTATGAAAAAGCAGTTGTTTTTCCCAGCTGGCTTCAGCCAGGTGCTGCCAAGATAAAGCTCCTCACTCACACAATTTGGTTGTTTGCCTGCACAAGGTCTCCAAAATATCCAGTGGGTGGAGAATGGGGGTTTTTCCTTTCCCACCAGCTGACCCATCACAGCCCAACCACTCCAGTTTGAAGCTATTTTTAATTCCAAAGGCAATTCAGATGATGACATAACGATTGTGGGAGCAATGCCACACAGGGCACCTGCTGAGACAGCTGAGAAAAAGCCAGGTCAGCCCCCCAAAACCCTGCCAGCACTGGGAACACCCTGGGCAGCTGCATGGGGCACATCCTGGCTGTGTATGAGCACCCACGGCCTGCAGCCTCCTCTGTCCACAGAGATGCCACCCCCCATTTTTTAGCAAGTGTATTTGTTTTTAATTTTTTTCCTTTTGTTTACACATTTCCAAGTGGTCTGCTCCAGCCTCAACACACAGGCAGCCCAAAGCCTGTGTCCCCAAAAGCCATGGGAGGTGCTCCACTGGCTTTAATGAGGTTGGAGCAGCTCTCCCATTATCACACCCACAGCCAGGTCACTTCAGAAGCAAGATTGCAGGGCAGAGGTGACACTTCTCTGCAATGCTGGACTCTAGAAATGCAGGTGCCTCCTTGTTATATTACCCTGGAATACCTGGAAATTTTTCCATTACTTCCATTAGTTGGAAAAGTTTCTGGCAGCATTTGAGGGAAGGGAAGCTTCAGCCCTCCAGTTACAGGACCTGCTTTCTGTCCTACAAGCTCAAGGCCTGAGGGTGCATCCAGAGCCAAATGATCAGAAGGAAAGACAGCAGGAGATGGGTTTTTTTAAAAGTTTCAGTAGATGTAAAGGTACTTCATTTTTCCAGGCTTAAGAAGGCCCCTTGAGACCAAGGAAGTGGTAAATAAAAACCAGAAAACAATGGGCTCTGTAGGTTCTTTGGTCAGTACCAGCACCTATGGTCCCATCACACACCCTTCACTGCAGGGAGACACAAGAGAGCACACAGGGTGTGTCTTCACTCAGTGATGAGTATTTAGGTGTCCTTTTATTATTACCTGAATTTAAATGGATTATGATTCAGGGACACCGAAAGTCCAGTAGCACAAAAAGGATTTTCTGCCCCTGTCCCAGCAGCAGGACATGGTTGGACTGTTGCTTCTGTTCTTCTCTTCCCTTCCTCTCCTCTTCCCTCCAGCCTCCCCTGTGTCCCTCCAAGTGATGTCCTCCCTATTAAAATCTCAGACATGCTGCTCAGAGCCCCTCAGACTCCTCACATCACCAGCCATGGACACCAATGAAAGGGATTATGGTTTATGTAGGGACAGAGGGTTCAGGAAAGATGTTGGCCGCTTTCCCAAGCTGGATGAAGTGAGGGAAAACTCATCCCATCCCTCCAATGGGGTTTGTAAAAGCCTCTCATGAGCACAGCCTGGGGCCTGCTCCTGCTCCCTGCTCTGACCTGTCAGGGGCCTGGTGTGCAGGCACTTTGCTTTTCCTGGAGTGTGCAAGGGAGGATATGGAAGAGGATGTTACACAGGACAATAAATTTGTCTCTTGGCATCCTGCTTTGATAAGAGGAGGAAAATAAAAAAACACAACACCATAACTATCATTCTCAGGACAAACTGCCTGGCAACAGTCCTAAAAAGAGGAGGAAAGAACCCAAATACCTCATTACAACTAGGTAAAAGAATTCAAAACCACACATACCCAGAACCAGTGAAAGCCCAAGTGCTGTGGAACAGCTCATCCCTCCAGTGGGATAAAACCCTGAATAACGCTGTGGTATCCTGGCAGCACAAACAACAGTAATTTGGAGATCTGGCTGCTGGTTTCCAGGAGAGAAAGTGGCCCTGCCCTAGGTCAGTGCATTGCCACTGCCTGGGGCAGCCAGCCTGTCACCTGTGCCACCCAGAAGAGCTGCAGTGAGGGCTCAGGAGCCCTGGGGTGGGAGCAGGAGGGCTCGGACGTGTCCCAGAATTGGTGTGCATGGTTCTGGAGGAGCAGGGTATTGGGGAGAATTCCATAACTGCTGGGAGGTCACTGCTTCTGCTTCTGGGTGCTTTGAAGGCAGCGAGGGGCTGGCAGAGCCCGTGGGCACAGCCAGGGTGTGCAGAGAGCCCCCAGGGCTCTGCTGCTCCCCAGAGTCACCTCATGCCTGAAACAGAGACTGGACAGAGCTAGAGAATATAGGAGATATTTATTGAAAGGCCTTTAGGGCACACCTTGGGCAGTACAGGGCCTGACCAGGACTACACCCAGGGTGGACTAAGACTGGTCGCAAAATGGACAAACAGCCACGAGGTCTCACACTCTGATAAGTTTTGGTCCATTTGCATATTGGGTTTTAATTGTCAAATTACAGCTTCAGGCTGTGAGGTCCCATCCTTCTTGTTCCTCCCTTCAGCCCACCCTTGTTTGTGCTTTTGTGCCTGAAAGATGTCCTTGGTCTTCAGGAGGAAAAGGATTTGTTTTGTGTCCCTGCTCTGTGCAGAGAGCTGAGCGACACTGAATGTGAGGCTCAGAACTGCACACCTGAGCAGCACAAAATCTGAAAATATGAAGGCTAAAGCTGAAGGCATCACACCACCCTGCCTCCTCCTCCTCACCTGAGGGCAAGGAGCACCCTTGTCTTTCCAGGTCACTCTGACCAGGCAGGGCCACATCAGCCAGCTCTGCCAGTCCCTGCAGTGCCACAGCTCACCCTGCTCAGGGCTGGGCACCTCTGACTTTGCTTTGTCACTTTGCTTTCACCTGCAGAAGCCAAAAGCATTAATAACCCACGGCAGGGAGCACAGGGCAATCTTCTTGCTTGGGCAACATACAGGTCTACACCAAGCACCAGTGTCTGAGCTTGTGTGGGGTGTCTCACCTGGTTACCAAAAGCAGCGAGCAATCCTGCAATAAACACCCCAAACAAACAAACACCACCTTTCTGTGGGGCTTTGCAGCTGAGATACAAGCCAACAGCAGTACCCATGGCCAGCTGGACAGCAGTGTTTATTGAGTTTTATTTTAAATATTAACTGCTGAATTTGAAGCTCACCATGCTGCTCCTAGTAGGTTGGACTCCAAATGTCGTGGAAATTAAAATAATTGGGCTGCAGGTTGCAGCAGCTGTTAGGAAATAGTGGCAGGACAGTGAAAGATATGTTGAAAAGAAGAATTTCAGGATGAGGCCTGTGGCATTGAAAAAACGGTTAATCATATGCTAATGAAAACATCACAGAGAGTCCAAATTTCAGATGGAGAGGTAGCAGGGAAACCATACTTAACTAAATAAAGATCAACCACTGCTAGTGGAAGTCAGAAACAAATCCTGAAGTGACTGAATTAATAAAGAGCAACTGTTTTCCACTTACACTGCCTGAGCATATTATTTGTTTTTAGGGGAGAAAAAGGGGGTTAGGTTAATGGAAAACCTAAAAAAAAAAAAAAAAAAAAGGTAATTTACATGGTTTTACATGCTTGAAAATACACTGAAATAAGGAATATTTTAAAAAATATTTTCTTGTTCAGAAAAAGCAAAAGAAAATGCTTTCTCTTCTGTGTCTGGGCTGTTCATCCAACATCCTTGGACAATTAACCAGGTCCACACCTTTCACAACAGAAAACAGCAGCATTACCTGCCCTATGCTTCTTTTCTCCCTCCCCAGGAAGATCATATCATCAAACCCACTGAAATTATGTTTTCCAGGGATTTCAGAGGCAAGCTGGTCCTAGAGGTAAAGTGCATTGATGGGCACATAAGGAAATTCAGAGTGTTTCACTCGCCAGGCTCCACTGCAGAAGCTGGGTCTGTCACTTGCAGGGGCTCTCATTGTATCCCCAATGGCACTGCTGGGGACACAGCACTGCCCTGCAGTTCTGCTGGAGTTACCATCACAGCCCCCAGGAAACGCTCAGAACATTTTTCCAGTATTTTATTGCTGATCTTTGGCAGTTCCAAGAGCTCAGGTGAGTCCCCCCAGGTCCTGCAAGGAGCCTGTCAAGGGCTCCATCACCTGTGGGTTGACTGAAAGCTTGTGGGGACACCTGGCAGCTCTCTCTGCCCAGACTGGAAAAGTGCAAACCTGAGCTCTGTCACCTCTACCCTGCCAAGTGTCTAATTATCTGCCCAGGTATTGCAGGGCCCTGCTGGCAGCCCTGGCAAGCCTGCGAGACGTCTGCTCCTCCTCGGCTGTGCTGCTGCAGACTGGCAGGCAGCAGGGTTGTGCAAGGCAGCAGGAGCCACCCCAGAACAGCGTGAGGCCCATGCACCTGCACTGCTTTGCAAAACAGGTGTGTTTTTGGCTGGGCAGGGTGGGCCTGGCTCGCCTCGCACGGCGGGTGGCATCAAAGGAGGCACGGGTTGGAAGTGGGTGAAGGAGACAAAAGGCAGGGCTGGGAGGGAAGCTTGGGTGGAGGAGGAGAAGCGGGAGAGGTGGCGGATGAGAGGCTGCAGAGTGGGCCGTGGTTAAGCTGCAGCACAGCCCGGGGAATCACCTGGGAGTGCAGCAGCAGAGAAAGGCAAGGGCTGTGCCAGAGCAGGAGCGTTTATGGGATGCAGAGGATGAATGTGCCACCCGTGCCCTGGGTGTGCTCAGGGACAGCCTGACTCTCCATCACTGCGGGATTCCCTGAGTTAGACGTGTCCAAAGCTCTTCACCTCCCATCCCCCAGACTTTCCCCAAAAGCTCATTTTCCATCTTCCAGCTTTTTTTTCCAGCTCGTTTTCCAGCTTTTTTCCCCAGGCTCCATTTCCCTGGCCATGCCCTTTGGGAAAGGCAGCAGCTCTCCATCCTTTTTGATGTGACAGAGGCAGCCCCTGTGTGGATGGAGCACAACTGGGACCTGTCAGAGTGTGAGAGGTTGGCAGGAGACAATGAGGGAAGGAATCAAAGGCTGGCACTGCCTGCTTCCACCCCAGGAGGAGAAGGAGCTCTTCCACACACAGCATATCCCCTCACCCCAACATTGACTTGTCCAGACCAGTCAGTGGCCTCTGTACAGCAATTAAACTTTGCTGGAATGGTAAAGTCAGCCTCTATAAATCCAGATCCAAACTGAGTATTTTTTATGATGGAGGCCACAGCTTAATATAATTAACTGTGACTTACATGCTGGTTACTCTGCTGTGATGTCAGCCTCTCCACACTGTTTATTTTAATTAAAACAGAAATTGTAGGTCTTGAGTGCTGGTAATTACAGCCCGTGGACTCAATTTGCCAAAGCCCCTAATTAACCTGTTATGTGTCTACCTGACTTGAGGTGTTAGCTGAAACATGACTGGTGCAGTGGCATTATGTTGTCTGCAGTGATGGAAATACACTAGGAAGACATGACAGGCTCTGTGATGGGGGATCCATATTTTAAGCTATTCTGCATGACATTCCTTTCACTTTTATGTAGATTACCAGTTTCCTACATGAGACTTTGTAAGTGATAGACTAGCTGAGAAAATGGATTTGATGAGGAGTAGCCCTTTTCCAGAATAATTGTCTCCTGTAAATGCTCAGGAGGGTTTGTAAATCTGGTACTTTTGTGGTAGCAGATTACAGCAGGACAGGTTGTGCTCCTGTAAGGATGTCCTTCCCTCTGGAGGAAGGCTGGTCATCTTCACCTTAATGCTTACAAATATTTCTGTGTGTCCTTGGCAGCTCCCTCTGCCTCAAGACACTTTAAAATGCAAGTACTTCTCTTCCCAGTCCAGCCACAAACTCCTGTCATTCTAATCCCTCTAATTTCCCATCTCGTGCCTGCTGTCATGTTTATGGTATCCATCCCCCCCATAAAGGCTTTTCCCCTTGTTCCCATATCTCCATAGCTATTTTAATTTCTCCTTTCCAGACCTGTGTGGACCAGCCAGATGTTTCACACCAGTGCAGGAGGGAGTCCTGCCATTGCCCACAGTGGCTGGGTTCAGGGCTTGGAGAGAGACATTCTCCTTGGCTTTTTCTGAACCCAAAAACCACAGCTGTCCAAAAGCTTGGAGCTGCACTGCTACAAAGAGCATTAATTTAATCTGTAAAATAAATGCTTCCAAGCGGAGATGCTTTGCACAGATCAGCCTCTACACAATTTGAACCTGTGGTTTTGAGGTAAAATATACAACAGGTACAAACTAGGCAGCTCTTTGCTTAGATTTGCCATTTCGTGGTCTTTTCTTATAGTTTTCTCCCCCTTGATGATTTCTGTCCTCTGCATGCAGCGATTTTGCAGTAAACCTGCACCTGAATGATTATTGCAACAGTGCCAAGATATGTGCAAGACTAATATCTAATGCAGTTTCTTATTGGTCTTCATGTACCCACCCATCTTCAAAAATCTTTGGTTTGGGGTGAAAACACTCCTCTATTCTTGAACTACTAAAATAAAGAAGTCTCCTCTTTTAAATACAAATGTGACTCATGGTACTGCTTTTTAATTGGATGACATGAAAAAAATAATGTAAGAATTTAATTTATGGGCCATACATTTGAAAAGAGAAGATACTCTAAATCCAGTTTATACTAGAGAGATAAAGATATGAAATTCCATGGGCTGTTCTTCCCTTCAGTCCTTAACCATTTTAAGCACTTTGTTTGCTGGAGATTCCCCTGCTTTTGGGGAGAGGGAGTGTATTCCATGTAACCTGTCATCTTTCAGAGCTGTATTAGTCCATTAGTCCATGAGAGGAGAGCTGGGGAAAGGAGAAGGGGGTGGAGGGAAAGGTACACTGTGTGTGTACAGTACGTGTTAGCCAACATCCCACAACACATTAATCTTCACCGGTGAGAAGAGACAGGCCAGCTCCTTGGGGCTCCCCCACTATCACCCTCTCCTCCTCATTCATGAAGATAAATGTCCTTGGAGTGATCAGCCATCATGTTCTCTTTATGCACGTGCCAGATGTTGTCTTGTAAGTCAGCCAGAGAGAAGCCAGGAGCCAGCAGCAGCAGCAGCCTCCCCACAGGCGTGCCTTGCACCCGTCTGTCCATCCATCCTCCTGCCTGCCCTGTGCTCCTGTGCCATGAGCTGCCAGGTCATCCATCCTCACCTGCTGGGTGGGGCAGGCTGGGGGAGCCCCGTTCCCATGGAGATTGCTGCTCCTTCCCCATAAGATGTAAGTGGCATGGTTCTCCTAAAACCATTGCCCAGGAGCATCTCACGCAAGGCTGATGAGGAAACAACGAAGAATAAAATGGGTGTGGAGTTTTCTGGGGCTTGAGGAACAAGCTGTGACAGTGCATTGCCTGGCATGGTTTTGTGCTTGCTTTCCCTCTTCCTCCCTTCCAGAGGTCGGACTCTGCTGACCTCAGATAACCCAGCCAAGTGCCCAGTGCCACATTACCCACACTAACTCTGGAAGATGCCAGAACAGGTTGATTTTCCAAGCTGTTCTGAGGCAGGGGCTGCTTTGGAGCACACTTACACCGATTTCCCCTGTCCTCTTTCTCTCCTTGTCATCACCATGGACTCAGTTCCCACTGCCTTTCACACAGCAATGGCCAAGGCAGGGAAGCAAAGCCCGTACTTGGAGTCCCAGAGGCAGCTGTGGGGCTGGACTGCCCCAGCTCCTGCAAGTCTGAACACAGCCTGATCCCTGCCTCCTATCAATCACTGCCTCCTCCCACCATGAGACTCTGAATTCCCAGAAAGGACAGCCTAATCCAAGATAAAACATAGAATTAAAGAGAGATTAAGTTTGTTTCAACAGCAAACTCTAAACTCTTGGTAATAGGCATGAGTCTTCTTGTACAGAAGGAGTGGAATCTCCTTTTCTTTGAAAAACAACAGCCAAGTTCCCAACCAGAATCTTGGCCTACATTATTTCATATATTAGAAATTATTCTAGGTAATTATATTGCTGTTAAATTAAGGGAGAGACAGAAATGGTAACACTAAGTATTTTTATTATTATTGTCACTGACAGTTGCAAGGTTCTCACTAGAATGGGAAGCTCAGAGTACCTTGAGTTGACATAAATAAAAGAAAGACCCATGGGATCTCAGCATTATTTTATGTCTTGCAGAAATACCCAGGAATCACAATTAGCAGAATGCAGTTGGATCATTTATAACAGAAAACCCAGCAGATTCATTAAGGCGGCCGGCTCCAGCTGTTGGCAGCTCACAGCGTTAACTGAAGGCTTCTCCTGCAGGGCTGTGGGACACTGCCTGACAGGATGGTGTGTTAATCTTCCCAGGAGCTGCGTGGAAATCGCTGGGCAGGCCTTCATGAACTGGATCAATCAGAGAGCAGCCTCGGAGCTGGCTGCTCCATTTGGCTGCCGTTCAGGAACACGCATGCCAGGGAGGGATAACTCCATCCTGAGCTGCTGTGTATCAATGCATCAGCTTGTAGACATGTGCTAGACAGCTTGAGGAGGAGACTGCCATCAATCAGCCATGTGGAAGGGCCTGTGTGTTCTAAACGGGAGCAAACTGCTCCAGGCTCAGATTTAACACTCAGGTTCAGAAGATCAGAAATATGTATTCTTCTCATTTTCCTCTGAGCCACACTGTTTTCCCACAGATCTCCCCACCTGCACATGCAAGTGCCCGGGCTGGTACCTCCTCCTGCTTGGGCAATTGGGTCAGCAGCACCATTGCTCAAGCACAGAGCTCCACTGCACCCTGACATAGACCAGTGTGAGCTCTGGGATCCCTGCACGCAGGAGGCTCAAACACCTCTGGCTTGCAGGTCAGGAGTCACCACCAGGACATTCAGGCTGCAAGCTGGTGGCAGCAGGGACCGTTGCTTTGTTGTGTGTTTGGATAGTGTCCTGCCCGTGGGGCCATGGCTGCAGGTTAGGGCCCTGCAATGCCACACTAATACAGTGAAATTAAATAATAAATTAGCAGCAATAGCCATAGTAATTAGCACTTGCTTTGACTTGTTGACACGGACCCACCAGCCACAAACATTAGTCAGGATTTGTGATCACGTCTTCCAAACTGCAACTGCTTGCAAAACACCTACTGTCTCTTCACACATGGAAAAGGGGGAAGAAGTCAGAAGAACAGTTGTCTACAAAAGATCTCATCACCCAGATCCTTCTGGGTTGGCAGTGTTTTCCTCTAGCTGTAAAAAGTCTCTCCCCACTCAGGTTCCATCTGGTGCCCGAGTACTGATCTGTGCCAGGTAAGGTCCTACCCTGATCTCCTGTGGGGAAGCAAAGGAGGGATGGTGCTCAGCTGGATTTCTTCTGTCTGTCATTGAGTATCAGTCGCAGCATGAGTTAAAATAGGGGCAAAATAGGATAAATGAAAGGGAGTGATTGAGAAGATGTGGGCGACGTGACAGACAAGCAAGCTCCTTGCATGTTGATGAGAACGGCATTATCCAGGCAATGGTTGATTTCTTTTTGTCTTGTTTAAAGGAGCAGCATCTTTGAGAAGCCTGGATTTCTTAAAGGATAACAGTTATAGAGCAGAAAAATCCCATGTCTTTCCAGCAAATCAATTCTACATTCATTTAACAAAAAAAAAAAAAAAAAAAAAAAAGAAAGAAAAATACAAGGCGAATTAAAACAACAATTTCAAAAGAAATCCAGTATGAGACCAGAAAACTTCATAGGAGTTGTCAGCCAAACACACATAAAATGGGTCTGTGAAAAATGTGAACCTGTTGTGAAACAAGGTGATATTTCCTTGAGGTTTAACAATCCACAGCATCACAAAAATGGAAAGTCTGCCAGCACTCAAGGACTACATGTGAGAAAGGTTCTTGCAGCCTCTGTGTTCGTCTTTCATCAGAGGTGCTTGCTAACGCCATCACACCATTCTGCTTTTATAGTCTATGCTTTATACACATGCATTATTCCCAGGCATTTACTGCAGCCCTGCAATTTGGGGAAGTACAGAACATGGAGATCCATAGAAGGAAAGAGCGTAAATGGATTTGAAAGCAATCCTTGATGAAGGAGCCTTAAGGCCTAGGTGTGTTTACAACCTTGACAAAGTTACAGAAAGATGAAAGAGAAGGCGCAGGAAAACATATAATTAAAGTAGTGTGATGTTACTGTGCACTTATAAACTCAGAATGAATACAGGAGTTTTATCACAAGAGGTGCAGCTCTGCTGTCACCAACTTTCCCATACAGAGGTCATTCAGGCACTGAAAGGCCAAAAAGAGACATCAAAACTGCTTCTAAACAAGGCACAAGTTGAAGAGGACTCCCATCAAAGGTAGTTTGGAAAGAGCAGCAATAATGAACAATTTGGTTATGAAACAGAATACTCTGGAGGCAGTTTAAGGAAGGCAGTCCAGGTCAAAGTTGTTGTGATGGGAAAGAACTTTTAAATTGTTCCAGGTTTAAGGGGACCCAATGTTCTTCTGACTGAGGAATCAGTTCCAGCTGGATATGGGCCAGTTTGGGATCTATGCAGAGATACCAACTCCAAAGGAGGATAGGAACTGGTAGGTATGATTAGACTTCTCATGCATTTTATCTATGATCTTGATAGTGAGAGCAACCCAAACCAGATAACTCTGATGTAGATAGAAGCTGCCATCCCACAAGCATTTAGGGGCAATTCCTCGATTCAGGGTTCTGGTGTGAATTGTAGTAGCAATCAGTGAGAGAGAACAGCACAAATCAAGGTGATGTTCACTAAGTCATGGTGTTAAATACAGTTACTGCTGTTATCAGAGTGAGGATCTGCTCTGCAGCATGTTGGAAGGAGCCCAGTACATATCACAAGCTGTCCTATACTCCACTGGTACTACTGGGACTTAATTCTCTCCTAAGCCAGGAGCAGCAGTGTGGCAGCACTGTGCCCATAAGGAGGGAAAGTGAAAATAATGTTGATCCAGCAGTGAGACAAGCTGCAGCTCTCTGTGCAGAAAAGGCTGCACCTCACACTCCTGCACTCAGCCAGTCCAGTCCCCTGCTGGCATCTCATAAGTCTGTGCCAACTTCATTTGTGCCTCCAAACTCTTCATGTGAAGGTCCTGCACAAATATCTACAGCTGTGTTATCCTTCCACAAGTCAGAGGAGGTGCCATAGCCCAGGAAAGAACCCAACCTCTCACCAAAACCTTCGACCCACTGCCCCACTGTCCCACAGGCTGGTGGAAGTGAACTGCTTTCACCAGCTTTTAGCTCTCTCAGTGTCAGTGTGTGACCCAAAATGACATTCTGGATAGTTCTCTATCCTACCACAGATATTTCGCAAATACTTGTCATGGCCTCAGTTTCCCTTCTCTGAAATGACATCTTGGAGATGTTCAGGAGTTAACAGTTTTCTCATTGCCATTGAGAGCAATATGGTTTCTGTGTTCCTTACTGGAGCACATGAAGGTGATTTTGTGGGATCTTCCACTTACCATGGCCACAGGTGCTCACATTGGGCAAAATGATATCTGCAAGAAATCAAAAAAACTGGGTAGAGGAGTGGAGGGAAAGCTGAGACCATGGGTGGTGATCCAGCTTGCTGGAGCCACAAGAGAGAACAGCAGGGCCAGGAGCCAGAACTCAGCCTTCCCAGGGCCAAGCCATCCCTTCAGCACAGATCTCTGCTGGGAGGCTTTGTGTCCATACCAACGATCTCATTCATGCCCTAAATGAAGCAGGAGGTTCCCTGTGTCTGCAGAGATACCGACAGCACCTTTCAGCTGGGTGGGGTCCCAGGTATTCTTTTGTCTCAGGTGCCATCCAGAAACATCGGGGATAAGAGTGATGCTGCTGCTGAGTGGCCCCAGCTGTCATCATTGGTGTGATGACTGTTCCTTGTGTGAGCAGGTTACAGCTAAGGAAAGACGAGGTGTGAGGGCTGTGTTTATTTCACTGTATTTTAATGAAGAAACTGGAGCTGCTGTCAGCATTACCCGTGGGTGCATCAGCCACAAATCAACACTTAAATAAATGAACTAAATGACGTGATGTCAACTCCATATTCACAGCAAAGTACTCGGTTAGAGCACAGACTGAGCACTTTGCCTATCCCCAAAATAACCCTTCGGGTAAAAGCCTGAACTAATTAACGAGTAGGCGTCCTGTTCTGAAAGGCAAAGAACTCAGGGGACACAAATGTTAACACTGAGTATCACCAAAACTAATCAACACTAGAAATGTCTACAAAAATCTAAATCTGGGGTTTCTCATCCTTGCCTTACTCCAGCCAGAGCTGCAAACAGCAGAGAAATCTCAGTGGCTCCCCTGGGGTGCCCAGTCCCCCTGTGCCCCAAGGGACCATTGCTGGGAACCATCAGAGGGACAGTTTGGCTGGTGCCAGCCCCAGTGGTGAGCAAGGGGAGGAGGAAGGCAGGTGACTCAGGAGTCCTCCCAGCTCTGAGAAGTGAGACTTGGTGCCAGCCCAGGTGAGTCAGGCCCTACCGCAGGTGCCTGTGACAGAGGCTGCCAGCCCTTCCCACCCCTGAGCTCTTTCCTGGGATGCTGCTCTGGGTCAGCCCCTCAGCTGCTGCACCAAGCAACACTTTGTCCCCAGCACCAGGGGATTGCTGTGACCCTTTGCTGCTCTGGTCACTGAGGACAGGCCCTGCCATTTGTCTGGGAGGGCAGTTCCCTCCAGACCTTTCCCATATCCCACCCGTGCATTGCCTCCTGGGGAGGTACAGCACTTCTTACTGCTCTTCTGGCCCTTATATTTCTATATGAAGCCATATGCTCCTGCAGTGGCAGTTTTCTGCTGTGTGATAGCAAACTTTGTCTAAAAATAATACTAATTTATCCTCTTTGGCCCTCACTTTAGCCACTCAAATGTTCCACTTTAAGGAGGTGGCAGCTTCTTTGATCTGCTCCAGTGAAAGTGGATAGAAAGTTTGAAGCTTGCTGGAAGGCAGCTGTTTTCCTCCTGTGGCCTTCTGGGAAGATCTTGTGGGTCAGAGAAGGATTAAACCATAGGTGATGCCTCTCAGGACCTTAATTAGTAGAGGGAAACACCTTGATTGCTGTATTCTGTGACTGTCCCAGTCAGTTAATACCACCTCTGGGGCCCACACTGTGTCTGCACACTCATCAGAGCAGCTCTCTTTGTGCAGGGAAAACTGAGTGGGAGTGATGAAGAGCTGAAAAATACAGGAGCCTTCCACTGCATCTACATTTTGGAGGGGACCTGATGAATTTACACAGTCCCTCTGGGTTTTACAGTCTCTGTCCAAGGAAGATCCCCTTCATGTAGGAGCTCCACAGAGTTTGGGTGCTGCTCTGCTGGCTGTGATTAAGTGCTCCTTGGCTAAATGGTTTTGTTCAGTTTGTATGTGATACTTTCCTGGAATGCTATTAAATGCATGCTGTTTTCCTAAGATAGAGGCTTTTGAAGCTATTCCAGGCTTTCATATAAAGATTCTTTTAGTCAGTTGCAGTAAATAGGAGGATGAATGCTTTTCTGTGAGTGCCATATGAGGCCATCAGAGGCAGATGCAGAGTTCTCAGCACAGCTGTTTTTGTATTTGGTGACTGGGTTGGTTCTCCTGAAAGAAGTTCTGCAGGAGTCCAATGGATTTCACTAGAGACTTGTGCAAAGCTGTCGTGGTATCACAAACCCCTGGTGCAGTCAATCAGGGACTTTCCACCAGTCCTATGACACGAGAAATGCTATTTTGAGATATCCCCTCTTCCTCTTACCCAAGCTGTCTTTAGGTTTTGAGTGCTCCCTGTTGAGAGCAGGTCAGAGCCCTTTTTCCCCAACAGACTCAATGTTCACTCATGCAAACCCCTGGGAAGATGAAGACTGCTCTGGAGCCCTGTGGCATGAAGGAGACCTCAGGGCATCCAGTATGGGTAGGCTGGTCTGCCCACAGGTGTCCTCTGTTGAAGTCTTCCTCAGATCCTGCCTTACTTTCAGCTTGGCAGCTTGGGCAAGCATCAGACTTCACCTCAACAGTGCCAAGGTCAAGACAGAGAGCAAATGGATCAGGCTGCTGCAGTTGCTGTTCTGTTGAATCTTTAATCTCTGAAATTAGTAACAAAATTAGCCAAGGCAAGAGCTGGACTAGTTAGTTAATTACTGCAAGAAAACCATTCAGCTTCACTTATTTCTAAGGAGGAACTTCAAGCTCTCTTGTGTATTAGAGACTGAGGGAGCAGATTTCAGAGGAACTTGCACTGCCCATTTGATTCCTCTATGCAGCAAAATCATTGTTAAGTTCAAATCATGACATGCAGGCTGCAAACAGTGATGGGTTCTGGGGATGGAGAAGGAATCTGAAATTGGATCCTGGCTCTGAAGTAGGCATGTGACCAATCTCCAGGCATCCCCAAATTCTGATCTGGGAAGAGCTGGTTCTGAGTGCTACACATACCCCCAGTTCTATTAAGGTCCAAACTGATTTTATAGTTGTGGGGTTTTTTTGGGTTGTTTTTTTTGGGTTGTTTTTGGGTTTTTTTTGTCTGTATACCACCTCATACATATACACCTCACTTAGGGATGCTTTCAAATGGGGATCAAGTTCTCCTCTGTCACAGAGCACTGAAGAGGGATTCAAAAACTCAGGAGGAGCCCATTAAATGCTTTAGGGCAGGTTGCCAGTTCCTTTGCCAGCACACAGACTACTACAAATTCTTACACGCACATACATAGTTGAGACTCGCCCTGCGCAGTGACACCAACCGCATTTAATTCCCCTGCATACCATCCCTCTCTGCCAGCCTCCCCTCTGACGCTCTCTGCCTTGTTCTCCACAAACACAACTCTAAATTCAGTCCCTGAGTTTCCATTAAGGATGAGCAAAGCAGAGCTTTAAACTCTGAGGCTGTTTTAACCCGTTTGCTCCTGGATCAAAGAGCTTCCCTGTTTTGTTGCAACAACTCAGGAAACTTTCCCCTACTGAAGTCAAGGAGGACTAAAAAGAAATTAGTTTTACTAAGGTGGAGCAGTTTCCTTTCTCTGGTGTGGTTTTTCTTGCAGAAATGTGAGCTAAAGGAATGATGGTGAATACAATCTTAGGACTGATCTGATTCTTCTATGAATATTTCTTTATGGAGCATGCTCCAGTGTATTCTGGTCTGGACTTGTGGCTGGGAGTTCAAGGTCACATTAAAGAGGCTGACAGTGCAGCTCAGATCCTGCAGCACCTGCTCATGCCTTGGCTCTGATCCTTTTTCTGCAAAACAAAAATTACATTAATAACTATAAAAAACAAGCTCCTGGCATGCCATGAGGTTTCAGTTTGATTTTTTTTTAATCTTCTGAAGAAAGCACTAGCTGGGGCACAGGGTAGGTGTATCATTCAGCACTGATGGAGTTAATTGTGATCCCTTTTCCTATGGCCATCCACCACGGGGTGAGTGTAGCTGCATTGTCCATGATCACAGCACTGTGTTAAATGTGCTGCTCTTCCTGGAGCCATAATGTGAAATACTCAGGGCTGTACTAACAAAGACCTTACACTTCGTTTTGTGTGTGAAAACATGGAGCTTTTCCATGAGCAGTTCCAGGCTCCTCATGGCATCATGGTGCAGCCTGTGCTTTTGCAGCTCACTGAAAGCTGCCTCAGCAGATCCACCACAAATATCTGTTTTCCAGGATTTAAAATTTTGCTGAGAGAAAAAAAAAATACTCAGTGGGCTGAAATCTGGAATTTGAAGGCTCATCTGAGGAGTCATTTTCTCATATTGATCTAGGTTCTGTCATCTTCACAGGGTGAATTTCTATTTCCTTGCAACTGAGACTGGTAAGATTCACCAAAAGAAAGAGTGAAAAAATCTGAGTATTAACTTCAGATCAGGCATGTTTTAAATTGAGCAATGAGCACCTTGCGTATACAGTCATGAAATACTGATTTCCCCAACAGGGAATTCGTTATTGATAAATCCACTACGTGATGTAGCAACAACTTCCATCGTTCTGTAAGATAAGAGTTATCATTTAATCAGCCAGGAGAATGAGATGAAATGGATACTACATAATAAGCATTATTCTTGTGGGGGTGCCAGCTCCAACCCAGCAATTTTCAATTGAAGCTTGCTGATGGTTTTCATCACTCTGATCTGCTCTGGGCTCTGTGCTCTGGCTCACTGTCACCTGTGTAATCATGGGGTTCCTGCTCTCTGGAGGGGCAAGGAGAGGGTTTCAGTCACACTCTGCTCAGGCCTGGCCTCTCCTCCCCACGCTGGCTCCCTCATCCACCCAACTCCTTGGAGAACTTACACAGGCATTTTAAGTGGATGTGGAGCACTGACTGACAAATGGAGGATTTCATGGCATTATTTGATCTTTAAATGCAAGTCTTTTAAAGAAACGATCCACCAACATAATTCATTTTAATTTTTTTCCCAATTCACTGATTAAATTGTTTTATTAGAAGTATTGCATGTTTTGTAAGGAATTTACTTCTGCCTCATGGCAAGAAATTTTCTCAAATATCTTCTCACCTGCCCAAGTTTTGGGTTGCTGCAATGACCTTAATGCATATGTTTCACTGAGCCTCCAAAAGTGCTGGCTGGCAAAATGTGAGATACCTGGTCTCAGACCAACATAAGGTACGTGGAAAACAGAACATTTTGCTGCACAAATTCAGAACATCTAGAGCATTACAGGTTTACACCTGTGCAATTACTTTGATGTAGTCATGCTGGAGCAAGGAGAGGAAAAAACCCAATGTAGATGAAGCTTTCAGCTGACAGAGAAAATAAAAACACAGCTTGTGGTTGTGTGAACTGATCTGTGATAAAAATGTTTGCATAAAATTACATGCAAATGACTGGGAAGTACAAACATACCCTCAAGAAAGTCTGTTCCACTCAGGACGAGAAGCAGAAGTGCTGGAATACAGGAAGAAAACTTGACCTAAAGGAAGTTACAGGGTAAGGATGAGAGCTTCTTTCAGCCAAAATCAGTGATAAAGCACTCAGTTACCTTGCTGGGCAGGGGATCACGCCTTGGTTTGGCAAGAGAACGTTTTTATCTAGCTCAGAAAAGATTAGGTGTGTACCCAAATTGTTTTCATAGGACTTGAACATATTTGAAACCTGTAGAAGTGCATGTCATGGTGAGTAATTTTTGGGACCCTGTCTGCCTGTTTGGAGGAGGAGGAGTTTGGGATGGGCATTCAAGATACAGCAGAGGAGGCAATCCCAGTCATGTGTCCCATTCACTTTGTCAAGTCAAGATTATTCTGGGTCTCAGAAATCACAATTCCCTTGGAGAAAGAGGACAGCCCAGCCAACATGACCATAAACTCCAGGTCAGTGCTCGTCTGCTGAAGAGAGTTGCTGATGTTGCCTGTGTTGGTGTCTCTTGACTATTTCTTGGAGGAGACTTTCCTTCTTTTTTCTGCAGGTGGCTTCCCCTGTAGAGTGAAGGTGGATCTTGGCTGCTTGTGTGCTAAACTCTCTGACTGAGCCACCAGAATGTAACCAGGGTTTTCCTGAGACAGTGTAATACATGGACATACTCTTTTTAGGGGTCTAATTGGACAAAGATATGCAAATGTATAAGTAAGTTTGTGTAAATTAAAAAAATTGGGTTTCACCCTCATTTTAACCAAAGATAGGAAAAGTAATAATTATAACTTAAATAACATTGATGCAAAATGACAGCTGTATTTTGCTTATCTGATCTTACTGCTCCTTTGATGGTCTGATTGCACAATGATTACAGCTAACTCTGCAGAGGCTGAGAGATAGCACAATATTGCCCATGGAGGTTATCATCTCACTGCTTCTCATCACAACCACACTGTCATTAATTGCCCAAGCTTGAGTTTAACCAGGAATACTTCTCTTTAATATATATTTCCTGTTCCCATATATTTCAGGGAAAAGCATTGACTTTATTGGCAAGAAGGACAAACAAAAACAAATTCTCCTGAGATGTTAAGCACATATAAAATCCAGATGTTTCCAGCATCAGGGTTAGGGGGTTTATTATTTTCCTTTCTTTTGGTCTCTGTTTTCCTGCCAGGCCCACAGGAAAGCACTCTCAGAATGAAGCCGCTCTCCAATGGTAGCTTTGAGGTGCAAACTCTACAAACAAGAAAAAACAAACACAGTCAAAACCAAGCGTTTTCCTCCTTTGTCGTTTGTTCGGCTGCTGCTGAGACCCGGGCTCGTACCTGGGGTAAGAGTTTTTCCTGTTTCTTCCAAGGCCACGCTTATGTGACCTGGGGACTTCTAAAGGCTGGGGGAGAGGGGGCACGAGGGGATGTCTCATCTCACAGACCCTTCCTGCAAGACGTCCATGTGGTGCTGCCATTGATCCCGAGGCGGGTGTGGGGGCAGATAAAGCCGTGTTTGTTGTGCATCTCACGCTGGCCAGGGCATCCTTATCTCTCCTGCAAATCAGGGGCAACATGACTTGTGTGGCTTCTTGGGGAGGCTGGGGAGGGGAAAGACCTTGTGCTCAGGACTAAGGAATTTCCCTTATTATCTGATTAATCTTTAGGACTTCCCTGCCTTCCTTCCCCTCGTCTTACAATCGCGCTGTGTGTAGGCCTGGAGGACTCCTGGGAGTTTGAAGGACACGCTGATTTATTCTTTGTTCATGACTGCATTAATGAAGGGCAGTAGTCTTTCCAACCCGGTGGGTTCTCCAGACTTGATAAAACTTGCATAAAAACACTGGGAGGATTCATTGCTGCTACTCCTCTGCTTTATTAAATAGCTGCTGCATTAGGCACTCTGCAAAGCATTAGTGCAATTAGTGATCCACATTTATATAAATTTGATAGTGACCTGTGATAAGAGAATGATACCACAGCATCTTGCTGATGCCACTTTTCTTCTCAGAGTGTTATTTCCCAATATCTTACTCCATCCTGACCCAGCAGTAATGAAGTCAATGAAAACTTTTCTTTTGATGTGAGAGGGAGCAGCAAAAAACTCACCCTTAAATTCCTCACACAACCCTGACTCTCATTAAAGTTACTGGGAATAATATGTGTGTCCAGCTTGTATACAGAAATTATGCTGATTGTCCCTTCTGGCTGTAGCAAAAAATAACCCCAACCAAACCCAAAAAACAACAAGCAAAATAATTTAGGAAAGAGAACCTAAGTCCAACAAAGAATATTTTTCCAGTGTATTAAGTAAGTACCATATATTCCATGGTTGTGCTTACTGCTCAGTAGGGGAACTCATTTTCAATGGAGGATAGCAAAGTTAATCCTGTTCTGTTTTCTTTTGCTTACTAAAAGAGCTTGAAAGACAAGCATTTGTTAATTGTATGTACAGAAAATGCACATGCAGAGCTCAGTTTAATCCCCAAAGTTACAAAGATTCCAGGAAAACCAGTTAAAATTAGAGGGAGGGAGAGCAGAGAGGAAATTCCCTCTTTCTTTTTTTTTTCCTTTTTTTTTATTAAAAAAAATTCAGACTGTGGTGGAAAAATGAACATTCAGTGAATGAACTCAGTTTCCCTCTGTAAATTTGGGGATTACTGTCAATTCAATATATCCCATTTCATCGAGCTCTGGCAAGAAATTTGTTGATGGGAAAAATAACTTTATTACACAAAGAATCGCTTGCTTTGCCATCATGAGTTGTGCTAACAGCACCTCCCAAAACACGGTTAGGATCTAACTTTTCAGCCAGGTTTCTTCTGGAAGTGCTAAAACAGGTTCTCTTGAGACACAGGAGTGCTGCCTGTCCATGGGGCTTCCCACAGACAGACAGACAGACAGTGGTCACGTTGTGTGACAAAATGTACAATTCTGCCAAGAAGATATAAAAGGCATCTTGGTGGCAAAGCCATGATTTTCTCTGAGCAGTCACTGGATGCTGGAGCAGCCCTCACTGCACTTCTGTTTCCTCTCTGTCCGTGCACAGCAAGTCACACACTGACAACAAAAGTGATATTTGCAAGACTGGGAGTTCCAGCGCAGAGCTCCAGAGCAGTTGAGGAAAGTCACTGTCCAAATATCTGAGTCAGCCCCTGCCCAGCAGCTAGCAGTGGGTGCTGCTGCCTGCTCTGCCCCTCGGAGAACCAAATCCCTTCCTGGGCTGTTGCAAGCCTGAGAGGAGCTGGAACCCTTAGTCACCTCTCCGTTACAGTCCTGCCCTGGCGTCATTGATGACAGACTTGATCTTTTGCCTTTTTTACAGCAGGAACCCTTCTCTCATCACTTCCCAACGTGCCACAGCAGGACAGAGCTATGACCCATCCTCTCGAATTTGCTGTTCTGAGGCACAGAGGGCTCTTTCAGAGGCACAGTCCCATCTGGGATTTCTTTCCCAAGACTTGGTCCAGCAGCCATCTGTTGTGCTCTCTTTGTTGACCCGTAGTGGGGCACAGGAAATCTCACTTCTCTTAGCCACGGGTACACAGTGACCAGTAGCTACCTCTTCCCCAATTTTTTGGTTGCTTGTCTCTGTGGTTACAGTAGCTGAGCCCCACTTGGGTCCCTGGCAAGTCCCTTGGCCTCCTTGACAGAGAATTGCCTCACAGATTGCCCGTAAGAACAGGAGCGGGCAGCCTCCAGCACAGCACCTACCTCTATGCTGCTTCTCCCCTTCCAGAGGGGTTTCTGAAATCTCAACCACATGCCTGAGTTGTTCCTTGTGCTTTTCAGAGGAACTGGTGTGTTTGCACACAGTTCCAGGGATGCTGACAGGCATTGATTCATCTCCAGAGTCGATCTGTGCCTTCCAAGGATGGTTGGTAGAGGTCATTAAGGCACCAACCACCCAAAGGCTGGTGTCTGCATCTGGGGTGAAAGTGGGGATTAGACTGAAAAGATTCCATGTGCTGGTGAACTGTGACATTCCTGGGGAACAGGGGACTGCTGTGTCTTGAAGGTTTTCCTTTGGGACATGGGATTTCAGGTATTTTCCCCTCTCAGACTGCAGACCCTGGAACTCCCCTATTCTCATATCAGAAGAGCTCATATCAGAAGAAGCAATGGGGAGCCCAAGACTGGTCCTGCACCCCACAGGAATGAGGATGAGATCCTGCAGAGGCTGAGAGACAGGTCAATACTGCTTGTAGTGATGGTGGTGCTGCTTGTCCTCAGCACATCCACACTGCTGTCAGCAAGCCAACAGGAAGAAAAATGCCCCTAGGTTGCCTGAGTCCCTTCTTCCCAACCACTTTTGGTTTTTAAGCATGTAACTAAATTAAGTCCTTAAAGATGTGTAATTTCTGCATATTCCCCCTATACATGCACAAGAAACAGCATCCAAAGGAAGAGCAGAAACTCAGTCTATTTCAGCATTTCTCACCACAGTCAAACTCAAGAGAACAGCCCAGGAGACTGATCTCCATCTCTGCAGTGAGGCTGTGGGTGGATGTGTTTTCATTAAGCAAGCCAAGCCTTCACAGATCTACAGACCCCTTCACACTTCCCCTTGATTTTGATATTTTTTGCCCAACTCATCAGAGCTTTTCCCTTTGTTCAGAGACAAGGGAGCAGAGAAGAAAAACCCAGCTCCTCTGTGATTCTTCAGGGTTCCCCCAGGGTCCAGTTCATAAGTTCTTCTCATTATCAAGAGGTTTTTTTCCCTGCTCCTGCAGCTGATTAAGGCTTGGCTTGTCCAGGGAGGCAGCAGCCGTGGTTAGCTGGAAATGAGAAAGGGAATAATTCCTCCTACACACTCAGAGACCACACTCTGACCTGGAGAGTAAAAGACAATTTATGGGCACTTGGGAGAACTGCATGGAGACCACCTTGTCCTGAGGCAGAATCAGAGCCACGCTGTGGGTGGGAGCTGGAAGAAAAGTCAGAAGGGAGTGGGAGAAGAACACAGCAGGAGGAATAAGAGAGGGTGAAACGTTCATAAAATCATTTTAAAAGATCCTTCTTACTCCCTCCTTGCTGGCTGTTGGCACTGCAGGCTGGACACAGGCGCTTGGCAAGGCTCAGTCTCTGGGACTCACAACAGGGACCTACCCCGTGCACTGCACACACTGCAGCCCTCCCACCCACTAAACCTCTCCAGAGCCCTCTCTGGGTGTATTTCAGCCTGGAAACCCACCACACCTCTGATGTCATCCCCCACTGGGGCTTGAATTCATTTCAAGTTGACTGGCCCAGCGCAAGGAACATTATTTTTATACGTATGAGGTATGTCTATGGTTCGTAAAACACCGCACAGGCCTGAAGGGGCTGGAGACTGAGTGATAAACTGAGGCCAAGCATTTATACAATTGATTCTGAAAAGGGATTTTTATTGATTGAATACATCATTTTTTCCCATTATACTGCTGGGGCTACTTATGTCAATTCTGCTGCATAGACTCAGGCTCCACATATTGCACAGAACTCAAGCATAGAGACCAGGAGGAAAATTAAGAATTAAACCAATTAATACATCCACTCTTGTCTTTATTAGATGCCTTTTGAAATGACTGCTTGTTGCCTTTAAAAAAAGTCTTGAAGCTCAGTCACTGAAAATTCTGTGAAACCCTCAGAGCCTAGGAGTGAATTATTAGGGTTTTTTGCATGAAAACTCTGTAAAACATTTGCTTCAAGGCAATTGATGAAGCATTTCAGCATGTCTATTTTATCATCACATAGAAAGAATCCAAGAACATTTTACTGCCCACTAGAGCCTTTGTCCATAAGAAGTGTTTTGTTCCAGCAATGATAAAGACCTCCTGTATAGCTCTTGTCTAGGACTGCGCTTTGAACTTTAAAATTAACCACTGCTGGTAAACAGGAAACACCAGATTACAGTTTAGCTCGCATTAAATTGTCCTCTTGCCTTTTTTTGTTGTTGTTTTTATGTTTTAGGCAGGGACAAATAAAATGTTGCATCAAAGCTGAGGCCACAAATTGTTTATTTATTGGGGGTATTTTGCACTTTGCATCGCAAGCTGCTGCAACTGAAAGAAACATGGGTTGGCACAAAAAGGGGAGGAGGAGTGAGAGCTATAATGGAAGAAATGTTACCCAATAATTAAAATTCAGTGGTACTGTAAATCCTAATGGAAACAACAATGTGTCTTTGTGTACAATTAACTCTGGGCTCCAGTTCATGATAAAAATTCTAGCTTGTAAAAAGCCTTGACCTCAATACCGAGAGCTCAGCAGAGGTTCACAAATCTGGCTTAAAAAAAATAAAAAAAAACTTTCACAGAGGGGGAACAAATAATAGCTGGACTTGGTCCCCTAAATATGCTCCAATTATTCAGGGTGGTTGAAGATAAGATACAGGAGAAGTACCAAGGGGAAAATAGTCGAAGAGCTCACAAAAAACTACAAAGTGCTGCTTGATGTCTAGAGTGAAAATTCACCCTCCCCCCTTTCTTATCCCAATCCTACATTCTGCAGGGCACCCTGTGTGTTAAAGTCCTAGAAAATCTTTATTATTATTAGTTTAATACTTTTTTAAATGTTAACAAAGCAGACAAAACGAGTTGTTCATTACAGTGAGTGACTGACAGGGAAACATGAAGGACTATTCATTAAATAATTACTACTTTTAGACAGAAAAAGTTACTGTGCTTAAAAGGGGAAAAACAGTGCAAAAATCAAATTGTCTGTTCTTTTTTTGGTGGGTGTGTGTGGAGGGAGTAATGTCTCATGGAAAAGACAGTTCTACAAATGTCAATCAGTTTGACAAGCAATTATCAGCCTGAAGGAAAGGACGCAGACTGTGGGTAGAGCCCCCCAGAGCAGAGCAGCTCAGGTGATGGTGGGCAGAGGGGGACTTGTCCAGAAGAGCAGATCTACACTTTATCTTTAAGCCTGCAGAAATCAAAACAAACCTCATAACACTTCCTAATCAACTATAGTTACCTTTGTAGAGGACTTTTTTTATTATTGTTTCCCACCGCTTCTAAAAATGGAAGGACTACACAGAGCTTTATGGAAGGAAAATTAATTCAAAGAGGTGTTTTGGAAATATATTTTGTCAGAACTTAGACAGACTGGATTCATACTTGGGCTTGGGATGTTTCTCTGCAGCAGTGAATCCAGCAGCTGTAGAAGATGCTTCCTCCAAAGAAGGTGAGAAACAGGATTGTCAAAAACATTTAAGTGTCTGAAGCCCTCAGATTCAAAAGCAATTGTAGAATCCTAGAATCATTTAGCTTGGAAAAGACCTCTAAGATTATTGAATCCAACTGTTAAGCACTGCCAAGCCCACCACCAAGACATGGCCACAAGTGCCACATCTGCTTTTTGAACACTTTTTGCTCCTGAATCCACTTATTTGTCCCCACATAGGCATCTACTTCTTTTGCCATTTTTAAAATAGTGCAAGAATAAATTTTTATACACCTGGGGGATAAAATATAAGAAATGTATCCTTCACATCCTTATGCTGGAAAACAGAGAAAGGCTCTCCACCTCCCTGGCACCATTCATCAGTAGCAAAGTACTCAAAAAAGGGAGCTGTGAGTTTCTTTTGAGAGTAACTTACAGCCTCTTTCAACGAGAGCTGTGGGTGCTCAGATGTTTGATTGCAAGGCTATTTAGGAGGTGCTTAAAATACAGATAAAGCAGAGAGATGTGATCTCTATGAGAGATGTGGAGAGCTATAAAAAGAAATAATTCTGCACTTCAACCACTACCTTTTGATCCTTAACCAGAGGTAGGTTTGGGAAGAAGCTTGCTTGTGTACACTGCAGCATGTTAGCTCTTGGCATCAGGTTGGTCACAGAAGGAACAGAGCAGCAGTAGCTGTTTGTGGTAGAAAGGAAAGAAAGCTTAAAATGAGTGCAAGTGTGGGAAAATAGCACTTTCATGCAAATAATCTTTACAGTGAAAAACTCCATCTGCTCTGGCCCTGTGCATTTGAACTTATTTTATGTTGTACTGGAGCATGCAGTTTCCCTGGGAAATTGCTTAAAAACACAAGCCCCACAGGATTTTGTGTGTCTATACAAATTCTTGGCATGTCACTTAACTCCATTCTCACCTCAGCCATGAAACACCACTGCAGTTGGTGGGATTCCTCAGGGGAATCATTTCCAAGGAGAAATGGCATTGGCACTTGGTCCATTTTGGGCAGAACAGGAACATGTGCACTCACGTCCCAGACGGCTGAGCACACTGAGAGCTGGTGACAACAGTGACAACCAATGCCATAAGTCTTGCTGATCCCAGTGGGGCAACAGCAAGTCCTTAATCCCCGTGTTGTTTCCAAGCTTCCTGTTTTGAAATTGCCATAATTAAATTCTAAAGACTGAGAAAGCACCAAACGGGTTGCCAAGTTTGTGTCAAGCTTTATCAGCTGATCTCATCATAATCCGGTAAATGGCATATCATGAACATCAAATCTAATTAAATCCTCTTGAGATACGGGTTAAAAAACAGACACAAACAAGAATCAAACGTTTAAAACTTGCCGCCGTAAAATCAGAATTAATCCACAGGGAGAAGTGAATTTCCTTGAAATCTGGACAAATAAGCCTTCAATGTTTTCCTTTCCTCAGTGGCTCATGGTCCCTCTGGCACACACAGTCAGAGGGAAAATGCAGTTATTGGGGTTTTATTTTCAACACAGATAGCATGAAATGCACCTCAAAAGTTGGACTTCTGAAGTAGAATACAGGATGAGGCAGAGGAGATATATTTTAATTATATATATATATTTATCTCCAGTATTTTCAGCAGTACCTTTGGTGCTGCTGTAATGTAAAGAATGTATGTAAAAGAATGCTCTCTAGCCATAGGAAGCACAATGAGAACAGCTTCAGTGTGGGCTCAAAAAGGCAGCAGTGATGTTGTTCTTAAGTCAGTCTCTGGATCATTACATTATCTGCCAGGCACCTTTCGAAACACCTCTAATGCACCATAGGTGTCTGTGTGTGTGCACAAGCCCTTAGGGCTACACCTATGCTGCTAGTAAATTAAACAGTGGCAGGTAATATTCCCAGGCATTGGAATTTGATAGTCTACATTGCTGAATTCCTAGAACCTGCCCTGGCACATTTTTGACCTGGATCAATTAGCATTCTCCCACACATGTCCCAGGGACTGAGGAGTTAGCACAGCCAGGGACCATTCCCAGGAGATGCTGTGACTTCAGTCATCATGTGTGGTGACAAGAGGAGCTTGATATTATGGACACGGCTCATTCCAGGTCAGTGGGCCTCACTGACAGAGAACAGCCCTAACAACTCCTAATTTTCTCATCAGAGCTGTTGCCTCTGTGCATGTTTTAGCCTACATCTGCCCTGTGCTTAATCTGGGTACGTCACAGGAGTGCTCTACCCTGAGCAGATCACATCAGAGCTGGGTGAAAGGGCAGCTCAGGACTTTGTCTGCTGGGTGACTTGATGAACCACAGCTTTCCTTCACACAGGCAGAAGCTGCTCTTAAATGCAGCCTTTCCAATCAGTTCCATTAGGTTACAGCAGAGAGGAACATGGTAAGGGGGCTTCTTTGTTCCCACCCCTCCTCCTTGATGTGAACGAGCACATCCCTGCTCTCTCTGATAACCAGCTGTTTGCACCTCTTGTAGTCCTTTAAAGAACTCATTCAGAAGAGCATGAATTTGTTACAAGCAGTATAATTTCACTCTAGGAAGAAAAAAAAAAAGCTCTCTTTTCACCCCCAGGATTAAACTAAAAATCAAAGCTCAGAATAGATTTGCCTGAAGTGAACAGCCCCTCTTGGTATGGATTCACCCCACCTAGCTTTATGTGTCTGAAATAAAACCTCACTTCCTCAAGGCTTCCTCTGCAGCCAAAGGACACCAGAAGGTATTTGGCTCGTCTCAGTTCTAAGTTATGACTCCACTAATACAAGGAGCATAGACCATCAATTATCATCATTTCAGCATTTCAAATCAATGTCTTTTATCTGCAAACCTGCAATGCTTCTTGATCTGTCCACTTTTGACATTGCTTTTCAAGTCTCTTACAAGCCCCACCACTTTTCTGCATTTTTACAGGAAAATAAAAAGAAAATTAACCGGTTGTTTCCCTGTCAACAATAGTAAAAGGTATTTTGCTGTTAACTCAGGTGAGAGTTTCAGAGATTCAAAATGAAGTGTCTGTTCTCATAAAAACCCCTAAGTTTCATAGCAGTAAGGTCACCCTGGCTGAGAAAGGGAAGCAGATGCCTTGCAGAGCAACAGTTCATCATAAATGGTTCATTCCCATATCTATAATTTCCCCTAAAGCAATGCTGACTGGCTCTACTACTTTCTAACTTCACAGCTAGCACCAGGGTAGGTGCTGGACTAAGGAATTCTTCTCCTGTAAAGGCTTTAATACCACAGTTCTGTCTGTTGTGATCGTTCAAAAACTGAGAGCAAAGATGGGTGTGGATGGATGGATGGATGGATGGATGGATGGATGGAGGGATGGATGGATGGATGGATGGATGGATGGATGGACGGATGGAGGGATGGATGGATGGATGGATGGATGGATGGATGGATGGATGGATGGATGGATGGATGGATGGATGATGGATGGATGGATGGATGGAGGGATGGATGGATGGATGGATGGATGGAGGGATGGATGGATGGATGGATGGATGGATGGATGGATGGATGGATGGATGGATGGATGGATGGATGGATGGATGGATGGATGGATGGATGGATGGATGGAGGGATGGATGGATGGATGGATGGATGAATGGAGGGATGGATGGATGGATGGATGGATGGATGGATGGATGGATGGATGGATGGAGGGAGGGATGGATGGATGGATGGATGGATGGATGGATGGATGGATGGATGGATGGATAGAGGGATGGATGAATGGAGGGATGGATGGGTGGATGGATGGAGGGATGGATGGATGTGGAGGCAAGGGCACAAGAACCCTCACTTAAATTCGCATCCCCACGAAGCAGCAGCTGCAAGGGACCTGCTGGTTGCAGCCATATGGAGGAATGTATCCCAGACACTCATATTGCAGTACTGCAGCCCACCTAAATGTCATTGTGATACGGATTTAAATCAAGCAAACTGCAGTTTATACCTGTGACATTTAAAATGTGCTTAAAACTGGATTTTTTTCCCCGTTGGCTGACTGCATTCCTTAAAATAAATTTATTTGTGTTGCAGAGTCTGAATTTACCTGTCTTTGGCAATGTTTTGGTAGAGGATGTTGTGCAAAAGTGGCAATTCGTGAAACATTTTGTAATACCATGACTGTCCTGGTCCTGTCCTTCCTCCCTCTCCACGTGTGCTCACACTGCCAGTCACTCCTCCAGCACAGCCTGTGCTTTGGCAGGCTGTGTCCTCAAAGACCACCCATCCTTCCCAGCATCTCCATTAGGAAAATGCACCTTTAGTTCACCCCCTTTTCCATGAGGTCTGCAGTCCAATAGGCAAAGGCAGCTTCAAAACCAGACCTTGCCAAGCTTATTTACAGAGAGCTAATGACAGAGAAACAATGGCAGCAAGGAACGGGAAAAAATCCATTCACCCGGTCATTTGGCAAGGAAGGAATACACATTTCCCTTCTTTCCAAGGTTTTGTTTTGGGTCCTGAGGGAAGGGTCTGCTGCGTTCAGTGGAAATAGAACTACTTATGTAGCTGAGTATCAGAGGAGCCAGAAAAGCCAGTGATCTGTGATGTCTTTAAAGCAAGATAATATTTAACAGCTTTAAAAGAAAAGAAACTTTAGTCTTTGAAGACCAGAGATAGCAAACTGTATTATCTGTCAGTGTATTAATAGTGAAAAATAGCAGTAACACCTTTACAAATTCCAAGCACAGCTGATGATCATCCTTAGCTGATAGCTTTTTTATTAACTGGCTCTTACAACTTTTGGGCTGAGCCTACATGTCAGCATGTTTCTGTTGATCAGGTGTGCATCCATTCCTTCACTCTCTTCACTCACCATCATTTTAATCAAGACAAAGGCACAGGATGAAAACTGTACCTTGACACTTATTAATTTGTTGCAGCTTTGATGTTGGAATAGTTGTCGTCTCTTCATGGTTCTTTTTCTCACTCTTCTTCCTCCTTGCCAGTGATGCCTTAATGTTTGGATGTATGTTTGGTACCTTAAGGGCATGCTCCAAGTGCATTAACATCTTTTTGAATCTTGTTTGTACAGCCAGTTGTGGGTGATAAAATCTTTCTGTTCAATCTACAGGATCTTTTACTTCTGTGCAAGTGATTACATTTCTGCTTAACGTTGGTGGGTCTCCACATTCTGAAAACACCAGTCAATGCTGAAGTTACACCCAAGCAGTGAATTTTCTCTTTGGGCATTGGAGGTGATGCTCTTTCTCAGATGCACTTGTTGAAACTCCAGATTTTCCAACTGTTCCAGCAAGGATCAGCTGGCTGCAGCTCCTCTGCTCAGCATGGCACCTGAGGCAGTGTTTGCATCCCTCACACTTCCCTCACCTGTGGCAGCACCCTTGGGGCTGTTTGTGGGTGACCCTGCTGACCCTGGGGGTGATCCCTGGTGTATCCCCAGCCTGCCTATCCCTGGCACTCCATGCTCTGCCTTGCAGCCTCCCATGGGACCAATGTAGGGGGGATACAACAGCCTTGGGTCCCTTTTGCAAGGGACCAGATGGGATTTGCCAGCTGACACAGCCTGGGTTGAGTTCTGGCTGCCTGTAAAGAAGATACCAACATGAGGTGCTTGGTTTCAGGCTGTCCTTGAGGAGTCTTATCTTAGCTAGATGTAGATAAATCTTTGGCCCAAGGTGGAGCAGCATTTTCTTCCCTTGGGTAATCTGGAGAGATTCACAGGAGACAGAAACACGCTGGAGAAGAACACAGCTGCTCACCTCTCATGCCCACCTAGAAGTGAAGTACCTGTGATGTACTACTAGATAAAAAAAAGCCTTTTTCAGGCACATAAAGCTTGGAAAAAACACCACCCTTCTCCAATAATTCCAGCATGCCTCGGGTTGCAAGGACCTACCACTGACAGCCCTGTCCTAGAACAGATTCCATTTGAGCTAAAGACTCAGACAGGTCCAAGGCATGACCCAGGGCTCGTGCTGGGGGCTCATGGCAACTGTGCACAACCCCTTGATGCTCATGGGACCAAGGTGGTCCTGCTTGACACTGGCCATCTCCCAAGGAGCACGATCAATCAAGGTACAAGATCAACCATAATCATCCTCCAGAGGCCCCAAACCACTCTGCCATTTGATGCAGTTATTTTTTCCACACAGACCTCAACATTTCACAAAACTGAAGGCAAGGCCCTGTTCCCCAGTGCTGAGCACCTCTGGTGATGCCTCAGCTTTTGGGTGTACATCAGCAATCACAAGAGTGGATAAAAGCTCTGGGACTGAACGTCCCACTGTGCTCACATGGGCTCTCCTGGATGCAGGGACCCACTCTGGACTCTTCCTGGGGAGCTGAGCTCTTGTGAAATAAAAGAAAAGGCAACAGCCAGGCCAAGATGTAAATGCAAGCACAGCTCCAGGCTGAAAAACAAAGGACAGGGAAATGAAAAGCAAAGCTGATGAGCCATCCTCGGTATTAGCACTTGTGGTTCACTTTCCCCTCCTGAGAAGATTTAAGGCCTCAGTGACAGATGTCAATCTCACCTGCAAGAGGGGGTTGGCTTAAGTGGTGTGTCAGGAAAGGAAGGCAAGAGGGATTTTGTTTCATTTTTTTAAGGAATTAAAGAAGACCCTGTGTCTTTAACCTTCAGTATAACCTTGTTTCAGTCTGGTTCTCATTGCTGGACTGCTCCTTGATGAGCTTTTTATGCCTGATTAATTAGTACACTGAAGGGAAGTGGGGGCTGCTCTGTTTAGCAGCTTGTGCCTCCTTCTGACTAATCCACCACCCAGCTCTACAGCTCCAGAGGGTCTGCAGTTGCCTCTTTCATGCCTCTGGTGTGGGGTTTCACTGCCTCTTCCTACTTTTTGATTGTATGTTTCCTATTGATTGAGGCACATTTATTGAGGGCTAGCTGGAGACCAGTTTAATTTGAGTTTGTGGGCTTCATTTCTCCACTACCACTAAACTTTTCAAAGAAAAAGAAAATGCAGATGCAGGAGAGAATGGCTCAGATTTATGGAGCACTATCTTCCAAAGAGTCACTTTTACAGTATTATTGATGACAAGAAATCATATATTTTTTAGGAAGATAACTTTGCATATGCCATTATTGCCTGTGTGTGTGCAATCATGAGAAAAGTACTTTTGTGGTCCTTTAATTTTCAGAAATGTTAACCCATAATAATGCAACTTATGCTAAATTATTTTGTGTCCCAGTTTTCCCAGGGGGGATGCAGGGAGGAAATACTGACCCTCTTGGTAAATCAGCTCTGACAATAAAAAGTGTTGGATATAAGCTAGGCAGTATTACCAGGGATAAAAGTGAAGGCAGCTTTCTGCTCAAATAGTTTTTTTGGCTAAGACAGAAAATGATAAAACTATAAAGCAGATGTGAGTCTGACTACAGGAGTCAAGGCAGGTGGTGGCTTAGTCACTTTGTCACTCTCTAGGAGTTATGGGGCAGTCAGGTCTAGCTCATGGGGAGGAAATGGTTTGTGAGTGCCCTTGAGACACCTTGTGCAGCCTGCACACCCCTGGCCGTGGGACGTGGGACCAGCCATGGCCCTGCTCTGTCACCTCTCCTCTCTGCAGGTCAGGCGAGGCTTTGTCCTTGATGGAACAGGAGTTAAAGACTTCATGCAGACATGCCTGGGTGAGGTTCCCCAGGCTCGAGGGGGCAGGCAAGGTGAGCAACAGTCCCTCCTGATCCCTCCCCATGAGTCAGTGAGCTTAGTGTTAGCCCCAGGGTGTGCCTAATATCCACGTTTCAGGTGCTGACAGGAGGGGAACAAATCTGGCTTTGGGAAAAAGAAAGGGAAGCTCCTTTCTGGGGCTGTAACGCCACAGAGTCCCTCCAGGCTGTTGGTAGCTGGTGTGGGTGCTGCCAAACCTCTTTCCAGGCTGATTCTGAGCTTTGGTGATGCTGCCCTGTCCTCAGCAGGAGAACTCCACAGGAGCTGCAAAGGGAAAAGGCTACCCCATGGCAACACCCTTCGTGCTCAGGTGCTCTCCTGAGTACGTGATGTGTTCAAAACTCACAGAGTAACTAAACACTCAGAGAGCCAAATTCCCCTTCCTGCTGTAATTCCAGGCTTGGTGCTGTGGAAAATGATCTGGAAGGGTCTTGGAGAGGCCCTTGTGGTTCACCTCAGTTCCCACAGGCAGGATCAGGTCTTCTTATGAGGATTCTTTTTTGTCTAACCTGTTCTCAAAACCATTTGGTGATAAAAAACCACACCCTCCCTTGGTGATCTCTTCTGGTGCTCACCTGGGCTTTGATTCACAGAGTGGTGAATTCCCCCAGTGTGATGCAAGGAGAGGTTATATACAAAATATTCCTTTTATGGGAGGCATGGTAAAAAAAAACGGAGATAATACATGTGTATCTCACCTGTCTGGTATTCAGACACTCAGTGACCCCGGGTAACCCAGAACAAGCACTTTAGCTGTAAATAACTTCACAAAGTAACCAGAAATCAGCCCCTCTGTTTTTGAAAACTCTTACAAAGCCTGCTATAGTAGGTTGCATTTCAAAACAGTGTCTTACTGGTTCAGTGACACTTGTAGCCCTATTTCACCAGAGAGAAGTTCAGTGCTCGGCCAACCCAACTGGGGAAGCTTCAGTTCAGTTTGATTTTGTTCAGGGAAAACTGAACAGCTCATTTTGAGTATCTTTTTCCTCCAAAGAACATGACTAAACCTGCATTTTTTCCCCCTGGTAAAATCCTGTTCCTTCTGGAGAAGCTGAGCTGGGAAAGGCCCTGGAAACTTTCTGCTGCACTGGAGGACAGGAGGGTGCTGAGCTTCCCCAGGCTCTGCTGGGGCTTGGGGCACGTTGTAGAGCTGAGGAGCACCACGAAACAGGATGCACATGGTTTTCCATCCTCTTACCTTGGGTTACTCTGAGACATGGCCCAGCAAAGAGTGACACGACCTGGGGTGCAAGGAGCACTTCCTCTATCAGGGATTCCTCTGTTATCAGCAAATAATAACCATCCCTCCAAAATATCAGTGCTGAGCCACTGCTTGTTGCTCAGCGAATATAAATGCCATTACACAGAGCATGGGTGAGACACTACAGCACAGACTGTGCTCCTGCCATGAGGAGAGACATGGCACAGAGCCTGGGATCACCTGGGAGCCTCCCCCACATGGACAGACCCAGAGGGCTTTGTCCCTGCCCTGCCCAGCAAAACTCAGGCTTCAAGGAGGCACAAAAATCCATTAATGGTACAGTGGAGCATATGTAGGCTGAAAAATTACCACTAGACAGCCCTTGCAGAGGAATAAAGTGGTCATGGAGGATGTTGGGCTAAAAATTTCAGCAAATTTTCTGTAAAGAACAGCAGCAAGTTTGTGCCTGTGGAATGCTCCAGGAGCCCCATCAGGCCACGTTAGCAATGGCAAGAATCTTCCTGTTGCAATATATTTATTTCTGAACCCTAGAGCTCTAGCACTGGACACAGGAACGTGTACAGGGTGGAACAGATCCCTCCCCACCTCTCAAAACGGGGTCAAACACCGAGTTTAGCTCCCAGTGGCTGCACAGGGCACAGCAGGAGCCTCCCAGTTCCCACTTGGGAGGAAGAGAAACTTGGGTGGGCTCTGGGGCTCCTGATTCCTCTTTGCACAGAACTGGAAGAACTTTCCTGTCCCCTTCCCATGGGCACTTCCCTCTGCCACAGAGTGACCATCCACCCCTGGCCACTGCCCTGGCCACCCACCATGGCCACCTGGCCACCATGGCAAGCAGGGAAGGAACAGCAACCCAAGCAAATTCTTGTCCCCAGGATCCCACATTTATGTGGCACCTTGGCAGGACGCAGAGAGTGGCTTCTGCATAGCTGCTGTCTTAAAGCTCAGCACTGAGAACAGAAATATAAAAATTTACAAGAAAAATGGCGTACAGCATGGCTTAGAGCAGCAAAACTGCTAACGTCGAGCAGCCTAGTTAAGCACAGCAAAAATACATACATGTGTGAAGGGAAGGAGGGAGACTGGGTTTGAATTAAACTGAATTTCCCCTTGACTCCCAACAGCCAAACTGAAAAATAAATTATTCACCAAGGCTTATTCCTGAGGAAACCCTGTAGGACTGCATGCCCAGGCCACTGCCCAGGTGTGTAGTATCTAGAGTTCAGTTTGACGGCACTTTGCTGTCGAGGGAAAACAAATTAATTTTCCTCCTTTGAAATTGGGAGACACTTGCATTAAGGGATGCATAAAATAAAAATAAGGGGGTCCTGGAAGAAATTACTGAGAGCAATAAGTATCCCAAGCCATTGCCTGCTGAGAGCTGAAGGAAACAGAGAATGAGATGAGAAGAAAATATAATTTTATTCCTCCTTTAAATTGAAAGTCTTATTAAAGTCATGTCTTTGAGTCTGAGTGTTGCTGTCTGTGAGGCAGGGCTGTTTTCAGGGTGTTGAGGGGAGAGAACAGCAAACACCTCACAGTGGGTGCCCTCCTGAGGCAACAGCATCACCTCTGAAATGTGCAGGAGGATCAGTGCAAGGAGGTTACCTGGACCTGAACACAGGACCTGCCATGGGTTTTCCCATGGTGGAAGCTGTCCAGATGTGCAGGAGAACCCTCCAGCTGCAGGTCAGAACATCCAGAGATGACCAAAACATTCAGCTCGAAAGTTTGGGGATCAAATTAGTGATCTGCTGTGAAAAGTGTGCAGATTTTTGTAGAGAAGATGCTTCTGTTCTAAATTTAAAAAAAATTAAATTAATAAATTCCCAGTGAGTGAGACAAGAGGAGCAGCTCCCCTCCCTCCTTGTGGCCAAACACAAGGTAATGTTTTGTTTCTGACTAAAACTAAACCATTGCAGGAAAAATGTGGCTTATCAGGAAGCTAGCTGTAGGTTTTGACAGTCCAGCAGGGATTTCTGCAGGGATAAGCTGCTCCTTGTCCTTTGCTGGCAGCCGCCCTGCCCTCTCCCCTGTCTGCCTTGCGGCTTGCTTTGGAGTCACAAAGGGTAAAAAACAGCCTAAAAAACGTGTGCACGTCTAATCCTGCCTCTTCTTTTCCCTGTCGGGGTTATCAGAGCCACGCTTTTGTCATCACCAGTAGGCAGGAGCAGATCCTGACCCTGTCAGAGCTGTGGGAGCCTGGTGTCACACCAGAGCCACACTCCTGCAGGAGACAGAGGGACAAGGGGCTGGCAGCAGGAGGGGTTTGCTCAGGGAGCAGCACCCTGTGAGACCTGCCAGAGTTCAATAGACATGTTTGGTGACAGTTTTAATTTGGGAAGATATCTGCAAAAACAGGAAAGGAATGAAGGAGGTTGATTTCATTTTGCTACGTATCTCTTTCCAAGAGGGTATTTTTGACCAGCTTTCCAATGTTAATGCTCTATTAAGTGGTGAGGCGAGATCTGACAAAACTGTAATAATACTTTTCTCATTTATTCTCTTAAAGCACTCAAATAATTTCTATCATAAGTCAATGAAATTAAATTAAATATACAGAGAGAAAGTGTGGGTCAAGTTCTCTGGAGTTTGGGTCATTGCTAATAATGTAGCCAGATTAAAAAACCTTAAAGTTTTCACATAAAGTGAAAGGACAGGCAGAGCTTTACCAGAGTTAGGAAACTGCTGGAGGAAGGGAACAAAGTGAAACCCAGACAGTGAATCATCACCACTCGTGTGTGCAAAACCCGACTGGGAATTCAGGCAGGGCCTCTTGTTTGGCTTCGCCCATCCCTTATATTCTTTTTGCAGGTTATTAATACTTGTGCTAAGCAGCTGTTTGAGGTGCCCCAGAAGGAAACTTTCCTCCAAGACTCCCTACAGCATTTTTCTTTCCCTGTGACCTCCCCCAGTGTCCCTCCACTCCATCCCCACTGCAGCAGTGCAGGACAGGGGGTGTTTGGCTGAGCAGGGCTTGCTGAGGTCACTTTGGGTCTTTGGTGACCTGACAGGCTCTGACTGACACCCTTGGTCCAGCTCGACATTAAGAGGTAGTTTTAAAGATGGAACGGAATATTTAAGCATGCATTTAAAAATGTAGAAGGGGAGGAAGATTAAACCAGATAATTTCTTCTAGAGTGATGCATTGTGCTTCTAGATCTTTCAAAAAGGAGGGACAACACTGGCAAAAGATATTTTCTGGTCAGCAGGCAGAAAGGAGAGTAGAAGTCTTGAGGGTAACCTTTCTAAGAAAGGTATGATCTTTTCACCCTTTTTGTTTTGGCAGACGAGGCTACAAATTGCAGCATTTCTGTTTCACTGACTGCATTTGCAGCAGGTTTGCACAGAAGTAGCAGAATGGCTGGGGGTTAAACCAGAGAACATCAGAAGCCACCAAGACAAGGGAGATCAGAGCCCACTGCACTCCAGGACAGGTCAGAATGGGGTTTGTGGTGCTGGTGAGTGCTCAGGAGCTGAGCACAGGCAGCCCCAGCAAACCCCCTCAGCACATCACCCCCAGCCTCAGCTCAGTGCCTGGACCTGCCTGGCAGGGTGAGGGACCCTCACCCACAGAGCATCTGCCAGCACACCCCAGGGATGGGGCAAGGAGCAGTCCCAGCAGCAGCAGCAGGACCTGGAGGGGTAGAAAATGCCCATTATCTCCCTGTGTGCCTTTAGCACAGCCCACTTAAACACCTGTAATTTTCTGAAGGTGCAGACAGGTTACTGCACTCTTCAAGACTACTGCTTCTGGCAAAAACAAAATACACCAAAGAAAAACTGTCCAAACCCAACTTTACTTTAAACTTAGCCCTCTCTGACAGGCATCATATTTTTAGAAGCACTTACCCCCATGTTAATACTTCCTGGACATGCTCAAACACCATCTGATGCTGCATTGAGGCAAATTAGTGAAGATGGAGGCTCATAAATCCTCAGGAACTACAAAACTAATTAAATGCCTGTGTGATGTACTTGGGTGTAGAGCAATGGTTTGCAGGTCTGTGTTTTCCAGATATCCCAAAGGAGCTGTGCTTGCTGCAGGGGCCAAGGAATGGCTCTCTCTTCCCCAGGTCCTGCCACGTTTGGGGCTCTGGGGAGCCTGGCTCAGGCAGCTTCAGGAGGCACCATGCCATGATGCCCTCACCTTGTTTCCTTCCCAGAGCAGCTTGTTGGGATCAGCAGCAAGCCAGGGCTCTGTCACAGCCCCTGCAAATCCTCTGCCTGCCCACGGGTGCTCCACTGAGGGGATGCAGATGGCCCAGGGCTCCCTCACTGCTGCTGTGTCCTCCTGGTGACAGCAATGGCACCCTGAGGGATGTCCCTGGATGTGGAGTGTGGGGGCAACGCTGCCTTTTCCCTCCTTTGGCTCTGCCAGTTGTAAAAGACAAGGGTCTCATAGTCCCAGCACTATGTTCATGAACCCCAGGCTGCTTGGAAGAGGGAAAATGGAAATAACAGAGGAGGAGCTGCTCTTGACTCCTCATGTGGTGACTGGTACCAGGAATCAGCATCAATCAGGAAGGGGCCCTGCTCCCCTGGGCAGGTCAGAAGTGCTCAGCAGGCACACCTGATCCCACAGGTATTTGATCCATGGCTCCTGACTCTTTACAGCATTTCATCATTAAATAAAGTGCTGCACCTCACCATACAGGTGAGCTCCTCCACACTGGCCAGGGGATGTGCTTGCAGGTGGAGTCAGCCGAAGATGTCTTTGCTGGATACACTGGGCTCTAGCAAGCCAGCTGATAATTCTGATTATTCTGAGTAGTTTGGACAGTTATTCTCAGGAATTAATCAAACAATTAAAGTAAAAACTCTGCACTATTTTTTTCCTAAAAACTTACTGGTTTAGGGGTTAAGCCCCTGGGTAGGAAACATCTTTATTCCTCTTCATGGCTGGGTACAGCAGAGCCTCCACTGACCTCACTTGAAGGTGTCTGCGCATCATCTTCACTTTAGGTTCCACTTTTGACAGTTCTTAGGCCTAATATGTGTCTCTTGCTGTAAAAATGACTTTCCTCTCTCTGGGAGAATGCAACGAGGTTGAAAAAAATACCCAGAAAAATAAATTTCCTTTTTTCCCTTAAAGCTTCAATCTGAAATACTGTTTTGGAATGGGAAAGCCAGAATGGAAAGGGAAGTCCCACACTGAAACCACCAAAATCCTATGGGATTTAAGGGAGTGGGATTATTTGAGTCATTCCTGTGGGTGTGTGTTTTCCCTGTGCTCCCCTAAGAGCTGACTGCCAGCGTGTGGCAGCCCAGGGTGGGGAGCAGAGGGGGGACATGACTGACTGTGCCTCCACAATGCACCTCATTGTCTTTTCTTCTCTTACAGCTGTTTTTGTGAGTGTGGCTTTTGAGGGACTCTGTGTGTGGGTTTTGTGTGTGAGGAGATTGCAGGGATTTAAAGGGCTGTGTTTGGGGAAAAGCTAAACTCCACGCTGAACGCTTTGGATCACACACCTAGGGCTTGCCCACTCACTTTGTGTTGGCTACAGTTTTGCTCAGCCAAAAACTCACATGGGAGCATTCAGACCGTCCACATGTGCAAATTGGAGGATTAGCTGCCTAACAATTGGTCCAAAAACTGAGAATTGGTGATTTACAGGCTCAGCCAAAATAACAGGTCACATTCTCTGATGGAGGAACTTAGCATTGCATTACTGAAATTGGAGGAGCTTTGCAGATTTACACCAGCTGAGGATTTGGGCATAGGTGTTTCCTGAGTGAGAAAAATCTGAAGGGAAAGAACTACTCCATTCAGTTTATTTTTACAGAGCAGAGTCTACAGAAAGTGGTCACTCAGCCAAGGAAGCCGGAATCACCTCACGGCTGTTGGTGCATGAGCAATAACGCCTTAAGGGGATTCACAAATTTCTGCTGTGACAAAATTCTGCCATTCCTGCCAAAAAACAGGAACCACTGCAGTTTAATGCCCTTTTTTCTTTCCCTAAACAAAGGTATAAATGTCATTTTTGTACTTGGAAACATCACCCCCACACTTTCACCCTGTTTATTGTGACTGCATTCACAGTTGCAGTAAAGGAGCACGGTCCCACAATTGCATGTGAAGCCACACGTGCACGAGCTTTCCCGAGCACCACTGTGTCACTGCCACAAGACATGTGCTTCCCACACACTTTGCTTGTTTTATTTTCTCTCTTTCTTTCTTTCTCAGCTCATCACACAATGTTGAAAGTGTAGGGCAGCCTCTGGAGCTGCCTCGTTTATCCGGGGTGTCTCCCCTCACAATTCCCACCTGGCTTTCATGACTCGTAGCTCTGGGATGGGTTGTTGGGATGGAAATGGTTTTTTGCAGAATCCACAATCACTGGAGTTTGAGACCTACACTTTAAATGTGCCTGTAACGTGTCTGTTACTCAGTGCTTTGTTTCACTGGGTGTGTCATATGCCATTTTCCCTTAACGAGGAGCTGTTACAAGGCAAGTTTATTCACCCTTGCCGGGTGTTGGAAGATCAAACCACGTGGGGTGACAAAGATTACAAACACTTCGCTGGAGGGCTGAAAATACTCTGGAATGGGATGAGAGATTTAACATGTTCACAGAGCCACAACTTGCCAGTGAGAGGAAGGTGGTATCATTCCAGAGAGCAGAGGAAACCATAACTGGGCAAGGATGAGATGTGTAAGCTACAGGAAATATTAAAATTCAACAAAATCTGCTCTGACACCCAAGCCTCAAATAGCACTTCTGGGATGGATTAATTATTCAGGCAGAAATCCGCACCCACCCAAGCTTGCTACCTGCACATCTGCCAAACCCAGCCCAGCTCTGCTCCTTCAGAGGCACAGCCACTCTTAAAACGTTTGTATTTAAATTTCACAGCTCTTTGGAGACACCACTCCGGGGGATTGCAGCGTGGTGTTGCAATGGGAACACCACCAGGCAAATCACTGCTTTGGTCATGAGGAGCTGGGAGCTCCTGGGAACGTGGACAGCAGAACCTGCTGCATGGGAACAGGGGCAGCCCTGAGGAGCCCAGGGCAGAGGGAGCAGGGGAAAAAAGAGCCAGATTCATGAAAAAGCAAACAGTCTGTCCTTGGAGAAAGCTACAAGGAGAAACATGAATTTGCACTCAGTTGCTCAAGATGTTACAACCACAGCTCCTCTTGAGAGTCTCTTTCTAAAAATCCTAGGGAACACTTCCTAGCCAATAAAGAATATTACCAAGAAAAAAAGAAAAAAGCCAGCTTCCCTCTCTTTGTGTGTCTCACTTCAGACACACAAACTTGTTTATTTGTACGGTTAATCTGTTTCCTTTTTTTGGAGTCAAGAAGAGGTTTTCTTCAAGGTCCATGGGGGTACCCTGTGCAGTTCTTTGCCCTCTCCTGCTGCATGGACAGCTGCCACCTCCCTAGGAAGGCTTGTTTTAGTAATCTAACCTAAAAATTGCTGGCCATTCAAGAAATGTCAGTGAGGACCCTCACTTTTTCCTGGTCCCTTCCTGTGGCATATTGATGGCTCTTACTGAAGAGCTCACTCAGTGCAGGGTGTTGAGAAGTTGCTGGGTATGACTAAGACTGGAGATAGTGGTGGAATAAAACTGCATCTGCCTGATTATTTCTCATCTTGCCATAACACACAAATTTAGATTCAGGATCTCCAGAGTCCACATCTTTTAGTTCTAGCTTTAATGTGGTCTCAGATCAGGAGGCTGGGTTGCCCCAGATGATCCCACAGCAATCTGCAGTAGGAACAGGATCAGTTGTGTTCTTACAAGAACCATGACAACCTGGAAAGGGGAACTCACAGCATCTGCACACAGAGGAGATTTCAACATCTGACATAGCCAAAGCCTGGTGAGTAATGAAAGCCAGGGGGGCAGAAGGTCACAGGCTTGTGCAAAAGAGGTGAGAGACACTAAAGAAGGTGGAAGTGGGATTCCAAGTAATGAAAGGTTCAGAAGGGCTGAGACGACAGCAAGCAAAGATGACAAGGAGGGCGTGGAAGACTTCAGGATGATTTTACCTCAAACTGCAGGATGAAAACATGAGAGGAAATATAAGAGGAAACATCACACAAGCTCTAGGAAAAAATAAACCAGAGATCCCGCTAAGAGATTGAACTTCTGTGTCCCTAACAGGCACACCCACACCTCTGCACTTTGGGGAAGTTCATCCAGGAGCCAGCTTGCACCTCTGCCCTCTGCCCCATTTCTTCTGAAGGACAAAAAGTGTGGGGAAAAAAATGAACTGGTAGGAGGAATATTCTATAAGTCATCCAAGCTGAAGTAAAGGTCTGACATAGTTTTCCACTTGTATTTGCTGTTGATAAGAAGGTGATTTCCAAATCAATAGACCCTAAAGAGAGATACTCTGAAGGCCTTCTGAAAAATTTTACATGCATAGAGGCAAAGCGGCAGAACTGGGCCCTAAGTGGAATTAAAAATGGATCAAGCAATAGTATATAACGTTGAAAAAGCATTAAAGCAACAGTGACAGTATTTTGGGGACATTTGTTGGCAAAACTTAAATATGACCACAAAAAAAGGAAGCATATGTACAGTCAATCACCTTAATACCACTACTTAATGAAGGGGATTGGGAATTAGGAAGAGCTGGATGGCATAAAATCAGAGCAGGGGAGGATGGAGAGGAGGTGATGCCTGTTACCCAGAGATAAAGGGGACACAGGAAAAGGAGAGATCAGGAGGGTATCTAGGAGCTGCAGAAAATCACCCTGCAGAGCAGTTTGTGGTGAGAGCAGGGAAAGTGCCTGTGTGTGTAGGAGTGCATGAATGGGATGAATCATTTTCAGAAGCAGAGTCCCGTGAGCAGCAGAACCAACGTAGCCCTTGGACATAAAGCTCAGGAGTGACTGGCTCGATTTATTGATGTCTCACAGGGGATGAGCTCATACAGCAGGTTCAGTGGGAGCACTGACAGAATCATTTTCCTTAATCATTTTCCTGAACCCGGCCACCTCTTTTCCTAAGACTTATAAGCACTTAATATCTTTCAATGCACTGACAAGTGGGTTGAAGTTGGGTAACAAGTCCAAGGGATATTAGGGAGAAATAGATAACAGTCTATAATTTTATTTTTTTTAACCATAGGTTTTTTGGGGTTTTTTTTAAATTGCATTTATCTAATAAATTACTGTAAGCAAGCTGAGCTTGCTCCCAGTTCCACAGCCTCATGGTCTTGAAGAGCTGGGCTATGCTCACCACATGCATGTGAATATTCAGCCTGCTGTAATTGGTGATGGTACAACCAGCCCCATCTCTGACAAAGGCAATTAAAAAACTCTGGAAGATCTTATTACCTGAAATAGTTGAAAAATCACAAGTGTTTTAAAGTACTGATTAAAACTTTACTGGTATTAATTATGTTTTCAGGCATTTTACTACTTCCTACTTTTCAGCAAAGGCCACGAGAGGCATCAAAGAAGTGTCACAGTGGTGACTGTCCCTGTAACATCCCCACCAGCAGCAGTCAGGAAGTCCTGCTAAAAATTCCACTTTCCTTTGGGAGAAAAATTTGTATTTCTAGGCTTAATACTTCAAGCAAAATCTGTGTGTCTAAAAGGAATTGCAGAACATTTTAGCCATTTTTTTTCCAAGGGCTTTTACATTCAGCTTCAACAAGTCAAATAATCAAGGCCAGTAAAATCTTATGTCCTGAGGGATGACCAAGAAAAATGTTTCTAGAAGCTTCTAGAAAATACACTTAGCACTGTGATTGAACCCTGAAGAAATTAACCTCAGAAAAGACTGAAAATTAGAGCTCTCTATAGATTTGCTAATTATTCCATGAAATTGAATGGGGAATCTTAAATAGCCGTTAAACTTAAATATACATTTTCAGATCCATTATAATTACTTCTCATCTGCATGAAAGTAATACCCTAAACAGAGAGTGCTGAATGATTGTAAAGGACAGTAAAGTCCCTGTCCAGAGATGCTTAGAATCAGTGCAAATATCAGATGGAAGGCAGGGGTAAAATAAGCAAGAAAATGAGCATTACTATAGCAGGCAGATGGCTGTGCTGGGTAGAAAGGGATTTCTCTTCCCTCAGAAGATTTGAGAATTTTAAAATACTCCCAACCTGCATGCAGAGGAAGCCAAATCTTTTCAATGTGTTTTGCTGAAACTATTAAAAAAAAAAAAAAAAGCAAATAGCTAAACAGTTTGGTTTTCAGCAACATCAAAAATTATTCCCCAAACTGAAAGAAAAATTTTAAAACACTAAAAATAGCCAGAAGCTGGATGTTTTCTGCTTTGGGTTTGTTTGTTTTTAAGTAACTAGAAAACTCCTTCCAAAAGAACAGAAAAAGTAGAAATTTTTTTTTTGTTGGTTGTTTGCTTGCAAAATATTTTGTGGGGAAATCCTTGTGATTCACTGCTCACCTTTCTTTGGAAACGATTTTTCAGGGCCTGGGAGCTCCTTTCTGGCTGAACTCAGGTCTCCACTGTTCATCAGCAACCCTGGAAAGCCCAGACCAGCTCAGTGCAATGTCCTGCTCTTAACACTAACTTTGCCATTCCATGCCAAGTTTCGGGCAAAGGAGTAGAATAATTTTAATTTTTTTTCTTTCCATCTAAGTGTGGTCAGCCACCTGCCTTGCCTAGATCAAGAAAAGCCTTTTTTTATTATTATTTTTCCGTGCAGGTGCACTGAGGAAAGGCAGTGTGCCTCTGCACCCTCCCGTGTGTGGAAGGGCTGCCCTGGAGCTCTGGGTCTGCTCAGCAGACACGAGGACAAGCAAGGACAGGCTTGCAGCAAGCAGGGGCACAGAGAAGCAGATACCCAAAAAAGCAGAGCTGATGTATTTATCATTAACTTGGTATTTGTGGTAGCTGAGTACAAAATCTGAAGACCCACCCAGCTGTCAGACTGGGATTCATGTTTTTATCTTGTCAGACACCAGGAGAGTGTTGCTCCTCAGTAATGAACAAAATAAAAGTGCCATGAGGACAGCTGTGGTGTTACCTCTCCAAGGAACCCCTCTGAAATGGGGGATTTGGGGTTGGATCTGTGGAAAGGGGCTGGGTTTGGTCTTCAGCTGGAGGAGTGAAATCCCTGAGCTTTGGAACACAGGAGCTGCACCAGCCCTGGGGTTCAGAGGAGCTGAGTGGTTCCAGGGCTTATCCCCAGGATAGAAAATTCAATATATTAATGAGAGAGGAGAGGAGAGGAGAGGAGAGGAGAGGAGAGGAGAGGAGAGGAGAGGAGAGGAGAGGAGAGGAGAGGAGAGGAGAGGAGAGGAGAGGAGAGGAGAGGAGAGGAGAGGAGAGGAGAGGAGAGGAGAGGAGAGGAGAGGAGAGGAGAGGAGAGGAGAGGAGAGGAGAGGAGAGGAGAGGAGAGGAGAGGAGAGGAGAGGAGAGGAGAGGAGAGGAGAGGAGAGGAGAGGAGAGGAGAGGAGAGGAGAGGAGAGGAGAGGAGAGGAGAGGAGAGGAGAGGAGAGGAGAGGAGAGGAGAGGAGAGGAGAGGAGAGGAGAGGAGAGGAGAGGAGAGGAGAGGAGAGGAGAGGAGAGGAGAGGAGAGGAGAGGAGAGGAGAGGAGAGGAGAGGAGAGGACCTTTTTCACTCAAATAAATTGTTGTTAAGCTATGCCTAAAACCTATGAAAATGGCCAGAGGCACTTCATTGACAGCTATAGCAATTCTGTAGGATTATTGACCCATCCTCAAGAATCTTAAAGAGAAACTTAGTCACAAGGAGAGATGTATAGAGCAGCTCAAAATACAAAATTAATGTATTCAGCTCTGTTGCTGAAAGCTCCCCTCTGCCCATGAGAGACACTCATAATGGCCAATCCAATTGCCTTCAATATTTGTTGATAAGGAAACAATCTCTTCGTTTATTAATTTTTAGAAAATGTTATGGCATTTGTACAAGGCAATATTGTTTTGGCTGCTATAGATCTTGCATAGGCTGACTCCTCTGTTTAACTTTTTATATTCTAAATAGGTCCCATTGACTTTCATGAGTCTGCTTGTAAGTAAAGATAACTTAGAGGATCAAAGCCCTATAAACTGTGTCATTAAATTTTAAGAAGTCAGAAGCTGCACGTTCTCTTACCAGGTTGTACCAGCATCTCCCACGAGTGCTAATGAGACCAGTTCTCATGTCGCTGCTCTCTGGACATCAGAAGGCACAGATTTTATTTCAGGCTTGATTGCACAGATGAAAATAAGCAATAACTCATGAAAATCAGTGTAAGTTTACATGGCAGTCAAAATACAGCTGATGAAGTTCATGTTTGTGCTGAGAACCCTACTGAGACTCAGTTATCTTAAAACACACAATGTATCCCGTCTGTACAGTAGGTTAGTAGAGCTCATTGGAATAAATTCTCCATGTATTTGTCAATTATTCCAGGAAAGTAAAAAGAAAAAAGGGGAAAAAACCATCACCACCACCAAAAAAAAAAAAAAAAAAAAAAAAAAAAAAGGCTGAGATTACCAACATGATTATGATTCAGCTCAAGAATGTGTGGGAAAGATGACTCTAATTTCAACCAGTGACTGTCTTTTCCATACCTTGTAGGAGAGTTTTCCTGGAAACCAGGCAGGGTTTTACTGATAACAGGTTTTCATGAAGTAGGAAGTGAGAAAAGAGAAGTGGGGATGACTTTGTCTCCCTGGAACCTCTTCAAGCCAGTGCAGAGGTTTGGGAGAGAAGAGGATGAAAGCATCCTTCCAACACTGTTTTTGTGCAGCTATCTTCAAAACAAATTTAAAAATGGAAGCTGCTGAAGAACCCCCAAGACAAGGATTGTTCCAGCTCCTTGGCTCTGCCTAAAGTGCAGAATAAAGGGCAACTTCCAGTGACTCCAGCACTGGACACTTCCCCCACAAGCACCCGTGGCTGAAGTGTCCACAGCCAAGAGGGATAGGGAGTCCTGCTGCATCCCACTCTGTAGTAGAACATTCTTACACCCAGACAGGTGTTTCTATATAAGGGAAAGAGTTTCAGCTTACCTTGGAACACAGAAGGAAGTTAAACTGGAATTTTCTCTAGCCTGCTCGTTGTAACTGGCTCAGTACCAGCACAGAGACAGTGACTGGGCTTTGGAAGTGCACCTCAAACCTGTTGCCAAGTTCATTGGGCAAGGTGCCAAATAGCCCACCTAAACAATCAAGTACTAAAGGGACAGCACAGGGGTGCTCGAGGCATTTTTGGAATGCTTTAGCCAGTGTAAGAGCGGTTTCTACACTTTGTTCGGCTTGTATTTCTTTGTTTTATAATGTTTATTATTGTTATCAAAACATTTTATTTTACAAAGCATGTCCAGAGAAGCTGTGTCGCTATTTATGAATTTATTTTATTTATTTCTTTGCAAGGCTGGACCCTCAGAGGTGTTGGGATTATCCAACTCCACTCAGCCCTGTTGGTGAGGAATGGGGGCAGCCCCACAGGGCATTCCTGGAGCCACCATGACCCGCAGCTCCTCTGTGCCAGCTCAGAGGATGTGACAAACACACCCGTGGGACTCCTTGCTCCCCTCCCGAGAGTTTTTTTTTTTGCAAGATGCTCAGCTACTGAGTCACCTCTGCAGCCCTTGGCCGTCAGCTCCTTGCAAAGGCACAGCTTTCCCTGAATTCTGTGAGCTTTTCTGCTAAAAGGGGATTTTATCCAAATAAAGGAGCTGGAATTTGAGGGAAGATGAATGGGAAAGAAGTCAAGAGGCAAACTCCTGTCACACACAGTAAATGCTGCTTTCCAGGGCAAGACAGGGAGGAGCCCCCAGTGCAGGTTGCAGGCAGCACCAAAACCCCAGGGGACACCTTTTGCTGGCACCTGGAAAGGTGGATGGTAAAACAAGAATATCCTGGACAGGGGGCACCAATAAATCATTCATGAAAAGAATAGGAAACATCACAGCCAGGGCAAAGAGAATGCTAATTTGCTTTGCAACCTGATCAAATGGAATGACTGGCCTTGAGGGATGCAGCCATTTTGGGGGTTGATTGCTGCAGTTAATACAGAGCATTAACTTTGCAGCTTTGCTCCAGGCAGAACTTGTCCCAAGTGATCTAAAACTTTCAATGCACTTATTCTATCAGAAGATTTGTGTGTGTGTGAGAGACTGCCTAATTAATGAGTTTCTTTTCAATATTAATATGCAGAAAAGTTTACTGCCTCAAAGGTGTGTCAATATATACATTTTTCTGGTTAAAGAAGCTTGCCTGTGGCTATTCTAAAATATAAAAACTATTAATTAAAGTATACAGTGCTTTAGAAAAAAAAAAGGAGATCGAATTGCTGAAGTCTTTGGGGAGAATTGCTACAGTATTTATGCCAAATGTCTCAATTAATTGATATGCTAAAATGAGCAACCTGGAGTATTTTAGTAAAGATTTTTCACAAGGCTTCAGCTATTCCCTCCCAGCCATCAAAGAATATGTTGAGTGATTTCAGACCAGGTGGAATCGAGAAAAAACAAATGCACAAACTCCTCCCAGACCTGTTGAGTCGCTCCTTTCCCTGCACAAGGAGCTGCAGGTTGTGCTCTCCCATCTCAGAACCGTGCCTGGCAGAGGTCAAAGGCCACCCAGGTTCTGTCCCATCCTCTGGTTGGTGCCTCCCAAGGCTGGCATGGCCCCTCCTGCCCCTCCTGCTCCTTGCAGGGTGCAGCCTGTGCCCGGCAGCCCTGCCCACCCTGCCCTTGGGTCTGGCAGACACAACGAGGATGGGGGAGCAGTCACATTATTGCTTTCCTTTTTACATATGGGAAACTAGGTACGAATGCAAGACAGGTCTCCAAAGCAATTTCTTCATTATTTTGTCTTGCCTAAAGAGCTTCAAAAACAATTTTCTCTGAGTGATTTTTGTCAGAGGTTATAGAGGAAGCCTCTGGAAAAGCCAAAGGCCAAGAGCTGTGTACAAAGCCAGTATTTTAACTGTATAACTATTCTTTCTCCCCAGTGGGTGCCTGTATAAACTATTTACCAAATTATCCTTCCCCTTCTTAAATTTCCCATAGCATATGATATTATCCTTTCCTACCTGGAAAATCCTGCCATAAACCTCCACCAGTGACTGCTTAACATGCTGAGCACAGCCTTGCAGAGCCCTTCAGAGAGCCCTCCCAGCCTGTCTGGACCCCAAATTACTGCCTGCAGACACTACAGCAAACATTCCAGGAAAGTGGAAGGAAATAAAGTCTCTTATCTAAATCAGTCTGATGAGCTGATGAGGGAAAACAGCCAATGTCCATGGAGCAGGGCCGGAGTAAAGGGCAAGAAATTGTGGCTGCTGTAACAATACAAACAGCCCATGAGTGTCTTCTCACAGTGGGATGCTTGGGAAATTTGGGTGGGTTTCTTTAGCAAAGATCTTCTGCCCAGAAAACTCTTATTTTGCAGATACAGTGCTCTAGTTTTCTTTTTTTTTTTTTTTTTTTTTTTTTTTTTTTCCTGATCAGGTGATTATTTTATTTCATGTGTGGGGTTTGCATAAGCACAAGTTGTCTGGTTGCTATGAGGTGATAGAAGTAGTAGCAGGTGCAGAGAGTCTCCGTGCTCCTTTAGTTTCCTGCTTGCTAGGGCTGAAAGAAGGATGGGAGAGAAAGTCAGGAGAAGGAAAAACTGTGAAATATGCCTTTTCTTTCTTCCCAGCTCCCTGTGGTTGCAAGGCACGTCTTCACAACATAAGAGATAAGCAGCTGCTCAATGTAGGAGCAGTACAGTAAAAAAAAATCATATGCTTTATAGATGTTATTTGATCTCTACTAAATGCACTGAATATGGGATTTTTGCATGGTGCTTTGATCTCAGGGAAGCATATTCCAGCCGAGCTGCTGCCACCCCTCTCATGAGTGGTGTTGGAGGCCCTACACAAACCAGGGCTGGTGAGAGTGGGGAGGAAGAATGCAAACTCTGGCATCCCTGCTCCAAAGTAGGTCAAGCTCCTCCAAAGGCAGTGGCACCACGTCCCTCCGTGGTGGCAGATGCCCCTGCAGGGTGAGGGCAGGGGAGGGGTGAGGCAGAGCAGCTCCAAGTGGCTCAGCCCATGGTCACAGCACAGGGAGAGCTCTGGAAGCCCGGGCTGGGAGCTGCAAGGGACCGAGACCTTGCTCCAGCAGATGCCTCATGTCTGCTACAAACCTGCCCTGGGCTCACTTGCAAAATCCCAAACTGCCAGCAGAGGAAAAAAAAAATCTAGAATTGGTGAACAACAGAGAAGTTTGCAGAGAACAGACTCAGACCTTGCAAAGTTTTAGAGGCTGTGCCCCAGCTGTGTTCAGCTGCAGCCACGTGCAGGTGCCTTGCAGCCTGCTCAGCAGTGTGGGTGCTCCCACAGGGACCTCCCTGGCTCACAGGAACAGACACGGGGCTCTCCTGTGGGTTCTGACTGGGTGCCAGGTGTTTGGAGAGCCAAGCTGCTTTATCTGCACGGCTCAGACTCCCCACACACGTGGCATTTTTAGGATCAGGAACACCTCTAGATCTAGGAGAGTCCTAATTCACAGCTGACATCTATGGTGCTGCAATCACATTACTAACAGACCAGCTGAAACAGGAAAGGAGCCTTTACCTGCTGCCAGCTCCTGTAATAACGTGTCCTAAGAGCACTTTCTCGCTCTTTCAAGTCATGCACACACAAGTTACTTTACAAAGTGGTCTCTTGTCTGGGCCTCACAAACTTGTTTTATTTAAAAGGTGTCTTAGATTGGAGCAAGGACTGCCAGAGGGGAAGCAGGGTTACACGGGATTGCACCACAGAAACCACCCAGCTGCAGTGGATTTCTCTTTTTGCCATGGGCTGACTTGCTTATGCACGTTTGCACTGTTATCAAAAGTTTGTTACGACACGGGAAAAAATACTGAGCTGAGCCAGGCCTGTCCTGTGTTCTGTGATCTGGATAATCCACTGTCTGCCTCCCCACAGGAGCTGTACAGAAAAGAGTTTTCTGTATCAACCAAAAAACCCCTCATCCTGAAAAGCCAATGTGTGGCAGAAGAGACTGGCAGCAGCTGTCTTTAAAGAGAGTTTCTCAGTCACCTGGAGCAGCATGAAAGATGTTATTAGTCCTTCAGCTGGAAAGACTCAGGATAGGCCTGAGTGCCAGCCTACAGGAATCTCTGATTCCTCTCTTGTCAGCTGAGTAAGGGACAGTATTGTGTTTCTGCTTGTTTCCACTTCATAATTTGAGATTTTAGAATGGCATCAGCACACCTGAAACACTGACAATCTGTCTGCAAGAGATGGGCTGAGATTCAAGGAAACTGCTTTTAATCCTGTCTGCTGGGTGTGGGTTTTCCTCAAATCTCATTTCCTATTGTAGGTTTGGATGGCTTCTAGCTCCAATTAGCCTTACACAATAAAAACAGAGGGCTGAGTTTCAGAGGAGGTCTTGCAGGTGCAGGGGTATCATAACTCAGTGTTGGGCAAGGCTTTTCTATCCTCTATGCTGCCCTTCCCTCCAGAAATTAGGATTTTACTCCTAAGACATGAGCTTTTTTACAAGCAGTTTAAGAGCTTTTCTCTTCTACTCTCAGGGTTCACCATTCTCAGGTTTTTGCCACATCCATGCTGGCTGGAAACCTTCTTCTCTTAATTAATGCTGGAACTCTAGTATAACCATATGACTCCAAGGTCTAGGGCTTTAAGAAAAATGCCAGGTGTCAGGAGACTCCTCATAAAATCATGACAGTTAGCAAGCTAAATGCACAAAGAACAGTCTTGTACCTTTTTATTTTTTTTCTTTCTCTAAAGTAACTTCTATTTTAGTGTAAGGAATCCTAGAAAGAAAAAGAGAGAAGTGCCCACAAAAGATCCCTGTGTCATGAAGCAAACCCTGGAATAAAAGTCTCGGCTCTGTTCCCCTAAAAAGAGGTAGGCTCTGAAGGTGCAGTCTATCAGACAATACAGCAGTTTGTAAAGGTATTGGAAACACTTGTTGGAAAAGTCAGAAGCTGCCAGTTGAAAACCGAGGGTTTAAAATGTGAAGGATCAAAATACAGCAACATTAAACCCTTGAAAAGGAAGGTAAAATTGAACAAAGAATCCAGGCTGTGACTGGTTATCCTCCAGTAACTCTGAAACCTGGTTAAACTTTGAGAGTCCCTGAAATTTCTCCTGGACAGAACTCCTGTTTATAACTTGAAATGACGATGCTGGATGTTTGACTTCTGATTACAAGCAGATTATTAATGTTTTCTCAGCACTGGTGTGTCACAGAATTTAAACCTCTATTATGAAGAACAGAGTCATTTTGTGAGCTGTGGAATGTCTGTGGCAGCCAGCTCTGCCAGGATTCTCCCCTCACAGGGGCTGCCGTGGTTCATCCCCACCCATGGAATATTGCAGGTGCCTGTGGGGAAAGGTGGGGCTATTTTCTTGTTTATCACTGGCAGGAATAAATTCCTCCATTAACCAGGGATGCTTGGACAGCTGTTAAATTGTCTTTAGTTTTGGGGGCTTTTCTTTCCATTGACAGTAATGAAAATTGTCTTTAGTTTGGGGGGCTTTTTTTTCCATTTTTCAACATCACAGTGGCCAATTTAATCCTGGTCATCCTGCTCCTCTGATTGCTGGGGCTGATCTTGAGCTGAGCTACCATGGGGCCAACCCTCTCAGCAATGTTCTTCTTCAAGGGAAAGAGCTGTTAACCCAAATTACTTGGCAGCTCTAAGAAATTCTAGCAGGTAATTTTTGCAGTGCTGTCAGTCACTCTCAGCCCCCGTGGCTGCACTAGTTGCTCTGAATAACTACAGTAGCTCTGATCATGAATTACTGTGATTTGTCAGCAGTAATATAAACCCAGGGAGGGTTTTGATGCTTTTGCCAGCAACGTGTGAAAGAAAATATTTGAGTGAAGTTGTCTAAGCCAGGTTGGGTAAAGAAAAGGGGGGGTTTAAAAGCCAACCTGACCTGCCCAGATTTATTTCATGCAGGGGTGAAACCAGCCCACTGCCTGGATTTAAGACCAGTGGATATATTTAGTCTTCTTGAATAACTTCTGATGGGTGTTGGACTTCTTGCCCCATGAAATTATAATACAATTCTGCATACCATCTAAATAATGCAACAACCTACTGTAATATCTCTTTTCTTGGAACAATTGTGTATAACACTGGGGAAAAACAAAGCATGTCTCTGAAAACAAAAATGTCCTTCGGACAGCAATTGCTACAATTTGGACAGTGGGAGTTTTTCCACTGCCAGAGAGCAGAGCAACAATACCACATGGAGCAGGAGACAGGGAATCCACACTGGTCCTTAATTTCAGATCCTGATTTCTCTGCTGAAATGTGCAGAATTTTAATGTCAAAGAGCTATCCAGAGCCCTTCCTAGGTTACTGCTAGAAAACCTGAATGGTGTTTTCTGGGGCCAAGCAGAAGTTCTTGAAGTTTGCTGAGCTTATCTAAAGAAAAAAGGTAGCTGCAAAGTGAGTGACAATGATTTTCATTACTATTATATGTACAATTATATATAAAGCTATATACATATATAGAAAAATACGGAATTGCACAGTGAGTTATATGTATAATTACAGATATTTTTCCAATCACCCAGGTGTTAGGAAAATTCCTGTTGAAAGTTCTTATATTGCAGTGAGACCTTGAAGAAGGATGACCACATTTACCTCTGCATCTCACGAGCCTCTTGCAGAATTTGGTCCAGTTTTTCCATGAGCTCCTTTATAAACCTGTGTCCTCTGGCAGGAGTTTGAAAGGACAGTGCTCCAGTGTGCATTGGACTGACTTTTCTTCCTCCTGCATCTGCATATGCTGTGTGACAGGCAAGTGGCTGAAGGTTAATTGTTACTCTAGGATATTATGTTCCTTCCCTCTCTTGTTAATTCTGGGGGATGGTGGGGAAAGAAAATCCCTCATACTTGAACCTTGCAGCAAATGTCTCAATGGCTGCTTAAAACAAATATTTAAGAGAAAACAAAACAAAAAAAACATTAAAAGAAAAGCAAACAAAACCCCCACAAACCAAAACACAAAACCCCAAACAAACAAACAAACAAACAAATAAAAACAGTCCAAAGATACTTCACCTTTATAAAATTTTAGAATAAAAATCCAAAATTTTTACCTAGTGTTTTTGATGTGCTTGTAGCTGAGAGAATAGGTCCAAATCAATCATGCCTATTACTTCTTTTTCTTGGGGCTCTTTTAGCCTTATCAGAAGCTTTATTTCTTTGCCCCTCTGACTTTCAATGTCAGAGCTTGTCTGTAGCTCAAACCCCTGTTAACAAGGTCAGAATCACTACAAATAACTCCAAGGATGCTGGGGAGGCTCATGGGCAAAAGAGGCATCTTCCAAATATCTTTTGTTTCTCCTGAGTAGAGGAGAAGCCCATTCTGCTCATTCTGCCTGCAAACTCCGTGGGATGGATGGGAAGAGCAGGGAACAGCAGTTTGAAGAAGAGAGAGCAGAGGGCAGAGGCTGCCTGGATCTTGGGGTGCTCCATGACCTCCAGCCCACTGCCTGGTACCTGTCCACCAGCACCTGGGGGCCTGAATGATGCTGCAATCTGGGCTTTTCCTGACCCCCAAAAGTGTTTCCTGCATGGGCTATGGAGTAGGTGACCCATTCCCAGCCCAGTTGAAAGGGATCAGAGGGGCAAGGGCAGCTGGAGAGGCCGTGGCACCATGCTCCTGGAAGAGGCAGAGCCATTGGTGCACACGGAGGGATGGATGAGCTGCCTGCCAGCACCTCATGGGTTCATTTCCAGCTCCTTCCTTTTAATTCCAGCTTCTCTTTCATCCCTGTGAGCCACGGGGGAGTGAACACATGAGGGTTTCTACCCAATTACTCCTCTCTTTAATGGTGCAGGAATCTGGGGAGCTGCTCCAGACCTACCTGAGGTGGGGGGAACATTCAGCATCCAGGGAGATTTATGCCTGTGACCTTCTGGCTGGGAGGTGGCAGAGCAGCCCATGCTGTGCTGCACCTCATATGCATATTCATGGCTCGTTTGCTCACGAAGGAAATGACTGGATTAGAGATGGTTTGAAGGACATTGACCACGCAGTTGAAATATACTCAAGTAGCTCTCAAATTAGAACTCCATCACTTTTCATAATAAATTGGTAACCACTGCAAATCCATGTGCACCAGTGTTGTTATTGGAAATGCTGTGTATTTTATAGGATTGGGAACATTTTGCAGCTATCAAGCTGTCAATTATTTTTGCACAACACAAGGTTTCTCCTGATGATGGATGGTGATTCTAAATAATTTTTATAAAGTATTTCTACTTACAGTAGTGTCAGGAAACCTGCCTGCCTGTGAAATATTGTGATTTTTGAAGCACTCACCTGATAACACTCCTTAATTGTGTAACATTAATCTGTGTGTCAATCAAATGCTTGCAGGTTAATATATGGAATTTTTTCCTGAGGTTTTCATAGAGGGGGGAAAATTAAGATCATAGAAAACTGTTGGCAGAATATGAAGGAAGAAGCAATGCCAGACTTGTAACCAACCATGAAAATGCATGTCATGAAAAATAAAGAAAAGATGAACCTTCTTCACTAATGAACTCTGCTTTTATTCAGAAGGAAGATGTCTTCCAGCAACATGTTTTTTCTTTCTCTCTCTTTCTCCTCACTTCTAACACACTGAGAGGAAAAAAAAGCCCAGTTTTACATGTCTTGAGCAGATTCAAACATCTGTGAATAAATAAGGTGCTAGACATTAGTTGCCTGCTCTTTAAGTTTCAAAGTCCTATTCAGAGATTAGTAAAAGACACTGTTTCATGCCACAGAAATGAAAATCAAGTCAAATGAAGCTGCTTTAACAGCTTTAAAGCACAGTCTAAGTTGGAAACAGAGTGTATGAAATAGCACAACAATGTCCCAAAATACTGGAAGGTCAAGTACACCAAAAAATACTATCTCAGACCTACAAGTGTTGTCCACTTTTGCACACAGCCAGGTCTGTGCAGGACAAGGAAAGCTCCAGAGACCACAGCCCAGCAAGTCCCCTGCTTTGGTGACACTGCCCTTCATCCCTGGCCAAGAAGAGCCACCCCAGAGGGACTGTCTGTGACTGTCCCTGTGCTGGGTTATTGGTGTTACTGCAGCCAGACCTTGCCCTGAGCCTGTGCCAGCACAGAATCCTTCACCAGCAGGGAATAAATCCTGCCTCCAGTGGTGCTCAACCCCAGCTCCCTCCTGCTGCTGCTGCTCTTGGCTTTATTGCATCAAGAGGTTTGGTGCTGCTGCCCCGTTTACCTGCTTCTGAATTTGGGGTGAAAAAATGGTCCAAAAATTGCAAAGGTGCGTTCCCTGTGGTCCCACAAAGCCCAGCTGTTTGGAGCAGGATGTGCTGGCTCTGCAGAGCTGCAGTGTTGTCTTCCAGCCTCCATGGCAGCGTGCCCCTGCCAGCTCTGCCCCTGCCAGCTCTGCCCCTGCCAGCTCTGCCCCTGCAGCTCTGCCCCTGCCCTGTCCCTTCCAGCAGTGACCACTCTGAACTCCCAGGGCAGCACTGGACTCTAGGCAGTCTGGCACTTATCCCTGTTTATTCACCCCACAGCCTTTTCCTGCCATTAAATTGATTTTATATGTGCAGCCCTCTTTCGGCAATTAAGGCAAAAAAACCTTTATAGCTCTTTTGGTTTGAATTGGGCTGGTTTCAAGCCCAGGTACTAAAATGGATAAAATTATCCTGAAAAGCAAAGGAATTACACTGTACTCTGAGCTCCTCTACATCATGTTATGAAAGACACAAAGATAATATTTGTATAAATTAAAGCTATTGGAGACGTATGGTATTTCAGTTTCTGCTTCATTAAGCTGTCCTCCAGCCCTGAACATCCCCAGATCTATTCTGCAGCACTTTTCTATTTTAAATTTAATCTACCCTGCTGAAGAATGAAAGCTTAAAAGGATATTGCCTCTTTAAATTAAATGTGGAAAAAAATAACAATGGTGGAATTCTTGCTGAAGTGAATGCAATATATTATATAAGTTCTAGAATTCATAATATTTTTATCTGTCCTTTAGCCTCCCCTCTAGTTCTGCAGAATATTTCTTCACTGTTTCACTAGCACTGCAATTACATTTTTTACATTGATTGTAAGAGTAGAAGAAGTCACTGTGACCATTTAATCTGATTTCACATGTATAACAGACCCTAGGACTCGTCAGGATTAATTCCTAATTTGATTAAAACAACTTTTGGAAAAATATCCAATCCTTTCCCTACAGATTCCAAGTAAAGGATTAGACCTTTGTAACTCCTCATGAGTTGTTCAAATCACCTATTATTTTATCTTTATCATGACAAAAAGTTCACTGTTCGGAGGCTTGTATTTCATCTTCCTCTAATTTGTAGATACTGGGTGATTCTTCCAAGAGAATTTTTTTTCTCTTTGTGGACTAGATGACAATCAGATCACCACTGAATCTTCTAACTGGTGGTAAAAATATCAGGACATTGACATTTCCCCTGTAATCCTCATAACTTTTCTCGGAGCCCCATCACCAACTAGAAAACATGCCACCCATGCTGGCCAGTGAGAGATGAAGCAATGATTTCAATCATGCCCTCATGAGGATTATCCACTCCATTCCATCCTATATTGACATCTGCCTCCTTGCCATTTGCAGAATTTTGTCCCAGTGCTGGGCATCCAAATCTCTCCTTTCAGTCAGAGGCCCCAGCTCTGGCTGCCTGGGGGGCAGAAGGCAAGGACGGGGTTTGCTCCAGCACCCAGAGGTGCCACAGCCATTCCCAGAGGTACAAACAGCCATTCTCAGGGGTACAGCCATTCCCAAAGGTACAAACAGCCATCCCCAGAGGTACAAACAGCCATTCCCAGAGGTACAAACAGCCATCCCCAGAGGTACAGCCATTCCCAGGGGTACAGCCATTCCCAGAGGTACAAACAGCCATTCCCAGAGGTACAAACAGCCATTCCCAGGGGTACAAACAGCCATTCCCAGGGGTACAGCCATTCCCAGAGGTACAACCATTCCCAGAGGTACAGCCATTCCCAGGGGTACAGCCATTCCCAGAGGTACAAACAGCCATCCCCAGAGGTACAAACAGCCATCCCCAGAGGTACAGCCATTCCCAGAGGTACAAACAGCCATTCCCAGAGGTACAGCCATTCCCAGAGGTACAGCCATCCCCAGAGGTACAAACAGCCATTCCCAGAGGTACAGCCATTCCCAGAGGTACAAACAGCCATTCCCAAAGGTACAGCCATCCCCAGAGGAACAGCCATTCCCAGAGGTACAAATAGCCATTCCCAGAGGTACAAACAGCTATTCCCAGGGGTACAGCCATTCCCAAAGGTACAGCCATCCCCAGAGGAACAGCCATTCTCAGGGGTACAAACAGCCATTCCCAGAGGTACAAACAGCTATTCCCAAAGGTACAGCCATTCCCAAAGGTACAGCCATTCCCAGGGGTTCCTGGCACTGTTACTTCCCTGTTCTGCCTTGCACAGAGGAACCTGAGCCAGACAGGAGGAGAGAGGCTGCAGAGCTGCACCTGTAGGTGAAGGGGTAGGACATTACCTGTGCACTGGGTAAATAAATCCTGCTGCCACGTCTGGTAGATCTGATGGGAATGCTCTGAAAACACCTTAACAAATTGAGCCTTAAGCCAGGAGAGGCAGAATAATACCTGATTTTCATGAATGTCAAGTAGACCTAAGCTTGAGAGAGGCAGAAATCTCCTCCTGGCCATCCCAGGGGCAGAACTCCAGGGACTTGCAGAGCTCACTGCTAATGCTACTGGTGTCTCCAACCTGTGAGCTGGAGGGACAGCCTGCTGGGGCTTTTATCAATCTAAACAGAAGGTTTAATTTTCCTAATTTCCATAATAGGTGTTCAGGTTCTTAGTTTGAAGGACAGGGGATGGGGAATATTGCAACATGTCTTGGGGTTATTGTCCTGCTGGTAGAATAGAGTTCCTTTGTAGACAGGTAAGATCCTAGAAGTAGAATTAGGAGAACATGGATGGAACAGACACCCAGAGAGGTGGTGGGATCTCCACCCCTGCAGGTTTTCAGGACTTGCTGAGGCAAAGTCATGGCTGACCTGATCTGGTGTTGACTACAGTCCTGCTTGGAGTGGGAGGTTGGATGAGAGAACTCCCACCAACACTTCTGTCATGTGGGAGCATGGAGGGAAACACTCAGGGAGGGTTTTCCAACATCATCTTGGGGTCATAAGCAGCTCCTCCTGCACTCAGGCGACAAGAGAGGGTTCTCATGGGTGTTCTCAGTGAGAGTGTCCTGGGAAAAGGCAAGAGCAGGCCAGGGAGGGGAATTAAACTGTGTCACTGAGAACAGCAATTAAAGAAGCCAACCGAGATTTAAAGGAAAAAGGATAAATCTATAGGGTATATTAGTTAATTAAAACAGAAGCATCATCTCCAGGCCCCTTTCATTCACAGAAAGCTTCTGTTTCTTGCTAAAGGCATATTGAGCTGGCGACAGTAGCTCAAGACAACTGTGGTTGCTTTTGGAATGAAGTTGTTAGTTCAGAAGAGGAACACACCCCTTCCCTGGAGTCCCAAGTTCTTGGCTGGAGGAGATTCCAGCCCTGCTGTACTGCATGTTCAGGGTGGAGCAAGTGATTCAAGCAAAGGCAGATACTGGTTACAGCTTAATTGCTGCTGAATTATCTCTTCCCTGAGTTCAGCTATCCCCTGGCAGAAGCACCTAAACCCCCCTTGGAGGCTGGGGTCAGCCTCTAGCCCCAGCAAAGTCCAATGTCCAAATTCCCACAGACTCTGTTCTTCCAGGAATGTGGTTTATGCACAACAGGGCCTTCACTGCATTTCTTCTGCACCCCCGTTTGGATCACAGCAGCAGATTCACTCACCACATCCATTCTCTGGTCAGCTCTGAGCCATCTCTGAGTGGGGCTGTTCTCCCACAGATAACCTTTGTGAAAGGGAATACCTGATAGGAAGACAGAATATTTGGGGTCCCCTGCTGCTGGAACAAACGGGGAACACAGCAAAACACCAGAAAAGGATTTTTGTTCAAAGCTGGTTTGTTTTGGTTTTAACTGGGGAAGGGTTTTTTCCTCCCACTTAATGAAAAAGTCTTTTCCTTGCCATAACCAAGAAAGGACGCTGCAGCACTTGGCAAACAAATTTCTATTAAGTGCATTTGCTGGAAATGTTTATACTTTGCTCTTGACAACTGTCTTGAATGTCCCAAGCATTGCACTGTACCTTGCATAATTCTGACATGGGAGCAAAGTCCTTGTGGAGGAGGTGACAGTGTCATTCCCTGGGAGTTTTTTTTTCTTTTTATATCTGTCACTTGTTGTAATCTAAGGCAATATCTTGTTTTGGACAAAATTTTCCTGCTCTCCAGGGACTGTCTTTTTCCTCCAGTTGAATTTAACAACAGGAGGAGAAAATCTTTGCAGGGAGTGAAGAGGAGGCGGGGAACTCCATCAGAGCAGGGAAATCACCACTACCTTCCATGCAAACTGGCAGATGTTTAACAAGGGGTTCTCTGCCTTCCTCCAAAACTCCCCTTCTGCAGAATGTTGCCTGGAAACCCTCTGCTTCTTCCCCTTTCACATTTAATTACTGCAAATTGCTGAAAACTTTATCTAAACTCCTATCAGGCAGACAAATCACCATTTGATTAAGGCAGACAAATGGTCCTAAGCAATTCCAAAAGCTGATCTCCGCATGCTTTGGGGTTTTGGAGGGTTTTTTTCCCCTTACTGTCAGGGAACCAACATTTCCCAAGCTGAGTAACAGGAATCTGGGCTAATTCAGGAAGGGCCTTGCTCTCTGATTTTGTGTATGACTAGAAGATAAGAAAGGATGTAGACAGAGATTAGCATAAGAGACTTGGTAAATGAATATGAATGGGTCCTCTGGCAGCTAAACAGATGGTGGTTGTTCGCTGGCCCCTGTGAAATGATGCTGGTGCTGGGTGATCCTCGCAGATGGGAGTCCCCGCTCCGGCGATGAAACTCAGCCCGTGCGGGGCAGGATTCACTCCGTGCCCGCAGCCTGGGGTGTGTTTGGGGGCTGGAGGAGGGGATGGCACAGGGCACGGGGAGGGAGCGGGGGGCAGTGCCCGCCACCGCCGCGGCGGGGCCGGGGCTGGGGCACGGCGGGGCTGGCACGGCACGGCACGGCTGGCACGGCACGGCACGGCACGGCACGGCACGGCTGGCACAGCACGGTGGGGCTGGCACGGCACGGCACGGCTGGCACGGCTGGCACAGCACGGTGGGGCTGGCACGGCTGGCACGGCTGGCACGGCACGGCACGGCTGGCACAGCACGGTGGGGCTGGCACGGCACGGCACGGCTGGCACAGCACGGTGGGGCTGGCACGGCTGGCACGGCTGGCAAGGCTGGCACAGCACGGCACGGCTGGCACGGCTGGCACAGCACGGTGGGGCTGGCACGGCTGGCACGGCTGGCACGGCTGGCACAGCACGGCACGGCTGGCACAGCACGGCACGGCTGGCACGGCTGGCACGGCTCCCTGGCACCGAGGGTGCAGCCGCACAGGTCTGTGCCTTCACGGCCCTGCAGCTCCCGGAGCAGAGCCCGCAGCCCCGCACGGAGCACAGATCCACCCCAGGGAGACACCAGCACCGACAGGCCGAGCAGAACCGAGGACTCGAAGGTTTGAGACCTTCTCTCTCACACGAGGGAGTCGAACGTGAAGATGAGTGCCAATGGAGCCCCCGAGTTTGATCCTGGTTGTCTTTTTGGAAGGAGTTTCATCAAAGGCCGTGAGATGCACACTCTGAGCATCATTTGCAGTTCCCCCAGGACCTTCTCGGCTCGGGGAACAGGCTGCACCACGAAGCTGCTGGGAATAATTCACTCTGTTGTGACTGGAGTCTCCAGTTTAGAGAGGCTGGACAAAGCAGAAAAACTAAATCACAGATGACTTCTAGCAAGAATCGTCTCCCCCAGGCCAGGAATGCAGGCAAACCTGACTCCAGGGCTAGCAGCCCCCAGGGCTTGCTTTTATTTTTATTTTTTCCCTCTGACAAACGCCTGGCTGCTGATTCTGCTGCTGCCCAGCTTTCACTGCCTCTGCAAAGCGCAACGAGCTCCAGAAACCCCAAAGAGTTAACTCAGACTGAGCACAAGAGGAAAGGAGCAGCCTAGAGCCAGGCTTTTCCCCCCTGCTTGTGAGAATCCCTGTTCCCACCCAGCTCTGCACACTCGCAGCTCTCCCAGTTAACAGGTTGTTTGTCTTGCAGTGGGTCGGAGGGAGTCTGTGTAAACCTCCATGCAACTGACTTTAATTACCTGCCAAACCTGCACCAGGGCATAAGCCCACATATTGTATGTGACATTACCAGTAGAGCAAGTACTGGAATGCAGGGGCTAGAATAATTTGACAGCTAACATAAAGCACCGTGATTTATATTTTGGTTATATTGAGATTTTTCCCCCCTCTTTGAGCACTCATATAAATATTTACTTGGATCCTAGGACCTTGCTTAACCCTCACAGTGCCACATTTCATCTTCTTCCTATTTTCTTTTTTTCTGGTATTTTTGTTTTTCAACAGCTACTCCAAAAATGCCTTTCATTTTAAAACACAGAAGATTTAAACCAAAAATAACTTCACCTTTAAACTGTTTCATCTGTAAACAATGTGATTCAGTAATCTTTATATATTTACTGTAGACTTCAGTTGAAAACAGATTATGGCAAAGGGTTTCTTTTAAAAGATACATGACTTTTAGTAGGAACATTGGGTTTAGATTCTGAAGCAGACATCAGCTGATGCCTCTGCTTTGTTTTAAATTTTACCCAAGCTATTTCATTAATTATTGAGCTGAGTAACATGACTATATGGTCTGTTTATTTCAAATTTAAACTTCTCTGCTATTTAAGGATTCTTTTTCTTTTGTGTCACCCCATGGTTTCAGCCTCCATGCAGCAGGACAGAAATCACTGCATAAGAAAGTTCTGGTAACACTGCAAATCAGAAAGTCATAGACTTCATTATTATTGGTGTTATCATGATTCCTGTCTGTCTATCTGACTTGAACATGAGTCACTTATTATGTAGTCCCAGAGGCTCCCAGGTATTTGCTTAATACCCTGCTCTTTTGGGTACCTGATTTGAGAGGAGTGAGGGTCTGGAAATACCCTTTCAAAACAAGTTCCTGCTAACAAAGCCCCTTGCTGCCCCTTCCATCCCTCTGTGGGTTGGGTTAGCCTGTCACTGCACAAAACCTGTGCTGTCCCTGGTGAATTTGTGCTCCTCAGCCCTTGAGATCCACCCCTGCTCACAGCCCAGTGCAGCCACTGCAACCCCCAGAATAAAACACTTGATCCAGGGGTCAAGGCTGACAGAAAAATAAGGATGGCCTGTGTCAGGAGGAGGTTAGCACTCCTCTCTTTTTGGTGTCTTGAATGCACTCAGATTATCAGCCACTGTGCAGGATAGAGCTGATGTTCCACTGCAGACATGTGGAGCTGGATGTAATTGGACAATGAGGCAGAGGGGGACCAGACTGAGGAGAAATGCAAAATCTTTCCTTCAGGATTGCAGGAGCAGAGATTTCAGACTCAAACACTTCTTTCCCTGTAATTGTTGGCTGCCTTAAATAGGGAGAAAATGCAGATCTGGAAGCTGTGAGGGCCTATGTTAGCTCAGAGACGTGTTTATAATTATATGTTCCCTTTCTCTTTAGGTAATAAATGCACCACAGCACAGGAGCAAGGAAGAAGCAATTAGCTGAAGAGCGAGGGACAGGTTTATTGTCCACTATAATTTCTTTTGTGAGTGGGCTCCCTGAACCAGCAGGAAAGTTTCAGCTCCATTCCATAGGAAATAAGATCCATGGACACACGGATTGGAGGGGCTTGTGCTGCCTTCCCACCTTGCTGTTTGTCCCCTGGTGCTCGGTGATCCTGCCCTGTGTCCCAGCTCTGTGGTGGGAGCACAGGCAGCACGGCCCAGAGGAGCTTGTCAGGCTGAGCCCTGCTCTCTCTGCAGCTCACCTTGGCCAGGTCAGCACAACCTCTGAAAGGTCAGTGGCTTCCTTTAATAAATCACCTGAATTTCTACTGGAGAAGGAGTAAGTACTGTTTATTTTTATTAATGCAGATTTCAGGTGCTTGGCACCGATTTCTTGCCACACTTAATTCAGAAAAAAAAAAACAACGTGTTGACCACAGTGCCCTTGTCACCATGTGTTTAATATCCTTTATAAAGCCAGGAGCACCTTTCTGGAAACAAATGGAGTCTCATTAGTGGGAAGTCGAGGCTAAAGCAGGATTAGATCTTTACATTTTATCAGAGGCAGTTTGCAGGATTCAATAGACAAATACAGGCACAAGCAATGCCCATATATTTGCAATCCATGTGTGTTATTGCAATTCTGGATGAAAACATCCCAGTTCAGAAATAATCCCAGCTCTGTACTTGTGTGGATATGTCCTAGTATCTCCCAGAATTGCAGTAAAAGCTAGATCCTGCAGAGAGAGTACATTTAAAAACACAGAGCAACACAGTGACATTGGCAGGGGAGCTTTCTCTGGTATAAACCTTCACCCACTGCCAACAATGAAGAAAAAGGAAGAAGAAATAAGTTTGAGATGTTTCTTTAAAGAAAAGCACTAAACTTGGTAAAAGGACACAGCTTTGCTACCTTGCTCTCTGCCCCTCATGCCTCAGGATATCATAAATTTTTGATACCAATAAAACAGAATTTTTGATGAGCTGCTATTTTGCATTAAAGCAACTTTACATGCAAAGATTGCATAATAGGAAGTAAAATTGAATTTTGCCTCAGAACAAGTTCTTATTATTAATTTAAGTGTTTTTTATATATTTTAGCAGCAGCTTATCATTCTATATATTTAATTTCTTTCGAGTGAGAACACTTAGCATTGGTTTCCTTGTCTAAACAAATCTTTTAAGAGAACACATGTATAAAGTGGAAATGCAGTGTTTTGAATCTGTGCCTTAAGACAAACAGTGAAACATTAAAATGGGAAATAAAAAATGGCAGAGGAGAACTATCTCTAAAACCTACCAGCAGGCTCCTTGGGACAGAAAACCTGTCACTTTCTCAATGTGGAGTATTTTCTCCCCTCTTCACTGCAGTGTTCATTCTAACCATATTGTGGCAAAACTGTAAATACAATGAGCCCCCATAACCCCCATTGGAGCAATTCTGTTTAGGGCAAAGGATTTGCAGTACCTTGGGTCTCCGGTATAGCACAGCCCATTTCCCAACACTTCCACACACTGTGATGCACAGGACCAGCTCACAAATACAAATTGGCTCTTCTCTGTCCTGGATGCATTAGCAAGAAAACCTTTTGCAGCACTTCATGCTGCTTTCAGAATTTACTACTGAAAGCCACCCTTTAAAAATCAAGAAAAGGCAGAGCTTGTAAAGTTTTTTTTAACTCCCCTCTTCTAGTTCTTCTTGCATGAAGCAGAAGTCCAGTGTGGGATCCTATCAGACCACTGCATGCAACATTACTGAATACACCATGCAGGATTATGCAATAAGCTATTTACAGAATGTGTGTTTGTGTGCCCCATAACTTCAGATTTAATGCAACCCTAGTGGGGTGAAACATCAGGATTTAACAGGGAGAGAAAGAGAGAGGGAGAGAAAAGGAGAGAAAAGGAGAGAAAAGGAGAGAAAAGGAGAGGACGGACGGAAGGAAAGAAGGAAGGAAGGGAGAGAGGGAGAGAGAGAGAGAAAAGAAAGAAAAGAAAGAAAGGAAAGAAAGGAAAGAAAGGAAAGAAAGGAAGGAAAGGAAGGAAAGGAAGGAAAGGAAGGAAAGGAAGGAAAGGAAGGAAAGGAAGGAAAGGAAGGAAAGGAAGGAAAGGAAGGAAAGGAAGGAAAGGAAGGAAAGGAAGGAAAGGAAGGAAGGAAGGAAGGGAAGGAAGGGAAGGAAGGAAGGAAGGAAGGAAGGAAGGAAGGAAGGAAGGAAGGAAGGAAGGAAGGAAGGAAGGAAGGAAGGAAGGAAGGAAGAAAGAAGAAAGAAAGAAAAGAAAGAAAGAAAGAAAGAAAGAAAGAAAGAAAGAAAGAAAGAAAGAAAGAAAGAAAGAAAGAAAGAAAGAAAGAAAGAAAGAAAGAAAGAAAGAAAGAAAGAAAGAAAGAAAGAAAGAAAGAAAGAAAGAAAGAAAGAAAGAAAGAAAGAAAGAAAGAAAGAAAGAAAGAAAGAAAGAAAGAAAGAAAGAAAGAAAGAAAGAAAGAAAGAAAGAAAGAAAGAAAGAAAGAAAGAAAGAAAGAAAGAAAGAAAGAAAGAAAGAAAGAAAGAAAGAAAGAAATTGAAGCTTTCCAAATAGAGATTTAAAAAAATAAAATGCAGAAGGGACCCCTGGAACGGAGGCAGGGGAGGATGCTGGCAGCGGCAGGCGGAGCCGGGCACTCGGCAGCTCCGCGGGCTGCGGAACGCAGCGGGCTCCCCGCGGAAGCTGCGCACGGCAGCGGAGCCAGAGAGGGCTCCCGAGCGCTGGGGATGTTTTAGCTGTCCTCCCCGAAACCCGACACCCCCAGCCCCGAAGAGCTTCCCTGACCTCGCTCTGTCAATCACCGGCACCGAGCAGCCTGCTAGAGCCAGGCGGGCACTGCGCCAGCCCGAGGGAGAATGGGGAAGGGGGGAGGAGGGGAGGAAAAAAAAATTAAACCCTAAACCAGCTGGGAACAGTTATCTCGCAAGCCCTGGCGCATCCCTGTAACACATCTCGCCTGCCCACCTCAATACGGAGCAACTCATGTGCCGGCCGGCAGCAGCGCTCAGCATCTCTGGAAAGTCCTAGAGTGATGTTTCTATCTTTAGTTCAAAACGTCTTTTTACTCTTAGATGTCTCTGTTTTGGAATTAAAGACAATCAGCTTTATACACTCTCCTGGAGGGGAGGAGGGAAGGGAATGTTGAGAGGAGTCTATTAAACGTTGGCAGCGATATTCTGTACTCTCTGTGTCAGTAAATGGGGGAGGGGGGGGCTGTTGCCAATTGTGTTTCCTGTCTGTCTCGTTCGGCTCTGGGAGCAGCCGTAGCCGGTCGTCACCTCTGTCCCGGCAGGGGGTGCGGAGCTCGCTTCGGCTCTTAGCAATAGCTCCTAGAAAACTGCGAAATCAAACAAAATAATATGATTTTCGCTGAAGGGAATCGCCCTCCTGCACTACGTGAGATCACATAGGGAAACGTCGTCCGGCAGCCAGATTTAGAGGTGCAAACCTTGGGCCCTTCCCCGCCGCACGCCCCACGATCCCCGGGGTGCGGGGCAGCCGCCCGTCCCTGCCGGGCTTCTTGCCCCCAGCACATCCCAGAGCCCGAACCCCTGCTCCGGCCGGCGGTGCACGGGCCCTGGCGAATCCCTGTCCCGGTCCGGGTCCGGTCCCATCTCGCTGCCGACCCCATCCTCTCCGAGGTTTCGAAGCGACACTCGGGGTGAGGGCCTCTACACCCGCCTTTTGGGGAGACAATTCGCAGCATCTTCGCTCCCGGGGAGCGCCGAGGGCGAGTGCCGGGTGTCCTGTCCGGTTCCCGGAGCGGGAGGTGCTCAGGGCTCGGCCCCGCCGGGCCCCGGGCACGCCCGGGCCGCTGCAGCTGCAGCAGCTCCCGGAGCTGGACCCCGGCCCGGCGCTGTGTGGGGACAAATGGGAGCCAGGGACGAGCAGAGGAGCCACCGGCAAAGCAGCACGTCCGGAGAGGGTGGAGAAGAGGGGCTTGGGCAGGATGCACGCTCTGTCCCCGCTGCTGGCAGCAACTTGTCCGCGCTCCGGGGAGAGCGGGGAGCCGCGGGCCCAGAGCTGACCTGCACAGTCCCCGCTGCCGGGGGAGCACCCCCGGGCGGGCCGGTCCCGAGAGGAAAAAGAGGGAAAAGAGGAGCTTTCCCTCGGCTGCAAGGAGCTGCTCTCCGTGGTGCCCTGTCTCGTGGTGTCAGCCCTTCGCCGATCGGTGATGAACGGCGAGAGATCAAAGCCGAGACCCGCGGATGGCACCGGGCGAGCCGAGCGCAGGGGATGGGAAGGCAGGGGAGAGGAGGGGAAGGGAGGGCGTCCTCCCTGGCTGCCGGGGCTCTCCCCGGGGTGCAGGCAGGGGGCACAGGCAGGCGCTGCCCGCCCCGGTACCCGCGGCGCTGCCCGGCCCCGGGGCCGCTGCCCTCAGGGCAGAGCCTGCCCAGCCGCAGGCCGGGTCGAGCACAAGCGCGGGTGGGTTTCGGCCCCTGGGTGGGTCAGAGGCCCCTGGAGCCGCCTGTGCGGACAGAGGAGCCGGCCCTACCCCCGGCCCAGAGGGAGGGAGGGAGCCGCGGCCCGGACCCCTCTCCTCGCAGCTCCCGCGGAGCCGAGCCCGGCCGATCCCGGTGTCACCGACTCGGGCTGTGCCCCGCTGGGACTCGGTTGAGTTTTACTTTTCTTTCTAAAGGAATAAATTAAAGCCCAGGAGCGGTGCCGGGCCGGCAGAGCCCCGGCCGCCCGGGCCGTGCCGCGGGGCTGCCCCGCCGCTGACACCGTTCTGTGGTGGGAATCTGGAGGGCTTTTCTAAGGCCTGTTTTTCCTACTTTTTTTTTTGTTGTTGTTGTTCAATTAGCCCTAGTGATTTATTCAATGCATGCATGAGGGGACATTAATATGCGGTGGCAGTTCCCACAAACAATATTCCTCTCAGGCTTTCTGCAGCCATAGCATTTACTGGCAAGGGGGGAGGCTATACAGGGAAAGCCAGGCTCTCCCAGCCCTTTCCTCTGCAAACTCCTGTCCCCCCTTGGCAGGGCAGCAGGGTACGAGCTCGTTCTCCGGGCCTGACTCATGTAGCCGGGGGGCTGGGACGGGCCCCGGCCCCTTCCAAGCTCCCCCAGCTCAGTGGCTGGCCCAGCTGGCTCTGACAAGGCAGGGATGTGGATGGGATTTAAGAGCGGGGGGTTTAAGTCGCTGCATTTGCTTTTAAATTATTTTTTTTCCACATTCTGTCCTTAACCTGTTTGTTCTTCAAAGGCGCTTTATGCCATGCCTGCAAAGAACAGCTCGCTGCTGCTGGGACGAGGGGCAGGGCAGAGAGAACCTATTTTTTTCTGGTTGTGTGGTACCTTGGATTTTGTTTTTAGGGGGGATTTAAAGTTCAACACCGCTTTCACACTTGGAGAGCAGCAGCGTTCAGACACGCAGCGACCATGCTCAGGGAGTCCCTTTCCCACACCCAGGCAAGGACCGGGAGCGATTTTTAACCTCCTCCTCCTTCAATTTAGGGAGCTGTGTGGTTATTCTGCAGTGGGAGCAGCTGATGGGTGGCGGTGGAGTTGGGAGGTGCTGAGCCCTTGGGGGTGGCGGGGAGAGATCTGTCCCCTTCTCCACATGCATCTAACGAGCCTTCAGGGGAAAAAAACCCCAAACCAACCCAAAACGGAATAAATACAGGGTGCAGATGGAGGGAAGGAAAGTGAATGGGCAGCCCTGACCCCAAAGGAGCTGGGGAAACGAGACTTGTCCAAGTCCTCTCCTTTTTTAATGAATAAATAAAAAAAAAAAATAAAAAAAATAAAAATAAAAAAAAAAAAAAAAAAAAGGAAAAAAATTAAAAAGGATGAAAGTGCCTGCCCTCAGCTGTGCCCCGCTCTCCCAGCCCGTGGTGGCAGGGCCGGACAGGCCGGCTCCCGGCGGGGCAGCGCCGGGCGGACCCCCCGGCAGAGCTCCCGTCGCTCCGGTCGCCCCGCAGGGGCTGCCGTGATGCTCCCCCTGCCCCGGCCAGCTCCGAGCCACGCAGAGGACGGGGAGGACTGAGCGCTCTGAGCGCTCCTACCCTGCGAGCAGCAGCGTTCCTGAGAGGGCAAAGCAGCCCCGCAACCCCCGGGCCGCAGCCCCCCACAAGCCCGGCAGCAGGGCGAGGACAGGGACGGGGCCACAACTTTTCTTTTTTTTTTTTTTTTTTTGGAACACGAGACGTCAGAGAAGCAGGTCCCTCCAAGAAATGCCATTTCAATGATTTTAATAAGCAAAATAGGAAACAATTTTAATAACCAAAAACAGAAACCAGTCTGAATAAAACTACAATAGACCAGGTTTTTTAATATTTTTCATATCATAAGCAGGATTTGAAATTGATCCCTTCAGAACTTTACATGAAATAAAAACAATTTTTTTCCGCTGCTGCAATGTTTTGATTTCAACACAGTTGAATCAGTAAAAACCAAAGATCGTTTTCTGATGCATGACTAATATCCACAATATTTAAAACTGCAAGCACCATGCTGTTCATTACAATCTTGTTATTACTGTTAATTTATAAACTAATACAAACTTAAAATGCATCCGGCCAGCAGTGCCAGCTATCCTAAAAGGAAACTAAAAAATAAGTTTTCATTTTGGTATTTTTGTCAGTGCAACGTAAATCCTTTTACTGACCTGCAGGAGGAAAAAAAAAAAAAAAAAAAGTAATAAAAACACCCACAAGACTCCAAACTACTACTACTATACAACTGCAAATAAATTTTGGCTACAACTTTCACTCGCTGCATAGGGAAGCAGAGAAGCAGATTACAAATCATTGCAAAAGAATACACTTAAAAGTTGCAGTATGTCTTCTTAAAAAAAAGTTTTAGATTTAAATGCTTTCCCAGCCCACTCATCAGCTGCTGCCATTGAGAAACCCAACTTCAGTGGCGGCACGGAGCCCTCGCTGCTACCGCAGCTTGACTCGTAACGAGGAGGATTTGGGGTTGTTTTTTCCTCTTTATTTACCGAAAATCTAGGGGCAGGTTTGTTGGGGATTTTTGGGGTTTGTTTTTGTTTTTTTTTTAATGGGACTGGTATCTCGTCCGTCCTTCGCTTCCTGAGAGTACAATCAGAAGGGAAATTATCTGGCCAAGCCTAAACACTCAGGCTAGGAATTGTCCTGGAGGAAAGAGCTTCGCTGCCACTTTAAGGCATGGAGTAGGTTCTAATCACCGAGGAGGGTTTTTCCCTGTTAAGTTTAGGTTTGTCAATGCCATTCAGGCGTTTTTGCTTCTGCCCCAACAAACAAAAACCAAAATGAAAACTAACAACAACAACAAAAAAATACAACTTAAAAGTGCACCAGATATACAAAGTTGGTTTTTTCTAATGCAAAATGCCCATAACTTTTTTTCTTTAAGTATCTCCTTAACACCAAACAAACCGTATAACCAGCCTGCTGAAATGTTATTTTGTTTTTTGTGTATTTTTCTCCTGTACGGTTTGAAGTAGCAGATATTTACAAGCTAACAACCATAAAAGAAAACAAGAGCAAAAACCAACGAACAAAACTGCACAAGCAGTAAAAAGTTCGATAACTTGTGATGCTTTTCTTATTGATGAAACAAAACAACAACAGAAATCTATGACCGATGATCAACATGCTATAGTTAAACAAGAAAATGGTACAAAATAGAAATTATTACCATACATGTCCAGCATGCAGGATTAATATTTTTAATGCAGATTTTCGTATTTTTCTATATAATCAAGCAGGCAATAAAACTGATGAGTTTTTTTTTTTCTTTCATTCTTTCATTTCTTAGATTGAATGTCCCATCTGAGTCCTGTAACTTATTTCTCAAAGCAGGCAATATATGAAGAGTTTGCATATATTGTCCTTTTTATTTATTCTCTTTTTCCAAGCAGGTAAATTGTGCATGAGATGGTGCTGTATATGTCCTCTCTCTTTCCAAGCAGGCAGTATGTTATCGATGGCTTGTTCATTGTCCTTTTTTATTATTATTCTTTTAAAGTCCATCTCGCTCTGCAAGCAAGCGATCTATAAAACGCTTCACTTGTCCTTTTCTCCTTTGCCTCTGTCTCTCTCTCTCTAACTTGCACACGAAAGTCAAAAAGTTGCACTTTACCTCTCCCATCCCCACCCCCAGCCTACTTTTCCCACAGCTACTCTAGAAGACTGGATGCTGCAAAAAAAAAAAAAAAAATCAAGTCTCTATTTTTCTCTCCTCCTTTCTCTCTAGTCAAGCAGACGGATGGATGGAGATGTCAGAGGAGGATGGGAGCAGGGGGGGAAGGTGACAGGGGTCAGGTTTGGGGGGTGGGGGGTTTTTGTTTGTTTTTTAATTATTTTTGTTAAGCACTCACATGAAGAACTCAGGGGAAGACGGGTTGTCACTGGTGGAGCCGGCCTCTCTGAAGCCATTGCTGGCAAGTTTCTCACACTTGAGCTTGTAGGCGTCTCTCTCTCTGGCGAGCCGGGTCACTTCTTGCTTGAGCTGTTCCACCTGCTGAATGAGCTGCGTCTTTTCGTTCTCCAGGTGGTGTTTCTGCTGGACACGTTTATACCTGCAGGACTGGGCATAGCCCCTGTTCTTCAAGGTCCTCCTCTTCTGCTTGAGGCGGATCACCTCGTCTTTGGTGAAGCCTCGGAGGTGCCTGTTGAGCTCCCTCACAGACATGGAGACCAGCTGGTCATCTGAGAACCGGTCCTCCACGCTGCTGGAGGGGGGATGCTGCTGGTGCGAGTTCTGGAGCTGCTGGGAGGAGCTGGAGGAGGTGGAAGGAGTGGGAGAGGCCTGGTGGTGATGGTGGTGGTGATGGTGAGGGTGCCCGCTGCCGGCCAGGTCTTCGTGAGTGACCGCGGGGTACTGGTGGTGGTGTTGGTGATGGTGATGATGGTGGTGGTGGTGGGCCCGGAAGCCCTCGAAGCCCTGCAGCTGCTGGGACACCTGGTGGGACCCAATGAGGGCTTCGACAGCGTCCTCGGGGGTGAGGTTCAGCGCCTCGGGGTTCATCTGCTGGTAGCTGTTGGCCATCCAGTACAGGTCCTCCAAGTGGGTCTTCTGCTCGGTGGGGCTGAAGCTGGGCGAGGATGGCACGGAGCTGCAGGGGGTGCTGATGGGGGTGGAGGACACGGAGCCGGCCGGCTGCAGGCGGGTGCAGTGCCTGCCCGAGCGGTCGTTCCTGCCCAGGGGCTCCTTCTTCACGTCGAACTTCATCAAGTCGAAGTCGTTCACGTACTCCATGGCCAGCGGGCTAGTGGGCAGCTCGGCTCCGATGCTGAGCTCTCCGGCCATCGCTGTCTTGCGGGCACCTCTCCCGGCGGAGGGGGCTGGAGGCTTCACCCCAGCGCGCAGTCTGGCAGAGGGCTGGCCGCGCTCCCCTATTCCAAACCAACTTTGGCTTTCGGCTCTCGCTTCCTTTCCTCTGCTCCCCCTCCTCCGCAGCCTCCTTCTCCCGGCTTCTGGGGCTTCTTCAGTCCGGAGCAACAAAGCCAAGGACGAGCCGTGCCCCGGGGCCGCCTGGCTGGCTGCTGGCTCTCGGTGTCAGCGCTCGCCCCGCACCGCGGGCTGCGGCAGCTCCCGGCTCCGCGGCGCCCGGTCGCAAGGAGAAAGGAGCGGTAGCAGGAAGGGCAAAAGCAAAACAAAACAAAGATGCTGCCTTCGGCTCTGTGCAGGAAGAAGAAGGTCGGTGCAAACGCCCAGCCCGTGCCGCCGGCCGGGTTTTGTAAGTCCGGAGCCCCCTCCCCGCCGCAGCCGAGCCCGGAGCCCGCCGCAACTTTCCAGCCCGAGCGAGCGCCGGGGCAGCGCACGGGCTACCGGCGGCGGCACGGCTCCGCACGGGAGTTTCGGTGGCTCTGGCAGCGCAGGCGAAGGGGAGGGAAAAGGGGGAGGAAGGAGGGGAAGGAGGAGGGAAAAAAAAAAAAAAGAAAAAAAAAAAAAAAAAAGGAGGAGAAGGGGGACGAGCACAGCCCAGGTCTGTGCTGTAGCTGCCGCCGCCAGCGCTCGTTGTGCAGCTGTGATCACAGTGCAGCCCCCCTTGGCTTCTTATACGGCCGTGCCCGCCGAGAGCGCGGCGGGGGCCGGGGCCGGCGGCGGCCGCGCCAATGGCAGCGCGGCGGCGGGGCCGGGCGGGGCCGGGCCGCGCCGTGACAGCTCCGCAGCGCCAGCTGAGCGCCCGCCGCTCCCTGCCCGCACCTCCGGGCTCTCCCCGGCTCCCCCTCCAGCGCCCGCGCCTCCCCAGTCAGTTATTTATTTATTTCCGCGTTTGTTTGTTTGTTTATTTATTTATTTCTCTGCTCCCTTTCCTGCTCGGGCTTTTCGGCCTCTGCAGCCCGCAGAGGAGGGGGACTCGGGGACGTCCTGCCCGTCCCTTTGTTCTAAATGTGACAAAGTGCCCCTTTCTGCCCGCTGCCGTCCCGTGGCGGATCTCAGGGCAGGGAGCTTCCCCCACGCCACGCACACGCATCCACCCTCTCAACTTTGTGTGAGCGGCCCCGGTGCGAGCGTACCGAGGGGAAGCGGCCGCGGGTCCGGCCGGGAGCGGGCGCTGGCGGCGGGAGAGGCCGGGGGGGATAAGCGGGGAGCCGGGAGCCAGGGAAGCACCGGCTCGGCAGGGCTGTCAGCGCTTCGTGTGCAACCGGGGAAACCCTCCCGGTCACGGGAAGAAAATCTCTCCCTGAAGTAAAGCAAAGGCATTGACACAGGCAATTGCAAATATTAGGGAGAGAAGGGAGAAAATATAATTACATTTCTGTTCTGAGGGGACCGTGTTTGCTTTCCTTTGCTGTTCCCTGAGAGTGACTGCATGCAAAGGAGTATTCAGTTTGTAAGATTTTTTTTTTTAGTTTCCTTTTTTTTTTTTTTTCCTTGGTCCGGTAACAGGATTTTTTTTTTTTTAACATTTTGTAACGATTAAGGGAGATTAGGGCTTCTTTTTACACCGCTTTCGAGCTCAAACAGACAGAAAGTGCGACCCCAAGTGTCCGTTTTCAGGATAACAGCCGGGAGCAAACACCCGGAGAAGGGGACGGGAGCGGTGCGGGAGCGGTGCGGGAGCGGGGCTGCCTCGGTCCCGGCCGGGCCGCGCCGCTCTGGAGCTGCGCCTCCTCCTCTGCCCCGCAGAGCCCCCTGTACCACCCTCCCACCCCCCTGTTTATTTAGCCAAAAGAACAAAAAAAGTTCGGGGTCTGTCTCCTTTCCCGAATATTATGAGGAGGGAGCTGAACTGCCTTTCTGGAGCCGGGACAACACCGAGGAGCGCTCAGCGGAGACCTCTGGGTGCGGGTCCGTCCCTGCGGGACCCCCGCCAGCTCCGCGGCGACACCGCAGCCCGGACCCGCTTGTCCCGCTCCTCCGCAGCTCCGCGGAGCCGGCCGCAGCCGCGCAGGGAACCGGGGAGGCAAAAGTCGCTCCAAGTCCTCCCTCCACCCCAAAAGAAATTCCAGGGGGTCCCTCTGGCAGCCTGTTGGAGGAAAGAGGAGGAAACCAGGCAGAGAGATTTATTTAATCCAAACCCTCTTTCTCAGTACAGGCGCGCCGGGGTTTGATTTCGTGCGGCAATGCCTTGTGTGCGTGTTTCCCCACGGCGTTTGGAGGGGACAGGACTCTCTCCCGATAGTCCCGGAGAGCGGCAGGCTCCAGCGCTGCGGCCCCGGGAGTGCGCGGTGCCTCGGCATCCCCATCCCGGCCTGAGCGGGGCTGCGCTCCCGGGAGCTCGCATTCCTCTCCCGGCAGGTCGCGCCGCTGCCAACGCGTGTGCGGAGGGCACGGGGGGAGCGCACCCACACCCCCGGGGCGCTCCCCTTGCCCCGCGTTCCCCGCGGGCAGCGCAGCCCCGGCGGTGCGGGGGCCCCGGGGTCCGCACGGCCACCGCGCTGCTGCTGCTCTCCCATCAGTCCTAGATTTGGGAAATCGCCGCATTTTCGCTGTTAACGAGCGGCCCCGAGGCGCAGCGAGGCGGGGAGCCCCGCGGTGCCCCTCTGCGGCCGGGGCAGGGCGGGGGGACCGGGCAGCGGCGCAGAGCGGAGCGGGCAGGGGGCTCCGCGGTCCCCGTCCGGCTGCTGCCGCCTCCCCGGGGGCTTGGGGCTGCCGGGAATCCCCCGTGCGGATCCGCTGGACTTGTAATTTTTGAGGTCCTGGAAGCTGCTCGGGGAGAGCTTTATTTTTATCTTCGCGTTAAATGTTATCGTTGCCACTGAGAGAAAGGGGACACTGGAGAGAGATCGGGAAGCCTGGATGCAGCCCTGCAAAATATGCCATTAGATGGATAATACTTTTTCCTCTCATAATTACTGAGGTATATTCACAAGGTGGAGCTACTGAAAGGCGGAGGGAAGCATTTATCTCCCTGTCCATACATACTCTGTCCCTTTCCTTAATCTTTTCAGCTCTGAACTACAGATCGGTTTTCAGCGTCCATCCTCACAGTCATAAAATTTCGGGGCACTCCCTGGGTCCATTCCTTTGCTCTTCCATGCCTCGCTCCCCTTTCTAAAATGCATCCCACAAAACTTGCGGCGTTCAGCGGCTGACTAAAGTCAGAACCGCTCCGTGCCCCGAATCCCCAGCTGCTCACTGTAGTTTTTAATTCAGCCACCAAAGGTTATTCTCGATGGGATTTATATGTTAGGGGCGTTGTTCCTACATGCGTTTTAAATTATATGTATATATATATATAATTTTTTTTCTATCAGGGATTGGGGAAGAAACGGTGTTGCTGGAGAAGGATTTCTGGGCGGAACAGCCCGACGAGGCAGCTCACAAGAGTTTCCCATCCGCGTGGCCGCGGTGCTGCGGGCAAGGGGAGGGAGGGAGCTCCGGGCATCCCGGCCCCCGCACCCTAAAAGCCACCGCAGGGCAGAGCGGAGGCTGCCGGCTCCTCGGGAAGGCTTCTCCGTCCCCTCCGCACCCGCGCAGGGGGAAGAAGAGGCGCCCACCTGCCCGGCCCCGCAGCTCGCCTCCCCGCCGAGCACTCCGGGCAATTTTTGTTTAATTGCCACCTTCTTCCCGCATCCGAAAACCGCTAATCGAGCTGCTTAAATATTTTTTTGCTTTCTGTATTTTAAGATCCGGTTTTTCAAGGTTCGTTTCGAGGAAGAAATTACTTCTTCCCGCTCTCCCTTCACTTCCCCGTGCCTTCCGCAAACTCCCGGCCAAAATCGGGACGAGTTCAGAGAAAATGATAATGTCATTTCTGATCAGCTCCGGCGGCATATCCGCCCAGGGCAGGGCAGTGGGGGTCCTGGAGCCATTGAAATTTGAAATCTCTCCCTTAAAACTGCAACATACAGAACAAGCCCGTGTTTGTTCAGGTAGGGCTCTGCCTAAATCGGGTTAGTGACATTTAGAAAGGGAATTGTATTACGCTGGCATCCCAGTCGCCAGTTCTTAGAAACAGCAGGTATAAGGTACTCAGATGAAAATTAAAACGACTGTTATGTATGTCGTTTCCCAGCTCGGTTCTCTGAGAAGCGCTCTTCTGTTTTGCCCCAGAATTAGCTTTTTTTATCCGGTAAAGTCAACTGGATATGTTTACTGAAATGAGAGATTTGTTAAAAAACATAGACCCAAACGTAAATTACTCGTGGCTGGCAGCCCGCACTGATGGAGGCAAAGAGCATCACTTTCCTAATTCCTACCTCCCCTCGCTTGATTTTTAATTTCCCAAACCGCAGGCAGACACGGTGCTGGCTGTCAGGATTTTTTCCCCTGTGTAAGCAGCGAGGGACCTGGTTAATCATCTATCGCAGATACATGTGCATGAGAAAGGAAAGTGTTGATGTTTGCTTGTTGGGGCTGATGGGAATGGCCCACGAATTTAGGATTAAATTACTACTGGTAATCATAAGGCTTTGTTTCCCCTCGTTCTCCCTTTTCTGTGGGGATTGTCAAAGTAGAGCGGGCAACATTATTCGGACAAAGTCTGGAGAGCGGCTTTGCTGTATAAAATGAGCGATTGAACCCTCCTGGGTTAACTGGGACCTCTTCAGGTTTTAGCCCGATCCGGTTCAGAGCGGGGCAGACCCCAGTACTAACTCTAGACACGTTTTCACAGGTGGAGCTGGGAGAAGGGAGCGGAGCAACACCTCACAAGGGTAGGTTTTTAGGGGGGTATTTTTCTATCCCGAGGTTTTGCAGTGTCCAGCGTTAAATCCCCGCGGGGCAGGGGGGCTCAGGGGTGTGGGACGGCGGCTTTGGGGTTCGCTCGGTGGCGGGGGTGCTGAGCGCTCCCGGACGGGTGCTGCTGTACGGGACTGGGGGTTTGGGGGTGACTGAACGCCCCCCGATGAGGGCGGCCCGTGAGCGGGGCTCTGCCCAGGGGCTCCGCCCGAGCCCTGCCCGGCCCTGCAGACAGACACAAACACCCCGAAACCCTGCGGGCGCCTCGGGGGCACTGGCGCGGATGGAAGCGGGGAGCGGCTGCTCCTGACGGGGGAATCGCGGCGGGCACCGCTCCAGTGCACGGGGCGGTGATGCCCGGGCGAGGCTCCCGTCCCGGCGAGGTTCCGAGGATGCTGGACCCAGGCAAGGGGGATTATTTTCTTTTTGGAGGGGGGAACGGCCCCCCGGTGCTCGGGGCTAGCCCGGGACAGCGGCGCAGCCCGGGGGAGCGCAGGGGAGCGGCTGCTGCTGCTGCCGTGCCCGAGCCCTGCCTTCTTGCGCTGCGAAAGAAGCACAAGCCCTCCGTGGCACCCTCTGCAGTCGGCTCAGGGTCTCGCTGCACGCCGGGGTTGGGAGGATGGTGGGAAAGAAGGTGACTTCCAAACCAAATGGCATCAATTCGCCCTCTCCTACAAGGGTGCCTTCGGCAGGGAGGCAAGCAGAGAGCAGAAACATTCTGTTTCTCGTCATTTCTTTCAGCCTTAGCCCCATCATATCATGGATGCATCGATCCAAACTTGTTTTCAAGAGAATTTGTCTTTCTCACCATTTCCAAACTCTGTAGTCTCATCCTAGCTTCCTTCTCCAAAACATCTCCTTGCTATTATTCACCTTTCCAAAATGGTGAAAAGAGTTTCTAGCAGATACATCTGATCCAGGAGCACAAAATCCCCCTTTGAGCCTTGCTAGGGCCAGCTTTCCTCTTGTGCTTGGCTGAGTCCTGCTTCCCACTTGAACCATGGCATCTTGAACTCATTATCTGAGCCCTTTTAGGAGCTTGTAGCCAATAAACAGCACCAAAACCTTTCTGAGTGATCAGAAGTCGCCTTTGAGGACTGAAGTAGCCAGCAGAAGCTGAAGAACTGTAATTGCTGCAGCTGTATCTTGAAATACCATTTCATGTCATTCAAAGGCTTTTCAAACTCTTCAGAACTTGGACCACATCTTACTAGAGAAAAAACACTCTCCTGCTTATCTGCTTCTCTTAGGATTTCAGATGTCTGGATGCACAGAAGTCTGGGTGGAAAAGGTGACCTTTCCAAGGGTTTTTAGTTCCCTTGGAAGAGATATAGAAAGGGGGGATGTCAGAGAGACAGGGAAAGTGTCCTGGACCCCAATGTCACAAAGTTAAAAAAAGCCAGGAAAACTTCCAGAAAAGCTCAAAGTCCCTTTCTGGCCATAGTCTTCTGCCTGTTTTTTCAAGGAGTTCAGTGGGAGACTTTCTCCCTGTGCATGATCAGACCTTTAGCAGCCAGGAAGGGAGCTCTGGCCTCAGTTGTGCTTGAGGAAACCCAGGACCATGGGAACACCTTTTCAGAAAGACAGTGCTGCTGCAGGTTCAATGTCCATGGCAGCAGAAAGGCTGGGTGCATCCCTGGGCCCTTGCAGGATCAGGGGGATGCTGTTAGAGCCCAGGAGTCCACAGGCATGTTCTGACACCCACTCAGACCTGTACCCTTTCATTCAGACTGATTTGTAATTCCTTTTCATTGCACAAAGTCCTGGATCAAAAAAACTGCTTATATAGAGAAAAATTTTGGAATTCCCTTTCCAGCCTTTGCTGCATAAGGATTTAAATATAATCATAAAGCCTGTACTGTATATTCTTTTTGCTCTTTCCACCTTTAGCGCCCATTAGGGATTTGGTTTTGCTTCTGTTTTGACAGCCCCTGTATATATGTATTTGTGGTTGTTCCGTTCTGTTTCCTGATTTAATATCAGTGCAGCTACAGGAGAAGGATGCACCGTTAGCATTTTTTGCTCAAAGTATTTTTCAAGCTCCTTTTTGATGTACTGGTCAGGTTTGCAGCTTCTGTGCTCTTGTGGATCAGAAGAGGAAGGACGGGGTTTGTTGTGCCCTTTGGGAATGAAGCTTTCTATCCACCTAAGGAATTCAGCTATCTCCCTTCTCTAGCCCCTCCATACAGATCCAGGTGAAAAGTGAGGAAGGGTTTAGGAGAAGCCTGTTATGCAGTTTAATTAAAGTCTTTTTGTGCATTTCTGAGAAGTAAAGGTGAGCCAAACTGGAAAGAAGGTGGCTTCTGCAAACCTCCTCCTTCCCCCCCAAATATTTTTAATTCCTACATACATGAATGGAAGAGAGACAAAGAAAGGGAACAGTTCTGAGGAAATGCTTCTGTTTGCTTTCCCTGTTAGTCTGAGGAACTGTTGTTAGAGTTGTTCAGCTGTTACAAAGACAGGAGAAAATAAAAGGCTCCTGATCTTTGTTTCTTTTACTTATAAACAGATCCACAGCCTTGAATAGCCCCAGACTGATGATTTAAAATCAGACTCGGAGTGTAAATTCTGCTCCATTTGCCCAAAGAAGGTATTTGGCTCATGGTGCAACTTGTCCTTTTGTCTTTAGGAAATAAAACTGAGTTTTAGCCTGTGTGTCTGTGGTTGCTGTGTGTCACAATCACCTCCCAGCTTAAATCTCACTAGATCTCCAGGCCCTGGAAAAGTTGGAGATGTTTTCCATTCCCTGGCCACTACCAGGACCCTAAGAAGGATCCGAGGGGGGTGGATCTGACAGGACTGGGCCAGGACATGGGGAGGGCTCGTGGAGCTGGCTGCTGCCCCTGGGACAAGCTGCAGCTGCTCTGGGACTGTTTCTTTGCCTCCAGAGCTCCTCTGCAGAGTGCTTAAATGGGTTTGTGCAGGAGAGCTGACAGCACAGCAGCGCTGCAAATCCTCACCCTCTGCTTCCCAGGCTGGATGCTCTGCAGCCATGGATCATCCTGGATCCCATAAACAGTGACTGCATCCCCTGGCTGGGAGAGGGGGACAGGAGACTGCAGCAAGGAGAGGGGCAGTGAGAGGAGAGCACAGGCTGCTGCAAGAAAGAAGCTGGTCAGGGAAGGTTCCTTCACTTCTATGTCTATTTTAATGGCAATCCAAAGAGAATTTCAGCTTTGCTGTACCAAGGGACGTAATTTCTACTGGTTTTCCTCTAGCAGGATCAATTCCTCATCTGTTAGTGGAGACAAAAACACACCAAAATTTCCAGCCTGTACCCTGCTCCTGCAGCAATCAGTAAATGGTCTTGCTACAGCAGGTTCAGTTATCTCTCTTTGGCCAAACAGTAACATGGGCATTCATTAGATTTTTAAAATACATATATTAGTCCTCAACATGGCTGAAAATTTACGAAAAAGTATTTCCTAACATCTGTGAACTAATCTCCACATATAGAATTAACCACCTCTTTATACATTTTCTGAGCATTGTAAAAAAAAGAGATTAAAGTCTCCTGGACAGCTTTCTCTAGGATTCTCCAGGCTTTCAGTGTGAGTGCCCTGTTTATCTTCAGCATTAACTCTGTATCTGCAGGGGCTTTAATAAATGTGTTTTCATCCTTCACACATCCAGATAAAGAGCTTCACCCCTTAAAGCTGTGATTACACCTCAGCAACCTCTCTCTTGGCAATGAATGTGTGGTTTCTGTTTTGTGTTGTTTTCCTGGCTTGAATTAACACGTTTCAAGCCTCTAATGTACTTCTTTAATAACTGACTTCTATAAAAAAAGGAGAAGATGGAGAATTTCATGCAAGAATTCCCAGCTGGAGACATCTGTTCAGCAAGTCACCTGATGAACAGCTCTAACCAGCCAAGTGTGAGTTATTTTTATTGGTTCAATGTTTTAAAAATAGATTTTTTTTTCTTTTAATTGATACCTTTCTAGTGGATTCCTTCACTGGTCTGCATGGATTTGGATTTATTTCTCCTGAAGGACTAGTGCAGCCCAAACTGAGTGTTCCATTCCAAAACCAAGCTGACCGGCTGAAACCAGTAGGAACCAGTTAAATGCTTGAAATGAGGGTTTCCACTAGGGTAATCAAGTTTCCCAAGAGGTGATGGATTTGATGTATAGCCTGTCATGATGAGTTGCACGCACTCAGCACCTCTGAAAATCAGGCCATAGCAGCTCTGAGCAAATCTAAAGAGACGGGGTGTGCGCGTGCGAGCCGGAGCGAGCTGCAGAGAGGACACACGTCCTCATTGATCTCGAAAGGCTGGCTGAACTGTTCTGCTTTGAATCACATGGTTTGGCATGTTATTTAGCAGCTGTTAAGCTCAGGTGAGCTTGTAGGATCCTGTCTGTGCACACTCAGCCCTGATCCTCTCTGTTTATTTGTTGGTGCTGCTACCTGGCTCCTCTGCAAGAAGGTCGGGCCCACGGCTCCTCTTGCATCCCCCTGGCCACTCCTCCCCACCACCCAGCATCCCAAAGCTCCTTTCCAGAGGGTGGGTTGATATGTTTGATTTTCCACTTCTCTGTGTTTTATCTGGGAAGACTTTTGATGCCCTTGGACTCTGCCTTGATTTGAAGCCTTGTTTGGAGTGGGACTCCAGGCTGTGTGATCCAAGAGATGACAGAAAAGGAGGTGTTGAAGTGGGTGAAGCAGGAATGTGGGAGTGCACCTTGTGCTGGGTGCTGTAGACCCTCCTGTCCATCCAGCAGAAAGCTCTCAGCCAGCCTGCAAGCAGCTTGCCTGATTTCACTGGCCATTCGCTGGCCTAAGCTGCTCACCCTCCCTGAACTGGGAAAAAGTGGAGCTCTGAACTCTCCTCCACACCCCAGCACAGGGCATCTAGTGGGGGAAGAGCACCAAGAGCCACTTCTTGCCTGCACTGTCCAGGCAGTGGGTAAAGGAAAACTCTGAAGGAAAAAACCTGAAGGAAAACTCTGTGGGAACGCCTCTCCAGTGAACCATGGGAAGGGCTGAAGGCTCCCCAAGGACATTAAGGAGGGGGAGTAGCAGTGCAGCCCCCCCAGTCCTTTCTACTCTTCACCCTGATGAATTATTTGCTGTTGTAGGCAAGAGTAGGACATCATAGGCAGAGAACACACTAATGTTTTCCCTTTTTTCTTCCCTTTGGAATAGCTTGAATTAATAACTTTATATCTTTCAAAAGAAAAAGAGGTTTTTTCTCACTTGAGAAAAAAGAAGAGATATTTTCTGAAAGCTATATTTTAATTGAGGCAGGCTCAGGAGAGGGGAGGCTGAGGGAAGAATTGCTGTCATGGAATTAATTTTATGAAAGAAAAGCAAATCTCCACCCTGTTTAAACATGGGAAAAACATCACAGAGACATCCTGCTGCACCAAATGGTAAACATGTCCATGTATTATATCACTTATGGCTTCCTTAAGAGTTTTATGATGCTGTTCTCAATTACTGTGTTTGCATTTGTAATTAGAGTGCAGAACACATTGTGAAGGCAAATTATAGAGCTAACTTGTCCTTTCAAAATAACCCATTTGCTCAGTGTGCTCCCAGAAGCAGCTCTTTAGTCAGGGGACTCCAGTGAAGGAGTAACTCCTCTGCTGAGGGTGTTGGAATACACACTTGCTGCAGGGAAGGGAGAGGACAAACACACTTTTGCCCCAGGGTTTTGCTGTGCTTGGACCTGACCTTCAAACCACTGAAACTCCTGTTGGTTTCTTTAAGCTCAACCCTCCACAAGTTTGAGCAATTAATGGAACTGGGGGAGTGAGGGAGAAGAATCAGGTTTTCTTGCTCTACCACTGATTTCCTCTCTAGCCTTGGTCATGCCATTTGACCTCTTTCATTAAGAAGAGTTACTGGCTAAAACTATCCTATGAAAGTGGCTAAAAATCCCCTGTGTAAGAGCTGGGATATGTTCAATCACCAAACACCTAAATAAAGGTGAATATGCAGGGCTGCTGCTTTGCCCTGCAGTGCTTGGCTCCTCTGCAGGAAGCTGATTTTGACAGACAGCAGCTCTTTGGAGCTGATGCTTTGTGTGCACCCAGCCCTTGCCCTGGGCTGCCCTCCCACAGGGGCTCCCTCTGTGCCCAGGGATGAGGGTGACACCCTGCTCCATGCCCGGTGTCCCTCTGCTCCCCAGGGCACGGTGCCTGCTCAGCTCTGCTCGTGCCTCCGGGTGTCACAGAGCAGCCCCTGACCAGCTGCCCTCGTGTTTTCCTCTGGCTACTGAGCATCAGGAGCAGAGATTTGATCTTCCTCCAAGGCAGGTCGATCCTGCACAGAGCAGCCTGGAGTCTGGACCAGCTGTGCACTTCGCCTTCGAATTCAGTAGGGAAAAAAATAACTCTATCCAAGCCTGAACTTGGATGAAATAATGATCTGCTTAAAGTGTAAAGGAAGCAATGTTTCACAGTTCCTACTGTGCTGTGTTTGCAGAGAATCCTTGCATTTACTGTCTGTTTGTTTGTTTGTTTTGCAAAACCTAGACTAAGTGGGAAGGCTTGACTTTCAACGGATTTATCTGCAAGCAACAATTTTTTCTTCTGTACCTGAGTTGAGAGGGCACAGAAAAAGCTGCTGCAACATACATGGAATGGGGAAGATATACCTCCCACAGGTATATCCTCCCCATGCCTGGCCATGAGCAGTTACTTGGCTTTGCTCTCCAGCCAAGGTTTTGGAAAAGTCCAAGCTCAGTCCTTGGCCCCTACCTAGCACACTGCCCACCAGTGTCCTCTGCTTGTGCAACAAGACTTCATGAAACTGGGCCAAAATTGTGTTTGGAGTGCAAAAAAAACACAAACTCCAAAACATTGCAGTGTGAGATTACTACAATCCTCTTTTTCCTTTTCCTTTTCTCCACTTTGCCTACTATGAAGAAATTTGTCCAAGTTTTACTCCCCCACAGGTAACTCCCCACTTAATTTCCAATGTAGCTGATTTACCACAACACTGGCTCTGCCCTTGCCAATGATCAGGTATTAATTCAATTCTTGGTATCTCTTGCATGGTTCACAAAGGTTCATTCCTTGGCCCCAACTTTCTGTCAGGTGCTTGTTCCATCTGAGCAAAGGTTAGGTCACCTTCTGATGATTCATTGAAAAAAACTGGTTTTATTACTTTCCCTGGGCATGGGAGAGTTTATTCTAAGAAAGAAGCTGCAGCCTATGAATGACCATCCCAAAAAGAATGACTGCCAAAGGGGTTTGGTTAGGGGTTCAGCTTAGTAACTACCATCAAATTGGTTGTTTAATGTCATTAAGTCCAAGAGAGTTCCTAGAGGAATGGGTTTGAACTTTATAAATTGTGTGAAGTTGTTTAGGAAGGGCATTTTCTGCTATTGATAGGAGAGAAGAAATTCCAGTGTGGTGTTTTGCAGTGCCAGCTGCACTCCAGTTTCCATAACTGGGTGTTTAAAACATGGCCCAGGTTCACTGAGCAATGTCAAAACACATTTGCAAAGCTGGCCAGGGAATGGGATATGGCTACAAGAGAGCAAGCTCAATTTTGTTGGGGGCACAAAAGAGAGAAGGGCATTTGTCAGCCAAAGGATCCCATTTGTGCAACACCTACTGTTGTTTGGGTAGCTGGGGTTTAAAATATGTCTGTCATCACCCTGTCCTTGTGGCCAGTGGTGCTGTTTGCTCTGCAGCAGATGAGTGGGACGGGCAGCTCTCCCTGCTGATCCCAACCAGGGAGCCCTGGCACCCTGCTCCCAGGGAGCCCTGCAGGCTGCCAGCATCCAAGTGCCACCAAGGGCGAGTCCAGAGGGACAGACACCCAAACACTTCAAGGTGTGAGTTGCAAATTTCAGCTTTCTGTGGTTTTCCTTTTTGATGGAAGCCTATTTCAGCAGTTGAAGGAGGAAAACACCCTCCAACACATGGAAGACTTTTTTTTTAATAAACACCCTTCAAAACCAGAGAAATTTACCTGCCTTATGAAATTGCATCAATATTTCAAGAAATAACACAGTGGAAAATTCATATTCACGTTAGATGTCATCATGGGAATTTGCAGCACCTACAGGGGAGTACCATGTTTTCTGACAGTGCTTATGACAGGGGCAGAAGATAAGCATGTAAAAAATAAATTAAAATCTCTTTACTTGGCAAAATCCTTGTAATTTGTGCTATTTTGAACCTGTCAGTTCAAAGTACTTAAGTAACAGCTTGTCAGTGCTCGTGGCCCGGCCTAACACAGGACCTGGTAGCATGGCTGCAGATTGTCAGGAGCTGAGTGATCTCCAGGGCTGTGATTTATGACTCCACGAACAATGACAAGCAAGGAGAAAAGGCCCCGGCAATTCCAGAAGCAGTTGTGGAAACAATTAGATCACATTTTTATTGGGTCGTTTATACAGATCTTCCTTTTAAAAATTAGATCCTTGATGAGTGCATTTTTCATGCGCTCGGTTGCTTTGTCCTGTTGTTCAGTTGAGGGAAAATCCCGGGTTTTCCTTTGGAAACACTCCTGAGCCATGTCTTTACCTTCCCAGGGGTGCACAGGACATCCCTGAGCTCACCCACAAGTCCTGGGTGGTGGATTCCTGCAGAATAATTTCTGCAGTAATTGCACTGATGTCTGTACCATTCTCTCATTCCTGGTTGCTCACATCCTTCTGCTGACCCGTTCTTTGTCTCCTCTACAGCTGATGGGAAGCTTCTGGCAAATCACATTGGAATAGGCAAATAATACTGATAAAGAAAACTTGGACCAGAATTTTTACAAGTGTATGGTTTGGGCTTCTTTTACCATTTTTAGGGTTCTTTTACCCTTCTCCTTTTGAACAGCAGAGTTGTTTAGTTGTCATTATATTTCCACTTCTAATTTCTTCAGCAGTGGTTTGCCCAGGGAGCTGAGCAGTACCAGGTCCCATCTTTTCCTAAGGAGCCAGTGGCATTTCTCTAGAATTGCCCAGAGTCCTGCTATCCAACCTCTTGAGCTTGGAACATGAGTTTACTACTGGGCTAGTGAGATAACATCTCATTAGATAACATATCTGAAAAGATATGTTTAATCAATGTGTCTCCAACACCTTGTTTGCTTTTTAGGAAGTTGTCAGAGTCTCATTTAGTTCTACCATGATAATACAGTCACAACATCCTCATTTTGGAATTCTCTTGCAGAGAAAGTGGCTCCAGAAGTGGCCAAAGCCACTCAGCATCCCAGGAACTTCCCAGAAGCCAAGGGATCCCAGCACAGACTCAGGTTCTTGGGCTGGATTTGAATTATTTTGCACCACGGTTAAGCCCAATATAATGGGAATTTCTTCTGTGAAAATTAATGAAATAAGAACCTGGAAAATGAGCTCTTGTTATAGAGAATCCCTTTTCCCTCATTCCCCTTCTTTTAAGAGGTAGGGAGATCTTTGGGTTTCCCTAGCACTGTGTATTGATGGATGAGGCAGAGAGTTGTGCTCTGCCATATTCTGTATCCCAATGAGCACAAAACTTGCCCTCAGCTTTGAGTTTTATCGTTTCAAAACCCACTTCTCTTGTGCTACGCACCAGCAAAAATCCTTTTCATTGCCATTAAAAAGGCAACTTAGAGGCGTCCATTATTTTATTTTTCTTTTAGTATTTGTACAGAACTCAGCAAATCAAAATGGGTCCCAGATAAAAGGTGTGTTCTTTCTAGTAAAGCACAAAAAAATCTTAATCTTTGGTCCAGAAGCAGTAGATTGCCACAAACAGTCGGCAGCTAAAATCATTAATCTTTGCTGCTTGCCCAACTGGTACTAGTAGTAAAGAAGATAATACACTAGCAGAATCAGTGACCCACTACAAATTGGTCTTGAAAGGTCCACCAGCCTAAATAGACTTTTGCTGATCCAACACTTGTTAGGAATCCCAACAAAGAGACTATTGGCTCATCTGATGAGCCGCTCACTATTGGGCCTTTTGCAATGGCTGGTGATGGATGACCATACCCTCTTTGAGGGGGAAGATGCAGCTCCTGGTATGGGGCCTTTTCTCATCTTAAATTTGTACTCAATAAATCACAGGTGCAGAAGAGACAGCATCAGTTTCATTACACCTACATGCTCCAGTATCAATCATGCCAACACTACGGGCTGCGTACAGTTCATTTCGGGAGGCTCTTTCTGTTCCAATACCATTTCCATTCCCTTGTGCTTTAGCATTCCTAAAGTGTTGAACCTCTGCAGCGAAACACCAGGGAGAAGGATGGGATGTGTTGTAATTGCACTCTTTCCACACGAGGCAGGGCTTAGCTCACCTAATTCAGTTTATGACACCCTGCTGTTGTTTAGGGCGAAGTGCTAAATAGTTTGGTAAAGATTAGGTGGTCATCACACCCCTCTTTAGTTCTTAACCTTGTTTTTTCTTTTGCTCTTTAGCACAGACCTCCAGGCAGAGCTGCAGCAATTGCCCTGGAGTGGTCCCCTTTCTGTGATTAGAATATCATTTTCCTGCCTGGTTTATGATATTCTTTTAGATGATGCTATAATCCCATACTCACTCTTACCCAAACCTAATTGTAATAAAGAAACCATTTTTAGGCAGCTTCTTCAGTGTTTTCTCATTTAAAAGAGTTTCTGCCATGTCCTCTCTGGCTGTTAAATACCCTGGGACCTTTGCAAGGTATGTCCATTAGGATTCACAATTCATAAAGCTATTGCAGAGCTCCCACATTGTTATGTTAATTCGAATGTCAGCAGTTAAAATACACTTAAAATGAAGGAGGCTTTAGAGCTCTCAGACTTGATATTTAATGTACATAATCAAATACTTTCATGGCATGAAATGCATGTCTAACACTCATCATAAAAACTATGAACTATGTTTTTCAAGTATGATAAAAGGTAACAGATTATTCCCACGTGTGTCCAAAATCCATTTTACCATCTTTATACAGGCAGAGTAATTTCTTAGTGACCAATTGCACTCCGATTTACATAGGAACAACTATGTTTCATGCAATTAAGTTATCACAAAGTCCTGTCATTCTGCAGCACTCTGTTAATCTTTAACTCAACGAAAAGCCATGTCAGCAGAGCACCAACACAGAAAAGATGGGTGTTCAAAGGAACTGCAATAGGAGCACATTCAGAACTGTCAGACAGAACAAGCTTTTCAAAAGGACACTTCCATTCAGTTTAAACGTACAAGGGTGTTGGGCTGACACCTCCATTTATTTGCTGTAGGGCTATAAGGAGAGAAAAAGAGAGACTTTTGGTCTTATTAAAGCAGTATTTGGAATACACAAAAAAAAAAAAAAAAATAAAAAAAAAATTTTCTTTTCCTCTGCTCCTTTTACTCTATCTCAGCAACAGATCATAAAGCAGGGACAGTATTAATGTGAGACAACAAAATATTTGTTCTAATGTGCATCAAAAAGATTTGGTTTTCTGTGAACCAGCCACCAAAATCTAGCCATCTTTTTATTTTTTTACAATTTGTAGACAGACATAAAAGGCATATATTTTTAAAATGTATTTAAGAGTACAAGAGTCCCAGGAAACAGCATCTTTCTGCCACATCTTTTGTGGCTGTCAGGTCTAAGAGCTAAGGCCATCAAAATGATTCAGAGATTTTTCTGGTCGGTACCTACAGCATGTTCAGTTCTACCCAATAAAAATGGTGATTGAACTTTGAGAGGACATTTGAGGACACAATATGATTATGTTGGTGACAGATCCTTAGCTGGTACAGACTGGCACAGGGCCACCATAACCAGCAGAGAAAGCCCAGCTGCATCTGCAACCCCAGCTCCTCTCCAATACTGGCCACTAAGTCATATTTGAATATGTGAATATTTACAGGTAAAAGTTTGGAGGGTGGTTGTTTCTACATGGTTCCCAAAACCCCCATAATCACAGTCCAGCAGGCTCTTCCTGTTAACATTTTCATCATTTTCACTGAAACCTGGGACTTTTCTACTTGCCTTTCATGTTTTGTCCCAGTGTTCTTTACTTCTGTGGATATATCTGGTATCTAATATTCATTTCAGCTGGTTCAGTTTGCAGAGAATGTTTCTCAGGGTTGCGTCTAAATTTTTATATTTTTCATTTTTCATCTCAATTAAAAATAAACCATGCTGTGAGATCCCTCTTTAGTTCTTTTATCATGCCACCAACTCTGTGCATTTTGTCACCTATATACTAATAAAGTGGTCTTTTTAATGTATATACACATATATATCCCAGTAACTGGCTTTTAGGGCAACTGTCCAAAGAAAATTTCTTGTCTTTCATTTGCACTGTGCTGCAAAGCACAGGTTTTACTCCAAAGAAACTGTAAAGGAATCTTTCTCATCTTCATTCTGGCTTAATTTATAATGAATATTAATAGCACTTGTAAGGTGAGATACAGATTAAAAATATAAAAATATAATTTGGAAGTTTTCAAAGGTTGCATGCTGGGTAACATTTCTGGCAGTGACAAAGGGCCAGATTTGTTTGTGCAATTTTAGAAGTGACTTCTACTCCTCATTTTCAAGGTGTCTAAAGCTTTCCAAAAGTACAAATAAGTGTTTTATGTGAGGTTCAAAAGCACCTTCATCATCACCAATACAAAATTAAATTGAGGTGATTTACTAATCCCATCAGAAACTTGTTTGCCCTGTCACTGCCTCTATCTAAATAATTTCCAAAAATGGGACTTTGCTGTTCAGATGTCTTTGGGAAGCTTTACCCAGAGGTAACGTCCAGATGATAGATTTTATACAGAAAAGCAAAAACACTGTTCAAACAGAATTGAACCCTACTCCTGGCAGAGTGATGACACAGCAGCAGCAGGTGATCAGTGGCACTGGTCCCAGTCTCCTGGGGCTCATGGACAGTGGCAGTCCCCTGCTCCTGTCCCTGTGGCACTGAGCTGAGCGCCGGTCACCTCCCGGGAGCAGGGAGCTCCTCCGTGTGTGCAGCTTCCCAAGGAGATGTCCCTGGGGCAGGGAGGGCTGGGTGCACTCCCTATCACTGCTGGTGGAAAGTTCAGGGCCCCAGGGGCCAGCAGGCACCAGCTGAGTCCCTGCACCCAGGGCTCTCCCTGCACCCTGGGGCGCACACACGTGTGAGCACCCGTGGGCCCGGACAGCTCCCCACGTGTGTGTGTGTGTGTGTCACCTGCAGGAACCCCAGGGCTCCTGGGGACAGCCAAGGAAATGCACCCTGTGACCCTGCCAGGGCGGCTGGCAGGGAGCCAGGGACAGGAGGAGGCACTTGGACCCTTGTGTTGGGAATTACCACATATCCACATCCTGCTGGATTGCAGAGAGCTGGGACTGAACTCTGTGTTACAGGACAGGTACAGCACAGTGATAGCTTGGGGAGGACAGTTTATAGCAGGTAACCTTAAAAAACACTGCTCTGGTGTGTAAGGAAGTTTATTTTCGGGAGGGGGTTTGTGAAGTGCTTTGCTTCTCCTGGCCAGCAGGGAAAAAAGCTGTATCAAAGGGCTGAGTGCTGAAATAAAATCTGAATCCATCCCTCGCAGAAATTGCTGGGGCCCTGATTGTGCTCTGGGCAGTCAGGAGCCATGAAAATGTTCTGGAAAACGTTCTCATAACCTGATAAAAGAGCTGATTTAATAAAATTATCATATTGTCAGTTTATGATTTTACTTAGGAATCTTTTGGCGTAGTTCAGTTTAAAAAAAGAGTCACCAGCTTTAGTTCTTTTGCAGCAAAAAGATCCCATCATTTATTAGATGAATGAAGATATCAATTTCTGTTTAAACATTAACAGGGTGATGCCAAATATTAGTCAGTTCCTAATAATTTTGAGGGATTAAAAAGATAATAAAAGTAATAGTCCATTACATTACCTACTTCAGCAAGATTGTAATGAATGTAATAAATTCCAGATCAGGGTTATAACAACTTCCATCTATTTAAAATGAATTTGTAGGGTTACTTTCATTAACTATGTATATGGAGAAAATGATCTGACATATTACTTTAAAAGAGCTGTAAAACCGATTAGAAGGAAATATGCTTCCCAGACAGTGATCCAGGCCGCTGGGGAAATTTTATCCCTGGGAAGATGTGGGGGGAAAAGGAAGGGAAGAGGAAAGGACCTCAGAAGATGCTATTGCATCATTTTTTTTTTTGCATGCCCCAAAGTCACTTTGCCCCTCAGGAGAGATCCAGGGCAGACACCAGGAAAGGGATGAAAGCCACTTTCTCTCCTGACTTTTCCCTCTGCCTCCTTGCTCAGGAAAGGATGAATCTGTTAATGAATACAGGGCTCCAGCCGCGGGGATTTGTGCATGGAAATGAATCCGTGCCTGGTTCTGGTGCGGCCCTGCAGCAGCCCAGGGGAGGGCTCAGGCATTAGAGGGGACGGTGGCCTCATTGCTCGCAGGAGACAAGGGACCTAGCACTTGACTGCACTACAGAAATTACTGCTGCACCTAGAATGCAGCCTTCATTTATCAATTTCATAGCGAGGGGGAAAGGGAGAGGGAGGGGGAACCCAACATCTGACTGCCTTTTTCAGCTCACGCTCCATCCAGCCACCGAGAGGCCTCCAAGCCCAGCCAAGTGTGTTAGAAAGGGTCCTGGATAAAGTAACTTAATACTAATGATTTATACTTAATTGGACCTCTAAGTGATTAAAGTGGCAGTAATGAATGAGCAACATCCTTCTAATTCCCTTTTTCCATTTGGCTTGGCCTGAAGGCCCTTTCTTTGTGCAGGGTTTGACTTGGGGCTAAGCAATGCCAGTGGTTTTTAAGCTTTTAGTAGCACGTCTGGAATGAGCCACTTGGATTGTGTTTACAATAAATGACTCCATAAGCATGCTACCAGAGCATTGTGTGGGGTTTTTTTTTTCTTTCTTTCTTTTTCTTTCTTTATTTCATTTATTGGGTTAGCCAGTTCTGAGGTTAATGAATATGCATTTGGCAACCCATGTTTGTGAGGCCAATTCCCACGTGGGCATCAAAGGGTTTGAAATGCGTGAGGGTAAATATCAGCTTTGTCAAAATATTGATTCACTTGAAGAATAACACAGCACACTCTCCTTTGCACTTATCTTCATAAGGATAAACCTGCTTTACATATTTTTTACTAATTTCATAGGACTTAATATTGACAATTAATTGAACAGACTGAGATTTTCTAACTGTGCTTCACTAGTCTCCCCCTGCTTTTTCAGTCTGAAAGTTATTGTTACACTCTTCCTTAAAAAAAGAATCTATTAAAATTGTAGGTGTTAATGCTTGAAATATGTAATTTTTAAACATAAAGAGAGATCCAGAACCTCATGTTTTACTTTGTGCTGGTAAAGGGAATAAGAGGCAGCATAAAGGGTGCTTTAAATCAGAGATGTGTGGAGCTCTTGTCTCTCACTGGGGCAGACCCAGCTCAGTCCTGGGACCTGGGGCATCTCTGAGGTGGGGGAAAAGGAGAGGAGCAATGAGGTGTTTATAGCACTGTGCTAAATTGCCAGATATTTAAAATCAGTTAGGATATGTTTATCCACATGCCCCAGTTACACCTTTCACTGGAACATAAATAGGAGTGTACCACATACTTCTCACAGTAACTGGGGTGATGTTGCTGTGGTTGGGCTGTGACAGCAAAACTTCCATAATGCAATTTAAAAAACTAATAATAATCCTTGAGCTTCTTTTACACCAAAATTTTTATTAATTTAAATAACCCTCTATCTCTCTCTTGCTGTAGGTTTTCTTATATGGCTGTGGGAGTCTTTGAACTACCCGGAGATCACAAAAACAAATTATTTGGGATGTTTCTCTCTTTTTTTTTTTTTTTTTAATCCCTTGTTCAGGAATATTTGATGGTGAGAAATCTGTCTGGAATAGGTTTGATTTCACCAGATATTGTCAGAGATGAGGACTATTCAGCAAGCAGAGCACTCCCTCTCCTGATTTCGAGGGCAGATTGCTGGCTGCCGTCAAGGGTAATAAAACTGCACTGCGGGTGTTGAGAGAAACTGGCTAATTAATAGACCATTACTGTGCTGTCCTTGACTAACATTAGAACCCTCTGAGACCAGTTATGCTGGCAAAAATCTGGAAGAACCCTCAGAGCCTGGTGAAACTTGGATTTGGCCTGAATTTTAGGAGTATATTTTTTTTTCTGGTGTTGTCCACACTCATGTTCAAATTGTGTGGAGAGTCTGTGACAACAATGCTCACACGGGGTTATACACCTCAGACAAAAGGGGAAAATAGAGGGAATTTCATTGGATGAGCTCTGATGTCCTCACACCTCTACAAGCACTTGATGAAGTTTATTCCCTATTCACCACAGCCCTTTGTGAGGTTTGCCTGCACCTCCAGAGAAAGGGCTGTGCACCCAGACACTGAACATCCCTCTCCTCTCCTCTCCTCTCCTCTCCTCTCCTCTCCTCTCCTCTCCTCTCCTCTCCTCTCCTCTCCTCTCCTCTCCTCTCCTCTCCTCTCCTCTCCTCTCCTCTCCTCTCCTCTCCTCTCCTCTCCTCGAATCTCCTCGAATCTCCTCTCCTCTCCTCGAATCTCCTCTCCTCTCCTCGAATCTCCTCTCCTCTCCTCTCCTCTCCTCTCCTCTCCTCTCCTCTCCTCTCCTCTCCTCTCCTCTCCTCGAATCTCCTCTCCTCTCCTCTCCTCTCCTCGAATCTCCTCTCCTCTCCTCGAATCTCCTCTCCTCTCCTCTCCTCTCCTCTCCTCTCCTCTCCTCTCCTCTCCTCTCCTCTCCTCTCCTCTCCTCTCCTCTCCTCGAATCTCCTCTCCTCGAATCTCCTCTCCTCTCCTCTCCTCTCCTCTCCTCTCCTCTCCTCTCCTCTCCTCTCCTCTCCTCTCCTCTCCTCGAATCTCCTCTCCTCGAATCTCCTCTCCTCTCCTCTCCTCTCCTCGAATCTCCTCTCCTCGAATCTCCTCTCCTCTCCTCGAATCTCCTCTCCTCTCCTCTCATTTTCCCAGGATTTCAGGGTCACTTTTCCCACTGTGAGTGTGGAGGAACCATTTGATACACTGGGTTTTCTCCTTCTCCTGGTTCCAGCCAGGAGCAATCTCAGTTAAACATCTTTTGGGATGGTGCAGCAATGATTCAGGAGGAGCCTGACAAGGACATTAGCAGGGAGTAGCAGGGAAGGGAGAGGTATTATCCAGAGCTACAGAAAATGCCTGGTCAGGAGTACAAGAAATGAGAAAAAGCGGAGAGTGGAAGAAATAAGGAAAGAAAGAGAAGTAACAGCAGCATTTAACACAGGGGAAGGAGTCAAAGTGATTGCTGCAGCAGTGGGAAGGAGAAAAGAAGAGCAAAAGTGAGATCTATGGAGGAGCAGCTAATATGAGATAGGAGCCTGTCAAAGGCTGAAGGAAACTAAAAAATAAAAAATATGAATTAAAGGCAGCAAATTGGGTGTTTTAAGTGCTAGAAGTTAACTGGTCCTTGCAGGCTCCAGGCTGTCCATCTGCTCCCAGTGCCTCAGGAAGGACTCCCAAAGCTGCAGGCAGCTGCAGGGCTGGAAGGAGGCAAGGAGCACTCAGCACCCAGCACCAAACCTTTGTCTGCTGCCCATGGCTGGGCTGCTCATGGGCTGCACAAAAAGGAAACCAGACTTGCCTGGCTGTTCCCTGCAGAGCTACCCCTGCTCAGCCCCGTTCCACAAAGCATCACCCTCTTCAGAGGAGCTGTGGAGGTGCTGCTTTTGGGGCCCTGGAAGGTGCTTCTCTAGACCCCCAGAGCTCTCCAAACCATCTTCACATGGAAGAAACACTGAGGGCAGCACTCTGCTCCTTGATAATCCTCCCAAACTCTCCTGAGCAGCCTCAGTCACAGCACAGAGAGCTCCCAGGAGGACTCCACTCTTCAAGGACCAGTTGGCTGTACAAACACACCATTTGCTTTTGCCTCTCTTTGAACTATCCTCAACCCACCGGTGCTATAATTGGATACCCTTACCTCTGCTGGCCTGTGCTGCATGGGTCATATATGTAAACATCAAGCTCAAATAACAACCCCCAAATTTAATTTATTTCTACCTAAACAAGTTCTTTTATCATAAAGCAATAAATTTGTCTTGGTGCTAGCAATTTGTTGCGGGTGACATAACACTGCAAATTGATTAATCGCTACTGTACACGACAAAATGAGAAAAGCAAGGAATTATTATGAATAGCGTCCATCTGATACAGTAGGGATTCATTATTCAAAAGTGTTAGCTAGTGGTTAGCTATCCCCTTGTTGCAGATTACATTCATTTGCAGAATCCTACATCATGCTTACACAAATCAACAAACATGCATTTATTAAGACATGGAATGAAAGCTATTAAAATGTGAAAAATTGCCTTTTTCTTTAAAAAAATTAGTCAAGTTTTGGTGAAAGTCTCTTTTTTCTTTTTGGTTGGGGATGTTTTTGTGTGGCTGAAGCAAAGAAGTTTATTGCATTATTTCTATGTTTGCATCCAGAACCAGGCAGATCAAGCTAAGTACACTGATATAGGTGGTTGGTGTGTTATACTGAGCCCTCATTCCACAGGCTAGAGGATTTGTACTTGAAGTGTTGGGCTGGAATTATACATGAAAAAAAAAAACCCCACTGCTAAGTGCATTAAAATTTTTAGCATTGTATTTGTACAAATAGGTTGCAGTAATGTCTGAGGAACTTACTCTGTTTAAGGTGAACTACAAAAGGGTGAACAAGAGAAGAGCTCTTTCCTCTGATAAAGTAGAAAAATGATATTTAGAGCCAAGGTGCCCCATGTTTCTCAAGCTGAACACTAGACCTTGTGTTGAATAAATACTCTGAATAAATAAATTCCGGATGCAAAGCACAGAAGAAGCATGATCTAGTCCACTACTCTGCACACTTGTCCTGGTTCCTGAGGATCAACATTCCCTTCTGAGACTGGGAGCAAAGTGAAGTGTGTCCATTTCTATCGCAGTGAGTGAGGGTTCTACGCCTGTCATCAGTGCCAGGCAGTTTGTGCTCTCTGTGGAAGCAGCTCCTGCACAATAACACAGAGAAAAGTCAGGTTTGATTTTTGAGGAGGGGTGTGAGGAGAGCACAGCCTTTTCTTCCAAGCCTGCTTCAGGAGCTGTTGTGCTGCCACTTTGTGATGCTTCTATAGATAACAGGATTAGGGGCACAAAACAGCAAATTTCCCCTGCCTCCTCCCCTTCTTCTGCAACTCCTGTCAGTGCACAGTGCTTTTCCCTCTCTTTGGGAAGTTGCTTCCATCCTTTATTGCTTGAGGAAAGAAGCACATTAACTGTGGAAACAGCAGCTCAGTCTTTGACTCGAGGCTCCCATCTTTTAGCTCTGCCCTGAAATGTCACTTGTTAAATCGTTGTAATATCTACTTGCAGAAAATCATCACTAAAATATCCCCCAAAAGGGGATTTTTATGTGTTGCTAGAGTTTTGAAGTTGATCATTCCACTTGGGTTCTGTGTAAGAAAATGGTACTGCAAAATGGAAACAAGCATATAAAATGAGTGAGGTCTGTGGTGCATAATATTGGTGCATTCTGGTATTGATTGTTGGACACACTCTCAGGTCTGGTTTCATTAACATGCTGTGGTTAGATTAGTTGAGATACACAGGAGGTATAACCACAGCTCCTGCACTGAGAAAAACATCTCTGAGCCCCTTACTGGGCTCCTTTGAGAGATCCAGGCCCAGAGACAGCAAAACAACTTTGTGCTGTGAGTGTTTTCTCCTTGTTGGTGCCCACTGCAGCCACGCAGGCTCAGCAGCCTCTTCTTTGCACACCAGAACCACTGCAGTGAGATCAGTTCTCAGCTGGAGCAGGAGCCAGCACCTGGCTGCTGCTGGTGTGCCTGGCTTTTGTTTCTAAAGAGGATGCTGCCAGTTTCTGCTGAGCACTCTCAACAACCAGCCAAGCGAGTCCCTCCTTCCCAGGCTGCTTGAGGCACTTTCATTTCATGGGTCTTGCCTGCCTTGTTTCACACAAGAAGGTGATGTGCCATGCTGAGCAGGGCAGAGGCGCTCACCGGACCGTCCTCTGCTGAAACACAGAGAGGAAAAAACTGCTCTTGAGTGAGGACTTGACACCTGCTCAGGGTGAGAGCCCAGGAGAAGGAATGTGGCAACCTCTTCAGACTAACCCTGCCTCAAGTGTCCCATTAAAGACACCCAGCAGGGTCAGAAGGGGATGGCAGGGATGCTGTGGGACACAGCCAGACCAAGAGGTTCAGCTCTTCCTCAGGTGACATGGGGAGAGCTCCAGCCCCACAGCAGGGTTTGCTGTCCATCCCTGTGCTCCCAGGGAGTGTGGGAGCTCCAGCCCCACAGCAGGGTTTGCTGTTCATCCCCACAGCAGGGGTTGCTGTCCATCCCTGTGCTCCCAGGGAGTGTGGGAGCTCCAGCTCCTCAGCAGGGTTTGCTGTCCATCCTCGTGCTCACAGCAGGATTGGGAGCTGGACCTGTCTCATTGTCAGCAGGGGGATGGATACCAAACCCAGCTGTGGACCTGGAGCTAACCTGGAGCTAACCAACTCATATCCTCAAGGACAACAGAGGCAAACATGCTTACAGCTGAAATCCAGGGCCCAAGGGAGATCCTGACCTCTTTGAGGGTTAAATCATGAGGTTGTGGCTGGCTCTGACACCCTGCTAGGGGGCAAAGAGATGGGAGGTTTTGCTTATCCATTCAGGGGCTGTTAGAGTGTAAAATCAGTGACATTAAATTCCAGGTCAGTTATGTTTTTAATCTAATTCTGGACTCAGACTTGATTCAGCAAAGTGGTTTAAACACTTCTAAGGTGCCATCAAACCACTGTTCTGTCTAGAACAGCAACAGAGTCGATTCCTGAAGCAAATTAGCTCCTGGCCAGTCATCTCTGTGCTAGGTAAGCCTTTTCCATCAGCCAGCCACAGTTTTAATGAGAGGAATGAGGGAGAAAAAGAAGGATTTCTGTCTGGGCAGTCCTTCTTTGCCCTGGGAGTATTGCTGTGCTGCTGTGCAGTGAAAAGTTAATCTTTCTTGACGGGTGATGCATGTGGATAGTACTTCATGCATTTCATACTGAATGCTTGATATAGCTCAGTGATCCCTTATAAACACTGCAGAAACACAGGGGACCCTGGGCAAGGGAAAAATCTGTCTTAAATCCCTGTGTCTGTCACATCACAACATCCTTCTGTAATGACATGCAAACTTTGGAGAGGCTGCAGCATCTCTGTCTTATCTGGGAGACATTTGGCTGTTAATGACTAACTTCCCAGTGACAGCAGTTCTTTTTGTAGATTGCTTCCCTTTGGTTTTTTGAGGAAACATCCACAGAACCAGGAGATAGGCAAAATCCATCCGTCAAGGGCAGGAGGCTTGTGTAGGTGGACAGCAGGAATCTGCACCCTAGCCAATTGGATCAACCTGGGATTTATTTCAGGATTTTATGCCCTGAAGAGGCAGTACCTTCCTTCTTTCTCTCTTGATCTTTCACATTGTGCCAGCACAGGGCTTTGCAGAGATGACTTACAGTTTAAAAGACACAAGAGTGACTTTAAATGGGACAAAAATGGGTTTGCAATTCAGTCACAAACCAGTGATAAACCAGAGGGTTTGATAGTTGCTCAGAGCATTTGAACACCCGGGAGCTGAGCAGCTGCTGAGTGTGCTGTGCTCACTGTGCCTGGAACTGGGGGCAGCCAGAGGAGCTGTGCTGGAGCCGGGGCAACAAATCCAGCTGGGGAGTTGGCTGGTGGGTCTGGATTGCAAGATAAATGTTTATGGACAGAGAAACTTCTCCCTGGATAGTGCCACTGCAGGTAAAAACAGCTCTTATAAATCTCTTTATCTCCCAGTTTATCTGTTGTCATGAACAGATCTATAACTGTTGTTTTGGGACTAAGTTCTGAATCCACATTCAGGACAAAATCCTCTGAAATTGTTCCCACATTAGAGACAAGAGAGGGCTCTCTTGCAGCTCCTGGATGCAGTCACGCCTCTAATTCTCCCTGGTTCCCTAATTAAAGAGTACCAAAGCCCTAATCTTTCCTAGAAATGCTTTGTCAGTAGGCAGCAGTGGTCTGCCTGCAGAGTTAAGTACATCAGAGATTTCAACTCCTTACAAATATTGACCTCCAGCAAGGCATCAGAAGCTACACTGGGGAAAAAAAAAAGTCATTTTATTGCAGCCTGTCTTTGTCAGCTGAGGAGTTCACCAGGGCTGATGTGGGGTGTCTCAGACTCTTTATGGCCATCACAAAAGCCCCCCAAAATCCAGCCTGGAAGTGTTTAGTTTCAGATGGGCACAAAGTCTGCAGGGCTTTACTGCATCCATCTGCAAATATCACCCTGTGGCTTTGCCTCTGCCCTCAGGCTGATTTTTAAATTGTGGGAATTCACCACGTAAATTAGCAATTATGCAATGTGGGAATGGGAGGGAAAACAGGGTCTTTGTATGGGAATAGGAACAAGATCAGGAATAGGAAGAGGAAGCAGGACAGGCACATATTTGTTCCAAGGTGATCTGAAGGGCAGCAGCAGGTCTGGGAAAAGCCAGTGGTTTCACATTCTGTGCCTTTCCAAGGCCCTGGTGTGAGTGCTGCCCGTGGCCCAGCTGCCCCTCCTCACCCCATTTACCTGCACAGCTCTCTGCAGGTCGTGTCCTCAGCAGGGGATGGACAGGGCATCCTCACGTGTGGAGGGAAATGAGTAACAGCAGGGAGCAATGGAGGTGAAGGTGCATCGTGCCCCCTGTCAATGCATCATTTTACTCTGAGCAGAGCAAAAGGGAGCCAGGCTTTTATTTACCTACTGCCTGAGCAAAGGCCAGCAATCCCCACTCTGTCAAGTTACTTAAGTCTAGCAAATGCTGCAAGACCTGAACCAAAAAGGATGTTAAAGCTGGTGAAAGATTGTCATGGGGTGGGCCATGAAGCTTTTATAAAACAATTGCATCAAGCTTGGGAAGGGAAAGAATCTGAGGCCATTAACCCACCCAGGGATGAGTCTGTCAGCAGAGCCAGGGAGCATTAAATGTCCATTTGCAGCATATTTTCCATGGGAATCAGTCACCAACCCTCTTCATACACCTGAAAACCCAGCCTAGCATGGATGGCATGGGCACTGCTTTGTTCCTGCTACATCTGACAAAGATGGGTGGGAAATAAATAGAGGAGGTTTCCTGGCAGGGACAGAACAGAGTGGTGGAGGAGCTGGGGGCTCCTCCAGGCTGCCTCTGAGCTTCTGTACATCAAGGCACGTCCTTTCATGTTCCTGGGCTGCTAAAGACATGGTTCCCCACTCCCCAAAATGCTTCAAAGCCACAGTAAAATTCTGTGTTCACAGGTGTAAGTGCCTACCTAGTGTGGAAGGTTGTGATGGCTCTCCTGGGACACTATGGCCCTGGGCTGTAAAAGAGTGAATTTCTCATCTCTCTAAGGTGCTGAAAGCTCCTCCATGAAGCTGCTGGAAATCACTGGATCAAAACCAGCTGTGGAAGTGCAAAGTGCATTCATTTATTTTGAAACAAAGACCTCTCCTATGGAAAGAATCAAATAAAGTGTGCAGGGGAGTCAGTGGGCAAGTGGGGGGAAAATGTAGAGCTGATAACAAGATAGCAATAGAGATGGCTTTTGAAAAGCTTTTATACATATATAAAACCAGGGAGTATGGAGAGAGAGTGGAAGCAACTTGGATTGGCATCAAAACCCTCTTATCTCCCACATTTACACTCTCCACTGCACAGATTGCTCTAGTTCACCTTTAATTTGCCTTTTGATAGTTGTAGGCTGATACCAAACACTCCTGAAAGCTGACACTTGGCAAATAGCACATTGCACTCCCATCTCAAGTGCATGACATGAGAGAAGGGTTTGAAGCCATCAGAGCTACAAAAGCTGTTGCTGGTGTGATCCTAGGACACTTTACCATGACCTGATTTTGCTATTCCTGTGCACCCCAAACGCGCGTGACGGAGGAACAGCTATTTTAAAAAATGCCAAAGCAAAGTGTTGATGAGATAAGCTGGACATCTCTTATCAGAAACATCTCCCTCCACCTTCCTTTCTTTTTTGGCAAAACCTCAAGAGCCGAGGTGCTCCCTGTGCCAAGATGTGCATCCCTATGGGCAGCTGACTCAGCCACCCCTCTGCTCACCCCAAAGGGTTCTGCACTGTCCCCTCTTTGTCACCGACACTTTGGGAGGCTCTGACCTTCACAGCACTCGAGAGTGGGGCCCCACACAGACATGCTCAAGGCTCCAGATATGTGGTGCTGCTGCCTGAGCTGCCAAGAGGACAAACAGCAACAAGATATCTGCACAGCATTAAATCTCCGGGGACTAAGTGGATTACTTAATGGCACAGGAAAATCACCTTGTTGACAGACGCCAGCAGAGCAGGAAACAGAACCACATGTACTTTGTGCCAGCGAAGATTTGAACCCAACTGCACTGCATGAAGCACTCAGTTCTTGCTCTTAGGGTTTCATCTAATTCTTGCTTGCTGAATATTAAACCTACCCCTTCTTGTCCTACTGACAGCCAACCCAGACATTATTTTCATCCTCCTTCGAAGTGAGGACCATTGCCTTTAACCAAGGTCTGTTTATAATCTGAAAATAGCTGTTGAAATGGATGTGCTTGTGATGCATAAAGCTGTTTATAGATAGGAATCTTTTCAGGCAAAAGTTTATATTTAGAGAAACAGCTTTGGAATTTTCTGACCAGAACAAAAGGAAACAAAGAAAATTTCCAAGTGATTCCACAACAATAGAGCACAGCTACACTTTCACCTCTGAATTTCATGTTTTTGGATCCACAGAGTTCAGTAAGATGAGGCATGTGAAGGCATGTGGTTCCCAGCCCTAACAAGGTGTAAAAGCTCTGGCTGATGGTGTCCTGATGTCCTTGCTGCATCCAACAGAGCAAACAGGAATGGTGCAGCCAGTGTTTGCACTACAGTGGCATAAATCTCAAACCCATCACAGAGCAGCATCTGGAGTGTTGGAAAAGTGATGCTGAAACAGCTTCCTTTTTCTTTCTTTTTCAGTTTAACATTTTTTTACCCACTGAGAAAGGCTGGAGGACAAAACTGGTTTGCTCTTGCTTGGCCAGGGCGTTTAAACCTGAACCCTAACCTCACTCAGGCAGTAATTTAGAGCAAACACACATTCACATGCAAGAAGGGGAAAATCACTTTAAGGACATTGTCACCAGTCCACACTGCTGCTCACAGCCACATTTCCCTTCTCTGCTGTCCAGATTTGTTTTCTTTTGTATTTCCAAACAAGCATGTTAGCCAACAGGATCACACATAATTAAATATCTGTCAAACTCACCATGAAATGAAGGAACAGTGTCCTGTGGAGTGCTCAGGAGTGGGTTTGTTGTTTGGAGAGCAAGGCTCACCCTCTGGCTGCCAGGGACCTCCACAGGCTGGGGACCTCTGTGCCCCTGCAGTGACAGAGGGCTCAGGAGATTCCTTGCTCTGTGTGGGCAGTGCTTTAAGGAAAACAGTGGCAAAAGGAGATGCAATAGATCAGGATTTGGCTTGATCTGCCTTGCAGCCATTCCTCCTGCATCCTTTGGCTCTGGGGATGGGAAAGTGGCCCACCAGCTCACCTGGCTGCAACCTCTCGAAACAGATAGGAGTGAGCTGTAATTGCCTTTCCCTCAGCAGGAGCACTGTGTTTGGTGTCTGTCTTCTGCTGGCTGAAAAAACAAAATAGGAAAAAATTATGGAAATTGCATGTCAGACAGACAAGACAAGCCTCACTTCCTTAGAAAAATGGGGTGAAAGTTAGTTTGAAAAAAGCTAATTTTTCATAGGCTATCACTTTTCTACCATGTTCCTCTTGCTCAAGGCTCTGGATAAGAGAATTTTCAGTTTGGTGTTCTAACCCTGGGACATGAGACAGGAACTTGCACTGTCTATAAGAAGTGAAGATCATTCCTGTTTACATTCTTGCTGTTGTATCTCTGCTCTTCCCTTAGCAGTTAGTGACAAAATAATGATAAATAAGGAGCCAAACAAAATCAGTTTTTAGGACACACTTTGCAACTCATCCCTAAAGCTCTTTTGAAAGATAAAACCCATTTTGTTCCTTTATGAGATAGATGATCGTGGCTCTACAACCTCCCCCTTCATCCATGACCAACCACATCTCTCTCTCTCTCTGCCTTTTCCCATTTATCTTTTTTATGCATGGCAAACTCAGCCAGGCAGGGTTTTGCTTGCTCCTCTTAAGAAGAACCCTTTGCCCCCTCTGAAGTCACCCAGAATATTCATTCCCATTTTTTCTTGCCCATCAGACTGGGGCTGCTCCCACTCCCTGCCACATTCTCCCTTCTTCCCCCGACATTGCCATGCACCACATCAAATAATTGTTGTTATAAGTCCCCTCCTTCCCCAACTAAAATATACTTGACTGGGAGGGAGAGGGGGAACAGGGAAATAGCTGGGTTTATTTTAATAGTTTCCACTCTCAGTTCAGCTTTATAGTACAGTATATTTAACTTAAACGTATGGACAGCTGGATGCATTTAACAGCACAATGGAAAGAATTTAGCCAGTGTACATTTCAGGCCCTGGATTTGGAGCTGATCACTCCATATTTCTTCACAATATTTAGATGCACCCATTACAGATTGTGTTGGGCTGATCAAAATCTGTTTGTGTCAGGTAAGATTTGTCATAGATGAGCCTCTTTATTTCTTTACTTACTGAAACTCTTCCTACAGGAAGAAGCTGGGTTTAGCTGATATCAGCAAGTTCAGCCCAGTGCTTGTGATGGGGTTACTCGCCTTCCCTGCAGAAGCCAGAAAAAGCCATAAATACACAGAAACACAGGGACAGGTTCTGAGCCCAGACTGTTGTGGGCACGTTACTCCACTTGTGGTGACACCAGCTGGAGAGTACAGGGTCACTAAAGGATCAGCATCTGTCCCCTCTCCTCCCCCCACTACCCTGCAATGATGGAAAACAGCTACAGCCATGAGACAGAGCTATAAATCCTTCATGTCTTTCCATGGGACCTGCATCCCTCTCCAAACTGGCGGGTTACCCTCTTGCACCCTCTCACAGCACTCTGGAGATTTTTGCAGTGACAGCCAGGGAAACGAGGCAGAGGGCTTTTTCTCCCAGCAATAAGAACAAATGACATTTTCAGCACACTGCAGCATTCATTTGCCTTCTCTCAAAAACAAAGAGAATTCTCTTTAAACACCCTCCTTCCCTAATTTTATGCCTCATGCAGAAGCCAGGGTGCCTGAACAAGGTGATTTTATCAAATATATCTTATTGTCTCAGTGTTGGTTGCTCAGTGTGTCTTGCAGCAGTGCAGACAGAAGGAGGATCAGCCAAGGCACTTGCTGGCTTGGAGAGCTGGAGCTTTCCCTCCCACACTGGAAAATAACAACAGCTTCATCTTTTCTTGGGTTTTTTTCATGTGTGTATTTTAAAAGTGGTGCTTTCCTCCACTACTGTGGGAACATGTAATCAGCACAGACCAAGTGTAAGGGGTTGTGTTTCAAAGGTGGTCTTATAAAAATGCCAGAGGGAAGTCAGAGCTGAAGGAATAGTGACACTTCTGATTTGGAGAACTTCCAACAAGTAACAGAGCTCAGCCCCACGTTCCAAACTATGAACGGGCTCCAGCTATTTGGGAAATTACAATGATTTTGGATGTGTTTGAGTAGACTTGTTGCTCTGTCTCTAAATACTGGGAAGGGAGAAAAGGAGAAAGATGCTCAAGGAGAAAAACCCCTTTGGAGGAAAGACCAAATTGTTGGAAAGCTCTGAAGTGTTCGCATTAATGTCATGTCATTACTCCATATTGCTGCACAGGTTAATTTAATTGGGTTACTATGTGTGAGCAATGATCCATAGCATGTTATGGCACTGAAACAAATGACATTTAACCAAGAGATTTGTAAGGCACCTTGTTATCTGCATGGTGAGCAATTGCAAGGGAGAGTCAGATTGCTAGACGAGCGACTGACAAATTAGTTGTTGGGTTTACTGGACAGCTTGGATTTATAACCTCACAAATCCACCATAATTTATTAGATCCATAAACAGACAGATCCAGTGTTTTTACTTAGATTACGCTCTTATTGCAGTCTCTGATCCTGTCCTGTTTGCAGTGCTGTATTATTCATGTAACACTCAGTCCTCTTGGGTGGGGGCAAGGTGAGCTGAGATCAATCAGAAGCTGCAGGTTTCTAGCAAAAACAAACAAACAAACAAACAAACAAACAAACAAACAAAAGAAAAACCAGCCCAGTTAATAAAATAATAATTTGCAGTTGGTGGTCCCGCACTCTGACTTTATTTGCTCCAAAGAGAAAAGGATGCAAATAGAAGGGATTGGTAAAAGATGCAAATTCAGCTCAGTAAAATATCTACTCTGTTTCTTGGTAGAACAGAGGTCAAAGCTCTGCCTGTAAGCTGAAAAATAAAAACAAAGTTGAATGGGATATAGAGGGGAAAAAGGACTCAATCCCACCTGGATAGTCATGCTGGTTTTTTTCCACCTTGGCCTCTGGGAGGATGAAATGTCCCCATTTCCTTCCTTCTTTTCTGGCCTGAGCAGCAGAAGGCTCAGCACTGCCCTGACTGCAGGACAAAGCTGTGTCCTCTCTGGAACAGCTTTCTTTATAAACTGATTGAAAAGAACATTCAGCTTCCACAGGCAGATTATTCCAAACCTTTGAGTGGTGTCAGTTCCCCAGTATCTAGCTGCCACGACTTAGGCCAATGACTTCTCTTTCTCTCCCTAGGGACATAAAAAAGAAATATAATTATCTCCCTCTTTATGCTCGTTCCCAACAGGTTAGAGAACAGTTATCAGGGAGGCCACACCCTGTGCACCTCATGCCCCTGCAGCCCTCCTTTCCTCTTCCCACCTTGCCCAAACCCAAAGCTTTGCCCCTTCTTCAGGATCAGTTTTGCAGCCTGTAACCCTTCCCCTGTGTCACCCCTGTGTCCCCTGTCTCTGGTGGCACACGGTGCCCAGAGCCCCTCAGGAGCTCGGCTCAGGGGAGCCACTGTGTCCCTCCAGCTTTTTCCATTTGAGGAAATGATGAAATATTGCCTCTGTTCAGAGCCTTGGCTCACACCAAAAATTTTATGAGGTGATAAAATGATCACCTTTGGGCTCATGGCTGCTGACTTGGGCCAAAACTACACCACCCAAGAGAGTATTCTTGCTCCTAATCCAGCTGGCACTTGGGATCACTTGCTTTCCAGGTTAGAGGACAGTTTGTTTGGGCTAGAAAAACTCCAGAGAGATGTCCAAGTGTTTTGGATGTTCCTGCATAACAAATCAGACCTCCATTTCTTTTGGAACTTTTCCCTTCTCTGAGTAAAATTTTAAAACTCCTCTCAACTCCACAGGTTTGGTTTATCAAAAATAACCTGGGGAGATTTGTGAAGCTGGCTCTGAGGTTCAGCTGTAATACTCTGGGTTAAATACTGAACATAAGAGAGGAGTCCAAATTCAATCAAACCTCTGAAAACCATGGGCTGCTGGGTGAGTTTGGAATCCCAAGCTGAGATGTGGAGCTGCTCTCTCTACACACTTGGGCTGATGGCAGCAAGAAACCCAGAGCAGAGTTTGTGACTGAACAAAAAGTGAGAAACACTGGCATTGAGTGCCACTGTCACTGACAAGGTGCTGGAAAGGCTGGATCAGAGAGCAGGACCTGGCCTGGCTGGCACAGAGTGGGCAGTGCCAATCCCTCCCCCAAGGGCACAGCTGAGCCTGGGCTGGGCTCTGAGCCTGAGCTGGGCTCTGAGCCTGGGCTGGGCTCTGCTCTTTGCTTGCTCCACAGCCACTCACAGCCCTGCTGAACGAGCCCTCCAGGGGTTCCCCTCATGTAAAGCTGTTATTGTTAAAATAAACACGCATTTAGCTTCACCATCTAACATTTCACAAGCCTGAGGCTCAGCAGTTGGAAGGCATCTCCCCCAGCCTCGGAACAGGAGGCAACACGAAGGGAGGAGGATTGGAGCACTTTCAAGGCAAACACCAGAGGGTTTTACTGGCCAGGTTTGGTGTGGCTGTCCCTGCACTGTGCCTGGAGCAGCACAGTGCCAGACCCCAGGTATCTTTTAAACACATCTCACAAGCAGCTGCTGGGGGAGCTTGGACTGCTTTAATCAGATGTGCTGGAAACTTCAGTCCATACCTGTGTCAGTGCTAAACCCTGAATGGACTGAAGAAACAGAGAAACAAACCCTGCCTATCCCTGCCTGATGCCTTCCTGAGCAGATCTTGCTGAGTTGCTTTCTTGGAATAATTTGATTCATTTTTAATATTTAAAAATATTACAGACCAAGCTCATGCCTGGTTTAATATCAATTAATTTACCAATGGGTAAAGCCAGTGAAAAACTTAGAACCTAAAAAGAGCAATCCAACATTCTTTCTTGTTTTCTTTGAAGCAGGTTCTATACAAAGATACATTACCAGATTTTATATAAAATGCTTAATTAAAGCAAGTCCCCAATTCATGCATTTTCATTTTGTGGCATTCAAGAAGGAAAAAACCCCAGCCCTACTAATAATTACTAAAAAGGAAACTCAGCAGGGTAAGCAGGAGGAGACATGGAAGGCAGTGGAGGAGGAGAAATGCTCAGCATATGGAGGGGTTAACTAAATCTGAGCCTGTGATAATGCTCTCATGTTTGCCAGGGAGACTGGGGAGAAAATCCTAATGGACCTACTGGAAACTGTTAATGCATTTTGGTTATGTGTACAGAAAGGACACGAAGCCAACAGAAGTGGCTAATGAAAAATTATGTGAGCATTCAGCAGAGAACATTATTCAGAGCCCTGATGGTGGTGGGGAGATGTGAGTGACTCTGGTCAGGTGAAGAGCTGGAAAACCTGGTGCAGTATCACCTTTCAGACTGAGTGCTGCCAGCACACTTAGGGAAGCGTTGAATCATAGCTGGGAGATGAGATATTGCTTTGGGGAGATGCAGAGAGGCATGTTGCTAGCATATACTCCAACCCAGAGAAAACAGTCATTTGTTTCACAGGTGAATAAATAAGCATTTCCTTGAGCAAACCCAGCCATCCAGCAGCATGCAGTGCTGTCACTGAGGGTTTCACCTCCAGCAAAAAATGGTGCCTGTTCCCATCAATGGGAAAATTCCATGGCTAGATATAATTCAAGCCCATGTTGCTCCCAGATACCTGGATTGTCACAGCTTTGGGTTGGAGTTCTCTGGGAAGCACCTATTCCAGTGGGAGCTTGCTTCGGGATGGAAACCTCCCTGTGTGACCACAGAAAAATACACAATCATCTTGAACACCCCAGCTGCAGCCTCCTCATGGACAAAGGGAGATGGGCACATGACATGAATTTCTAGAACACTTGGATTGAAGGAAAAATGGCTTGAAAAGTTCTTCTTTCTACTGAGATTTCCTCTGTATCTTCACTGGGATTTGGGAAAAGAAAAATGCAGCTCTTTTTTCCTCATCAGCTCAGTGGGATACTGCAAATCTCAAAAATTTCAGTTTGGGGTTTGTGTCTCTTGCCCTACTCTTGCTTGTCAGCAGGAGCAAGGGTATTAAAAGACCAATCCATGTTCAAGACAAGAAAGAAAATTCTCCTTTCTGTTGCTACCATGAGGCTGAGATGCAGAAAATGGGGATACAGAGGTGTCCAGCTGTGACCTTGTGCTGAGGTGGACTCCTAAATTCATTTGTCTCACGGCCATGGTCCTTCCTTGTGTCACCATGAGGAGAGCCAGGAAGTGTGCTGCTGTCTTTGTGCTGGTGATGCTTTGGGCTGTGGAGAGTTACTTTAGGTCTTTACTTTCTTAGGTCTCATTTGAGGAAATCATGAACTCTCTTTCTTGAGAAGGGATGATATTTCCCTTAATTTAAACAACTTTGAGCAAACAAGTACCAATTTGGATGTGCTTTCCCATTTAATATTTACGTGATTTATGCTTCCAAGCAACCCTTCTGCTCTCCTGTTTGTATGCCCTCCAAGCTCATTTTTTAACTACAGTTAATCACACTGAAGCAAAACATAACTCACAGGGAGAGGATGATGGCCAACTTTAAACTGGGGCTACCGTACTGGATGTCAGCTCTGCTGCTAAAAATAACTACCCTGGGACAGGGGCCTTCCCTGGACAGCAAAATTTAATGCCACTTTTTAAAATGCTGGCTAGCAGAAGCCTTGGAAGGGAAGAAACCCTTTAGCATTTGAGGAAGGAAGGATTGGTATTCCCAGTCCAGGAACTGAAAGCAGCTTGTTTGAAGTACTGACTGACAAACTGGCTGGACATGAAGCAAACAGCAGAGGCTCAGAGAACTTTGCTTTCTTACCCTTGTCATAGTTTAGGTTGGGAAATGTCAGGCTGAGTAATTTCTAATCTGTTAATGCTGTTGTTTGCTGTACAGTAAAAGGAAGTCCATCTGTAGCTCCAAAACACAGCTCAGGATAGGCAGGTGGGACTCAGAATAAAGGAAGTAGGAAAAATGTTTTGTGCCATGTTTCTTTCTCTGTACAGAAACTATTTCAAGCTCCTCCAGATGGAAAATATCTATCCCTACTCAAGCTGTGCTCCCTGATGTTCCTTTAACCAAGTACCAACTCATCAGGGCCCAAATTCCCCAGGAAACCCACAGAGCAGCAGTCCTGGGGCCAGAGAGAGACCTGCACCTTGGGGGAGCAAGGGAGAAATGAAAAGAGAAATGTGAGAGCAGGAGTTTGTGAACAATTGAGGAAATACCTGGAGGTGGTTTTTCTCTGTGAGCTTGGCAGATGGACAGGGCACTGTCTGTGCAATCCATCTGCAGAAGGGATTCACTCGGTGAAATGCACTCAATGCTTTAGCAATAGAGTTGGCAATACATAAAAAACAGTGTTTAACTGCATTGGCAGGTCCCAGCAAGCCAGGGAAGAGGGGAACTGAGGGCTGGCCATGGCTAGCCAAGAGTTTCTGGTTTTGGGGGTGTTTGCACCCAACAGCTCAGCTGGAGCAGGCAGCAGTGTCCCTGCAGAGCAGAGCTGGGCTTGCAGGATTGCCCTTGGGGTGCAAGTGAGCCTGCAAACCCACAGCTGCTACAGAGGTGTCAGGGAATCACAGCCATGATTTCTCTCCTTCCTCTCCAAGTGCAAAGTTCTACTTAATATCACGTTGGTTTTCTGCGTGGTTTGGTTTTTTTTATTTCCCAGTGGGATGAGAAGGCTTCCCAGGGGTAGGATATGAGTATCCCCAGAACCTTGTCAAGCCCGAGAGGGAGTGAACAAGCAGCTTCAGCAAACAGAAACGCTCAGGTTTCTCACACCTCCCAGAGACATCTCAGCTATGTGAGGCAGCACTTCCCTCCATTGCAGCTCCCAGGAGCCTGCCTTGCCTGGCTGGGGGAGACAGCAGGGAACAACCCAGCTCCATGAGAGAAACCTCATCCCCAATAACCCATTTGCTCCTCCTTCTTGAATTGCCCTTTGCTCCTTTCAGGTGCTAAACCAAACCCAACTGGAATTTTGGGGTCCAGCTGTTCCCAAGCCCCTCACCCACTGCTGGTAGTGCAGGGAATGCTGGTTCATGGGTCTGGGAGAGCAAGCAGGAATTATAACATCTTGCACGATTTCCATATGCTTTGTGCCAAATTATTCACACCTTGTTCTTCCTTTTACAACACCAGGGAAAAAAAATCCAATCAATTAGCTCTAAATCCTCTTTTTCTTCCAGGGCAGGGGAGAGGAGAGGATACCTCTGCACAACACCCGAGAGGATACAGAGAAGTTTTTTCCTGTGGTTGAGTCCTAGGGCCAAACACATCATCTGGAAGGATACAGTCACTTTTACAGACTGTCATTTTCTAGCAATTATAATTTCACACACATTTACCTAAGGACAATTCTGAAAAACAAGAAAAGTGACAAGAAAACAAATGATATTGCTGCCTTTCCCTGAAAAGCATTTCAGTTAGTGAATACATTAAAAAGCAGGAAAATAATTTTAAATAAGAATGTACCTTTTCAAAAGGAGATACCATATCAGATACTGATGTAAGAGGTAAATTAAGGAGTGCAAGTGCAGGAAAGTCCCCGATTTCTTTGTAGGATGTAATTAATGCAAAAGGCTTACTCAGATTGCCACAAACCAATGCCGAGGGTTCAATATATAGTTGACTATGTCAATATTTCTGTTCAGCATAGGTATTCTATCATTTTTTATTCGATATTGAAAATTCTAAATATGAGTTCACTTCCATATGTGATTACAAAGCCATCTGGTTTTCCAGTGCCAACTCTGCACAAAGGACAAGGTTTCAGTTTGAAGCCATTCCCCCTTGCCCAGGCTGTCACTACATGACCTTGCAAATTGTCTGTCTCCAGTAGGACATGAGGATGTTTTGAACTGAAAGAGAGAAGATTTGATTGGATATTAGGGAAGATTCTTCCCTGTGAGGGTGGGCAGGCCCTGGCACAGGGTGCCCAGAGAAGCTGTGGTTACCCCTGGATCTCTGGAAGTGCCCAAGGCCAGGCTGGACAGGGCTTGGAGCAGCCTGGGACAGTGGAAGGTGTCCCTGCCATGGCAGGGGGTGGGACAAGATGGGCTTTAATGTCCCTTCCAGCCCAAACCATTCCAGGATTCTGTGATTTATGTTATCCTTGTGACCACTTTGAAACTACCTCCTTCCATAGCAGAGATCATGTTTTAGTCTTTCTGAACAGATCACCTGGGTTTATGAGTGGTGACAACAACCTCAACAGAAAGGAGAAAGTGAAGCCAGAACGAGCTGTATTTTCATTTGTTTTGTGTTATCCAATCAGCACTAATTGTTACCTCTTTTAATAGGATATGGTTTCATTGGTATTTTAACCCAGGATCTTGATTTGGTACAAAGTCAAAGTCTTGTGCTGCTCCAAATTAGGTCACCCAAAGGAATCCAGCATCTGTGCAAGAGTCCAGGTCACAGAGCTATTTGTGGAATGGATACTGTACAGTTTTTGTGAGTGCATGATATATGAACTGTATGTATTACCTTGATAAATTGTTTTTAAATATTTCCTCCTTTTTATTAATTGAAGAGGAAACTCATGCATCAATGACATTTTTATGCTGGTTTACACATAAATTATTTCCCTGTGATGTTCATTTTTATTATTATTGCCGATATTATAGCAAATGCATTTTTTTTGCCTTGTAAACAAGATTTTGCTTACAGCTAAATGAAAAGAAGAGAAGTTAATCACGTTGAAATAATAGGTTTAAAAAGGTAATTCAGTAATGTTTGGCTGATGTTTAATCTTCCCCAATAGAAGCCATGCTGAGAGAAATGACAGAAATTCTGCTTTTGTAATTAAACTGTATTCATCACTGGCAGGGCAGCTGAAGGAGAGCTGAAATAATGCAGTGCCTGCTGACTCCTGGCAGAGCCTTCCAAGCAGGGACTTCAAGGTTTGTTAAGTGACTGTGGTGGCTGAAAACCTTGAAATGAAGAGCATCATCACAGCTTCAAGCGTAAGAACTCGAGATTGTGGGTGTTTTTTGCAAGAGGGTGTGAAGCTTTTTCTGAGCCCATCAGAAAAGGTGCCTCTGAAAACAGCACCCATCTCTCTGCAGTAGAGTAGAAACAATCACCCAAGATGTGTCCAGGGGCCTTTTTCCCACAAGAGCTCAATGTCTTAGTGTTACATGTCTTTCTGAATCTGATCCCTAGTTAACCACTCTGTACCCATCATCTCCAGTTCCAGGTCTGGCTGCTCCTCCTTAGCACTTCTGAAAGAAACCCAGCACTGGGCAGGACCTGGGAGTCCAAATCCCACAGGGAGCAGTGGAAGGCTCAGAAGGCTTTCAAGGAGCCACCCTGCCATAAGTCAGCTCCACACTGTCTCCCCATGCTTGAGTAAATCAGGAGTTCTCAGCAGCTCAGAAGCCCAGCAGATTTTTTGCATTTGTTCCTGGGTTTGCTTTCTGCTCAGCAGCTGAACAGTCAAATGGCATTTAGTACATGAGCTCTGAATGAAAGTTACATTTCCCTTTTTTGCCCTCTGTAGTTTGAACCTCCAGCAAACTTCCCCTGCAGCTCTGGAAAATATAAACAATCCTTTTGCTGTTAGAAGGCAGACATGGCCAAGCTTTGATTTGTGATTTTCTAGGGAAGAACTGTATCATCCCTCAATGAGATCTGTGTGCTGGAGTGGCAGAAGCAGGTCAGTCTCAAACAGCACCTAATTAGGCAGATTTCTGTTGTTTAGCCAAGCAGACATATCCATCACTGAACATTAGATGCTGCATCATCCACTTATAACAGCTTCCAACTCCCTAAAAATGCAGAAATAGGAAATCTCCTTTGCTTCTTGGCTGGTGCTTTGACCCATGCAGTAGCAATCACTTTCAAGGTATCAGTGAGAAAATTAATCAAGTAGCTGGGAATGAGCTCAGTGGTTTCTCAGCTTTGGGATCTGTGTTTAAGGCATTTCCTAACAAAAAGAAAGCAATAAAAACATTTGATTCTTTCCCCAGGCAGGTTTTCATTGTCTCCATCCCTCTCTAAAGTCAGGGGAAATTTTTCTCAAGGAGTTTGAAAGGTGATCAGGTATAAGCTGTATTTGATGGAACAAGGATTCTCTTCAAACAATGCTGTTCTGGGGCTCATCAGTCCCTGCACTCAGTCCTGCTTGGAGGAGCCAACAGGAGTGACCTCAGTACCATGAGGAGAGTTTCTGCCTCAAACCACCGTGCCCAGGCTTTTCCTCAAGCCATGCTGCAGCCAAACTTCATTGGTGCCTGCCTTCCACCAAGAAATGGCCAAGAGGGCAGAAAATCCTGTGTTGCACCATTCACATCATGTCCCTGTGTCAGGATCTCACATCTCACTTTTTATATCATGTCCCAATGGCAAGAATAATACCTAGAGCTTCCCAGAGAATGATTTTATCCAGCAGGACTGGTGAAGATGATGTGCTTGGTCTGCCCTATCACCCTCATTTTACAATAAGCTGATTCAGAGAGCATTGGGTGCCTGAAGCCTGGGATCTGGTACCACACTCACTTGTGCTCACAGGTAACTGAGCCATCTCCATGGTCCTACTGCTAAAAAAATAAGTTTCTGTGTCAGGGTATTGATACTTTCAAACATTTTTACCGAGTGGCTTCAGCTTCCAAGTCTCATACACTTTTCTGGAGCCTGGGATAGTTTACACTCAGAAATCACAGCAGATTAAGGATGATCCCTCATGACCTATATATCCATTATGCATCTGACCCAGGTTTCACACAATGCAACAACTTTGCTGAACAACAAGAGCCCACAGCGTGTCGTGGGAAATGTATTCTGAACAGAGCAGGGGAGCTTAACACACAGAAATTACTGTTTGCCTAATACACCACAACTTCTTTCCAAATAAAATGCTTCTTTTTCAACTTTTTTTTTTTTTTTTTTTTTTTTTTTTTTTTTTTTTTTTTTGTGAAAAGTCAGATTTTTTTCTATTGAAGAATTTTCTGCTCTTCCATTTTTATAAAAATTAAAACTGAAAGTGTATTTTTCCCGTTGGTTCAAAGGATTGAGCATCTGCAGTGGATCCTTACCTAAAACTATCAGCATCAGCCCCATCACCTGTTTGGGAATCACCTGAGCTCAGTGAATAAAGGGATTTTTTTTAACATAGTGCTATGTATTACTAAGTTTTTAAAAAGTTATGAAGATGTTTTTACTAAGGAATATTTGCAAGTTTCAGATGGCTGGCAGATGTGTTAAAGAACATATGATTCAAATAGAAAACCTTTCTTTTTATTGCTGAAACACTAATAAGAGTGCACTTTAATATGCCTTAATGTGTTACTCCTTAATTGACAGCAGATGTTTCCTGAACAGCATTTTTTAAAAGACGTGCCGCACTTCAAAACAAGCAGAAATAAAGCCTTACTGTACATACAAGAGCTTCCAAAAACAACGCCTCCCCTTGCCAGTAATTGTTTTTAAAAACAGCATTCTGGATTATTTGAAAATCAATATTAAGTCCCATGGAATATGTCAGAGTAGATCTGATGTTATTTCAACAGAACCTCAACACAGCCTGTGTTCAAGGTCTCCTTTTGCCTTCCCTCCACTCTCCAAAATGGGAATCATCACCCAGCCCTCGGGGTTGGATCAGAGGAGAATGGAAAAATCCATCTCTCAATGGGAATCCAAGTACCCAGCTTGGTGAGAGAGAACCTGCAGCAGAGTCAGTGCACCTCACCTGAGGAGCACGACAATTATTTTTATGCTTATGTGTAAAATTTTCCGAGCTTTGGAACCTCCTCATACCCCGTGTGCTGGCACAACACCCAGGAGAGAGGAGAGGCTGCTCCTTTAGCCCAGGGATTCCACAAGGCCAGGCTACAAATGGCCAGGGATTGTCACTGAGGTGAGCAGCACTGCAAGTGCTCCTGTCATCACAGGCCAGAAAAAGAGGAGGTTTTCCCTCCTTGTCTTGCCCAAGTCCAGATCAAAGCAGCTCTCTCAAGGTATCTCAGAGCACACAGAGACCTTCACAGGGATGGAGCTTTCACTGTTCTCACTGTGGTCCCAAGTACTGAAAATCTATAAATCTGATTATTACTGAAAAAGACTATGATTACAAAGGGCTAGAGAAGGCTCAAGTTTTGTGAGAAAAGAGAAGAAAGAATAATAATGCAGCCCCTTCTCCTTCCAAGGTTTCTTGGCAGACTAGACCATGCTTTGGAGTGCAGAACTGGTGTCAGAAATGATGTCCTGCCCAGTGCTGCTGTCACTGGTGTCACTGCAGACCCTTCAGCAGGTCCTGTGTGACCCAGGACACGGCACAATCAACCTGGGCACCAGCTCTGAAGAGCTTAACTTCAAATCTTCTCATGCTAAAGGAAGAGTTAATCTGAAATCAACCTAATTTATTTCTTCTTCCCCTTCCTTTGAAAGGTTAATAACATTTTTATTTCCTCAGCCTTAATTTTTAGAATATTTCACTGTGTGTTGTTGCAGGACAAGTCTAGTGTTGCAAAGCAAACACCACTGTGCCAAATCCCAGAGAGATGAGCCTGGTGCTGGGCAGGGGAGGGACCCCAGGCAGGTCCTCGTGCTGGAGTGAGCAAGGCCACACATCTGGACCCACTGGACACTTTGTGCAGACCTAATGGCTGCAAAGGCAATAAACAGCAAAAACAATCACAGCAGCACAAGGCACACAAGTAAGAAAAACCACAGAACTTTATTATCTCCACGAAAGGAGATGGATGAACATAATCCAATTATTGATGGGGAGAGAGCTCAGAGGGTGATCTCTGTAAATCACAGGATCAGCCTCAGGAGGCCTGCAGGTGTCCTGGGAGGGTGAGGCTTGCAGGATGTTCTGTGTGCCCCCCAAACCAGCAGCAGCAGCCCCAGAGCCCTTTCCCTCCCTCCCTCCTGTTTGATGTGCCTGTGACGCTCCCACGCTGCGCCCCCAAACCCTGCCGAGACCTGTGGCAACAAATGACAGAATCCTTACACACAGCCAAGCTGTGGTCAGTGTTTATTTATTTTTGCTATGCAAACAGCCCATCACTTTGGGTTACTGCAGTTTAGCTTGAAAGGCATTTGATCACTTGAAATGGCTTGCTGTTATAAAATCTTTTTAAAAAAAACCCAAACTTTGTTAAAATACTATGTAATTGACAGTGCTTTTTTGTTATCCTGCTTATAAAATACAAATCATAGGGCAATAAATATTATTCATTTAGAGCTGATGCAAACCAAATGTTTTCTTCCTTAAAATACCCATAAAAGTGAAGTTTTATCTTCCATCTGGCAATGCCTCTTATGCCAAAATGTTCTGAGTGGAATTGCATTAATAAGAAGACATCAAGAGAAATATGTTACTTGTATCCTTTAATATGCCTTTGTAAACTGAGATACACGTTGGCCTTCTATCAATAAGCATCTCTACCTGTGGGGTTTGAGAAGGATTAATAGAGAAGAACCATTATAGGATGAAAGGACAGAGCATGCTGGGAGAAAAATGAAAATCAAACATCCACCAGTGCATACACTTCCTTCCAGGATAATATTTAGATTTTATTTTATTTTCTTAATTTAAATATATATATATATAAAGAAATAAAACATTTAAGCTGGTTTTAGATAGCACACATCTGTACTGCAATAAGGCCATTTTCAAACGTACAGCTCTCAGTGGGATATTTATTTAATTCGTATTGGTTTTGGACCTCAGCCTATAATGAGAAAAGATATGGGCACATGCCTGAGACGGTGGCTGCAACTGGGACTTTTTTGAACATTAAAGTAGAAAAAGCCTTTGCACGTAGGAAGGGTTTAGTGAAAATTCAATAACTTCTGCTTCAGACACTGTGCTTCAGAGCACTAACAAAGACAGGAGAGAACTGATGCAGACACTGAATCCATGACCAAGCTGCCTGGAAAATGCCAACCAGCTCTGGCAGCATTTCCCAGCCTTTCTCCCTTTGGACACTTTTCACCTTTCTGGTCAAATTTGATTTTGAAACCAATTTCCAATCCCCCTGCACTAGTCACATCTGAGCTGTGCAGGGGTGGTCTCTGTGGGTGTGTCTGACTCCACACATCCCTATCCTTGTTGGTCACAGAGGAGTTTCAGGTGTTGCCTTCCCAAACTGAGTTAAAACCTCTGCTACAGCCACTGGTGCTCGTGCCACGCTGCCTTTGCAGCCTCCCAAAGAGCAACCACAGCATCACAACTCGCCCACTGCACAAACACTGGTGGCTTTGCATCAGACTGAGCAGTTTTGAGAGAGTTTTAGCACAGGGGAGAGGGCAGAAGGCTTTCCCCAGGAGGCTGGAGCTCATCAGGGTCTCAGGGCAGTCCGTGGGGCAGCTGAGAGTTGCTCTGTCAGCTCTGCTGCTGCACAAACCAGAACTAGACATGAAACAGGGAAATGTTCCTCATCCAGACACTGCACATCATTTCCTTGCCGCTCTATTGTGAATCTTACCCATTTTTCTGCACCTTAGGGCCCAATTCAATGACTGAAATTGATTTTTGGTACTTCAGTGGCCATGTGTGGGAACCAGATGTATTATTTTTTTATTGAATACAACCCTTAGAGCACTGGCTCACAAGCTCTCTTCAGTACACTATAATAAAGTAATACCAACATTTCCCAGCTCTCCATAACTTCATTACTCTGTGTCTCTTTGGGACACTTTCATTTCCTACCCAGACTCTTTCATGGATGGTGGGTTTTTCCTTGGATTCTGAGAGCTTCTCCCTTTTCCCTCTGTGTGTGTAAACTGACACACGTGTGCACACTCCCCTGCACATGCTCAGCATTATCTGCCAGATTCTGCCAAGAAAACAGCCCATCCATGTGCCACCCAGAAAAATGCACTTGACTTTCGAGGAGCTGTTTTCATTCAAGCAGGATCAGGACCTGCCTGCACACCCAGAAGTGTGAATGGAAACAATTTCCCCACGCAGGAATCTCAGCTGACGTGCAGCTGCCAAGCTCTGTGCTCCCTTCAGTTCTGTTTACCCTGAAACCATAAATAGTCCCTAAAGCCAATAGAGCTCCCAAGGAAAAGTGTCACAGAGGAAACATCCCAGTGAGAGCTCCAGCTGAGGGGGCCACCAGCACCTCCTGTGCTTTACTGTGAGGTGTCTCCTGCCTCCCTGGCTGGCTCTGCACATCTCCCTCACTTGGGGCAGAGGGTTTCCCTTCTCCATTTGTGCAACCCCAGGCACGGCAGTGCTGGGAGCTGCTGGAGCTCTGCTGCACTCCAGCTGTGCAGCACAATGAACAGCAACCTGTCACTCTTGGGATAGCCTTAACTTCTCTCTCTTTCCTGCTGCATCTTCAAGGACCACTGGGATGAACATCCAGATAGGCTGCTGTAAATTCCTGCCTAAAATGAGAGTGCTTGGAAAGCCATAAAGTTACAGCTGGAAATCCCTTACAATTATTTAGGCCTTGATCATCCAGCCTGTTCAGCCCTTTCCTCCCTCCCCAGCACTACTGAAATCAATGGGTATTTTCTGAAAATCAAATCTGGGTTAATGACGAAGGGTTTTTGAAGATGGAGCAGTGGAAGCAGTGATTGCTGGGGCAGGAGGAAATCTCCTGCAGGTATTAGTCTTACAGGACGGCGTGCCAAAGGTTACTGTGGTGCCCGTGATGTGGAACAGTGATGAAATACTGTGGGAAAAGCAGGTCCCCCAGCTCCAGTGTGTGCATTTGTTGGTCATGGCCATGCACCACTTGTGATCAATGGGTGTAAAGTCAGGGTCAGGGCTGCAGCAGCCGGAGATGCTGGTGCTTTGCAATCTAGCCAGGCCCCAACCAAGGGGCTGAGTTTCCACAATTCATTTATCATAAACCAGCAATTTGCAAATGTTAGCACTTTTCCCACACATCATGAGCCCTGATGGACTTTAATAAAGGGGAGAGCTGGAGGGAGAGAGAGAAGAAGAGGGAGGGGGAAGAGAGAGAGAAGAAAACCTACATAATTAACTAAAGTTCTTAGAATGGCTTTAATTGTGAAATGTTACCTTTTTGGAAGTAATTGCTGTACAGATTTTCATTTGTTTTCTAGTTTCTGAGTTTTTACACTGGTTTCACTTCAGTTAATTAGCCAGTTGTCTCTGTTGGTGGGGTTCTGCACCTCTCTCTTTTACCCTTATGGCTGTACAGGAAAGATTTTCCAGTTTGTTTGACTCAAGTGATCATTAAAATTTGACGACCTGCATTAATTTGGTTCCTGCACTGCTTTTTAAGTGAAAGGCCTCTAAAGGGAAGAGATAACAAAGAAGAATAAATTGTAAACAAAGCTTGAAAACATATGAGAGTGAGAATGTGCAAAGCTGTGTAGATTCTGGGAGAGATGCTCATCAGAGTCACTGGCAGGTATCACAAGCCAGGTTCAACATCTTCAGCTCTGAGGAAGTCCTGTTCTGCCTGTCTTCAGTCTATAAATGAGTAATGTGGCTGAAAGAATGATATCTGTAGATAGAAGAAGGAACAGGAGTTGACACTTTTCACTAATATCAGTGATAGCATCACCTTAACAGGATTTTCCAGGCGTCCTTTTTCCCCAGGCTCGTATTGTTCTTCCCAGAGTGAACAACAACAGAGATTTCGGTGACAGGGATAAAACATTCAGAGCTGTGATTATCAGTTTTACTCCTACTGTTTGGGGAAGAATTTGTTCCTATCACTGAGGGAAAAAATCCCAGCTCTTCTGCCTGCAGATGAAGCAGCAGAACAGAACTGGATGGTGCCCGTTTAGGTGAATGTTTTAGGTAGAGCTGATCCTGTTTTGGAACAGAAGCATCAACTGGCTACTCATCCTCTATGTTCTCTTGCTGATCAAATCTACCAAGGTGTGCTCTGAACCACTGGAAGGGCTCTGAGCAGTGGGTGGTGGCACTCAGGGAGCACTGATGGCTGGGTTAGGCCAGCAGTCCCATGAAATGACACTGCCTTGCTGCAGCCATCAGCATTAGGTGAAGAAAGGGACTGCTCTTGCTGGCCTTGGGCTCTTTGGTGGCCTGGCCAAGCAGAAGTGGGGAGCTGTGGGCTTGCACACCTCACAGTCCCCAGCAAAAAGGGACTTGTGGTGAAACATAAGCAGTTTGTCATCTTTTCCACCTGCAACTCAATCCTAATATCATAAATCTCAGAAAATGCCTCATCAGGGTCCTTATGTCGTGTTCTTAAGCACTCTTCCCCAAAAAATACAGTTGTAGGGTTATTTTATCCCCTCATTTCCAAAGTGCTGCAAAGCACTTCATCCCAGCCAGGCTCTGCAGCTCGAGGGGCTCAGAGCAAACCCACCTCACAAAAAACACAATCCCTGTGGTCGCTCAGTTCCAAGCATCACCTTGAGGAAACACCCCAGACCACAGAGACAGCAGATGAAGCCTCAGAACCTGGCAAGACCAATACTTCCTTGGAAATCCTTGGAGCTGCAAGTCTGTCCCAGCCAAACCCCTGTTCCCAGTTAGTGCCCTGGTCGTGGTGCTCCTCACGTGGTGCCCTCAGCACTGGGCTGGGGCACCCTCCCCACCTCAGTCCAGCTCAGGCAATGGCCTGGGGTGGTGCTGGGTGTGCAATGAACCCCTCTCACAGAGTAGCTGAGCACTGCACATCTCTCAGTGCATCTTCCCTTTAACACTTCTCCATTTTTTTCCTCCTTTTCATGACCTGCTGCCAAAATCTCTCTGCTAATGTTTCTGCCACCATCGATGCCATGCAAGAAAAGTGTCTTTGTTAACACATTTAGGGCCTGCTTTTAATTTCTACAGTATTCCCTTTAATAACAATGTCTAATTAAAACATCTGTTAAAAAGTCTGTAACATTAACTTTACAGGGAGAATTTAATAGAATTATATTTGAATTGCAGCCATTTAACGGGTTTCCTAATTAGGCTGTAGAGTTTTTATTTTTTTTAACAAAAACATTACACAAATTAAAATCAGGCCCAGTTTTTTATTATTATTATTACAACACAGAGTGTGGTCAAAGAAAGGCAGGCAGTATGTGATGGTGTGTGAAGGGTGAAAAAACTCAGTGCAGCAGCCGGGGACTGAACCACTAAAATGCATAAAATGAAACAAATAAGAGACAATGTTTGAAAGAGGGAGGGGACCAAGGGACAAGAAGGGGAAAATTCTATGGCCTTTTATTTGCACAGTTTATTTTCAAACGGATCCCTGTGAATATCTCAGCATTTCTCTGTCCTCATTCCCTTCTTATTTTTCCCAGATTTCACTTGTTTGGGTCTTGTCTCTATCTGGGGGGAAAGACAGAAGAAGTCTTGGAAAAATTTGATTTATACCAGTTTTGTGTTTGCCTGTATATCAGAAGCTTGGATAGCTTTCTTACCAGGCAGAGATTTTGTGCAGTTCATGTAGTAAAGCTGAGCTTTTCCTGTAAAACTTTGCACCCATTGAGTGATTGACTGGCACCACTTACAGAAATATGGAACCTCCAGCACTTGCAGGAGAAGCTGTGTTCTGGGCTTTTAAAGGCAGGATTTGACAAATATTTTTTAAATACAAGAAACCACAGATGGAAATTTTAGTTGGGGAGAAAATAGATCTTCCCATTCACATGAAGACTTCTACTGTTCATTATTAACATGTTCTAAACCAAAATGAAAACTAACAGGAAAAAAAAACCCAGATCTATTGCATGAAGAAATATAGTAACTGCTTTTAAATCACACATTGCAACCCTCAATTTGACCACACCAGAATAAGGCACCTCACAACTGAAACTGTCTGATTTTCATAAAAGAGTGGTGATTTTCCAGTGAGACGGGGTCATTTTTGTGTTCAGAATGAGATGCAAGAAAACAATAGTTTCCCTCTTCAACATAAATATTTCATGTGGCTCTCAACAAGATGCTAAAGTTAGTGCCTGTACAAACATCTTGGGTGAAACCCTGGCCTCTGAGCTGTCAGTGATAAAACTCTTACTGACTTCAGAAAGGCCAGGACTTCATCTTTTGTCTTCAAATTGAACTTGCAGTTGTAGTGAGCACTGGCAAGGGAAAACCCACTTCAAAGGAAGGCTCTGACAGTTGGACACTTATCTCCCACTGATCTAAACTATCCCAATCTCTTTTTGTTTCCCAAGCGAGCCTGGAAATCCCATTGAGAGCAAGTTCATCAAAATAGTTCTTTTGTTCCTCTAATTTACAGCAAATCCAACGAAGAACACAACTTCCCTCAAGGAATTTTCAGTAGGGCACAGGCCAACCTCAGACAGAAAGGGCAGGTTTAGTAGGAAAAAAATAACAACAAAATGTTCTCAACAAAGAATAAGAAATGCATTAGCATTCTTCTGAGACCCAGGACACTGGTGAGGCCTTTGATCTCCTCTGCTCTGCCATACTGCATTGCTTTTGTGGCTTTGGACTTGTAACATGAGTCTAAGTCTCTTTGGGTCTTGTGGAAACCATCTGGACCCTCCTAGCCCAAATATCTATTCTTTAGTGGCTGTGAGGGGCCTCTCCTCATAACCAAATTATCTGTTTCAGCCCACCATTCTGCACATTCTTTTCAAGGGAAGAAGCTGAACCCAACTCAATGTAAATGCCAGATCTGGTGTCCAGGGGATGGATTCCATTCCCTACACTCACACAAAGCAACCCAGCTCTTACAATATCTTACAAAGTTCCTCTGAGCACGCCCTCCAAAAATGCCTTTCTTCACAAAGAGGTGACTTTGTACAGTGATTTGTTGAGTGCTTCCCACAAACATTTATGGTCACCAGCAGTTTGCAAATGCCTGTCCAAGAATGAGCTCCAGGGATCTTTGCAGGACAAAGCTGCACACAGGAATTGTCACAGGACTGTGGTCAGTGTGTTCTCTGAGTACTTGGAGCCTCGGGGAATAAAGTTGTTTTGGAACAAATCCTTAAATCTGCTTGGGTGTTGGTGGGGAGAGGACATTTTGGTAGTTTCGAATGGCATTACACATTTGTAGAATGGAAATTACAGTTCAGTGTGTGGGCATACTTGATTGGACAATCTTTCAGTTGATGGGTTCTTCTGTTCAATTACTATTAAAATTCATCAAATGGAACAGAGTGGTTTTAATGCCCGTAATTGTTGTACAAAATGCTCTGTAATTGGTCTTACAAATGAAGCTGAAGAGCAAGATCAAACTCCATTGAAAATGAATCTGTCTTTCCACTGAAGAGTTCAAGAGTCACTTCGAAAATCCATTTCACGGGGAAGTGTTTAGCCAATTCCAATCCTGGTTCGTTTTGTGTGGCAGTTTTTATTTGCTTATTTTGGCCTCTCATATGCAAATGAATCTGCCAACTCTTGAACCTGGTTCCACGTGCTCACTTGTTAATCCAGTGCTGCAGCCAGGCAGCAGCAGGCAAACTTCAAACCCTTTCAGGTGCATTTCTGGTGAAATGGGAAGTCTGGGAGCTGGCAGGTCTGTGCTGTGCTGCCTCTGGTAGAGGAGCCAGTTTCAGCAAGCCCTGCCAACCTGTGCCTGGTGGGTTTTTGGGGATGGGAGGGAGTGTTTTCTGCCCCTGACAGATGAAAGGAGAGACAATCTGAGACATATGAATAAACAGAAAGTCAGGATTTCTTACACCACGTTTTCCACCAAAAGCAGCATAACCTGGAACTACACTGTGGGAAAGCAAGCAGGACATTCGGGGTATTGGTTTCATTTGGTACTCCACAAAGGATTCATTTGCTCAGAGATAATCCTAAATTTTCACCTGGAAGCCTCCCTGAACATCAAGTGCTTTTCCCAAAGGTGGAACATATAGTACTGGTGTGATGAGGGGATGGAGCAGCCAAAGCACCTGGGCACTCACTCAGGCCCTCCCTGACCTGCCTGTCCTCGTGTCCAGCACCTGGAGTGTGTTTGTTCCTCCTGCCATCAGGGTGGGCAGGCCCTGGCACAGGGTGCCCAGAGAAGCTGTGGCTGCCCCTGGATCCCTGGAAGTGTCCAAGGCCAGGCTGGACAGGGTTTGGAGCAAACAGGTTTAGTGGAAGTTGTCCCTGCCCATGTGGCAAGGACTGGAACAAGATGACCTGTAAGGTGCCTCCCAGCCCAAACCAAACCATTCTCTGATCCATGATGGAACATGATGGATTCAACCACTGGACTCAGTGTGTCACAAGCTGATGTTTAATTCTGTCTTCCACCTCCTAAAGACTCCAGACAAAATCCTCTCTCTGGCCCCTCTTCAAAACCACCTTCTTCTTCTACCCCTTGTCTCAGCCAAAAATTTCCTGGTTTTCACTATCAATTCTGGAAAACACAGCTTATTGTTCATGCTGCTTCTGTCAGTTCTTTTCTGCTTTGTCTACTCTCAAAGAATTAAAAAGAGGGCTCAGAGGGGATCAGCCCTCTTTGTACAGCAAGTGGAGAGCGTTCTGTGGCACCTCTCCATGGAATGAAGCGATGGCTGTGGAAGAAGAGCAAATCAGAACTGAAAGTGGAGGGGGGGGATCAAAAAAAAAAAAAAATAAAAATAAAAAAAAGGAGAAAACTACACGCTGCTGTCCCAAATCCATTTAAAAGACACAAATCCCTCTCTGTGCTCCTGACTTGTTACAGGGGCACGTTGTTCACACTCACTCACACTGACTCTGTCATTATTAATCTGCTGAGGGCGTGTGTGACAGGAGTTCAGCCCAGCAGCTCCAGGGGATAACAGAGGAGCTGTGCAGGAGCACCAGAGTGTGTGAGCAGGGAGCTGGGGTAAAACAACCAGCCCTAATTAAACTGCAAGTGTAAATAAATAGAGCAGAATTTCAGATTACATCCAACAAAATTAAGAAAAGGTCATGGACAAGGCTTTATTTTTTAAAACCCACCAGCTCTGTTTATTAAATGTGATTGCTTCGTACACACTCAGCACTAATTGGATTGCAGGTTATTTTGCATTTAGGTGGGGGTGGGTGAGAGAATAGAATAGGGAAGGGTGAAACACACTTCTAATGACATCAGTTATGTCCTAAAATAGTCTGTTAGTCACCATCCTGACCTTTTCTTTTCCCAATCCAAGCCCTGAACAAAACACCTTGATTTTTGTCTGGATTTTTGTTGCCGATAAGCACTTCCAGCCATTTCTGGGATGGGTTTGTGTATGTGTGTGTGCATGTACAGCCAGGACAGGTCTGTGAAGCTGCAGGAAAGGCCTTAATTGCAATTAAATCTGGGTGCCTCACTTTCCTCCACACATATCCTTGCCTGTGTAGGCTGAGGTGTTGAGGTGTGTGTTTTAGGTCACCACATGAAACCAAAGTGAAACAAAGAAGTTGCACTGTCGAGAACAATTTAAAATTTCTCTGTTATAGAAAAGGCACAGCAGAGATTTCTCTTTGAAGGGCACTTTGGGGAGGCTGGAAAGATTTGGGTGGAGGAGCCAGAGGCGATGCCAAGTGGTGCCTGAGACCCTTCCTCACCTACAGAAGGAGAAAATAGGAGCAGAACTCTGAGAAGCCGTGGGGAAAGCTATTCCTGCCTGTGCCTCACCTGCCTTCAACTCATCCAGCAGGGCACAGAAAGCAGAGCCCTGGGGCCACGGCAGCTTTTATCCCTGCCGACCCTGGGGTATTTTGTGCAGCTCAGCACTGGGTGTCAGCGGGTTTGATGAGACACCCACACACCCCATTGTCAAACAGCAGCGCCCTTTCATCTCCCTGCCCTGATGGACACCCCTGGGAGGGCCACTTTGTCTTTCAGAGGGTTTCCTTGTCCCCCCTTCCTCTCCTTTAGCTTCCCCAAGCTGGAAAAGACAAAAGCAACCCCAGAGCCTTGAAGCTGAGGGTGGGTGTAGGAAAAATCAGAGCTGATCGTTCGTGGGGTTGCCAGTGCTTGGAGGGTAACTCAGAGTTACCCCAAGTTTGGTGTCTCCCAACTCTCACTGGCTGGGTGACACCAAGAACTCATCCCATCAGCACAGCTCTGGGTGCTGAGCTGGGCTGGCTGCTCCAGGGTCTGCTGGAGGAGCTGGGACAGGGACAGGCCATGGAGATGTCTGTGGGCACACGATCCTGCCCTGCTGCCATGGGGTGGGGTCCCTCATCCCACTCCATGTGAAACACTGCAGGGTTTGCACAGATCCCAGTCTCATTCCAGAGAGGATTTCATTTAAATTGCACCACTGAATGATAAGTGAGTTGACAGCCAGAGTTAGGAACTGGGACTTACAAAAAGTCCTGGAAAACATTGAGTTTTCAGCCTAACATGCTGAACATTTTTTTTCTGCTGAAAACCAAAATATTTCATTTCATTTCAACCAGAAGCACTGCATATTTTGGTGAGGAAAACCATGCATCTGTGGCAAGGGAGCCTTGTCATGAAAGGCATAACCTAACTAAATTCCAATTTTCTGTTGAAGCGCCCATTCTGATTGCAATTTTTAGGTTGCATTAGCCATTTCTCCTAACTCATTATATCATGTGTCACTTTGTTGCCACAAATAGTTCAAAATCACATTTATTCTGTAATTAAAATCGTTCCCGGTTTTCTGCAGCAATTGTTTGCTGCTAAGAAGAATCTGAATATTTCTAGTCATGTCCCTGAACCAGCACTCAGGGAGCTGTTTTGGTCAGGCAGCATCAATTATTTTCTGTTTCTTGTGTAACTAAAAAGCAAGCTGAGGATTGCTTTAGCTGGCACCCAAAAGGATATTGGAGTTTACTGTATGCAGAGTCATAAGTGAATTGCTGGTAACACAAATGAGGAGATAAATTCTTTTCCTTAGATCAAAATGCACCTTCAAAGTCAAAACAAAAACTGTGGACTGATTTGAACCTATTTCAATGACAATGACAACAAAAAGAGGCAGATTAAGGTGTTTAGCAGGGAGTTTGGGGAAAAACTGGGATTGCTAGAAATAGTTCCTAAGATTGATTGACTTGAATAATACTCTGGGACACAGAGAAGAGAGAGAGGCAATGCCTGGAGAGAATAAATCAAATATCTTACAGCATTTTAGGCATTCTTTCCTTTCCTAGACACTGCTTTTAGTTTCCAGAAATATGAACAATTCCAGGCAAGCAGAGAATAGCCTGTTCATTTCCCCCATGATGAATAGTTGCACGTTAGCCTGCTCATTTAATGACAGCTATATATAGTGTGTATAATAAATCAGACCCCAGCACACAAATGCCTTCTGTTTACCTTTGAAATACTCCTTTTTTTTTTCCCGGAGAATTGTGATTGTTGCAGGAGTCTGATGAGTTCACCTACGTGTACAGGGATCTGAACAACAAATTACCAGAAAGTTTTGGTTCAGTGAAATCCCCCATCCTCCCAGGACTGCCTGATGTCCCAGGACCCCAGGGCCTCACAGGACCAAAGCCTGCACAGGCTCTGGAAAATTAACTCAGCTCAGAGGGAATCTCAGTCTGAGCTTTGCATGAAAAGTCTCATTTTAATCAGGGATCTCAGTCAATTAGTCTGATTATTGCATTATAAACACTTGTCAACTTTTATAATATGTGCTTTTGAAATATGATATCTGAACTCATCAGCCCAGAAATAGCTTATTTTTAACCTGAAGTACACTGTGACTTCCCTGTACAGTAATTTAACAGTTATACATACATATATTGTCATAGATATATGTGTGTGTGTGTGTGTGCTGCCATTTGTTGGATGAAAATATCTGATGTTTAGACAATATTTGAGATATCTCATTTCTAAGAAAAAACAGAGATTCCTTTTCCTTATAAATATTACCAGTTTTATCTGGGCTGGAAGATGCACATTTCAAGTAATTCTCTCCTATCCTGAGCCACTTTCCAGCGAGCTGGCACAGCATTAATAAGATTATCTGATATCCCCACTTCAAGATGAGAAATTCACAGATTGGATTCCCACTCTGGTTCCACCCCCAAAGTACTGCTCTCCAGGGAAGAGAAGGAGCAATTTCTATTTTTTCCTTTATTTTGGGAAAACTTTTCATGCAAAGAAATGTAGTAAAAAGTACTGAGAATTGCTGAAAGACATACAGATTATGTATGTTTTTATAGCCGTGAAGTCACTCAAATGGCTTTGTCTCCATTTCCCTGTTTGGCATAGATCACTTATTGTGCATATGTTTTCAGATGGAAATGCTGAATTAGGCTATGGTGAAATGGATAATGCAGCCCTAATGCTGGCATGAGCTAATAAGAAAACAGCAATGAATCCACTGCTGCAGATTGAAGTACATGCATCTCACATTATTACTCAAGGCTTGTCTCTCCGATTAGATGATTGCATAACCTTAATATTATAAATCTTGCATGATGTGAATTGTTCAGCTGTAACCATAATCAGTTTTTACTAAGGTGGCATTTCTGTCATCTTGTTAAACACAAAGATTATATATGCTCTAGTCATAATTTTGTAACAGTTGCTTTTAGCGGGTGACGGCTCTGTCAGTCAGGAGATGCTGTTTAGCTCAGATATGCAGTGCAAGTGCTTAAGATACTCATAATGGCAGTATTTGCTTCAGAAAACATTGCTCTGTAGATCCTTTCATTTTCTGAGTGTAAATTTCTCTTCAAAAGAAAAGCAAAAACAGAAACCTCTAACAGCCGCTTTTCAGATCTTCCCAGAACAGAGTTTATTTAATCAAGTGAAAATGGCTGTGCACTCCACAGAAATCACAGCATGATGTTGGTCTTCAAGTTGCCCTGCTCAGCTCTGAGCTCCCACTTGCTTCAGTCCAATTTTCCACACGTCCCCATGTGTAAATAAATTCCCCAAGGCCCAGCTTTATGGGGACTGTGCTGCTGCCAGCGTTTAAGGGTTTAAGACCCACAGTATAAACCTCAGCCAGATTCCCTTCTCCCATCAATTCACTGGGGATTTACACAGCCAGAGCTCACAACTGCCTGATAAATTTCAAGGAATATCGTGGGAAGGAGGGGATGCAGTGTGGTTGTGCTGCAACACCATCCTTCATGCAGAACTGGGCATTATTTAGTCCGATTTACCTCCTCAGTAAATTTATTTGGTTAGTCAGATGCTCTGCAGAAAAAGAAAAAGGAAAAAAAAAAAAAAAGCCAAATCCCTGCCTTTTTCAGGTAATGGAGACTTTCCTATTTTTCCATGGTAGATTTTGTGTTGAGATAGTCCTTTACAGAGAGGAACATGTTGAAGAGATAAGGGCAACACAAGTACTTCCACATTTCTTCAGGTTTAGGAAACCCTAGGACTGCATAAACAGGGAATCAGGAGCATAAAACAGGAACTATCTCACCTCTCTAGCTCTGCAATAAATCTGATCACCCCTGTTGGTTTTAATAGCGACAGAATTGGCCCTATACTTCATAATCTGATACTGAAAATTACACCTTAACTTTTATGTAAAAACTAAGTTCAAATAGCTTTTATCAGGCAGCCTGTGGATGTGATTTTCTGGTAGAATATATAAAACAATCAATTGTAGTGGTCTGTTCTTTGGAGAATAAGAGTCTTTTCTGTTTTCTGGTATGTTAAGCATCCCTATAACAGAACCTGGCACATTTGTTATCACAGAAAGCACGAGGGACAAAGAGAGTAGATTTAGATTAGATATAAGGGATAAAATCTTCCCCATGAGGGGGGTGAGGCCCTGCTCAGGGTTCTCAGGGAAGCTGTGGCTGCCCCAGTCCTGGGAATGTCCAAGGCCAGGTTGGACAGGGCTTGGAGCTGGTGGAAGGTGTCCCTGCCCATGGCAAGGGTGGAACTGGATGAGCTTTAAGGTCCCTCCTAACCCAAACCACGCTGTCATTCTATGATGTGAATGTTTTTGGAGGTGACAGGTAAAGGTGAGTGGGCAATACCAGGACATTTGCCTGCTCTGTGCTCCTGTGGACCAGAGCTGAGATGGGACAATGCCAGCCCAGCCCTCCCTGAGCACTTGCAGCCTGCCAGGAGGCAATGAAACCCCACACGTACCCAGCCCTCCCAGGCACTTCCCAAACCACTTTTGGGACTGTCTGGCAGCAGCTGCCTGTCCTCTGCCTGTATCTCGTGCTGTGGGAGGACCTGCAGAGCCTGGAGGGAGAGTTCATAGGAATGGGTTTATTTCATGGTGCAGAAAGGGACCTGCAAAAGCCTTGTGCTCCTAAAGTCTCTGAAGCACAGGGCTAGCCCAGCCCCAGAGCTCCAGGTCCAGCTCTTCATGGGCATCTGGGGCTCACATTGTGCACAACTCCATGAAGGCAAGAGGGGGATGGCTTGGGTGGCAACATGTCCTGCAGGGAACCCCATGCAGTGATTATCCTCAATGCTCTGCCAGCTGCTTTACTATGCTGAAACTCTGACACCAGAGGAGCTTTCTCACATGGTTGGGAGGGAAAAATAGTTTTTAATATCAGGTTTTTAAAAAAAGAATGTATGGCCCCTATAAACTGTTAAACTTCACTTTATTGATCATAAATCTGTGTTTTGCTCAATGCAAAAGTTTTTCATCTTGCACGGAAAAATGCTGAAACAGCTGCAAATGTCAAAAACACAAAGTTTTCTCTCCTGGACAATTTATATGGAAGTTATTGGATTTTTTTTTTGTTTAAAAGCACTCTTACCACACTGCACTCACCCACTGGGTTAGGAGAAATTGCCTTTCATTGCCAAGCTTTGTTCCTGCCCTTCACTGATGAGAAGAGACCTGAAAGATAAAGCAAAGGTGTTAGCCTCTTCTACATGTCACTAGGGATGGAAGGGCTGAATTGGGTAAGAAATCCAAACAATGGAAATAAGACCTCAATAAAAGCAGAGAAGGAGATATTCCTTGGCAAAGCCACTGCTAAAGTAGGGGCAGAGGCAGCAAAAGTGCTGGGGCTCAGAGCAGAGAGACACCTCACACTATCCCAAGGTCCACACCCAACAACAACATCTGTCAGAGCAGGATGGGCAGGCCTGGCCCCAGGGTGACATCTCTGGAATTGATGTGGCCCTGGGGTGCCTGCCCTGCTCTGGGACCAAGGGCATGGTCCCACCAGTGCCCCAGCCTCTCTCCCTGCAAGTGGGTCAGTGCACCTTGGGACTAAGAGATTAACAGCCTTGTCTTGGTATTAATGACCTGCAAAAGCTGTGAAGGTGCAGAGCAGGGCAAAGAAATCTTGATTTATTAATGGCAAAGCAGAAAACTGGAAGGAAAAAGGGGAAGAAAAAAATCCAGCCCAGCCAAGGGTGGTATCGAGACAGATTTACTCTGTTGTATCATGCATTTAAAATGGGTCATTTCAGCTAAGGCAGCTGTGTGTTAGCACATTGAATATATTTGGTATCCTATTTTTTTTTAATAATATATCCCATTCAGGAACATGAAAAATAGGGAAAAGGATTCTTTTTTTCCTTTGTATCCAACTGTCCAAATTACAAAAATTGTGGTTTTCCCTCATAACCTGGAAGCCTCCTTTTTCTGCTTGCTCTCCATCACGTGGTACAACAGGTCTCTGTGCTGCACTACAGTGGTCAGCATCTCCCCAGAGATAATGGACTGGATCATCACCTGGATGCAATTCTTCCCTTTGGTCATAAATCATGATGGGAATACAGTAACCAAAAGCCATGAAATATGAAACCACATAAATAAAGGAAGGAAAGGACTGTGAATTGTCTGGGGAAATCTGTGCAAAGAAAGGGAGGAGGAGAGACTTGCACTGTTGGAGGAGCCACAACAAATATACATCCTGATTTTAAAGTTAAACTGTTGCTATAATTATTTAAGATTTGCCTTTTCCTGTCTCTCACAGGATGAGGCTTTGTTCTCCTTTCCACTAATTTCATGTGCTTTCTGTTCCTCTTGGGCTTTGCTTTTATTTCTGTGCTTTTCCCACTTCTAGCAGTTCTGTCCACAAATACCCCTGTTATTTCATCATCCCTCCCAGTCCCCAGCTTCTGGACTGTTTCCTCTTCCTTTGCCTCTGTTCTATTAAAATCACATGATTTTTGTCACCAACCTGAGAACTCCAAACCTGAGTTCCTACAAGGAAAACACTGATCAGCCAAAGTCAACAACTTTAACTCTCCCTCACATTCAAAAGGTGGGGTCCAAGCACATCTACATGTTTAACTAAACCAGAAATGTTAAATCATCCTTCACAACTGTCCCGCCCAAATATGATCAATTCTACAGTTTTGGAAACATGATTAACAAAATTTAGCATTTTGTCCTATTTTAGGAAGAAAAGTGAAAGGAAACTGAAAACAAAATATTGAAAAGTTTAAAAAATGAGTCCTGAAATCTTACATGGGAATCCTTAATCCTAAATGTTGCTTAATCTGTAGGCAGCATTTCACCCTTTAGATTTATTGAAATCAAGGCAAGGAATCTGTCACTGCTTAGTTCTGCACCAACAGCTCCAGAAAACCTGCGTGTCCATTCCACTGTGGAAAGAGCTCTGTTTTCCTCAGAATCATTGCAGACATGCCATGTAGTCTAACATACCCTGGGATTTATAATTTGAGCACGGTTATTTTATAGATGTCAAAACCAGCAGGTGATCCTGCTGTCCTGAGGCTACTTCCATGTACTACAGCAATAAACACTTTTTCACCAAACTGCTGGCTGCCACCACAGGTTCCCTTGTCCCTGGGAAACTCCATGTTTCACAGAGCTGAAAGGCCCTAATTAAAAAATATTAGTCCTATTGAAACATGCATGATACAGCTTTTTTAAACATATTTTATTTTCAGGGACCCCTATTGGATTTTAGCTTCTCCTTATGGACACTATCATATTCACATAGATATTAATATTTATGATTTGACAAACTCCCACTTTTAGTGGTTGGCTGTTATGTTCAGTTCAGGTTCCTCCTAAAGAACTAAGGCATTGATGAGGATTTTTACCACTGGTGTAATTTTATTTTCCATAATAATACACACCCATCTGTTTGGTGGTGGGTGCATATTAGAAGACAGGATACAACACACAGAACATGAAGGTTTAATTTCACCCATGTTTAAGAGTTACAGGTAGAATGGTGTTTCTCTTGGATCAGCTGCATTTCTTCAGCTCTGCAGTGAACTTAATAAACACTGCAGACTGCTTTTTCGGAGCTTATAAACTTAGCAGAAATAAAAAGAACTAAGGGGTCTGACAACTGAGTGAAGCTTATAAATGCCACTGAAAGCCTTGGGGGCCCCAGCTCCTGGGGAATAGATCAGAGCCCCTGCAGGGTTTATAAATTCTGCTTATTTATGGGCAGGTTTCTCTCCTGACCATAAAAACCATAGGTCAAAAAGCCCTGCTAGGTGGGGAACATGAAGCCTGGATTTCAGTCAGCTCCTGGTTCTTCTTTCCCAAGCCTGTGCAGCTCATCAGCAAAGCTGTGGTGTCTGGTGGATGTCACACGAGCCCATCATGGGGAAAGCATCTGCAGCTCCTGCCTTGATGTAGGGCTGATCCCTGCAGGTGTGAGCTCCTGGCTCCTGCTCAGGCTCTGCTTGCAAAGCTCCTCACACTTTACAGCCTGGAGGACCTTTCCAGGTAGCTCAGATGAGAGTGTTTTGGGGCCAATGTTTTAGAAGCACCTAAGTTGGCTGAGCTGCCTCTCAGCAGAGGACAAGCAGGGCCCTTGGGGCTGTGTCACTGCTCACCTTGTGCCCCCCACAGCCTGAACAGGCTCCCAGACCCCCAGGGATAAATCAAAACTGCTCTTTGCACCCCCTCTACAAACCCACCCAAGTCTCAGCTTCAAGGAGGCTCGGGAATAGACAAAAGTTTTTGTGGGAACCCAAAAAGTCTTGCACTAATTCCATGTTCCTGAGTGCTGTAGGCAGGCATCCACCTAGGAGCAGGAGCAGGAAGCACCACGAGCACACCAGGTTTCCTCTCAGTCCTGATCCCAGCTCCATCCTACCACACCCACTGCCTGACAAGCTGCCTTAATGGATGGGCACTGGCCTTCCGTGGAGGGGCTAAATGTAAAATTTCTCTATGCTTCTCTTGTCAAAGTTAAAAGCTTTTCACGTCTGTGTTAATGTTTCTTTTTTTTTTTCCCCTCCTGTCTGCTGGCACCAATGACAAATACTACATCTTGCATTGAGTAGCAGTATATTGAATGGCTGGCAGAGGCAGAATAAGGCACCTGTGATTTATCTCCGGGAGTTTGGGCTGGATGACACTGCTGGGAACAGACGGGGGCTCGGAGCTGTCACCTGATTACTAATTCTAGGATTTCTCCTCCGAGAGTGAGAAGGAGTGAGCTGGAATGAAGGGTACAAAAAGCAAATCAATAAACAGGTTAGTGTTTGCATCATTATTAACACTCGGGCTGTCAACACACCCATTGAAACTATCGCTCAGGGCAGCTCCAGATTTAATGGTCAGTGTAACAGATTTACTGTAAATGTTGGCCAAGGCAGGGCGGGAGGGGGATCTCACTGACAAATAACTGAGATTTCAGTGGGATGCATGGAACCCTTTATGTGTGTGCATAAATAACACCAGCACTGCCAGGCAGAGGCAGGGGGCTTTCTGCAGCGTTTCTTCTGGCAGGGCTGTGGTGTGTCCCTGTGCTCCCCTGCCTCCCTCCATTCACAGCAGCTGCACATCAATTAAATCACCAAGGGAGCTTTGATCTTGGGAGCCCCTCACAAACCCCTTAATAGCCTGGAGAAGGGAGGGGAAGGGAAGGGTGGTGCTGCCATCTTCACACTAAATTTGCCTGTGAGAAGAAAAAGCTTTAAGTGAAATTGGGTTTTGTTGGTTTTACCCAGCTGATGGGCTCCTGCCGTTTCCCCCTCTCCATAGAGTTTCCCCCTCTCACCTTTGTAGAGTTTTCTTAGGAACACTCCTGGCATTGCCCCTTCCCTGTTGATCTGTCCTCACACTTTCCACAACTAACACACACCCAAGCAGCTCTGAGCTGTACAAATGAATGCACAATCAAGTGTCTCTGCTTAAATTACTGATGAAATGATAAATCTGCTGCAGAGTAAATTGGCTGAAGACAAATCTTTCCAAGCCCTGTCGGTGCTGCCACTTTTTCAAATGAAAGCCCTCATAAAGAAATTAAACTGGTTAAAATGAAAAAGTATCTAAATTCAAACAGCTTTTGCCGGGGAGGGTTTTCCAGATTGCACTGTCATCTCACGTAGATCCTTCTCCAGAAACTCTGCTGCTTCCCTTGCTTGTTTCAAATGGTTCCCACATGCACATTTATAACAGTGCATCAATCTCCAGGTAACTGCTTGTGCTCACTGCTGCTGCAGGAGGAGGAGGGACCCAGAGGCTGAAAGCTCAGAGGGTCAGATGTACCAGTCACATGGAGCTCTCCCTGCCTCAAGGGCTGCTCACAATGGCAAAATATAATATTCTGGAGCTGCAGTGCTTTGATATTCCCAAATGACATCTTCCTCTCCTGCCCTCCAGACAGACACCTCAGGAACTGCCTACTCAGTGCAGCCTCAGGAAGTGTGGGTTTGTACAATGAGATAAATCCCCTGTGTTCCAGGCTTAAGGAATTCTTGCTGAGAATGTCCACCCCAGTAGAACTCAGCCTTCAGAGCTTGGATCAGGACACAATGAAAGATGCTTGAAAGCTCCTAGGAGTGTCCCAGCTATTGCACAAGCCTCTCATAGGAAACTTCCACTCAGAGCATCTAGAGACCCAGCAGAGACCCAGGGCAGAGTCTGAGACCATTTGAGAGTCACACCTCTGCAGGGCACGGGTCAGTCACAGAGCCCAGGGAGGGGGGAGATTGGTCACCCAGGAGGTATCTCAGGAGCAGGAGCAGCTCAGCTCCCTCTCCCCCTCACTCCAGACCATCCCAGCCCTCACCCTCCCTGTGCATGGTGTCTCAAGATGCTTTTCCTGCTCTTGAGCCCCAGTGATGTTGATAAGCTCTGTCTTTAGTGCAGAACTTTGAACACACAGTATGGGAGAACAGGCTTCTCTCAGCCCTTAAACTCATCAGAAACAACCCCCAAGATGAAACCCATGGAGCTCATAGATTCCTGAATGCCCTTTTCTGCCAGGACAAGCCTACAACAGTGACAGAGGATTTATTTACTTGTTAGTACTGGCATCTCTGGGACAGCACCACCTGCAAATGTTCCACACTCTGAGACTTGCATTGTTTGCCAGGACCTCAAGCCCTTCTGAGACCCACTAGGAATGTGCAGGAATCAGAGGTGGAACATGACGGGATGCAGGAAAGGTTTCCTGGGGTTACACTTTGTAAGTGCCAGTATTGAAATCCCTCAGAATCTGACTCAGGCCCAGCAATGTGGATCTCCTCACTTCACAAACTCGAGTTTGTGATGCTGTGTTGTGGTCCAACCCCAAATCCTCAAAGCAGATCTGGTGACTCTGCCCAGTGCATGGGGCACCCCAGATGGACACCCCCAAAGAGCTTCTGGGATAACCTGAGACTGTGTCATCCCCTCACACTCCAGTCAGTGCTGAACTCTCCAGAGGGCACATCTTTGTGCCACAGCAGTGTCAGCTCAGACTTCCAGGCTTCCTGGGACCTGCAACATTAGAAACTCAAACCCAAATGCAGCAGCTGCAAAATCAGCATTAACACATTTCAGTTTGATTTTGATTTCTAAAGGGTTGGTGGCAAAGGAAAGCTCTGCAGCCTCTCTGTGGAGCTGAGCTCTAATTCCTGCAGAAGAGAGCAGCCCCGTGAGTTCAGAGTGCTGCTTGCTCCCTTTAATCCACGCACTATTGACTGGAGGAAGAACAAACCTCCTTGGAAGCCTTAATTGGAGCTGTGGCATCTGACGATTTTTGTTCAAACTGTAAAAAGAAGACTCCTCCCTGGTGGGAGATGTTCAGCAATCAGAATGAGGAGGAAAAATACAAACCCTTGCAGCACCCAGCTTGGCTGTGCAGTGGATAACCCAGTGGAGAGCAGCCCTGGGAGCTGCTGGAATATTTGGACAAGGTGACCCAGCACCGAGCACATTAGCTGCATTATCAGCCTATAAACTGTCTCCCTGCTTTACATATCTGTATGGCCCGCATATTGAAGGGGAAGATTAGCTTGATTATCAATGGGGGAATGAGCCAAACAATTACTTTCATTATTGAATATCCAATTAATTATTCAGGAGGCAAATCAATTATTCATATCTCATTTAAACTGGGTCGGGGGAGAAGCGCTGCCACTTGACAGAGCTGTTCACAGCCTCTCTGGGTGCAGCAACAATTCTGCTGCAACAGGGAGGAATTGTATTGGGAGCAAAGGACTTGCCCAAAATTATATTTCCCAGACCATATGGATATCCATCCATACACATTTGGTGGCCAAGGCCAATTCCAGGGAACTGTGAGAGTCTGGAGTTCCCTGCAGGGTCTCCTCAGCCATGATTTTAAATGTGACACGAAGCATCCTCCAGATCAGCACCAGCAGGAGTTCAGAAGCCCATGGGAGTCAGGCATGTGCTGTAGGAGCACTGACACATAGAGGACTCAGATGTATTTGGTCTTATAAAAGAAAGAAAGAAAGACAAAAGCTCTCATGCAGATAGCAGAGGGAGTCTCCTGGAGAACAGCAAACTCTTAATTATTTTTTGAAATCTGATACCATTACAGAGATATTTTACCAGCAAAATATCTGTATATCACTCCCCTCACTTAAATAATGGAAATAATAATAATTAAAAAAACCTGTTTGCCCACTCTCTTGTTGTATTTGTTGTCTTTGGAGGCAGGAATGGGTGCACCCCACACAGTCTGGTCTGAATCCAGAGAGCATCACCCAAGGCTGCAGTGCCCTGTACAGCCACACACTCTTTGCCATGGCCACACACTGTTCTTCCATCCAAAGCATCAAAAAACAGCTTACTGCAGGTTCCAGAGCACCCATGGCACTGCAGAGCAGAGGGTAAAACAGAGAGAAAAGGGAGACTGAGACAAGGCAAGGAAAGAAATACAGCCTGGACAGAGCAGATCTGGGAATAGAACCAGGGTGAAGATTGTATGGAAAGGCCAAGGTCTGAAAACTCTGCTTTTCTGTAAAACTACCCACACAGGCAGTGACAGCTGGCTGCAACTGTTTGAAAAGCATGGAAACAGAAGGAATCATAACTCTGTGTGTGTGTGTGTGTGTGTGTGGTGTGTGTGTGTTTCCAAGACAAATGTGTCCCTGGGACATTCAGTCTCTGGGATCTCTCCTTCCCTCCATGCTCTCTCACACAGTCACTTGTCCTCACTGTGGCCAAGCCCCAGCCCTTCAGTAATCTCAGTTTTGTGTCTTTTTCCTTCTTTGCACGAGCAGAAGTGAGTGATACCATATTGGAAACAAATTGTCAATTACTGAACAATCAAGCCCTCCATTTGTTTGTTAGATTGACTCTCAAATAGCCCGATTAATTATAACAGCACTAATTATTAAGATACACTGGTAGTCATCTCCTATTCCAGAGAGGAGAAGAAAGTCTTTCCTTCTGCTTTTGCTGTCACAGTAGCAGCCTTACCCAATAGGGCAATTTATCTCTGTCAAGCCACTAAAATGATAATGCCAATTAAATCACACAAGTAATTGCTGTTGGGGTCCCCATGGATTTCTCCCAGCAGAGTCAGGTGGAATATGAATGCAGGCTGCCCAGGGAGGGCTGGATCCTGCTCAGGGAGGGCTCCATCCACTCTAGTCCCTGTCCTGCTCTGATCACTGTCGTGGGGACCACAGGCAGAGCCTCCCAGCTCATGCTCCCAGGGTCCCCAACAGCCCCAGCTGAGCATTTTTGCAGGCAGGGGTGGGGGAAGTGGCTCAGTCTCACACAGAGATGTCACTGAGCACTTCAGGGCATGAGGAGACACAGGGCTGCCTCTTTTTGCTCTCTGCAGACTCAGCTGGTTTGCAGCTTCTCACAGCTTTGGGAGCATCCAGCATCTCCTGCTGTGCTGCCTGGACCTGGGCTGTGTCCCCATCCCCTCAGAGCAGAAATTAAACTGGAGCTCTGGGCAGAGCTGGTGTTAAAGGCCTTCCTGGGCACTCACACTGTAAAAATTAAAGATATATGTACAACACAACCATGCAGTGTGGTCCAGAGAGGGCTGAAGGATCACATACACAGGTAACAGTGGCTGTGACTGATACAGCTGCTGCAAAAAGGGGGGATGTGCCCCCATGCCCTGTCCTGTGCTTTCTGCTTATTGTAATGAATCGATGTCTCTGTGGCTGGGCAGACCCCACCTGAAAAGAGCAGAGTGATCTAACCCAATCTCGCCTCTCATTCGATTAAACCCCGTGAAAGCAGGCATGTAACCTTGTTAATATCACGTTTATTAGAGGGAAGGGGGACAGAAAATTAAGATATACTTCATGTTGTTGCTAATTAGAAAAATTGAGACTTTGCATCTGTGCAAGGCAGAGCAACATGTGGCATTAACAGATGTGAACTCATTACACAGCTGCATCAGAGGAAATTGTGCCACCACGGTGACAAAAACCTCAAAATCAGATTTCCCCCAGTGCCTCAGCTTCCCATTGCCTTCTCCTTCCTTCCTGTAAAAAAGTTTGCCCTGGGGTTATTGGGGGATTTTTTCACTGTTTTTCTTGGGGAGCAGAGAGGAAGGGAGGCTGCTCTTTTGGCAAATACACACTGAGCCCCCAGAGAAGCTCAGAGCAGAAACAAGCCAGGCTGCAGCACGACAACACAGCCTCTGGCTCCTGCTAAAACACAAGGATCTCCGCAGCTGGAATAAAATCCATCCTGTCTTTCCCTGGCTGTGGTGTTCTCCACAGGGAACCAAGCAGGGAGGGTTGCAGGCAGCCTCTTCCCAAGGGCTTTCCAGACATGATTTCCCTGCAAGGTGGAGAGAAGTGGGAGTAATACCTTAAATGAGGTGTCACCAATAAAGTGCTTCAAATCCTGCCCTTCATCCCCCTGGGAGCCATCTAAGATCACCAGACCACTTGTCATCCACAGTAAAGAGCATCCAAACAGCATGAAAATAGGCCACTTTTTTATCATTTCCTCTGTATGTTCTGCTTAATTTTTTGCCTCAGATAGCAGAAGCCAATCCCAGGAACAATCAGAGGTCAGATTTGGGATTCCTCCTTTGCAGTGATTTGCTCCCTGGCAGAGCAGAGAGCAGCCCAGCAAAGCAGCTGTGTAAAAATGCACCAACTTTGCTGATGCTCATTTCATTTGTGCCTCATTCAGCTCTGGAGAGGCTCAGCTGTATTTCTGGGCAGTCAAAAACATCAGGGTGTTATCAAGAGGCATCACTGTGGCAGGCTAACAGCTTTGGGGCTGCACAGGCAGGGTGTTGGGGTATGGGGGCTGAACCCACTTCCCAAATTCTGGGCACTGGATACAAAAAAAAAATAGAGATTGGAAAATGATCTCCAAACACATCATTCTTTGCCTTTCACTGAGAAGATTTTGCAGGGACAAAGGAATTTTTTTTTTTCAGCAATGCCAACTCTTTCCACCTCCCTTCTCATTCCCAAGGATTGCTACTGAGCTGCAGGGTTGCATCAAACACCTGATCCCAGCACTGCTCCAAACCACCTCGGGGCTGGGTGAGGTACAAGAGGCACACCTTGGACAGCACCTGGAAAGTGAAATCAGCTCTCCTCCTGGCCATAAGCTCAGAGCCCTGGACATTTTGCTAAATTAACTCCCTTGTTAAAGAAGTCTGCTGGAAAAAACCTTCAGTGATTTGCCTGCTGCCTCCCTCGTCAAGTAAAACATTGAGGGGGAAACAAAAAAGCCTGAAAATCTTATTTTTAACAAAAATATCTCAGTGGTGGGCATGCCTTGGACTGTGTGGCAAAGTTCTTCCCTTCATTTGCACAGGCAAAGGGTGGTCAGCACTGGTTTCACACCAGCTGCTCTGGCAGAAATGTTCCTGGCTCACACCATTTCATTGCAAGCCCTTTATCATCCCTTTGTCCCAGGCAAACACAGCCTGTGCAGCACAGAAACCCGTCACCCCACACTCTGCTGAGGCCCTCAGTCCCTTTGTGCAGGCTGTTTCATTTCATAAACTCAAGGGTCACTTTTATTGTGGTCTCTGCTAAATGAAATCACAAAAGCAATTTAAAATCGCTTAAGCAAATCATGAAAGATGCAATATGAGGAAAGGGCTGTGAATAATGGTTAGCCTAAAGCATTGCAACAAAGGGAGTGACTGTGCTTCTGTCAGGTCCTTTCTCTTGGTCTGTATCCTTCATGCTGAATTCCTCATCTTCTATCTAAGATTTTGGGCAGGAACTCATCAAAGGAGAAAGCCACTCTTATCAAATTTCTAACACTGCCTGCTATTCTTCATGGAAAAATGATCTGCAGGACGTAGAGAGAGCTACAACTGAGTCTGGCATTTCAGATATGGAGTAGCCAGAAAATAATAACAAAAACACAGGATACCATTTTTATCCTGGAAATTATTTTCTAGGGAAAAAAAAAATCAGTGTAGCCTGTGAACTTCATCCTTATCTGACTGGCATTCAGAAGAAACTTCTGGCTGCCTCCAGCCAGAAGCTTTGTCCCAGTAGGCAACAATCCAATACAGAACAAAGCTGGAGGTGACTAAAATGGCTGTGAGATAAATTTTCAGGCAACTTTTCTTTCCATCCCATCCCATCATCAGCAACACACTTCACAGAATATTTTTGTTGCTCAAAGATGACTTTCCTACAGCTCTGAAAAGCTCTGTTCACCTTCCATCAGGCCCTGTACTGGTATGGCACTGGCTCCCATGCTGCCTTAGCCTACAGGCAGAGCATTTTCTCAGATATTCCTTGGTGTCCTGGGTCCTGTGAGATCAGATTTCTCAGTGCCCAGGTAGGGGTGAGACTTCTCCTCAGTGCAGCACAGGCACCCAGCCAGGGGCAGCCCCTCTCTGTGACAGGTTCATTGTCACCCAAGATAAAACATCCCTGGGCTCACTCACAAGCCCAAGTGATGCCTGAGAGCTCCCCTGGACCAGGTTCCTCTGTGTCAGAGCTCATTTCTGCCCACGTTTTCTTGATCTAGGTTTCCTAAGGCAGCCATAAGTCAGCAGCATTCAAAGAATTCATAAAAACAGCAGTCGCCTTTGGTGCCTTAATTTCTGGCTGGGGTGGGGGAAAGAAGAGAAGGAGAGGATTTGATCCAGGAGTCTCAAAGAGAAGGTCAGAAACTGCACTCAGCATCACAAGAGGCTTTTGAAAAGCCTGTATTTTTGCTGTGGTGATGCTCAGTTCTGTTGAGGAGGAAGGAACACTCAAATTTCCCTCCTGTGGCAAGCATCTCACAGGCCCCAAACTTGAGGCTTCCAGCTGGATCTTCTGGACAATATTCAAAAGTGAATTAAGGTGCTGTAGCAGACCCTCATCTATAAAATGTGATCCAAGCAGAATGTGCACATCTGAAACAGCAGAAATTCTGCAGACGGTGGGCCAGATATGCCCAGATTTTAAGCCAAGGATCACACTGGATCTCAACAACACCTTCTCGAGTGGCCACACTCTGCCAGCCACCAAAACAGTCCTGCAGAGACACAGCCCACCAGCCCAGAGCTCCCCAAAAACTGGAGAGGATTGGGTGCTATGGAAAGGACAGGGGAATTCCCACTCCAGCTGCTCATAAGGTTCCAATCCTGCTGCAGCACCTGAGCACTAACCTAAGGATCCCCAGAGTGTCTGCACAGGTCAGCATGAAAGCAGCAGAGGAGACGGCCCAGAAACGAAGAGCTTTTTATTTCTTCCCTCAAGAAGTGTCTCAGTAAATGCTTTCAGCACACCCCCCTTCAAAAAGAAAATCCCTTCTAAGCTTATGCATGATAATAACATTTCCCACATTTTCAATTAGCTGGAATAACCTCGCTAAAAGCTATTGATAACCCACCTTTAGCTGGAGCACACGTGCACCTGTGTGTGCAGGAGACGAGCCATGCCTGACACAGCGACAGGCAATGAGAAATGAACTGCCTGAAATTAACTTTAAGCGTCCAAGTGATTAAACCATTGTGCTGTGATTGTGTAGGATACTGCCTTTCTTTGGCAATTAAGAGCGTATTGATCAGATAGCAGGAGGAAAGGGGCCGGCGGAGCGATGCTCATTCAGGCTGCCGTAATTAAGAGTGATCATCTATTGTTCTGGAGCACACGGCACAGCCCAGCCCCACCAGGCTCTTCCCTCTGCTCCCTCTCCCTTCCCTGGCCCTCACTCCCATGAACGAGTGGATTGAGCATCTGCTTGGAGTGAAAATTGGAGCAGGAGCTGGCTGAAGGTGCTCTGTAGCAGGTCAGGATTGAATTCGTGTCTTTCCCCATCATTCAGCCCCAAGACAAGTTTAGAAAGATGGGGAAAATATGGGGGGGAAAATGGATCATGAGAGAATACAGACCACCACATCTGAAAGCAGTTCTTGGGCTGACTGTGGGGCAACAAAACCTCACCAAGACTTTGGGGAAATTGCACCTCTGTTTTTGTGTTGCCCACTCCATCAAGAGCAAACACTTTCCAGAGCAGATCCTCCTGCTCCCAAAATTAAACTTTTTTTTAAGTAATTTATTTAATGTATTTTTTCCTTCCCAAATTCACTCAAACCAATCTTCTACCTTTAAACACAGCTTGAAATTTGGCTTCTTATTTATATCTCAACTAGCAAATTTCTTTCTTATAACTTCTGCTGAACCCTTGCTAGCATGCAGTGTTGCTTTGCCTTTCTTTGCTTTCATGGCTCCAGCCTGGGAAAATTGGCATGGAATAACAGCATTTAAAATATCAGCTGACACACTGTAAGTTCATGATTTCTATGACAGCAGTCCTTGGGCATTTAAACTCTTGTGGTAAAGGGTATTTCCTTACTTAATTATTCTAGTTCTCAGTATATCATTTCTCAGGGTATGGATGGTACAAACTGTGAGCCTCAGAAAAACGATCCATGTCAGTCAAAGTGTTTTACTGTGGGCTTGGGGGAGGATTTGGGTCATTTCCTCACGAAGACCACAGAATGCAGCACCTGAAAACACACTTCCCCTGAAAGCAAGGGAACGTGGCCCTGAGCCACATCACTCCAGGAGTGTTGCAGTGATTTATTATTCATCAACAAGACCTTGTACAATCCTGATGCTGGCATCTAAAACACGGTGATAACCACTGATATTTTCCTTCACCTCTGTGGATTGCTGCCAAACTTAAAGAGAAGAGATTTGCATACCTGGGTGACATCACTTGCCACAGCCACAAAGCAAGCAGCCTTGGTCCTTTAAACCTAAGTGTGTCCTCCCAGTTGTTTATTGGAACCCACAAGTGTGACTGAAGCTTTCCCATTTTCCATGTCTGTCCCAATCACTGAGCTAAAAGTACAGACTGACAACTAGGGCTGGCACAGTGTCTGTGTGCAGTCCACATCCATGTAGTACCTTCCTTCATAACAATAAGTCAAGGACTCTGTCCTATCCTCTCTACCTTGTCAGCCTCGCTTCCCTTTAAATACATTTCACTACTTTAGTCACAGTTCTTGTTTGAGTAGATGAGGTGTGGCCTTGCCATTGTTTTTCCAGTTCTCTCAGTCCTGGCCCTTGTGAAGATCACTGTTCATCTCTGCTAGCTCATGTTCCCTGCTGAACACAATCTCCTTCCTGCCTTTACACGAGGAGCATTTGCATTTCCTGCTGCTTGACAAAACCCCTGCCCATGATGACAGTACATGGCAGTCTAAACCCTGGCACTGTGCAATTTCACTTGCACTGCCCCATGCCAACCCTGCCTCCTTTGAATGCTACAAGCTGCTGCAGGACAAGAGCTGGAGATCCCTGCTTTGCTCCTTTCCTTCCTCTCATCAGCTCAGCGTTACTCTACAGCTCTTGCCCAGGCAGAGTAAAGGGTTAAGCATGAGGAGCTGGAAGAGGCAGTGCTGTCCTGTCACTGAGCTGCCCTTCTGCCTCTCCCCCACACATCCACACTGCTCACATAGCCTGCATTCCTCCCCGTTAACACCATTGAGCTTTGACCTGAACTAGACATAGAGCTAAACATGTGTGCACCTGTCCCCTTATAATGACCTGCTATTATCATTTTCCACCCCTCTTTTTTGATTGATGGATATTATATGCAGAGTGACCCTCAGGATTTCCAACCCACCCCCCTTCTTTTTGTTAGGCCTTGCTAAAGCAACCTGCAAATTAATTTAATATCCTCTTTTGGTTGGGAGCTATGAAACGAGGGCTCGAGGCTGATGATGCGTAAACCATTTGTGGCATGTATTTAATCTCTGGACAATGGATAGAGATGTTAGTGCATGCTACACTAAGTTCTATTTACGCTGGCTATTAAGTGCAGTCAAGCTGAAGGCAATCGGAGCACATTACAGGGCCTAATGGGAGAGGATGCTACACAACAGTACATTAAAGACTGAAAATGAATTAAGAAGGAAGCATGGTAGAGAAAGCAGACAAGGAAAGGGTTCTGTGTACAGATAACTCTTATTGACAGCACAAATATTCATGTACTCCGAGTTCCCAAATCCAATTTTGGTATTGGATACCACTCTAAAGGGAATGTTTTGAATTCCATTTTCATGGAGGTACAGAATGACTCGCAGCCAGCCTGCACCTCCCACCTCCACCTCTGTGCTTTGCATAGCCTGATGCTGGGAAATGCAGCCCCTTTTTCTGCCTTGCAAAGCTAAGCCAGATCCCTCTTGACCACCTAAATCAGGCTAAACTTTCTCAGCCTGCTCCCTGAAATGAGTCTACCCCAGGAATGACAAGTAGACTTTGCTGCATTCCCAGTCCTGCTCACTCTCCTTGGCACTTCTTGCTCTGGCTGTCACTGAGAAAATTAAAGCCTTCTGGGAAAGACAGGAGAAAAACACAGAGTGGGAGCAGCCTATGAGTTGTGAAAACTGTATCTTTGCTTTTGTATTTTGGTCCCTGTTATCTGGATGGGAAGGATTTAGAGATGACAAAATACTGGCCAGTTGTCTTTTCAAAAAGCCCCAGAACCCAAGAGTTGCACTGCTTCACTCCATCTCTCACATACAACTTTATGAGTTTACTTCTGGGCATAAAAATCTCTATTTGTGAAGGGACTGGCTTGCTATGTCTTCCTGAGTACAGTGGCTTCACTTAGATTGGTGAAAGAAAAGTCCAGGTTATAATTTAAAACTTGCACATAAGGAAAAGAGAAGCAGCAACCAACCTACTAAAGCCACACGCTCACACTGAGCAGCTCTGCTCATTATTTCTCCAAGGCTTTCCCAAGACCCAGCTCTGACAGAAACTGTTCCTGCCCAGGTTGCAGACACTGCCCTGCTCCCCCAGTGCAGAGAGATAAGCTGTGCCCTGAAATCATCTGCCCATGGTACTTTTGACATTTATTTTAGGACAATATTCCATTGACTCAAGGCTTCCCTGCCTGTACTGCCAAGAGCTTCACTGCCTGGCAAAGGCTGGCCACCAATCCTGCTCAGAAGAATCCCACCCCTGAATCCTGAGGACAAGCCCAAGCAGTGTGTCCTTTGCAGCTCCCAAAGTCAGACTGACCTCTGACAAGAAGCTCCTTGCTGCTTTTGGCAGGTTGGACTTCTCCATCAACTTGATGGCAACAGAAAATGCCTGTTAAGAATCAGAAAAAGAAACTCCACTCATACCCAGTAAATACACTTAGAATGGACAGAGAGTCTCCAAAGAACCAGGTGCTCTCTGACATCCTAAAAGTCTGAGACTGCACCTGGATAAGACAAGAGAGTTTTCCTTCAGAACAAGATTGTGTTAAAGAAAAATTTTTATTTCTTTTGGGTATCCAAGACTTTATGATCTTCTCTTCCGTCCATTTCTTGAAGTGTAGAGTAAGGGCATAAAGGAATTACTTTTCACATAGTTTATTCTAAAAGCAGTTCTGGCAATATAAGGAAAGAATATTAGAATCCTTTAAGAACCATCCTGGTTTGGCAACAAGGGAGAGTTTTGGGTCTTTTAAAATACTAGCAGAGTAAAAAAAAATCAATTCACTGCTAACACAAAGAGAAATATAGTGAAACCAGTGCCTGAGTTTAAAATACTACATACACAGGAATTCAAATTCATCTGTCCAAGCCAGGCACTGACTAGCCAGCGACTTTGTCTGGTTTCAAGGAGCAAACTTGTAGTGAAGCTCTGCAGAAAAAGAAGCGCAGTTGTTTGCAAGCAAACCTCCCAAGTCCAAGACAAATTACTCTCACATGGTATTTGGATAGAGCTGGAGGGAAGAGAAAGGAAAGAAGTGTTGCTTCATGGAGGTCTTTTTTCCCTTGGCTGGTGAAACGCTTCCTCCTCTCAAGGATATTCTTGTAAAAAGTAACAAGTGTCTTTTCTGTTTTCCCAAGCCAAACATATTGTGGAATAAATATATAATATACATTTTCTATTAAATATTCCCTAATTATTTATTTAATAACTATTTCCCTAGGAAATACAGCCTTGCTAATGTTTATGGAAATTTGAGACCCTCTCATATTTCTGCATTAAGTTCCTTTGGTCACTGTCATTAGATTTTAGAGCCTATTGTGACACCAATCTGAATTAACTCTGGGATGTTTGAAGGAGGCAGATCCTACACAGCTACCATGGGCTCTGCTGTGTCTGATAATTTTAGCACAACCTCCTGCCCCATTCCTGTAGCCACAGCCTAGCACACTCAGTACACAGCTCACAGCCACAATCTTTCAACAATGCCCCAAGAGTGATGAGAAATCACAACCCCAAAAAGTGTTCATGGGCTTCTTGTCCCTTTTTGGGTGATGAATGTGATGCTCAGCTGCTGTAATCTGCAGAGTAGCTCAAGAACAAACTGTTCTGCCATCAGTTTGAGATCCTTCCTATTTTTAAAAGCATCTTGGGAGGAGGAAGAGTAAGGGAGAGAAGTGAGCAAGAGTTTCCTTCTAGCTAGCACTGAAATTCCAGTCACGGGTTTCTTTTTCACCTTCTTCTTGAGAGTTTCCTTGTCTTCCCATCCCCACCAAAAGACTGGTAAGCAGAAGAAAGAACAGGCAAGGGAAGAAATAGTCTCAAAACTCTTACAGACCTCAGAACTTCTCATCAGAAGAGAAAAGGCTGAATGAAATCAACTTCCAGACTTGGAAGAAAGGAGAGGGAAGGAGCAGTGAGCCAGGAAGCGAAGCAGTATCACACACAAGAAATATTTGTCAAAGACCCAAAGGTCCTCTTTTCCTGGGGTGAACAGGAACAAATTCCCACTGTGGCCAAAGAAGAAGGTGTCCTCATCTCCAGAGCACCCCTCCCTGGTCACTGGTGAACCAGGAAAATTCCCTGAGGCCACTTGCAAGGACCTGTGAGTAATGCAAGGCTGGCAGCACTTTGCACTTTGCTTCCTCACTGAGGGTTATCCAGCTTAACAAGTCCTCCACAGTTCAGGGAGTGTTTAAAAGGTTCAAAGTTTCTTGCTGTTTGTAAGAGGAACGTCTGTGTTTATCATCTATGCAATAAAGCTGCTGAAAATAATCATCATAATCAGTGGATGCAGCCCAACAGGAACGTCACAGTCCAAGGCAGCACCTTCCCAGCCCAGGTACAACCATCATCTGCTGATCATTAAACTCCTTGTGAAAACCAAGGCACAAATGAGAACCCACTGGGCAGTGCCATGACCCTTTGTCAGGGGTTTAAACAAGCAGCAAGGCAGGGTGAAGGACTTGGAAAATAGTCCTGTGAACATTTCCCTGCTGGGATCCAGCCTCACCATCATCATCTTGTCTAACACACCTTTCTGAGCACTCTGCACATCCTCAGATGGCCAAACCACTCCTTGGTGCTGTCTCACATGGGCTGGCATGAGGTAAGGGAGCACAGCCCTCTAGAATGGCATTGCCATTGCAACACCATCAATTTGGATATACTGGTCTAGAAGAAAAACTTGTTTTTATCATTAAAAAATCTACATTTCTCAATTTGTCACTGTCTCTGATCCATTGGCATGTCCAGGGAATATGCCACTGCTCACACAATCATGGAACATTCCCTCTTCATGCATGTAATCAGGGAAATCTGTGGGGTGTGTGGAAGGAGGGGGCAGGACAAGAAAACTCTCAAGGACAGTAAAACCTTCCATTGAAGGCAGAGATGAAAGACAGAGAGAAGAGTGGGAAGGCAATACATTAACCAGAGCAGAGGAATGCACTGCTTTGTCCAGCTGCTGCTGATGATGAGCAGAACAGGCCCATGTGATGTGAAGTGGAAGAACCACAATTATCACATAGGATTAATTTAAGATAGCCAACAAATGACAGTCCACAATCCCTGATTTTGTTTTCCACATCACAGGCTCACATGCCTATTGCCCAGGATTTCTGCACTGGGGTAGATGGCAAGGGGTGCAAAACCCACAATTCCCATACAAGTTACAAAATACTTCTCCTTTCCCAGAGAATCCATCCTTTCAGTTTGTCCTGATGACTTTGTAATGTTTGTAGATGAGAGATACTGAGTATCCCCCCAATGACCTCTGAAAATCAGGGTAAATAGAGGTGCTGAGGGTAGCAAAAGCACAGTGTCCTGATCCAGGAGTTGATAGGAGAGCACAGGTAAGCACAAGGGTCAGCAAGGGAGGTTAGAGCCTGAGTTTTGTAGAGAAAAACATTGGTTCAACAAGACTGCTGGAGAAATACAGCATGATTCTGCATGAGCTGCCTTATCAGGAGTTACGCATTTATTTAACTGACTTAAAATCATTTTAAAAATCCATGCGAGGTTTTTGGATCCTGAGACACCATTGGCAGCACAACAAAAGAACAGAGGCTTTAAAATACTGTATTAAACAGGAAATTGTGCAGCTCTCCACTGAAAATCTCTTCCCCACCTCATTTTCCGCATTCTTTTGCACTCTTCATCATTCTGGAAATTGAATTTTTAGGTGCTCTCAAAATGGCCACAGCAGATATTCTTGGCAAATCCAGCTCTCAAGGAGAAAGGCAGATGAAGGGGTCTGCAGCCCCACACTCTCCCTTCCTGCCATATCCGACACCTTGTAGATTGTGATGAGCCTGCTGTGGAAACGTGAATATTTTTATTTTCTAGTTCCCCTAAGGAGTTTTGTAGCCTGTAGGTCAAGCAATTACCTCAGGTATATCCATTTACCAAACCATAGCTTTCTCTTTTTATGTTTTTAATATATTCTTCAATCAGAAGGGATTGAAATAATTATACCTCAATATTTTGATTTCCTGAAAGTTTTTGGGAAGGAACATTAAAATAATCCTTTATGTACCTAAAGTGTCTTGCCCTCCTCAGTATTGTTTCCTCAGTTCAGGTTTTCTTGTCCTCTTTTCCATATAGAAAACTTTTTTCTGTAATTTTTATTTCCAAAGGTATAAAATCTGTGGCTATCCATCTCAATTCTCCAATAGCTCTTAGCAGCCTATAACAATGCCAGTTTCTCCAAGGATCAGTTTTACATGGTTTTTCCTAGCTTTGTCATGAAACTTGTAAAATGAGGAGCTGGTTCATTGTTAACCCACCTTCCACAATTTCACTTTGTATTTTACAGCAACTTTGATATGTCAAAAACCAGCCTCCCTCCTTTCCTTACCACTGTATTTCATTAACCAGCAATGCACGATCTGAGCTGCAACATTCACAGAATCAATAACCTAAAACTTTCCCTCACCTCTCCGTGCCTCACTGAACATCAGACCATAACACACTCCCTGGAAAAAATGTATTAGGGATGTTACAAGGTCTGTTGTTACCAAACTTCATTCATTTCAGCCCCTTTCATGCAGGACCAATAAACACATGCTCTTTTCACCTACACATCCCCAACAGCCTCCGCAATTAATACCTAATTAACAAACAAAAGCAGAGATGCCAGGTGGAACAGCACAAACCCATTCACAGCTCACAAAGGGAACAATTAACTCCTGCCAGCTAAGGACAGTGAGAAAAATATTTTGTTATTGAATAAAGCCCTCCTGCCAGGGTTGGATGTGTTTATAAAAATAAAATAAACCAGCTCCAGTTCAAGTGCAAGATGTGGGCTCTGAGTCAGGAATTGCTTAGGGTAGGCTGGGGGCTGGACCAGAGGGTCATTATAATTCCCTTCTAACAATAAAACCATAAATCCACTGTCCTCCCCAAAACTTTTAAAATAGATTATTTATGTCTTTTTGTAAGCTGTGAAGTTGCTCCCACAAGAGATAAAGCAGACTTCACCACTGAAAGAGCTAAAAACTGCACAAATTGGCTTCCTCCAGCAAACCTCACATTGTACATGGCTAACAAATTAACAACAGCATCTGTGGAGGGGAAAAAAAATATCTGCACTGTTCCCAACTTGAGTGAAGACGTGCTTGAGCTCCAGCTGAAGTTCAGCCCATGGGGTTTGGCTGCCTGAGACATGAGCTTGGTGCCTGTGCGTGTCCTTGCAGGGTAAATCAGTGCCTGTCCCCATCACTGGAGCCCAGAGAAGGTGGCTGCAGCAGGCTGGCTCTGCAACAGGACTCAGTGCTCCTATTCCCTCTGCATCCTCCTCTGAGCTGGGCCCTGGGGAAGTGTCCCCCTGCCTCTTCTTGTCCCATTTTCTCTGAATCTGAAGCTTTGTCTGGTGGATACCCCCGGCCTCAGAGCTTTCAGTTTGCTCTGCTCTCAGCCCACCCTCCCTGGGTTTGGGCATGTGAGTGTAAAGAGCACCAGCCCTGCCTCACACTCAGCCAGGCAGGGATGGATCCTCTCCAGGGACAGTTCTGGAAGTGGGCAAAGACCAGGGTCAACCTCTCCTGCTCTCTGGCCATAAATTACACATTAATTATATTTAATAACTTTTTCTGTTCTAGAACTGTACAGCTGTTAGGCAAGGAACATCATTCCTATTAGTACATTTATGTTCCTTGCCCCATCCCTGGAAGTGTTCAAGGCCAGGTTGGACAGGACATTGAGCAACCTGTTCTGGAAGGTGTCCCTGCCAGGGCAAGGCATTGGAACAAGATGATCTTTAAGGCTCCTTCCAACACAACTCATTCTGTGACTCTGATTCTGGGATAATAAAAAAGATAACTCTATGAAAAATCTACTCTGAGTTTTCTTTGCAAGTGTTGTGCTTCTGTTCTGGTGTCCAACCAGGACTTGGCAGTGCCCACAGGCACAGGTTCCCCAGCCCTGCTGTCAGCTGCACACCATGACAGGTTAAACCCTGTTCTTTCTGAATTACTGTTCATGTATTTCCCACCAATTCCCCAGGCTCTGTGCTGGGGGGGTTTAATCCCAGGTACCAGGTCAGCACCGGGAGATGTGTTTGGAGGGGGAAGATGTACTTGGAGGGGGACAGACAGCAGCAGCAGCAGTTGTCCCATCCACCCACCCTGCCAGGGCTGATGTGGTGACACTCAGTGCCCACCTGCCCAGCCCTCAGGTTTATTTTCAGCCCCTGTGATGTGACCCTGCACTTTGCTAAGTCCTGCTCTCCAAGGCCAGTCACATTCCCAGTGCAGCCCATGCACGCACAGTTCCCAAGTCCTGCATGGACTAGCCAGTAAATCAGGGCTGTAAAAGTATTTTTGGCCCCCTGCCCAGTATGTGTACCTCTTAATCCCTAATTCCAATTGTGTAAACAAGGCATGACATAACTGGTGTGCCATGGAAATATGCTCTATAAAGTTGATTACTGTGCTTCATCCCATTAGAACAGCAGTCACTGTAAAACTCTAGATAAGGCTAAAGCAATTTATTTGTGTTTCTAAAGGAGATGGGCACATTTTGGCTTTTCAGGACATGATCAGACTTGACAGGCAGACTCTAGAGCTATTTTGCAGCTCTTACAACAGCTCATTTCAACCTGTACTGGGTAGGATTTTTTAAACCAGATATCCTAAAAGGTCAGATCAACTGTGGCTGTTTCTCAAGTATGCAAAGAGGGAGAGCATAAAAAGCCTTGGATTGCCTGGGTGACCTCTTCAGCCAGATGTCAGTGCAGCTCGTGGCTCTCCTGAGTGCAAAGGCAGCTCTGGGTGCTATTGGAGGTCAGGAGCTCCAGGCATTAGGGAAAGAAGAGCTGCAGCCGTGTCCCTGTGCAGCCAAGCTGACTGTCACACTGGGATTTTGTGCCGGGATGACAGGAGGCAGCTGTGCTCCCCTTGTCCATCCAGCAACCTCCAGCAGCCTCACCCAGCTCTCAGCTCCCCCCTGCAGCCCAGGGGTCAGGCCTGAAACCCCGGCTCAGGATGGCCTGAGCCAAAGCTGGGACAGGAGCTCAGGTGTCCTGAGCCCCTCTCTGAGCTGCCAGCTGCTGGAGGGTGAGGACTCAGCTCAGGACCCTCCTACAACCCCCACCTCCCATGGCACTGCAGCTCTGAAGGGAACCAAACATCCACCACAGACCTCAGCTCCAGGAGGAGCTGTGGATGGGCAGAACCCAGAACTGCTGGGGCCAGGTTTTCTTTCCCTGCTTCATGGGTCAGGGCCAGAATTCTCAAAAAACATGAGGAGCCTTTCTTGAACCTGGCCCAGGTTTGCAGCAGGCAGGAAACCTTTGCAGTTTCAGATTTCACTTACAAATCAGCTCTGAGGAAAACAGCTACTGTGATCGAAGACATTAAAAATTGATATAATTAACACAAATCAAGGGTATAATATGCATCAACTTGTGCATGGGCTCAAAAGCTCTTCTTAAAGCCATAAAAGCCAAGGAATTTTTCCATTATCCCAAAAAGAGCTTGATAAAGTCTTTTGCTTGTAGAATTAAGCCTGTAGCAGCTGGTAGGGTTACTGAACCAGCTACAGCAGCCTTGTGCTGTGTTATAAAGACATCTCTGTTGCTGGAGAAGAAATGATAACGTGCATTCATAGAGGCATTTTTTAACCTGATTCTTTAACCACCTCCCACTCTCTCCCTCTGCCACCTCTTGAAAAGGTTTTTTGGACTGGAACTGTACTTGCATTTAGTCTAATTGGAAGGAAATGTGAGACCCAAATCTTGGTTCTCATTGGCATGGAGACACTTGCATACAATCATGGTATGCAAAACAGCAGAAGTCTGAATTCATAATTGGACGTTCCAAAATGTAATTATGAAAGATGAAATGCTCCTTTCAATGAGAAGGCTGTAAATAGAATAATTAATTTTGTGTTTGCTTGAACAATTCTGTATTATGGACCTTACACTGGAACTGAAATTAATTAAGTGCACCAGGATTTATGGAGGAGGTGAAGAGAGAGGGAAAAAAAAGAATTAATCTGAAGTAAAAGATAGATGACTTTGTGAGTGTAATGATGCGTTAGTCTGGGGTATTCTTTAACAAATTTAGCAGGCATGTTCTGGGTACAAACAGCACTCACTGACAGAATTATCTCAACTAATGCAGCTGCTGGACTCTGAGCAAATTGAGATTGCAGATGAGTACTTTAGATTTAGAGCTATTAACCCTCTGTGTGCTGGAGATGTGTTTCCATTCCCTGTGTGGCAAGGTCGGCTGCGTGTCCCTTGTGCCAAGGTCTGCAGGACGTGGCCCTGCAGCAGCTCCCTGGGCTTGTGTGAGCACACAGGAACACACATGAATACACACAGAAAACACAGGAACATGCAGGAACACATGAATACACACAGGAAAACACAGGAACATGCAGGAACACATGAATACACACAGGAAAACACACAGGAAAACACAGGAACATGCAGGAATAAACCCAGGAAAACACAGGAACACACAGGAACACCCAGGAACACACAGGAATACACACAGGAAAACACAGGAACACACAGGAACACATGAATACACACAGGAACACACACAGAACACATGAATACACACAGGAAAACACAGGAACACACATGAATACACACAGGAAAACACAGGAACACACAAGAGCACCCAGGAACACACACAAATACAGAGGAACACACAGAAACACACACAAACACAGGAACACACACAGAAACACACACAAACACAGGAACACACACAAACACACAGGAACACACATGCTGGCAGGGTTGGATGTCAGGCAGTTCTGGGAGAACAGCAGAGGAGACGCAGAGCGCTCAGAGGAAAGGGAGAGGAAATGAGGAGAGCAGAGTTCAGAGGGACATCTCTCAGTGGATTCAGGGAAAGAAGGGACAGTGGCTACTGCCAGTTGTGATTTTTAAAGCAAACAAAGCCAAAGTGAGCAGCCAAGGAATAACTGCAAACCAAAAGCTTAGCTGCAACAAGCTGTTCCTGAGGTCATTTCAAATGGAAACCCAGAGTTATTCCTTTCCTCTGCTAAGATCAGGCTGTAAAAACCCAGGTGTAAAAATCTCTTCCAACGCTTCATTGAGGACTAAAGCACTTTCCAGGCCTGAATGAATGAGGGATTTCAGATTTACCAGCCTGGCAGAGACCCCTGAGACACTCGGGGCAGTAAGCACTTCCGACATCCGGAGCTGCCACTCAGAAGACATTTCCAGTCCCATAAACGTTATGCCTTACTGGTATAATTTTGAATAAAATAATGCAATTGGCCATAGATTCACGAATAATCAATGCGCTACTTCCCCTGCTCAGAGTGAGTCTGAGGCAGCGCTTTGTGAAGCGTTGGCTGGGCTGTGCAGGATTCCTGCACCATGCAGGGACACCCTGGGGCTCAGCACGCTGTGTCTGTGCAGTGTCAGCTTTCCCTGCCCCAGCACCGGCTGCTGAGAGACACACGGCAGCTGGAACATTCCCCTGGGAACTTCCTGAGACGCTGGGAAGCAGCAGTGAGGATGTGCTGGTGCAGCCCTGGAGCAGAGAGAGAAGCACAAATTTCTGAAGAGAAGATCCCTTGTGATGGGCTGGGCTGGGATAGAAAGGCCGAGTGTCACCGCGGGATTTGGGGTGCAAAAGTCTCTTTGGAGCTGATATAAACAAGAGGCAGGCACGATTGGTGACCCAAAAAAGAACCACTTTAATGAGAAATAAAACAGCGAACAGCAAACCCAGCTCAGTATAGGGTGCACCAAAAAAGGGGCAGGGCGAGTTACAGTAACTTCTATAGGGTAGGCTAAGGGGGGGTCTGAGGGCAGGGAACCAATCAGGAGAGAGGATTATGAACATGCAAATTATCGTGGCAAAAAGTAACCAATGGTAGCACGGGGAACAGAGAACTTTCTAGTCTAATCTGCATAGGGAGCTCCCATGAGGCCTTGCAGGTGAGATTTCTCTCACCCTGACCACGAGGATTTTTGCCACGGCCTTTCCTTGATGCTGTAGTTGACCTCAAGAATCCCTTATCTCTCTATCATCTGCTCCTCCTCTGCTGGGCCTTCTTTGCTAGAGTAGAAGTTGTTCAGGGCTGATTTTTTTCTTTAGCGGGATAGGATTCCTCAGCATAGGACTTCCTTGTGTTTCACAGACTTCTGCTCCCAGAGGCTGACAATGCCATTAACACAAATTGTACCGCAGTTTGTCAAAGTTCAGCATGACAAACTTCACCAAAGTCACTTCTCCTTGGAAAGCTGTGCTTGGTGAAGTCACAGGGCTGGGAAAGGTGTGAAACCCATAACCCTCAGACATGATGTGAGATGCTCACAGCCAGGGCAGGTGGTGGAGTGTGAGCCTGAAACCTGTCCCTGCTCTTATCAGGCCAAGCTGCTGCCAAGCCTCAGTCTTTCCTCTGGGCTGGAGGAGACTCCACAGAGATGTGGCTGCTTTGCACCAGCAACAGAAGCACCACCACATGGGAATAAAGGAAGAAAGTGCTGGGATTGCAGCTTCTAACTCTTAGAAGCTGCCTGAAGGATGGTTAACCAACACCATGCATTGATCTCTGGTAACAGAGTGCACTGGGGTACAATGCCTATTTGCTTGCTAATATTTGTTTTCATTTTCCACAATAAAATGCTAAATATGAACTACGGTTACTGTGCCTTAAATTGCAACAAGAGCTGCATTTTCCACTTGCTTGGTTATAGCTCTTTAAGTGATACATTATATTGTTTGCCAGAATACTTCTACAAAGTCTTTGCTTCATTTAACTTGTAGAACAATTCAGCCAGATTGGTCTATAAAAGGTGTACTTAAAATCAGGATTACCCCAGGACTGAAAAGTGCTGGGTGCTAAAACACACTCTCTCATTTCCCATGGCCTTCTGAGCATCTGAACATATTTATACCTTCTGCATTGCAGCAAACTTAATCAGAAGGACAGGCTTGCTAACATCTGTGCATTCCATTCACTTCTGGAGTTGTCTCAGCCTCTTCTGAAACCTGATTCTGGCTGTCAGAGCGCATAGCTCTCCATGTGGGTATTATTTGGACATGCAGACATCTGTCATCAGGAAGTGTGATAGATGGTTTTATTAACCCACACAGGCAAAGACTGGGACAGCAAAGGACTCTTACACAGGGAGAAAGTATCCTGAAAACCTTACAAGTCTGCTCCTTACTTTTCCCAGCCTGTGGTTGCAGTAGGGACTGGACTCTTGGAAGAGGAAAATATGTTACATATCTCGAGATGGACATATTGCCCCCAGACAGCTCTGGCCAAAATAAGTTAAATAAGTACCACAGGTGATATGGCATCTCCAACAGCAGAAGGAGAAATGGAAAGAGGGGAGGCTTAGATTGTATATTAGGAAGGAATTCTTCCCTGTGAGGGTGGTGAAGCCCTGGGTGCCCAGAGCAGCTGTGGCTGCCCCATCCCTGGAAGTGTCCAAGGCCAGGTTGGACAGGGCTTGGAGCAAACTGGGATAGTGGAAGGTGTCCCTGCCAATGGCAGGGGGTTGGAATAGGTGAGCTTTAAGGTCCCTTCCAACCCAAACCACTGTACAAATCTGATAAACTGATCTCCAACAGCAGAAATTCCTGCAAGTAGGAAGGTTTATAACAAACTATAGCCAGGCTGTGCTTCACAAACAAAACAAATAATGGAAATCTGTTTTAATAGAAACCATCAAAAGGATTTCTTTTAAGTAACTCATGAATCAAACACAAATTCACCAGTTAGTCCCCACAGCTGTTTTTTCTCCTCAAATTCTTTCTCCTTCCAACCTCCCATCTAGCAGTCACCTGCAGGCAGGACTTTGAACCAACAAATGCTAGGGCAAAGTCTAGAGCCAAACTGGAATTTCTGAATGCTTATTTTCAGGGTTTGGTCTGTATCCACATGTAGTTCTAGCCTGAGTAAGGGCAATCCTTTCTGTTTCCAAGTCTTCTAAAATAGTCCAATGCAATAAATCCTTACTGGTTTTCCATTTCCCAGGATTCTAGGATCCCTGTGCTGAAGCTCCCAGAGACCTGAGGCCAGACATAGACAGAGGAACATGTTCCTACCCCTTTTTTTCCAGAAAGCCTTTTGCTACAGGAGCCAGTGGCTCAAAGCTGGGAAGTGACAGAGCTGGTTTGGGGCATCCAGGGACCTTCATTTTCCCCTCTTTGCTGTCCACTTGCTTTGGACTAATTTTTTTTTTAATTTTATTTTTGTGATCAATGTGGTTTCCCCACATTCCCTCTGAGTCTCATTTAAGGTGAACTCCCCCAAAAATGCCAGTACACATGTGTGTGTTTGTGTTGTGTGGCATATATCATATTCACAGACATCTCAGTATGTAGAGCCATATACTGTGGTGCTGGTGAATATTTTCTTTCTAAGGGCACCAGAAAGATGAATAAAATAAAATCAGTTGTATCTTTTTATTTACAAAGGCAAGAGATTGCACCCTGGGTGTGTCTTTTCCATTTGGGAAAAGCTGCATTTAAAACTTCAGATTTCTGTGTTTTGGGTTGTTTTATATATATTGCAAACATTTCAGGGTATTCCATGTTGTGTGCTACAGACTGTGAGAGATGGATATACAGCGATTTCCTTTAAGCCCTAATTTCTGGAAACAAATGACTGCCTAGAAACCTTACATTTAAAAACAAAATGAAACAGGCTGGTTACATTTCTGTGTATGGGAAATCTGAAAATGGGATTTAAATGGAAGCAAGAATCTTGCAAACAAGACAGGATTTAGAAGTTTATATGGAGCATTGAACAAGCAAGTTTTCATTACCTTGAGCTGATTTTTGTTCACTGGCTTTGACAATGATGCCAAGCACCACATCCAAAACATAATATTCTATCTCATGCAGATACACAAAGGCTTATTTTCAGAAATATCTTGTCAATAAAAGCAGAAAAAAAAGGCAAATTCCGCTAATCACTGTAGCTGGATAGCTCAAGCTAATAACATAACCTGGAATTTTGCAGTTTTATATTATTAGAAGGAATGAAAAAAAACCCTCACCAATCCCCCTGACACTGATTCATCAAATAAATTAACTGTGTTCATCAGTTAACTCTCACTGGTCAAATAGGGTTAAAATTCTTGGATCTAATTCACACTGCTAATTTTGCAAAGGAGGGGGGGAAAGCACAGTGGGATAGCAGGAGCCAAATCTGCTATTTCGCTATAACTGACTGAACCTTGGGGGCTGATGTTTTATTCTTGTAATATTTCTTTTAATAAAAAAAGGTGCCTGATTAAAACAGCCTTTTAGAAAACATTAATTCAGGAGCTAAAAAAAAAAATTCAAATGAACTCAAATAGATTTTCTCTGGTACGTTAAGGTTGCATTTAGGATAATGGATAAGGAGAAGGATGGATTCTGTAGGTATAAATCAATAAGCGAGGGGGGTTGATGAAACTGCAACCTGTGAGAGTGAAGCCCTGGTGGTTTGTGATATCATCAGGAGCCTGAGATTAATTTGTTTGACAGTCCAGTCTCCTGCATTCATTATTTTAGCAACAGGGCTGTGGTGCACACGTTAGCCAGGCAGCCAACACACCCTCACAAGATCCCCTACAAGCACCTGGGTTACAGCAAAAACCCCGGCTGAGTTGTAGGGTTACATGAACAGATCATCCTTTTCACTGCTGTAGGAAAACTGATGGAGAGATTATGGGGAGATGGAGTAAATTGGTACTTTTGGATTAGCCCCACTGCTGGTCACACACCCAGCCAGGACCTGGCTCTGCCACTCTTACAAGGCTCAGTGCTGCCTTGATGAAGCTGTGTTAATGATTTCTTTGGGATTTCCAGGGGAATGTGATCAGTGGCAGCATGCATAAATGGACAACACTCTGCCCCCCCAGCCTGTTCTCCCAATGGTTTCTGCCTTTGAATTTTCTCTGGCTAAAAATAAAAGTTTTAAGAGACAAATGTTTTGGTTTGCAAGAAAAAGCAAAAAAGTTCATGTAAGTCAGTCAGGTGCTGGAAACCCCAAATAACCTTCTGTAGTCTCTATTTTCTATCCAGATATATCACTGCTCATTTTTCTTGCAGGCTCATGACCAAACCCTGCTCACCTTGGGTCCTGTCTAGGGGCCTCTGAAACCCCACGACAGGGCCATTGATTTTAATGGCTGTTGGATCAGATCCTTGCTCTTAGGGATAGCCCCATTAATTTCATATGGCCTGTTTATGTGAGTATATTGGCCCCAGTTTGGCCCCAAGTCTGTGACTTCCCTAGCCCTGGGAACAGGCAGAAATCCCTGTCGTGTTCTGCTGTGCAGTCTATCCCATCCAGCTGGAGCTAAGTGTACCCCATTACTCAGGGAAATCTGGATTTGGATAATTCTTCTCTGATAAACAACATATTGCTATAATTAGCAAGTGCGGACTGGGAATCCTGGAAATGGATTCTGTCCAATCTGTCAATTTAGGAACATATTGTTTAATTTACACAGTGCAGCACATTGTGCAACCTGAGAAGGCTCCCCCAGCCTGGGCCAGAGCAGGGCTTGCTGCTGCCTCCAGCTTTGGAAAGCACCTTTCAGCTTCAGAGAGCAATTTTGACACTCTTCTTCTTCCTCTTGGCCTCCTCATCTAGACTGAAAGTGATGGAGGCTGAAAAGACTGGAAGAGGCCATGCACAGTTCCTGTACAACCACTGCCAAGCTGTTTTTGCAGCTAAACCCTGAGGATCCCCATTTTCCAGAAGAAAAGTCTCCCCTTCTGGAAGACTTTGAGCAAGGAGAGCTGTGAGGGGGACAGCACAGTCCAAATCATGGAATAGAATCACAGAATCATAGAATCAATCATGGAATCATAGACTCATAGAATGGCTTGGGTTGGAAGGGACCTAACAGGACCATCTTAGTCCCAACACTCCCACCATGGGCAGGGACACCTGTCCAGCCTGGCCTTGGACACTTGCAGGGATGCAGCAGCCACATCTCTGGTCATTCAGACATTCTCTGGTCAGCCTGTGCTGCTCTCTGATCACCTTCACAGGGAAGAATTTCTTCCTAATATCCAACCAAAGCCTGCCCTCTCTCAGCTTGAAGCCATAATGACTGTCCTGAAGTGCCAGGCCCATCACTCAGGCCCCTGTGCTGGTGCACCCAGGCTCTGGGAGTCCTGAGCTGCAGGGTGAGAGGAGCCAGCCAGCCTGGGGTGCAGCACAAAGTCCAAAACAACCACCCAAAGCCTGCTCCACAGAGAGATGTTTGGTTGGTTTGTAAATTACCACGAATACACCAACTGAGATGCACAGTAGAGTTGTTTTAATACAAATATACAATATTAAATTCCCACCTAGGCTGACCAGAGTCACTGAGCGTCATGTTTTGCCTTGTATTCTCCAGGCCAGATTCTTCTTCAGTTATCAGACTTCCCTTCACTCCCATGCTTGTCTTCTAATCAAAGGAAACCACTCCAACTTTTAAATGAAACTAATTTTCATATTGCCCACATATACATACAGTTAAGAAATTACAGTGACAGTGATAAAAAATGTTAATTTTTCTTTCCAGATGCTTGTAAAACAGCCTTAACATATGTCCGCTGTTTAATTAACAGAGCGGCAGCATGGTGGAGAGAAGCCAAACTAATAATTTAAAGAAGCATTCTCCCTCCCTTGATTTGAATCCCAAAACACATCCATCATGTGCATTTCTGAAACTGCAAAAGATTTAATTTTCTGAACTTTCAGCAAACATCATAAAACAAGTCAAAGAGAAACCTGAAGTCAGGAGCGGTCGCCTTTGAAAGAGTTCAGCTTCAGAACTTGCACAGAAATTCATTTTGTTGAGTGACTAAAAACTCCAGTGCACTTTTTTCTTTTTTTTTCTTTTTTTCTTCTTTTTCTTCTGTTTTTTTTTTTTATTTCCCTTTTTTTCTGATTAGCTATTATTGTCATCTCCTGCTGGGTGGCCAAAAGGTGCCATTTTGCTGCTCGGGTTCTGGTTTTGAGCTGCATCCTTGCACAAGATTGATGAGGATGTAATTCTTTTCTCCAAGCAGAGCCAGGATGAAGCCAGTCACCTCACCTACTCATGGAGCCTTTTCCTGTACTATTTGTGTGCTGCAAAATTTCTGGGTTACCTGCCCTTCTTCCCTAGGAAGTACAGAGATGCTGCTGCCCCAGCTTGTAGCTGGGGGACTGAGGCAGTTTAAATTGCTTGCTCAACCCATGCCATTTAACTAACTCCACTTCTGGAGCTGCTCCTCAGCTCCTCAGGCTCTGGAGGGGGGCAATGAGGATGCTGAGGACCCTGGTGTGCGGTGAAGGTCTCATCCTTGCAGTCCAGCCCAGCACACAGCTGATATCCCAATCTCTGCTCGTGCAAGGGCAGCAGTGAGGGTCTGAGCTGGAGCAAAAAGGGCAGATGGAGAAAGTGCTGGTCTCTGAGCCCACATCTCCGTGCCACGCTCCTCTTTGCCCCCTCACAAGGGCAAGGCCAGAGGGACAAGGCAAACCTAAAACTGTCACTTGCACAACTGGCACAGAGGTCACATCTCTGAAGCCAAAGTGAACTTCCCAGGGGGGCCTTGCCTTTCTCTGAGAGCACATCGAGAGCTTTGTCCCCCTCTGCCCTTCGTGCCTGGGACAACTGTAGCATATTTAAAGGTGCAAAAAGCTCTCCTTACCTCCTTCCCCCTGTTGTCAGCAAACAACAATCTGTATGTAGAAGGGATCAAATCCCTCCTGGAGATTACTCTGAGATCCAGGGGGAGGAGGAGGCACCGCAGCCGTTAACCTCTTCTGGGATAACCAGGCACACAGAAAGTCAGCACTGCCCACCACTCACAGCCAGGAAATGATGCTCTTGGCCCCCATCTCTGCAAAGCTAATGACTGCTCCTGAGGGACCAATGTGCCTGGGGAAATGAGTTTGTGTTTTATCAACCTGATGGAGCAGACTCTGTTCCCAGAGAGACAAACGGTGTAAAAAAAGCAGCACAGTGCCAGCTGGGGAAATACACCCTTTCCTCTGTGGAAAGGAAGAGATTTGTCAAAGGTGATGCTGTATTTTATTACTGTATTGAATGGAAGAGCACATTAATTGACTTCTGTTAAATATTAACCAGGAAGAGGAAAGATGAGGACAGAGCATTTTCCTTCTCCAACTTTTGTAGGGAGCACACAGTCATAAAACAACTCAGAAATTAATCTGCTGATAGATTGGACACTGTGAGTGTTAATTGACCTTTTGATCTCCCAGTTGTTATTTTGGGTCCTGCAGGGAGGGATATGAATGAATCTGGAGTTATTAAATGAATCCCTCACCTGCTGTGGCAGAATTTGGCTCCCAGCAGAGAGGATCCCTTTGGGCTGGTCCTGCTCTGGCTGGAGTTCTCAGAGGGGTGGAGACAGACACAGGTACTGCATGGCAGGCAGGAGGAGAGCACCCAGCTGTGGTTTCCAGACAGTCTTCATGCCCTACATCACTAAAGGGAGTTGAAAACTCCCCAGCTTGAAATCGAGAGCATTTCACAAACTCCTGGATGAGCATTACTCCTAATTCCAGCACAGCTCAAAGCCAGGGGATCTGTTTATCCCCTTGCTCCTTTCAGAGCCCAGCAGGAGGCTGAGACCTGGCCAGATTTCCCCAGGTATCTGTATCCCTGGAGCAGCTCTGTGCCCTTTGAGAGGGTTACACCCAGGGTTTGTTTTGCCTGGTTTTCAACATAGAACCTCAGGCTGTGTTTTCCAGAGGTCCTGCTCCATTGTGAGACCACTTAGGCCATGGACAAAGTCATTGGGACTGAGAGGCAGAACCCTGAAAAAGCCTGAGCTGGGCTTGTTCAGGTCATGGCCTTATGTGTTGCTGGTGTCATGATCAGAATTTCTCCAAGGTACACAGAGAGTGGAAGAACCATCTTGGATGGAGTTTCTTCTTAGTCTGAAAGCTGGAGATAAACATTTGGGAAAAAAATTGCACACCATGAGTCAGTTAATACAGCAGGGCCTTTCTCCAGAAAGCTGGCCAGCCCTTCCCATTACAGAGCTAGTCTTTGGCTAGCTCTCCAAAGGAGGCTCAGTGACTGTGTACATTAAAAATGCTATCACCATTATGGGCTCTTCACTAAAGGTACAAGAGCATGACAAATATATGTAATTTGCAAATTGGCTGGTCTTTTGCAATAATTTAGAGACACCAGTTAACGGCAATAGAAATCTAACAATTACTGATGTTTAAGGTTTGCATTGTTACTCTGTGAATATTTCATGCATAAATGAACTTCCCCTGGACCAACTGCTGTTTCTGATGAGGCGCTCTGAGGCTTTATTGCCAAATACACAGCGGGGCTCCCCCAATGAGCCACATAACGGATGATGCATCACCTTCACAGCTTAAATAATGCAGAGTATCTGCATTTTATAGAGTGGTGGTACACTTTATTTACATATCAACTGAGTGGCCAGGCTGAATATGAAGAAATATGTGAAGGAAAGAACACGGCAGTTTTAATATTTCATATTAGCAAGCATTCTCCAGGAAGAGCCTCAGCGGGCTGAGATGAGAGCTTATCTGCCTGATTGCTGTGAGTGCATGTCTCTCTCTGAGAAAATCTCTTGCAAAACTGATGCAACAAATGTCTTTTCCCATTCTTGTGAGCTTCTTTATCATTATTGAAAGGAAAAGGCGCAGACTGCTAATAAGAGATTGACCTTCCAAGTGCCATTTTTTGGGAAGAGGATCAAACCCACCCTTAAAATCTCATCCTCTTCCTTCCTGGGGCTGCTGGGAGATGTAGTCTTCCTCTCTATCACTCTGGAGAGAGCTACAGGGTATTTCTGCTAATAGGGAGGCCACCCATGATGTCTCACCAACCTGCTAGGACTGCAAGGAGGCCCAGACCTCATAGAGAAATCATCATCCAAAATGCAGACTATTGCAACAGCTGATGATACTTCCTATGTCAACAAGTCTGGGTTGATGGAAGGGAAAACAATGTGTGAAAGCAAGAATTACTTCTTCCCTGTGAATAGTGGGGCTTGTACAGCATTGTCTATGTGGGACTGTATCTCAGGGTATGGATCCTCTTTCTGAAGCAGATTATCCAAACATCCACACTTCATCCCCACGTGAAATCCTTTGTCCCTCATGAAGCCCCTCAGATCTCATCCCAAAAAGAGCCTGTCCTGGGAGGACTGGTCCAAACCAGGGATGTTTGCCATCACTCTTGTCCCCTCATAGCAAAGAGTTCCAGTGACCAAACATGGCAAGGACATTAAATTCTTTAAAGCAGCAATCTGCACCCTCCATGGAAAGAACGGCCCAGCAGAGCACGGGTACCAATTCCTCATCTGTTTTTCTGCAGGACTAGTGGGGATGTGCCTGCCCACCACAGCTTCCTTCTCTGCCCAGCATCTGGTGGCAGCGTGCAGCATCTTCCTCACATTATGCCTCATTCAGAGAGGAACTGATGTGTATCAGCCCTTTTTTGTACAAACCTATTAAAATTCCAATGCAAATGACCGGATTCATAATCTGAGCTTCATTGAGAAACACAGTTTCCTGCTTTCCCCAGTAATGAAATTATTGGTTGTGCAGATGCTCCATTTCTAAGCTAATTCAATCTCTGACTGGTTTTTTCAAGGCGGGATGTGTGAGGGCAGGGGAGTGAGGATGTGCAGGTTTGTGTGTGTGTGCACACAGCCCAACACATCTGCACAGCGTGTTTCCCAGCACACAGATCCACAGGCTATTTAGTTAGATAGCCAATTATAATTATAAATGCAATGGGAATACCAGCAGTATATTGTATAGACACGATTAAAAATAAACTGGGAAAGCTAAAAGCAGCTTAGTCGCCAGAAACTAATACACTACTGGGGCAAGTTGTGGAAATGCCTGATTATTCTCTTTTGCTCACTCCATCCCTGGGGGATCTTCCTGAACTGTTACTTTAACTGCTCAACTTGCCTTTTCCACTGTGATAGTCAGCAGATGAAGCCCTTCACATTTAAGTGTAATAGTGCCAGAGAGACCAACTGCTCCTAAGAGTTACGACCTATAAATGTCGCTTCTGTGTCAGAATGAGAATGTGCCACTGAAGATGCTGAAGTCTGCAGAGGGTTTGCTTGACAATTCATGCAGGCCATTAAAATTACTCCTCCCCTCATCCACCCAGCATTGTGTAGGCTGGGATTTCTTGCTTGCTTTCACAGCTTTCTGAGTAGCTCCTCCAAAGCTGGCACCAAGTGAGCAATTTATCGCTGGGACAGAGCGTACAGCACAGCATCAGTTCAAGTTGCACTTCTCTTCACCTGTCACGGCTAGTGAGAGCTCCAGGACAGACTGCCTGCCCTCACCTGGCTCAGATGTGGGTGTCCTCACCCCAGGCAGAGAGAAAATGGAGATGGACACTGAGTGATGCCAGGATGAGACAGGGAGTCCTGTAAAGCAGAGATAATTCATCCCCCTGTCCTCCACGGTTGCCTGGTGCAGGTGGTACTGCTCTTTCCCTTTGCATGGGAACACACACAGCCTTCTCCACCCAGTCTCCCTCTTTTCTGGAGGTGTTCTGGGGGATCTCTAGGGAGAACAAGAGTTATTTATGTTTCTCCACAGCACCAAGATGTTCCTGGCCAACTGGATAAGAGGGATTTCAGTCTGCCTTGGTCAGGAGGACATGATTACATCTTTGCCTGAAGTGTACAGCAAGAAGAATAACAATAGCTGAGCACAGGGTTGGGGTTTTTTGACTCATAACCCAATTCTGGCCTTAGCTGAAAGCCCAACTCACCACAGCCATCAGCACAACTCAGAAGAAATGCAGGAATTCACACCACTTTAATTCACACCATGTTAACATTTAGCCCAGTATCCACATTTACACAGGTATGAGATAGAGATATTTAATAGTTACTTCTTTTGGTTATCACTTAGACCCTGACAGCTGGTCCCCAAGGCAGGTTCAGATACATCATGGTGTGCACAAGTGGTGCAGGGCATGAACAACACTGCTCCAAATACCCACCAGTGCTCCTGCCTTTCCTTCAGAGAAAACAGTTTTTGAGACCTTGGGAAAGGAGGAAAAGCACCTCTCTGAGAGGAATGATGGTGCAGAAAACCCCATGGCTTGGTGTTGATCACTGTTGGGGGTGGCAGGGCAGAAAGGGGATGAGGTTGGGGTGGGTGAGGAGCCCTCTGTGGACCAGGCCCCCCAGGGCTGTGCAGAAAAGCTGGACCATAGGGACAGTGCAGGGAGGGTGACAGACCCTGTGCAGCAAATGGAGGTGGATCACATGGACAGCTGCTCTCTGGATGGGAGAAGGGGGTAGGACAAGTACTGGAAGGCAGGACTGACTCCACTTGGGGTGGCATTATGCTCCATATCAGCTTGAAACCTGGAGGAATGAACCTGTGACAGCCCCAGCCTGTGGAGGGTCAGATGCTGCCATCTCCACTGCCACTGCCTCCCATCCCAGGGTCCCCATAGTGGCTCCCTCCCTTCCCCTCCAGTGCCTGCCAGTGCCCCCAGCACGCAGGGAGGAGGCAGCAGCTGATCTGGCAGCCACTTGACCAGAGATTTTGGTTGTGTGGGACCCAGATGGGGAGGGTGAAGAGCTGAGGATCCTTTTGAGGCCGCCACCTGGGACTGGCGGCACTCCTGCTAATGCACAGTGAACAGCTAAATCATACATTATTGATTTGTCAGACGTATTTGCATATAAATAAGCATGATCATTCATACAAACCTTAATGTTGTTGTTCTCCCTTTAGTGTTGTGATCACAGATGAATGACTCTAGTTAGACACAATTCAGGAAAGCTTGTACCACTGCAGCAAAGTAAGCTGCTGATTTAAAACTACATTTATTGGAGCATGTAAGTGTGACAGTCTATTGGTGAATTTGGGGATAATTAGTCTAAAAGACAAGATAAATGAATCCTGAAAGTGGTATTGTGATGAAGAAATGATCCCTCCATGCTAGTAAAGCTTTGATGCCAGAAATATTGTAAATGATAATTAACTGGGAAACACAGAGGAATTATATTTCAATTGTGTTTTCAAAAGGACTTAGAATTTTACAGGCAAATTGATTCGGTTCTCCCCCTCCCCCAGCCCTGTGATTATGAAAGATTGTCTAATTTACAACATGAACTATGAAGCATATGACAAATCACTGGCTTGCTTTTATGCATCTTGTTTGTACGTTTCTCTCTGGTAGATATCTGCTTATTGTTTTTAAGCAAACCAAGACATGTATTTTTCAATTAGTCTTTCCCTAGGCCTAATCTAGACAGATCTGCAGGCCAGCACAACACACTGACCCATGAAAATTATATCTGCTGTATTAATTCATTAAGCATTGCAGGATCAAGCTGTAAGATCTCACTCCCTGATAACATCAGCAGCGTGAGCAGGGTTAGTCTGCATCCCTCCCCTGAAAAGAAAATATTATAGATTGTGCAATGCAGGGGAAACATTGCTTGCTAACACTTCATTTTAATTGTCCTAAATTAGAGCTGAAGACTTACAAAACTGTGCGTGACAGCCAATGAATACCAAATGAATTCATTAGGATCAGGGCTGTTACAATGAATAACTAACGAATCTATAACAACAGCTATATCCCTTCTGCCTGGGCTGGCGCCTGCAGCACGGAGCCCTGGAGGGAGCTGTCCTGACCCTGAGGCCAGCACACTTTGCCCCGTGCCAGCCTCTAATTGCAGCTCTGAGGGAGCCTGGTGTCCCCTGGATTGCTCAGGGTTAGGGCAGCAGTGCAGGTGGATGGAGAAGGGGAATCAAACAGGATGTTGCAGGTGAACTGCAGGAGCAGGGCACAACCACCAAGCCCTGAGCTTCAGAACATCCTGCCTGGACTGCACAGGGCCAAGATGCAGCTGGAGCCACACCCTGCCACTTGTTCCAGGGTATGCCAGCACTGCTGCCATTGAGTCCTGCCTCTCTGATGGTATTATCAGAGTGAAACCCCTCTATTATCACCCATGACTGCTGCATCAAGCTCAGCACGTCACTCTGATCCATCCCAGAGCCAGTGTCCCGGGATGGTTTGGGCTGTTCCTGTCTGTGCTCTGGGGCAGCGTGTCCCTGGTGAGCACAGAGAGGTGTCAAAGGAGGGAAAAAAGAGAAACACTGCAAGGAGTTTGCACTTTGTGGTTCACTGGTGGGACTCACCATAACTCATACAAGATTCAGTGAGTTGGGATTGTGAAAGAAGTGGTGAAACGGGGCTTTTATTACTATGGAGAGGTTTTATATGGTATTGTCTTCCTTAGCAGAGTATGTTAATTTTTTGGGTGGCTACTCAGTGAAAGAAAATACAAAAGACAATGACTCAGCTAAGTGGCCTCTCAAACCACCGCAGCTGTGTCAGGGAAGGGAGCCTTGGAGCAGGAAGGCATGAAGACCACCCTGCCAGGGAGCATCTCAGGACACTGCAGATGATACCAAACCATCACCAGGTTTCTACCAACAAGAAAGAGGAAAACACCATACCAAAGAATTTCTGCTAATTGGATGCTCAAAGAAACACACAGAGAACCAGGGAAACCCTTTATTCTGCATTGCTCCATCAATGCTGTTCATCCCTGAGGGATGCTGAATTCCTCTTCCTCTGGTCAAGGTTCCCATATTTTTTTTGCAGAGACTCAGGGGCTGTGAGGAGGAAGGAATATTCCTGAGCTGAGGAAAGATTTCCAAGGAGCCCAGAAATTTTCCAAAGGTCTCAAGCTAATGGCATTTGCTTCTTTTAAAAGAGGTGTCCCAGTGTAAGTTGTAAAGTTTCTCAGTCTCCCTGCCCCTCTGGGCTCAGGGCAGCCTTACAGGTCAAGGTGATGAAGCCTGCCAGGTGAACTTGTGCCCTTGCCTCCAGCTTTCTGCCCCACTCCCTAAATAATGGCCCCTGTCCTCGAAAGGGAACACATTCCTGACATGAACTCCAACATACCTCCACCAGCACTCTCCAATTCCCATTTGCAGGGAAGCTGCAGGGATTGGGAGACAAGTGTCTGCAGCTTGAAAGTGGAGCAGGACAGACAGCAAGGGTCAACTGCTTCTTAACCTCACTTCAGCAAATCTCCCTGAGCCAGCACATCTTGGTCAATGTTTCCAAGTAATTTTGAGCTCTTGGAACAAAAAGCCTGGGTTTTGTATGAAAAATTGTTTGGACTGTAAGGAAGAGACTATTGGAGCCCTGGGGAATGAGTTCTAGACAGGAGACAAGCAGAGCTGGGAAAAGCAGGGACAAGCAGTAATCATCCTCTGAAATCCAAATAGCAGGAGCAGGGCCCCTGCCCTTGCTGATGTGCTTTTGGGAAATGTAGCTCATCCTGGAAAAGGAAAGTAAAAGCCAAGCATGTGCAGGGAGCCTCTCTGGTGTGCAGCCTCCACCACCGTTCAGGCTGTTTGCAAACTCTCTCTGTGCTTATCATCATGTAATTGAAATAACGTGTATTGACAGAGACTTGAAAACAACTGCTCAATTTTCCTGAAAATTCAATTAAACTTCGTTTATTCTGGGGATCGATCCAATTAAAAGGGGGGAAATTTCAGATGGTCCAAGCCTTACAATCCATCTTAACACACTGTGTCTATCACCGTGATGTAATAATTCCCCCAATCAATGCTTTAAAAGCATTTAGCAGTCTTGATAATGAACTTTTGTCAAAATAGCCTTACAAAGCAATAAATGAGAGCAGATTAATATGTAGTCATAAAGCTATGAATGGTTTAACGCTTTGAAAGGTTTGCTTCATAAATTAGACTTCTTTATTTATTTCTTTATCATAATCTCTCTCTCTGATGCTATTGCCCAAGGTTTTGGAAGACAAGAGGGACCTGAGGTGAGTCCTTGTTACGAGAGGATGGATGGATATGAACTGAGGATGTCACATCCAGGCCTGGTTTATTGACATTACAGACAACTCTCGTGGCCACCATGGGCTAAAGCAGAGCAGCTGTAAGCAAACTCGTCATAGCACTGATCTTCAAATCCTGAACAAAGGGGTTTCTGTTCAAACCTTCAGCAAGGCTCATTCCCACTGATTCAAGCAGCCCCATTTGACTGCCCCAGGACTACCATAACAGTGTGAGAGTCTTTTCACAACCAGAGGGTTGAGAAACCAACCCCATTCTGGCACTGTGAGGGGTTATGGAATGGCTCCTAAATGTGGCACTTCTGTAGGAAATGCCCAGCTTCAATGTCTGCCTTCCCTGGTACTGATTTAAGGTATTAAATCATCTTCCTAATATTGTAGCTTCAGGCTGACCCCAGCAACTCCCATCCTACTTCATAACATCTGTGGATGTCATGCATTTTGATTCTCAGCTAGAATGAGTTCTTGAGCAGTTTTCTGCTTCCTGCACATAACTGTGCTTGGGAGAGTTACCAGTCTCAATGTGCTGGTCACAGCAAGCAGGTTTTCTTAAATGTCTGGTATTCACTAGAAGAACCAAAATTAGCAGAGACACAGCTTAGAAATGGGAACCTCGATGGGTACATTACTGCTGGAGACAGGAGTCAGGGAAAATGCTACTTCTCCAAAGGAGGGCATGAGGTCCTAGTTTAGAAATGCAGATTTCCGTTTTAATATTAATTTTTACTGCCCTGGCTAAAACTCTCTCCTGGTAAAGTCTAATAGAGAGCAACCTGGGTGCAAGACCTTGCTGCTGGAGAGGGCAGATGGTTTCAATCATTTTTACTCTACTCAAGTGCCATGAAAAGTTGCCTGCAGTGTGTGTGTGGTGTTGGAGGGTGACAGCTCACAGGAGACAGGCAGAGAACAGCTTTGCCCCTTCCTCTTCAGGCTCCTTTAGCACGTTGTTAATGCCCTGGGCAAGCTGCTGGAGAAGAACCCGTGGGTCACAGACCTTCAGCTGTACTGAGGGTTTCACTGTCCTGGGGTTCAGCATTCCCCTGGAGTTGAAAACACTGTGAGGAGAACAGGCCTGCAGGGTCTTCACCAAATTTTAACAGCATCCCAAGTTAGAAAGAGAGCTGGTCTGGTTCTCAGGGATGCTGTGGCTGCTCTGCACTCGCTGCACTTGCTGTGCAAAGGCAGCTCTGCACCTCCCATGAGGTGTGCCCTCCTCTGCAGGGCACAGCAGCCCTTCAGCACCTCAGAGCAGCAGCCTGGTATGTTTGGAGACACCAAACGAAAGGAGAAAAACCCATTGCACTGAGGGGAAGCCACAGGGAGAGCAGAACCTGCATCCATCTCTCCCATGCTGTCAGTCAAGCAGGTCCCACACTATTCCATTAATCCCTGTGACTTGCTGGTTCCTCTGAGCTGGATGTATGCCGAATCCATACAGGGTTGATTTACAGACATTTTGCCAGGGCTCAATAACTGTAAAGCACACCAGCACTGCATGAAAAATGCTATCTGCAAGAAACCTTTTAGCTCAGCAGAGATGGTGGTAAGTGGCAGCATTTCCCTTTCTGCAAACTTCCAGTGGAAACATTTCATTTGCATATGATATTAATTGCAGAAGAAACAGGCATGCTCCTTCCCATCTAATCCACACAGTATTTTATGTGCTGTTTCCCTGCAAGAGTAAGGAGCTGGGATGAATAGTGTAGGTGCAGCCCGTTCCCTGAGCAATCTGCAAAGGAGGTGACCTGCTCAAATTGTTGCTTTCTGAAACAAAACTATGCTAATTGCACCCAGTGCCCTGCTTTTTGGCTCACTTTAGACAGCAGGGTTTTTTTACTGGATCAGAAAAATGTGTCTTTTCCTCAGCATGACCTGGAGTTATGCAGATACTTGGTTGAACAGCTCTTAGGTACGTGCCCAAAATTAATGTGGGGAAATTATAACCCAGGGAAGATCATGGCACACATACATGGCCTGTTGGCCTGGATGGATCTGACAAAAGTCCTGCTGTGCCCTTGCTGGGTAGAGGATTGACATTAATGAGGTATTTTCTATTTTTTCTGACCACCCAAACCTTCACACAGAAAAAAACTACAAGGTAAATCTCTCCCAGGTTTATCCCACCAACCAAGGCAGCCACATTCCCCTCCAGGCTTGTTTTCTCTACAGCCTGGACATGTCCCATGCCATTCCCTCAAGACCTATTTTTCCCTGGGGATTTTCATCAGTTCCTTTTCCTTTTCCTGTGGCCACTGCTGAGGGATCTGGGGCTCCAGTGGGCACCACTGCAGCTGCAATGGGAGGGCTGGGGCAGCACGTCCTGGAGCTGCCTCAGGGCTCACAGAATCCTGCCAGCAGCTTGGTGCCACAGCAGTGACTTTGCTTTTGGGCCCTTCCTTCCTTCCTTCACCTCAAAGAGTTTCTATTTCATGTTTTCATTTCCAGTGGCTTGGTATTTTGGGGGAGGATAAGGGAGGACTACAGCATGTTTCAGGAGTAATCTATTCCTCAGCATTCAGTCCCTCGTGTCTCTTCTGCTGGCCCTTTGAAATAAAGTATTATTCAAGCAGAAGAGAAGAAAAAAATTATGAAAGAATCCTACTAAATCCCAGATAAACATATGTAAAAAAAATAATTCCAGGTGGAACCATTACACGTTAAAATTAAACTTATTTCTTCTGAGTGTCACTAAAAAAAATTTAAATAGCTCTCCTTCCTGCACCCCCCCTTAATAAAAAATAGATCATTTTGATACTAAAGGTATTGCAGCAGCTTTAAGGGACTCACAGATCAAACATCATTTGGGAAATTTCAAAGGGTTGTTTCAACAGTATCACTTTCTGCCATTTCCCACTCTGAATCCCTTCTTCTTATATTTTGGTTCCTGATGAAGTTTCAGCTGCTCCTGAAGTCAGTCCCTGTGTTCTCGGCTATCAAAGAGCATTGCAACATCAACGTCAGAGTTAAACTAAAAAAAAAAAGAACCTCTAAAAAAAAAAAGCATCCCTTTTCCTTTGGAGATCAGAAAGTCAAATAAAAAGGATGCTGATTTGTGGAATAAAGGGTGGGATTCCCTGCTGAGACGATAGGAATCTTCTGACTTAACTGAGTTAAGATTTGAATACATTTGGCCCAGACAAGGGGAGGAAAAAAAAATCCATTAGTTTTGAGAAAAGCCTCACACAGTTTCAAAAGGAAATATGTTAATATAAAAATATTTTTTTAAAAAAGGAGGGGGGGAAGAAAAGAGATTTATATATGTGTTTCGGAGGCCAGGAGTTTAATACTATCAGCCAGAAGCAAAGAGAGAAATTAAATTACGTGACTAGCACGAAGTCTTGTCTCCTGCTGCCAGGACATGGATGAGGGAACAAGAGACTCCTCTGCAGCCTGGACCCAGGCCCTGTGGCCACTGGAAAACCACTTTGGCCACTGTGACCTGCCATGGCCATCCATGGGGCACTGTCCAGCCCACCGTGGGACAGAACTGACGCCTGGTCCTTGCTTTGGCTCCCCTGGGCCTGTGCCTGGGTCCCAAAGCTGCCCACACTGAGGGGACGTGAGCCTGCCCCACCTGTGCCTCAGTTTCCCCCTCTCTGCAGGGACCCCAAAGTGCTGTTCTGTACTGTGCACTGCCCCACACCCTCTGATCCCAGTGGCAATCTTAGTCCCTCCTACCACCACAACCTGATTCCCACCAGCCTGATGCCAACTGCCCATCCCTCAGAATCCCTGTGGCAAAGGGGCAAGAAGCCCCAGATAACTGAATTATGGAACTCCATAAACATTTCTGATGGTCCAGGTGCTTGTTCCTCTGGCATATCCCTGGTGAGGGCAAGGGACTCTCTGCATCCGAGGGGAACTGGCAGGGGAACTCTTCTGCATCCCAAAAACTGCTGCCATTTCTGCCCAGGAGCAGGGCAGGCCCACAGCCACTCCTGGCTCCAAAAATTGGGATTTTTCTACTGTGCAGCTGCCCAGGAGAGGAGATAGCAACTCGTGCTGGTTGTGGCTTCACAGCACTTGAAATGTCCCGTGTTCATCAGCAGCCTGGGAAGGACACAGCACAGATGCCCTGTCCTTTCCTCCCCACAGAGCTTTCCTGCTCCTCTGTGCCTGAGCACTGCTGAGGCATGTGAGGACTCACCCCAAAATAATCACAGTGTGACAGTGCCCTTCTTAACGAGGCTCTGGGAAAAGCTGGTGGCTGGGGAAGGGTTCAGTCAGGCCACGGAGTGGCTGCAGGCTGTAACGTGGGGCTGTCAGAAGAGCAGCTCAGTATTAAATCCTTTTGATGGTTCTCCTGCTGAGAGAAGAGATGATATCTCATCATTAATGGAGTTGAATTAATATAAATTAGCCGAACAGCTCCTCGCTGCTTCCGTTCAGGCAGAGAAAAGGGGTTTATTGGGGAGGCAAAAGCAACGATCCCTTTCACCTCACATTCACTCTGCCATCCATAACAGTGCTGCTGACCTCGCAGTCTCATCCCTCCTCCCCCCTCCCCCTGCAGGGCCGAGGAGAGTAAAATAAAATGATTATGTGACATCCCGAGAACGTGGGGACTGTCCACAGCACAGACCTCTGGTGACCTTTACACAAGTGACAGGTGACCTCTCTAAATCAGCCCTGGGGAGGCTTGAGATTGCCAGGAGGGCTGGAGCCTCCGTGCACGCTGCCAGCTCAGACTGTAACTCATGGGCAGATCAGGCTGGGGAACAGGGGACACATCTCTGGAGTCCCAGGCAGGGCTCTGAGGGCTGTTTCACCTCCTCTCTGCCTTGCATCCTCCTTCTTCTTCCACCTGGGCTGTGAGTTTCATCCTTTTGCACCCCTCACACACGGGCAGCAGCAGCACTGAGCAGTTTCTGCAGCCCCGTCCAGATTTGCTCAGTTTTGCAGCCTGTGTGGCCAGAAGTGAGCTGCAAGAAACAGCCAGGGAGAAACAAAGACTAAGGAATTATTAGTGCAAAGTTTTGAAGGCAAAAAGGGTTATTTCTTTATTGCATGGGTGATAAGTATTTAAGAGCAAACGTAAACCTTACAGGGTGTTTCAGCAAGGGCAGGAAGGTGGCAGAGTGTCTGTCTGGGCACCGGGGTGGAATGGATCCATATGTCAGAGCATACACCTGATCCATTTTTTAAAGCTATAAAAGACAGACAGAACAGACAATGTATATTATATTATGCACTTTTAAAAGCTACATTAAAAGAACATCATTAAGGCTGCAGAGCCAAGCACTCAGACAGTAGCTATGTCATGCTCAAGGCTGCCTGCCCAGGTTCATTTGAATCCCTCCAGCCTATGAATGTGTCATGGCACAGACTAATAGGATATTTTCCAGGTATTTTCTCCTTCTCCCCATGCTGGACATGGATGATTTGTGCCATCTTGGAGATTTCTCTAGCCTGTTACTGTCTTATTGCTGTAGCCATGGACTCGTTCAACCAGAGCCCAGCAGCAGCTCCTGCCCTGGCTGGTGTGAATGTCTGTGTCACCTGCACAGCCAGGAGCTCTCCTCTGCAAGCAGCACCACTGGGAGCCCTGGGAGAGGAGCCCAGCCGGGCACCCACCCTGCACAGTCTGCAGAGGGAAATTCCTGCTGGCACCACAAGCCAGCGCAGAACCGCCGGCACGGTACCAGAGGAGGGAGATGCTGTTGCTGTCTGGCTTGTGGAAGGAAAAGAGAGGGCGGGGGGAATTCAATGAACTAATTTCTTGTTCTAAGACCTTTTTGCCCCTTTGCAGCTGCTTCTGATGCAAAGGCAGAGCCTTATCTCTGTGCTGCACGGATCCAGCGCTACAAACAGCTGCCTGGTTGTGATGCACAGAACGTGCAGTGTGTGAGGGCAGCCCACACAGAGCCCTTCCCGTTTCTGAGCAGCTTTTTGCCTTCATTCCTGCTCCCCCTTCCTCCTGGAGCCTGCAGTAAGCTGGTTCAGCATCCTCCCCCTGTCCTCCTGAGCCCCACGGTCTGTGCAGGCAGCAGCAGTGGAATCACAGAATCACAGAATCACAGAATGACTGGGTTGGAAGAGACTTCCAAGATCATCGAGTCCAACAGAGCCCTAACACCTCAACTAAACCATGGCACCCCGTGCCACATCCACTCTTTCCTTAAATACATGCAGGGATGGTGAATCCACCACCTCCCCAAGCAGACCATGCCAATACTTTATCACTCTTTCCATAAAAAACTTCTTCCTAATATCCAACTTATATTTCCCTTGGCACAGCTTGAGGCTGTGTCCTTTCATTCTGGCAGTTGCTGCCTGAAAAAAGAGACTGACCCCACCTGACACAGCCACCTCTCAGGGAGTTGTAGAGAGTGATAAGGAAGGAGCCTCATCTTCCACTCTGCCACACCTCCTCGGATCCCAGGCACAGCAAACCCCACCCTGATCCCAGCAGGGAGCAGGATGGACATCTCTGCCCACATCACTTCAGGCCTCAGTTCAGGCAGCACTAGGAGATGACAAGGTTATAATCCATCCCGAAAAGCAGATTCTAATCAAAGATGCTGACATTTGAGCTTGGACTCTGGAGTCCTACCCTAGCAGCTTAGCTGTCCAGGCCTCTAGCATTGAACTACAAGGTGTCTCTAAAGCCCCTGGCACCACCTCATCATCTTTACAATTTTTAATGTGCATATATTCAAGTTTCCCTTTGAGGCAGAAACTGCAAATTTGAAACAGAGGGGAGGAGTATTGTCAGCCCCAGATGTCCAAAGCAGAGTCTGAACCTCCCAGTATGCACTTTACCTGACCAGAAGACAAATAGCTACTTTTACTCTTCATTTTTACAGTCTGAGTTTTGTTTACTATCCATTGTGTCCTACAAAAACTACTGTAGTTCTCTGAGAAAACTGAGTATTTTTTTTAAAACAAGATGGAATAAAAGATCCTAAAAAAATATAGGAATGTTGAGATTTTGCAATCATGCAAGGCCTTAGAAGAAAGTTTGGAGGAGAGAATAAGTTAATACTGGAGGTAAATGAGAAGTTCAGAGAAATTCAACATGATTTTACACTGCAGTAAGAAGGAAAGGAAATGTGTTAGAATTTGGATGGATTCCAGGCCTAATAATAGTGAGAGCTTCAATTTTAACCCAGCAGTTGTCCATGCAGGAGAGAACTGGGCTCTCAAGCTGGCCCTACAGGGTAATGCAGAGACTGAATGGGAGGAATTCCCACTAGAGAAAAGCTGGAATGTGCATAATTTCACACAGCATTTCAAACCTCATCAGTTATTGCTATTCAAGAAGAGAAACTGAAGCAGAGACAGAAGAAAAGTTTCCTGGGATGCTGAGAGCTATCACAAACCTTTCTAGACAAACACAAAGAGGTTGATCTGCTCAACCAGGATTAAAAAAAAAAAAAAAAGACATTGAGAAGTGATACAAACATCCCAGGATCTATCTGCCCAGGCAGGAAAAGAATTAATTAAGTTGAAGGGGAAACCTGGCAAAGATCAACTCCACAGGAACTGGATATGAATACATGTAGAGCTGGCTTCCAGCCATCAGAGCAGGGATGCTTTTGAAGACCTTTTCAAACATAAATAGTGGAAGAGAGAAAACATGCTGCTCACACTTAGTTTGAAGCCAAAGCCCCTGTAAAACTGGGGCTCAGGCAGAACATCCCTCTGTGGGACCAGCAGGGCTGCAGGTCACAGCACTGCACAGAAAATCCTGTGATCTGGCCAACATGTGGTCCAGGAAAGCAATGGAATCCAAGATCTCCATGCCTGCTGAAGTGGGAAACACTCACCAGGAGCATCTGGATAGATCCTCCTGAGGATGCTTTCATTCCTGGCACAAGAATTCTTCAGGGAATTAAACTGGAGGTGGTCAGCACCATGTCCTCAAACACCATTGTCAAGCTCCTACAATTTACAGTCACAATTTTGGTGATTTTAAGACAGGAGATGGGAGGCACTTTTCTCCTCTAAGGGAAGGGAACTTTTTTTTTTTTTGAGTTTGTGTTTTCCAGGTAGTTTTATAAAATTGTCGCTATTCCTGCCAAAATCACACAGCTGCCACAAATGCCTTTCATGCCACACAAAATTCTTTCTAAATGCCCCAGATCTGTGGAGTTGGGGGAGGCAGAGAGAGGGAGAAGGAGACAGTCATAGCTCCAACCCACTCGTTTGGGCTGCAGAAGCAGGAATTTGCTTTCCAGCTGGAATGTGGTTGCTTATTAGGGCCACAGAAGCGAAGAGGCTGCATCTCTAATGTTTCTGTCAAAGCAAATGAGGTCATTAACAGACGAGTTCAGTGATGGAATTGTCTCTTGTAGTATTTATTATATGGTCCTTTTCCTGACACCTCCCACTGAGAGAATATTAAATATTTAATGCACACCAAGGCTCTGCTCATTTTTCATTCCCACTTCAGCATTTCAAGTTGGCTCCAATCTGCTGCTAGCTATAAAGTTGACTGGACAATGGACCATAATGAATTAACTCTTTGGAAGCCACCGTAGCATTTACAGGAGTGCCAAAAGACTGGGTGCTTTATCATCTCTGACTCAAGCCTGTGCTCTAGAATTCAATCCTCAATTCATTAAAACAAAGTACGGGGAGGAGGGTGAGGGTGGAGAATTTGGGAAATAGGTTTCAGGAACCATATATAAATAAATAATGAAGGGGGAGATGGAAATGTTAGCCTGTCAAGGTGACAGGGTTTATTTACTCATTATTTCAGGAGCTGCTATCTTCAAAAATGAAGGTTGTTCCTGTGCAACAGTCTTCAAATTCCTGAATGAACCACTGATCCTGGGATAAAGTGGAAGCAGGACCTTTGAGAAACAGCCCACAGTCATTACAAATCTAGAACAGATCTCCAAAAAAAGCAGAGCAGGAGGTTTCCCAGTGTATGGTGGTTGCTGCCCCGCTGGTCAAGCAAAGACAAATTTGGTCTTACCTAGCAGCAGAACTCTCCCAGGATGTCTATACCTTAAAATGTCTAAACTTCCAATTTGTGTCTCCAAAAATCAATGTTAAAAAGTTTCCTTAGGTGGTGCTTCAAGAAGAGAAGGTCTCTGTCTACTGAGGACATGTTGCTCTGTGAAGGTTTCATTAGATAATGCTGGCAGTTACAACACCTAGAACCCTTTACTTCCCCTTTTCTCAAAAAGGGAAAGTCTAAGTATAAAACTTTATGGATATTATGTCTACAGGCTTCAGTTATGTGTGGAAGGTGGCATCTGTCAGGGCTGCAAGATGAGGCTTCAGCACCTTGATTCCCACCCAGATAAAGGAATTTATGAGTAATATTTTTCCAGAACAAATATTACATTTATTGAAGGCTCCTCTTCCAACTTCCTACAGCATCAGCAGGTCTGTAGAAACTCTCATGTCTGTGGTACCAGCACCACACTGGGCAGGGAAAGACACAAAAGCACAGTGAGGCTGTTTTCATCCCCAGGGTAGAAACGTCAAAGAAATCTAACCACCACACACTTTTCCTTGAAAAGAGATCCCCTGGTAAATTACTCCTGGTTTTAGACTTACAAGCTCCCATTTCCTTATCTGGTTAATATTATCTGGCACTTTTACTGGGATACCAGGAAATCTGATTCCCACTCATGGTGTGAAAGAAACCTGTATGCGCTTGACCTTTCTAATGTTTTTTAATTTGATTGGGTGGCCATTCCCATATTTCCTTGTCACCAGCTCTAGTAATCTGAGAGGCAGAAGTGCAAAAGACAGCCAGTAAAAGTACAAGCAAACACAAGTGGGAATTACTTGAGGCCTTAGGATGCCAGAATTACTCAAAGCTACATCCTTGCTCAAAGCCAAAGCTCAGCTCAGGGCTCTCCACAGTGACCTTTCCATGTCACCCCAGTCTTCATTACAGGCTCTGATACTGGGTTCAGGTTGGGGCTTATTTGCTAATGAGCTCTTAGAAGTGTGATTTTTAATTTTTTTTTAATGTTTGCTCTGCCCAGTATGGGCACAGTTACACCAGTATAACCCTGTGTACCCTTCACATTAGGGATTGATCCCACAGGAAAAGCTACACTGTGCACTGGCAGCAGCATCTTAATTTAATGAACTGCCAATTAAAGAAGTACCTTAAGTTTCTGACCATTCTGCCTTAAAATTGGGACTGTTTAAATGAGTAAAACAAATTTGGACAGGACCAGGTATGTAAGTAAAGCCACTTCTAGGCTGCTCTTGTTTTGCCTCCAGGTGCTGATGGAAGCTTGAGCAAGTGCAAAGTCCTTCTGCAGAGATATTGCTCTTCTCTGTGTGGTTTCCCCAACAATGGTCTAGGAATAGTGATGAGGGGAATGTATGACTTGGTAGCTGAAGGCACAAATGACAGGTTCATAGGAGAGAAAAGTAAATTTAGAAAGTTTATTTCTAAACTTTTTTGTAAGTGCTTTCTGCTCTCAGACTCCCAAAACTCAAATTCCCTATATGGCTTTATGCTGAATAAATCAGTTCTCCACAATTAACATTGTTTCAGTTCCTGCACCAGGAATCCCAGTGAAATGTCACACATTTTCTCCTGAGCCCTTGTGGCACACAGGAATTTCACTTCCTATGGCCACAGGCTCTGGCTCTGTGTTTAACAGCATCTCCTGCTGCCCCTGCCAAGGGAGAACACAACCAGTTGTTCCTGACAACTGAGCAGTGTCATCCCAGCAGCAGAAGCCCCATTTGTTTTTGTTTCCTTTTCAGCAAAGCTATCCCCACAGATCGATTCCAGCCAGACTCAGAGTGCTGGTAAATAAGCCTGCAGTAGCTGTAGCAGTTGGCATTTTCAAATATTCATCTTTTCACATGATGGCTTTTTCTCCCCCAGCCCCTTAGCAGAGAGCTTTGCTCTTCCCTGTACCCAAATTGTCTGCCATAGATACTCAGTTTCTGACTTAAAATATCTCCTTTTCACTCCAGTGATTGTATGCAGAGAGACAACAACACAAAACCACCCAAATTAGTGCCCGTCATGGCAGCCGTTCAGTTTTATTTATTTATGTGGGTATGGCCATTTCTTTCTTTGGTCATTAATAAAGTGCAGTGAGTTTGAATGTCTGCAGCTGAAAAGGGCTCCTAAAGGGAACCTTCTGCTGGTGGAGAGGCTGCTGGGCTTCCACTGCCTTTCACTCAATGTTTAGAGTGAAACAGCAGTGAAAAAAATTCTTATCTTGTGGAGACAGGATTGGAAAAAAGGGATTAGTAGGGATTGTTCAGCCTGGAGAAGGCTCCAGGGAGACCTTAGAGCCCCTTCCAGTGGCTAAAGGGGCTCCAAGAGAGCTGGAGAGGGACTTGGGACAAAGACATGGAGTGACAGGACAAGGGGCAGTGACTTTAAACTGACAGAGGGCAGGGTTAGATACGATATTGGGAAGAGATTCTCCCCTCTGAGGGTGGGGAGGCCCTGGCACAGGGTGCCCAGAGAAGCTGTGGCTGCCCCTGGAAGTGCCCAGGGCCAGGTCAGGTGGGGCTTGGAACAGCCTGGGACAGTGGAATGTGTCCCTGCCCGTGGTAGGGGGTGGAATGAGATGAGCCTTGAGGTCTTTTCCAGCCATTCTATGAGTCTATGACAAATATATATTCTTCTTCTTTTCACCCCAAAATAGCCTCTAGATAGTCCTGCCAATGGGGGGCAGGGAAGTGACCTGTTCTCACTCAGATCACCAGCACATCTTCTCTCCTTCCCCAACTCCTTTTTTGCCTTTTTTTTTTTCCTCTGGCTCTTGAGCACTGATGTAAGAATTTCAAGCAACATCAACCCTGGTGCAACTCCATTTGATTTACTGGCAGCTGGAGGCTATTCTTTGCCTGCCATCATCTGAATGGCAGATGATATGAAGGTTCTGTTCCTGCCTTGACAAATCTCAGGTTAAAATAAAGGTAGGAGAGACCTTTAGACACAAGATCAAGTCACCAGCGAGAAAGAATCTAGAAAGTTCCCCTTGAATTTAAACTGTAGGGACACCAGGCATGTTTACCATGGGCTGGATTTCAGTAAATAACAGCACTCATTTAGTAAAAGTTACTAAAACTTGGCATAAATCTTGACCCAAATATAAAAATCTGCATTTGAAGGAGAAAAGGAGCATCCTTAATTAAAGACACAAATGTTTCCAGTTAAAGTACTCTGGCTTACCTGCTAACAGGCTTGCTCCTTGAAACTCCCTTCCACAAGTAACCTTATTCATATCAGCCCTTCCCAGCTCAGTGTTCACACAGCCATTTTCCAATGGTTTCTGGCAGGATCAGTGCTGAAGTAATACAGATTTGTTACTAAGTATTGTTCCTGCTTTCTTTCCCCCATGTAAATCTGCAAAACACTTTGCAGGGCTCATTTTCCTTGGGTGTCTGTAACAGTGACAACAAGCAGGGGCTGTGATGCTGGGATTTTCCATCCTGTTTGAGGAATCTCAGTGTTGTCCTCACTGAAACAGATGCATTTGGATGCTGGCTTCTCTCTCTCTTTCATTTGAACAACACCAGAACACCAGCTGGTGTTAATGGTCACAGCTCCACTCCAAACCTCAGCTGCTGTGGTGCTGGCTGAGGATCTGCTCCCACATCTGCTCTCTGGTTTCTCAGCATCCTAAAGCATTGCATGGAAAGGTGGCAAAGTACAGGACTTATCACATGTGGTAGAGCACTATAAAGTGATTTGTGGCTGCTGGGGAGCCCTTCCAGGACTTCAGGGCTGTGGCTGAAACCTTTGATCAGCTGTACCTCTTCTAAGAAAAGAGGAACTGGTGCAGAGGTGGGGAAGGGGGCAGCTCCAGCGCTCCCAGCCCCATGGGTGCACACTGACCTTGTCTGAGTCAGACCTCGGTACTGATGGCTGTAAAAGACTGATAAGACTATTTACTGCAAGGTGCTTGAATATGGAAAGTGTCAAGGATCACCCTGATTAATGACAAGGTGATGTCAGAGGGGATATCACTGCATATAATAAATCAGATTTTTTGCATGGGTTCACTTGGATTACAACTTGCCCAGAGCCCTTTTGTGATTTTACTTGACTGGAAGTGCACATTGAGCTGCTGAGCTTTATAGAGGAGGTGCTCAGCCACTGCTCCACTGAAAAGGAGAAATAAATATTAGGACATCAGATGTGGCAGGAGACTGCCCAGGGGTTTGCACACCTAGTCCCTGTTGGTTCCTTGTAGATTCAGGTGGACCTGGACACTTGTCAGAGGGGATGTGGGAGCAGTACTTGGTCAGAGCTTGCTGAAAACCAGTTAAACTCTCCAAATGCATTGGAGGGGAGGAACAGACCTACTCAGAGCATGAGCCCAAGAGGACTTGCAGGAAGAACTCGTATTTTTTTTAAGTCCAGCTGATATTATCAGAGAAAACTTTCAGGAACACAACTGCTTCTATTGTGCATGAAGCAGAAAATGTGAGGCTTTAGGGTATGGAATCAAACCTTGTCCTTAGGGCAGGATTGGGCCCCTGAGCACCCTGCTGTGCTCTGAACTGGCTGTGTGATGGTTCATTGTTTGCCTCAGGATCCCAGTATAACTCTGGGAGCCATTTGGCTTTGCAGACTGAGAAGGGAATCAAATAGTTGAACTCTTAGTAAACATGCAAACACAACTGGTTGTCTTTGATGATTTGTTAGCTTGGACCTGAGCCAGGAGACCTGGGGATTGCAGCCCAAGTTCCTAGAGCTCCACAGCTGACACGCAGAGCAGCAGATCACAGTTGGGATGAGTGAAATTTGTTATCAGTTGGAGAGGCAGCCAGCAGGTGGAATCTTCCTAAAATATCTCCTGCTCGTTTCCAATCTGGCGATCTTGGCTGAACCTGAGTCACCTACTTAATAAAAATTCCATATTCAGTCCATAGAAATGCTTCCAGCACAGTTAGATCAATTTCCTCTAAGCAGCAATAAATGTGTTTTCCTTTAAAAGGCCAACACAAGCACATTATCACAGCCTATAATCCCCATTCTCTCTATTAGCTCAAAGTACATCCTAAAGGCCAAGGGTCGCAGCTAAAGACTAATCAGTCTCATTAGCCTGTCTAATTTATCTTAACTAGGGGGACACAAACACACTAAAACTGTTAGGGAGACTTTTTGATCAGGATATGGGAGTCATTCATCAGGGTCCTGCAGCTTCCAGAGACAGGAGGGAGAGAAACAACCCGGGGACAAAGGAAGCTCTGCACCACAGCCAAGCAGGCAGGATGGGACAGAAACCCTCCCGGGGGCTCCTGCTGTCCCACCAGGCAACATCACAGCAGGAGAGGGGGAGAGATATGGAAAAGCATCTCCTTGTGGTTCTCACCCACACCATCCAGCAGCTCACACCTTCCTTGCTCGGCTCCGCTTGGGCACTGCGGGCGCTGGCTGGCCCTGGGGAGGGTTTGAGGGCTGCTGGTTAAAGTTTAACCTCTCCCCAGCTGGGTCAGCCATGCCATGCCCTGGGAACACGAGCTGCCCTCCCTCTCCCGTGTGCATCCCTATCCTGACAGCTCCCAGCTCACCCATTCCCTGCTGCCCTGCCTGGCTGGAGAAGGGTGATAAAGGACACGGTGTTCAAATCCAGCAGGAAGCAGCATGAAAAGGAGGAAAAGGGAGGCAAAAAATGAACTCCTGTGGAAGTACTTTTGTCTCTGGTTGTCCAGATAGGTGTTTTAGATGCTCCAACAACAGAGTCCTGTTCCTTAACCTCACAGAGACCATTAGTGGGCAATGGAAATTAGTGGGCAATGTCATCTTGCAAGCAGTGCCCAGAATTATTGCCCAGGCTCTGGGCTTTGGTAGCCCAAAGCAACAAAGTAAACCCTAAGGATAATATCCAGCCCCAAGACTCCAAGCCACACTTTCATCCTGGAGACTGGGAGGAATTTCAGAATTTGTGCTGTCTGAACATCTTCATTGGCTATTAAAAGACAAGAAGGTTTTCTGCTAGGAAAAGAGGGAAAAGTAGATTATTAAGGGGCTCTCAATAGGAGGAGGCTGGTCAGGCTCTAAATCAAAGTCACCTCTTGGGACTCTCCTGAGAGAAAGGAAAAGGTTATACCTCGGATCCCTACTTGTATCTTAGAAATGTGCCCCCAGAAAAGTCGCATTTCCAGAAGCAATCAGTCACAGAAAAGAAAGCATTGCTGTTCCAAATCCTTTTCCTCATGCACAGCCCTCGTTCCCACATCACACGAGTGTCACTGCCCTGCCCTTTGTGTCACTGCCCTGTCACAGCGCCGCGGGGCGCCGACCTGGGCTGGTCAAACCCAACCCAGCTGCCCTGCAAACCTTTCACCAGCCAGCCCAGGGCTGCTGCCAAGGACAGCAGGCATGGCAGAGACCCCAGGGCACCCGTGTCCCTCCCTCCCTCTGCATGGGTGACCCGCCTTTCACAGGTCACAAGGATGGAGTGATGGAGCTCAGGGGCTGCCAAAGGGTTCATGGCCCAGGGTTTCACCTGGGGGAGGAAAGTTTGAGGTGTACATCATACAAACAGGGTAAACTTTGGAGGTGCAACTACTCCAACAAGAGGATTTATAAAGTGTCACAGTTCATCAAAGCAATCAAACACGTGCTTAGTTTTCATCACAAACATGCACCTGGTTAAGCCCAACACTAATGAATAAGTGAGGCTTGAGTGGTCACTTAAATCTCTGTTTCAAATGCTTGTGAGTGTTGTGTCTGCGTTTTCTCTCCTTTCTTGTTTTACTTAAGACCATTGTGTGACAATAACCACGAGTTTTTGAAGAGGAAGGCTTAGGTCAGTCTTGCTCACATGGCCAAGCTCCTTTGAGCTGGTTCAACTCACCCCACATAACATGTCCAGGCTGGGCACCCTGTCGAAGTTGGCACCTCCAGTTTCTTCTGTAATCAGGATCAGAAACGGCCACTGAAGGAGGATTCATCTTTTCTGTCTGGGCCAAGCATTTTAGGGCAGATGAATCAGTTTGTGGAGAACCTTGCCTTTTTCCCAGGGCAGCTGAGGAAGTCTAGACTGTAAGCTTGGATTAGTCACTCAACTTCTCAGCAGCAGAAAACATTAAACATTGCATTCTGGACATTTTTCAGACAGTAAGGGCAGGTGAGATGAACCCAGGTCTCACTCTCAGAGCCACACAAGCCTTGCAGTGAGCTATTAGACAGCTATTTCCCAAGAACAAGGATGGGAAGTGCCCACCCTTGTAGCCAAGTTCTGCACACAATCATCTACACATCACTAAAGACACAGCTGTGGAATTAGAAGAAATTCTAATTTCTAAGGACTGTCAGGTCCTTGTTTCCCCCACAGGCAGAAACTTGCAGTGACAAATTCCAGCTGAAGGTCCTGTACCCCAACTCTCGGGGAGATTTATTCCAGCATTAATCAGAAGTTTGGGTGGAAGCACACACAATGTCCTGGCAATAAGGAGAAGTGGAGGAGATGGAGGGGAGGGAGGGAAATTCATTTGTAGGGATGATGGAGTGACTCCTTCAAACGAAAAATTACGAATGATTAAAACAATGCTTGAGACTGTCTGTTTACATTTTAAAGGTGCATTATCCCAACCAGAGGGGTCCAGTGCTCAGCACCTCTTCCTACTGATTACCATCTAGCTTTCTATTTTCATATAACCTTGAAATACAATAAAGTCAATGTATGCGCAGGGATTCTCTCTTTCTGATAGCTCAAGTGATGCAAATGGATTTTTTTTTTCTCTTTACCATTCTTTACCTATAATTTAAGTCCCACCCTGCACCATTCCCCTTTTAGAGGAAGACAGGAGGCTGTGTCCACCTTGTGCTCTTTTTCTCCCACCAGACCAGGCTGCTCAGAGCCCCATTCAACCTGACCTTGACTGTTCCCACGGACAGGGCATCCACAGCTCTCTGGGAAATGTGTTCCAGTGCTCCACCAAGCTCACTGTAAAAAATTACTTCCTTGTAGCTAGTCTATCTATTGGGATATCTTCCACCCCACCTTCTGATTATCCTTCTATCCAGACTATCCCTATTCCTAGTCTCCATCTAGTTTATCTTTAGTCTAAATCTAATGAGAACAGGAAAACATAAAAGAGATTCCTCTTTCTTTGATGTTATGTCTGACTTGGTAGTCGGGAATGAGCAAAACTCTTGACTCCTTCTCTGAATGAAGATGTTTTATGGCCCTGAATTCCCAGAGCAGCAACTGATGGCTCAATTCTGCCCCCTCCTCCTCCCTCTCATGGCACCCATGCTGTTCTTTCTGCAGCAGCACTGCAGCATTTCCTGTGCTGGAGATCACACTGGCCACTTACTTTGCAATGCAGATAAACCCTCTTTGCATTATTTCCAGGGCAGAGAAAAAGAATAGAAGATCTTTTGGAAATTGGCTTCTTCTCTCTTTCATGCTGCTTTTCCACTGTCACAAAAACATTGCACACCCTATCCTTCCATTCCAGATCTTATATCCAACAAGCTTTTGCTGACTACATAACCTTCACTAACCTGAAATTCCTGAGTAGTCCCAGGAGCTCAATGCATCTTGGAATAAAATTTTTGTAATGTCATTTAAGGGTATTCCTAATCCAGAATTATTGAGGAGGCCTGGGTCATGGGAATTGAGTTTGACACTTGACAAATACTTGGCTTTGTGTAAATGGACAGGCCACTGAAATAACTGCCTTTGGATGTCACATGAAGAGAAATTAATTCTTTATTAACTTCCGCAATGATAATCTAATAAACTCATTTGGTCTACTAGTTTCAGCACTTAAAGAGCTCAGTCGATTGGATGCAAATAGATTTTTTTCTTCCCCTCTGGAGCAGTGCCTCTGTGGTGTGCAAAGGGACATCAGTGTGAAAAGTCAGGTCTGGCATGTCAGGACATGGTGTACACGTCCAGTTCCTGCTGCTGCTTAGCATGAGAGAGACAGGCACAGCAGAAGGACAAATAGCAGGGGATAGAAAAATTTTCTATTAGGAAAAAAAAATGGGGTTTTATTAAAAATTTATGTTTTAAATAAATTTGCTATAACCTGAATTCAGATCCATTTTCTTCTTAATCAGGTATTTTAAAATAATATACAAGGAACCAGAATATTAGCTGTTTCCTTTTAGAATTATAGCATAAAAAATTAGTCCAAGCCATACTAGAACCTTTGCTGAGCACTGTATAAACACAACAAAAGCTGGAGCTCTCACCCTAAAATTTTACTGGTAAATGCTAAAAATAAAAATGGAACTATGTGGAGCAAGCAAGCCTCTAATTGTAGGAGCCAAGTGTGTCCAACAAGAAAATAAGGCTGTCATATGTGACCTAAGTATCCAACCAACCCAGCCATTGCCACTTAGAGGTTGAATTTCAAATGTCAAGCCACAAGCTGCTGCAGATGGAGCAGGAGCCATGTGCAAAATAAACAAACAAAAAGACTGCAACACAGAGTGAAACACGACCTCACTGTGCTCGTTTCTGACCTCCCCACCAAGAGAGGAGTGACACAGCTGATCAGCCCAATTTCAGGGTCATATTTCTATACACCAGACTGTCCAAGGCTGCTGCTCTGCCCATCAATAAGTTCATGCCACTGTGCTCTTTTTCATGTTAGTGCAGACTGGAACCACCAATAAATCTGGCTTTGATGAGAATATTGATATCACACCACTGCTGCTTGTCCTACACCCACGCAGCATATCCCACCAGCCAGGCAGCCCAGTGGGAGCCAGATTAAAAAGCCAAGGCAGGGCATGTTTCCTGCCAGCAGGCATTTCTTACCCTGCCTGTTGGTGCAGCACATAAAAAAATGTTTCATTTGCAAAAGCCAAATATTTATTAGCATTTGCTAACTGAGTTGCTCCATAATGACATGAAAAATGGTGATGTCTAAGTCCGTCAGTTCCATGTAAATATATAATTTGCACAGGAATGTATAAATATATGTATGCATGTTTACTTCTGATTAGTGGCAATTATCCCATGAAAGAGATGCTGGGAATAGAACATGGGTTTTCTAAATGGCTTTAAGTATCTGAGTCCTTTCTGCTGCTCTCTTTTCAGAGGCAATGTGGGGCAGAGGACTTCAGCTCACTGTGACCTCCCCTCTGGCTTCCCTGGGGAGCTTCCAGGGAGGTCAGGTAGGTCATGGTCCACCACCAAATAGGCTGATCTCTCTGAGTGCTTACATAAGTGAAGAAAAAACAGATTCGGGAAGATCCAAGGTGCCCAGATGAGCTTCCAGCTCTGAATCAGCCTCAGTAATATTAACATCAGCTCTGCTTCCTGAATATTTCTGAGATCTAAGTAATCAGCTGCCTTTATTTTGGATATAATTCTCACGGGTAGTCAGATGCCCTGGAAGACTTGAGCCTTGCTCTCTACATAGCTTCATAAATGGAATTTTGGCTTCTTCATGGAAAAAAAAAAACCTTTTCCAATCTGCCATGGTGAGTGGAGTGCTGGAGATGCTCCCCAGCCAGCTTCCCTGCCCTCACTAGCTTGGTCCCTCACCACCTATTCCTCAGAGCCTGGCACTCAACCTAATTAATAGATGCAAGCTGAACAGAGTCCCAGAGTCACAGAAAATAGCCTGGAAGGCACCACCAAAGGTCCTGCATCAAAGGTCCTCTGTGCCACATTGTCAGTCCTGCCTCTGCTGCTCTCAGCAAACATTTGTCCAGTTTAAAAATCAATGCTGCATCTGTTACTGCTCCAGAGGAATGCTCTGCAGGCCCCAGATGTGAGCTCTACCCTGAAGCCAGTTTGTGCTTCTGTCAGGGTGGCAAACAAGTGTCTGTGACACGTTCCACCCTGTGCTGAGCTCTGCTTGCTGTAACCTCAGCCAAGTGAAGAGCAGCTGTTATTTATGGGCCACTCTCCACTTCCTCCTGATGCTGGATCCAGAAGCTATAAAGAGGTAGGGACCACCCCCCTGTTTATGATATATTTTCATGTGTCTCTCCAGCAGCAGCTGATGGGGAGAGACACCTCAGATGGGAAGTGAGAACCTGCTCATCTCACTCACAGGCCTGCTGTTACTGCTCCCCAGCACTGAGATATTCTTAACATCAGAACAGTGGGGATGCTGGATACTGAGCTCTGCAAAGGACATAAATATGCTGGCAGGTTTGGGGGGTTGTTTGGGTTTTTATTTCAGGTTGCAGAAGGTTTTTCCTCTTACAGAAGTAACAGAACGATGATGCAGATTTTGCTGCTCATTTCTCCTGGATGGACACCTGGTTCCAGGGACCATCTGCTTCTTTTTCCAAGGCTGATGCCAGAAATATCTCTCCAGCTGAGAAGTGGGTGGGTGTCTGAGCTCAGCCTGCAGGTAAAGAGCCAGGACATGGGCCAGGTACAACTGCTGGCTGCAGTGACATCTTTTGCAGGAGCAGAGTGCTGTCCTTTCCCAGAGCACTGAGGACACTCAGCCCTTCTGGGGACTGGGGGTACAGCCATGGGCTCTGGACACTCTCCAAACCAAGCACTGTGCTGCTGTGCAGACCTTCTGCTTTTGTCCACCACCTAAAGAGGATTCCAGAGAAGAAATCCCAGGCTGGGCAATACTTTTCAGAGCTCAGTCAGCCTTGTAATCCTCTAGGAAGCAGCTCAAGTGTATGAAAACCATTTTACCAAGTGAATCAGGACATGGGCATAGCAACAGCTTATCTTAACCAATGTGATGTGCCAGGGACAGTGCAGATTTACAGCACTGCCATGACAGAAACTCTCACTCCCATGGAAGCAGCCTGAGCTCTTTCCAGTTCAAAGGCACCACCCCACCTGGCTGGACAGTGTGACAAACCTGCTCCATTACTGGAACACTCTTGTTGTCACAAAGACAAATGAGCATCACAACAGCATTAAAATCAAGAGCAAAATTCTCTTGCATTAGTAAAATAAACTGCTTCCTCCAGGCCCAGAGAACACTCATTCATTACCGGGTCTTGTTTGCAGAGAAATTTTAAGCAAATGTTGGTAATAAACAGGACACAATGGAAAATGATGGTCCTGCACGGTTTTCATATTGCATTAGTTCAGATCTACTTGCAACACCTGCTTCATTTCACTTTTCTCCCACTGATATCTCCTAGACATTTCAGGACTACCTCCCTACATCTATTTTTGGGTATAATTTGAGTTTAATTTGATATGTAATTAGGGTAGAATAGAAGACCGAGTATTTAACTACCCATACATCTCTCCCTAATTTAAATAATTCCTGATATATCTAACTAGTTTCCCTCATCCTGCACTGATGTGTATTGAACTGGGGATAATGAAATAAGAAATGTGAGGGGGGAAAAAATGTTATTTCAGAGTAGGAAGATCACCCATTAATGACATGAAAAGCCTGGTGGGAATATCTGCACACTTAATGCCTCTTCTGCTTCCAGCTCTACACAGTCACTGTCCGTGGCTCTCAGAATAATTCTTAGAATAACTTGTGTTTCTTTGAGCTGTCTCAAAGTGATCAACAGCTTTTGGACAGGACTTAAACATACAGAGGGTAAGAAATAAGATTAATTTAATTCTCAGCTGCCTTCAGCCATGCCTTAAACCTTGCGTTTCAGAGGGGAGGAAAGTCTCTTTTGCAGTATCTCCTTCTTTCCCTGTCTTATGTCCAGAGAGAAATCAGATTGCTGGTTTTAAAAAAAGCTTAAATTTGAAATGGTGGAAGATAGGTGAGTTCAGCTCTTTGGTATGTGGCTACACATCCCTGACAACTCAGTGTGCCGTGTCACACTCAGGGGATTGTTCAGCTGTCAAACAGGGGTGGCTGGATTTTGTTCGGGTGAAACAGCACTGCTGGATTTTGTCCTGAGACGTGGGAAATATTTTAGCACATTCCTCTTTTTAATAATACAAATTGTCCCACTCATGCTTCAGCAGGGACAAGTGCTGATGGATGCACAGGCAGGGAAAAGTCAGATGTGGTTGCTCATCTGAGATTTCAAAATATCATCCAATCTTCATTAAGGGGGGGAATGGGAAATCCTGAAGTTTTTGATTGGAAGAAAAGGTTTTACTATTATATGGTTTGGCTTCTTTCACACAATGTAAAATACAGCCACTTAAATACCACAATTTCAGCACGTACAATATTGAAAATACAGTACAATTTAGCCTAATACCAGCTAGTTATTGGAAAAAAAGCATGGCTGTGGAAGTTGTTAACCATTTCATTGAAAATTTCAATGAAATCTGCTCTTTGTGGTGAAATGCTTTAATTTAGATAGAGCATTATTCTCAGCAGAAAACTTTTTTTCATGGAATTGTCAATCCACACAGGAGTATGGTAAAAAAATAACCCTTGCACAGGAGCCTGGGCTCCTGCCTGCCGTGAGCTGGTGCAGAACCAGCACCTTTCCCCGTGACAAACCCTGGGACAAAAGAATATCTCAGCTGAATGTTGTTGGGGGATATTCTCATGTTTGTTTTTTTGGGTTTTTTTTCCTTATCATAATCTCTTCTGTTTCTTCCAAACAATTTCTAGGGATGCCAACACCACCTCTCACTCCATCCTGCACCCCAGCAGTGCATTTCCCTCTTCCCTCCATCCACTGCTGCCCACCCACCCCAGGGTGTCAGGTCACCTCTCTGTCCAGCTTGGGAGCATTGCTCCACGGATTTTCATAGTTCTAGGACAGCCAGGGGTGGGTGCTGAGATCCCCAGTGCTGATTTTCAGCCTGTCCCGGGGGCAGCTCCCAGCCCTGCTCCCATCCATGGCAGCATTCCCGACACTTTCGGGCATCCTGGAGCCCCCGGCCCGGTGGCTCACACGCTCCCTCCCCCTTCCCTGTCAGGGTTTCTTTCTGTGCAGAACAGATGGGCACAGGCTGTTTGGGGAGCACCTCCCTTCCCTCCCCCAGCCCCTCGGAGAGATGCATCACCGGAGCAGGGAGCAGTCCCCTCCCGGCTGCGCTCCCTTTTCAGAGGGGCAGGTAAAACTTTAACCAGGCTGCCTTTCAGCACTGGAGGCAGAGCCGCCTTTCATAGCCATGATAAATTGCTCCTGTCAAAACTACATGAATGCTCATATTGAAAAGCTCTTCTTTCTTTCTTTTTAACTTTCCCCCCTCTCCAGTCTCACGGTGTCTCTCGGTTGTTAGCCAACATTTAATGCCCGCTTAGTCAAAGGGCACTTCCACTCCTCGTCTCTCTGTCCTGTCCCCTGGGGCTGCTGGGGCTGAGTTGTCACAGAAATACTGATGGTGAATAAAATTTAAAAAAAAAAAAAAAGAAAACGGGGTGAGGAAGAAACCCTTCAGTGTTTTTAGGGCTTTTGATTTCACTCAGGTCATTCTACCAGTAGCTCCTAACCAAAGCAATTGTAGGATGGAGGTGGACAGACAGATGTCCTTCAAGGAAGTTCCCAGTTGTTGATATTTTCAAGTTAATAGATTAGCTATCGTTTGGAATATTTTCCAAAGGTGAAAATTAACACATAACACAAAACAATCCCCTTCACCCCTCTCCAGCTGTTGAGCAGCAAGGCCAAACATGCCATAGATGCTCCAGGGAGACAGAACTTGCCCAGCTCTTAACACAGTCTGAAGACCTTTCCCCACCTGTCAGGGAGGGCTTTCACTCCTCTGGTGCCCCAGAGCAGGAGCCACAGCTGGTAAAATCAGGGCCAGATGCTTTGGCCATGGAATTGCCCCTGCTTCATCCAAAATTGCCTGGTTTTGGCCGTGTCCCAGCCCTGCTGCAGGACTTCCCTGCTGGGGCTGGTCCCATGACTGGTCATGGAGCCCCTAAACCAGGTACCCTGGTCATAGGGGAATGGATGGGAGCATGGACTGGCAGTCACCAAGAAAATCCTGAGAACAGGTTGTCTGCTCTTGGGTTTGAGATGAAAGGGAAAGATGGGTTTAGGGGCCTGGTGAGGACCAAGCCTGGCCAGTCACTGAAGTCCCTCAGAGCTGCACCTCCAAGAGAGGCACTGGAGCCCAATATGCAGAAAATTGATCTGAGCATCCACCCAGAGCACCACGAGCTTGTGTTGGTGCCATATTTGCACATGTTATGGTCACAAGCTCCTCATGCCCTCCCTGTAAGTTTGCTGGAGGAGCAGGCCTGGCAGGACCCTGTCCTGTCCCCAGCTGTGCTGCTCTTGTGCCCATCCCTGGCCAAAGCCGCAGTCTGAGGGGACAGGGACACAGCACACTCAGCTCCCTGGGTACTGTGCTTCACCCAGCCTGGCTGCAGGAAATACCCAAAACTTGGAGTGCTGCTCCCACTCCAGCACATCCCTCCCTCCTCCACAGCACTACGTGGCAAAAGCTCCCCACAAATCACCTGCAGCCATTCAATGCACATCTCCCAAGGAGAGATTTCAGACCTGTTCCCACACTCTAATTCCTTTCTCTCCTGTTTTCTGTCCATGCTGATATCTGGCCACCGCCCAGTGCTCCCAATATATCCTGCAGACTGTAAATATCCGTGCTGCTGCCCTGCCACAGCAGCCAGTGACAGCAGTGTCTGGCACACACACAGAGCTTCCCTGGCTGCATCTTCCCAGTGACAAATATTTCTGCTGCTGTCCTCGTAGCTGGCTGCAGTGTCACTGCCCTTATCACTACCAGCCTCCTGTAGGGTTCAGCACTGTCCACACCTATACATGGATTTTGGGATATTAATACCATCAGGGCACTCTTGTTATCCCACTCATTAACCCTTGTCACACCTATACACACATGGTATACAGGCAAGGAAGGCTGCACAGCCCTTGCTCTGTTTCCACTTACCTATACTCCCAGATTTTTTATTAAAGCTGCATGGCTGAAGAAGATTGAGATTTTCCCATATGTGCAAATCATTTTAAGGGCTGCATTTCTTCTGGCTGCAACAGAGTCACTGGAAAAGATTTACCCTCCATTGAGCAAAAGAAAAGGGATGTTTAAAGAACAAACTGAGTGCTCTCCAGAGGCTCCTGCTTAAGTACCATATCAGCACAGGCTGAAAGTCAGGCCTGATCCTTCCTCCTGTCAGCTGCCCTCTCTCTCCCTGGCTCTGAAAATGGCCTGCTGACATGTCATAAATCATTTTCTCTCTCAGTGCCTCAGTTTCTCCTATCCATGTGCTGGAAAGCTTGCTGATGATCCTCCTTTGGAGAGTGTTTCCCAGTCCACCATCAGGAGTGTTGGAGGGGCTGAGCACTGGTGCTACCAGCCCTGCTGATGCTGTGTGTGCTGGTCCCTGCCTCTGCAGAGCTGCCTGGGGGGCCCTTGCACTGCTTCAGCTTGCAAGGGTCAAGCCCAGCAGCTCTGCTGCCCTCAGCTCCTCTCCCCTCCATGTAGCACTTCAAATCAGCCACGTTGCACTACAGTTATTAACTGGTTTTGACTGACTTCTTAAGTTAATTATAATTTCACAGTGTAATATCAAGCATGATTAAAACAATTAGGTTTTCCACCCCCTTGCAATGCCTCCCTCCCTCTGCTTTCCTTTCTTCTTTCCCCTCCTTCCCCTGCCTCCCTTCACCCTGGAAGTTTTTAGATATGCTTCTGCACCACTGCAACAAATTGTGTGGTAGGATCTGAAATTATTACCCTCTTAAATGCATTAAACTGTTCATAAAGCAATTTGCAATGCCAGTTACCAAAGTATGGTGAGCCTCCCAGCCTGACACCTCCCAAATGCAGGAGGATTCTTGGCAGCCGTGCCCTGCTGCAATGCTCTCTCGCTCACCAGAGTCAATGCCTGAAACTTAGGAGAAATCAATGCAATTATAGATATGAAGGTCCAATTACTGCGTAATGTGATCAGTCTTTATCTCTGAGTCCCTTCAAGAAAATCAGGGAGGCCTTTTCTTTTTTCCCTTGTGAAAGGAGTTGCAATATAATGCAAACTGATCTTTAAGGAGAGGACCAAGAGCGAGGGGCGTCCGTCCCTCAGCACATCAGTTCCAGTGGTGGCCACTGATTTCCCCTTCATACTGGGGAGCTCATTCCTGATTTACACCTCGGTGCATCCATTGTGTCTGCTGAAATCAGTCCCTGTTGATGCTGCTCTCAGGTTCCCAGCCCAGTATCATGCATGTGGCCACTCCAGACTCCTTGGGTGATTTTGCTCATTTGGAATTTTTTCATCTGCTGCCAATTGTGGCCACTGCCCCCCTTGCTCCTCCCTGTGGATCTGAGGGAGGGAGAAGGACCTGAGGGAGGGAGCAGGACCTGAGGGAGGGAGCAGGGTCTGAGGGAGGGAGCAGGGTCTGAGGGAGGGAGCAGGGTCTGAGGGAGGGAGCAGGACCTGAGAGAGGGAGCAGGACCTGAGGGAGGGAGCAGGACCTGAGGGAGGGAGCAGGACCTGAGGGAGGGAGCAGGATCTGAGGGAGGGAGAAGGGTCTGAGGGAGGGAGCAGGACCTGAGGGAGGGAGCAGGATCTGAGGGAGGGAGCAGGACCTGAGGGAGGGAGCAGGATCTGAGGGAGGGAGAAGGGTCTGAGGGAGGGAGCAGGACCTGAGGGAGGGAGCAGGATCTGAGGGAGGGAGAAGGGTCTGAGGGAGGGAGCAGGACCTGAGGGAGGGAGCAGGACCTGAGGGAGGGAGCAGGACCTGAGGGAGGGAGCAGGGTCTGAGGGAGGGAGCAGGATCTGAGGGAGGGAGCAGGACCTGAGGGAGGGAGCTGCCTGGCTGCCCCCATCAGCATCTAGAGCTCACCTCTGCAGCTGGGCTCATGCCCCAACATGGAGAAGTGACTGGGCTCCTGAAGGAATTGAAACAGCCTTCCACAGAAAATAATTTGCAATCCCTTCTGGGCAAGACTTGATCCTTGTACGTGCCCAGATGGGCTGATAAACACCTGGAGGGGCCAGGCCCAAGGAATCCTCATTTTCTTGGCACATGAAGGCTGGTTTCAACATCCCCAACAACCAGAGAGGATGGGCTGCAGTCACCATGTCTGGGCTGGTGGAAGGTGTCCCTGTCCATGGCAAGGAATTAAAACCAGACGAGCTTTAAAGTCCCTCCCAATCCAAATCATTCTGTGATTCAGCAATAAGGACAGATTCTGCTCAGTCACACACACCCCAATAAGGTGATTTTAACAGAAAAACTATCACTCCAAAGCACTGAATTCTGTGCATGGGAGGTCAGTGAGAGGGACTTGTGTTTCTCTGTGCTTTACCTCCTTACCTTTTATCCCACAGAGCAGGATCCAGATCAAAGCCAGGACATGGCTGTAATTATACAAGTAGAAATAAGTAACCATCTGCATTAATAAGGAATACAATCCTTTATCTATGTTAATTAGAAAGAAATTGGATAGAAAAAAAGATACACGTTAGCTAATAGTTAATTATTGCAAGTATATTGAGGAACACATGCATATATAAAATAAAAACTCTATTCCAAATTAACAGAACATTGAGGCTTATTTCTAGAACTTCAGAACAGGAATGTGTTTGAGACCACATCCCAGCATGAGGAAGGCCATTTATCACAGGCCTCAGAACACCTTGTTCAAGGATCACAAAGTGCTCAGCAAACATTGATAAATAGACCTTGATGTATTCCCAAAGGGAACCATAATCACCATGATATAGCTGTGCCAGGCAGGAGCTCAGGAGCCTCACTCTCCATTCCTGCCTGCACAGCTCCAGTTTGATTTCCACTTCTCTTCTGGAGAGCCCCCATCCACTTCCCCAAACCTTCAGTTTGCAGCCAAAATCTGTAGGAGACAGGTTGTCACCAAGCTCAGATTTGGGGACAGTAGGGCTATCACAGAATCATTAAGGTTGGAAAAGAACTCTAAGATTATCAAGTTCATCTGGCCTGGCTTCAAGCTGTTCAGCAGAGTTGAGCCTCAGAACTTTGATCACACCTTTGCCCTCTGCTATCCCCCACCATAAACACACAGACACATCCAGGAGCACCAAATGGAGGAGAAATGATGGGAACATGGTCCTACAATGTCCCTGTGGTCCTTGGACGTCTGCTGCCCCTCACTGTTTTGTCATTTGAGGAGAGAGGAGGATCCCTGAGTGAGCAGGGACGCGTGGAGCCCCCTCCCCACATTGCACTCAGGTGTTTGTGCCTCTCCAGCTGCCCCACTTTAACAGCGAATCTTAAATGGGCTCTGTCACCTTTTCAACAAGGTCCCTGCTGCATCTTGCCCGGGGAGGGGACAGCAAGGAGCCGAGCAGCAGGCTGGAATGTGTTGGTGTGAGCAGGAGGTGTCCCTGTGCTGGGTGCTCCCGGTGCTGCTGCGCCGTGCAGGGATGGAGCTGGACACGTGCTGCCTGTCAGCACCCGGCCCAGCACAGCTCCCCACTGCCCAAAACCTGGGAAGAAATCCCAAGAATGCTCTCCACACACCGGGGCATGGACTTCAGAGGCCTGAGAAAATAAATAGTCACAATGTATCTGAAAGTGGATTTATTTTGTTTCAGTATTCTGGACCCCACTTCACATTCCCAAGGATTTCCAACCACTATTTCCTTCTCCCACCTTTGGTTTTCCACTCAAATTTCACACATATTTTCTTTTCTCACTCTGCCACAAGAATTACAATACGTAATTTGCTTATCTGGGGGTACAAAAATTGTGTTACAGTACAGACTGGTTTTGCAACACAGAGTGAGTGTTGCCTGCTAGGGGTGTAAACACAGAGTTAATCCTGCCTTTCATGGCCTGCACTTTCCCTGTACTTGTTTATTCCACATTTCATGTCTGCCCCAGGACGGATCAAACTGTTTAACCTTTGACAGCAAAGTCAGAAGAATGACTCACTTGGAAGCTAAAATGTAAATAAATATATGCATTGCTAAATAAATCAACTGCTAGTGCCCTAATGCAAGGCTGATAAATATCCTGATTGAAATCAGACTGAAATAAATGGGGAAAATTATCAGGCAGGGGGTTTAAAAGTTATAATTTCAAGACATAACTCAGCACAGCACCAGCCTTAATTAGCAAATTGTTTTAATCTTTGATTTTTCCATGCTATATAGAGTGAAGTCTTTTCTTCTATAGCTGTTAGGTGAACCCTGGTATTATCACAAATGTTGCAAAAGGAGATAGAATATGAATGATTTATTGATAAATGAAAAAAATATCTCCTTGCTTACATTGACTGAAAAATGTCCCAAAGATCTTAAACCTTCCACAGCACAGAAAAGTGGGGAACTGCTGAGTGATCTCCCCTTTTACCTGTGTTCTTGCCACAGCTGTGTGTGCCCACAGAAAAAGTTCATCTCCCATACAGGTACCTTCCCCTCGGGCACTAAATTACCGAGCACTACCCCCAGTTACAGTCTCTAAATCCATTAGCAGTTAAGAGAAAATAATCCCTGCAATTTGTGCAGCACTAAGTGTTCTGTACCACGGAGGAATATGCAAAGAGCAGCGGGTGGATGTGAGCCTCAGCTCAGGACTGCCACCTCCCTGCTCCTCACAACGCTGAGAGCTGCTCCCGGGCAAGCTCTTCATTTAATTCATTTATTTTCTGTTTTCTCCAGTCTTGTCCTTACTGAACAGCCTCGGCATGGTGAGCCTGTCTGCAGGGACTCGCTAGCACACGTCATTTTTTGGCTCCCTGAGGGAAAAGGTAGTGTTTGCCTCCCACACTGGATGGAGCCCTCTGAACCCGGTGTTTCCACATTCCTGATTGCCCTGCTCTGTGTGAGTTGCATATCAACTAAGGAGTCCTTTAGATCACCTTCCCAGCTCAATATTTTCCCCCACATGCTGACTGAAAAGCAAATGAAATACTTCTTCTACCACCAATTTCCTCTCTTCATGTACCTGCCTGCACTTATTATTTCTGAAGAATCTTATCAAAGAAACAACAGGTTGCTAAAGTGATGTTTGGCCCCCAGATGATACATTGGGCTGAGAATTTATTGAGGGTTGTCTGCTAGAGGAGGGTTGCTCTGAAGTGCTTTGAGCTGAGCACACAGGAGGGGATGGAGCAGAGAGCATCCCGCCCTGCCAGGCCAGCCCCCAAAGCAGGCATGGATGGCTCAGAGGAGCAGGGTCTTTGCAGATTTTGGCCTTCTCAGATCAGGTATTCAGCTGTCCTGCTTGTCAGCCTGGGATTCCCCAAAGAGCAGCTCTGGTTCATGTGTTCTCCTGGCAGTGCAGCTTCTGTGCAAAGCAGTGCCTGTGTTTCATTGTCCTCACCCATCTGACACTGACCCCTCACACGTCCAGGGATGAGGACAGAAACTGATGAACCAGGATCCAAGAATTCAACCTGGATCCATCACAGAGTCATGCCAGTGATGCAAAGACCTGAAGTGAAAAAAGGAGGATCTGTAACACCCTAAAAATTGCAAGAGGAAGGCAAGGGTTCAGACATATATTTAAATTTTATTACAGAGGTTCAACCTGGATTGAAATGCATTCTTAAGAGGAGGCTTAAATAACTTATATTTACAGATAAACCCTTCCCCTCACTGTCCTTGCACATGTAGAATGTGATCAAAGCAGCTTCCAAAATTACAAGAGGGCTTTTGGGACTAAATCCCAAACCACACCAATGTTCTTCCCAGTGAGGACACTGGGGTTTGGCAGAAGAGTTTTACTGAGTTTCCACATCCTAAATCTCACCTTTTCAAATATACATGAGCTGATGCTGACACCTGATCATACCAAGACAGAACTTCATTTTGGAGACCTTCTGTTTCACCTGCTGCTGCTACCAACCCATGAGGAGAAGATGATCCTTCAGCAGGGCAATTCCAATGACATCAAAATGGATTTCTTTTCCTCAGCAATTAGCCAGAAAGGTTTACATCCCCTATTGGAATTATCTAAATAGAATAGCTTGTGTTGCCTGCACAATGTTATTGCCTCCCATTCAAAGCCAGTCACCCACACCCTCTATAAGCTTGAAAAGTTTCCCCACCCTCCTCTCAGCCTCCAAACTTTGATCACAAGCCCAACAGATGCAAAATATTTGCAGTAAGAGGTGCCAGTGCCATCAGCTCGCCACAGTAGCTCCCAGTCAAAATGTTTGCACGCGCACTTCAGAGCATCATTTATCTTGAGGGATGTCAGCTCTAAAAATGTTAGCGCGTGTCACTGTCAAAGCAAATGCCAGAAATTAGCTTTCTTTCATCTCAGAGAAGAATAATTAACTTTGCAACTGTTTCCAAAAGTGCTAATTAATGGGTTTCAACAACTTGACTTGTCAGGATACATCTTGATTGGAACAACAGCTTGCTCTTCCCCTTGAGGATTATGGCTCTTCTTTTGGATTCTTTTCCTCATCCACCAGCTTAGTGAGTTGTGGAAAATGGATGTAATTTATAACACAAAAATAAACATGTGAAAAAAGGAAAGCCCTGGGGACTAGTTAACATTTATTAATTATTGGTATGCTTTATTAGCAATAATGTAAAAACACAACCTCCCACTTAAACTGAATAATCTTTAGGATTAAGAATAATCTTTAAAATGGGATTTTGTTTGCTGTTTATGTTCTTGAAGGAACAAGACAAGTTTTCACCTGCATGGATATGGCTGGGACTGGGCTGAACAGTGCATCTCCCCCTCTTGCCTTGAAAGTTTCCTTCTGCACCCAAGTCCACCATGGCCTGGAGATCCCCTCTCTCTCCACTGCTTTGACTACTTGAATTCTTCCAGCAGTTTACAGAATGCATTTTCTTCTCCCAGCTTTCTCTGAGGCAATAATTTGCCTGACTCTCAATACTGAGCTCCTTCCCTGTTATTTCATGTCGCTGTTTGGAGACATTCCCTGCTTCCACCAGGATGAGATCTGCACTTTAGCTGCCCATGTTGAGATGAAAAATAAAATGCCTGTGTTTGACAGTGGGATTCAGCTATACCCATCCCACAGCAAGTATGTGGGAGCCAATTCACACAGCCAAAATCCCTAAGACCCCTTGAAAACTTGGAGGCATCTAACAATTGAAAACACTCTGGCCTGAAAACCAGTGAAGGTCATGGTCAGACTTGATACAAATAGCCTGGTGAAGCCTCAGACCCTTACACGTGTTCCTGGAAATCTAAAGCGAATCAGGAAATCAAGTGGAAAATCCAGGAGGTTGTTATTAAAAACCCACAGCTCAATTATCATTACAATAAACCTTACACCAGAGGTCATTTACACTCAAGGTAATTAGGGAGGGAGTTAAGGTTTGAGAAAAGGACAGATCAACTCAAGAAGAGGTTTTGTGCAGGAAACCTGTCCCTAATGCTGCCACATAAATTGGCCATGCCAGGCTGGAACTGTGCTCACCTGGGGTGGGGAGAGCTCCTGCAGACACCCCACAGCCCCCAGAGCTGCTCCCAGTTCTCCCTGGATGGCAGGAGGGCTCCTGCCCCTTCCAGGTGAGCAAAGGATAGGGATGATACATAAAAGAGTCCATGGAGCAGGGGCAGACCTCCAGGAGAGGTGCAGTGTTTGAGGGATGCTGCCCTCTGAAGGGGCCTGAGGGCTGTGTGATCCCTCTGGTTTCCCTGGCAGGAGATTCCCTCTCTTGCCTGAGAGGAGGAAAAGGGGAGGACACCTGAGCAGAGCCATGGCCATGCCAGCTGATTGCTTTACCAGAGAATTGTGCCTGGCTTTTGCAGTCAGGGAAGGAAGTCTCTGGTCTTGTGTGCCTCAGAGAGGGCTCAGGCAATGATCCCTGCCTTGTGTTTGTGCAGGACCTGGTGGTGGCAGCTCTTCTAACATTTCCCTGTGAGAGCTGGGGGGAATGTGCCCTGAATTCAGTAAAGAACAGTGGGCATCCTTCATGGGCTGGAGGCCTCCTTAGCTTGGCTTTTGATGAGCTGTGCCTCATGTTCAGACTCTGGCAGTACAGGGTGAATAAATTATTACCTCTGGTTACAAGAATAATTGGTTATCTGTGCTTAAAAGCACACATTGGAGTAGGTGAGGTGGCTACAAACCATGTGTTAGTGCTTTGAGTTCCTAATAACTGATAGATCAGTAAGATTCAGGCAACTTCAAGTTTTGAGCTGTTTATAATTTCTCTGTTGCTGTGTCTGTAGCCCCAGCAGAGTTTTGCACTGTCTTCTCATAGTGGTAAACCCCAGGAAAATTTTGGCCTGACATTTTTATTATAAGGGGCTGAAAGGGGAGAAACAAGCTTTGACAGGAGAGGACAAATAGTGTCACCTGATGGGACTGACACCAGCAAGAAATCCAGTATTTTGGTTAAACTAAATCTTTCTGTCACTGGTCACAGAGCAGCCTGTAAGAATTAAACATGAAACAACTTCACTTTCAAGGTGTCAACATCCTTTAATAGGTAGTTCTACTTTATTTGTTACCATATTTACACTTACAGTAGAGGCTAAAATCCTGTGTTGCTCCATGTTCATGTGGCATCTATTTTTATTCATGAAGGAAGAGAAGAATTTTGATATTTACTGGAAGGTGTGGGATCATCATAGCTCTGGAACAATAAATATTCTGAAAAAATAAATCTCTCATCTACTTATTGTCACTCTCTGAATTTCACCTGTAGAGCCCAGGCAATTCACTAGATTAAATTTAGAGCAAGAAAAAAAAATATTTAGGGCATAAATTTCTATTTGTTTTCTATTTCAAACGACCTTTTATTCTAAGAAGTTGATGGGAGCACATTTTGCTGGTTCCCCATTCACCTGGTGCTGAATATGCAAGAATTTCTCCAAAAGTTGGCCAAAATGCTAGTGGGAAGAATATTTGTGCAATAAAAATGAGGAAGAAAAGTGCCTTAATACAGAGGTGGGTGCTGTGTTTAGCTGTGTGCCAGGACAATTCAGGTGTTAAGGGACTGGAAATGGCAGAGAGCTGGACTGGAGTCTGCACCAATGCCAAAGGAGTCCTTGGAGGAAAGCCTGTGGTGGTTTGCTACTTGTTTGTAAATGTGAGGGGAGTTTTGTCAAGTCCTCTGAGGTCTGATGAGAGGAGTAACACAGAATATTTCAAACCTGGGCTCTATGTGGATCTCTTAGTGGTACATTTAAGCACTGGCTCTGGCAAAGGATGCTGCCACGTGCTTTTTGTCTTCAAAAAACCTGGTGGAAGGGAGAAACCTTCAAGGTTTAAAAGGAGGAGAGGGGACAGGAAGGGAGTGGTGTAACACTGCAGGGTGTGTGCAGCAGGGGAGGCAGTGCCTGTTGGTGCACAGGTGGATCAGAGCCCTTGGTGTAAGGACGAGCTCCTGGCTGCCAGCATCCTCTGGATGGGGCAGTGAGCTCCAAGGAGCTGGTGAGCAGCCAGGGAAGGGACTGGGACAGCAGCTGAAAGCCAGCAGGGATCTGAGTGAAGAGCAGGACTCCTGTGAGCAGTGTTAGTCCCCACCCATGTACATGTTGCTGTGACATGAAAACCCCTCTGCTGCAGGTGGGACAGGCTGCAAGTCCTTCACCTCCTCTTTTTTCTGTTTTCAGGTGCCCTCACAAATGCTATGGCACATTTAGGGGGAGATACACACTGCCTGCATGCAGAGCCTTGGCATCTTCTCCCAGCACCAGCAGCTCAGGCTGCCCTGGGCTCTCCTCTGCGTGTCCCCAGCCCTGCTGTCCCTGTGGTGTCCTCCCCAGCTCCCGGGGCAGGGACACCAGCCCTGCTGGGTGCAGAGCAGCTCCTGTGCAGCTGCCAACAGGCAGGGTGGCAGCGTGGGCTGTGCCCAGGGCTGCTGTGCAGAGGATGGCTTTGTCTCTGTTCACTGGAGTGCATCTTGCACCCAGAGCCCTCCCCAGTGCATCTCCCCCTCCCCACTGACAACCCCTTGGGATTGGGCCCTTCACTAAAAATTGGTTGGGAATGAAGGAGGGGGGAGAAACTTTATTAGTGTTATACATTATTTTCCTTCTCTGCCTTCTCCCCCCTTCCCTTCCTGCATGATGAATTGCCTGGTACTGAGCTGGTAGCTCCAGCCCAGGCACTTAGCAATCTCCTCCTGGTCCCTTGCACAGACAGATGGGACGGCCCATGTCCTGACCGTGATTGATTAGCTGGAGAAAGCCTGTTGAGTGGAGTTCCATGAAGATTGATGCTTTCTCCTTCTAACAGCATTTCCAAAAAGTTTCTATTACATTTTGATTATGTTTATAGAATCTCACTGGTCTCCAGGAAGATTCAATCTTCTTTTTTCCCCCCTCTCCCCTCTGTGCAATGTGTGTAACTTCCCTCTTGTGCATATGCTGTTCATCCATCTCTCACCTTTATTCTTTTAGGGGTGCCCCCAGAGGCCTCCCAGGACAGTTTCCCTCTCGTGTCCCTCCTGTCCCTCTGCCCAGGTACCTCTTTGCTGGTCACTGCTCTCTGGCTCTTGAGGCAAAGCAGGAGCTCCCCAGCACGAGGCCCTGAGAGCTGCAGAGCAGGAGGAAGGAGTGTTATCTGTGATAGCTTGCTGGAGAACTGAGCAATGAAGAGCTTCTCTTTCCCAGCACAGGAGGCTGTGCCTCCTACCTGCCCACAAATACCTGCTTTGCTCTTGATTTCCTGCAGCTTCTCTGCCTGTCCCAACACAGATGGAAGTCTTTAAAAGCTGTAGGACCCTTTGAACCTGGGGATTGGTGTGTTTTCCTATGGAGGGGGTCAGAAAGATGAGCTGTTTCAGCATTGCAAACTGCCCTGTTGCAGCTGGGTGTGGGCAGAGGGCAGAGCCTGTGCCAGTGCTGGCTGAACTTCAGCATTACTGTGAGAATCTTGTTTTACAAGGAAGGCTTAAACCCTGGGTCTGGGGTTGCCCATCTAGGAAGGCTGATATATATTTTCAGTAGCTCCACAGCACTTGTGTGTGATTTTCAAGCAATAACTACAGTTATTATTCAGTAAAGTGCTGAAAAATGTGCTCAGAGATAACATTGGCCCCTGGCATCAGACAAGTCAGCTTTGAAATGCTGGGCTCCTCCAAAGTGTTAGCAAGGAACATTTTCAGTTGGTTCCTAATTGTGGCAAATAATTATATTACCAAATCTTATTAAGGAACTGGCTCTTCTGCTGTGTCCTTCTTATTTAATTAAACATAGAGCTTTCTTTGTGGTCGCAGGCAGCCACCTTGCCTTCACTCTGGTGTCCTCTCTAGGAAGCAGAGATACTTCTCTTGGGGCACCTGAGCAAATGAGCAGGAGTGGCACATCCTGGGCAGTGGGCACAGTCCCCTGGAATGCTGTGTGCATTCACCTGCCTGGGCTGAGCACGCCTGGGGATGGGAATCTGCCTGTGGCTGCCTGTCTGCTGCTGCCTGGGGAGGAGAGTGAGAGCTGCTGCCTGCTGTTCTCTCCAGGGACTGTGGGTCTGTGCCACAAAACCTGGGATGTGTGAGGGAGGAGAGCAGGAGCATCTCCCAGGAGGTGTCAGTGTGATGCTGTGACCACGGTCACCCCTCAGGGACCCCTCCCCAGCTGGCAGAGCAGAGTTCCCTGGGCAGGTGAGTGGTAAATACAGGCAGGGAGCACCCAGGCACAGTGTGCAGGCTGAGCCCCGATGTTTGGGGTAACCTGGGAGAGGGCAGATGCTCTCTAAAGCTCTGGGAGGGATGAGGGGATGGGGCTGCCTAAGGCTGTGTGGCTGCTGTGATGGCAGCAATCACCAGGTGTTCATTCATGTCCTGGTGAGCTTCTCAGGGCTGGACAGGAACTGTGACCTGGTTTACACTTGAGAAACTGGGATCAAATGAATGATAAACAGTAACTGAGGAGGCAGGCAGGAGGCAAAGACAGGATCAGTGCTGTCACAGAAGAGTCTTTCTCCTCCAAATGCCTTTCCAGGGCCTTCACAAGTGATGTGGCACCTTGGTGGGTCAGCAAAACACTCAGGAGATTCCTCCTCCCAGTTCTGCCCCTTTGCCAGGACTGTGGTGCAGCTTTCCTGTTTCCAGGCATCACCACTGGCCCATGGTGTTTTAGCTGTATACTCAGCTTGCCTCTGGTTAGATGTCACTGTGTTTGAGTGTCCCTGGGTGTGTGATGAGGTGGCAGCTCTGCTGGGCAGCCTTGTCAGGGCAATGCAGTGATCAGCCTGCAGCTTGAGGGGTTTGTTCCTTGGTGGGGTCAGCTTGTCCCAGCTGAGCTTCATTCCCATGAAGTGATGCCCTTCCCACAGGCTGGAGCTGGCAAAGCTGGCTCAGGGGTTCCTCTGCTATTCAGCAGAGCCTGAGGGGGTGCTGTGCCCCCACCACGAGCAGGGAGGTCACAGGGCACACAGGATGTCAGCTGGGCTGCCAGAGCCTGCACGGCTGGGGAGTGCAAGCAGCCTCTCTGCAGGGCTGCGAGCTGCTGGGTGCTTTGTTAGTGCAAGCAATGCAAGCACTACTGCTGTAATTTCTCGTGCCCCTCCTTCTTGTGTAAAATCTGCCCGGGCAGGCAGCCCATGATCTGTGCAGGAGAAGCCTGTGTGTGTTTCCCCTCCCTGTGCAGGAGGATGTGGTGCCCTGGGATGCAGCCCTCAAACCCCTGAGGGCTCTCCCTCCCCATTAGCTTGCCTGCCTGCCCCTGCCATGCCAGGCTATTCTTTAAAATATGGCCCCCATTTTTTATTCCTGCATTTATTACAAATGCAAATTACAGATGAAAGCATCAACTACACAAACCATTACTCAGAGGAGCATCTTTCCAACTGCTGGACTTGGACTGAACAGCTTGTGGTTAATTTGCTATATAATCACTGCCTGCAACAGGAAGGCAAGTGCTTCAACTGTGCTAATATTATGAAAGGGGAAGTTAACCATAGAGATAAATTCTGAGGAGCTGCAGCTGGGATGAAAGAGGGAAATAAATGTAGCTGGAGTCCAGGCTTCAGGCTTGCAAAAGTGGCCGCTTGGATATTTAAAGGGATAAAAGATAAGAGTTCAGGTTAAGCATGTGTTTTTTGAAGTTGCTTTTAGCCTGAATCTATTTTCCCAGAGGCAGAGGATCCCTGCAGCTCCCCCTGACCCGTGGCTGGAGCAGTGCCCTGGCCTGTGCACAGTGGAATAGGGCACCTGCACTGCCCCATTGCTGGAGGCTCCCCAGGGCAGCTGCTGTCGGGGGCAGGCACTGGGATATAAAGGAGATGAGCACAAGGCAATTGAGCTGGCAAAGGTCTTTACTGGGGAGGGGGTTGGCTCCTCCCCATCCCTCAGGTCTGGTTTTGGCCTCTTGCACAGAAGGCAGGGACACTCTGTGGGCTGGTTTTGGTGTGTTTCCCTGTATGGTTTGTGGTATCTCCAGAAACAGCCCCTAGTGGATAACAGGGGCCCCTGGCAGGATGTTGAACTCCCTGCAGCAGAGCCCTGGCTGAAGAAGCAGTTCTGCCCTAGAACTGAAATTGTTCCTGTGTTGTGCCAGTGCTCTGTGCCCTGTGGGTGCACTGGCTTCACCAGAGCTGCCTTAATACCAGACTGAAATAATATTTAAACTTTTCCAGGTAGCCAAACCTCCTCACCCTCTCATTCCAGTGCCTCCAATGTAATCACAGTACAACACTCATGGTGTTTTGCAAAGTGCTCTAGGGATTAAAAAAACGTTCCTGGAGATTATCTCTAGGCACAAATCTGAAGTCTTGTCTAACTCTTTTCTCTGAAGGCTTGGAGAAGCAAGAGCTGTAGATTATCAGGGATAGGAGTGGGAGAGTGATTCAGCTGAAGATGGGTGAGCTGGTTCTTATGAAGCAAGAGCTCCAGCAACTCTGCAAATTTACATCCACTGCAGACACCTTTTCTGACTCTGAAATGTTTGTTCGATTGCTTTTCACTGTTCCCCAGGTCTGGAACAAAATCCTGAGGTTGCGGAGAGGGCATGAAGCGTCAGGGGATGATTTGTGCCTGGGAGAAGCTATCTGAGGCCCCTGAGCTGAGGTTACTGCTGGGGAGCTGCAGGGCAGACCCCATGGCACAGGGATGCTGGGGGGCTGCTCAAGCCCCCATTCAACCCCACCACTATGAATAAATTTTGCTGGCAGTGCAACACACTTGCCAGTGGCAAGAGCCTGTCCTTGCCAGAAATTTGGCAAAGCAACACCAGTAGAAATTGCCACTTAGCTTCCCTGTGCTGGGAATTGATTTTCAGACCATGGGGCGTGTTCCAAGGTGTGATGCTCAGTGTAGGTGCTGTTTGCCCCACAAACTGGAGTTTTGAATGACCACAACAGGGCTTTTTTTCCAGAGCTGAGTTTGATTCCTGGGATCTTCTTAATCTTAGGGTAGTATCCATTGGTTTTCTGGTTTTGAATAGACAACATTTTATCCAGTCTTGAGAGATGAGCAGCTCTCTTAAGCTGATAGCTAAAAGCGTTTCCCTCGCCTCCTGGTCATTTACTACAGGACAGGGGTAACTCCCAGCTCCAACAAGTGCAGCTCCAGGAGTTAATCACTGAACAGGCAGGATGGAGATCCTCAGGGTGCACATGTAAAGAACAACAGGGCCAGTGTGGGCAGGGGAGTGGGAAGGAGGAGCCATTTGGGGAGAGAGGGAAGAGAGAGCGCGGGTGTCTGGACAATGGCAGGACTGTTGCGTCAGTGCTGGCCTTGCAGTTTGGCTCCCCAGTCAAAACAGATGAGGCATGAGGCTTTGTGCTCAGTCAGGAGAGGATGCTAGGAGGGGGTATCACAGCAGGGATCACCAGGGCTCAGTCCAGCAGAGACCATTCTGAGATGTGTGTCATGGTACGTGGTGTGCAGCGGTGTTACCTGCTTGGGTCAGGTTATGCCAGCTCAGCTTGACACAGCAGGAACTGTAGGGGAAAGGCACTCCCAGGAATGGAGCCCCCTTCCCCTGAGAGCACCTCTCAATGCACAGAACAAGGCTGGGGTGCATTTCTTGAAGGGAACATTCCTGGAACTACTTACTAGCCTGATATTCAAAGAGCTGCAGCTGGAAAGAACAGGGGTTGGACCCACCTCCCTCTGCCCAGACCCCACAGCCTGTTCCCTTCCCTTTCCTGGCTGGAACACCTCCTGCCCTGCCCTGCTCGCTGTGCAGGGGAAGCTGGGCTGTGCAGCACTGCCTGGTGTGTGCTGTGACTGTGGCAGGCAGCAGCAAGAGGCCCAAGGTTTGTTCAAGCAGCTCACCCTGAGGCTTGACATCCAGAGGGCAGGGATGGGGGAGAGATGCTCCAAGAGAGGCACTGCAGGGGCTGCTGGCTGCTGCAGCAGCCACGTGCTGTTAACTTCTGCAAAGAGCTGCCCAAAGCTGCAAGCAAGGAAATTCCCAGTGCAGCTGTCAGCAAACCACAGCTCTGCACAGGCTGATCCCTGAGCATCCTGCTGAGAGGGGAAGGGAAGGAGCTTCAGACAAAGCAAAGCAGCTGAGAGGCTGCTGGCAATGCCAGAGCCTCCAGAGCTGTTGGTGTGACTTGGGCACCCCGAGGTGGTGTTTTCAGTGCTGAGGATTGGGGCACAGACCTCCAAATGGTTTCTTCAGAGAAACTTCAGTGCAGAGCAAAGATGCTCCAGGCTACCCTTGCAGTACCAGAGCAGAAGCATATCTGCCTTCTCCAGCATGGGAAGAAAATGCAGAGGCACTTGGAACACAGATCTTGTTCTTGGAGTGTGAGCTAGAAATGCTTTTCAGCTTCAAGCTTCTTTTCCTTCGGCTCTTGTGGAGCTAAAACTCTTAGGACAATCAGAAAATTACTGCAAATACCTCAAAGATTGGAAGAATTAAGAAGATGTGAAGAGAGGGATTGTTTGTTTAAAACTAGTCACTTCTGCAGTCCTGTAATGGGCAACTGCACTACCTGGCTGGTTTGTTTATTAAGTTTTTGTTGTCTTTTGTAAGTATTTGTTTTGCCCTAGCCTTTCAGAGGTACTAATTTCCTTTGTCACCAGGTCCTTTGGTGAAAGCAGCTTGTTACTTTAAGGTAACCTGCCAAAACTGTCTTCCAGGAGGAGAAATGGGTCACGGTTAGGACATGGGCTCTTCTGTGTGCAGCCCTAAGTGCTTGGGTGCTAGCATCAGAAAATTTAATAGTGTTCCAGGGAATAAAAGGGAAAATACAATAAGCCGTTAAAAAACTTGCTAATGTTTCAAAAGAGAAGGAAAGCCCATTGTTGACAAGATTCCTCCATCAGCTTTACACGTAAGGTGAATTCACAATCAAACTCCAAAAAAGGGAAGAATTAATCAATGTATGGAACATGTAAGGGACAATATCTAAAAACAATTCAAATTTCCTAGAATTTTTGCCTGTAAAAATTGCTTTTACTGGTGTAGACAAAAGGCAGGGGTTGTTCAGACTATGAATTGCTGAAGCAAAAATTGCAGCCATAAATTGAGAAGCTGCTTTTGGTACTTTTGCCCAAAGACTAAATGCTTCAGAGCAAAATCAAAATAAGTGATTTAAAGAATAATCAATAACATTAAAATGAACTGGCAGAGAAAAGACCCTGCATCTATAATGTATTTTCTAGATATTTTTAAATAATACATCACAAGCAATCTCCTGAGTGATGAATTTGGCAGCTGTTTGCAAAAGTGGCAAACCCAGGTTCTACCCAGCCTCCGCTCTCCTCCTGGGAAGGTGATGAGCACCCCCGTGGAATGAGCCTCCTTCCTCATGGAAAATAGTTGTTGGGTAGACCCTAGAGGTGTTTTGATGCCAAAGGCACACCTTTAAATGTGGCTGAGCCTTGGGGTCATGCTGCTCTGCAGGCAGACATTCTAATCAACAGACAAGGTTTTCTTATCTTGTCTCAAAGGGCTCTGTGGGGTGTTGGGTGCCTCCTCGTCAGCCCTGCTCTGGAGGGGCTCAGCTGGATCCTGGGGACCACAAAGGGGGACCTGTGAAATCCAGGGGGCTGGAGCAGCTCCTGGGTGTGGAGGGCTGGCGTGGTGGGGCTCAGGGGCTGGGCTGGTGCTGCAGGGGTAGGATGGGGTTGTGGCTGCAGCAGCTCAGCCCCGTGCTCACCCCAGTGCTCTGCTCTGTGCTCAGAGCTGGGGCTTTTGAAGCCTCCAAAGTGTGGGCTGAGACTTTCATCTCCCTGAGCTCATGGACTCTGCTACATCCTCTGCCCCCTGTCTGAGTGCAATAAGAGCTTTTTTAAAAAATACCATTTCAGGTTGTCTCCCTGAAAGTGGGAGTTGTGGTATCCAGACAGGCAGAGCTCCTGATGGTCAGCCTGCCAGGGGACAGCCTGGCAGTGAGGGGGGAAGGAAAGGCATTTGTCTGGTTATTCACTTTTATCTTGTTACACTTTGCTCATCTAAGAAATGCCTTTCAACATAAAAATTCAGCAGCAATTCCCATTTTTGTGCCTCTGTTTTAAAATGGAGGCAATTTTTTCTAGCCTAGGGATGTGACTGATTTTTTACCTTTGCTTGGGCAGTTTGTTAAAGGGAAGATAAAACATGCTGTCCATTGATCTGTCCTGGCCCTGAATTGCAGAGTTAGTGAGGAGGGCAGGATTAACTGTTGGAGGGAAGCACTTCCAATCCCAGCCACTGGAATGTTTTTTCCAGACACCACACGGCTCTTGCAAAGCAATTCCTGTGCCAGACCTGGCAGCTCTGGCACCCTCTCAGCCTGCAGTAAGTGAAGGGAAGGTTCCAGCCTTGTCCCCAGCCCCTGCACGCTGGGGGGATGAACTGTGGGATGCTGCCTCCCTACAGGACTGAGCTGGGGCTGGTGGAGCTCATCCCATAACCACAGTGGCCACTTAGGAAGCTTCCAAATGCAATTAGACAAATGCAAAGGAGAAACAGCCAGCCACGTCCATTAAACAAAATGATCCTTTCTGGCTCAGGGAGGAGTCCCTGAGCTGCAGAGCTGGAGTCTGGAAGGACTGCTAACTTTGTATTTTATAAGGAACTCCTGCTTGCCACAGTTGTGGAAGGAGCACTGGTGAGATGTGATGGTTTTGAGTCATCTTTTTGTTCTTACTTGAAGCACTGGTGTTTGGAAACAATCATCAAAAGTTACAAGGCTCTGTAAATTGTCATAAACCAGCTTTACTCTGTTAGACTCAAAGACACTTTTCTACTCTGACTTTGAGTGAGCTGCATTAACAGAGTGTAGTTTGAGTTTGGTAGATGCTTGTGTGGTTGAAATCTGGTTGACAAGTTTGATCAAACTTAACTGTGAGCATTCTTTGCAGTTCAGCCTCCCTTTCCAGCACACCTGGAGAGGAGTCAGCAAAATAGAGATGCTGGCAGAGGTGAGATCAAAGCCAGGCTGTTTTAAAGGAAAGAAAAATTGCAAATAAGGAGGGGAAGCCACAAACCAACTTCCTTCTTTTTAACAGAGGAAAGCACATGACTCCGTCCTGATGGGCTGTCAGGGTCCAGCCACTGCTGTTCTATTGAGAAATTATTGTATCTGCCCTTAAGACCAGACATATTTGAAATAACCACCAAATGATGCATGATAGCATCAGTGTCTTATGTGAATAATGATTGATCACTATTTCAACCATTCTTGCCTTGATATGAAATATCCTGGATATGCAGGCAGCAGGAAAAGCCCCAGACCCATTTGTGTTTCTGCACTTGAGAGTACCTTGCATACCATAGTACCACCATCTTTTTTTATGATTAAAAACTGCAGTTATGTCACCAGACCCCTACATTTTAAGACTTTAGTTTGCTGTTTATTTTAGCAGCTTTTGCTACTTGCTTTCTGGTTTCAATTTCTTGGTCTTTAGCAGTAGAATCTTACTCCAACTGGACTCCACAGGAATGAGAAATTCAGGTGATGGGTAAAGTATGACTCACTTGTTTCCCACGTGTTTCTGCAGAAGGACATCACCAAAGCCTCGTGTAGAACTGTCACAGTAACGTCTAAGGATGCTGTCTGAAGTGGGATGGTTGGAGCTACTTCTCAAACCAGAGTAAAGGATACACTTCAGCTGGATGTGACTCCTAATAAAATAAAAAGGTGTCCTAACACTCCTGAACCATGTTGGCACATCCCCTTGGCTGCCACGTGGGTTACTCTGGGTAACTCCCTGGATGCAGACAGGAAAGGTGGGAATAGAGCAGGGTTTAGAGGATGGGGTTGGATCCTCCTCTCCAGGAACACAATCACAGCCGTGCTCTGCAAACCAAAGCACTGCAGGCACTTCTCCTGCCTGCACTCTGCTAGGTTTGGCTGGTGGCTGCAGAGGGAGCAGAGCTGGCTGGTGCCTCCCTCTGAGCAGGCTCTGTGCCCAGACACCAACCTGACAGATCCTGCATGGAGAATAGACCTGTTCTTTCTCCTCAAGGAACTTGTGGAACAGAAGCTGAAGTGCTCCTCAGTGTGGTCACTGTGCATTGCACAGGCTCATGATTTATACTGGAGGCTTGGTGTTCTGCTCTGCAATAAATCTGTGGGCAGGCACACACTGGACACTCTGGGAACTGGTTGGATTCCACTGGTGTCAAGATTTATATCACACCAAAACCTCACCTGGCTTCTAGGAAAGGAATGTCCATTGGTGGCTGGAGGTTCAGGACTTGCTAACAAGACAAGGGCTCTCTCCTGTGCTGAGACCATCCTGAAAGCTGGCCCTTATGTGGTCACCTTGGTTTTCTAACATTTCGTAGAGAAGTATGGTTAAGCGGTAGCAGCAGCTGCTGAGGGAGCAGATGGTGCCACCTGCAACATCAGATGTTTTATCACATTCTCTGTTTTATCCCACAAAGAGTGGCTGGAAAGCAGAGGAGAGCGTGGGAGCTGGTGTAGGTTGTGAAGGTGTGAAGAATCACAGGTAGCTGTGCTGCTTCCCTGCCAGGCTGCTGTTTCCCTCAGTGCTGGGTTAAGGAAGTGCTCGTGCTTGTGAGGAAGTCTGTGCCCACCTGTGCTGGAGCCTGCAAGGCTGCATTTGGGAAGCACAAGGCTTTGGAGCAAGCTGGCTGTCCCTGCTGCCAGCCAGGGGTCAGCATCCTAAGTGAAGCTCCAGGCAGGTTGGGATCACAGCAAACTTGTAGATTCACCTCTGCCTGACCAGCCTGGACACCACTTCCTAATCAGATCCCAAAGAAGCTTGAGACCTGTGATTAAATTTGCTAAAAAGTCCAGCCTATGAGCAGGACAAGGCCTGGGTCTTGGGTCTCAAGGAGACAGAGGATTTATTCTTTTGATAGGTGCACTGCACAAACCCAAAGAGCAAACGAGTCCAACAGAGCAGCTTTTAATGCCATTTCTGTAAAAGACCTGCACCAGAGCCCAGCAGCAGCAGTTGTAAGTAGAATAAATACTAAAGTTAGGGAGTAGAATAAATACAAAAGTGTAATAACTCCTAACTGATGTACTCAAGGGAGCACAGCTGGGGGTGGGGGACAGCTGTTTGCAGAGAACATGGGAAGAGGAGCCAACAATGATGCTTCACCCAGTAAAAATGACAGGGCAGTAAGTGCAGTAGCAGGGTGGGCTGCTGAAGACAGGCTACCCATGGCCATTTCCTCCCCCCAGCTTTACTTCAGCTCTTGTTCTTAATTTTGCTCCTCTTCCCTGGCAGTCCTGCCTGTGCCTGTCCCTGTTGTCCCAGCAGTCTCTGAGGGGGGATAACATTCAGATGTAAACAGGGCTGGTGCTGTGGCACACCGGTAGCTACACGACACTTGTTTATGTATCAGTCAGCAAAGCCATTCACCAGCCCAGGTTAATATTTCAACAGGCTGGATGGATGGGAAGGGGGTGAGGAGGCTGGAAGTCATCAAGCCCAGGAGGAAGAGGAACGTGTGTGACTACAAAAGGGGAGGAAGCCCATTGTGTGGGAAACAAGATGGAAGATGCCACCCAAAGACGCCGGGTAACTGGTGATTAATTAGAGGCACGCTTTGAATTCTGAGCCTGTTTCAGCATTAACAGCATTTCCGTGTCATGCAGTGAGTTGTCTTGCTTGGTGGTTTCATTGTCTGGGCCCATGTGGGGCAGGGAGTGGTTTTCTCCAAAAAAAAAAAAACTTTGGGAATTGAGAGAATACATGCAAATATCAGGTTCCATCTGAGGGGAAAAAAAAAAAAAAAAAAAAAAAAGGAAAAGAAAAATCCCAGAAAGCAGAACAAGTTCCTGAATTTCACCGATGAAAAGGAGGCAAACAGAGAATAAGCCTGGCTTTGTCTGAGGTGTGGAGGAGACTCATGGTTTTGAATGCTGTAGCAGTTGCCTTGCATTAGTCTGGACTTTCTGAGCCCAGCCCAGCCCTTGGCAGTGTCTGTGAGGTGTGGGTTGTATTCCAGGCATGTCTGCAGGTCTGTGGCTCTGTATTAGTGTTTATAGGAAGTCAATGAGATGGAACTCAATAGAGAAAAGGAAGACTTAAGAGTCACTGGAAGACAAATGTGAAGGCCTGGCACTCAATAACTTTACTGAATCATATTGTTTGTTGCTGTATGTTTCTGGGCAGCAGCAATGCAAGAAAGGAGAGCGGGGCTGTGTGTTTCAATAGGCTGTTCACCTTCCCCTTTGGAGAGAGCTTTATTTCTCTTGATAAAGAGATATCCATCCTCTGCTTGATATGAAGTCAAGCAGCACCATGAATCAGGAGGAAGGTGCCAATGGAGATGAGGACTGGACTGCTGGAGGCAGAGGAGGGAAAATGGGACATTACAAATAGACTGTGTGAGCTGTAAGGGCACAAGAGTCTGTGTGCAGCTCAGACACTCTGCTGGAGCAGAGTCTAAAGAGCTGGTCCAGCTGACTCCACTTGCAGCTCTGGTCTAAGGGGAAAAGGAGTTTTTTCTGAATGGTCTGAGCACCCCCATGAATGTGTCCTTGGCAGGTGCAGGACAGGCAGGGCTTGGGCAGACTCTGAAGGGAAGGCACAGTGCAGGCTGAGCTTCCCACTGAAGCTGTGAAACCTTTCCCACCCCTTCTGCTTTATCAAAAGGGTGATAAGATGGACAAGCCTTTGGTGACAGTTATGGGATACAGCAGCCAAAGACTTTGTCACAACAGAGGTGGATGGAGCCTGTTCAGCCCCAAAGTTGTGCAAAATTCAGGTAACTTCATTTTTTTTAAGTAGGAAAGTACTTTTCAAGTGGTTTTAGTTGCCAAAATGAGCTTGAATTTATAAATGCAAATGTAAAAGTGCAAAGCAAAAAGCTTAGGGATGGTTATCCAGCCTGGGATGGATTCCTGGAGGTGGCAGGAGTGCTTGAGCCCAGGTGCCTTTCTGAATTTTCAAAGAATTTCACTGAAACTTGTCACCAACTAAATGTATGAAAACATGGAAAGTGGCAATACTAGAAAGCTGCTTTGATAATTGATAAATAAAATTAAGGGTACCACATTAATATGAATTTACATGGCTAATGAACTAAAGCAATTTATCCTAATGCATAGTTTTGTTATCACCCTGGTAGCTGCTTCCTGGACAGTGCATTTTTGGATACTAACCTTGTGGATTAAGCAAACACTGAACAGTACCAAGGAACTGCAAGACAGGTCAGCAGAGATGATTTGGGGACATTTGGGTGTCACAGTTGGGTGGGCAGGACAGCATGGCTCCCGCCTGAGGGTCTGGGCTGCTCCCATGCCCAGGAGGGAGGAGGGCTGGCTGCTCTCCTCCAAATCCAGCAGGATGTGCGAGTGCTCTGGCCTCTTGTAGATGCTTTGAACAGCAAGAGTTGTGTGCCTGGGGAGGCCCAGACTGCAGGGAGTGCTCACACAACAGCTTCCTCCCCTGCAGGCTGTGGCAGTGGCTCTTGGCCTCTCAGTTCCCAAACCAAGCAAATCTGGCTGGTTTCAGAGGAAACACAAGCTGCATCCACCTGCCCCAGCTGCAGAGCCCTCCCCTGCCCGGGCTCACAGGCACTGGTGGCCTTGGAGCCACAAGGGGTCAGTCCCTCAGGGAGTGGGGTTTTGCTGAATCCTGCATTTTACAGAGATTGGCCACAGCCACAGTGCAGGTTTCAATATTGTCACCTTCACACTGATGGGGCCAAAGTCCCAGGGCAGGAGGTGCAGCCCAGCTCCCCCTGAGGCTGCAGCACCAGCCCCAAGCCCTGTTACAAACCCCAGACCTGCATCCCAGTGTCCAAAGGGACCCTCTCTGTGCACACCCCCACTGATCGGTGCTGAGCTGGCACTAATTACAAGTTTGCTAATTGCTCCAAGCTCCATTGCCTTGCTGCTTTCCACAGGCAATGTTTGGCCACAGCTTTTGCCCAAGTGGGGGCTCTGCTTGGAAGCCTGATAAAATCTGCAGGGAGACACCTGCCAATCTTCACACACAACATCTTTATTTTAATTTATTGGCAGCATTTAGAGAAATTGGCTTCTATGCAGCATCAGTTGAACTTCATTAAAATAATAAGAGAGCTAAGTTAGTAAAAACAAACCTGGCCAGCTGGCAACCTCAGACTTTTGTCAGGACTGATCTATGCTGGAAGATATAGATTTAGTCCATCTACAGTAATAAAGTCCCATGATCCTATGGTTAAAATGTCTTTTTCCCTGATAGCTGATGCAATTCATTAATTATATGACATTTCCACAATGATTTCTCCAGAAGACAACCCTGGATGCCAAGGTTTACATTACATTTTCAATTACAGAGATACCCATATGGTGACTCTGCAGTATGTACAACTGCTTAACATGCATCCAAGCCCTGCTGCAATGCTGGAAGGGCTTGTGATCTGCTGGAAAATCCCTTTTGGGATATGGGGCTCTTGCTTGGTTCCCACACTCATTGTGGGATGGGGGTGGCATTTAAGTGGTTTTCCCCACAGGAAAATTCCTGGAAATCGAAACACAAATCCTTATTTGTTTTAGACCACCAGACATTTTTAATAACCCCTTGAGCTGTGAGGATGAGTTCAAATCAGCATTACAGACCATCAGTGGCCTGAAATCCAGCAGTGACGTGGGCAAGTCTTTAGACTAAGCCTAAAGGGCTCAGCCCAAGCCTGGATTGCCCAGGCAGGCTCTGAGGAGCTGGTGAAGGGTCAGAGCCCATCTCCTGCTCCTGGTGGGAGATGTGTGCTGCCACTGTGACATCTTTTGCCTCGCACAGCAGGATCAAGACACCCAAAGGAGGGGCAGAGGTGCAGGGTGAGGTGGTGCCATGGACACACACAGGATTCTGGAAGGGGATCCAGGGTTGCATTGGTGTTTTTTTCATACCAGGGCTGGTCCTGCCCACACAGGACCAGCTGGTGCTGTAGAAACTGCTCAACCAGCCCCTAGTTTGAAAGGTCCAAGTTGTGATTCAGGTACCACAGGGTCTGAGGGAATGTACTGATTTTCTCTGAGGGACAGAACCCTTGAAGAAAACCTCACTCACAGTTCTCAGGTAACCACCTGAGGTTTGCAGAGGTTTCATGTTCAGCCAGCACCAAGCTCCTTCCTGCCCCAGACATTGTGATAAACTGGGCCCAGCAGGGAAAGCACAGGTTTTCCTTTGGCAGCACTGGTGTGTGGACTGTCAAACAGCAGAATTTCTGGTTTATTTTTCCCAGCTCTGGACAGGGGATGTGTCCATGGCTTGTGTTTGCATCTCCCTGCTCTAAGGATGCTCCCTGCAGCACTGGAGTCAGGAGTCAATGCTGTTTGCACAGTTCACTCTGATTATCTCTGCAGTGTCTGTAACCTCAGAGCAGTAAACCAGTGGCATATATATAGTTGAACAATTATATGTATTGTGACTAAATTTCCCCCAAAGATCTCATTCAGGATGTTAGAGTGAAAGGATCATAAAATGAATTAATAGCTGATTCACTGTATAATTTCCTAGTTCAATATACTTTAGTGTACCAGCTAAATGAGCCATACACAGCATTCAGCTCAGCCAGTTAACAGCTTTATCATTGAGATCTCAGGCTTAGAAATAAAAGCAATTCTTCTGAAGTAATTGCGTCTAATTAAAAGAAACATTTAAAAAGTGTAACCAAAAGGAATTCATTTCAAATGGAAAATTAATGCTGAAAAATAGCCCTGAGCTCTCTTGTCTTTGCTAATAGCTAAGCATTCTCAGAATAATTAAACTGTTTTGAGATGTTGATACTTTTCCCTGTTCAAAATTATAGCCATGGCCTGGCACGGAGTGAACCCTGAGCATGGCCCTGGCTGGAGATCAGTGTGGGGTTGGGGTGGGCAGGGGAGGAGGATTCCCACCCAGGGGCTGCTTTACCCTGCCATGAAGCAGGGTCTTTGCAGCCTCCTTTGAAAAAGCAGGATTGCCCAGCCAGAGGAGCTGAACTCAGCATGGCACAGGGCTGGGAGGCTCTGCCAGATGCTGGGACTCCCCATAAAAGCAGAGGAATTAACTGAAAATAGCTCTCTTTTAGAAGTGTGTGGATTTTGTTAAGATATTTGCTCATCTCTGCAGCACCCAGTTAACTGATGGGTCAGGGTGCATTCCCAGGTGACATTCCCTGCTCCCTGCTTTTCTGTCACTTTTTCTGTGAGCAGGAAGTGCAGCATTTTACCTGCACCCAGAAAGGTCCTGCAGTAAATACCCAGAATCGGTGATCCTGGCTGGTGTCTGTGCTCTGTGTGTGTGCCAGCCTGGCTGCTCTTGACAGAGATGATCCTAACTCCTGCAGGTTCCTCCTCTGTTTCTTCATCACCTGCTCCTTTCCCTGGGCTTGTTTTGACAGGGAACATTTCAGAGCTGGGTGTGCAGTGAAACCTCCCCTTAGGTGCTTCTGCAGCTGCCCCTTCCCATCCCTCCAGCCAAGGATTTGTTGGTGTTGGAACAATGAATGTGCCTCTGGTGAAACTCTGAGGATGAGCACAAAAGCCCCACTTTGTGCTGGAGCTGTTTTTAGTCCCCTGTGCTGGGCTGGGAGGGCTGCTCTGGTTAATAGCCTGGGTCTGGGTGCACCAGGAGACCCAAAGGGTGGCTGTGGGGGTGACAAGGAGGTTTGGGGCCTGAAATAGTTGTTCTAATGCCTGATTTGTATGGATTGAATGGCCACCAGCACAAGGGACCTGCTGCAGCTGCAGAACTGCCATCATCCATAGTGGGCAAGAGATTGCCAACACTGCTCTGGGGCCCAGAGCACTGGGGAGGGATCTCAAAAGCTGCTGCTTTGTCGGGAGACACAGACTCCCCAGATGTGCATCTTTTTCTGGAATTTAATTTTGCTTTTTCTAGAGGAGTGAATGCAAAGGCAGGAAAAAGTTTTGACACTGTCAGTGTTTGGTTTCAGCATCTTTGTCAGTGTATGACTCTCATTTTGAAGCAACTTCTCATTGGGAAGCAAACACTGACAGAACTGATTCATTTAAAGTGTTAAAAAGGTCAAACCCAAACTCTTCTGACCCCAGTGACTTTTTTTTTTGCTGGGTAACCAGGACATAAGTGCTTTTGAGACTTCAACTTTGTACTAGTTGAGGGAGGGAATTTGTTCTCTTAAAATCCTTGTGGGATGGGAATGTAGTTTCTCATGCTGCTGCAAGTGGGAAGCTCAGGGAATCTTTGGGGGCTGTTGCTCATTATAGCCAGTACCTACTGAATTTGCTTTCGTTATGTTATTTGGTAACTATGACAGAACCAAGCATTTTTCCATCTGAGACTTGTTTAAAATATTCCCAGCAATTTCTGTGAATGTACAATAATGTGGTATGTAAATACACAGTTATAGCATTGACCCTACAAAATAACCTTTGTCTCTGCTGCCTTGTTTCCCTTTCCACAACACTGGGCTGTTTCATGTGTTTCCTTGATGTTTCTCTTCAAATTGTAGAAAATCAAAGTTTTATTCCAGAGGCAGAGCAGAAGAGTAACATCTGAAGACAGGATTCTGTGACATGTATTGCCACATGTTTTTCTTTTACAAATAATGCAGAGAACATCACAGTTTCCCAGGGAATAGGTAAAACTGGTCGCTGGTCTTTGCAGCAGGTCAGTGAAGGCCCTGCCCTGGTCCACTTGTTCAAAATTTTGCCTTTATTTTCTGGATGATCCAGAAGTTACTCCTTTTTTCCCTTCTTCTTTTTAATTCCTGAGTGTTTCTAATTGAGCTAACATTATTAGAAGGGTGTTTTTTAAAAAAAAAAAAGCCCTTTCCCAAATTCCCTTTGCGTTTCAGTAGCTCTTTAATATGCAAGGCAGCAAGAGATGAACTGGGTCTAATTACGAGTCCCTGGAGTAGCCAGTCAGAAAATGAATTGATGCCTTTTTCCTTATGAACAATGCATGTACCACAAATTAGAGGCGCCATCACCAGAGATTTAATTACAAAATATCATTACTTTCACACATCATTTCAGATTTGGCCTGATCAAATCAAAGTTGGGGGAGAGGGAGACGGGGGGAGGCGGGCGCAGGGAAAAACTGCACCACTAGCAGGGTCATTCGTTCAGGGGTACTCGAATGCAGGAGGGAATTGGTGTTATTGAAGCTTCCCAAAAGGCAGTTCTGCAGAGAAGTGGCAGCCAGGAGGAAATTCATTTCCTTTTCCAGGCAGTTCAGCTGTCCAGGGAAAACGTGGCACCACCACAGCAGCCAGGGCAGGGTGGGAGGTGCTGCCTGGAAAGCAGGGGCATGTCCAGCTCCAGGGCCAGTGTGACCCTGCTTGTGGAGAGGGGAATCTTTTGTCAAGTGGGAAAAATGTGATGAAAATAGCATTTAATCTGCTATCAACTTGGCTTTAGCTGGGCTGCCTCTGGCAGCAAAAGCTGTGTGTGGAAAAATCAGGGATTTAATAGCGAGATGTATCTGAGTGTACTCCAGGCATATCCAGTGTGCATTATGCGGTGTCGCTCCTGACAAGCCTCCCCAAAACCAAAAGCTGGAACTGCTGTCCAGGCCAAAGTGCATGATGGATTTTGTCAAGAGGAATGGCTGCCAAGGGAGGCCTGGAAACTCATTTGCTGCAGCGTTCAGCTCACAATTGTGGTTTAAAGGTCAGAGTGGCTACCAGAAAAAAAGGGTCTGGTGTGAGCTGGGAGGGGGGGTTGGCTGCTTTTGCTTCCCTGGCCTCTATTCAGTCCTGAGCAGCACCAGAGTGAGCAGATCACCTGCTTAATTTTACTAAGACAGTTCCATTCCTGTGGCAGGGCATCTCTGCAGTTTGTGGTGCTTCCTGCACAGAGCAGTTAAAATGGTCAGTGGTCCCTGTTCTGTGAGTAAATTCACATCTCTTTCAAGCTGAGCATCCCAAGCAAGAGTCCTCCCTTTTGGTCCCTGCTCACTGAAAAGGGGTAGCACAGTTTGCAGCTTGGAGTGTGACTCTTGGGTGCAGGAAGGGCTCCATGGGCCCATGACAAAATGGAAAATCTGGTGAGCATTCAGAAATTGAGGGGTTCCAGTGCTGTGTACTCACCACTGCAGAAAGGGAAATGTCAGAAATAACCCAGTAAAATATAAAGTGATAGGCTGTTAGTGTCTAATGTGTGCCTGAGTGCTGATTGCTGTTAGTAGATCAAGGCTGCAGCACCAGAAATCTTCCCTTTCCATCCCAAGGAAGAAGTGAGGCTCTTCTCCATAAGGAGTGACACCAGTCTGGGGCTGATTTAAGGGCTGGCAGCAGAGCAGGGTCACTCGTGCTGAGCTGATGCCATAAAGCCAATCAGCAGGGCTCAGGAGGGGAGGGCAGGATGGCTGCTCAGCCCGGGGATGATTTACAGCCCCTGCAGCCAGCCCAGGCCACGGGCTGTGATTATTTCCCGGCTGGACACACAAGCCAATCGTTTGAAGAAGGTAAAATGCTCCTCAAAATTTATGAGGAAAATGATGGCTTGTTGAATACATGATGTAGCGAGATGTAGTTTCACATTAACTTAAGAGGCATTTATGGGGCAATATTCATCTTCCCTGTATTATGGCAAGTGTAATATGAGAGGATGCTATGTCATGGGGATATGAGACCTGACAGATACGATGTACACAGAGGGGAAACCATGATGAAACAGAAAAAGGCAGGGAGAGCCAGAGCCAGCTGAATGTGGATAGTGCAGGAGAAGAGGGTTTTATGAGGGTGGGAGATGCCAGCCCTCTCCTCCACCTATGGAAGCTCCATCACTCTCATGGAGCCCTGTGGATTCCCACCAGCTGAGGATGTGGTGGGGGATTACAGCCCTGAAGATCCCCTTGTGACTCAAGGTAAATCCCCACTCCCCACCAACCCCACTGTAAGAGCTGCTCAGCTTTGGGTTTTGTTCGGTGGACAGGTGAAATCCAGGGTATCAATGTGCCTGGTAATTCCAGTGGAACTGTACCTGTGGCACTGAGGGCTTCAACCACCAGGAATGAGCTGTGAATGTATGGCCACGGTGCAAAGAGAAAAATGATTGCTTCCAATAATATCCAGTAATATCCTGCCTGTTAGCTGCACTCTGCCATGCAAGCACACGGGCTATAAAAGGTGGTGTGGTCTTATGGAGGAAGTAGCAAACTCCCTGGGGAGCAGGGCAGAAAGGCACATCTTTCACTCTTGGCTAAATATATCTGGGTCCTCACAGGGCTCTCTCCAGCTGGCAAAGCACACAGCTCCTGTCTGCTGCACATCTCACTCCCCAGAACCTGCAGTGCAGGCCAAGCTCTCAGCCTGCTCCAAGCAGGCTTCCCTGTTTCAGTCTGGCAAAGCTGTAGCTGAAAGTAATTCCTAAGCACTTTTCTACCTCCTCTGCATTGAGCTGCAGGCAGAATTTTGCTCTAGAAACTGATTGACTTGGTAAAGGGCATCAAACCACTGTGGGTTACAGCAGCATCCTTGGTGCAAGCTCTGTCCCTGTGGTGTCTGACCCCAGGCACTCAGGGAAGGTCTGGGCCACCTCCTGGTCCCCCCTTACATTGTATGAGCACAGGCTGTAGCAACAGGAGACACTGGGGTGGCCAAATCCTACAGTAAATGATGCAGGAGAAAGCCTTTCCCTGATGCCAGGGATGCAACCACTGCAGGCAGCTCTCCATCTCTAGATAATCCTGCCTGGCCGTTGTAGGGCTGAATTCTGGGGTTTCTACTTTGGTATATTGAAGACATCAAAAAGAGGTGTGAGCCCTGCCTTAAGAAAATAACAATTTAATTTTTAAAGCAGTGGGTAATCACCATGGAACCAAAAAAGCTTGTGCAAAACCAAAGGTTTCACTGCATCTCTGGTTGAGCCCCTTCCTCTGAGAGCTGCAGTTCTTGCTCCCTGTCCCTGACATGTCTGTTCCTTGGGAGGAAGGGAGGAAATTGCCAATTTCTCATCTTATAACTTAAAACAGGTCAAAGCTGCCAGACTTTGCTTCATCCTGGGCTGAACACCTGGATGGATGGCAGGACCCAAATTAATCTGTTATCATCACTTCTCCCCAGCCTCTGCCTTTTGAGTTTTATCCAGCCTTTATTAGTGAGGCTTGTAGCTCTGACAGAGTGAGGTTATTAGCAAAAATAAGACCAGAAGTTTTAAATATAAATATAATAATATTTATGAGGGCTGGATTGGCCTTTTCTTAGGTCAGAGTCCAGAAGACCAAAAGCAATGCAGGGTTAGTTGAAGGCTGAAAGGCTTTGCAGGAGCTGCAGCAGCCAGGAGCAGGAGATGGGCTGAGGCTGGAGGAGATGCCTGGAGAGGTGCCTGGGTGAGGAGGAAAGGTTGCAAAAGCCATGGTGAAGAGGCAGGAGAGCAGGATGATGTATAACACCCATTACATGGGAGAGAAATTAAAAGGATTGATTGATATCAATTATCAGGTGCAATTTGTTGCTGCACAATTGACACGTTAATCACCTCCCTGCTGCATTTCAGCATTGCAAGATTTTTGACCAATTTGAAAGGTTTACAGCAACAATATGATGCTGATTTATCTCTCCTTAATAAAAAAGTGATCAACTGAAACCTGCATCCATCATTCTGTTTATCACTCATGGTGATTTATTAACTAATTATACTTACAGTGGGTCTTTTTCTATAAGTATGGATAACAGAGTGATGCAGTGTCAGTGCAAGTCATAAATAATGCCACAGAAGAGTATGTTTAATACTCACTCCTAGGACCAGCCCATAACAAGATGCCTTGATTAAGGTAAGCAGATGGCTTCGTTTGTCAGGAATGGTCTTGAAATTGCACATTGAGGAAACAAGTCCATTTCTCATGTTTTCAGCCCTGGACATCCCACAAATGTCTCAACCATGTAATCCAGATCAGGAGGAGCAGTCCCAAACTGGCTGTTTTTTCCACAGGCATCCAGCCCTCCCAGCACCCTGAGACTGAGCAGCAGTGGGGTGTTTGAGATTGAGCTCTGCAGAGTGAGAAGCCACTACAAAGACAAAAAGAAAAGCTCCACTGTGATTTTAAAACTGAGGTGAGGAGCTGAAAAAATCAGAATTTCTCCAGCCATCATTTGGATGGAAAGGGAAGGACAAAAAACAAGAAACAAGGGAAATTGTTTGTCTGTTTTGAACTGACAAATTATGAAACCCCTAAATCAGTTTCATCCATCAAAAGTACCTTGCAAAACACTTGTAGGTTAATGGTAATTGGTTAATCTTAGGCTCTTAGGATTTCTGCCTTGACAGAGAGATGTGGTCAGTTCCCTTGCCTCTCACAAGAGGACGATGATGTGACTCTATTAAACAATTACAGCCAGTAATTGTGTAATCTCAAGGAGAAAGCAGAGTCTCAAATGACACATCAGGCAGCTCGGGGCTGCCTTGCCAGGCTGTGCAGCTGAGCAGGTCCTGTACAATCCCCTCTCCCTGCAGAGATGCTGTGAAAGTGTCACTGAGGTGATGGCACTGCCAAAGCAGCTCTGCAGTGCCTGGACTGGCTGTGTATTTTGGGGTCTTTCCCTAAGAAATCCTACAGAACCGACCAGCATTTTCACACATGCATTAAAGAGCAATGCAAGACACCCAGGGCTGCTCAGCTTCAATGTCATTTTTCTCTTCCTCAAATCAGCTGGGAAGTACTCTGCAAATCCCAGCCTTAAACTTCTAAGACTCCTTTCTGCTTGGAAAGCAACTACAAAAAAGACAGAGATTCTCTAAAGCCCCGTGACTGGTCCTGATGCTTCCCGTGCTGGATCACAAGAGTGCAGCAGGAATCCTCATTTTCCCCTTTTTCTCTTGCACATCCTTATTCTCCTGCTGGGGTGCAGGAGCTGGGGCATCAAGGCAGCTCTGGCAGACTGCAGCTCTACTCAGCCTCGATTCAGGCAGAGGCAGTCCCAGCTTTTTCCTTTAGTGTGTGAGGATGGGGTGAAGTGCCAGCTGCAGCCCTCAGCAGGGAGTTGAGGGCACCAGAGGATAAACTGGGCAAAGCCAGGGTGGCTCTGGGTGCAGGGGTGTCCCTCACCCTGTCACTGTGCAGTAAATTCAAATGTACTCAATCCAGTTTCCAACCTTCTGAGCTTGGACCAAAACCATCTCCAGTTTCTTCACCTTGATGTCTGCCCACAAATGCATTTAGAGTCCATTCTTCCTCATGATCTTTTGCTAAAAATATGATTTATTTTAACTAGAACAGTGTTCCATTATCTTAAGGAAGCTTTTTTGATCTTCTTTATCCATCACTGGCCTAAGTCCATAGTGAATATTCTGGGTCTGGACTCCCTTGTCTCTTGGTTTTGCATGGCTATAGATCATATGAATTTTATTTTTTTATTGAATATCTGTGATTAAGAACCTCATGTAAATGCAGTATATAATGGCTATTTTCCCATCATGCTGGTACTTTGCTCCCAGCCCTGTTATTGACTTTGCTGACTTTTCCAGATCTCATTGCCCTACTACTCTGAAAATATTAGGTGGAGCACAAATGTTCTTTGGGAGAGTATCTTACTCTTAGTTTGGGCATGGTGTGTAAAACCTTAAATCTCTCTTTTTCCACCCCATATGTAATATGTATCTGCTTTTTTACTACAGCTTGCACTTCTGGCACAGAGCAGCAGTGGCTGAGCACCATCCTGGAGTACAGGAATCCAAACAACAACACCATCCCAGGTTACAGGAGTGGAAAGAATTGAGGGGGTGTAGGTGTGATTGGTACATTAACAACAGGATCCGTATCAAAGAGGGAACGCTCGAGTCAGCAGTAAATAATTGTTAAATTATTACACAATTAATAGTTCTTTAAAAGACAAGCAGGAAAATCTGCTAAACAAAAATAAATCCCTTTTTGAGAATTGTTTTGCAGGGCTGATGGGCCCAGGCAGGTTTGCAGCTGCAGAGGCACTGCAAAAATTACCCAGCACCTCCTGGGGGAACAACACACAGTGACAGAGCTGTAATTTATAGGGGGCAGTGAGTGCTCAATAATTAGGGCATAATTCACACTGAGTGGGTTTGGGCTCAGGGAGGAGAGGCAGTTTTGTCTGTTGTCCTGTTCCTTTCCTGGGTGTCTGTCCCAGAGCTGGAGGGGAGGATGCTCCTGCAGGCAGAGCTGGGTACACCCCTCCCATCTCTCCATCAGGGCTGTGAGCTCACAATGACCATTTTGCTGGGTTTTGAGATGGAGAGGTCAAATTTTTCTGCTCTGATCCCTGGCACAGATCTTCCCCTCTTGGTGTTTATTCCACATCATCCCTCCTACACCAGGGGCTCCAGGCATCCCACAAGCCTGTACCTCAACTCAGGCATGGTAACAGTGACTTGAGCACATTTGTGCCCTGTGAGGAGCTTGGTACCTCGAGCCCATCACCATCCTCAGGGCCTGGAGCAGTGGGAAATACAATGCAATGCTGGCTCTGCCTTTTGCCCACCGAGCTGCCCTGCAACCAGGCTGCAGGTCCTCTGTCCTGGTGGCTGCCTGCCTCCCCTGCCCTGCCAGGGCGTGCAGGGTTTAGGACGAGCCACCTTTGCCTGTTTACAGGTACATCTGCTCCTCAGGGACACTTTCCCTGCCAGGACACAACTGTTCAGAGCCAAGCTCATCCACTCCCACTGAGAGACTCGGCTCTGTAGGGCTCAAGGGAGATCTCAGGAGGAAAAAGTCTTAATGTAACACAGCTAAAGAAGTCCTGGGAGTTTGGGGCTAGGTGCTTGCTGATGTGTGTGAGGAGGGAGATCATGCTGTAGACTTCTCAGTAAATCCGTTCCCAAGCTGTCAGCATGAGGAATAACAGCAGCTCAGTATTTATGCTTAAACTTAAAGCTAAAGTGTGTCTCCAGAGGTGATGTGTAAACGAGACTAAGGACCTGCAGATGTAAACTTGAGAGGGAGGGGGTTGGTAATCACCTCTTCCTTCCTAAATTAGCCCTGCCCTGATCACTAAATCATTAAGGTTGGAAAAGGTCTCTAAGATAGTGGGGTGGAGGCATTAACCCAGCACTGCCAAGGCCATCAGTACCCCTGTCCCCAGGCACCACACCCACACCCTTCTGGAACATTCCCAGGGACAGCAATTCCACCACTTCTCTGGGCAGCCTGTTCCAATGTTGACCACCCTTGCAGTGTGGAATTTTTTCCCAATATCTCCTGCAAATGATGACAAGGGACAGAAACTTTGCTGCCTGCCCCATCCCGTGGCTGCCCTGTGGACAGCAGAGGGGTGGGGACAGGTCTGTGTCCCAGCAGTGTGACAGCAGTGACAGGACAGGCAGGATCCAGCCCCACCAAAGGCCACCTGCATGCTGCTAGGGCAGCCACAGAGGAGTTAAATTTGATTTCCTCACGGGGAAGAAGCTTGCAAGGGAAGCAGGTAAAAAATGGCTTGGCTTCATCTTTCTCCCATTTTAGAAAAATTAATTTTTGAGAAACCTCCACAGTTTCACTATTTCTGGTGCTTAAATCAGGCGGCCTGACAGCCTGTCCAGGGCTATTTATGGGTTCCCTCGCCGTGGCCATCTCCAGAGCGCGGCTCCATCTGCAGACCACGAGTGCCATCTCCTGGGAGCCCGCGGCCGCACCCCGCTCTCCATCCCCGAGCTGAGCCATCAATCCCCACCCCAGAGGAAAAAGTTTCTCTACACTGAGCCTCACCCTTGGGTTTTCCACAGCTGGGTGCCAAGGCATAGCCAGCTGTGGGGCAGCACGGGGCTCCTCGCTGTCCTGGGGGGAAACTGAGGCAGACACAGTTGCTGTCCTCAGATGCACAGAGGGGTCTGGGATGTTCCATGGTCTCTGGCACACCCAAGAGGCTCAGAATCAGGAGGGGCTGTTGTGCCCAGGTTTGCTGTCAATTTAGGGCTCTTCTCTAGCATCAAGGAACAAACTGAAACCTGCCTTCTCTTTTCTCTGTTAATATTCTATTAAAGAGAGATCGTTTTCCTTGTGTAACCAAGATTTATTGTGTACTGTAAATATTCTTGATGTATCACCTGCACCTGGCCAAATCCCAGTGAAGGGCAACATTGGAATTAAACTTTTTGCTTAAAATGAAGGAATTGCCTGAGCTGGAGCACCAGGCAGTGAGGCTGCAGAGAGAGGGTGCTCAAAGCACCCCAGGAAAGGAGTCAGAGGCCATAATGTGGGGACAGCGCCCCTCCTGCAGAGGTCTACAAAGGCTTTAGTTTCTTTTCTGTAAAATTCACCAGAACGCTTTGCTCAGGTCTGATTATAGTGATGGAAGTGACCAGGAGCATGAGCCAGCAGTGCTGGTGTCACAGAGAGGGCCAGACTGGCCCAGAGCAGCCATGCCCATGAGGAGCCAAAGACCTGGCCTTCTCAGTGAGAGTGGATCTGTTTGACTCTGGTACAGGGATGCCCACAGTTAGAGGTGGGGCAGGCACTCCCCTGGTGCATGGCACTAGTGTGTGGACAGGTGGATGTGTGGGGGTGATAGAATGTCCAAAAACCCTGCTGCTGGTTACTGCAACCCCTACAGCAGGGCACAGTTCAGCCCGTGTGGCAGCCTGCAGCTCATAGAGCAGCTCTGTGTGTGCAGTGCATCAGCAGTGCAATGTACAGCAGTGTGGGGTGCACAGCAGTGTGTGATGTGCAGCAGTGTGTGATGTGCAGCAGTGTGGGGTGTGCAGCAGTGTGAGATGTGTAGTGTGGGATGTGCAGCAATGTGTAATGTGCAGTGTGTGATGTGCACTGTGTGATGTTCAGCAGTCCCAGATTTGCAGTGTGTGATGTTCAGCAGTGTGTGATGTGCAGCACTGTGTGATGTGCAGTGTGTGATGTGCAGTGTGTGATGTGCACTGTGTGATGTGCAGTGTGTGATGTGCAGCAGTGTGAGATGTGCAGCACTGTGTGATGTTCAGCAGTGTGTGATGTGCACTGTGTGATGTTCAGCAGTCGCAGATTTGCAGTGTGTGATGTGCAGCACTGTGTGATGTGCACTGTGTGATGTGCAGTGTGTGATGTGCAGTGTATGATGTGCAGTGTGAGATGTGCACTGTGTGATGCTCAGCAGTCACAGATTTGCAGTGTGTGATGTGCAGCACTGTGTGATGCTCAGCAGTCACAGATTTGCAGTGTGTGATGTGCAGTGTGTGATGTTCAGCAGTGTGAGATGTGCACTGTGTGATGCTCAGCAGTCACAGATTTGCAGTGTGTGATGTGCAGTGTGTGATGTGCAGTGTGAGATTTGCAGTGTGTGATGTTCAGCAGTGTGTGATGTGCACTGTGCAATGTTCAGCAGTCCCAGATTTGCAGTGTGTGATGTTCAGCAGTGTGATGTGCACTGTGTGATGCTCAGCAGTCCCAGATTTGCAGTGTGTGATGTGCAGCACTGTGTGATGTTCAGCAGTGTGTGATGTTCAGCAGTGTGATGTGCACTGTGTGATATTCAGCAGTGTGAGATGTGCACTGTGTGATGCTCAGCAGTCACAGATTTGCAGTGTGTGATGTGCAGTGTGTGATGTGCAGTGTGAGATTTGCAGTGTGTGATGTTCAGCAGTGTGTGATGTGCACTGTGCAATGTTCAGCAGTCCCAGATTTGCAGTGTGTGATGTGCAGCGTGGGAAGCCCAGCACAGAGCTGTGTGTAGAGCACACGCCAGCACAGTCCGTGCCACACGATGGTGCTCGGGCTCTCACTGCCGCTTTCCCCACAAACCAGCGCTGCTCTCTCCGTGTGCTCGGGGATTTCTCCCGGGTCCGTCCCGGGCCAGCACAGAGCCCTGGCCATGCACGGCTCCCCTCCTGGCACAGTCTGGCTCTCCCTTTGCTGGCTGCCAGGGCAGGGTGGACCCTGCCTGAGGCGATGCCCGTGGCCCGGGAGTGTCCTGGCACGGGGCACAGCCTCTGCTGCAGCCACTACACAATGACACACCCAGCGCATCCCGGCTGCTTGTCCAAAACACAGACCTCTAATGAGGCAGCTCATGGCTACAGGGGGTGGGGGGGCTGGTTAATGCTGGAACACAGCAGGGATGGCTTGAGCAGGGTGATGGTTTTCAAAGGAAAAAGCAAGTGTCAGGCATTCAGAGCCCCTCCTATCAGATTTCAATATCTGATTCATTAAACTCTGCAAAGATCCTCTTACATGATGAAAACTCATTATTTTTAAAGCTAAATCTCACCCTCTCTTAGCATTCAGCTCTTTGCTGAGGTGAGGGGAGAAGCATATGAAAAAATCCTGCTGAATGTGCCTGTGTCCATGCTGACTTCTGAGCCCAACACCTGAACTTCAGGTGGGTTTGGAATAATCCTGGAGTTCTGTGCAGTCTCTGCTGGAGAAAAGGGGAAACAGCCCAGCTCAGCCCACTTGTGGCCCAAATCCCAATTTACCAAACACTGTGGGGAAGCTGGCAGTGCCCTGTGTGAAATAGTGACCCCAGGGTGTCTGCAAGGGACTTTGGGTAAACTTGGGGAGGTTTTTGTAAGAATAATCACTGCCAATAACACCAGAGGCAAGATTTCAGAACAAAGCCTTTTTCTCATGAGTTAGCAGAAGCAATGCTGGCTATTGGTGATTTCTGCCTCCCTCATAAATTACATTTTAAGACTAGGAATCTGTGTCATCAGAACAGATACATTTTATTTTTATATAGCATATTTAGCACACACTTAAGGAGAATGATGGTGTTGTCAGGGGTCTGGGGTGATAGAGAGGGTATTTTTGCTTTTTTTTTAATTTATTTTTTAGCCCAGAAAGGTTTCAGTCTGTGCAGGGAAGTTGTGGCAGGGTCACCAGCTGGTAGATTTAGAGCAGGAGGCAAAGATCAAAGCAGGGGGCACAGGGCACAAAATGTGTGGGAAGAGGTTCCCATGGGAAAGCCATGGCACATCTGGCCCTTGGAGATGTCAGGGCTCACAGACAGACCCAAAGAGACTTTGCCGTGGTGTCCACACTCCCCTCTGCTCCTGCCCAGCCCCTCACCCAGCTGTACCTGAAAGAGCTCCAGAGTTCATTTGGGTACCTATGGCTTTATTACCCATGGGTTATTTATCTCGGTGGGATTGTCACTTTGGCACTGACAGGTTCTGCCTTGATGCAGGATATAACCATTAAATTTGCCACTGTGAATTGCTCAAATCTGACCTGGCTGATCCAGGAATTTGGTCCATTTCTGTAGTGACTCTCAGGGTCCCTGGTTGTGTAAGAGCTGCAGCTTATGTGGGTTATGGGGTTCTTCCTAAAACTTTTATCAGTGACAGAGTGCATCCATCAGAAACTGGGAAGCAGTAGGGCTGTTGGTCATGTTTAAAAACGAGTGCACTCTTACACTGCAATTCCAGCTGCACACTGTGATCACTGGGAATCTGTACTAGTATATTCCAAGCCTTTTTTCTTCCCCAGAGTCTCCAGGGTGACTTGAAAAAGTGAGGAATTCATTGAGTAAAGGTCCAACACCTCTATTTTTCTGTCATTCCTCTCATGTTTTGTCTTTATGAGCTAGCATATGGCCTATCCTAGCCATGAGCAGAACTGGTCACTAATTATCAGCCCCTCAGCTGATGTAGCCATGACTTTTGCATGATGTTTTCTCCCAAGGCTGGAGTAGCAAGCCCTCTAGGATCATTCCCTTTCACTCCAGAGCCTGCAGGGAAGCAGCTGGGCTGGCAGCAACATCATGCTGGGGTAAACATGGGTGTGGGTCACCCTGTGACTTCCCTGGGCCACCCCAGGCATCAGACGGGTGTTCCCCCTGCTTTGATCTTTCCCTTCCTTCCCAGGGGCTGAGTTCCCTGCTGGGCACTGCTTTCCTCCCCCGGGGTGAAGCAGAGCGTGGCCCTGCTGCAGCTGGAGCCCCTAAATCTCCCTTCCCAAAAGAACCTTTGCAAGCTGGACGTTCAGAGATTTGGGTTTAATAAACGTTCCCTGCCTGTGCAGCAGGTTCAAGAGCTCTGGAAGAGAAGGAGGATTGGGTCATCTCCATGGGAAACATCGTGGGAAGATTGATATGTGCCCCGAGAGGCGGGGTGCAGTTATTAGCATGCTCCAGATCCTTTCCTTTCCTTTCCTTTCCTTTCCT